>NC_083710.1:79055000-80305000 GCF_033118175.1 Dama dama | reverse complement strand
CAAGGCTCCCTATTAAGAGTGTGCAGTCATATTTCTGATGAAGAAACGGATGGTGGGAGTCGGATTTCCTTTAAGACGGTCCCTACCCTCTTCTGTCGTCCACAACCAGGGCTGCTTTTAAGGCGTTATCCTGGAAATAGAGGAAAGAGGCCACAAATGGCGTGGAGGATTCCCCCCCACCCCCTGTAAGCCTACTCTCTAGCATCTCTAAAGGATGCATGGGAAACTGTGCCAGTGGCATATGGCTTTCTACTGCGCTAAACATTCATACAAAAGACAGGTTCATCAGTCATTGGAGTATCTGGATAAAAAATTAGCTCCTGATGGATGGTATTTTGAGCTTACCTGCTGCTAGTACATTACCAGAGAAACACAGGTTTTGAAACCCACATGACATTAGAAACTGCAGACCATGAAATACGACGCGTGCAGGAGCACATAATGTACGCCAAATTATACAAAATAATAAATAAGCTGTTTAAGCCCTCTGCCTAAAACTGGGCCCGCTGCAAGGAACCCTGGGTCACTTCTACGCAGGCCAATTAATGCACAGCATCTGCTGTATAGAAGCAGGGCACGAAGCACTTCCGAATGATTTCAGCAATTAAAAGAAAAGTGTTTCCTGCCTGTTCAGACCGCAACTGTTTCAATGCAAGAGTGAGCACCAAATCACGGCGTGCAGCTGAAAAATTAAATCCCCCCTTTTTTGGGGGGTGGGGGGGAGAAGAATTTTTATGGAACAGGGAGCCTTCTTTTGTTGTCCTACGTTCTGTGTTTTTCTGCCAAATTAGACAGAAGGCTCAGAGGGCTCACCGGCCTGCCCTGGTCTCCCCTTCTGCTGCGCTGGGCCACCCGAAAGCAGGGATCAGTATCAACCCTGCTGCCGACTCCACAAAAGTGAAAATCCTTCAAATACGGTTTTAAAGGCTGTGCGACTGAGAACACAGGGGCCTGAATGCAGTGCATTTTGAGGCCCTTAGATCTGAGGACAGACGCAGTTAACAGCTGCGAGCAAAAGGCATCTCGGATTTGGTTAAAAGGCAGTGTGAGGATCTGATTGTAGTAACTTCCTCTTTCTGAGCCGGTAAGATAGGCTGGGTAACATCTGCTGCTATTTCCCGAAGAAGAGACGTGCGTTCACATCCCAAGATCTTCATGTAAAGAGGGTGGGAGAAGAGACCCCGGAAGACCGGGCCGTGTTTAAGCAGTGATGGAAGGAACCATCCTCGGATTACAAAGAAAGAGCGGGCAGGCACCGGAAACACTGCCAAAGCCCTTATCTGCAGCATGAGGCCTCCTTTACCGGGTCTGGGCACCCGAGACTCCCGCAGGAGGCCGCTGCGGGGAGAGGCACTGGCCCAACACAGCACTGCTGGGGCCCCAGGTGCCCCCTCACCCTCCCTCCCAAGGCTGCCGTCCTGACCTGGATGCGAGCTGGGCATCAAGGCGGGGAGCTGAGAGTCTGGAGAAAGAATACAGAGAGGCAGCCAGTACAAAACGAGTTCAGCTTTTTGGGAAATTCCTTAAAATGAAGAGAATTACTACTTCCCACCACCTCGAAGTGAGCTTAAAACTGGAGTCAGAACCTCTAAGTCATAAAGAGAACCAGTTAAAACTGACGTCACTGATGGGCCCTTTAACAAATCACACTGAATTTCTCAAGCTATGTGAAGTATGCTGCATTAGAGAACTCTGTGAGATAATGACCTTTTAAAATTTATTATTGTTACTATTATTTTTAGCAAAATGGCAAGAGAAGATATTTTGAATCTCCTTAAGGTTGGGAACTGTCATCTTCAAAAACGTTTAAAACAAAACACATCGCGTGACCCCAAGAAGATCATCTCTTGAAAAATAAAATCAGATGCCAACTTGTGGACATGCCTACAATATCTGACTAGTCCACAGAAATATTTCATTTTATACTGAAATCAAGTTAAAATTGCAAAAACTCCCCAACTGTTACCACCAACAAAAACTCATCATTAACAATCAAAAATAAATGTCATCTGGAGAAGATAGAAAAGCCAAATTCAGGATGGTCATTCCTCTGAAGAAGGCAGTGCAGGAGTTCTGCAGAACAGAGGCCACAGGGCAAGTCCCCCATATTGGCCATGTTTTGTTAAATAAATAAAATCTGAAGGAAAATATGGTAAAGGTGAGCAGAGAGCATGTGAGTACTTGTATGATTATACTCTACAATGTTCTCTATGTCTGTAGTATTTCATAATTTAAAGTTTTTAAATGTTCCAGAATGAACGCATGAAGCTATACCTGCCTTGGAATACAAACAGGTGTGGGTGGAAACACTGGCAGCTTATCAAATACACTGAATAACCACTGCTGTATAAAAGTGGAAACTGAATGAGGGCAATTATTTCAGACTGGAAATCCCAGAAACTGGAGCATCTATCCAACATCCAGGCCTGGTCCTCTGCCAGGGAGATGTAGCTATCAATACGGTGCCACGTGAGGACAAAGTCACCCCCACCCAGCCCTTCTCCTGTGGGAAACCTGCGGGCAGAGGCGGCTTCAAAGACGAAAAGGAAGGTCTCCTGCCAGGTTCCTTCGAGACTTCCTTCGATCTGCTATAAGCGCAGTTACAGGTGGTTTAGGGACACTGAGCAGTGGCCGTCCCCACCCACCCACCCCCCGCCCCCAGAGGAGCACATGCCCGGAGGAAGATCAACCAGGCTGATGTCTGGGTGGTGCTCCTAGTACTGACTGGATGGTGCTCCTAGTCCTGATTCCACACTTTACATTCTCCTTGTGCACTTTATAGAATATACCTTTTCTTTTTCTTTTTTTGCCCAAGACAATTGTTCATGAGAGCAGCAATCTCAAATAGCTAACTACCCTTCTGCTAATGATCAGGTCCATTACAAAGTGGATCTTCCTCATCTCAGCCCCACTAAACGACTCCAAACTCTTGTCTTACCAATACTGAACAGGCCAAGTGGTAAGAAAAAGCAGCAACAGGTACTTAATACCGATCTATGATTTTACCTGGTCTGACAAACTAGTAACTTACAAAATAATAAGTAATTAAGAAAGAAAGAAGAAAATGTAAATGGGTATACAGCCTGCTTCTGGTTTATGCCTCACAGTTTGTGATGTATTAGATGGGTATTTTTTTTTTTTGTAATTTCCCATTTTATTTAGGTATAACTGACATATATTACTGTTTAAATTAAAAGTATACAGCATAATGAGTCGAAGTTCATATATCATGAAATGACTACACCACAATAAGTTAATATCCATCAAACTAGATGAGCATTTCTGATGCATATCTGAGATGAGTGCAGAATCTAAACAGAACTAGAAAGAATCTTACTTAAATGTAATATTAAAATATCCCCATGGGTTGCCTCATTTTTATTGTTTGTTTCTGATATCTAAGTCAAAATGAAAATTGTACCACAAATTCAGCAGTGGTAATAAGTCTAATGCTGGGGGGAAAAATGTATTCAGCATCATTCTGAAAGAATATATATTTTTAATATTTTTGTCCAAGAAATCATAAAGATAGTAGTTTAAAAACTTAAAACAAGTTACCTTTTAAATGTTAGCTTTGATTGTAGAAGTGCCCCTGGTTTATGATATTGTTAAATGTATAGAAAAGTAGGTATTTTTCAAAATGAAAAATCAGTTATTTTAAGATTATTTTCAGAAGAAAGATGAAAAGGCACATAGGAAAGGCATATAAAAGTCACTCTGGCAACTGTTTTCTGAATTAAATGTGTGATTCTAGCTGTTCTCAATCCACCCTGACTTCGTTTCTTTTTGGCTTACATGCTTATATGCATTCTACCACTTATGACCTAGCATTCCCTCCCAACATATTCAAAAAGGTTATTATACAATCATTTAAAAACTGATTTTCCTACCACATTTAATGTTAAATAGCATGTAATAGACACTGAAAACTATTAGCAACTTTTGCTGTGTGAGCTTAAAATGAGCACTTAAAAGTAAAACCCAGCCTCTCTGCTGGGGATGTGGCGGGGAGAGGGGGGGCGGTCCTCTCCCCACCTCTAAACGGCCACCTTGGGTCATTTTGTCCTGAGGCCCTGAAGCTCTTTTAAAACTCTTTGCTTCGCGAACAGATTTGCCCTATATTACCTATGTGACACGATATGGTACCAGGCCGACCATTCCAAGACATGTCAGGTTTTACTTACACTAAATGTAAGAATTACAGATAGCTGGGATTTAAACTATACGAAATAACATTACAAAGAAACACAGAATACGGGTAGGCCCTTCCTTGTTCTCCTGGTCCTTTTCCTTGAAAATATGCAGAGATAACTGATTCCATTATCTTTCTACTGATAAGAAAGGAACCCTGGCCCAGCTACTGTTATTGCCAAGAAGAAGACAACATGCCCTGCAGTGTTAAAATAATTTTAAACCTCAAAACTTGAAAGCTACAAGAATTATTTTCCTGCAGTGGCCTCAGGTATGGGCCGTGCCTTTGGCCCAAGAAAAGTTCCTTGTGTTCTCATTACGCCAGGCAGAGTTAACTGTAGAAGCTGTTAGGAGAGAGACAATCAAACATCTCACCCCCTGCATCTGCTTCAGGTCTTAGCAGTCTGTGACATTTTTCACAAATAATAACTCAAGTGAAAATACTGTTTTATCAAAATACAATGATACAGAATATGAAAGAAAGTCCTGCAAGGACCAAAAGTGGCATCGGAAGCTGGAGAGAGAAATTAAAACACACATCTGCCCTCCATGACCAGCCTGAGCACACAGGGGCGCACTGACAAGTCAGGTGACCAGGGGTCCCCCCAGACCCTGCCGCGTGCTCTGACTTTAAAGAGATACCCAAAATAGAGGCCCCAGTTCCTTCTCAAGGCAGACCACTCTTGAATACCCACATTTAATTATTGGGGGTGGTTTCCGATGTCTGAGCTCCCCCGAATGAACCAAGACCTAATACCACACTGTCCTGTTTTACTAAAATGCTGTGCTTTCCCACATTCCATGATGAACCAGGAAATGGAGAGTATGAAGGCCAAACCCTTGTGGTCTCTGGGGCTGCTAGGCCAGGAGGAAGCTCTTGATGTAAACAAGAAGGCTGCAGGCTCCCTCCTCTAAGGAGGAGGAATCCCCACCCACCCACCCCCTCATCTCCCAGCAGGAGCAGCCGCCCCATCCTCCTCCCTCCTCTCAGGTCCTGATTCAGGTGTTAGAAAAGTAAGGATTTCAGTTAAACACTGACTTTTTTTTTTTTTTTCCCTAAATGCAAATGTGGTTTTATAATTAAAGCCACGCAATTAGAACTGACGAGCTCAGGATGGCTGTACACAGCCTCTGTGGCTTCCAGAAAAAGCTTAAGGAGGAAAATGGAAAAACAAAGACATCCAAAGCAGGACTCCCTCCCATTGTTCACCAGCCCACGCGCCTAGTCGCTAGGAGATCCCACCGACTGCTCTGCTTGCAGAGTGGGTGTAGGCCTTCTCAGCGGCAAGGCCAAGGCCTTCTGAAGAAAGCGATGTAAGGCAACCCCACCGCCACATTCAACCTGATCCTGAGTCCGCATCACCTCTCCCAAATCCTGGACGCCAGGCAGCCTAACAGTGCTAGAGAGGGCTTTCTTCTGGGCATGTTAGTGCTTTCAAACCTAACAATCCCCAGCTCCGAGCCTCTTTTAAAAGCCGGTACTTCCATTTCTATGTCATCAGGTAAAGCAGTTGTTGTGTCAGTTTTCCAACTTCACATATCAGTTTCAGGCCTAATCATTTTAAAACAACTGAAACCAATCATTTTTTGCTAGTATTTGCCAATTGTAAGTACTTTTTTAGAAGCTAATGCCAACCAACTACATTAGTTTTTCTCTTATTTTTCTTATGTTAATAAACAGAGAGGCAGTTTCCATGTAGTCTTTACAGGAAAATGCATAAACTCCTGTGACATAACTGAGACACAAATGCAATCACCGTATCATGCACTGAAGACTGTGGTGCTTGGCTGTCCTCTCCCAGCACAGAAATAAAACAGCAAAGACAAGTGCTCCCTGGAAACCTTCCAGTTGCATCTTTGTTTTCTTTTTACTTTCGATGCTGATCACTAGATTTCTGTCTGTTCTAGGACAATGACTGTATCCTACCAATCTGTCCACAGCCTATGACCTGGAGACTGAACATGTGAGGAAATCTAATAATATACCCTTGATTTGTGCCTTAATTTCACAAGGTCAAAATAAAAAACTTCAAACTCTGATCCTAGATTTTATTTGGGAAGTGCTCTGGTACCACACAGATTACGGCAATAACTTTCCTTAGTACCCTTCCCGTTTATTCCAGGATGTGTGCCAAAACTTCCCCCATCAGGGGGTTATTTCTTGGTATGACTTCTTCAGGGATGCTTAAACCACAGAGAGCTAGAGGGTAAATAGGAATTTTAAATAAACGCTTCCTGAGATGCTAAATTTGCCAAAGAAACAATGGATCTGGCCTTATTTCTGTTCCAGTTTCCCTGGGTTGTTGGGGGGGGGGGGCGGGGGGCGCTAAGAGAGCCTGTGATGTGAAATGTTGGACAAAGAGCGCGCAGAAGCGCCCCTGCTATACTGTGGGGTGCCGTGACTCAGGAACAGCACGCTGCCTCGGTCTGCCCCGCACCCCCTCCGACAGACAGGGACAGTCCTTACCAGGTCCCCGGGCTTGACGGAGATGGCCACCACCACGCCAGGCATCGGGGAGCGCAAAACGCTGCTGGTGTCCTCAGCGGCTTTCTCCAGCATAAACTTGTTCAGCTCTGCGGCGAGTTTGGTGAGGATACGCACCTTGTACTACAAAGGGGGAGGGGAAAAAAAGTGAGATCACATGATGAACTTTTCCTCCTCCAACGCAGCAACCGTTCAAAATCAGTTTTCAGCTTTTAAATTTCACCACCTCTGAAGTCACATAGTTATTGCACACGGAAGCAAAACGCATTCATTTGCTTCTGCCCTATGTTGTAAGCCAGTTGTGTACGAAATTTCTTGAAAGCAGAACAAGTCCAGTAATTCATTAGTGAAAAACAGTAATCATCCTGTATCATTAAGAAAAACATCTCGAAACCTTACAAAGAAGAGAGAATTTTCCTGCATTCCCTTAGAAACTTTTCCCAGTGGACACACATTCTGCAGCTGGGCCGGCCAGCAGAGAAGCGGGTGCTGCCAGAACTCACCCGTAGGTGGCAGCAGACAGCTGTGCCAAACCCTCGGCTCCCCAGAGACAGCGGCTGGACCGTGTTATCAGTAAGTTAGGACAAAAGGTTTTGGTGTTCATTTGGGGCAAAAGAATATTTAAAATTCAGTTTTTTTCCAGTGACATAAAACATTATATTCACGATTGAAAAAGTTACCTTTTCTTTTTAAGCACAACATTATGTGGTCTTTCCAGCGTTAACACGATGGTTAGGGTTGATGAAAATGAAATATAACGTGAATATCCTCTACACCAAGAGACAATAACTCGAGATTTTTAAAACCACTGAAGGGAAACGATCCGCAAGCCCAGGACTTTAATGGCCCATTTTCTAGGTGGCTCTCAAATGATGAGGGGGACATGAAAGGCGGTTCAGTCTACCAGAACATTTCTAATACAAGGAATTTCTGCCCGGCAGGGGGCGGGGGAGGGGGGGGGGGAATCCTAGATCTCTGAATAAACACACGAGCCAGGGTTTAGTCTGTCCAAACAGAGACATGACACGGTTGGGGGAGGTGTTGCTTGCTCAAGTTGGACCCACCACCTGAAGACTTTTCTGATTCCTACCAAAGAGCATCTCCTCTGGGGGCGAGAGAGATGGCGTGACCAGGCAGCTCCATTTTGTTAGAAAAAAAGCTGTTGTAGCTCAAAGCCTCCTTAGGCATCGTGATGGCAGGGAGGCAAAAGCCAAATGGAATCACCCTTCATCCTGTCCGGGGCGGTGGACATCTCTAAGTGTGCTCTCAGGGCCTAATTTAAAGGCATTGGGGACTGTGGTGGGGGGAGGCTGGGGGTGGGGAGAGGGCCCATGGAAGAACTTGGATGGACTAGATTCCGAGCGGATTCGTGACGCTGTGACAGGTTGAATAATAACATCTCCTGCATGTTTCCCTTTACTCCTGAGCATGTGTTTTGCAATCCAGACGTACAAGTGTCTGCCAGTTTCTGAAGGATATGATCCTTAAGTGAAATTACAGTGCAAATAAAAGCTTTTTGCTCCTATTAAAATTCATCTGAGTCAGAAGTGGCGAGGGAAGACGCACGGAGAATGCACTCTGCTGTCACTCCAATAAACATTCTGGGCAGAGGGGCTATTCATCAACGACGAGATGCACCTCAAAGTCCTTCATTAAATCTATGGGGGGGGGGGGCTTGACTGCGGGAGGGGGGAGAATATAATTGTACCAAATTGCACAATTTTAATATCTGTGCTCTTAACGCCTTGGAAAAGCAAATCCCACCTCACGAGAAGCATCAGAGTCAACAACAACAAAAAGTTACTTGTCTGGCTGACAGCGTCCCGTGTGGCTTCTTCTCGGGACGGCTCAGCGCTGGGCCCAGCTGGCTAGTTTTCCCCCCAAGCATACAGATCTTTTCTTCTTGTGTTTCACACAATTTGACTTCAAAATGTGAACTCGGGGCAAGGTTATCTTTCTACACCCAGGATAATTTGATTTATCACACTTCACCATGGAGGATACCCTTAAAAACCAATGTTAGCTGCATCCCAAACCAGCCCCTTTGGGTAAATAAAGTGCCAGGATTGTCCTGAGCGCCAATGCACCCCAGAAATGACAAGATCCTGACTACAATTGGATCCTTTTTACTATTTTTGTAATTTTCCTATCTGGATTCCTTTCTCCGTGGGACTGCTGCTTTGCTTGGAAGGAGATGTAAAAGAGTCACAGAACTCAATGCCTTTGGATGCGGTCTTTGTTATTGATGAGATGTTCCTTTTCCTTTTGTATTTGTTTACTGTTCTTAAATCTGTTTGGGGGATAAGCGACTTATTGTAATCACAAGCAAAAAATAACAAGGGGCATAAATGCCTTGGGAGAGGCCCTGTTGCAAACAGTTGGCTTCGAGATGACCTTTCTTAGTAGAAAAAGCAGCGGCTGCGGAGAAGGTTCTCGTTTTAAGATTACCTTTGATGTTGTCCTGACCCTTCAGCGTGCCCACACAAACACGCCTTCTGGAAACAACCTCTGGACTGGCAATGTGGCGGGCCAGGGGGCGCCGGCCAGGATGGGAGGTGAGCGGAGAGGCAGCACAGAGGCCCATGGGGGTGAACTGCATGGTGAGAACTGTAAACGCTTTCTGATGCCCCAGAAAGGGAGCCATTTGAGAACGCACACAAGGGCTTTCAAAGCTTGTGATCAAAACAGCTATTTGTTGGTGTCTCTGAATTCTTAGGGGGCACAGGCAGAGCAGTCAACGAGGTGAGATTTCAGGAAAATACCCTATGATGTGTGTGCACTTTTGTCCTATGCTAAATACTTTAATATTCCTAAGGGGTCCCATAGGAGGTTTCTGGAGAGTTTTGCTGGTAAGTTATTATTTTCAAGCAGAAAAGTGTTAGTCGCTCAGTTGTGTCCGACTCTTTCGGACCCCATGGACTGTAGCCCACCAGACTCCTCTGTCCATGGGACTTCTCAGGCAAGAAAACTGGAGTGGGTTGCCATTTCCTTCTCCAGGGGAATCTTCCCAACCCAGGGATGGAAGCTGGGTCTCCTGCACTACAGGCAGATTCTTTACCGAGTGAGCCCGAAGCAAGCAGACAGACCACCGATTTGCTGTTTTGGGGGTGGCTGGCCAGGATGCTAAAGGTCCACTGATGAGACAGAGAAGCAGACTCTTGGGAGAAGCCAGAAGGTTCTACGCTCCTCAGGTCTGGAGAAATGTCTGCTTGATGCGGAGGCTGCTTGCTGGTGGGGGGAGGCTAGAAGCTGAGCGGCTCCGGGTCCACCAGGAAGGAACCTCACCCGGCAGGTGTGGGGAGGTGCTCTCCAAACCACAGGCAAATTATTAAGTTCTTGAAAACACACTTCGAAGTGTAAGCTGGAGCAGAAAACAGGTGCTCCCGGGGCTCCAGTTCCTCAACCCAGGCCTTACCTAGTAACCTAATCATGGGCAAATAACCCCAGCTCCAGCTTTTAAGCAAATTCATTTTGTGGTGTCTGCAGTGAAAAACCATGTCTAACAAGAAAATTTCTCCCTAGAAAGTTCAAAAGAAAGAGAGAAAAATCATAACAGACATAAAAAGGATAGGGAAGAAAACTATAAGAGATGGACAATTAAAAGGAACGTGTTAAAAATGAACATGCAGCTCTCAACAGGGAAGCTGAATCAGGAGAGGGAACAGTGGGGTGGGGGGCGGGGGTTGGGTGGTTGCTGGGGGAGGAGAGGGCCTGTCATGGTTTTGGGGGAAGAGATGCTTTTTAATCAGACCTGGTTAACGGAAACATCCTGCCAGTGAGCGTGCCCACTCGGGCCCAGCACACACGCTGCTCGGTGCCCCGGGCAGCTGAGAGCCCTTTCGGTGGACACACTGCACTCGGATGGTCACACAACATGCCGAACGGCTGGTGTGGGCGCTGGTTTCGCGTCTGCATCCCCTCATAGAGCTTAAATCCCCGTGCTTCTTCCCGAGGCCTCCAGACGGACCAGCGGTTTTATGCATTCCGCGTGCCTGTAAGACTCAGGGGCCTGGGGGTCCCTCCTCTTAAGACGAGTGCTTCCGGTTTGTTTCCTTATTTTTTCAGTTGTGACTTCAGAGGCTCCTCTGCCGTTCCTCGTAAAGCAGGCTCAGCTCTGGTCTTCCTCCCTGCGTCATTCTCCCCAGAACAAGAAGTGTATATACATACAGCTCATGGTTTTCATGTCAACCGTGGGCCCGCTCAGCCACCACAGACTGAAGGATAAACGATGAAGCTTCGCCATCAATCATTTTACATCAGTTATCTTAGCATCCTGAAGCACTGGCCTTATACTGTACCTTGGCCCTGGCTAAGTAAGGTGGCAAACACATTTCTCCAAACACAAGGATCTCTTCTCATTCAGAGTTTTATGCCTTCTGCCCCAAGGGTCTCCAACGTTAAGCTGTGTCTTCCTTTCCACAGTGTGGCAGTGAGAGCAAAGGCTGAAATGCTCCTCTCCAAGTCTGCTTTGCTAACCCTGAGCCGGAGGGAGGGAAACTGTCAATGGTTCCAAAGTGACAGAAATGCCGAGCTGCAGAAATGATGATGCATCTTTGAAAACAAAGGTGATTAAAAAAAACTAGGGGAAAAAAAAAGAAAAAAAAAAACACGAAAAATACAGCATCTAAGTGGAACCAGGTGTGTGATTCAAACTTGTTTTCCTTTCCTAAATTCTTCGTGGAATACACAGTTGATAGTGGAGGAGAAACACAGTGAGGGTTCAAAGCCAGGCAGAACACATTCCCCTCTGCTTCAGCGTCAGGCCCTACAAAACCAAACCAACAGAAACCGTCCACAGAATGGCACGAAAAACATACAGGATGAAAAGCCTGTAGCTGTCCTCCTGGAAGTACAGGCCTGGCGAAGAAGGTCGGAATGAAGAGACAGCAGTTCAAGCGCCTGGGACAGCTGCCGTCACAGGGCAGCCTGTTAGCGTAACACTGAGACAACTCCATCAGCAGTCTCAAGGTAGGTGTCAATCAGAACGCATCGTTTAATCCAACAGCACTCGGAGGACTTTCGCCGACAGCCCGCGTGACAGCGTATCTACAGCTCTATTTCTATCAGCGCCCGGGTGTGTTTACCGTGCTCGTTGTAATTAGAAAGGATGCAACAGGCAGCAATATCACTGAGATCTCCATTTTGCAGTATTGCCCTGCAAAGTGTGATCTTGCTTCACAGAGTCATGCTAAATGACAAAAGGCTATTTTCTTCAATCTCCCGGCTCAGACAGCACTTCATTTGCAGCTATCTATAATTA
The DNA here is from genome assembly GCF_033118175.1 of Dama dama. Taxonomy (NCBI): domain Eukaryota; kingdom Metazoa; phylum Chordata; class Mammalia; order Artiodactyla; family Cervidae; genus Dama; species Dama dama. The sequence continues at coordinate 80,293,064 of NC_083710.1, read as the reverse complement.
GATTAATGGTGTAGTGCAGTACAAAGCAGGCCCACTTCACATCAGATAGCATATGAATTAAGACAAACACTTATTTCAATTCCAGGCAGAGAAAGCAATGACTGGGGTATTTAGCATACCCTTTATGGTGGAATGAGATGTTAATTGTGTACCATTACCTCTAAACTGCTTGCTTGTTGTATAAATCACTGTGCTAATTGATGCAGAGATAGAAATGTAGCCACAGGCAAGAAAGCAAAGGAATGAGGGCTGAAGATGGTGGATAAAGGATTATCGACTAAAACCATATGGAGATGAGGCTCCTTTGAAACCTTTCCTTTCTGCCCAGGAGCAGGATTTCTTACAAGTACAGAAAAACTCTTGTATCAGGAAAGAAAATTTAATTTTTTGCGTTTCTTTTTAACAACACAAATTTCTTTTAAAAGTTCCTAGCCACCAGAAATCCAACTAAGAGGCAGGTGGAATTAATCTGAAGTACACGTATAAAAATATGGAGGGTGTAAAGTTTTCAGAGAGTCAGAGCTCCCAGTTTGGGTTTCTGGCTCATAGGTTTCCTAAGCGATGGATACTCGGAAACTACCTGGAGAGGATGTTCCTGACATGTCCGCAGGGCAAAAATAAGTTTTTCCCAACACCTGAGGCTGTTCTTGTCCTGTGAAGAACTGACTCATTGGAAAAGACCCTGATACTGGGAAAGACTGAAGGCGGGAAGAGAAGGGGACGACAGAGGATGAGATGGTTGGATGGCCTCACCGACTTGATGGACCTGAGTCTGAGCAAGCCTGGTGATGGACAGGGAAGATGGGCTGCAATCCATGGGGTTGCAAAGAGTGGGACAGGACTGAGTGACTGAACTGAACTCTAAGAACAGAGGCTGTTCTTATAGACCGAAACACAAAATGAACCTGGGCTGGCTTGGGGGTGTGAGAAGATGTTAATGATGTAGAAACGTTTACTTGGGACGTGAAGCTAACAGCAGAGAACCATTATCATCTGCCACTGGAATAATGGTGACTCTGCACCAAAACCCTCAGATGCGACCCCTCTGGTTCATGATTTCACATCAATAGGGAGGAACGAGAAAGGGGATCTTTTTTCCTGTCTTCTTTTTCTTTCTAAAACTAGCAAAAAAGAAGAAACACAAGCACATGGTAATTTTAAATGCTGCTCTTCCTTGTTAAAAATAGCCCATTCAGCACCCAACAGCTCTTACTGGGGTAAAATGAGTGTCTCACAAATACAGACACCAAATGCTACACTCGAGGTTACAGATCCGCAGATAAACGTGCTCCTCGGAAGCTCATAAATCAAGTGTGTGCAGCCCGTGTGTGTTCACAATTTTTTTTAAAGTGGCAAAGCAACATTGAGGTGCCAATTTGCTGCTGTGCACTTTTTCACAAATCCAGCAGTTGCGTAATCAGCATTGTCACAACAGAACTTTACACAGAGAACAAACAAAGGGGGTCAGTGTGTAGCTCAAACTCTCATCTGCAGAGTAACAGTTAATATAGCCACCTAGTGCAAATACACATTTAAGAAATGCTATATATGGTTTGGCCTTGTGAAACACGAATACCACACCAATGTGTGAGACAATAAACGAGGTCCCAAGAAACTAGAATGTCTGGTTCAAGTTATCACCCCTGTAACCTGGGGCAGGGCTGGGGGGGGGTAGGACCTAGAGCTCCTTGGTTGGGGCCAACAGAACACCTGTATTGCAGCTGCAAATCAGACAATTTAAGGTTTGGGTCATAATGCTAAATAATACTTAAAAAAAAAAAAACCATGAAGAAGCATTAAGGGCCCTTGAAATGGAAAGAAATGCCAGCAAAAGAAACAGTGTGAACTACCCTGAAATACCACCTCCCAAGTGTGCAGCAAGGTGACAGAAATGGAAAGGCACTGAAGGGAAGATCTGGAGGCAGGGTGCGGGCTCGCTCCTGATCATTAATCATTTGTCTACACCGTTTAAACCGGAGCAGCACAGCCCCCAGCACAACCCCAACATCCCCCGCCCCCCACACCTTGTGGGACAACGATGCTGGTGTTAACAGGAGAAAATATATGGTTTCTGATATTGCGCCCTCAGTTCCTTTAATTGAAAAAGGCAGTGAAACACAAAGTAAATCACTCAGTTAGGTGAGTTGTTTAAGGATATGTAACTGACAATGTCGATGTGCCGCGGTGACACAACGCATCACTTTCAACACGTCCGGCTACGTTTATGAATCAGCCTCTCCTCAAGGTTCGGCTACTACGTCGGGCCTCAAGGAGCCTTGACGGCAGTGAGCAACACTGTCATTAGGGCTATTTTTGAGGGAAGAATCACAGGAATAGAGACGGGAGGAACATGCCAACAGAACAAAACGGAAAGGCAGAATCTCTACTTCAGCAACTCATCTTTCAAAACTCTGGCCAAAAAGGGAAAAGTTTCCAGAAAAGAAGAACTTAAGACCAATACCAAAACCTCCGATGAAAGGGATTAGTTGAGTCTGTGTATATCTCCATCGATTTCCTAAAACACAACATTCTCCGGAGAAGAAAATATGGGGAGGTCTATCAACAATGCAAAAATTGAACCTAACATTTTCTTATTGCATTTTGTAATCAGAAACACAAGGGTCCTTCTAATTCTAATATCCTAAGATAAATAACTTTCCTTTTTTTTTTTTCTTTTTTTTACCAATAGTGCTGAGAATTAAATAGAAATTAATTACACATTAAATACAGCACTTAATAATAGGATTTATTTCCTCGGGCTCCACTGAGGTTACTTTTCTTGTGATGTGAAACACTGGTGTCTTGATACAGACCCGAAAATGATAGGGGAAAAAAAAAAAAGCTACTGTACAGGGAGCCGGCAACACTGAGGGTCTGCAGGGAAGGCGAACTTGGAGCGCAAGTCCCCAGTGGGTTCCTGGAGGACTCTGTCAATGGGGCGACCTCCTGGGGGCTGGGCGCCGTGGGATGCCGTGTGCAGGTGAGCCCCGACAAAGGGGCCCAGCCTCTGCTTCGCCCAGGTGCCCACGAGCTGTCTAACAAATGCCACAAAGGCAATTTGCTGGAATAAGTGGCACTTTCCCATCCACAAAGGCAAGCCCATTGACAATGGCGCGGTACGGAACTCACAAAATAGAACATGTGCGTTCTGTTTGATCAGGAGCCTCCGTGATACATTGTGGCTATAATGAGTCATTTCTTTCTTTGCTGCACAAGAAAAATATTATAGATCTTTCAAAGCCTTGTGCTCAATTATGTAACAATACCAGCCAACATCTGTTAACAGTACAGGCGGTTTCCATTCTGTATCCTGAATTGTTTTATGTAATTACGAGTTTATAAGGTATTTGGTAAACCAGTAAGAAGGTACCTTTTGAAAAGCACTATATAATTTGGGGTACAATGAAACGTTCTCTTGAAAATCTGTAATTAGGGCAGCATCAGCTTACAGAAAAGTACAGGAAATGTTATAAAAACACAATTATGTAAATAAGCACGCAGGTAGGGAAGTGTACCATTTTGCTAGGTCCCTGCCCATCTTCTCGCCTCCTGTTCTCTGTGAACTGATCTTTGCTCATCTCAGGCTGAAGTAAAGTGGTCTCCAGGGAGCAGAATAAGCAAACTTAGAGGAGCTGGGCCTTTCCGTGCAAGTTCTTCAGCGCTGAGAGGGAACACCAGAGGCCTGGGACAGGTGCCAAGGCCAGGGGCTCTTCAACAATGCTCTGACTGCACGGGGATTTTTTTTTTTTTAATAGCTGGATTCTTTTCTTTTCATTTTATTTCTGTGCTTTGGCCAGGCCACGTGGCACGTGGGATCTCAGTTCCCTGAAAAGGGATGGACCCGACACCACTGGGAGCACAGAGTCTTAACCGCTGGACCCCCAAGGAAGTCCCCTTACAGAGATTTTTTTTTTTTTAATGATAAAATAGTTTTGCTATAATGCATTCACTGAAGAAACTCACAATCCAACACACCAAAATGCTGGCTGACATGGGTTAGAGATTCAGAAACTCAAACATGAAGAGGCAAAGCAAACAAACGATGGCAGTAACAGGGCGAAGTAAACCACTGACCAAAAAGACCAGAGCAGAAAACCAAAGGGACTGCAGCACGCCTCCCCCAGACACGCCACGTTGGTACAGGGATGGCCACCCGATGGAAGCAATCAGCTTTCCTTCTTCCACTGGCTGTCTAAAAGTCAGGCATAAATGTCCCCTGGAAAAGAGTCTCTGTCTCCCACACCAGGAAAGGAACCACCCCAGAGACAATTCCTGTCACCTGCGTGGAACTCTTCTCTGCATAATAAACCTTTCTAAACAGCTTTCTACAAGTCCTACATTTCCTAGTTACCTGCTCACACCTCACCCCAGCCCAGAAGCCCCCAAACTCCTTTGTCTAATCTCTTCTCCACACTGTATTGCCCTCTGTTAAGATGGTATATACCCCCAAATTCTCACTGCCTCCTCCAGTCACATTTTTTTGTGAATTCCCATGTTAAACTAATACAATCTGCTTTTTTTCTCTTTTAATATGCCTTGTTAAGTTTAGTCTACAATGCTCTAGGCACTGGATATAGGAAGACAGAAAAGAAAGCCTCCCTTCCCTCCAAAACCCAACAATGACTGGTCTAAATGACTGGGGGTGAATTGCATCAGGGTGTCACAGCAGTGGCTAAGCCATTTTATAGATCAGAATTCTGACATATCTTAGGAAGGAAGTTTAACCAGAGCTACGAAATGGACTTCTCGTATGCTACATAGTGTGTATTACACAGAAAACACGTTACTGAAGGTAGACGAGACCTGTAAAGCCACGTGGCCAATCTCGTGAACAGGACATATGACTGTCACGTTGGGAATGGCCAAAGCGTAAAACACAAGGCTTTGAAGCCAAATGACCTGAGTCTCCCATCACTTTTTGGCCAAGTGGCCTAACTTCTCAGAACAAATTCCTTCATTTTCAAATTTAAACATCAGGGTTTTAATTAAATGAATAAATGAACAAAGATTCATTTATGTGTAACTAGGAAGTGCCTGACAATTCACCCAACAGTACTTCCTGTCTCTGTCTCAAACATCTCAGATTTTTCAAGAGACAGTAGAGGATTTTTTTTATTGCATATGGTAAAACATCTTGGATTAGCAATGCCTAGTTGTAGAGTTCTAGCTCTGTGGTTCTACATCTTAGATTCCTTATTTATAAACTGTGGATCATAATAGTGCCCACTTCAAAAAGTTGTGAGAAACAAGCAAAGAAATCAGAGAGGAAATTTTAAAAATACCTAGAGTCAAATGAAAACGAAAACACAACGATTCAAAACCTGTGGGATGGAGCAAAGGCAGTTCTAAGAGGGCAGTTTACAGCAATACAAGCTCACCTCAGGAAACAATTCAAACAATTTAACCTTACACCTAAATGAACGAGAGAAAGAAGAGTAAACAAACCCAGGATGAGAGAAGGAAAGAAATCGTAAAGATCAGAGCAGAAATAAACAAAATACAGACTAAAAATCAATTAAAAAAAGATCAATAAAACTAGAAGTTCGTTCTTTAAAAAGATAGATAAAATGGATAAACCTTTAGCCAGACTCAAGAAAAAAGGGAGAGGGTCCAAATCACCTCTCCCCACTCTAGGCGGGAGGTAGGGTGGTGTGTTATTTACAACCCATCTGAGACTCTCTTGGGCTTCCTTCCCTAGTGGCTCAGATGGTAAAGCGTCTGCCTGCAATGTGGGAGACCTGGGTTCGATTCCTGGTTTGGGAAGATCCCCTGGAGAAGAAAATGGCAACCCACTCCAGTACTCTTGCCTGGAAAATTCCATGGAGGAGCCTAGTAGGCTACAGCCCATGGGGTCGCAAAGAGTTGGACATGACTGAGCAACTTCCCTTTCTTTCCAAATCAATAAAATCAGAAATGAAAAAAAAAAAAAAAAAGTTACAACCAATACCCCAAGACACAAAGGATCGTAAGAGAATGAACAACGACATGCCAATAAAATGGACAACCTAGAGGAAATGGACAAATTCTTAGAAGGATAAGACTGAACCAGGAAGAAACAAAAAATAAGAACAGACCAATCACAAGTAATGAAACTGAAGCACAATTTAAAAACTCCCAACCAGCAAAAAGTCCAGGACTAGATGGCCTCGCAGGAAAATCCCAGCAAACATTCAGAGCACAGTTAACATCTACCCCTCTGAAACTCTTCCAAAAGGTTGTTGTGAGGATTAGGTGAATTCTTTTATGAGGAACGTGCAAAGCGCGGTAAACGCCACAGTCATATTCAACAGCCATCGTTACTACTCTTTTCATTGTTTTTTTATTATTCTTAATACATGTCTACAGATAGAAGAGAAATTAAGTAAAGGAATCACCCATTTCTTTTTCACGCTCTGCTCAAAGTATTTCTGGCCACCAAATGTGTGGGCATTTCCCCACATAGCAATTCTCCACCTCTCTCTGAACATCAGCTGGGAGTCCTGCAATTCAACGCAGTTCTGATGCTGTGGTCCCACAAGTTAAGGGCTTAATCTCACAGGACTGTCCTCCATGTCAGAGGGCAATCACAAGTCCAGGCTTGTCACCTGGAGAATGTCCTTGCCTCTCCCGGTGTGTCCCTCCCAGCACCCCACCTGTTCGCCAAGCTGGAAGCTCTCTAAACCCCCAGTTAAAACAGTGTATGTGTGTGTGTGTGTATATATATATAGCTATACATATAGCTCTGACTATGTATATATATGGTCATCTGAATTAAATTCACCATTCCAGTCCATTTTAGTTCACTGATTCCTAGAATATCGACATTCACTCTTGCCATCTCCTGTTTGACCACTTCCAATTTGCCTTGATTCATGGACCTAACATTCCAGGTTCCTTTGCAATATTGCTCTTTACAGCATTGGACCTTGCTCCTATCGCCAGTCCCATCCACAACTGGGTATGGTTTTTGCTTTGGCTCCATCCCTTCATTCTTTCTGGAGTTATTTCTCCACTGATCTCCAGTAGCATATTGGGCACCTACCGACCTGGGGAGTTCCTCTTTCAGTATCCTGTCATTTTGCCTTCTCATACTGTTCATGGGGTTCTCAAGGCAAGAATACTGAAGTGGTTTGCCATTCCCTTCTCCAGTGGACCACATTCTGCCAGACCTCTCCACCATGACCCGACCATCTTGCGTGGCTGTCTTGCAAAGAAACAGAGGAAAACAATAGAATGGGAAAGACTAGAGATCTCTTCAAGAAAATTAGAGATATCAACGGAACATTTCAGGCAAAGATGGGTTCGATAAAGGACAGAAATGGTATGAACTTAACAGAAGCAGAAGATATTAAGAAGAGGTGGCAAGAATACACAGAAGAACTGTACAAAAAAGATCTTCACAACCCAAATAATCGCAATGGTGTGATCACTCACCTAGAGCCAGACATCCTGGAATGTGAAGTCAAGTGGGTCTTAGAAAGCATCACTACAAACAAAGCTAGTAGATGTGATGGAATTCCAGTTAAGCTATTTCAAATCCTGAAAGATGATGCTGTGAAAGTGCTGCGCTCAATATGCCAGCAAATTTGGAAAACTCAGCAGTGGCCACAGGACTGGAAAAGGTCAGTTTTCATTCCAATCCCTAAGAAAGGCAATGCCAAAGAATGCTCAAACTACTGCACAATTGCACTCATCTCACACGCTAGTAAAGTAATGCTCAAAATTCCCCAAGCCAGGCTTCAGCAACACGTGAACTGAGAACTTAAACAGATGTTCAAGCTGGTTTTAGAAAAGGCAGAGGAACCAGAGATCAAATTGCCAATATCCGCTGGATCATCGAAAAAGCAAGAGAGTTCCAGAAAAACATCTATTTCTGCTTTATTGACTATGCCAAAGCCTTCGACTGTGTGGATCACAATAAACTGTGGAAAATTCTGAAAGAGATGGGAATACCAGACCACCTGACCTGCCTCTTGAGAAATCTGTATGCAGGTCAGGAAGCAACAGTTAGAACTGGACATGGAACAACAGACTGGTTCCAAATAGGAAAAGGAGTATCTCAAGGCTGTATATTGTCACCCTGCTTATTTAACTTATATGCAGAGTACATCATGAGAAACACTGGGCTGGAAGAAGCACAAGCTGGAATCAAGATTGCCGGGAGAAATATCAATAACCTCAGATATGCAGATGACACCACCCTTATGGCAGAGAGTAAAGAGGAACTAAAAAGCCTCTTGATGAAAGTGAAAGAGGAGAGTGAAAAAGTTAGCTTAAAGCTCAACATTCAGAAAACTAAGATCATGGCACCTGGTCCCATCACCTCATGGGAAATAGATGGGGAAACAGTAGAAACAGTGTCAGACTTTATTTTAGGGGGTTCCAAAATCACTGCAGATGGTGACTGCAGCCATGAAATTAAAAGAAGCTTACTCCTTGGAAGGAAAGTTATGACCAACCTAGATAGCATATTAAAAAGCAGAGACATTACTTTCCCAACAAAGGTCCGTCTGGTCAAGGCTATGGTTTTTCCAGTGGTCATGTATGGATGTGAGAGTTGGACTGTGAAGAAAGCTGAGTGCCGAAAAATTGATGCTTTTGAACTGTGGTGTTGGAGAAGACTCTTGAGAGTCCCTTGGACTGCAAGGAGATCCAACCAGTCCATCCTAAAGGAGATCAGTCCTGGGTATTCATTGGAAGGACTGATGCTGAAGCTGAAACTCCAGTACTTTGGCCACCTCATGTGAAGAGTTGACTCATTGGAAAAGACCCTGACGCTGGGAGGGATTGGGGGCAGGAGGAGAAGGGGATGACAGAGGATGAGATGGCTGGATGGCATCACCGACTTGATGGGCATGAGTTTGAGTAAACTCCGGGAGTTGGTGATGGACAGGGAGGCCCGGCGTGCTGCGATTCATGGGGTTGCAAAGAGTCGGACACAACTGAGCGACTGAACTGAACTGAACTCATGTATATATATATATAATGGAGGGTTCACTACATAGACGTGGGTGAGTAACTCACTGGACAACAATTACAAAGTGAACCTCCCTGTGGGTTGGGGGTGGGGCTTAAAGTTTCCATCCTTCAACCACCTGGCTCGTTCCCTGGTCACCAGACTCTTAATCTCAGGGGCTTCCTAAAAGTCATCTCACTAAGCTCTGGTGTGGTTGAGAAGCACTTGTTACAAATAACAAAGACACTCCTCTTATCACTCATTTCACTCAGTAAAATTCCGAGGGTTTTAGGAGTTCTGTGCCAGAAATGGGACAAAGACCAAACATACAATTTTTTACTATAAATCTCAATGTCTCAAGTCAAAATTCAGATGCCAGAATTCCTGGGCTATTCCCTGGGAAGGCACTGGAGGCTCCTCTGGGTAGATCTACAATGAGTGAAAACACAGTGGCTCAGACAGTAAAGAATCTGCCTGCAGTGCAGGAGACCCGGGTTCGATCCCTGAGTCAGGAAGATCCCCTGGAGAAGGGAATGGCTACCCACCCCAGTATTCTTGCCTGGAGAATCCCATGGACAGAGGAGCCTGGTGACTAGAGTCCATGGGGTCACAAAGAGTCAGACATGACTGAGTGCCCTGCACTCACTAAGGATCTGCATCTCTCTCTCAAAGAACACACATCTTACAAACAGAGAGCTTATTAATCCCTCACAGAAATTCACTTGGCATTTCTTCCAATAAAATTGTTCAGCCTAATAATTTGGCCTTCCTTCAATTCTCCTGAGGTTTCTCCAGACTGGAAACATTACCCTACCTATGCTGACCGGACCACCACAATCTTTCCCTAGGCTTTGGGTCTTTGTTTTTTTCAGCCATGCTGCATGGCTTCTGGGATTTTTAATTCCCTGACTGGGGATTGAACCAGGGCCCTCAGCAGGGACAGCTTGGAGTTCTAAGCACTGGACTGCCAGGGAATTCCCAGGTCTGTGTTTCTGAACTCTGGCAGAAGAATTCATATTTGAGGAACTTGAGATTTACTAGAAAATGAGAACTGGGGACTGAGTGAAACCTGAAAGCCCTTATAAAATTTAAGATGTATTTTATGGACTTAACAACAGTTACAGGCTGGCAGCACAAGTCCCACAATATAAGAGGTGTGCAAAGCAAGCTAACAACAACCTCCGCACCCCCCAACAACCTCCAATCCCACTCCCCAGAAGCCCTGGTAACAGTTTGTTTGAAAATCTCACATACATCTACGTTTATAAGTGTTTTTCCACTGGGTAAAACACAACGATGTCAGTGTATTTAAAAAGAAAGAAACCCATGACGTCTTTGCCATTTGCCATCCTTCACTCACTCTATATAAACTTTTTTGTTTTCACTCTTTCTGGATGCTTTTTCTAATTTCTTTCTTTTTAATTGGAGGATAACTGCTTTACAGTACTGTATCGGTTTCGGCCTTGCGTCAGCATGAATCCGCCACAGGTACACATACGTCCCCTCCGTCTTGAACCTCCCTCCCACCCCATCCCACCCCTCCAGGTTGTCACGGAGCTCCAATTTGAGCTCCCTGGGGCAGACAGCAAATTCCCACTGGCTCTCTGTTCTACACATGGTAATGTACATTGTTTCCGTGCTACTCTCTCCATTCATCCCATCCTCTCCTTCCCCCATTGTGCCCACAAGACTCTTCTCTATGCCTGTATGTCCACTGCTGCCCTGAAAATAGGTTCATCAGTACATGAAGGATGTTTAAGACACAAAGAACTTTAGGTCACTTCTTTTTCCTTTTACATGCTTAGTTCAGCTGAAGCAGGGTTAAACTCCCAACCCCCCTCCATAACACACAAACTCTGCCCTTGACATCTCCACAGTGTCTCCAAGTACCCCCACCTGGCCCCACCAGCCCCTCTTACCCAGGGCTCAGCTCCCCTGTCCCTGAGAATGATAAGCCCAGATGTAAATACGACCTGAAGGCCCCAGGGAGGCTCCCCCTTAGTTTCTCGAACCTTCCCAAGGCTGCAGGGACGAATCACAGACTCGGCCACCTGCTCTACCTCCCTCTCGTTTTCTCAGATTTGTTCCTTTTTCTCGAATTATCCCCAACAGCGTGACTGGTTATCTGTATATGACAGATAACTCTGCCTGGTTGCAATGACTCCATGATAATTTCGTGGAGGCCTCTATCCGTCACCCGCATACCGGTGGCATATTATCTGAAATGCTAATATTCATACCGATCAACATAAAACTCTCCTAAATTTACAAACTGTCACCACTCAGCTGATTTAGACTCTGGAGGGCCAGAAATGCCAAAAGTAAACCACTGAAGAAAGCTTTAGTCACAAAAGTTGAGATCTCTTCCTAAGGAAGAATTTGTAAGTGGCAGCTGTATAAAAGAATTGAAAAAGGCACCCTTAACTTTTACCATTACTGTTAAATGACGCTACTGAATCTCAGCTATTCCTTACTGACCTGTGATTCTTTGCTCTGGTTGCAAACACTAGAAAGAGTGAGTCCTGGGAAGATGGGATGGGATGCTTGCTGTCAAGCAGCCTTCCTCCATGGCACCTACCTTAATTAATCGGCCCTGAATCAGGCCCCAGGCCTCTGTTACACAGGCTTAGAAAGCAGACTTCCTCTATAAGCTTAGAATGGATCATTCGATCATTCTCAATTAGACAGATTCCCTGTCAAGCTCATAAGAAACTGATGCATAAACTATCTTATGAATTTAGAATCGGAAATATAAAGGGAGCCTAACTACCGCCTAACTGTAGTGTGAGTACAGAAACTATAGTCAGTGGTTGTTTGATTAATATGGAAGGGGCGGCAGCTCATCGAAGGCAGTGTTCTCCGCTAAGACAGCATGAGCAGTGATTCTCAAATAAGAAGCATCAAAACTCATCTGGAGGACTTGTTAAAACCCAGTGTGCTGGGCCCCACCTCCAGAGTTTCTGACTCGGGGCTGGGTTGGGGCTTACACTTCTAAAGAGTTCCCAGGAACCACACTTGGAGAAGTATCAACACAAGGCAGCCTTCTCTGCAATGGGAACAGCCTTTCTGATGGGACTATCTTAGACCCTTAGGGCTACTGTAACAGAATACTACAGACTTGTGGTTCATTAACAATAGACAATGACTTCTCACTGCTCTGGAGGTTGCAAATCCAAGATCAAGGCACGGACAGATTTGGGGGTCTGGTGAGACCCACTTCCTGGTACACAGATGGCCATCTTTCTGCTGTGTCCTCATATGGTAGAAGGGACAAGGGACCCCCTTGGGGTCCCGTTTATAAGGGCGCTGATCCCATTCACGTTCTTTGTTGTTAGCTGTTTAGTCATCAAATCATGTCTGATTCTTTGTGACCCCATGGACTGTAGCCCGCCAGGCCCCTCTGTCCATGGGATTTCCCAGGCAGGAATATTGGAGTGGGTTGCCATTTCTTTCTCCAGGGGATCTTCCTGACCCAGGGATTGAATCCATCTTTCCTGTGTTGGCAGGTGGATTCTTTACCGCTGAGCCAGTCAATTCCAAATGGCTCCGCTTCCAAACACCATCACATTGGGAATCAGGTTTCAATGCATGGACTCTGGCAGGGAGACAAAGCTCTGCTTATGGCAGGGATCTTAGCTCATGTCCCCTGGTGGCTCAGTTGGTAAAGAATCTGCCTGCATTAAAAAAAAAAAACAATCTGCCTGCAGTGCAGGAAACCTGGGTTCAGTCCACAGGTTGGGAAGATTCCCCTGAAGGAGGGCACGGCAACCCACTCCAGTATTCTTGCCTGGAGAATCCCCATAGACAGAGGAGCCCGGTAGGCTACAGTCCCTGGGGTTGCAAAGAGTAGGACACGACTGAGCGACTAACACTTTAGCTCTTGTCCGCTGAGAAGCTTTCCTTTCCGAAGACTCAGCTGAGCATAACGCGGCTTCTCTGACTCTTGTTCTAGCTAGAAAAATCTTCTGAGTAACTCTTTCTTCATATAGATAATTCCCGATAACCCCTGGTAAAACTGGGGTTCAGATTCTGACTGAGTATGGCTTATGATTATTACCTCGCTTTATGGTTTCATTTCCTGATCCACTAAGAGGAGGAGACTATTGCTTGCCGTCCTTTGGCTGCACCTCGCGGCTTTGCAGGATCTTAGTTCCGTTCATCAGGGACTGAACCCGGGCCTCCTGCAGTGGAAGCACAGTGTCCTAAGCACTGGATTCCCCGGGAACTCCCAAATATTGCTTGTCTTACAGAATTCTTTTCTGCGAAAATAAAAACTGGTAGGCCTATTTTAAGATCTGAATGAGACAGTATGTGTGAATTGTCTGGCACAATTTCTAGCAATAAACGCTGTACTTTCCCTCATCACAACCCAGTGTCAGTAGATCGGCTTTGCTATGTGGTTGGGGGACTGGACCTGAGTTCGGTTCAGTAATGAAAATAAACCTGCTGATACCTGGTCTTGGACTTCCAGGTTCCATAATCATGAGGGAATACATTTCTGCTATTTAAGCCGCAGTCTGAACTGACTCATAACCCTGCTCACGGAAGGAATGCCTTTAATGTACCTTTTGCATGTGTTCAGTCCTGTCCATTTGATGTTTTGAACTTTTGGAAGTGGTGTGCTGTCTACAGTCACCCTCCTATTAGTCTTCTTTGACCTCAATGCTTCTGTCCCTAGTTAGACCATATACATTATTATTATAAGGGTGCGATCAGGAAATGAAGCATCCACAAGCAATCTTCAGGGGCTGGAGAATAGCACTGGGCTCAAAGTGTTCTCTGGAGAGGGAACACCCTCTGTGTTCTCTGTTGTAAATGAGTGTATGTTTTAGATGGACTGAAGCCAGGCGTAACTGCCCAATATCTGAGAAATTGGGGGAGTGTTCATTTGATCTCTTGGTTTATTAAAAAACGATGGGGAAGCTAAGAAGTCCTAGCAAAGTTGGCAAGGTAACGTCCAGTGGAATGCATATGCTATGAAACAAACTAATTGAGTACAAAACCCTTGAAAAGAAACTTTAATATTAAAAAAAATTATAATATACCCAAAGGAAAATTCTAGTCTCAACAGATGACAACTGTAGTGCTAGAGCACCACTGCCTTCGGCCTGGCATCTGCAAGAGAAAAGGACACACTGAACAAGTCTGGCTTTTAACTCTCAACCTTTCTACAACCTGACTAGAATATGCAGTCTGATTACTCCATTTATTTTCAAACTAATCACCTCAATCTGAAAAAAAGGTCCTAGGAGAAAATGGACTGAACTAGAATTATTTTAGATCTTCTGGACAGAACTCCATTCTTGCCAAATCTCTTAGTTGTGTTAATTTCACAGGTGACTTGAGACCTACAGTGTTCTGAAGATGGGTTTCAAGCACTGCCTATCTTATTTTTTAAAAATGAATCTGTTATTCATCCCCCTCGAATGACAGAGGCATGAGTTCAATGAATATTCCTTTGAAACTCTTCATTAAAGACTCTTAACTTGGGGACAATCAAACATTGACATCTCTAATAAAAGTCTCAGGCCACCTGTGAATCAGAAATGTACAAAATACTTTTTTTTTTCCCTGGCTTCTTCTGTATTGTTTTGAAAATCATCTTCTGTGAAGGAAAAAAAAATTTTAATGTCAAATATAGTTGAAATTTGTTTACATCAGGAAGTATGAGCAGGGTCACACGAGATTTGGTCTTGTTTCTGTCCCTCACTGTGATGAATCAGAGCGCTTCTCTGTGGCACAGCGCTCGGCAGTGAAGTGCGGGTGTGGGGGCGCTGGCCGCCAGGCTCTGCCAGGAGCAGGCACAGCATGAAAGGCTGGACCCAACTTTACCAAAATGTCACTAGTCCCAACGTGAAGGTCTGTCTTAAGGCATCCTGCCGGCTTGCCTATCATCCTGCCAAATAAAAGAGGTCACCCAGTATTGGAGAAATGAGGCTGAAGCCATGTGGCCTGGAAACAGTGATGCGTGAGCCAGGAAAATAAAAAAGAGGTACAGCAGTTTCTCTGTCAAACATTAGAAGTCATCAACATTAGAACAAATATTTCACTAGTATCTTATATATCCCATGGAACAGCAGATAGAAAAGCCCTTTATTTTGGCCCAACATCCCCATGGGACAACGACTATCTCTCAGGGCAATAAGCTCTGGTGTCTCCAGTATGCCAACAAAGGGAAAAATGATGCTGACAAAGAGAAAAACCTTATTTTCCAAGCCTCTTTTGGGAACAGTGGAGGCTACTGATAGTTGAGAACTGGCGATGCAGTTCGAAGATGAGCAATGGAAGCAAACTCAGGGTGCTCTGCACAGACTGTGGGCCAGTGGAGGCCGCATCCATCACCCCAACTCATGGTTTCCCACAGGGTGTGAAGTGACAGCGGTCATCCTGCCCACGATGCCGACGGCAGCCTTGCTGGCTGTCATTGCCAAGTTCTTAGAACCAGAGAACTGAGACAATGCCTTGTCAAAAGGTTTCAAATGTGCTATTTATGGGGGCAAAATACAATACTTTTGTCTACTATAGAGAAGTATGCTAACATAAATTGAGTTTAAGTTGAGTCTTTAAACTATTTTCATCCCTGAAACATCACTGTGAAACAGTTCAACCGGGAGGAGTTAATTTTCAAACAAACCTAGAGAATACAGTCGGACATAGAATGTTATTCAGCTGAGACTAGGAATGGAGTGCCGATATACGGCATGACAGATGAGCCAGAAAGAATACTAGGCTATGGGAAGCAAATGAAACACAACGAGTCACATGTTATATGATTCGCTTTATTCAGGACCTGTAGGATGGGCAAATCCAGAGACAGAAGTAGACCAGTGGTTACCACAGTCGGGGCATCCCTGGTGGTTCAGATGGTAAAGAATCTGCCTGCGATGCAGGAGACCCAGGTTCGATCCCTGGGTCAGGAAGATCCCCTGGAGAAGGGAATGACAACCCACTCTAGTATTCTAACCTGTGAAATCCCATGGACAGGGGAGCCTGGCAGGCTACAGTCCATGGGGTTGCAAAGAGTCAGACACAACTGACTAACACTTTTCTTCTTTCTACCAGAGTCTAGGGAGAGAGGAGAATGGGGAATGCTTGCTTAGAGGATACAGGGCACTCTTTGGGGGTGATGAAAACACACTGGGAATAGACAGAGATGACATCATTGTTCATGTGCTAAACATCAGAGAATAGCACATTTTAAAACGGTTAATTTTATGTTATGTGAATTTTAACCCAACTTTTTGAAAAGAACATATTTGGCCACACGAACTGTGTAAAGCTTTTCTTTTCAGGCTCTCTAGTTACGAGCATGGATACTGCTGATTGGTGGCTGGCCTCTCTCTCTTTTTTGTGTCTTCTCTGACAGAGAGTAAAACCCCCACAAGCTGGAGATCATAGTCTGGTACACAGAAGACACTCAGTTCTGTAGAGGAAGAAAGAAAAGACTCTACCATCCTTTTGGCCGAGCTATACATGACTCCATGTGGGCAGGAGGCAAAAAGCACTAACTAGGAAAAGTTTTAGCACCAAAGAGATTCCACGAACCTCAAACCCAATGATTTCCCTTACAGAGAAATTTAAGGGGTCCTGGAAACCTCAAGGAATTCATCTGAAAACATTTCTGCCCAGACATCGCTGAAGTTTAGACAGAGGTTCATACTCTTTTTCTTGCCAACAGAATCACTAATGTTCAACTTGCAGAGACGACCTCGTTGATTGGGAAAATAGAGGAAGTGTCTTGGCATGAATTTAATTTGAACACTCTTGGCAAGTCAGCTTGTTGACTGGAGTCTGGAAAAGTCCTGGCCACTGTGACTGTATCTGCTACCTCATGCCTAGGTAAGGCAGTGCATTTTGCCACTAAAATTAAAAAACTGAATTGACTGAGTGTCAGGGAAGAAGTTACAATGTATTCCCACTCCACAATTATAACTACTTATTCAAACTAAAGAATAGCAGGCTTCTCAATATAAACTTCTAAGCTAAAATCAGGTCTTTTGTTTCATTTGCACAATTTTTCTTCTATTTTCATTAATTTTGACACTCAAAAAAGGAGAGGAAAAAAAAGGACAACTCTTTGCAAAGATAATATTTATCTTCTATGAAAAGAAATGCTGGAGAAGGGATAGGCTACCCACGCCAGCATTCTTGGAATTCCCTTGTGGCTCAGCTGGTAAAGAATCCGCCTACAATGTGGGAGACCTGGGTTCGGTCCCTGGGTTGGGAAGATCCCCTGAAGAAGGGAATGGCTACCCACTCCAGTATTCTGGCCTGGAGAATTCCATGGACTGTATAGCCTATGGGGTCACAAAGAGTCGGACACAACAGAGCAACTTGCACTTTCACCATGAAAAGAAAACCAACTTTCAGTACAAAAAATATAAATTGTACATCCTAATGATACAACTTCTGTGACGACCAAATACTGTGCTCCCAATGTCCCACTTTTCTGCTGTTTTTGGCTCTATGTGAATTAGGGGAGGGACAGCTATGAAAGTCTGAGGCAAAGAGACCCCACAAATCCTGACAAACAGCACAGCCTCTGCCTCCAGCTTCCCGTGAGACCTTGAGCCCTCAGTTTCCCTCCTGGGAATTCCGTGATTTGAGAATTCAAACTGAGAACTCAAGTTGCCAACCTCTGCAGACTCCTGAACACACTATGCAGCTTCATGGCTCTATGACTGTTTGTGGTAATACACCCTTCTGGTATATTCTCCCACTTTCCTTTGCTCGCCTGACCCATAATCCTTCCTTAAGTCTGAGTCAAGGTGTCATCAACTCAGGAGCCTTCCCCGAATTCCACATACAGACTCCGAGAGCACCCTGGCTATCTGTCTGTCTTATCTACCATATTATGTTGAAGTGACCAGGTTAGGGGTCTATCTCCTTTACCAGACAAATAGAAAAAGGGAAGCAGTAACTTTACAAAGTGGAGAAACCAGACGCCACCTTACCCAAGTCACCAGAGCAATGGCACAGTAATCGGGAAAGCAGAAACCTGCCCCTCCTTGCGATACAATGCCCCAAGAAGGATGCAGTATCTCTGCTGTGCTATCGCTGCCCCAAATGGGTGACTCAGTGTGACGACGGGGAGATGCCAGACAAATCTAAACTGAGGGACATCTGACAAAACAAATGGTCTGTCTTTAAAAATGTAAAGGTCGTCAAAGACAAAGAAAGACTGAGGAACTCTTCTAGACTAAGGAGACGAAAGGACATGAAAACTAAATGCAGTGTGAATCTGAATTAGACCCTGGAGCAGGAAATAAAAAAATTTTTTTTTCTCTTGCTATAAAAGACATCAGTAGGAAAACTAGAAAAATTTGAAAGGCTTGTAGGTCAGCTAATCATACTTTTTCAATGTCAATTTCCTGCCCTGTGATTATAAAAGGTAATAGCCATCTTCTCATTAGAAAATACACACTTAAATATTGTTAGCAACTTACTGAAACAGTTCAGAGAAAAACAATCGTACAGACAGGGTGAGAGAACATGATAAAGGAATCACAATAAAATGTTAGCATTTGAGAAACTGATGAAATTATATGAACATTCTTTCTACTATTTTTGCAACTCTTCCCTAAGTCTTAAATTATATCAAGGTAAGCTGAAAACATTTTACAGTACAAAAACCTAAAGAAAAGTTTCCTTTTAGATGAGAAGAATAAAATACGGGATTAGAAAAGTACATGCTATTAATATATTCAGGGTTGATGAGAAAATCTGCAGTAATTACTTTTAAAGTGAAATCAGTGGTTACACAGAGTGCTAATTGGAAGTTGGCACAATTCCAGGTCATTGACACTATCTCCCAAATTAACCCAACAAACTGGACAGCAGAGCAGTAAAAGATACTTTCTTTATAGTGTATGCATGAATGAGAAGTAAGAACACCACAAAAAAAAAAAAAAAAAATGCTGAGCTATCCACCTACTTTACAAATAAATATTTTTCTCACAGGCTTTATAAAGTAAAAAGCCCATCTCTGCTTTAAAGGCAACCATCCTACAATTGCCTTACAAAATATAAGGGACAATGCATTGCACCACGAATACAACTGGTATACCTTCTGGATGCTCTCTGCCAGCAGTGGTACCACCTTCTACGAGGCTGGTCATCGCAGAGAGTTAGCCTTTTCTATTGCAAGATGAGCTGTACTAGCTACTGGGCTGTGAAACACAAGAGTAAGATGTTGTGTTTGCCGTCCACAGGTTTACCCTGACGTTTGGGGAAGAAGTACCTGCAGAGCTAAGTCGTGGGACCAGGGAGGGATGTAGGTGGGAACTGCCAGGAATCACAAGGGAGCGCTCTGCAAACTCCCCACGAAGGGAAAGGAATCCATTCATTGCCCCAGCCCCAGAAGACAGATTTCACCCCAACACAAGGAAACGATTTCCAGTGGAGCTCCCCAACAGAATGGGTGGCCTTGTGAAGCAGGGAGCCTTTCACCACTGAATATATTCAAATACATCTAAGATCTCCTCTTCGAACACTCCAAGGATAGAGATTCTTATGTTATGTAGGTTAGATCTAGGAGCACTGAAGGTCAGATTTCTCAGGCTGGCCTCTACTCACCAGATGTCAGAGCACCCCTCTCCCCCCGGTGTGACAGTCAAGACTGTCTCCAGACATTGCCACATGTCCCCAGGGTAAAACTGTCCCTGGCTGAGGCACCCCTCACAGCAAACTGCCCTAGGTCTGTGTGTCAAGAAAATGAAATATTACAGAATTGCAGAGGAAAGGGCCTAAGGGAGTCAGACGAAGACTTACATAGAGAAGACAGGACTTGCCGTAAGCCTTGGAGTAAAAGAATTCTGCTGCAGGGCAGAGGGAGCAGTGAGCTTCCCTGGACAGGGATGCTACAATTCAGGTGCAGAAGAGCCAGGAGAGGACAGCCTGTCATGGAATCATTAGGATGCCAGCTGACCAAGCAGAAACGTTCAACAGTAGGTCAGGCTAGAAGGATCTGTAATGTTGTTGTTGAGTCGCTTAGTCGTGTCCAACTCTTTGCGACTCCATGAACCGCAGCACACCAGGCCTCCCTGTCCATCACCAACTCCCGAAGTCTACCCAAACTCATGTCCATTGAGTTGGTGATGCCATCCAACCATCTCATCCTCTGTTGTCCCCTTCTCTTCCGGCCCTCAATTCTTCCTAGGATCAGGATCTTTCCCAGTGGAGTTGGCTCTTCACATCAGGTAGCCAAACTAGTGGAGTTTCAGCTTCAGCATCAGTCCTTTCAATGACTGTTGTTATTCAGTGTTGATTTCCTTTAGGACTGACTGGTTTGACCTCCTTGCAATACAAGAGATTCTCAAGAGTCTTTTCCAGTACTGCAGTTCAAAAGCATCAACGCTGTAATGCACAGAAGGAATTTCAAATCTAGAGTCAAGGTTGCCTGGGTTGACATCTTGAGCTATCCATGTCTCAGGGAAGTTCATGTTGAATGCCGTCCTGGGAGAGACAATGTTCTGGGAGAAGGATGGGGTGCTGGAGAGTCAAGCTTGGCATCATATTACCTACTCCTCTTTCAGAAGCCTTTCACGTTTGCTTTCTTATCCGCCATTGCTCTCTATAGCGGGATGACTCAGAACTGACTCTCATCCTGAAGTCTACTTTGATGCCAAACTCCCTAACTGTCACTTAGGATTTGAGAGGGACATATACACACTGCTGTATTTAAAATGGAGAGCCAACGGGGACCTACCATACAGCACAGGGAACTCTGCTCAATGCTACGTGGCAGCCTGGATGGAGGGGAGTTTGCAGGAGAAGTGGACACGTCTATAGGTGTGGCTCAGTCGCTTTGCTGTGCACCTAAGACTATCACAATATTGCTAACTGGCTTTACTCCAATATAAAGCAGAGCCATTTTTTAAAATGGGAGGGGAAAAAACTAAAGTCTACTTTAAAGAGAAACTGAAAGCCACCAAGCGGGGGGTGGAGGGCTGGGGAGGAGGAGAATAGCAGTCGCCAGGCGCAGAACTGAAAGGTATCACGTTTCCTAGAATATGGAAGAGCGTTAACATCCTGTGATACTCAAGCCACACTCGTGCCAAGAAGACTGGGGTCTACACAGGTGCAGATGACCACTTCTTCAGTCTCTGTTTTGGTTGGCTCTGTATACCCAAACTCGGACCATAAGGGGGCTTTCTCAAGTCACCCTGGGAGTGTGAGATCCCTGGGGTTGGCCCACAGCGTTCACAGAGACTGAAGGCTCACAGGGACTCATGAGCTTGTCTGGCAGAGGAGAAGACAACAGAACAGCTTCTTAAAACCCCTCTGCTTGTAAATTGCCTTCGCTGAAAATATTTGATTTTTTTTTTTTTCTTTTTCCCTCCTCTCTTTGATTGCATACCTTCCCAGCTTCAGGAAGCCCAGTTGTTCTACAGGAACCTGGATTCACCTCACCTCTCCCCATACCTAAGACCACCCTGCTTGTCCCATAAATATCCCACCTCTTCGCATGTGGGGCTTTCTAGGTGGTGCTAGTGGTAAAGACCCTCCTGCCAATGCAGGAGACATTAGAGATGTGGGTTCAATCCCTGGGTTGGGAAGAAACCCTGGAGGAGGGCATGGCAACCCACTCCAGTAGTCTTGCCTGTGCATCCCGCGGACAGAGGAGCCTGGCGGGCTACAGTCCATGGGGTCACCAGGGAAGCAGATCTGAGACTTGTTCTCCCATCTCCTCGCTTGGCTGCCTTGTGAATCAACTCGTTCTGAACTGCCAACCTGGGCGTCTCAGCATTTAGCTTGCTATGTGTCAGGTAAACCCACCTGCTTCGATAACGGTATCTGTAAGGGTGGCAGATTTGATCAAGGCGAGCGTTAGCCTTAAGAAACCCGGTTCCCCTCTTGGTCTGTGGCTCAGATGTACGGAGAAGGGCTCTGGAAAGGCTCCGTTCAGAGGAGCTGATGGGATCCTGACGGCTCTCAAAGGGCCATTTCTAGTCGACCGCCTCCAGACAGGTGCTGGCTGGCCGTGCAGCAGGGCTGGCGCCCACCCTGTGTCCAGCCACGCGTGAGGCCTCTGGACATCCCAGAAGGCCGGGTGGGCCCCCCACCGTGGTGAGAAGCTCAAGGGGGCCGTCCTAGGGCCACTTCCGCTGTGCCCTCTGCCACGTGGGACAGCAGACACCCTTCCATAGATTCCACTCTTCTTTGCAGTCCAGAAAAAGGACAGTCAACTGGAGCAGTTACTGAGGAGCAGCAAAA
Source organism: Dama dama (assembly GCF_033118175.1). NCBI lineage: Eukaryota > Metazoa > Chordata > Mammalia > Artiodactyla > Cervidae > Dama > Dama dama. The sequence continues at coordinate 80,270,914 of NC_083710.1, read as the reverse complement.
CAGCTGACTTTTTGTAAGAAACATACCAGACCACCACCTCTCCAAGCAAATGAACCTCTTTTTCAGTGATTCTTCTTCTGCACTCTGAAAAGCTTCTGAACCGGGACCTCCGGCTGACCTCTGCTGGGTTCTTCGATGGCGGCTACTTCCATCTACGGCTTCTACTTTGTCTCTTGCGGGGGATGGAAGGCACCAGACTCACCTTTAGGTGGACTCATAGTCACTAAAACAATTTTTAAAAAAAAAAAAAACACAGGAAAAGATACCAAAATATTTACATTTGGAGGCAATTTAAAATAAAAAGCATTATGAATGCAAACGAGTTTGTACAAATGGAGAGCTTTCAATCCGGGCCTCCCCGCTGAGCCAGAAATGAACAGCCGCACCTTCTGCCAAGCATCTCGCGTTAAGTGGAGGCACTTTCTCGAGGGCTAAGGAGCAGGTACTAAGGGTGTGAGCTCCGGCCGTGATCTCACAGCTCGGCTAACCTCTACCCCAAGGGCGGCATTTGGCAGCTGTCTGTACTGAGTCAGTACTTTCCTTTCAGTCTTTTTTAAATTCTTTTTTTAATTTTTCTTCTATTTGGGTAAATTATCCTTTACATTTTTGCCTGTGACTGGAGGCATGAGAACAAAGTTTGGCTCTGCTTCTTGTTGCTGTGAATAGCTGTCTGCTTTTTAAAGGGCAGAGATGGCAACAGCTGAATCATGTGATGTTAACTCATTCAGGTTAGAAGTTACAAAATGATGGACAGATATGGCGGCCACACAAAACCAGCCTCAATGCCACGTCGAAGCTGATGGCAAACATTACTTTTCAGATGGAATTTAATAGTTATGATGATAATTTAGTCTCATGACGTACATTTCCTTGCCCTGGAACAAGCAATATTTGCTCACCAAGAATACAAAATAGACCCATGGCCAGAGTGGCAATTTTCTCAAGTTGTCTGAGGTTGTATATCAAAATAGGACCCCCTGACAGCATCATCAGTGAGAACTTGCTGGAAAGACAGATTTGGGGGCCTCACCCACCTATAAGGAACCAGGGGTTCTCAGGTGGGCCCGGCTGTCTAAGCTCTAACAAGCCTTCCAGGGGGTTCTGTTGTACATGAGCCCAGGTCTGCAGCGACTCAGAGGGTCTGGACCCTAACGGAGAGTCTAGGCTCTCTCTGTCTCACTTCCACACCAGTAAAACTCAGATAACGACAGTAACCCATCTTACAGCAGGGCTCCAAGGAGTAAAGTAGTTAATAACTATAAAATGTTTACAGTGAGTGCCTGGGGCTGGCGGTGGGAGCAGGAATTAGCTGCAAACGGGCAGAAAGGAACTTCGGGTGATGGAAATCTTCTAAAAACTAGGTTGTGGTGATGGTTGCACAACTCTATAAATTTACTACAATTCATTAACTTGTAACTCACAGGTGTAAATGTTATTGTCTGTAGAGTGTACTTCAAAAAAAAACTTTAAAATGTTTAGAAGAGTGCCTAGTTCAAAGTAATCAGATGATGGTTCTTATCACTGTAGCCATTCAAACAGACTTCTCCAAACGGTGAGGGCCTCATTCTGCCTTATTGTCCTGAGAGGGACCTGTACTGCTATTGTCTGGGACTGACGCAAAAAGGAAAGCAGGCCTGTGGCAATCATTCTTATTATAAAGATTTTTACAGATGGATAAAATGATAGTAATATCACAGAAACAACAAACTGACATGTAACCAATCCCTTTATATTACTCCATAGATACCACTTTCCTTTTGAAAAAAAGTTGGATGTGTCTATTTGCTCTAATTCATAATTGCTGTCTCTATTCCAATAAGCAATGACTTACCGTAAATGTGTTGACTATGACACAGACAAGAGAAGCCATGGGAGACGAAATACAGGAAGAGATAGAGGAGGCCATAGATAGAACACTAGAAAACAGCCACATTTTAGTGTCAGAACTACGTACAAGTGGGATGATATTTATTGACTTGGTTGACAGTTGACAACGCGGACTTTTCCCCGAGCCCTGTGTTCCTAGAAAACAGAAAGAGTTACAGAATCCTCCACCGGTGCTGACAAATGGCTAAAGGCAAGGAGCCACTCTCCCCTCCCGTGAGTCAGCAAGACTCACATCCACTCTGCCTTGTGGATCCCACCAGACTCACAATGCCCCCTGTGTACTTGGCCCTATACAACACGGGCCCTTTGAGACATTCCTCATTGATAACCTTATTAATAACCTCTCCCTTTTACAACTGCCTAAACAAAATTATCTTCTTGACTATCCAGTGCATTCTGTTTTGACACAAAAAACATAATGAACAAGTTTGGCTGGCCTTTCTACTCATTCTTGGTTAACACTGTCAGTTGATAAGATGTCTTACAATATTTTAAAATATATTCACATATGCACACACATACATATACCTATATTCGATTTTTAATGGGCTTCCCAGGTGGTGCTAGTGGTAAAGCCCGCCTTCAAATGCAGGAGATACAAGCGACGCAGGTTCAACCTCTGTGTTGGGCAGATGCCCTGGAGGAGGAAATGGCAACCCACTCCAGAATTCGTGCCTGGAGAATCCCATGGACAGAGGAGCCTGGCAAGTGATAGTCCATAGGGTCACAAAGAGTTGGACATGGCAGAAGCGACTTAACACACACATGCACACACATATATTTACCTATATTAATTTTTAATTGCATGTATTAACGCTAGTGTACAAAACAGAGAGGGTAAAATTAATTTGCACACATAACTACCTACAAGTAATCATCTAGGGCAGAGATGGGCATGCTTTTGCTATAAAGGGCCAGATAGATAGTAAATATTTTAGGCTTTGAGTGTCATAACTAAGCTCTTGCCACAATGTGAAAGCAGCCACAAAGAAAACATATACAAATGGCTGTGACTGTGTTCCAACAAAACTTCATTCACAAAAGTAAGTGGTGAGGCTGTCAGTTGCCCCTGATCTGGAGCAGTGCCTCCCAAAGGTATCCCAAGGAACACTACCTTTTAGGGCTTGTTAATAGGTATGTGAAAAAAATTAAATATGGGGATAAGGAAGTCACCTGTGTAAAACAGATTTGGGAAAATTTGGGAAACAGGCCTCTTTACTATGGTACTTCTCAACTTAAAAATGCTAATGTACACTGTGAATCTCCAAGAGAGACCCCATGCAAAACTTCAAAAGCTCAAGTCAGATTTATTATTTCTTAAACGTATTCTTAAAAATCTACAGAATTATTAGTAAGGCTATATAATACATATTTTAAATACTAATTATAGTTTAAACACCTACATATTTGAAATATTTCAATGTGTTATATATAATTCCGTTCTATAATATATAATTCCTACAGTGGACGAGATAGTTGGATAGCATTACTGACTCAGTGGGCATGAGTTTGAGCAGCCTCCCAGAGACAGTGAAGAACAGGGAAGGCTGGCGTGCTGCAGTCCATGGGGTTGCAGAGTCGGACACGACTTAGTGACCGAACAACTTATAGAAGTATAAAATAGGGGACACAGGTTATTCTAACTGAGACAAGCTCCTCTAAGTCCTGCCACTGTATCTCCCATAAGATTACAGTTTTATGGGGGGTTGAGGATTTTTTTGTTTATTTGTTTATTTTTGATGAGAAAGGGATCTCTTCTCTCATCACTGGAGTTTCAGCCATTATTTCTGTTCTCAGTCCTCTCTGCCATCCTGCTTCCTTCAAGCCCTAATTTAAAAGGTCCCAAGGTAGCATCTGCTCTGTTTTCTACATAACCAGTTTTAGTAAAGGCTAATATACACCTAGTGAATAAAAGGATTCAGTGGTCAAAATAAGTTTGAGAAATACTACATTCCATATTTCCTCTTAGACATTCAAAATGAATATCAGTTTAATAGAGACTGAGAAGTCCTAAAGCAAAAGAAAAAAACATTATTCAATTGAACCTAGCATTTCCCAAATTTATCTGAAATAGAGTACCATTTTTTGGAGTGCTACCACTATTTACATTGCTTGGCAAAAACTGTTACACACACACACAGATCAGCAAAATGAAATTCTTAGAATTCTATAATATGTAAGAGTCGATAAAGTCATGAACCTAATGACACTTCAACCAGCAGTTCTCCTGGTGGGGAAAAAATCCATGGTAAAATACTTCCAGAAACCTGGAGTGTTACTATATTAAAGAAATATGGTTTTCTCCTTTTATTTCCTTAGTAATAATGCCGCTTTTTAACTAAGTTCACACAGGTATGCCCCCTTAACTTGTCTATTATATGAGTAAATGTAATTATTTGTAGTTTGTGGCCTCTGTCTTATTTTCATTGTTTCAATATTTTTCATTTCAGCTACTTTTCACTATACAATTTCTGTTCCTTGATATGTTTGTTAAATATGCTGCACTTATAAGCAATATATGTTCATTATTAAAAAAAATAAGTTACCAAAAGACCATGATGAAAATTCTATGTAAATTACTCTTAATATTCCTGGATTCAATCTTCCAAGTTTGGATTTTTAAAACAAAATAGTATCCAAAACGAGTTTTGCTTTTCTTTTTTTTTTTTTTTTTGGCACATGGGATCTTAGTTTCCTGACCTGGAAGACCCCAAACCTGGGCCCTTGGCAGTGAAAGTGAAGAGTCTTAACCCCTGGACCACCAGGGAAATCCCCAGCACACGCCATTTTAACCTTATTTTCGCATGTCACACTATAGTTCATATTGCATCTTTCCATGTTAATAAACACTGACCTGCTCATAATTTTAATGGCTACACACTAGTGTCCTCCCACAGAGAATACCGTAATCCTGTTAACCAAAACCCTGCTGATGGACAGTCGGGTAGTTTCTAAAGATTTTGCTAATGTAAATATCACAGACAACTACCTTTGGGAACGCATCCCATCAGTCCTCAGGGTGGGCTTCAATCTTGGGACCTTTCCCATCAGAGTCATCCTAAGTGGTAGTCCACAGCCTTGCGTAGCCCCACCTCCTATCCCTGGTGCTGGTCGATGGGATCAGATGGCAGCACACCTTGGATTATCCAGCAATCCACCAAACAGGGAGGTGAGAAAAGATGAGATGGACCAGTCAGAGCCTCCCGCTCTCAGGAATGAGGCAGCTTCCAGGGAAAGCATGACCTAGAGGATGCTGATGAGGCTGTGAGACTGGGCTCCACCTGCCATATGCAGAAACTGTAGGCAGCAGAGGAAGGCAAGGCCAGGGGTGGATGGAGGCAGACCTGGGGGGGCGCCCATCAACGGTGGTGCCCAGAGCGAGACCATCCAGGAGCTGCTGGTAACGGGCTTCTGGGCCAGCTGTGCCATCAGACAGCCCTTGGCCCAAGTCCTATCTCTGGTACTGGCTGTGTGACCCTGGAAGATGACCTGATGCCTGCGCATTTCAAGTCCTTCATTTCAAAAGTGAACAATAATCTATACCGAGGCTTACCTCATGGGAAGAGTAAATGAGAAGGCAATCCAAAACGCCTCATGGTGTGCTCAACATGGGCCAGTGCCCAAGAAAATACTATTAGGATGAAGATACTATTATACTATTAGGATGAAGATGATCTGAGCCAGAAGATCCAGAAAACTACCAGCTAATGCATTCCCCAGGGCCTAGACGACTGGCCTTTTCCAAAGGCCTCTGTCTATATTCCCTGGTACTAAGTTTAAGAAACGTGAATCTCCTGCAAGCAAAAAAACCTAACTAAAATAACTTCTGAGGCTGAATTCCCAGCGCTGGGATTTCCAGATTGAAAAGAAGTCTAATTCTCTTGGAGAAGTTACTATTACAAATTACTCATGCTGGACACTGGTGTGAACTGCTTCTCAGAAGGCACTGTCCCATGGAATACCTAAACTAGACATGCTTGAACCCAGGATTTGAAGATGTGTAATACAGTTATCTGTGTTCAAGTTCAGTATGGGTCTCAGAAGACACAACTAGAAACCGTCAGAGCACCCCACCTCCCTCAGTGAGCTCCGTCATCGTTCGGTCACTAAGTCGTGTATGATTCTTTGCGACCCCATGAAGTGCAACACGCCAGGCTTCCCTGTCCTCCTCTACCTCCCAGAGTTTGTTCAAACTCACGCCCACTGAATCGATGATGCCATCCATTCATCTCGTCTTCTATCATCCCCTCTCCTCCTGCCTTCACTCTTTCCCAGGATTAGGGTCCTTTCCATTGAGTCAACTCCTTGCATAATATTGGAGTTTCAGCTTCAGCGTCAATCCTTCCAATGCACATTTAGGATTGATTTCCTCTAGGACTGACTGGTTTGATCTCTTTGCTGTCCAAGGGACTCTCAAGAGTCTTCTCCAGTACCACAGTTCAAAAGCATCAATTCTTCGACGCTCAGCTTTCTTTATGGTCCAACTCTCACATCTGTAACTGACTACTGGAAAAACTATAGCTCTGACTCTGCAGACTTCTGTCAACAAAGTGATGTCTCTGCTTTTTAATATGCTGTCTAGGTTTACCACAGCTTTTCTTCCAAGTCATGGCTGTAGTCAGTGAGCTGGTTCTGGGTAAAGACTCAAGGATACAAAGGATGGAAGAGAAAGAGATGACTCCACCAGCCAGTGCTTTAAAGAACAAGGAGGCTGATGCAGACACCGGGCCCAGGCCTTAAACCCTTTCCACTGGTGTGAGTGCAACGGGGTGGGGCAGCTTCTCCCTTCCACATGCTCACTCACCCCCTCTCCCCTTCACCCCTCTGCCCCTCTGCTCAGATGGCTAGATCTTACAGCAGTACAGTCTCTTCAGTTCTAAACTGACAGAGCGAGTGAGAGGAAGGAATTTATCTCCTAGGATGGCCCTAGGTCCTATCACTGAGTCAACAGTGAGCAATACAAAAATGAACCAAACCAAACCAAACCCAACAAGAATTCATAGCGGTGATTATACAGAGATAGTCACCCGACTCTCTGGGGAAGCCTCTTCAAAACGGATCCAGCCCGGCTCCATGGAGACCCAATACCCCGCTGGGTTAAAATCTATAGTGAAAATGGAAAAAACAAAACAAAACAAAACAAAAAACAAAAAACCATAGCTGCTTTCTGAGTTCCGGTAGCTTGTTGTTGCATTCCATCTGGCTATCGGCTAATATCTGGAAGAAACTGATGTTACTAGTGGCCCTTCAAGTTCTACACATGTGCCAAATATATCCACAGGAAGAAAAAGAAAACCTCCAAGCATCTTCAGTGATCTTTGTAACCTCGGGCTTTTATCTGAAGGATATTGAACACAGTGTTTAGAAGCGAGGACTGACCACAATACATCAAAAACTTTGGGTATATTTAATGAGTTTTTCTGGTCCTTCCTTAGCAAACTCAGTTTATTTTTGGAGGACACAGTCATGTGCATATGGCTTATAGTGCCCGAGCACTTTCCGTAAGATGGGTCAAGGTGTCAGGGCTTTGGGAGAGCCCTGATCAGTTCCTGCAGACCGCTGCATGCTTGCTCTTGACTTAAAATAGGGCCACAGTTCTTACAGTGTCAGCATTAGGATCATAAACACGAATGACCGTCTGAAACCACAGAGGACCGGATGTGAGCCACTTATAGTAAAACTGAACCAGAAACAAGAATAGCAGGAAAGCTGCCTACTCTCTTGTAGTGGAGCCCTTTGAAGTTAACTATTTATTAAACACTATATTACAGCGTTCCAGACAAAAATCTTTGAAGGCAGGTTATCCTCCTCTGCACAGTGGCTCACTGCTAACGAATTGCTTCCTTTTCCTTTTAGGTTTTGTTTTGTTTTTTGTTTCTTTTCCCATTTGTGAAATTGAAACCTGGATTGTTTTCTTCTCATCTATGAAGCTAGTTGACACCAAGCGCCACTTCTGGCAATGATTCTGATCAATAGAAAGGGTATTAAAAACATACACCAATCCATCACCATCACAACATAACAATATGTGCTCATCAAACAGTTGTTATAGACATAAAATAGGTAACTAATAAGAACCTACCGTATAGCACAGGGAACTCTACTAAATACTCTGTAACGGCCTATATGGGAAAAGAATCTTAAAAAAAGAGTGGATATACATGTATGTATAACTGATTCACCTTGCATACACCCAAAACTAACATAACGTTGTAAATCAACTCTACTCCAATAATTTTTTTTAAGAAGACTAAATATGAGGAAGAAAGTCACAGAAGAAAATAAAACAAAAAGAAATTGTTAACATAAAGTTCAGCAACCTCTAACATAAAACTAGGTTACAGAAATGATGAAATGAAGGGACTAAAAATGGCAAGAATTCAAAATATAGGATCTTTTAAATTTAAAAGCAAAACTTATCTACTACATTTCCTATTTCAAAACTACAGATGAACATGCCTTTTCTTTAGCTGGCATTCTCCCACTTATCAATAAAGCCCCCAAGATATACTAATAACAGTTACATCTTAAAGAAATATTCAAAAGAAGAGTAAAAGGGTGATACAGTTTATTTTTCTGAACCAATCATTAAATTAAGAATCTTTGCCTTTAATCAACTATACTCCAACATAAAATAAAAAATTTTTTTTAAAAAAAGAACCTTTGCCTGGAGCACAACTGAGGCCCACCCCTGTGCTAACATGTCCCGGGGGCAATGGTCCAGCCCCAGCCACTCACAGACAGCGTCTCCAGCTCAGCACGTGCTGAAGAGACAGAACACGGCGTTGCCGGACATGTGACTAGGTCTGTCTCAGTGTGGCTGGAACGACGGGAAGCTTTGTAAAATCTAGAAATACATCAAAGGGCTAATGCAGATTAAGCCCTGCTCCTTTTTTTCTGAAAGGCTCACTTTTGTTCCTAATATAAAGACTTAGATGATATTTCTTTAGATCATAAAGCAAGTTGTACTTTTAATGATGGATTAAAAATTATAAAAGTAAAAGATGGCCTGTTCGCCCCATTTTCTTTTTATTTTTCCCCCTTTTTAAGTGATGAATGCAGGAAAAGACCAGTCTGGGCCAAATTTCTCTCTTGCTGACCTTCAGGGCTGTTGAGTAAGCCAAGCAGGAGGATAGCACAGTCACCTTTGGATAATTTAGTTGCTTTTTTGCTAACTCCACCATTAGATACGTTAGATAATAAACAACAAACAGCATCTATGGCATATATAGCTGTAAAAATAGTCTGCTGCTGCTGCTAAGTCGCTCCAGTTGTGTCCGACGCTGTGCGACCCCATAGACCGCAGCCCACCAGGCTCCCCCGTCCCTGGGATTCTCCAGGCAAGAACACTGGAGTGGGTTGCCATTTCCTTCTCTAAAAAGAGTATGACTTAACTCTAAATTAGTGTAAAATAAAATACACTTTTTCTTACACTGGTCTTTTAAATAGAAAAGCTTGTTATATCAACAGAATGAAAGTGAGTGAAAGTGTTAATTGCTCAGTCATGTCCAACTCTCTACGACTCCATGGACTGTAACCCGCCGGGCTCCTCTGTCCAAGGGATTCTCCAGGCAAGAACACTGGAGTGGGTTTCCATTTCCTCCTCCAGGGGGTCTTCCCAACCCATAGACTGAACTTACATCTCCCGTCTCCTGCATTGCAGGTGGATTCTTTACCACTGAGCCACCGAGGAAGCCCAGCCCACATGCATTCTCTCATCTTATTCTCATAATAGCCAATGAGGTAGATGCTGTTATTACTCTTATTTTACAGACCAGGAAACTGGTCTTAGAGAGCATTAGTAAGCAAAGCTAGAATAGCCAATCAATAAGAATCTGCCTGACTCTAAAACGTAGGTGCCCTGTAAAGGTGTATGTGTCCTCAATCACTAACCTGTACATTACATTTTTAAAAATGGTCTTTATTTTTTAGAACAGCTGGTTTTTTTTTTAGCTTTAAGCAAAATTATGCAAAAGATATTCCCTGGTAGCTCAGCAGTAAAGAATCCACCTGCAATGTGGGACGCATGGGCTCAACACCTGGGTCAGGACACGACTAAGCACGTACGTGCAGTTTCCTATATATCTCCTCCCTGGACACTTGTACAGCTTCCCTCATTATCAACATGTAAATCACTTTCCATGTACAAACTGAAGGGATACACATAACTGAAGTAAGAAGTATAGAATCCAGTCTCAGGGCCAGTGGCACAACGGGTAATGCATCTGACTACCAATCAGAAGATTCCAAGTTCAACTCCTGGCTGGCTCAGAGAGACAAGTGCTCCTTGGGCTTCCGTGGTGGCTCAGACAGTAAAGAATCCGCCTGCAGTGCAGGAGATCGGGGTTTAATCCCTGGGTTGGGAAGATCCCCTGGAGAAGGGAACAGCTACCCACTCTAGTATTCTGGCTGCAATGTGGGAGATGCGTGTTCATTACTTGGGTCAGGACACGACTGAGCATGCACGCACAATTTCTGATACACCTCCTCCCTGGACATATATAAGCTCCCTCATTATCAACATGTAAACTACTTTCTGTGTACAAACAGGAAGGATACACATAACTGAAGTGATAAGTACAGAATCCAACATGAAATTCAAGAAAGGAAGAAAGATTGTTACACTTGGGGAAAGTGACTTAAGACAAGAGAATGAAAAATGGCTCTTAATGTTATGAAGGGAGAAAAGAGCGCCAAATATCAGAGTCCAAAGGCTTCATCCTCCCCTTTACGCGACTTCCCCACCCCACCTCCAACAGGGCACTCTGAGAGACGACCTTGGTCTCCTCCAGCTTTGCTATGAAAAGCTATGAAAGCTTGATTTTTGTGGATATACCTATATTCACTTACTACACTGTATATACCAGCTGGTTGCCACCTACTTGTGATTCACGCTTCCGTCCTATTGAAACTGGTCCATGTGCCCAGCACCTAGGGCGTGGTTTGGCACATAATAGCACTCAACAAAATCTTGTTAGGCGAATGAACGAATGAATGAATTTGGAAATGGATCACAAATTTCCATGGCTATTCCCAGGTGACGCAGTGGTTAAAAAATCCACCTGCCAATGCAGGTGGGTTCGATCCTTGGGTTGAGAAGATTCCCCTCAAGAAGAGAATGGCTACCCACTCCCCTCCAGTATTCTTGCTTGGGAAATCCCATCAACAGAGGAGCCTGGTGGGCTGCAGTCCCTGGGGTCACAAAGTGTCAGACACGACTGAGTGACTCAGTTATGTGATGCAAAATATCAGCGCAACCTAGACAAGGACTTTTTCCTCCAGCCTTCTGATAATTTTGAACTAGTGACTCGGAAAGATACTTAATATGTTTTTCCTTCTACACGATATTAGTGCTAATTAAATACAGTGTCAGTTATTACAGCCCTTACAAACACATGTAGGTGGTCTACAGAACAGGATTAATACCTAAATGACAAAAGAATTAAAACACTGGTATTTGAAGCTTTGGCAAATATTTTCACTATCTGCGTTTCTGAAGCAAAACATCAGTTCACAGGCAACCAGAGGGGATGGCCCAGGAATGTGCACAAAACATGATTAGTTGGTTTAAATCTCAAAACAGTACAAGGTGCCTATTAAAAAATTATACGAACAGCATTAACTTTCACTTCGATGCTGATTATTCTTTTTTCCTCTCTTTATGTAATGACCTTCCTGCACAGTATGTGCTGCCATTAAAAAAAAAAAAAAAAAAGCCTAGGGAAACAAAAGGAACTGCTTGCTTAATATAAAAACATTGTATTTGAGCAAGAGATAACAATGTAATAGAAAATATACAATAATTAAAATGTATAAGCTTTGTTGTTTTGTTAGGGTTAAATTTGTTTTAATAAAACAACTAATACACAGTTTTGGATACTTTTGCATTTACCATACATGCTAGGGAAAAGGAGGAATCCTATTTAAATGAGTCCTGTAGACTCACAGACTTAGCGAATGAACTTATTATGGTTGCCAGGGGGGAAAGGATAGTTTGGGAGTTCGGGATCGACATGTATACACTGCTATATTTAAAAGGGATAACCAAGAAAGATCTACTGTTTAGCACACGGAACTCTGCTCAATGTTATGTGGCAGCCTGGATGAGAGGGGAGTTTGGGGGAGAACAGATGCATGTATGTGTCTGGCTGAGTCCCTTTGTGTCCACCTGAAACTATCACGATATGGTTGATCGGATATATGCCAATATAAAATAAAAAATTTAAAAACTCAAAAAGAAAAAATGGAGTCCTATCTGCATACCTACTAGGTGGCTAGAATCTAAAAGACATTAGATGTTAACTAGACTTACTGTGGTGATCAAAAACAATGCAAAAACTGAATTAGTATGTTGTACATCTGAAAGTAGTATAATATTATATGTCAATTATACTTCAAGGAAAAAAGATAGTGACACATGTTGGCAAGTGAAAGTGAAGTTGCTCAGTTGTGTCCGACTCTTTACGACCCCATGCCATGGACTGTAGTCCACCAGGCTCCTTGGTCCATGGGATTTTCCAGGCATGAATACTGGAGTGGGTTGCCATTTCCTTCTCCAGGGGATCTTCCCGACCCAGGGATTGAACCTGGGTCTCCCACATTGTAGGCAGACGCTTTACCATCTGAGCCACGAGGGAAGTCCGTTTGCAAGAATGTAGAGAAACTAAATATGTTTGATTAAGTGCTGAGGGGAATGTAAAACGGTATAATGGCTTTAGAGAAGACTGGCAGATCCTCAAAAACTTAAGACACAGAATTGCTACATGACCCAGAAATTCCACTCGAAGGTATACACTCAAGAAAAATGAGAACATGCATTCACACAGAAAACATATATAAAGGATTGTTCATAATGGCATCATATATAATAGCTCAAAAGACAAGCAAGTTAGATAGCCATTCTGAAGGAAAAAATGTGATATGTCCATAGAATGGAATATTATTTGGCCAAGAAGATGAATGAAGGGCTGATGCTATGACATGGGTGAATCTTTGAAAAGGTGCTAAGTGAAAGAAGCCAGTCACAACAGATCATACGTTGTATGGCTTGGTTTATACGTAATGCCCAGGATGGGTAAATACACGGAGATAGAGAGTAGGTTAGTGGCTGGCAAGAGTTGAAAGAAAAGAAAACGGGTAGTGACTACTGATGGATTTGCGTTTTTTGGGGGAGGAGTGATGAAAATGCTCTAAAACTGATTACAGTTGAGGGATGTACAGCTCTGTGAATAGACTAAAACATACTCAATTGTACTCTTGGAACGATGGGTGAATTGAGTGGAATGGGAATTTTTTCCTAATAAAACTGGTTCATTTTCTTAAAGCTATAGAGGTAGCCATTTGAAAATTCTCTGTAAATCAAGCACCTGTATTTTGGCCAGAAGCGAAAGGTGAAAAATGGATGAACAAGAGAAGAAAAGAGTAAACATGCAAAACATCTGCAAAAACAGCAACAAAAATAGCAATGTTGCAATAAATGTAAGGAGACTGCTCCTAAGGGCAAATATTTAGAATTAAGTAGTAGGCAGGATGCTGAACACTGCAGTCAAAAACAACTACTTTTTACATATATAAAAGAAAAATGTGAGTCTTTACTTTGGAAATTCCACTTAGAATCAAATGAAATTATTTGCACTTGAAACTGAAGAACAAAAGAGGTTTAGTTTCTAATAGTTTTGACCTATTTTAGACAGATAATTATTAAATATTTATTAAAGTGCTTTAGCTTGAAATACTATAGGCACCAGAAAGAAAACAAATATGAGCAATTCAATTCTATACCTTCTGTTCAATAAAACTCGCTCCTCCATGGCAGGTGGTACACAGAACTCTACCCAGGGGGTTAATCAAAATTCCCTTAGAATAATTGAAAAGCATCTGCATTTTCCCCCCAGAAACCGCAAAAAAGTCACAGCTAGCAGAACATATCATCTTGATTATTAGCACTGAGCCTGTAGCCACACAATGCGCTGTCCCCAGGAATTAAGTGACAGAACACAACAGCAGTATCTGATAAGCCAGGGACGTCTGCCCACGTGAGATGCGAGGGGATTTTTTTAAAAATCAAAAGACAATGATAATAAGTTGCACATGTGATGTTTTTGCTACCAGCGCAAAGCAAACTGCACATTGTCACAGAAGTCATCCTTCTCAGAACGGGATGGTGCCAGGCAAGACCTTGGAGGTCACTGACCTCGACCTCTAATCTTACAACAAAGAAAGCTGAGGTTTCAGAAGGTCACACCACCAGGGTAAAGCACTGCTGGGGCTAGAAATGAGATCTTTCAAGGCTCTTTCCATAAAACATTTTTTTTTTTTTACCCTGAGTGTATGTACTACAGAGAGTGTTACCTAAGAAATGGAAGAGTCCCTGGAACTTCTGGAAGCCGTGCTGGTAAAACTCCACACAGGAGTGCTACACTAACCAACTACGGACGTGCAGACCGCAGAGCTTGAAGACACTCAAGTTTCAATTCAAGTGATGCGTACGTTAGTATACGATAAACAGAACTACACTCTGCAGAGTGCAAGTCAGCGATGAGAGCCGGGGTGGCTGCAGCCTGACTGACCACACGAGTCCTCTCTGTAAAAAGCTGACCGTCGCACTAAGGCACAGAAAACGGAGAAGGAGAGGAGGCGGCCCCAGGAGGGTGCTCTGGCAGAGCGCTAGAAGCGGTGTGCAGGTTTCAGCAGAGCACAGGTATGCCCAATCTCTCTTCACTCTCGTTATCACGTAACCCAGACCAGCACTAAAATTATTCTAACTGGCTTCCTAATTATTTTCATGAAAGAAAGTGAAAGTGAAAGTCCTGACTCTCTGCGACCCCATGGACTACACAGTCCATGGAATTCTCCAGGCCAGAATACTGGAGTGGGTAGGGTAGTCTTTCCCTTCTCCAGGGGATCTTCCCGACCCAGGAATCAAACCAGGGTCTCCTGCACTGCAGACGGATTCTTTACCAACTGAGCTATTAGGGAAGCCCAATTATTCCCATACCACCATTCAAAGCTCTGGAAGGCACATTTAAAGATTTGGAAGAAATCTTCCTCCCCTCAAATTAATATACACACATTCTGGTTTAGACATCCAGTCTTTGTGAGTTTAGTTATTGAACACCAGTTCCCTTGTTTCCAACTGTTTGTAGGTTCTCCGTGTAAAACCAAATCATGGTTTGATTTTTTATTTTCTGTATCTTACAATGTTTTTCTTTCTTTTTTTTTTTTTTTAATATGATCCCTGTTTATGTTTTTAAATCCTGGAGGCCTTACAGACCTGAGGGATCCCGCTGGTCCGCCCCCGGCCCCTCCCAGGCCTAGCTTATCTCTTAAAGACAGTGCTGACTGTTTATAATAGCCAGGACATGGAAGCAACCTAGATGCCCATCAGCAGATGAATGGATAAGGAAGCTGTGGTACATATACACCATGGAATATTACTCAGCCATTAAAAAGAATTCATTTGAACCAGTCCTAATGAGATGGATGAAGCTGGAGCCCATTATACAGAGTGAAGTAAGCCAGAAAGATAAAGAACATTACAGCATACTGACACATGTATATGGAATTTAGAAAGGTGATAACGATAACCCTATATGCAGAACAGAAAAAGAGACACAGAAATACAGAACAGACTTTTGAACTTTGTGGGAGAATGTGAGGGTGGGATATTTCAAAAGAACAGCATGTATACTATCTATGGTGAAACAGATCACCAGCCCAGGTGGGATGCACGAGACAAGTGCTCCGGCCTGGTGCACTGGGAAGACCCAGAGGAATCGGGTGGAGAGGGAGGTGGGAGGGGGGATTGGGATTGGGAATACATGTAAATCCATGGCTGATTCATATCAATGTATGACAAAACCCACTGGAAAAAAAAAAATAATAATAATAAAAGACAGTGCTGAGCCTGGGGACGCACCTTTATATTCCACCAGCCAAACCTTTTACCTTTTGTGTTACAAACCAAGACATTGCTTCCTGCCCCCAATCACCCTAGGGCCAAGTACCATATAAGGAGGACCACTCCTAGAGCCCAGCAACATCATTCAAACTCGCCAGTCCCACCCTGTGTACCGGGCTCCCTCGGTCTTGCCTTCAGAAACCCCGGTAAAGGCTGCCCCGCTTCCCCCCAGCTCTGTGCTCCCCCCACTCCTTTCTGCCTCCTAACCAACCTGGAACTTCCCCAGCGGCCCTGTGTGGCATGGCGGACCCCCTTCTCTTGCGAGATGTAAGTAATACATTCTTTCAGTAGGCATTAACCTCTCCAAGTTGGCACTAAGTCACCTCGAGAAATTAAAATCCAGCGGGTACATTTCAGAACCCTCTGCCAAGTGCAGAGGAGGCCAGCAGACCCACGGAGGGCCAGGCCACAGACTGCGCGGGGTGGGCATGGAGCAGGGGGAGCTGGAAATGAGGGATGGGCCTCCTCACAAGCTCGCCTTCAAATCTCAAGGGCTGCCAGTTGGAAGATGGCAGGCTTTGTCGCAAGCTCAGACATGCTGTGCACACACGTGGTGCACTCAGCATGGATTTATGTAGGTTTATTTTCAACAAATTGATAAACTGATAGAACAATATCTAATTGATCTTTTACTCTGAGAAGTGTTAACAGAGACGATCCAACAAGAAAACTCTACTGATGGGTGAGGCTGAACTGCAAAAACTTTGTTCTTTTTGAAAAGAAATGTAGATACAATCAAGAATAGTTTATATATATTTCAAAATCCCTTGGATCATAACTGCAGATACTGATTAAGAGAAAACTTCATTGATAAAAACTGATATGATGGTCAAAATTTTGTGAAGACACAGAAGCATACAAAGAGAGTCATCAATGTTAGGAAAAAGTAGTTAAACAATATATATGACATACATATGTACAGGGCCCAGTTTTTCCTTTGATACAATCAAGATGGCAACATGAGACAAGCTACAATGAACAGGGTGGAAGAGCTGCATCCTACTTACCCACAGGCACATAAGAGTAAGTTTGTGGAGTATTAGAGAACTTTAAGGCTAGGGAGATGGTCACAGATATTTATACGCCCTTCTATAAATATCATCTAGACATGGACATTTTGGCACTACTGACATTTTAAGGCAGATAATTCTTTTGTAGGAGCTGTCTTATTTATTGTAGGATGTTTCAGAAGCCTCCTGGGTTGGATATGTTCCCAATATACTTAAGGAAATTTGCCCACTAGATTTTAGTAGCAGCCCACCACTGGTAACAACCAAAATGTCTCCAGACATTGCCAAAGGTCCCCCAGGGAGCAGCATCACCCAGGTTGAGAACCACCGGTTTAGATGTGCAATATCACAAAATAATGCCAGGCACCTGTATTTTGCAAACTACCTGCATTATTCCTAAAACCCTTGAAGGGGACTCTAAGTTTTGTTTAGCAGAGGGTAGAGAAAGAGAGGTTCAATACTTAAAAAAACAACAGTACATCTTCCACAACACACTTTAACCGGTATTCCATGCCCCGATCACCTGAAGTGTCAACTGACGTCTTCTCACATGCCCATTGAGAGGAAAGGCTTTATATAAAGTGAACACCAAGTTGCAATTTTAATCTATTTTTAACAGCTACAATACTCACTTTGATCAATATTACCCTTTCTAAAAAGAGAACCAGCCCCTAGCCCCAATATGAAAGCAATTCTCATGAGGAAACCGAGGGTGCAGACCTCCAGTCCTAAGCTAAGGGGCTCTAACAGCAAACACAGAAGAGGAGGGTCAGTCCCCCCGACCCCCTTCACAAACTACTCCCCACCAGGCGGTCAGGAATCATACGCAGGTGCGAAGGGCTGCAGGAGGACCTAAGCCCCAACCGTGCGCCGCGCCGCTGGGAGGAAGCCAAGCTGTGCCATGGGGCCAGGTCTGATCCTGTGGCTGCCCGCGCTACAGGTCACGCTGACAAATTACCGTCTGCAAACTTACACAGAGACACGGCCTCGTCTGTGAGGTGCGGGCTCTGCCAGTGATCTCCACGGCTGGGGGTTAAGTGGGGTCACGAGCCTAAAGTGACAAGCCCACCGCAGGCGCTCGGGGGGCACTGTCTCCCGGGCGCCCCGTCTTAAAGGGCCGCGCAGCTGAGCGGGGAGACGGGCACTCCGCGTGGCGGCCGGTGGTGGCCCAGGCTCCAGGACACAGCGGACTCCAAGGGGGACCGTGAGAACTTACACACTGACTGTCTCCCCATCCTTAAATGAGGCAGGGGTTCCATTTCAAACAAGGGCGCGTGGCAGTTTCACATGTCCTCTGATGCTCAGTAATTACCTGGGTAATTAACACAGATATCTTAGTCTTTACCTCAGCTGTCTCCCACAACCTTGAGAATTTACATCATATGAAACATGGGAAAGCTACATCTCAGGATACAGACCCGAGCTACTGGTGATGGCTGGACCTTCCCCTGCCTTGCCAGGCATTCTGCTGTATATACACTTTCCACGCGCAGGGTGAAGTCCACAAAACACGACAGAGCGAGGCAACTACATGCTAGGTGGAAAGAGGCAGAAAAGCATTTCTTCACCAATGCCGTCGTGAGGGGAGGCATGCAGCATACTCGCTGGATGCCTCTCCCCTGGACAATGGCAGGACCCATCACGTGGGGGGCATGGACGAGCAGCAGCTTGCTTCTACGACCAGGTGGTAACTGCACTCTCGTTGTAGACTCAGGGTGTGGGGGTCTCACGTAAACAGTGACAGTAGGGCTATTCCAATGCCGAGTGAACAGAATGCGGTGATACAAACTGGGGCTTGGCCTACCTTTCAGGAATGGGCTGTCCACAGCAATCTGGCCTATGATCCAACAGGAGGAAGACTAAGCACGAGTAACCCACACGGCCAACAGCTAAGAATGCTTTTAAGTCAAATCAAGTGTCGGGCTAGCTAAAGCTGGTGGCCAGTTTCTCTGCAGCAGGCATCTGAGAAGGTCAGGGTAGACACAAGAACTTGTAAGCTTCGGGCCATTAAAAAGTATCACATTTGTTCTAGAGAGTTCATCGCTAGTAGAACATTATATTTATTAGTGAAACAGGAAAGAAAATGCTGAAATCCCACTATTACTATAGTCTGGGCCAGAGATTCTCACCTAGGGGTGACTGTGTTCCCTCCCCACCCCCAGGGCCACTTGGCAAAGTCTGGAAACAATTTTAGTGGTTACATCTGGGCAGGTGTTCTGGTATCTAGGCGGCAGAGGCCTGGAATGCTGCTAAGCATCCCATAATGTACAGAGCAGCCTTCCACAACAAAAAACGTCGCCCAGCTCAAAACGTCACCACTGCCAAGGCTGAGAAACCCGGATCTAGGCCAAAAACAAAATGATTGCTGTCCTGTGGGTCTAAGACTTGACAGAATTCAGACCAAATCTAAAAGACTGTGCAGCTGACATGTAAACTGAAAAGGTGCAGATGATGAAACTATGCATTTAATTATACATTAGGTGCTATCAGGTCCCTACCTGATTAAAAAAATACATATATATATTATGAACATATAGAGCTGCCAATTAATTAGTGCAAATAATCAATATATATGTATTATGAACATAAACAGTCATCAATTAGTGCAAATAATCAAAATATATATGTATTATGAAGACATAAATCAATTAATTAGTTCAAATAATTAAATGCTTGCTCTATCCTTTTATTATTAGAAACATCTAGAACACTGTTCCTATGTGTGACTGAAGACCAGTGATACAACGTAGCTTTTGGTATCCATCTCCTAAATCAGATACTAATTCTACAGTAAGTGTGAAAATATACTCCAAACCCTAGTCTTAGGCTACTTGAAACTGGTATTCACAAACGCAGGCTCTTAGGCTTTAACTCAAACCTAAGGGATCAGTTTCACTGGATCCTGGGGATCTGCATTTTTAGCAAGTAATTAATTCCTCAAGTTGAGAATGACGGTCTGACTCGGCTTCCATGAGAAAGAGCTGCCATTTCCATATCATTCTCACCATAAGGTAAGTAACAATCAGTGAATTTTATGTATGAAGGATCAGCAATGCATGGTACTACACTACAAGGGCCTTAAGTGGTTCAGCTAAAATAATAGCCTTGTGAAGCCCCATAAGCACTGTCATATCAGATCCTATATCCAAAGTATGTTGCCTTTCAAACACAACACACCAAAGTCTTCCCAGTCAAGGCTGCTCTTGGCAAACTTCATTAAGCTTCAAGGAAGCAGGCGTTCTTAAGCATCTTGCCGCCACAGGTGCAGGTTTAAACATGTGCTTTACATTTCATCATTCAATGACAGATGATATGTTAACTATGTGAGGAGGTCAAATCATGGGATGAAAAAAAACTAGATTTTCCAAATAAAAGAGAAATATTTTCCTTCTGAATTTTTCGGTAGACTGCCTACCAAATGTTATCTCAGTTGAGATTACAATTTTCGATGACAGCAAGTCTCCAAAGCAAGTGAGAAAAAGGAAGGAAAAAAGTGAGGCAAAATGATTGCAAAGGAAGAGTGTATTCAATATTTTCAGGGGTTATAATAATAGTTGAGTTACTATAGGCTAAGTTCCTATTATATTTCAGCATTTTACCAACATTTTCTTATTCAACCATCACCAATTCCATAAAAGCAGATATTTTGCTGACAGGAAAATTGAGGACCAGAAAGGTTAAGTAACTTGTTCAAATTCACAAAGCTCATAAGTGGGAGATAAGAGATTCAAACATAAGAATCAAGTTTTATTTAGTATACCTCCCCTTATCCCTCCCCCACCCCAAAAAACACTAACATGCTGGTGAGAGAGTTAATTCTCAGGTAGGTTGATAAGGAGTCCAGGGCCCTCAAGGAGGAGAAAAGGACAAATTTTTTTTTTTTTTTAATATATTCCTTGTCTTCAGTTCAGTTGTTCTGTTGTGTCCAACTCTTTGAGACCCCATGGACTGCAGCACACCAGGCCTCCCTGTCCTTCACCATCTCCCAGAGCTTGCTCAAACTCATGTCCATCAAGTCGGTGATGCCATTCAACCATCTCATCCTCTGTCGTCCCCTTCTCCTCCTGCCTTCAATCTTTCCCAGGATCAGGGTCTTTTCAAATGAGTCAGTTCTTTGCATCTGGTGGCCAAAGCATTGGAGTTTCAGCTTCAAGAGCAGTCCTTCCAATGAATATTCAGGGTTGATTGCCTTTAGGATTGACTGGTTGGATCTCCTTGCAGTCCAAGCAACTCTCAAGAGTCTTCTCCAGCACCACAGTTCAAAAGCATCAATTCTTTGGCGCTCAGCTTTCTTTATAGTCCAACTCTCACATCCACACATGACTACTGGAAAAACCACAGCTTTGACTAGACGGACCTCTGTCAGCAAAGTAATGCCTCTGTTTTTAATGTGCGGTCTGGGTTGGTCACAGCTTTTCTCTCACAGAGCAAGCGTCTTTGAATTTGGCTGCAGTCACCATCTGCAGTGATTTTGGAGCCCAAGAAAATACCGTGTGTCACAGTTTCCATTGTTTACCCATCTATTTGCTATGAAGTGATGGGACCGGATGTCTTGACTTCAGTTTTTAGAATGCTGAGTTTTAAGACAGCTTTTTCACTCTCCTCTTTCCTCTTACATTCATTCCTTGTTTTAGTCACACAAAACATTTTTTCTTTAAGCTCAGAGCTTATGACTCAAGGGTACATTTTTCCTTAAGCTCTGTACTAAGGATTATGTAACAATAATGCATCTTGTTCAAGGACATTTTTCTCCTTTTTAACCAAAGCCTTCTGACTAAACTTGTTATCTTAAGAGGTCTGTTGTGGGAGTGGGTCTGGTGAGACCTTTCTATTGTTAGTTCTAATCTTGTTAATTGAAGATGTTTGTTGTAGGAGTGGGTGAAAGTATATAAGGCCTTGATAAGACTACCAAGTGCGGCAATCTCATCCCCCTTCTGATGTCTGTGTCAGAAGCTTCTCTGTCTTTGTCACTTTAATAAAACTCTGCTACACAAAAGCTCTTGAGTGATCAAGCCTGGTCCTGAGGCTAAATCTTCTTTGGAGATCACGAATTCGGCATCGCTCACCAGAAGCTATCACTGGTAGTTCACATAAATTTCTTGCGAGCATATAACTGAGTAATTGCAAATATTTTAAACCGACAATATTTCAAAGAGTAACTCTAAAGGTGCTATATGGCCTGTCTCTCTTAGAAATTGAATGGGATCAAATAAGCATTCTAAAACCCTAAAGCATCACACAAGTGTTAAGGCATTATGTTATTCATTAAAATTAATTTTTATTTTGAGGGTCTTTGGCAGACAGCAGCAGGATTTTAAGATATTCTGAAATAATTAGGGACACCCTAGGATACTGTGAAATCATGATTGAGGTTGCACTAAATTGGCTTCCAATAGCCACATATAATAGAAATGATTTGGACAATAGATAATGTCACTTTTAAATGATTCTATTAGAGATGCTAGAAGCCGCCCCCTTGGAAGTGGGCATTCCCCAGGGGTCCATTCCGGGCCTGTCCCTTCACCATCCCCTCCAGTGATCTTAGCTACTGCAGGCTTCAGATACCACATCTTCATGTCCAAAGGCACCCACTGACATGCTCACCCTTCATCATTTCCCTGATCTTTCCTTTACATCATACATGTCCCCCTGGCATTTCAGACTTAAAATGGTCAAAAACCCAACTCATTATCTATTCCATCTGAGCCCAGGTTCAGTCCCTGGTTGGGGAACTAAGATCCCACAAGCTGTGTGGTGCGACCGGGGGGAAGAAAAAAAAAAAGTCCAGACAAAACAAAACACACCTCAAGTGATACTGCCACCCTCGCTAGCCAACCTGCTTTTCCTGAAACACACGGACGACCTCCTGCCTCTCTAACCTTCACTATTTTATTCCCTGAGCTCTTCCCACCATCACTGCAGAGCCGTTGCTGAACGTGCTGTCTCAGAGCCCTTTGCAGATGCCGTTCCCCTCTATCTGAACACCCCTTCCCTTCTTCAAACTCTATTCACCCCCAGAGTCTAAGAATGAGCTGGACATATTTACTGGGAGCTTTCCATAATTCCCCTATTTCTTTTTTCCAACCCCTAGATGCTTCTTCATACAAGGCTCCTATCATTCGCATCACGCCAGGATTTCTACACCCTGGGTTGGCAGTGGGTCATGGCTGGCAGATATGCCTTCTTCCTTTGAATTGTCATCACATAATAGATGTTTAATCAACGTGAGATGACTGACTACCATGACAACCAATACATGTCAGGCTTTAGGTATGCTCATTAGAAGAACAATTTAATGACTAATAGGATATGAAATGTAGATTATTATTCAAAGAGCTGCGCCCTGTGGTTTACACTTTATGCTTTTGTATCAGAAAGGAAAAAGTAAAGCTAATAGACCTATGGCTTCCCTGGTAGCTCAGCGGTAAAGAACCCGCTTGCCAATGCAGGAGATGCAGATTCGATCCCTGGGTCAGGAAGATACCCTGGAGAAGGAAATGGCAACCCACTCCAATATTCTTGCCTGGAGAATCCCATGGACAGAGGTGCCTGGCAGGGTACAGTCCATGGGGTCACAGTCCGATACACCTTAACAATGAAAGAACAACATCATCAAATAGATCTCTGCTCTTCTCTGCCAGCAAACCGGCCTCTGCATCCCATCTCGCCACCTACCGTGTACTCAGGGTACTGCTGGTCTGCGCCCCGCTGCAGCCAGGGCCCTACTGAAGGGCACGCGCCAAGTCACGTTCATCTGTCACACGTCCTAGCATGTAGTTGGGGGCAGGCCGTCCACCACTTCTGTTACGTTTTTGTTCAAAACGCTTCACACAATGAGATATTAACAACTGCACGTTTGAATTATATTCAGCATGCTTATTTCACAAGGCTGGAAAGTAAACATATTCTAAAAGTTCCTCCTTAAGTCAGGTACAGGAGTACGCAGAACACGTCACCATAGAAACAATGTTATGGATTAAGATTGCACTTAGAAGCCCATCTTATAAAATCTTATCTTATCCCTATTTCAGCTGAAGTTTTGAATACTGGAGGGAAATGCAGGAAGGGATGCTAAAGCTTTACTTTTTTCTTAGCATTATAAAATGTATGAAAACCGCACCCCCCCCAAAAAAAACCCCAGGGAGAGGGTTTCAGGAGGGAAGGGACACATGTATGCCTATGGTTGATTCATACTGATATATGGCAAAAACCATCACAATATTGTAATTATCCTCCAATTAAAATAAATAAATTTTAAAACAAACAAACAAACAAAACCAGAGAGACTTCATCAACCCTCGACAAAATGCCAAGCCTGTGGCCACAGCTGCTTTCTACAGCTGGACAGGAAAAGTGTCAGGAATAAGGAGAGCTTGACCCTGTGGGAATGGAGCCCTGTGAGTATTGGGTAGAAGTGCCCGTCTGATGTAGGCTCTGGGGTTCTATGCCAGACACCTCCCAGGTCCCTGTCCTCCCCATCCAAGGAAACTGGGACCAGGGCAGCTTGGGTTAATGGGTCAAGTCCCAGGAGTAATTCAGTCAGATGTCCCTGTTTACACAGGGAAGCAAGCCTCTGGATGGCTGCAAACGCTGAGACATGGGACCAGCATGCAAGAAATCCCAATAAACCACCTTGTCACTTCTGAAACCTCCCTGATATGGAGCAAGAGATGGAAAAGAGAAGGGAGAAAAAGGCAAGTGAAGACTAGAGATGAGTTAGATACATAGACGGAGGGATTTATAAGCTACAGAAGACCAAAGAAGTTCTCTGGATGTTTATTTTTGGAAGACAGTAATAACCAAAACTGTGACATAGGTTACTTCTCAAAAGAGTACTGGTAAAGGAGATGTGTGCTTAGTCGCTCAGATTGTGTCCAACTCTTTGGGACCCCATGGACTGTAGCCCACCAGGTACCTCTGTCCATGGGATTCTCCAGGCAAGAATCCTGGAGTGGGTAGCCATGCCCTTCTCCAGGGGAATCTTCCCAACCCAGGGATCGAACCCAGATCTCCCGCATTGCAGGCAGATTCTTCACCATCTGAGCTACCAGGGAAGTCCACTGGTAAAGGAAAACAATAACAAATCTAGTTCTTTTCATTGGCCAGTTATTTGGATTTTCAACAAATGGGAGTTCACTCTATTCAAGTTCAATATAAAAGGGAGTTTTCAGAAAGAGTGAAACTTTTTGGTGATGTTCGTAAATACGAATGATGCAGGTTTGGGCCCTGTGCTATCAGATGACAAGATACAGCCCAAGCTTCAGCTCTTGCTAATTAAACGAATCAATTAAGAGCCTACAGTTGCAACTGTGTAGCTGCTGTTCTATAGTAGCAATAACAACCCCGCAGGGAGGTCTTTTACTGTATTAAAATGCTGTCCTCCACAACTCCATCTGATATTATTAGAAACAGTTATTTGTGTCTTGCTGTCATATTAGTAGCAAAGGCAAATTATGGAAATATGCAGACCAGAATGGTCCCAGTATGAGACCAGGTTGGGTTTTCAGCCTCCAAGGGAACAATTGCTGAAATTCCAAAGTTCCCCAAAGTTCTTTAATGGAACTGATAAATCTATCAGCACAGCATCCATTTACAAACTAGGTAAGGGTCACATATTTACATACTTTCCTGCTAGGCTGATACAATTCAACTAGATGAATTATCATATTAAGTTTACCCTCCTGAGTTAAACTGATGGAGTTCAAAATTGTTTTCGATGGTTGTCATTAATCGCTGTTACTTCGTAAATGCTAACTTTGAAATCTAATTGTGCTAGCGTACCAAGGGTCATATTAATACCATTCTTAATGGTAAATCTTGGTAAAACATGTTTATTCTACTGATATTATTACTCAAGCTTTCAAGGCTAATAAGAAATAAAGTATATTTATTATCAATAAAAACTTAATTTAAAATGTACAATTTGAGATTTAAATTAGCTTTAAGAAGTTCAGCATGATTTGGTTTCATTAAGATCCCTGGCTAAGCTTCAAAGACATATAATTTGATAGTTCCTCAAGAGTCCTTGGGTAAATGCCAACAGCACAGCTATGAAGAAGCTGCTCAGTGCAATGTAGGTTATTTTCTCTTTCGGGCAATATGCATTGTTTTCACAAGAAAAAAAATTCAGTCTTACACAGATACATTTGTCTTAGAGTCGTAGTGTTTTAAAGATAATGGTACTTAAAAAAAATTAAATACAAGCAATGATTGCAATACAAAATTTGGAATCAAATGGTAACTTCTGTATTCTTCAAGTAGTGACAAAATATTCATCCTTATTGTGAGTCACAGTTCAAGTGAGGAATTTGGATTATGTAAAACACTGAACCTCTTCCGCTTCTTTCTGAGTTTATACTACCTGACATGCACAAACTCACAGCTTCACTAAAAATGTGTCAGCAAAACAAAGAAGCAAAACCCAGACAATCTACAATTTGAAGTAGGCACAGATCACCTGGGAAAGTTCTGGGGAGGAGAGCTTTGACAGCTCAATGCACATTATGGACTAAATGCTTGTGTCCCCTCCACCCAGTTCACATGCTGGTGTCCCCATCCTCAGTGTGACAGTATTCAGAAGTGATGCCTTCGGGAGATAATCAGGTTTAGATGAGGCCACGAGAGCCGGGCCGGGCAGAGGAGAGGCAAGTGAGGAGACCCCGATGCTAGCGCCTGACATGTTTGAAGAAGAGCAACTAGGCTGGCTGAGCTGGTGTGTATTTTAAAAGGATGACTTTAACCACTATATTAATGATAAAGCAGTGAGCAGGGGTGGAGGTGGGAAGATTGACTGGCTGCTGCAACAATTTGGACAAGAAGTGATGAAGACTTTGGTCTGGATGGGGGCAGTGAGAGTGGCAGAAGAGGCAATTCAAGGAAAAGACAAAGTTGTAGCTTAAGTTGCCATTTTCTGAGATAGGAAAAATTGTAGAAGTTTATGTTGGTTTGGGTTTTCTTTTGCGGGTTGTGGCTGTCAAGAAGTCCTTTTTCAATGTCTGAACCCTGAGAAATCTATTAGAATGCAAGGAGCAATAACAAATAGCAGAGAGAGCACAAGAACTCTTTCCAGCATGAGCACAAGAGGTCCAGAAGACCCTAGCCATAATGGAAGTCTAGGTAGCTGATAAAAAAAGAATGGATGGATCTTTATGCAATGACGTAGGGAGATGTTCACGATTTACTGTTGCATGAAAATCCATTTCTGGAAGAACATGTCTATTGTTAAAAACTTCAAAACCTCTAAGGGATAAAATGAATACTTCCATGATGGTTAACTTTGTATGTCAACTTGGCCAGCCAACAGTATTCAGATATTTGGTCAAACAGTATTCTAGATGTTTCTATAAAGGGTTTTTGGTTTGTTTTATTTTTTTGGCCGAGGCATGCAGGATCTTAGTTACCCAACCAGGGATCAAACCTGCGCCCCCGGCATTAAGAGCACAGAGTCTTAACCAATGGACCTCCAGAGAGGTGCCACGGTTTTTTGTTTTTTTCTTTTTTAGATGAGGTTAACCTTTAGGTCAGTAGACTCTGAGTAAAGCAGATTACCCTCTAATAACATGGGTGGGGCTCTTTCAATCAGTTGAAGAAAAAGGATTAACCTCCCAAGCAGGAAGGTTACACAGGCACACTGACCTTAAACTTGAAATGTAACTAGCCTGCAGGTTTTGGAATTGCCTCCACAATCACAGGAATCAACTGCTTAAAGTCAATCAACCAACCAATCTCTCTCTCTCTCCTTACATATGAAAACATAATACACATACTGTGTTGGTTCTATTTCTCTGGAGAACCCTGATCCACTTTCTTATGACATGAATTTAAATAATAAATTTTTAAAATTTAAAATTTTTATTATATATATTTTTAAATTTTTTAGTTGAAAAGATAAGCACATGTAATAACTATTAATCAGAAAAGCAAGAATAGCTACAAGTCTTAGGTGCAACACTTAAAAATTACATATTGGACAGGTGTCTTCACATGTACTTTAATCTGTAAACTATACCACACCTCTATACATAAATAAAGTACAAAGCATGAAGTAAATGGACATTGTTATTGATAGCCTCCGTAGCTCAGTGGCAAAATCACTGTTCTTTTGATCTAAGCCACAAACTTGTCCTCTGATATCCTCAAGTTACAGAGTCAACAGAAATACCCAATGTAAATTTACAACCTAAACAAGGTACCCAAAAGATATGAACAGACATTTTACAAATTATAAATGATACCTAACAAATGAATACACAGAGAAATATGTGAATATAATGGCAATAAGCAGAGAAATGCTAATTAAAACAATAAAGTACCTTTTTCACCAAATTATTTTGGAAAATTATACCATTATTAATATAGTACTTATAAACTCATAAGTAAAAATAACTGTGAAATTAGTTTCTTTTCACTATGTAGAGCTATATAATTTTGAAATTATTATTCAATTTCATTAGAAATGTGGACCTACTAGAAGAAGCTAGAAGGAAAACTGATCAAAAACAAACAAACATAAAATATCAATTACCTTTTTTTTTGGTTATGCCACCTGGTTTGTTGTGGGATCTTAGTTCCCTGACCAAGGATTGAACCTGAGCCCTCAGCAGTGAGAGCACAGAGTCCTAACCCCTAGACCACCAGGGAATCCCCCAAGGTCACTATTCAAAAGCATCTTTTTAAAATCTGTTTTTATTTTTATCAAAAATAGGGAGAAAGTCTCCAGCAAAAAAAAGTACTTCAAAGACTCAACAAACTGCAAATAATTTTTAAAAATTATTTTGTCTCTAATAAGAAATAGCTAAAATTATTCCATCACGAGAATTTTCCCCACATGTGAAAGAACCCATTTCTTATATAAAGACATCTCACTTAACAGTGAAACAAAACCATGGTGAAGCCAAGTTCAAACACAAGGGCTAAAACCAGCTGATGACTTTTCCAGTTGATCTCTCTGTAAATTAAAAGAACAAAGTAATCATCCTTTCCTACTTACCACTGTGCCAAGAAACTGAATGCGCATGTTGCCCCCTGCTTCTCGAGAAAGACACTGGGGAGGAAAAAGAGACATAAAATGAATTCTCAGCCACACAACAACGTGTACCTGAATGCTCACAGCAGCAGTACTCCTCATAGCGAAACCACCCAAACGTCCATCGACTGATGAATGAATAAACAAAACATGGTGTCTTCACGCGACAGAGTACTATGTGGCCATGAAAAGGAACGAGGGGCTGATACACGTACGAAGTGAGATGCCAGGCACCTCTTCCCCTGCTTGTTGCCCACTTGTGCTGCTTCACTGGAGCAACGTCTAGTCAAGGCCTTTGTCCAATTTTCAATCAGGTTATTTAATTTCCTGTTGTTAAGCCGCATGAGTTCTTTACATAGTCTGGATAGTAACCCTTTATCAGATGTATGACTTCAAACATTTCTCCCATTCTACAGGATGCCTCCTCACTCTGTTGTGCCCTTTGATACACAAACTTTTTAAAATTTGATATAGCCCAAAGTATCCATGTTTGCTTTTGTGCTTATGATTTTGGAGTTATATCCAAGAAATTACTGTCAATTCCAAAGTCATGAATTTGCCTACATTTTCTTCTGGAAGTTTTATAGTTTTAGGCATTATGCTTAGGTCTTTAATCCACTTTGAGTCAATTTTTGTATCCAGTGTGATATGAGGGTCCAACTTCAATCTTTCATATATGGCAGATCCAAGCTTTTACAGAAAATCTAATGAATATGATCATCAAATTTATGTTTTCAACTCCCATTTATCCTGAGTTCAAGACTCATATAGCTATCTGTTCGTTGGACATCAATACTTGGATATCTAATGCACAGATTAAACCTAGCAAGTCCAAACAGAATTCTTGACCCGCCTCCCCAAACCTGCTTCTCCCCTCGCCTTCCCATCTCAGTCAACACTATCATCATTCACCCAGTGGTTCATCTTCAATTCTTTAACTTCCTTCACACCCAGTATCTAATCCATCTACCAATCTTTTCTGTCTTCCCTCCAAAACATACGCCAAACTGGTTCACTTCAAGTTGTCGCCACAGCTACCACCTTAGTCTACGCCAAGGGTTGACAATTTTTTTCTCCAAAGGGCCAGATTTTGCTAGATTCTTCTCTTGATATTTGCCTTAGCATAACATTATTTTGCAATTTAATCACCTCCAATTGAAGGGTAAGTGGAATATCCTCAACAGTACATTTATATAGATCATAAAATATGGAAGTACCCCTTGCTTTTGCATTGAGATTTGAAAAATGCTGTTGGAACTATAGTCTACTGCTTGTTTTGACAGCCCACGGAGTCTAAAAAGCAACTTGATATTAGCTGTGACTCAAACATTAGTTGTCAAAATGACTTGACCACAGTGTGCATTTTGCATGTAAATGCTGTTTTGTCTTACAATTTCAGTGTGAATTCATTAAGAAATATCATCAAGGCCGCAGCACAAGCTAATTTTCAAAGCTGTATGATATTCCGTAATAGTGGCTGAGGACAGTTCTTTTTATTCAGATAAAATTCAATCTTGGTCCTGCATTAAAAAAAAGAAATCTCAACAAACTCCTAAGCCACTGAACTGATGTCAATAGGGGAAAACCAGGGCATTGAGGTGCTATATACGAGAAAACTCCACAGACAGATAAAAATGAATAAAGGTGGCTGTGTTTTGGTAAAACTGTATTTATGAACCTGAAATTTGAATCTCTGATACTTTTCATGTGTCATGAAACATTTTTTTTTCCCAACCATTTAAAATGTAATAGTTTCAAACTTTAAAAAACCACTCAACTAGTGAACTGTACAAAAACTGGCAGTGGGCTGGATTTGACTGACTCCTCGTCTAAACCATCATCAGCCCCTCTCCTGTAGATGACTGCCATGAACAAACAAATGATTTCCTTTGTCTCTACCACTGGTCCCCAAGGAGTCCACCCGCCTCACAGCAGCCCTTTTAAAATCCGTCTTACCATTCTTCTATTCAAATTCTTCAAAAGTTTTGCAATAGGAATTGAATAAAATCCAATTCTCTGGGCCTACAAACATCGTATACGACCCGGTCCCTGTCTATCTTTAGCACTCTCCTAACTACACTTGCAAAGTATATCATGAGAAACACTGGGCTGGATAAAGCACAAGCTGGAATCAAGATCGCCAGGAGAAATATCAGTAACTTCAGATATGAAGATGACACCACCCTTATGGCAGAAAGTGAAGAGGAACTAAAGAGCCTCTTGATGAAAGTGAAACAGGAGAGTGAAAAAGTTGGCTTAAAGCTCAGCATTCAGGAAACTAAGATCATGGCATCTGGTCCCATCACTTCATGGCAAACAGATGGAGAAACAATGGAAACAGTGACACACTTTATTTTTTGGGCTCCAAAATCACTGCAGATGGTGACTGCAGCCATGAAATTAAAAGACGCTTACTCCTTGGAGAAGGAAATGGCAACCCACTCCAGTATTCTTGCCTGGAAAATCCCATGGACTGAGGATCCTGGTAGGCTACAGTCCATGGGGTCGCAAAGAGTCGGACATGACTGAGCGACTTCACTTTCTTTCTTTCTTTCACTTTTATTCCTTGGAAGGAAAGTTGTGACCAACCTAGACAGCGTATTAAAAAGCAGAGACATTACCTTGCCAACAAAGGTCCATCTAGTCAAGGCTATGGTTTTTCCAGTGGTCATGTACGGATGTGAGAGCTGGACTATAAAGAAAGCTGCTGCTGCTGCTGCTAAGTCACTTCAGTTATGTCTGACTCTGTGCGATCCCACAGACGGCAGCCCACCAGGCTCCTCTGTCCCTGGGATTCTCCAGGCAAGAACACTGGAGTGGGTTGCCATTTGCCAAAGAATTGAGGCTTTGGAACTGTGGTATCGGAGAAGACGCTTCAGAGTCCCTAGGACTGTAAGGAGATCCAACCAGTCCATCCTAAAGGAGATCAGTCCTGAATATTCACTGGAAGGACTGATGCTGAAGCTGAAACTCCAACACGTTGGCCACCTGATGCGAAGAACTGATTCATTTGAAAAGACCCTGATGCTGAGAAAGATTGAAGGTGGGAGGAGAAGGGGACGACAGAGGATGAGATGGTTGGATGGCATCACCGACTCAATAGACATGAGTTTGAGTAAACTCTGGGAGTTGGTGATGGACAGGGAGGCCTGGTGTGCTGCGGTCCATGGGGCCACTAAGAGGCAGACATGACTGAGTAACTCAACTGAACTGACTGAGCTATACTTGCATTGGAATAGACCCTGAGGCTGGGAAAGGCTGAGGGCAGAAGGAGGAGAGCATCAGAAGATGAGGTGGATGACTGGATGGCATCACCGATGCAACAGATATGAACTTGGGCAAAGTCTGGGAGAAGAGGAGGGACAGAGAGGCCTGGCATGCTGCAGTCCATGGGGTTGCAAAGAGTTGGACACGACTGGGTGACTGCACAACAACTACACTGGAGATACCGACCTTTCCTCTGGCCTCCACACAAACCAGCCTGGTTCCTGCCTCAGGGCCTTTACACTTGCCATTCTTTCTCCTTGGGACTTTCCTCCCCCAGATTTTTGTAAGGCTTCCTCCTACTCCCCACAGGTTTCATCTCAATGGTAGCTATTTGGAGAAGACTTCCTAACAGAAGCTTCTCTCCCTACCTAAAGCTATCTCCCTAATCGTCTTCTATGAGTTTTCCTGCTACTGTCTTCATTGACCTTCTTAGCACTCAAATTACCTTCTGTATGTGTTCACGTCTTTGGCGTCTAGTCCCTCTGATACAACGTGAGTCTTGGTCACCACTGTATCTCCTGAGTCTAGAACACTGCCTGAGATGTACTGGCATCACCTTCTATGTAGGAGACGCTTACAAAATACAACTGTTCCTTTCCCTTACCCTACAAGGGTTGGGCTGATTCCCAGGCAAACAGAAGTAATTTTGCAACAGGTAAAATGAAAACAGGTTTAGCATTTATATTTTTACAAACAATTAAATTGTAACAATGAACATGCAAACCATACATATAAGTACCAATAAGTTACCCTAAACTTCGCATTCAATTGAAAGCAAGTTAAAATGACATGTATGTGGAGTCTCAGATTGTTCTCACCACAGCTGCTCTAGTCTGTGTACCTGGAAGAATCCACACCTGACAGATCTCAGCAATAAAGACGGATGTAACAGAAAACAGGGAAATAAAATTTCACTCAAAATTGGAATTTACTTTGCTACAGGAAACAGGAACGTACACTTTTCTCACAGTCTAGAATTAAGGCAATTTGGTTTAAGAATCCACGGAGAACAAAGCCCTCCACGCCTACGATGAGTCTGAGGCACGCCAAAACAAACACAAACTGGCCACTGGATAGGCTCAGAGCAAAAAAAAAAAAGACAAAAATTAACTTATTTTCCTGAAACATATCCTACCCTGAAATATTTTCTCCAAATATTTCACCCCCTTTTCTATTTTAAGTGGCACTTCAGAGCTAGATGAAAATGGCCTTCTTTTGTTATTCTAATAGTCTCCTTCAACATTTATAAAATATACTCCTTTTTCCCTTCTTTAAGGAAAAGAATATTTAAGCAGACTTTGTTAATGCAACAATTTCAACATTTGTTAGAATCAAATTCATGCACAATTAGCAAGACTGCTCACTCAAAAAAAAGCAGAAACAGTCACAAAGTTTTAAAATGCTCCAAAGATCTCTCTCAGATAATAAAATCAGAGGCAGGTTCACCTTTAAAAGTAATCTTGCTGAACAGTAAGAGAAGAAACAGTCGTAGTTATCTCTTTACCCTCACTGATTCCCAACTTGATAATATGTTTTAAAGGCCATTACTATGGGATTGGTCTTATCGGTCTTCAGTGTAGCTGCCTGCATTATTTTCCATAATCAGTGTTTATACTATTCAAAATCCTCATCTTGTGGCAGCTACTAAAACACAATTTTCTACTTAACAGATAGCAGAGAAGAAAGAAGTATGTGTGTGTGTGGGGGGGGGGGGGGTGGATTGAGAAAGACATTTTCCCATTACATTAAATTTTTAAAAGCAATTCCAAATCATAAAACACATGCCACGAGAGACAAGAAAATGGCTCAGCTTCCAGGCTACACTACAAAAGCAGGTAGACCTTCACTGAAATTAACATTCTGAATTATGGCTGTAAATATATCCCAGCTGTTAAATAGTGATTAAATTTTTTGAAGCACAGTGAAAGGAGTTATTTCTGTGCTACTGGTGGGCTTGTTTCTAAGATGTATAACTGTAATTGATGTTTTCAGGAATGTGAAAAGGAGATGGTTAATAATTACTCTTTCATTTCCTACTTCACTAGGAAAAAATGCCATCCTTTACTTCTTCAAGTTATTTATTTATATATCCTAAACATTCTCAATAGATGGTTTCATATTACATTTGATGACTCCAGAGTAACCATGTGCATATAGTTCAAAATAACAGCTAATTACTTCAAGGGAATGGGGGGGGGAACATCTAAAAAATGTGGGGTACACTTATTTGGGGCCTAAAAACATAATACGATTACTTTCAAATTCACTTTTTCCTGGTAATGGTGCAGTATAAGCAAAATGTAAGCTACTTCATTTAATTTTCTCGTCAAAATATTCTTAACATATTTATTTTAGCACCTGTACTCATAAATTTATTAGGATTAAAACTAAAGTTTGTTCTCAGAAGTTGTGGGAGTTATTTTAATCTAAAAACCAGAAAAAAAAAAATAACATTTTTCACTTGTCTTCTGAAATGGTGAGAAAATCCATTTTCTTTAGAAAGAGAAAATCAAGGTTAAATCTTAAAAATCTATTCAAATTCTCTGTGGACAAGCATTTGGCAAATATGTATCACAGACATATATTCAACAAACACGATAACCTCTCTTCTATTATATTCATGTGCTTGTATACTATTCTATATTACAAAGGCCCACTGAGCATTTTAAGTTATCATGTTATATCATCTATTTAACACTGCAATCAATTCACAAGTAATCCATTTAATCTGGTATTCTGTAGTAAATAACATGAGATGCATGTGACACTATTCCAAATTTGTCTGCTTTAACATAGAAAATTTGTTCCACTTAGTTGAATATCAATGACCTATTCAATGCAGAATGCAATAGGACTGCAATCAGCTTTGTACTGTTATTTATAATAAATTTATCTTCTCTTGAAAATATTTAAGCAAGAATATGAGAAATAAAAAGAAAAAAGCCTTCAAAGGTACACCATGAATAGCTGCACATCACACAAACGCGGAAATTGTTAAGACCTTAGCAGGATCTCAAGATATTTTCGAAAGTATTTAGCTACTCTTCAGGCCTGTAGACAACCTGCTGTGAGCAGGTGGGGAGAAGAAATCAAGCCACACAAAGAAGCAGGCCAATAGCAGTTAGTGGGCTCTGCTTGCAAATGTTCAAACAACGTGCCTACGCAAAATGAAAATCTAGTATGGAAAACACTAGCGAGAAACAATACATCAAATCCCAGCAGACAAATTACATTGTAAGAAACCGAAAACTGAATTGTTTAGAGTAAAATTAAAGTGCTTCTTCAAGGCTTAAAAAAAAAAAAAAATTACTTCACAGGAACAGACTACAATCATAGGAACAATTAAAAAAAGTTCTATTTATCCAGCATGTTCCAGAGTAGGAAGGAGCTTGATGTGTGAAGAAAAGCAGTGAGCTTAACATGTATAGAACAGCAAAATCAGAATCTGTTTAGTTTCAACGCTTCAGTTACATGTTCCAGACAGGAAATCACTCCACTTTTTAAAAATTGTAGTAACTTCTGCTAAGTTTCTAAATTAAAAATTTGAAAAGGTTGTCACCTAGAAGAGAAATTTATCTTCTCTTTAAAAATAAATTTAGTTCATCTATTTCTAATTTTTAATGATAAAAACCAAAACTGTGGTTGAAATGGGAAGAGGAGCACTTTTGAAAAATGTGGGTTTTTTTTTTTTCTTGCATTAACACCATCTGACTTACAAAAGGTTTTATTTGTGAGCCGTCTAACTAGCCACGTACGGCTATTGAGAATTTGAAATGTGATTAAGGCAACTGAGAAAATAAATTTAGAATTTAGTTTTAAATGCAGAAGTAGTATATGTTTTTCTTTTAAACACAACTTCATTGTTTTGGTATTTTCCACTTTAATCATTCAATTTATGTTACTTTTTGTCATATATATATATATATATATGTCAGGGGTACATTTCACTTCTGGTATCACATTAGTAATTTTTTAATATTGTTTCATGTAGAATGTTAACACTTTGGAAATACTGGGTTAAATAAATGGATTTAAAAAAGAATTTCAGTTGTTCTTGTTTTCTTACCGTGGCTACTAAGAAAACTCAAGAACTGCAAATATGGCCCATATTAGATTCTTATTGGACAAACTGTTTCATTTCATAACTTCTTAAATTGGTAATTTGGAAATGAGAACATATCTTTCCACACAAGAATGAGAAAAGATTGTTAGTTTCTCAGGTTATATCATTAAGACATATTTAATATGCACTATTACTAATGGGCTTCACATATACAGTGAAAATAGTAGGAATGCTCTGGTGTATAACCAACAGTAAAAAGAAAATAATCAGGAAATACTATCATTTTATTTTCATTGAACAATAATATTTGAAAGAAAATGGTTTAATTATTAGATGAAGAAATGAATTTTAAAAGTTTTAAAATTCTAAAGAGGGCCTTTAGGGGTTTTTAAGGTTTCTATCCCCAGTTCTTTACTATAAATTATCTCATTTCAAAACATATGACCTCTTCCCCCATCAGATAAATGTTATCATTAGCTTTAGACTTAAAGTTATTAACAATGGTGAAAATATGTGTCCAAGAGTATGACTCTCTTGAATCTTAAGTATTCAAAATACATAAGGAAAAAAGAAAGTGCCATGTAGACGTATGGACATACTGGAGTAAGAGGTGATGCGCGCCATGCATAATCAGAGACGTTGGAGGAGACAGTACAAACAAAGGGTGTGCATGCCTGGCAAAGGAAGAAATGATCAACAGTCCGAGGTGGACCCTACTCAATAACCATCAATAGGCGGTACTGATCGTCTTCAACAGTGCAGGCGCTCCAATGGCAAATGAAGGCGAACAGGTACTTGACTAGAAAGAAACGTGCTATATACGCAAGATACTTTCGTGGGCAAGTTCCTGGGAATTCTGTTTCTCTTTGCTCTCACAGGAACTACAGTGATTCTGTATCTGCACAGACCAACCCGCCATGTTATCCAATAGAAAATGGATTTCACAAATGTTGGAAGATCAGAAATTAAAGAGAATTGGTAAAATGGCTAAGAAGGCCACTTTATGCACATAGCTTAATTTGACGAAGGCTTAGAAGAAATGAAATCTAAATCTTAAAATGAAGGCACAGATACAGCAGATTTATTTCTGAGATTAGAAAAATGAAAGATGACTACCCACTCATCCACCCACTCAACCATTCACCCAGTTATTGAGCTTTAACATGGGCCAGGAACTCAACAAGGAAATTCAAGGTCAAATCAAAACTGAAACAGGTAATTCAGATCAATTAAAACAATTTAGTCATTTATAAAATTCATTACCCAAATAATGGTTCATGCCAAAATACAATTTATTTTTAAAGAAATGAATGGATCATATTAAGTTCATGAGGCTTACCAATGAAAACAAGGAAAGTAAATAGACAAATGTAACCTGATTGGAGAAGAAGGGAACCAACTACTAAAGCAAAGGTAAGGCTTCCTCCCCAAGTATTAATATTTCATCATCTAATCAGATAAAGATGTTCAGTGCTCTTTCCATGTAGACACAGGGTGGTGGTGGTCAAAGTCGCTCAGCTGAGTCCGACTCTTTGGGACCCCATGGACTACACAGCCCATGGAATGCTCCAGGCCAGAATACTGGAATGGGGAGCCTTTCCCTTCTGCAGGGGGTCTTCCCAACCCAGAAATCAAACCAGGGTCTCCTGCATTGCAGGCAGATTCTTTACCAGTGGAGCCACAAGGGAAGCCCAAGAATACTGGAGAGGGTAGCCTATCCCTTCTCCAGATCTTCCCAACCCAGGAATTGAAGCAGGGTCTCCTGCATTGCAGGTGGGTTCTTTACCACTGAGCTATCAGGGAAGCCCGGATTATCATGGAAGACTGTGTGGACACAGGGATTCAGCAATAAAACTAGAGAGGTGTTAAATATCCACATATCCTTAAGTAAGATGGTAGAACATGCTGGGCCAGAAACTAAGAGACCGCGAAAGCAGCAATTGCCCATTCCTACTTCAGGACAACAGGAAAGAGGTTAAAAGTTAACTAGAGGACACGAATTCTTAAGCTAAGAATTCAAGGTTGAAAACTTCACGGAATTCATGAGACTCTCTTGATTTTCCATGACTTGTGGATTTTGAGGGACACCTAGGGAGGATAAGCAAGACTCTTGGTAACAGGTAAAGAAGACAAGACTGTGGTAAGGCACGCATGTGGCCTGGACGTGGATCATGGAGAAGAGACCCACGCTGGGTAATTTTAAGAGACTCTGCCTACCAAGAGGGCCATCAGGAAAAGACAAAGCAGGGCATTGAGAGTTCTGCACGTGAGGAATTCCTCCCGAATCCACAAAATGTCCTAGGAGACACGAGACAGCTTTGGGCACTTGTCATGCCCAGGAAGAATGAATACCATGTGCCTTGGTCAGCCTAGTTCCTCCAACAAGTTACCACTCACCCTTGCCTCATCCGGCAACTCCGGAGAGATCCCAGGATAGCAGGTAGGAAGTGGAGGGGGCTATAAACCAAGAAAGAAGAAAGCAACACTCTCATCTTCTCTAAAAACACTTCTCAGTCTGAGAAATTTTACGATCTTTAATTGAGAGGTGTTTTTTGTTGTTTTTTTAATCAGTTTTGACATTACAATGAACTAGACTTTCAGACACATTCTCTGCCAGATAGGCTATGACTTTGCTTATGACCTGACAGCAACTTTACGGGCTGTGAGAAGTGTATGTGAGATTATGCGTGGGAGGAAAAAAAGAAATTGAGATGATGAGTTTGAAAGAATGGTTGTAAGTTGCTTCTATTGGCAGTAAAAGAGTTCCATTTATGCAATGAGTTGGCTACACAGTAAAATAGATAAAGAAATGGCTAGTATTGAGAAGTACCTTGAATGCTTTTTTAATGACGATGCAAAAAATCCTGTCCCACAATGAGATGCTGCTTCACATCCATTAGGAGAGCTATTACAACAACAGCAATAATCAGAAAATATAAAGTATTGGTGAAAATGTGCAGAAATGAGTCCTTGAGTGGTGCTGGTAGGAGTGTAAAATAGTTCAGCTGCTGTTGAAAACAGGATGGAGCTTCTTCAAAAGATTACCCTGGAATTATCATGTGATCCAGCAATTCCAATTGTGTGTATATACCCCTGAGAACTAAACGCAGGGACCAGAAGAGGTATCTGCACACCCATTTTCATAGCAATATTATTCACAACAGCCAAAAGGTAGAAACAAGCCAAAAGTCCATCAACAGATAAACGGATAAACAAAATGTGGTCTGTATATATATATTTTATGACAGATAAATAATTTTGACATGTGTCACAACATGGAAACCTTAAAGACATTATGCTCATCGAAATAAGCCAGGCCCATACACGGACTTTGTGAGCGCACTTCCATGAGGAGCCCAGGGTAGTCAAATCCATAGCCACAGACAGTAGAACAGAGGCTGCCAAGCACCGTGAGGAGGGAAAACGGGGGTGGGGGGCGGGGTGGGGGGCGGTACTGTTTCAGGGAACAGAGTTTCAGTTTGTGGGGACAGAAAAGTTCAAGAGATGGACAGTGGGTGATAGCTGCACACCAATGTGAATGTACTTAATGTCACTGACCTACACACCTGAAATTGGTTAAAACAGTACATTTCATGTTTTATAATTGATGTATATTTTAGCACAATTTAAAAAATCCTGTTGAGGTTACAAAGTAGTGTGGAAGGAAGAAAAACCTTGATAAAAGTGCAGCAGATATGATCTCAGACTGGTATAGAACTCTGGTAGATGACTGATGGGGGCTTCTCTGGAGGCTCAGTGGTAAAGAATCCACCCACCGGTGCAGGAGACGCAGGTTTGATTCCTGGGTGGGGAAGATCTCATGGAGAAGGAAATGGCAACCCACTCCAGTGTTCTTGCCTGGAGAATCCCATGGACAGAGGAGCCTGGCGGGGCTACAGTCCATGGGGTCACAGAGTCGGACATGACTTAGTGACTAAACCACCACCACCAGATGATGGGTGGCTTGGCATGTAAAGTACAGAATGAAGGGTTCACTTTCAAAACCTTGTTTTTAAGAGGATAACCATCTAACAATGACAGGCAAGGCCAATACAAACAAATTAAAAGAAGGAAAGAAAAATGGTCAAAGCAGAAGACCAGTGCTCATGGGAGACAGGATTTTGTGGTCGCTATGGTACCCCACTGTATGCATGTGTGTGTGAAAGTCGCTCAGTCGTGTCTGACTCTTTGTGACCCCATGGCCTATACACAGTCTATGGCATTCTCTAGGCAATAATACTGAAGTGGGCAACCTTTCCCTTCTCCAGGGGATCTTCCCAACCTAGGGATCGAACCCAGGTTTCCCACATTGCAGGTGGATTCTTTACCAGCTGAGTCACGAAGTCCAAGAATACTGGAGTGGGTAGCCTATCCCTTCTCCCAGCGGATCTTCCCGACCCAAGAATCGAACTGGGGACTCCTGCATTGCAGGCAGATTCTTTACCAACTGAGCTATCAGGGAAGCCCTACTGTATGCATAAAGAATTCAACAAACTGTGTCAAGTTCTCATCATCAGCTTCTCCCAAAGTCAGTCCTCTCTTTTCTGTACGCTGCCAGGACCCTACTTTAGAACCCATTACCTAATGAGTGAAGTAATACGAATATCTTCTACATGAACTCCTTTTTCACTTCCCCCTTCAATCCCATAACCCCTCTTTTATTATGAAGACACAACCTCCCACAACAGCATTCTGATGGACATTACTTTCCTCTGCAAAAAGTGTCAGTGACATCTCCGTTGGTGATTGAAAAGCATAGACTCTTTAACCTTCTGTTTACAACTTGGCTTCTCCAACCTAATTTTCATGTGTAGCTCACATTACTTCCTTACTTGAATCTTCCCCATCCACCGCCCATTTCATGAACATGCAAAAGTATCTCAAATATCATCTGAGACACTTAGCCCACAAAAGACACACACAAACTCACAAACTTTAAGTGGCTAGGAATTCCCCAGAGACAAATGACAAATGAAAGTAACTGACAGCTCACAAAAGCAAATACAGTGACCAGAACTTCGTATTATGGAAAAAGTCACTTTTCTGTTGGCATAATTAAGAAACATTTCACAGAAACAATAAGCCTTTTAAAGAATTTTGGGGTTGGAAAGGTAAGAAGGTGGCAGACTATTAATAGTAAGGAAGAGAAAAACACCAGTAAAAGTAGTGCTGGTATAAGTGGTTTTCGTGTTTTAAACTATTTTAAAAACTAAACATTTTAAAAACTAAAGCGGGATCTTAACTCACACCGTACACAATCATCAATTCCAGAAGGATTAAGGGTTTAAGTGTGGAAAAGCACAACATAAAAGACAGAAGAAAACGTAGGCAAGTATTTTTATGAGCTTGAGGGTAGAAGAGGACTGTTTAAATAAATAAAAACTACACAAACCACAAAAGAAAAGATTGAAAATTCTCATGCTAAATCTCAGATTCAGAACTTTACTTGTAGAACTTAAAAAGGTAAAAATACAAGCTACAAACTGGGAGAAGTTGCCTGTAACACAAAAAACTGACAGGGGGGCTCAGGACACACAAACGTGGAAGAACTTCTGTGAACCACTAAGAAAAAGATAATCAAATGAAAAAATGGGCCAGGCTTCCCTGGCAGTCCAGCAGTTAAGAATCTGCCGGCCAGTGCAGGGGACACAGGTTCAATCCCTGCTCCAGGAAGATCCCACATGCCGCAGAGCCCATGGGCCACAACTCCTGAGCCTGAGCTCCAGAGCCTGGGAGCTGCGACCTCTGAAGCCCATGAGCCCAGAGCCTGTGCTCCATGGCAG
Source organism: Dama dama (assembly GCF_033118175.1). Taxonomy (NCBI): domain Eukaryota; kingdom Metazoa; phylum Chordata; class Mammalia; order Artiodactyla; family Cervidae; genus Dama; species Dama dama. The sequence continues at coordinate 80,228,919 of NC_083710.1, read as the reverse complement.
GAGAAGGCCCTGCAGTGTGAAGCCCACACACGGCAACTCAGAGGAGCCACCACTCGCCACAACTAGAGAAAGCCCACAAGCAGAAAGAAAGATCCAGCACAGCCAAGAAATAAAAAATAAATAAATCTTTTTATTAAAAAAAAGGGGGGGGGGGCGGGCAAAAGCCATGAACAGGTATTTTGCAGAAGAGAAAACAAGACTGCCAACAAAAATATTTTTAAAATGCTCATTGAATATGAAAGCAAAGTCGCTCAGTTGTGTCTGACTCTTTGCGATCCCATGGACCAGAGACTACCAGGCTCCTCCGTCCCTGGGATTCTCCAGGCAAGAATACTGGAGTGGGTTGCCATTTCCTTCTCCAGGGGATCTGCCTGACCCAGGGATCGAACCTGGGTCTCCCGCACTGCAGGCAGACTCTTTACCATCTGAGCCACCAGAGCCTCATCAGGGAACACAGTACACGTTAAAACCACAGAAGGTGAAGTGAAGTCAGTCGTGTCCGACTCTTTGCGACACCATCGACTGTAGCCTCCCAAGGCTGTTCTGTCCATGGGATTCTCCAGGCAAGAATACTGGAGTGCGTTGCCATTTCCTTCTCTAGGGGATCTTCCCGACCCAGGGACTGAACCCAGGTCTCCCGCATTGTAGGGAGATGCTTTACTCCCTGATCCCTCAGTCAGGAAAACCTTAAGTCACCTGGATATCAAGGGGTCATACGATGTGAAGAAAAATTGTTAAGGGCACAGATTCCTGTGTTTGAATTCTGGCTCTTCCATTTACTAGCAGAATGCCCTGGGCCATTGAGCCTCTACAAGCCTCAGTTTTTCCAACTACAACATGAGAAATAACAACAGCACATATTTCATTAAACTTCTGTGAGGATTAAATAAACTAAAGAAGTGCTTAAAAGAGTCAGTGCCTGGCATGGAAAGTAAACAAAAGTGTTGGCTCATTATTCACAGTGCTAATATCATCATCTCCATCACTACTGGTAGCATGTAAATTGGTACAATGACACAGGAAAAACCATTTGGCATCACCATGTAAGATTAAGGATGCTTAGTCCCTAAACCCAGACATTCTACTGGCATATCCCTTGAAGAAACACTTATTTCAAGAGGAAATGTGCAGTAAAGAAATGGTCACAGAAGCATTGTTTGTGTTAACAAAATAAATAACACAAATGTCTCTCTAGTGGAGAAAGAATAAACAAACTGTGGTGTATTAATATAACTTAACAACATATAGCATGGAAATCAACTACATTCACTAGCATGGACCAAACTACAAACATAACACTGGAGGAGAAAGCAGCTCAGGGAAGCCTAGGCAGTGTGGTGCCATTGATACCAAGCCCAAGAACCCACGTAACTAAATAATACACTGTTTATTGTTTTAATCTGTATCTAAATATCCTGGTGGCTCAGACGGTAAAGAATCTGCCTGGGATGCAGGAGATCTGATCCCTGGATCAGGAAGATCCCCTGGAAAAGGGAATCACAACCCACTCCAGAGTTCTGCCTGGAGAATCCCAGGGACAGAGGAGCCTGGTGGGCTGCCGTCTATGGGGTCACACAGTTGGATACAACTGAAGCAGCTTAGCAGCAACAGCGGCAGCTACCCCAAAAAACGTTCTTTCTAAACTCCAATTCTGTTCCATTGTCACTTCCTTAGTTAAGCTCTTCCATGGGCCCCACTGGCCTCAGAATGAAGCAGAATCTCTACTTTGTAACTCACAAGGCTTCAAAACACTTGGCTCCTACTAAGTCACTTTACTCATCCCTCCGAGCTTAATCTCTGATTGTTGTTGTTGTTTGGTCGCTCAGTTATGTCTGACTCTTTGCGACCCCATGGACTGAGGCACGCCAGGCTCCCCTGTTCTTCACTGTCTCCAAGAGTTTGCTCAAACTCATGTCCTTTGAGTCAATGATGCCATCCAACCATCTCATCCTCTGTCGTCCCCTTCTCCTCTTGCCCTCAACCTTTCCCAGAATCAGGGTCTTTTCCATTGAGTCGACTCTTCACATGACATTGGACCTTCAGCATCAGTCCTTCCAATGAATATTCAGGGTTGATTTCCTTTAGAATTGACTGGCTTGATCTCCCTGCAGTCCAACAGACTCTCAAGATCTTCTCCAACACTACAGTTCAAAAGCATCAATCTTTGGTGCTCAGCTTTCTTTATGGTTCAAATCTCATACATACATACATACATACATACATACATACATACATGACTACTGGAAAAACCATAGCTTTGACTAGATGGACCTCTATTGGCAAAGTAATGTCTCTGCTTTTTAATATGCTGTCTAGATTGGTCACAGCTTTTCTTCCAAGGAGGAAGCATCTTTTAATATCATGGCTACAGTCACCATCTGCAGTGATTTTGGAACCCAAGAAAATAAAGTCTGTCACTGTTTCCATTGTTTCCCCATCTATTTGCCATGAAATGATGGGACTGGATGCCATGATCTTAGTTTTTTGAATGTTCTATTTTAAGCCAGCTTTTTCACTCTCCTCTTTTACCCTCATCAAGAGGCTCTTTAGTTTAGAAGACGCTCAACAGTCTTCTCCAACACCACAGTTCAAAAGCATCAATTCTTCGGCACTCAGCCTTCTTTATGGCCCAGCTCTCACATCTGTACATGACTACAGGACGAAGGGTAACTTAAGGCAGTGGTTCTCACACTGTGGCCCCTGCAGCACGAACACGACCTAGAAACTCAGACACGCACGCCTCACCCACACCTGCTACATGAGAATAAACTCTACAGGTGGGTCCAACAACTTGGGTTTTACCAAGAAGTTTAACCTTCCACTCGCTTCCAAAGCACCCAAGGGTCTGAGCAGCACTGGTTTAAAGCACAAGTGAGAGAGAAAGTAGTCTCTGCAGAACTCTGTGGGAAAATGAAAAGTACTGCACAGCATAGCAGTTAGAAGCACACATCCTGGGGTCCCAGGACCAAGGTTCAAATTTCTGCTCAGCTTCTCCCTGGCGCTGTCATCCCAAGGAGGTTACTTAGCTTGCCTCGGCACAGATCCTACAGAAGGGGCCTGGATTTCAATCCTGGTCCTATTTCCCAAGAGCTTTGTGACACTAACCAAGTCATTTACTTTCTCTGTGCCTCAGTTACCTCATTTACCAAAGTATAAATAAGAGTTCCTGCTTCATGTAGTTCTTGTGAAGAGGAAATGAGTTAACATATGTGCTATGCTTAGAGCTGTACCTTATACCCATTAAGTGCTATTTATTACTCTATTATTAATTTCACAGGAACACATTATATTTTAGAGATAAAAGAGAGTCGACACTGAGTACTAACGCCCATAGAAAGGAAGCAAAACTCATCTATTCTGATGAGGAAAAATTTTCCTAATCTTTTATTAGGTAAGCGACCTTTTTTTTTTTTTTTCCAGTTTACCACTCATCTCTCCAAGTTTACTTTTTCCCCAATGATGGAGCACTTAACTAGAAGCAAAGAGTCAAGGGGTCTGCCTTGAGGGCCATTTATTTCACATTAATACTTCTTTTTTAAACAAAGCACTTATAAAGAATGAAAAGAGATTTAATGAGCATTATTCCTACGCTTGGGAATATATTCCTGAGGATTATTCCAAATACATACCTGGTGTTATTTTATCTAGAAACTTTGCATGTAAAAATGCTAGTAAGACACCCATGTGCACAATCATTGAGAACACTGAAAATACCATGGTACAAAGATTTGGAGAGCAGGACTCTATCTCTCTCTCCTCACTACCAAGAGGTCATGTACTATGTCCCCCAGAACAAAACACATGAATATCAGCCACAGAACATCCAGGGTAGGATATATTCTATTAACATAACAGGTGCAACAAAACCATGTGTTCTGAAGACAGAATAACTGGACATCCCTGATAGGAAATTATGCAGTGAAATTTTTCCAAGGGTCTCTTAGTGTTTAACCTCATACTTAGACGATGAAAGAAAATATGAGAGAGACAAAACATACCAGGGCAAGCCACAAAACCAAAGTCTAAACAGAGGGCTCAATCCTGAGAGTTCACTGCTTCTTGCAACCACAAAGGTAATAAAATAGAAGCTTGAAAATGAGTTCAGTTATTAATATTTATTGAGATTCTAGAATCCCCTGCACCACAGTTTCTAATAGAAGTATGTATGAATCTGGGGTACATAATCTTTATCTGTGACTTTCTTGATTTCTCTAGGTTTAAAAAAAAATCAGTTTCCTATATAAAATCAAGTTAAGAGAATGCAAAAACATTTTCACAGAAAAGAAAAAAAAAAAGAGCATTTTTAATGCTATGGAGGGCTTGGGATTTTTATTTGCACATGAGAGCCGCGTGTTCTGTGCTATTCGGTTTTGTTTTTCCTGGACCTCAACTGTGTGGTGAGGTAAAGGAATTTTGGCAGAATCTGTTTTCATAATTTTCTACTTTCACACACAGGATACTGATTTCAAAGAACATTCAATCAATGCTAGATTTCAAGGCATATCCTCAATGCAACAACAAATTTTATACTGGCGGGGGGGGTGGAAAGAAAGGTTAACAAATTAAGATTACTTAATTTTTAAAAGGCACCCATGTGCTATGGCAAGTCAACCTGAATAGCTCATGTTTCTGTTGATATAATACCCCACAATATCAATTACAGAGGAAAGAGAAGTAACAAAGTTGTATTTTACAACTAAAAACCCACAATGGCAAAGAAAACTGCTAATCTTCTAATATTTTTAGAAAAGCACAAAGGATGCTTTATTTATACCAAAATATAATACATAACCTTCCTGGATTGCCTGGAAAAGGAACAAGCTTGATTCCTCAGAACAGGATGTAACTCAAGAGCCTCTAAAACAAGAAGAAATGTTTTCAACTATAAGATGCATGAGGTGGATAAAATGTAGCTTTCTCTACTGTATCTGTCAGTATTAACAACACAGGTACTGGTAAGGATATTGACGGGGCCCTCTAAGTAACTCATCGGAACATTTACCTGTATCGTCCTCTGAGTGCCATCAACGTTGACAGACAACAAGGGTGAAGCCAGGTTCCACGTGCTGGTCACATTTAGTTTCGACCCATCAACTTCCACCTGTTGTGACACCAAGGAAGACTGTTACCATGAAGAAAGACAGAGAACTGATCTCAAGTTCATTGCTGCATACAAAGCAGCAGCCATCTTAAACAGATGGCTCCCCAAACAACCTGTCATGTTTCTCGCTCCCGCCATGAAAGACAGGGTCCAACAAGAGTCTTCTCAGGCATCTCTGGGGAGAGGTGAAGGGCCTGGGCACAGCTGCCTCTGGGTACTGAGGTTTCAAGTGATTTCCAGTAAGTAACAAACAGCCTTCTAACTCTAAACCTATCTGGACATGCTACATTTACCGCAATTAGACAAGTAATGCATATAAATTTCAGTGACACTTTGCAACCCACACAACAGGGCTTGCATATAATATCCTCTCCAAGGACCAAGAAAGAACTTTTTCGGTGTTAATTTTAATGAAGGACTATGCATTGTTATCTTAATTAAACAGAAGCTTTAATTAGGCAAACTTCTTTGGCGTTGAATATTAAAAGTCTATTTGAACTTAGCAAACTTCTGTCATGTTGCTGTCCATCATAAATGACTAATTTCATCAAGTCGCTGTTCATGGAGTTATCCCCCAAAGCCCATAATCTTCCGAAACAGATATTCTTAGCAGAAACATTTTAATAGCCAAGTAAATAAAAGCAATTGAAAGGAAAAACAACTCAAAGCTAACTTAAACAACTCATTTCTTCCTTTTCATTCACCCATTCCCTAATTCTTCAATGTGAGAGAGAAGGAAATATAACAGTATTTTACATAATGCTTTAAGTAAACAGCCTAACAAAAAGATATTTAAGTTTGCTGCGGTTTCAAAATAAAACTGTAGCACGGCCAAGATACATGATCCCTAACAATTCTTTCACTATCAATTCTGTTAAAAGATACTCACTAAAGTCAAAGGACACACAGACTTGTACTGTTTACAACAGTATGTGCTTACCTACACATTTGGATAGTTATTTATGTATATAGGAGTGCCTGCTCAGTTCTGTCTGACTCTTTGTGAACCCATGGACTTTGGCCCACCAGGCTCCTCTGTCCATGGGATTCTCCAGGCAAGAATACTTAGACTGGGTTGCATTTCCTTCTCCAGGGAATCTTCCCAACCCAGGGATTGAACTGGCGTCTCCTGCATTGGCAGGTGGATTCTCTACCGCTGAGCCACCTGGGAAGCTCATTTATGTATATATATTTCCCCTCTAATGTGGTCATGAAGTCTGAAAACAAAGACAGGTTACTGGCTATGCAATAAAGTACCAGTAGGACATACATCACGCACTGGCTTGAATTTCCAGGTTTAGTGGCCTCTCTGCACACAAAGTAGAATTCAATTACAGGCAAGAAAAAAACAACAGCTTTGGAATCACACTGACTTGGAACTCACTTGACATTGCTGTTTTACCAAATGAAAGCTGTGTACTAAGCTGGCGTATTTAACTTCTCTGAGCTTCAGTTTCCAAACCATAATACAGTAAAAACAGCTAACTGGGAGGGTGCTAAATAAGTTAATATATGAAAATCTCAACCAATATGCTTGTCATGGTGGGTCATAAATATTTTCTCTCTTCCCCTGTCTCTAATAATTTTATTGTCCTACCCTTAAAATAGTTTAAAAAATAAGGTCAGATAATATCTCATATATTACTTATGTATTACTCATATATTACTATATCATATATTACTGACTATTAAACTACTACATGATAAAGATGTAAGAAGCAGAAAAGGCTGTAGATTGATTAAAGCAGCACTAATATCTTTTAAATCATGCTATTCAGCCCTTACCCCCAAATTAAGCATCTCCTCATGTAATAAAGATTTCCAAAAGAAGCTCTCAACAGGTAGAGTTTTACAAATAGTAAATGCTAAAAATGTCTTCTAATACTGAAATATTGCTTTAAAATAATTATAAATTTAGAGGGAGGCGGGAGGGGGGATCGGGATGGGGAACACATGTAAATCCATGGCTGATTCATGTCAATGTATGGCAAAAACCACTACAATATTGTAAAGTAATTAGCCTCCAACTAATAAAAATAAATGAAAAAAAATTATAAATTTAAAAGTTTAGAAAAGCTCAACAATCAATTATAGAAGTTTTGTTTGTTAAAAAGAGAAAGTTAGATGTTGTAAAGAAAGCTTTTGAATGGTAATCATTTAAAATTTGTAGTTGATGTTAATTTCAAGTCAGACGGGCTCACAATGAAACCACAATCACCATCTTCGGGGCACACGAAGTGGAATTGAGAAAAGGACCTCAGCCTACTCAGATCACCTTAAAGGAGGAGTCAGGTTGTTCCATCCTGAAGCAAACCACTGTTGTGCGTGCATGCTAAGTCGCTTCAGTCATGTCTGACTCTTCGCAACCCCATGGATTGTATTAATGTCTGAATAAAATGCGATATATCCACACAACAGCATATTATACACTTGGCAATTAAAACAGATGAAATACTAATACATGCTACAACACAGATGAACACTGAAAACATGCTAACTGCAAGAAGACAGTTACAGAAGACCACAAATGATGTGGTTTCAAGGCAAACAGTAACCAGGGTTACAGGTAGCAGAAGTCTCTCTGATGACAAATAGGATCCACAGTTACTGGCCCAGGTCCTTGCAGCAAAGCCTTGTGGAGACACTGCGGTCTGAGTTCTCTGTCCCACCCCCACAGTTATGAGGCCAGTGTGACCACATTCCCACTGGCCCCTCTCACATGCACCCAGACTCCATGTCTCAGTGGAAGGAGAGGAAAGAGGGGAAGAAACCTAAAGTACTCTGGTGCCTAAAAGAAGCTAGACAAACCAAAAGAGACCAAGACCCTGCTTATTAGCAAGCTTTTCTTCCCCCGCACCCCCTACTAAGGATCATATGTGATAAAGAAACTATACTTCCTTATACACCTGATAAGTAATCAGTGTAAATGTGCAAGCTCACAATCTAACTGAAGGGACAGCTCCAAATCCTAAACTAGGAAACAGGTCTGCAAATGTTAAGGGAGGACGGGAACATGCCGAAAGCCATCATATACCTCGTCAGCCCCCAAGCAACAGACAGATTTCTAAACAACATCAAACAAATGACAAAGAACCACCATAATTCTGAACAGCAGATGCGGATTCTACCGATGCTGTCATTAGATGAGTGGAAGCTAGATGTAAGTCTAAGCCATAGAGAATCCTTGTTACCATGCCAAACATATTGTTCACACCTAATTTTTCAGCCGAGGCGACCAAGTAGCAGACACAGAGTTTAAGTGGCATTTCACTAGTACAACACTGAGAACATGATATCAAGAACCACCCTGTCATTTCAATGCCAAAGCGAAGGGGAAATGAAATCGAGGGCAAAGGAAGTAACAAGTTTGAGACAGAGTTAGGGTACCAGGCCCAACAAGGAAAAGCTGCAAGCTACCGATACTTACAGCCAATCACCTACATTACTGCAACATAAATAATGATCAGAAAACAAACAATATTGGATCTCTGCACAGAATTTTCCCCAAAATTTTGTGGGGGGAAAAAAAAAGGTAAATTAAGAGCATTCAACACAAGAACTCCTCAAAGAAACACAGGAAGAGTTCAGATAAATAATTCTCCAAAGTCTCAAAGACAGTCATAGGAAACGTGACCCTTCTTAAAAAGAAAAAAAAAATGAGCTCAAAAAAGAAAAACAAAGGTTCAAAGAAGAGATTAAACAACAACAGAAGGAAATGAAAATCAAGCTGGTAGAACTCAGGAAAAAAATGAAGAGAAAAATAACATTATAGAGATAAAAGCCATGTTAAGAAGCACCAAAAATAGAATAAATGTGACTAAAAAGAAAGACAAGGACTATACCAATTCTCCTTCAAAAGTACTACAAGCAAAGAATAATAGGGATTTCCCTGACAATCCAGTGGTTAAAACTCCATACTTTCACTGTCAAGGGCCCAGGTACAACCCCTGGTCAGGAAACCAGGATTCCACAAACCATGTGGTACAGCCCACCCCATGCCCACTGAAAGAAGAAAGAAATGTAGGTTAAAGGATATAATGGGGTATAGCTTTGCAAAATAAACAAAATATTAAATTTGTAGATCAATGCTCATCTTTAAGAATAAAGAAGGAATTATGTGGATATTTAGGCAAAAATAAAAAATCATGCACAAGGAAAAAATTCAGGTTGGCCTAAACTTGTCAACAGCAACACTGATAGAGAAAACCACAGAGCTATGTGGTATAAGTACTAAAAAAATTAAAGGTTGCCTCCCAACATTTTCCTTTTATACTCAGCCAACCTGTCCTTAGAGTGTATCCTAAAACATAACCTGCACCATATAAGAACTCAAGAACTTCTTTAAAAATGAGGCATCTCCATACATAGATATGAAAACATCCCCAAGAAGATGCAGAATATTATATATAATATGCTATCATTAATTAAGAAAAAAAGCACATTAAATGTGTGCTTTTCTGTGTGTGTTTTTTTTTTCCCACTTTATAGCCACAGTGCACAGCTTGTAGAATGAAACTTAGTTCCCCGACTAGGGATTGAACCTGTGTCCTCAGCAATGAAAATACAGAGCCTTAACTACTGGACGGCCGAGTTTGTGTTTTAAACACCGAGAACATGACTTGAAACATGTGTGAGAGAGAGTGGCTGAGAAATAGGAAAGGAAGGGAAGCTTGCTTTTCACTGCCAATCCACTCATACTTTTTGAATTTTACATAAGTATAAAATTATATGTGTATTTTATATATTAAATTTTTTTTAAGTGAGAACAAGTGTAACTGCCTAATTCCTCATGCAATCAACACCTACTTTAGATCTTTCACTAATAGCACATAATAAATGGTAGCTGTTCTTTTAAAACTTCATTTTGGCCAACAGGGCAATCAGTTCAGTTCAGTCTCTCAGTAGTGTCCGACTCTTTGCAACCCCATGAACCATAGAACACCAGGCCTCCCTGTCCATCACCGACCCCTGGAGTCCACCCAAACCCATGTCCATCGAGTCAGTGATGCCATCCAACCATCTCATCCTCTGTCGTCCCCTTCTCCTGCCCTCAATCTTTCCCAGGATCAGGGTCTTTTCAGGTGAGTCAGCTCTTCACATGAGGTGGCCAAAGTATTAGAGTTTCAGCTTCAACAACAGTCCTTCCAATGAACACCCAGAACTTTAGGATGGACAGATTGGATCTCCGTGCAGTCCAAGGGACTCTCAAAAGTCTTTTCCAGCACCACAGTTCAAAAGAATCAATTCTTCTGTGCTCAGCTTTCCTTATAGTCCAACTCTCACATCCATACATGACCACTGGAAAAACCATAACCTTGACTAGACGGACCTTTGCTGACAAACTAATGTCTCTGCTTTTTAATATGCTGTCTAGGTTGGTCATAACTTTCCTTCCAAGGAGTAAGCGTCTTTTAATTTCATGGCTGCAGTCACCGTCTGCAGTGATTTTGGAGCCCAGAAAAATAAAGTCAGCCACTGTTTCCACATCTATTTGCCATGAAGTGATGGGACCGGATGCCATGATCTTAGTTTTCTGAAAGTTGAGCTTTAAACCAATTTTTTCACTCTCCTCTTTCACATTCATCAAGAGGCTTTTAGTTCCTCTTCACTTTCTGCCATAGGGGTGGTATCATATGCATATCTGAGGTTATTGATATTTCTCCCAGCAATCTTCATTTCAGCTTGTGCTTCCTCCAGTCCAGCGTTTCTCATGATGTACTCTGCATATAAGTTAAATAAGCAGGGTGACAATATACAGCCTTGACATACTCCTTTTTCTATTTGGAACCAGTCTGTTGTTCCATGTCTAGTTCTAACTGTTGCTTCCTGACCTGCATACAGGTTTCTCAAGAGGCAGGTCAGGTGGTCTGGTATTCCCATCTCTTTCAGAATTTTCCACAGTTTATTGTGATCCACCCAGTCAAAGGCTTTGGCATAGTCAATAAAGCAGAAATAGACAGAAAAACAGGAGTGGATCCATGAATGAAGGGTAAACATAAGGACTAATGGTTGTATTGAGGCAAAGAGACAGACCTTGAACTGGCTGCTAGTCTTCAGCTGCAAGGGGAGGGACTCAGGGCAGGGAACATAAAGTAACAAGCGGAGGGGGAGGTGGTGATGCAGACCATGGATGTGAGCTTCAAAGAACAAGGGTTTTACAAGAGGGAGGGGAGCAGTGGTCTCGAGAAACCAGTCCCAGCTTCCAGCTCAGAGGTGCACCCGGTCTGAGAAACTCTCCAGCCAGGTTTAACTCTCCTGCCAGATTTCCCTCTGTTTAGGCAAGAAGTGAAACATTCGGAGAAAAGGCTGAGAATCCAGGGGAGTTTGTTGATGACCAAGCAAGAGATACAAAAGGCACAGGAGAAGGCAGGGAACAAGTAGAGAGTTTATGCTGAACAACATAGGAAGGAGATTTAGGATAACAGATGACTGAATATTTAGGCTAACAGATGACTCAATAGGCTTTCAAACTGCCCACCTCCTCTCCATCTGCACCACTCCCGTCTTAGCCAAACGTGCTACCATCTCGCACCTGGACCACTGTGAGACCAGTCTTCCCACATATATGCTTCCATATATATAACTGGTTCTCCTTACCATAAGCAGAATAATCACAAAGCTGATCTTTTACAAAATCAGAGATAAAGGGAAAATAAAAACAACCTGAGAATATCCCAATGGAGGTCCTGCCTGCTTTGAAAACTGTAAACTCTTAAAAAGACATGTAACACGGTGATCTTCTGTATAAAGATACCATATCTCACAACATTCTGTAATCATTTAAAGATTATATTCTATTTAAAACACTGACATCATCAACTTGGATTAACCAAAGCAAGGCTATGGTGGGTGGAATTCACGAAATTCATCTCAACACACTCTTTTCTGGTAACTGTTCCCCGGCTTAATCAGAGAGATCAGTTCAGTTGAAAATTATTCATAGTAAGAATATTTATGATGCTTGAAAACAGCAGCTCAAACAATGTCTTTCCTATTTTAAGAAAGCATTTTCTCATGTTTAACAAATCTACCTATAACTTCGTATCCCATTAAAAGCATTTTACTGTATCTGTGGTACAAATAATGTTGATATGGAATATTTTCCATGAGTTGTTTGGAACATTCAATTTTCCTATCTACGTAATCATAAGGGAAAAAGAAAGTACACACCCTAAACTAATCTGACATATGAGAGAGATTACTTACATCCTTTACCATTAAAAACAAAAAAGCACTTCCTCCGAGATACCTCATGACACAGTTACAGCTTCTATTGGAGTAGGCACCTGCTAAACAGTTTTTTTCAACATTAGGAATGTAAGACCTACAAAACAAAACATTTGCCAAAAAGCATTTCCAAAGATAATAAAAATTTGGGATGACACTGGCTATAAGAAGTGTTTGTGATTTGTCATACAAGTCTTTGTTTTGGTCACACACAGATTCCAAATTCGCTTTTTGTCATCAAATGTTAAGTTGATTAGCACAGAGTTAAATCAAAGATAAAAATCAAGGTGTTCCACTAGTTTAAAAAGACGTTGCTCTTGTATCTTGATTCTATTTCTGGAAACAATTTGAAGGATGAGAAAGACTTGTTAATCAAGCCATAACTAGTTCTCAGAAAGGAATAACTAGTTCCTGCCCCTTTAATAGGCTTTCAGAGTTAATCTTAAAAATTATTACTCTTCACGAAAAAGTGGAAAAAGATCTGCAGTTTTCTGATTTCACTATTACGCCGGAAAGGATCCTGGAAATCAAATACTCCAGCCCAACCGTCTCTTCCTTTTATTTAATGTGTTAGGAAATTACAGAACCATACAAAGTATGTAAGTTAAAGAAGCAGCTATCTTATAATTCTTCTGAGTGTATCACTTTAATCCACATGTCAAAAGCGAAGCAACCAAAGTAAATCTAAACACTAAGATACAGTGTTTGACCATAGTAGTCACTCGGTATGTATTTTACCTTGAAAGAAAACTGTTCTATAGACAAAGATAACTACTGGTTCTTTTGGCTTTTATCTCTTAAGTAGGAGCCTGGTGGGCTGCATGCAGTCCATGGGGTTGCGAAGAGTTGAACACGACTGAGCGACTTCACTTTCACTTTTCACTGTTTACAAAAATATGATTATTAGATGTGTATCAAATAGATGAGGTTCATCCACACTCCCTACTAACAAAGGAATCTATACATGATGCAGCTGATTAAAGTGCAAGAGTACCACCACCCAACATTATCACAGTTCACTGACTTCCATATAAACTGCTGTTGGATATACAGAACACAAATATACTTTTTAAAAAATTCCAGAAGTTAGGATATTGAAAATAAGAAGCACGTAATTTTCATATTTGCTGTTTCAATCACTAAGTCGTGTCCAACTCTTTGCGACCCCACAGACTGGAGCACGCCAGGCTTCCCTGTCCTACTTTTCATATCATTTATATCTATTAACTTTGCTAAATTATTTACCTCGACATTTACTTCCCCAATAAACTATAAGAAAAATAACTCATTTTTATTCTAATGAATAATTCTTAATATTTTAATATGAACTATAATAGTCTTAAATATTAATACAACACAAAGAGAGTAGGTTTTCTTTACCCTGTTCCTCTATTTACTAAAATACTTTATTATTTTAAAACACAGTTATGATACCTCTCCTGCCCTTCTAGAGGGAAATGAGAGAACTTGTTTTCTGAAAACAAACAGAGACCACCATTTTCCATGAGTTTATTCCTTAAAACCTTGAAAGTCTTATTTCTTTTCCAAGTATATGTGTAATAATGACAAAAACATCAACATTAAGAGGAATTAGACATAATGATGATGAAGATCTGTTAATCTGTCACAAAAGATTATATTAAGTATGCATGTGTTAAAAATGTAATTAAATATATCTTAAAGGATGTGAATTGCCGAAACAAAGTTTAGGTACATCTCTACAATCAGCCAGGTTGACTAGTTTCTGTTTAATTATCACCTCCTTAATTCATCAGTAACAACTTGGATTTCAGTTGGATTTTTTTTTAAATCCTACATTATTTTGCTCACAGTTTAATTATAATAGTACTTTCCTTTGGATTAGTGTTGAAAAGGGTCACTCTCTGCAGATAATGCTGTAAATTACATCAGCTTAATGAACAACTCTAGGTGGAGGAGCTTAACATGTTGAGCAACTGAAACTGACTTAACTTCTCCAAGTTTACCGAATGGTGGTGGAATCTGGTGTCTTCTCTGTAGCACTGACCTCAGCAGTCGGAGAGCTTGTTTCTGAACCTCAGCTCCACAAGTCACCCAATTATTCGTGCCTGTTTCTTCATATGTCACATCTATTCTCACAGAGCGGTGGTGAGGGAAAAGGTCAAGCACTCAGAGCAGTATCTGGCACGTAAGTCCTCCAGACATGCTACCTGTTGGCGGTGGTCCCATTTACTGATACCACGCACTCTTCCACAGTATTGATTAGTCTCAATCTATTTATCTCCGTTTCCAAGCATACCTATTTTTGCTTGTTCTTCCATGAATACCTCCTCCAATATTTAGGCTTTTAATTTCACCTGATTGCTATTAGCATTTATTTTGCTTTTCATATGTACTTTGCTAGCACAGATGATTCCCCAATAAAATCCCACTGCCTCAGCTGGTGGTTCACCACCACAGGATCTAAGTGGGTTACAGGACTTCACAGCAATGTTTTAAGTTTTCCCTCTTCTAAATCCTCATATGCTGTCATTGTGATATGCTATTCTGTACTCTTATCTACATTATATAATATCTCTCTGTGACTGTTTAACATTTCAGTACTATCCAGACACACGCACAGTTTGTCCATATAGACCATTTCTTCTAGCCTAAAACAAATATATCTGATATTCTGTTTTCTATGTTTCTTCTATAAAAGAGTATTCAGTGGTTCTGTCCTCTCAGCCTCTGCAACCTTCAGTGGCATTACCCCTCACAGACACACTATGATATTTTTATCTCTCTTTTTTTTAACAGTACAATACCAGTAACATATATTTGATAGTTTTATGCTTATATTTTAAAACTGTAGTATAGCATATTTACTCTTCTCAAAATTAGTATACATTTTACGTCCTTTAAAAAAAAAAGCAAAAACATGTTTTTTAAAACTTCAGCTCAAAATCTTCCTTGGCTTCTGGTTGCTTAATAAACAAAAGTCTCAACGCAGTCCTCAAGACCTTAGGTACTCATGTCCCCATCTGGCAACCTCTCATTCCTATTGCCCCCTCTCTCTTACATTCAGCAAACATGCACAAGACCCTATTCCCTGATCTTTATTCCCACTATTTCCTAAACATGAAACAGTCAGCTCAGCCGGACAGACACCGACCATCCATTCTTCACCATCTCGGACACGAGCTCTTTATTTCCTCAGTTTGCTCCTGTCTCCCTGAGCCCGCCGACATCATCTCTGATCCTCTGCTCAATTGGACAGCATCTTTCCTTTCTGTGAATTTCTATAACATTTTTGTTTTTCTATGCACTTATCACATTACGCCTTATGTCACAATTGTTAGTGTACTAATACCAACACTTCCCAAAACACTTCCTGAGGCCAACTGAATGCCCTATTCCTTCATGTCGATCATGAAGAGCTTACTTACCACACCGCTTTGATGGTAAAGACTGGAGTGCCTTAGACTAATATCTATTTATTAAAAATAAAAGTGATCTAATTCAGTGAAATACAAAATCTTTTATTTTCATGATTACAGAATTACTGGAAAACTCCCAAAACTATGTTTTTAACTTAAATACCCCAACATAAAGCAAATAAAAGCATATGACTTGCTTAAGCACCCGTTACACATGTCATACAGATAAGTGGCTTTTGTTTTAGATTCTCGACCATTGACAATACAGCTCTGATTCAAAACACCCAAGACAGCTTTTGGTAAAACTAGTAAAGTAACTTTTAAATAAAAATATGATTAGTCATAATGTCCTATAAAGTGTTGATAATTCTTGCATTTTAAAATCCATATGTGCTTATAACAGCACATTAAAGTTATCCAACTACATAAAGGACTCCATTAACCCTTTTATGAGACAAAATCTACAAAGGATCTAGTATTTCAGAGATGAACACTCCAAACTTTACTCACACGTATACACCCAAGCACATTTAACATAGCTCATTTGGAGACAGAGAGAATTTCAAAACAAATTTAAAATGCTACTTAAAATTCTATCCCATCTCTAGGGTTTCACTTTCATGTCCACCCAAATAAAATTATCCATTCAAATTGTTAGATAAATCCTTTTAATTCTGATGACTACAAACAAAGTAAGACCATTCTTTTATTTGTAAAACTATGCTCCCAAATGGAAAGGAGAATAAGCCTGGCACTTTTCCAGGAGCCTTGAAAAAGGGCAGGGCTAATATAATACACCAGTTTGGGTAGCAGTTACCAGACACAATACACCCATCATGGCCAAACGAAAAGCTAACAAGGGAAGGACTGAATGGAGAACGATGGGGAATGGTATAGGAAACTAATGAGCAAACAACATTCATTCCTCCAGAGCTACAAACTAAAACAGAAATAGTGAAATTGTGTTTATATTTTAATTCCTTAGAGAGTCATTAACAAATCTAAAATATTTCAAGCAATGCTACTTTGAAATAAGGAGTAATCCAAATCAATTCTCTGGATAGCCCAAAAGCATGGGAAAAGAAGTAATAGTCTAACATTTTATCTTGGCTTCTCCATCTCTTACCAGTCAAGAATCAACATTTTAAAACACCTTCCACAAAGTTTATGTTTACTTGATCATAATAGATCTCAAGGGGACTTTGATCAAAAGCAGAGTACAAAATTTACATAACCTACTCATCTACTTAATAACCAGAAGACAGAAAGAGCAGTTACACTAACTGTTTTCAGCCCCTAATTTTCAAGCTGAAGTCTCTAGCAAACTTCTCTCCCTAGATAATCCTTTGCAAAGGGACCTTTGATTGAAGGAAATAAGACTCAACTCTACTTTTCAACACAGGTAATTCTAAATCATTTGCAGATAGAGAGGGGACCAAAAACACATGGAAACACCTACAGGAACAAAGATAAGATACATAAGAGTCACACCCTCTCCTAACTCACCTAAAGAAAAACATTTTCTTTACAGAAATTATTTCTGCTGAAGGAAAGTACATCATTATCTCCAGCACAAAAACGCTAAGATCAATCATTACACAGCCCTACAATTGTTAACACTTCGGTGAGGGGTGGTCCCCACATAGAACAGGCAAGAAGACCCACTCCAGTGATTTAAAATTTCTTTCGATTAAGGAAGTATCTTTAGAAAGCTCCTATTATAATCACTCTCTCTAGACATTAAACTCATTTGCGCATGGGCACACCGATTGGTTTATCAGGTTATTAGCACTGACTTTAGATAAGTCATTTTTGATGAAAGAACTGTGAAAAAATTTTAAAGCAGGTACTGGGAAGGATCTGGCCAAATACAGAAGACCTTCTAACAGTAGGGGGTAAGGTCACTGAGCATATTAAACCAACCAACAAACAAGCACCCTTCTGTGGTGGAAAATTTCTAACATATGCAGAAGACAGAACAGCTTAATAAACCTCCACAGTTCCATCACTCAAGCTCAAAACTTTTCCACTCAAAGCCGATCTTGTTTCATCTATATCCCCGTTGATTCACCCGCCTTCTCCAAGAACACTTAGAAGCAAATCCCAGTCTTCTCATTTTATCCATAAACTCAATTAATATGCTTTACTAAGTTTAGCCTAAAGTATTGATGATGCTCATCTAGTTTTTGGAAAAAAAATAAAAAATTAATTTCATATTCAGTATAATAGTTCTTTTCTATTCCACACATATACTTTGGTTTCTCTGAGCCCTGGAAGGTGGGTGGGGAGAGGTGGAAAGTGGGTGATGGAGCAGAGAGCTATAAAAGGTTACCTGAAAAACAATCAGTAATCACACATGTACACTGCATATTATGCTTCCGGTAACTTCTATTCATTGAAGGATGAGGTCACAATGAAGTGTTCCTGTTAGTCTGGGTCACAAAAGTAATTCAAGATGCATATAAAAATGCTTATTATCATTCAAGTTCTCTAAACCCATTCAACCATTCAGCCCTTTGCTTTCTGATAAGACTGCCAACAACTATGCCAATTAGTGTCAACTGCAATGTTAAGAGATTTTTTAACATTTGCACCTGCCTACCCAGTTAGTTTAGTGGGCAGAAGGAAGTGACTGATGGTTACAAGTTTCAGCAACGCCAAAAGCTAACTGTTCTCATGTTAACATTTGCAAGTTTGCATATTCACCAATCAGCTTTTTTAGAAAAACATTTTATATATTAGCTTCTGTAGAGGATTTCTTCTTTTATAGGGAAGGTTTAGCCACTACATTGTGAGCTATAGCAGTAATAATAATTTTTAAAAGCCTGAAGTTTTTTAAGGAAGGAAAATGTAATTTACAACAAACTTAGTGAATTACTTACAGTTACTTTAAATTTTCACTCATACTAAATTCATGCATTTCATTTGAACACATCATCAAATTTTTAAAGACCATCTATTCATATTCTTTAGTTTTAGAACCAGATTTTTGGTTAAAGTTTCTTTAAGAATTTGCAAGCCAAAAATTAAAGCACATATAAAAGGCCAAGGTATATTTAACATGGAAGAAATCACGAACATCTAGAATTTGATCTTAAGATATATCTTCATACTAATTAATTTTGTATCTCTACTTTTCAAATGTTAAATAACTGCCCCTAAATTTACAAACACACAATAACTCTGAAATATCAGGAACAAACTACAATCATTAATCTATTCTCAGATCAAAACGTTTCACTTGGCTTATTATAATTAATAACAACACAGTATTTTCTAAAATTTCACAATTGAAGCAAATGGTATGTAGCTGATGAAAGCTACTGGAAGTAATATAGTAGTGAAAGGCAAAGTGCATTACTAAAGAGAAATAAAAATTGCATGTCAATATCTAAAAGTATGGGAGATGCATATAACATAGCACATTCTATCTAGTGTCATTACTTAAATTGCTACTTTTCCTCAACAATCTATTCTCCAGCTCTAACAAGTAGAATAAATGGTAATTTTACCTGCCAAATTTGGCACAAAAAAGGACAAGCAACTTCATTAACTGAACAATGCTTTCAATATGATTTTTTTTCCCTTTATCCACCCAGTGCCAAGTAGCAGAACAATTGGAATCAAGAAATCTTAAGCAAAATTACCTCCCCTTGTTGAAGTTTTACATGCTTGAATAAGCAAATGATACATATGGAGTGCAAGCAAGAATATCCTCCTGGTAAGTCAGTGTAATTCTTGTACTGCAGCTTAACTCCAAGCTGGTACACTAACCAAGCAACCCCATGGAATTCCATGTCCATGGAATTGTCCAGGCCAGAATACTGGAGTGGGTAGCCTACCCAGGTTTCCCACACTGCAGGCGGATTCTTTACCAGCTGAGCCACCAGGGAAACCCAAGAATACTGGAGTGGGTAGCCTATCCCTTCTCCAGGGGATCTCCCCCACCCAGGAATCAAACTGGGGTCTCCTGCACTGCAGGTGATTCTCTACCAGCTGAGCTACAAGGGAAGCCCAAGTTAGTGTATTTTTTTGCACTACAGCTTAACTCTAAACTGGTATGCTAAACTCAACAGCAAAAAGAAACCCCTCCGCACTGAGCTGAAGTTCTCAATATGTGATGTGCCATCGTGTGGACACATGATCATTTAAAAGCCAACAGAACAGACGAAACCTGAAAGCCTTGATTTATTGCTGACAGACTAAACTAAACTAAACAACATCCATCAGTATACCTAAATCAGTATGTGGAATGAAACAAAACAGATCTTTCCTCAATCTCTGATAAGTTAAACCAATGGAGAACAATACCCAGCACCAGCAACTTTGCCAATTACCACTACTCTCACACTTGGCTGGTGTTGTCGGTAGCGGCCTATAAAGAGAATCACAAATTCTTCCAAACCTTATTTCAAACAACCATAAAAACAATAAGCAACCACAAGTCCTCTATTAATTGAGCTGGACCTGTATGATTAAAGAGATAACATTTAAGCTAATTTTCAGGTAGTCATCATTAGATTTTGAAAGCTAAGCATAAGTACTTTTTATCTAGGTGGGTGAATTTGGTAGCTTCTCACAAGTTTGTCCATGGCTGCTTACAAAGAGGACTGTGCTGTGTTTAATCTCCAGCTGGTTTCCTTACTCTTGTTCCACAAGTAACCATACATTGCACATCTAAACACAGTCAGGTTTTAGAAAAAGCCAAGCAACAAAATGAAGCAAGAGCAATATAAACCCATCATCATGCTGACGTGGCAACAGGGCTGAGAGCAAATACATCCACACAAAGCGCACTCCAATTCATTTGCACTGTATCTTGTAATTTCAAGCAGTATGTCTACCTTTGTGAGATTTCAACACTGAGTTAGAAACAAGTGGCATGGTTTATTTTATAATTCTATCTTAGAGATAAAATGCCTTTAAAAAAGAAAACAATACTGAAACAGACTAGAAACTCCAGTAATGGCAACAGCCAGATTATGAATGGCCCTTGGTTTTCTTTGCAGCTAAGCTTTTGTCACTTGTTCACAAAGTGTGTGTTAGTCACTCAGTCGTGTCTGATTCTGCAACCCCATGAAGTGCAGCCCGCCAGGTTCCTCTGTTCATGGGATTCTCCAAGCAAGAATACTAGAGTGGGTTGCCATGCCCTCCTCCAAGGGATCTTCCCAAACCAGGGATCAAACCCAGGTCTCCTGCATTGCAGGCGGATTCTTTACCATCTGAGCCACCAGGGAAGCTTTATTTAGAAAAAAATGAGCCTAAATTGAAGAAAAGGAACACTCATTGAGTGGCGAACATGCATCAGATATTTTAATAAACATTAAACTCACTGAATCCTCAGAGTAGGCCTTCAATGGGGGTGCTATTAACCACGTTTAACAGATGCCAAATTTGAGGTTAGAGAAGTTAAAATAAGAGTTTATGGTTCCACAGTTAGTGAAGGAGCATGTCCAAACCCAGATTCATCCAATTACCTCAACCAAGCCAGTTTAGATAGTTGCAGATAAAGTCATTTGGAGGGAAATTACAGTAACAAAGGTCAGTATTTTATTGAGAAGCATGGTCACTGTAATAATTGTGTGGTAATTCCATGGTGCCCAGAGTTTTTCAGAATGGGTAGAGTATGGACAGGGAGATGGTGAAGGACAGGGAAGCCATGGACTGCAGAGAGTCGGACACAACTGAGTGATGGAGCGACAACCCATGGATAAGAGAAAGGCTTTGAAAGAAGGGCAGTCCCCCCGAGGAGCTGGATTCTGTCAGCCGGGCACTGTAACCATGCAGGTGTGCCCGAGAGTGGGGGGAGCAGGAACTGCAGAACTAGTGGCCTTTCAAACCACAGCAGGGTCCCAGGCCAGCAAGGGGCGGGAGGACAACAGTGACTGGCTCAGCAGCCTCCCAGAGAAAATCTCCCAAAGTGAACCACAAGAGGCAAAGGTTATCTCTATAACATTCTCCAGGTATTTTATTGTGGCCCCAAAAAGGGCTTCATAACATAAACAAAGAATACCATTCTAAGCAGAGAATTTTAGAATCTTAGAATATTAATTGATACCCACAAACCTCACTAAAGTATGGGTGCACATTTTCGTTTTAGTCTTACTGTTCAAACTTTCCACGAATTTTTCACAGAATGGAAAAGAACTGTCTGCAAAGTAAACGCTATTTTAGATTCTTTCAAAAAGCAAATTGTCTCTATTTAAGGGGGAAGGGAGATGGCTCCTTGAATACCTACTACATGCCAGCCACTGTACTAGAGACTTTACATACTTTATCTTATTTGATTTTAACAAAACTCTGTAAAGAATCCACCTGCCAATGCACAAGACCTAAGATACTCAGGTTTGATTCCTGGGTTGAGAAGATCCCCTGGAGAAGGAAATGTCAACCCACTCCATTATCCTTGCCTGGAGAATCCCATGGACAGAGGAGCCTGGCAGGCTACAGTCCATGGGGTTGCGAAAGAGTCGAACACGATTGAAAAGACTTAGCACACACGCACTGAAGTTTATTATCCATTTTATAGATGAGGAAAAGGAAGACTCAGAAAAGATAAGTAACTGCTGCTGGTTTGACAGTCAGCAGTCTCAGGACTAGTATTTAAACTCAAGTCCATTTGACTCAAGGACTTTATGTTCTCCTCTGTACTGGCATTTATATAAAATATTATTACTGCAGTGTCTCAGATGGGTTAAATGGCTTTTCCAGAGGTTAGGGACTGTTTATCTTCAAAAATTGTTTGTTTGTTTGTTTTTAAGTAATGTTACATGACTGTTTCTCTACTACACCCTTACCACGCCCCAAACTAAACCTTATTAGTAAATGCAGACAGTTAATTTTTACAACTGAAAATAAGGGAGGGGGCATATGACTGCCTGTGTCCCAGTATGCATGTGACGGATGCTTCTTTTTATAAAACTACCCCAGCCTGCAGAATAGAAAACATGATCACTGTAATATGATACTAACTTCAAATACTAGAAGTAGGGTTCCCTAACACATTGTCCTGCAAATGTATATACAAGATAATTCACAAATGTTCTGTCCTTTGTATTGGAGATTTTCTATTTCTACCAAGATTTTTAGGGCACTTGCAAGAGATAATAATGCTGTGAAGCCATGAACACTGTACAAAAGACAGAACCATTAAAAGAACTTCTGAAGTAAATCTCATCCATAAAATTGTATAAAATCATTCTGTTCATACATGTGTAACAAAACATTCCTGAACCATATGTCCACAGTTCTCCTGACACTAGGAATTCCACAAAATAGTCACAAAAAACACACAGAATCAAGAACAGAGATCATTTCCCCACAGTATGTTGGTCCTCTCAGGGAAATCTCTTTCTGACTTATGGTGAGCACTGTTCGAAGTATTTTTTAAAACTGTTTTAAGCCTTTGTGTATCTTTTTCTCATGTCTTCAATGGTGGAACATGCCTGACCTTTGAGTTTCGGAAACTGGCACAGTTAAGAACTGAATCTGATGAATAAGATGGGAAAGATCATCTATGACTTGCAGAAAACGGAAATATAAGCCTGAGATTCTACAGATTCTTGGATGGAATACTGAAACAAGACACCAAAAGAATTTGTGGAATATATTAATATGTATTTTTCAGTGCGATCTGTGGCTTTGGGACGATTTTAGGCTTGAATAGTCTAAATTAACTTGATATTTCCAAGGAAAGGAAAGATTAATAAGAAGTTTAAAAATATCTTTTAGGATATTTATACAAATCAGCACGTTAGAGCAAGGGAAGCTTTTCGAGAATGCAAACCTGTGCCTGTGAGTGAAAAGCCCCCAAAATCCCCTGAAGCATTTCATCCTAAAGAATGACCCAGATTCTCGGACAGAGCACAACCCCCTGAAATGTAATTAGAATCGTGGGCATGGGAGAAAAAAACTGCCTTGATGATGAACTATGCCAGACCCTTAGACACACTAACCGGAGAATGGCATTATTTTCAGGGGACATTCAAGTAGCTCTACTAATGAAATGTTAAGTTTTAAGGGTAATTTTAAAAAGTAGTAGTAGCAAATTTTTTTAAAATATATACTTTTACCATAGAATATATGTTTTCATTCTTTCAACCTATTTATTGAAAGCATACCATGAGCTTGCACTGTAGGCAGAATAAATCAAAATTACAATTACTATGTGAGTTATGAAAACTTTAGATAGTTGACTAGCTCTGCTTTTGTGGTTAATATTAGAAGCTTCTGAATCAAACATCTGCCTTATTAACGTATTTGGTACCGGTTTTCGCCTTATTCTGCTTTCAAACTTCGTGTTTAATAGAGAATTTTTTTCACAAGCTTATGTCCCATTTTCAGTTCACGCCTCTCTGAAGCAAAATATGCAAACACACACACAGAGCAAGATCTATTCCACAGGTCTCGGACTTCCACCAATACCCAGCACTGAGACAAAAGGGCCTTTGCAAAGAAAGCTATGTTTTCTTAATAATAACAGTT
Source organism: Dama dama (assembly GCF_033118175.1). Taxonomy (NCBI): domain Eukaryota; kingdom Metazoa; phylum Chordata; class Mammalia; order Artiodactyla; family Cervidae; genus Dama; species Dama dama. The sequence goes on along the minus strand of NC_083710.1, from coordinate 80,204,709 downwards.
GTATAAACATAAGGTCTTCTCAGTTAAAGGAAACCGACATCAAAAAGCAGTAAAACATAGAACCCTAAACCCCTCTTTCTTTGAAGAAACCCGTTTGAAGCGAGGTGTTTCTAGTTATGGGTGAATGAAATGAGAATTCAGCCGCAGCAAGCGGACATCCAGTCCTATGGAGGACTAATTAAATCCATCTGAGGAGCTGTATCTCAAACCGCCTCACACATTTCAAAGGAAAGCACCCGTCTGCCTTTTGCAAAGATATCAAAACCTTCAGTCACAAATGACGCACATCGAGGCTCTATGACAATGCTGTTTTCATGGGCTACAAAGCTCCATAAAAGGAATGTTAAGAGTTTACACTATTTCATTACTGAAGAATCAGAGTTAGGACATGTTTACTTATTGCTACCTGAAATTTCTTTCCAGCTTCCAACTCTATAGTTTTGTGGATCTTCTCCAAGATATCAAAAATAACACCGGAGATGCATCAGGATTTAAAGTGCTTCATATATGTGCTGAGCGGAAGTTGTTAAAAAAAAAAATACATGAATTAACCATGATTGCATGGCTATTGCTTTCTTTTTGATACATAAAGCCAGGATTTTGATGTTCCATTAAGATTCTTGAATAGTTAATAAAAGATTGCAGAGGGTACACAACACTTTAAAACCTCACTGGTTTGACAAAATATCACATTTAATAGCCAATATTTGGTCTGTAAAGTGGTAGAAAAAAAAAAGTTATATTCAGAATTTGAAATATTATCCCAACAGAATGACGCAGTCTTACTGTCTGTATCTATCTTCCCAAGTCTTTCAAACCTTCTGTAATTGGTTGTGGGAAGCTCATATACAGAGGAATCACCCTTTTTTAAGCTATATCTTTTTTTTTTTTTCCTTAAGAAAGAATATTAGATGTGACAGTAGGCAAAAAGCTCCCAAATAGGAGAAATTCAATACTTTTTTCCCCCCAATATATTATAGAGATAAAACTAACACCATCTGCACCGATGCTAAATTTAAGTGTTTCTTTCCACTGCAGAAAGCTCACTATAAAGAGAAGGACTAGCCATTAGGAGACCCAGGGCTTCCAGCCTTGCCCTCTTTAATCACCCAGCAATCTTGGGTGTCCCAAGTGTTAGTCGCTTAGTCGTGTCTGACTCTTTGCAATCCCAAGGACTGTATCCTGCCAGGCTTCTGTCCATGGAATTCTCCAGGCAAAAATACTGCAGTGGGTAGCCATTCCCTTCTCCAGGGGATCTTCCCAAACCAGGGATCAAAATTGGGTCTCCTGAATTGCAGGCAGATTCTTTACTATCTGAGCCACTAGGGCTCCCCAGGTGGCGCTAGTGGTGAAAAAAAACCTGCCTGTCAGTGCTGAGTATGCAGTGGATGTTCATCCTGCATGTAATCCATTCGTCAAAGTGTTCTGTCTCCTCAAAAGCAACTACTGTATATAGTAAGCAACCTTCTTTTTAACAAAAATGAATGTTTTTCAACTCAACTGGTATCTTGCAAGGAGGTGGCTGGTTAGGGCTGCTCTTCTCCACGTGAAAGACTGCCATCTCCCATCCCCTAAAGGAGGAGCATGGTCACACGACCCACTGTTGTGATGGGATGGAACATGAGCGGAAGGATGCTGGCTGAAGCTCCAAGAACCAGTCATGACTCCCCATGCTCATTTTTTCCCTTGGTCAGAGCAACTAGCAACATGACAGCCCAAGCCTCCTAGTCAGGGAGACCCAAGCAGACAAACAAAGGACATTTAACGTGTAAGAAACAAACTGTGGGTGTTTTAAGTCCTTGCAATATTAGAGCAGCTGTTACTCGCAGAATATTCCAGCTAATCTCAAATGATACAGGAAGCTCTCTCCACTTCTCCTTCTCTTCCGCCCTTACTCCCCTCCTCCCATCCCTCTCTCTCAACAAATACTTCCTGAGAAGTACAAGGCATAACCACCAAGACAAGGTCCCCATCCTTATAAAGAGTATATTTTAGTGTGAAGAGATGGAACTTAATCAAATGGAAAAACAGAAGGTATAATTAAAGTTTATGATAATAAATGCAATGAAGGAATTAAATACTATCATATGATAGCAAGTGACTAATTGGCCACTTAAGAGACCTGAACTCTCTTACCGCTTCCTCAGGTAAAAACAATGCCAAAGACAAGACAGTAACCATTAACCACAAAACCTCTCAACTTCACCAGAAATAGTTAAGTAAAAGAATCTGACATCAAACAAGTGTTTACCAAAAATATGACACAAATTACGGGAGATGGTGAAGGACAGGGAAGCCTGGTGTACCGCAGTCCATGGGGCCGCAGAGTCAGACACGCCTGAACAACAACACAAATTTATTCATTCGTAACAGTGACCAAGGTAGAGTCTATTAATCCTCACAAGTTATCAATTTAAACACAATTTAGACTTCCTAGAAATCTCCGTTCACCAACAGTATTCTCTAGAACATACTTCTAAATTGTTCTGATAAGAGAGGGCTAGAATTAACAAACTCAGAATATTATTACTACTCAACAAATGTTGTACAGCTAACTCTACATTTTAAGTCTCTACTATCGATGTATTTTTTCCCACTGCCAAAATAATCAGAGCTGAGGTCACTAGTGCCTCCTATCCGCAGTGCTGCCCCAGTGGACGCTAACACGTCTCCTTCACCCTGCACTCCTGCAAGCTATTCTCCGCAGCGCAGCCTGAGGGTGTTCTTTCTCACAGGTAACTCAGATCCAGCTTCCTGAAGGCAGGCCTTCTCTGGTTCTCCCTGCTCTCCAGATAAATCCATACCATTAACGCAAAGAGTTGGGCACGACTTACCGACTGAGCAACAACTGATTTTCAAAACTTCCAAACAGAATATGCAGTGGATATTTATCCTGTATTTAACCTATTCATAAAAGTGTTTTGTTTCTTTGAAAGAACACTACAGGTAGAGTAGGGCAAGTTTCCTTCTAACAAAAATTAATGTTTCTCAACCCAGCTTGCATCTTGCAGGGAGATGGTCAGGGCTGCTATCCTCTGCGTGAACACATGGTAAGGCTGCCGTCTCCCATCCCCACATCACTGGGTCTCTGCTCGCTTCATTCTGGCATCACCCCCACACCGCTCCCCTCACCACCTTCCCTCCCAGCCACCAGGTCCCCTACAGGCTTTCCATGTTTCAACTCTTCCATTTCCCCAGACATATCACACAATCTTTTAGCCCTTTTCACACTTTTTACTTAGGCTTTCAAACTCTGACCTCTCGGCCTCCCTCCCCTCCCGCCGTCGACTTCCACAGGACTCCGTTTGGCCTTTAGTTCCTTCCTGAGTCCACGCACAGCCCCGTCATGTCCAGGTCAGACCCCGCCCCACACCGGGTGGTCTCCACAGCATCCGCCTCCCCCATCGTCCACTCGTTCTACCTGACACAGCCTTTATCTGCATGGTACAGGCAGAGATTTCCTTGTCTCGTTCTAACGATATTCTCATTTTAGCCTGTTCAAAGGTATCTTCATGAAACAACTGATTGTTTCTATTCTATTCTATAGAACATGTGCCTTGTCTCAAGCACAATGTTAAACACTTCACATACATTGAAGGAAGGACAGCCTTTGTCCCCATCACCCTCTACAGATGACAAATTTTACAGAGAGTCAGACATCATCTCTCTTGATTACTACTGGTTCTCCAGGAACTATGTCATTTGAAGTATCCAATAAATGGCTATGAAACTATATTACAGCCAAATGGTAAAGGTAGAGTGGCTACAAATGTACTGAAATTCATCTAATGGTTGAGCCACTCAGCAAAGGCACTTCAACTGTTTTCTTCACTGTTTATTTATGTACAAATAAGTCTGAGAGGCCAACAGTATCATGCCAAAATAAATTAAATGACTTACAATAACTTTTTGTGATAGAACTTTTACCAGTGTCCATAAAAGGCTACTGGACTACTATGGATTATCTGTAAGTGCTTATAAAATTGAACTGAACTCAACCTGAATATCTGGTGTCCACACTGAAAATTTGATTCCAAATAAAATTTATCAGAAAGTGGCTGAAACCAGGCAGCAACACTAAAAATCACTTGAAGTTTTAATTATAGTATTTGCCAACCTTAATGTGATAACAACCTATACCATTAGGCTTTTCATTTCCAAAGAAGCTGGCTTTCATAACTTCTTTTTCCCCTTCATTTAGTCACATAACAAGTTACTTCACTCCTGAGCACAACACGACTGAGTCACTCAAGAGGGTACGGGTGCACCTGTGCACCCCATTAGACAAGCAGTTTTCCAGATTACATGGGCAGGAGCCTCATCCTTCTGTGAAATCTAGTCCTATGGTTCACAAGAGCCGTCCGAGATCCACTGAACAAGGTGGCATTTAAAAAGTAAACAGATCAAGCTGTGTACTCTTCAGACTTTATTTCTCTACAATCTTGTTTATTTGACCCTCTCCTACATTCAGGAATAAAAATCTATTCTTTGACACAGAGGAAGAGAGACAGATGTAACAATAATTTTTTTTTTCCTAAGGAGGGTATTTGAAAATTATTTTTTTTAAAGAACAATCATGATTCTTAACCATGTCCCTATACAAATTCTAGTACCTACATGATTTAGCATTACTCTCTGCAAATGGGATAAAAACAAGATTATGATGTAAAATGCAGGTATAAACTCTTACTGAAGATGTACTTAAGATTCTTTTCCCTGGAGAAGGAAATGGCAACCCACTACAGTATTCTTGCCTGGAAAAGCCCATGGACAGAGGGGCCTGGCGGGCTGCAGTCCATGAGGTTACGTGATTGAGCACGCATGCATGAGGAGGGTAGAAGGAGATGAGTTGGTAGCAATAAACTAGTAGAACTAAAAAAAAAAGATTCTTTTCATTAATATTTGAAAACATGAAGAGTTAATTTGTACACAAGATTATTTAGTGGTATGTACTAAGTTCGTTTTATTCTTCATCTTTTTGAAAAATGTTACATAAAAAATACTCAATTCTACTTAAAACTACATTTTCAAAGTGTTCTCTAAATATCAAAACAAACTCTGGTGGAATGTTTTCTTAGGAAATCTAGAACAAAATGCATAGTGGTAGAACAAATGGGAAAGAGTTGGCTATACTAGGGAAAGAAAAACCTCACACAATGCATATATAATTATTTCTTATTATGCATCCATATGTAATTATTATTTTTTATTCTTATGCTCATCAACATATTCTTCCTTTGAGAAGAAAAATATAGGGTGGCAATTTCAATAATATGACTATTACAAAACATTTCCCTCCCTCCACCACAGGCATCTCAAGTTGAGACAATTTTACATCAACCAAAATGAACGGTAAAACAAAATGCAAGCACAAGCAAAATCTTTTAAAACAAAACACAAGCACAAACAGAATCTTATAGATGCAATATCTTATGTATTTCAAATCTTGTGTTGCTCTAAAAAATTACTACTTGCTTGGATAAGACTGTAAAATTACCACGAAAAATCAATACTTTGAACTTTAATATAACTTGAAAAATATGTTAACATCTATAAGAGTAGTAAGACACTGAAAATGCTTTCTGACAAACTACTCTTAACCAGTATCTCTAACTGTTCACTTTGTGAAACTGTACATTATGTAATACTGTGATTTACTCACACTCCTGTGATGCCTTCTAGGCTGCCTTTAAATGGAATGACTTGAGCCTTAATGTTTAACACAAAGAAACTTTTTATTATCATGTGACAAAACTACTCTGGCTAGAAGTGTATTATTTCTTAGATTAACAAAGATGTGTCCACAGTCTAACAGAGCTAATTTTCCAAGTTGGTGCTACTGTTTCTCTGAATTTTCTCTAGCAAAAGTACTTTGTAAAGTCAGATGCAGAGAGGTACCAGTTCATAGGCCTTGGAATCACACGGATATGAGTTTAATCTTAAATCTTACATTCCTAAGCTGTGTGACTTCGGCTTTAGTATTTCCAAACCTCAGTTTCCAACTCTTCTGTTAACTAGAGCTAATGACATTGACCTTGCAGTTTATTACTATCTCATTTAGAACACAGGTGAAGTGTTTAACAAAGTGCTTCAGACAAGACACAAACTCTATAGAACAGACCAAAGTAATCAGCTGTTTCATGAAGATACCTTTGAATAGGCTAAAGTAAGTATCAGAAAACAATATAATTAGAACAAGACAAGAAAACCTCTAACTCTACTATTTATAGAAAATCTTAACAGTAAAGTAAAGAAAGCAAACATTTCCATAATAAAAAATCAAAATTATCTATAAAAGATGTCTCCACAAGCTTTGCTCTAAAGAAAGCAAAACATTCCCATAATAAAAAATCAAAATTATCTATAAAAGATGTCTCCACAAGCTTTGCTCTCCCACGCCAACATGTCTCAGTGTTTTTCCTCACCTTCTTATACTGTGATTTAGACTCAAGTCCTGGCTTATGCGAAAATCATGTTCTAAGTGGTTATTCATTAGTCATCTCAGCCAACGAAAACTTGCATCTTCCCCTACAACGTTCCTTTCCCCCAGGCAGATGACTGCTTTCTTCTTTCTTTCTCATGGATTTAATTAGTTGAAGGCACCTCCATTAAAGCATTTATCGCTGTATCTCAATCACTTTCAAGCCTCCTTTACTGTAAGTGAGTTTGCTTACCCGGCTATCTCTGAGGGAAACTGCCATGAATACATCTTTTCCTTCCCAACACAATACCATGTTCATATTAGCAATTTTTCGCGGCTTCCTTGGAATGAATTTCTGGAGGCAGAATTAGTAGGCTGAAGAGTATCAATGTTACCAAATTGTTTTGTAGACAGGGTAAATAAATACATACTCCTATTTGTCTTTTAGTTGCTGACATCTAGCCCGGGAACTATTATTTAGAAAAATTATTACATGAAATATTATTTGAAAGGTAAACTACATCCACCACAGTAACAAAGATATAAATAAGTCTGCTGCTGCTGCTGCTAAGTCACTTCAGAAGTGTCCGACTCTGTGCAACTCCATAGACGTCAGCCCACCAGGCTCCGCCGTTTCTGGGATTCTCCAGGCAAGAACACTGGAGTGGATTGCCATTTCCTTCTCCAATGCATGAAAGTGAAAAGTGAAAGTCAAGTTGCTCAGTCGTGTCTGACTCCCAGCGACCCCATGGACCGCAGCCTACCAGGCTCCTCCATCCACGGGACCCTCCAGGCATGAGTACTGGAGTGGGGTGCCATTGCCTTCTCCGATAAGTAAGTCTAAAAATACTTAAATATTCGTGATAAAATACTCATGATAGAACTGAGGTTCTGGATAACCTAGATGTGTAACTTTTTGAGGAAAGACCAGCTTGTTTTCCGAAGTGGTTGCCTCATTTTACACTCTCACCAACAGTGTGTGAGGGTTCCAATTTCTCTACATCTTCAACCCCACTTGCTATTATCTGACTTGCTTACGCAGCCGTTCTGGTAGGTGTGACGTTGCATCTCACTGCGCTTTAGATCTGCACACCCCTGATGACGAAGGATGCCGAACACCTGTGTATCTGCTTACTGACAACTGGGTATCTTCTTTCAGAAATGCCTGTTTAGGTTCTTTGCCTATTTTTATACTATACTGTCTTTATTATTAAGCTTTATTATTGTCTTTAGTATTAACTGTTCTTTATGTATTTTAAATGCAAATGCTTCGCTGGATATATTATTTGAAAATATTTTTTCCATTCTGTGGTTTGTCATTTCAATTTCTTGTTAGTATTCTTTGAAGCAACGTTTTAAATTTTGACAAGCATCAAAATAATTTTTTTTGATGCTTGTGCTTTTGGGTCAAATCTAAGAAACCAATGCCACATGCAAGGTCACGAAGATGTACTCCCATGGTTTTCTTCTGAGAGTTTTATTGCTTTATCTCTCATACTTCACATCTTTTATCCATGTGGGATTTTGTTATATTAATTCAATATGAGGTAGGGAGTCAACTTCATTCTTCTTATATACATGGATGCCTCATTGTTCCAGCACTACTTGTTAAAAAGGTTATTCTTTTCCTACTGAATAACTCTGACCCCTTTGTCACAAATCACTTGACCATACATTCATGGGCTTGCTTATGGATTCTCAATTCTATTCTAGTGATCTGTTTCTTTACACAAATACTACACGGTCTTGATTTAAAGACAATTTTATAATAAGTTTTGAAAGGAGGAAGTGAGTTCTCCAACTTCATTCTCTTTTTCATGATTATATGGTCTCTTCTGGATTCTTTACATTTCTATTTGAATGTTAGTATCAGCTTGAATGTCAGCATCAATTTCTGACAAAAATAAAGCTTGGATTCTGGTAAAAATTGCCTTGAATCTGTAGACCAATTTGGAAAGTACTGCCACCCTTATAATGTTAAGTCGTTCAATTCATGAACTAAGTCACTTCAATTCATAAATTTTCAATAGCTTGTAGATTTCACAATATAGGTATTGCACTTTTTTTGTTAAATTTACTCCTAAGTATTTTATCCGTTGGATGCTTTTGTTAATGAAATTGTTTTCGTGATTTTATTTTTGGAGTGCTCACTGAGAGTGAGTAGAAACACTACTGATTTTTATATGTTTTGTTTCCTGCACCCCTGCTAAACCTGCTGTATTGTTTGTAGCAGTTTCTTAATGGCTTTTGTAGAATTTTTGACATACAACAGTATATAGTCTGTAAGTAGAGACTTTTTTATAATATTCAACAATTATAGTTAGTTTGCTGCTCTAGAAATCAATCTCTGCCGTTTAACTTTTAGTATAAATTTTATCAATACAAAACTTACTTGAAAGTGGAAGAAGGAAAGGACTGTGACCACAATTTAAAACTGTAGCAAAGTTTTATGCCTATGAAAAAGTTAAGTTTTGACCTGTATATAAGAAGTCAAAAAAAATCTCATTTAGGAAAATAAACCGAAAAGAGTTTTTTAAAAAAAAGCAACGTGCTGTTTTTCTTGACCTTAATATTTAATGTTAATTTTTCTTTATAACCAATAACATAAACATTACATTGATATGACAAAATTCAATAGTCTAAGGATTCTGATTATTCTTAAGAAGCATTTCACAAGGTCCATAGAAAATTTCCTATCAGTCATTCACTATAACAAAGAATCTCTAATTCAATAGGATCACTACAACTTTTTTCTGGTTTATTAGTGCTGCGTGTGCTCAGTTGGGTCCCACTCTTCACAACCCCATGGACTGTAGTCTGCCAGGTTACTTCATCCAGGGAATTTTCCAGGCAAGAACACTGGAGTGTTCTCGCCATTTCCTGCACCAGGGCATCTTCCTAACCCAGGAATCGAATCCATGTCTTTCGCATCTCCTGCACTGGCAGGTGGATTCTTTACTACCGAGCCACCCGGGGAACAGTTTATTAGTAGTTAACATGAAATACTGAGCAAAAAGATTTTTCAGAGCATGTACAGTATTCATTTTTACATCCTTGGGAAGCCCAAATTCCCAAACTAATTTTCATCATGTCAAGAGTACTCTGACATTTTTCTTCAACATGAATTTAAGTCCATTATCTTTAACATAAACACATGAATATTTTCCAGTTTTGTGCTATGCAGAATAAAAGAGAAATGGGAAACATCTTGGGAATCCAGAAGGCAGTCATGAAAATACTATAAACGAGATTTGTTTTTTACATATATGAGTCTATCACCTTAATAAACTAAATAATATCTCAGCCTTGTACATATCAGGTTCTTTTCTTAATGCTACTCATTTTGACATATATTCAGCATTAGAATAAAAACCTAAAATACATAAAATATCTTTTACTGATTTTTCACTGCTTGCTTTATTTCCCCAAATTTTCATCCTCCCTACTGAAAAAACTTTCAGTAAAATACTAATTTGCAGTGGTCTGTATCAAATTTGTAATGAGGTCTGATAAAATGTGTCAGAATTTTCTTCCATTTAAAGGTTAACTTTACAAGGATGTATCCTGCCTGAGGACAATCTTTGGATTAAACCTTCTGGCCAACTCTGTTATCTTAAAATGTAAATGTAAATGTATGGGAGTGGGTCTGGTGAGGTCTTTGCAGCCTCCAGACATTCTTTGGATTCATTGGAGAGTATGTAACTCCATTGCTAATACTAGCAAAGGGGGTACTCTTTTGCCCCCTTCTGATGCCTATGTCAGAAGCTTTCTCTATCTCCTTTATACTTTAATAAAACTTTATTACACACACAAAAAATAAATAAATAAAGGTTAAATAATACTTCATTTCATGTACATATTTTGCTTACCCATTCACTTGTCACTGGACCCTTGGGCTGCTCCCACTTCTTGGCTATTGTGACTAAGACTGCTAAACACGAGTGTGCCAGTCTCTCTTCAAGACCCTGCTTCCAACTGTCTGGGACACACCCAGCAGTGGGGTGGACTGCCGGATCGTGTCAACGCCTAACTTTTTACACAGGCCACAGCACTGCTTTCCACAGCAGCTACATAAACGGTGCACAAGGGTTCCAATTTCATTCATACTCGCCAACACTTACCATCTTCTGGAGCTTTGTTTGATAGTAGCCACCCTAACTGCTATGAATTGGCCTCCAATTATAGTTTTGATTTGTGATTCCTTGATGATTAGTGATGTCAAGCATCTTTTCACATGTTTTATCAGTCATCTGTGTATCTTCTTTAAAGAAATGTCTATTCAAGTTCATTGCCCATTTTTATTTATTTCACTTTATTTTTGGTAATAATTTACATTTTTATTGTAATACTTTTAGCACTACTAATAACCAACATTTAATTTGTTCTGGACAATATTTCAAGCTCTTTAGACATATCATTTCACTCTATCCCATTAAAAGACATTATACTTTATCTCCATTTGACAGATGAGGAAACTGAAATTTAGAGGAATTAACTTCCTAAGAGCAGACAGCTCTTCTTAACACAAAAACACAGTGTCCAAATCACTCCATTATACTGCCTGCTAATTGTCTCTCTCTTAATAATTCTTTTATTTATCTACTAAAGTAGATATTTTTAACTTTGTAATAAATCCTTTGTCCACATTTAAAACAGGTTGTTTCTGCTGCTGAGTTAGTTTATATATTCTGAGTAATATGCAAATATATCCTGCATATGCAAGTGTTTTCCCTCCTTCCGTGCACTGCCTTTTCGCTCACTGATTTTGATGCACAAAAGTTATAAATGTTGATGCAGTCTAACTTACGTGATCTTCTTTTCTTGCCTGTGCTTTTGATGTCATAACCAAGAAATTATCAAGTTCAATGTAATGACTATTTTCTTCCAAGAGTTTTATAGCTCTAGGTTTTTCATTTAGGTCTGTAATAAATACACTTTGAACTCCTTTTGCATAAGGAGTAAGGTTAAGGGTCCAATTTCATTCTTTTGCATGTGGATATCCAATTTTCTCAGTACTATTTGTTGAAAAGACTGTCCTTTCCTTATGGAATGGTCTTAGCACTCCTGTCAAAAATCACTTGATTACTTATCCACGGGTTTATTTCTGGGCTCTCTATTCTCTTGGTCTGTGTGTCTGTCTTACTGGTGTTCATGCTGTTTTGATTACTGTAGTTTTAAATAAAATTTGACATCAGAATGTGTGTGAGTTCTCCAACTTTGTTCTTCTTTTTCAACATTGTTTTAACTATTGGGGGATCCCTGAGATTTCATATGAATGCTTGGATTTTTTTCTATTTCTGCAAAAATTCTGTTGGGATTTTGATAGGGATGACACTGAATCTATACGCTTTGAGTATACTGACATTATAGCATACATTAAGTCTTCAAATCCAAGAACATGAGATGGCTTTCCATTTATTTCTGTCCTCTTTAATTTATTTCAGCAACATTTTATATTTTCCAGTGTGCAAGTCTTTGTCCTCTATGTTTAAGTTTATTCCTAAGTATCTTACTCTTTTTGATGCTACTGTAAATGGAATTGTTTTTGCCCTGTATATTTTAAAATCTTACATAAATGATATCATTAAGTACTGATATTTATTTTTTCACATCTTTCTTTTTCATCATTATTATGGTACATTAAATATTTCATTATTATTATGGAACATTGAAACTGTAACAACATATACAAGAAAGACACAAGGCACCTTCACGATAGATGTCATCTCCAGAGAGGAAGAGAGCAGAATGGGATGATGTAAAGAAGAGATTTAGCTGTATCTACTACTTTTTTCTTTTTTTAATAGGGTACCTACATAGAGTTTTGTAAATTTGCTATATTTTCCTCATTTGAATATCTTATTTTTTTAATTTAATTAAATAAAAGACCTTCAGAAAACATGAACACATTACTGTGAGGAAAACAAATATGTATTACCTCTTGTGTCATTAACCTAGACTGTTACCTCTTGGCTAATTTCCTATTGATGTGGAGAGAGCGTGATCTAGAAAAACAGGTAAATGGTCACAGGTCTCCCTTCTGAGACTCTAGAAGCAGGAGTTCCCCCCTATTAAAATCTAATACCAATGAAAGCCTTTACTTACTGTACACTATTCAACTTTTCTCCTTTCATAACACTGATGCTAAATGAAGCTCAGTCATGGTCAGGAAAAAGGGATATACTATCAGGAATACTCAATTTTTATTACGCCTGATGCTTCTGATAGTAGCTAAGCCAATACATACAGGAAGTAGTTTTTGATACTATATATAAAGGTGGATATTGTCCAGGGAAATTTTTAATGTATTAATTTTGATGGGTTTTTTTTTTTTTTAAACACATCATGAGTTGAAAAGTAAAACAGGATGATTCTACAACAAAAACTCGAAAGATATCACTTGAACTGTGCCAACGATCTCTAGCTTTCCAACATGGAATATGAAACAAGTACAGAGAAATAACAACTCTTAGAGATAACCTGGGCAGTTTTCTTATTAAGGCAAGGCACTGCTTAGAAAAACACTGTATCAGATTAACAGTAACACTCCAGTGGTGACTCAGTACAGAACTGAAAATTATGCTAAAGTCTGCATTTTTGCAAAGCTAACCTTCCCCTAGGAAAATACTATATTACATTATCTTTTACTATTCAACACATGTAATTTGCTACTCAATTTGATGCATAGTTATGCGTCCACTTACAAAGCTATTTTTCAAATGATCATATAGAAAGGAGAAATATAAAGAATCATATAAGTTCACCACAAAATATATTATAAGAACATGGTTTAACTCCATCACAGTTTTTGTTTTAGGACAGTTGAGTGAAATATCTTTTAGTAACAAATGCTTTAGCAATCTGGCATACAGATGAAGCACAAAATTTAAAGACAAGCAAGAATACTAACACAACACTGCAAAATAATTATACTCCAATAAAAAAAAGAAAAATAAAGACAACCAAGGAGACCAACCTTAATTCAGGAATTAATCTCACTTACTTGTGACTATCACATAAAAGTGTCACCTTCTCCAGTGTAACAGCCTTATATTTATCTAGTACACAGTATGCATGCAGTAAGTATTTGCTGATTAAATGAATTCTCATTAATTTTTACCTGAAGTATCTTTCCACCTGGGATAAGAATCTATCATATATCTCAAGCATCTCCAAGTAATGTTTCAATGAAATAACATTATTTTGATTTTCATATCCAGTTTAAATTTTTTGATGAAAAGTCATTTCCTCCCCCCACCCTCCCCGACCTGGTAAAATGACATCTCAGTGCAACTTAGCCATAAGAAGAGAAATTTAGGTTAATATTCATTATGTGCATGCGTGCTAAGTCATTTCAGTCAAGTCCAACTCTCTGTGACCCTATGGACTGCAACCCACCAGGCTCCTCTGTCCATGGACCTCTCCAGGCAAGAATACTTCAGTGGGTTGCCATGCCCTCCTCCAGGGGATCTTCCTGACGCAGGGATCGAACCCGCATTTCTTATGTCTAACCTGCATTGGTAGGCAGGTTCTTTACCACTAGCACCACCTGGGAAGCCCAATATTCACTATACTAACATATATAATATATATAATCAACATATAATACTCATTATACTAACTATATAACTATATAGCAGCTTCTGTGGGTTCATGCTGAAAGTTAAAAAGGACCCAAATTAAAATAGTTACTCCTGGGAATTCCCTGGTGGTCCAGGGGTTAGGACTTAGCACTTTCACTGCCAGGGCCCAGATTCAATCCATGGTCAGGGAACTAATATCCCATAAGCCATGTGGCCTAAATAAATAAATAATAAAATAGTAACACTTAATGGTATTTTTCTGACAATTTTAAATCACAGGATTTAAACATGTCATTCATACCATAGTATAAACCTTACTGCACACCGTTCAGTTCAGACCAGACTGAAATAAAGCCATTCTCTCATGGGTATGATTTAAGGGGTGAAAGTCTTCTAAACGAAAAGAATGTCACTGTAAGGTAAATTCAGCATAAAGAATGTCCAACAGCATGAAATCTCAAGAAAATGTTACATAAGGCTTCAAGTTACTGGTCTTAAAAGAAACAAAGCTATCATATATTTGGAATTATCGTTAAAGATGCTCTTCTCTATAACAAAGGCAGAAGTATTCCTTCTCAATATCAAAAGAAAAATGAATCAGGTAACAGGAAGTGGATTTAGAATGTGGCTAAGTCTGGGAGTACATTTCCTCATTAACATAAGAGACAAAAATTTCATTTCCATTCAGCTTCCTAAAGAATATGAAAACAGAAACATATCTATGTTGTAGATGCAAAAGATGAGACTCATGGAATGTGCTAAAATTGTTTTAAATATTCATAGATAATTTCAAGATAGTCAAAAATAAAAAAAAGTAAAACTCACAGAGAATGTTGGCCCACTGCTGGATGCTACGACAGTATGAATTCCGTCATGCAGTTTCACTGAGAGCTCCCAGCTAGCCACTTGTGGTTTTACAATAGGCACTCTGAAGTCGAAAGAAAAGATAGAGTTAATGATTTTATATTATTCCCTCTGACTAAACTGATTTTCCTTTGATATTAAGTGTGCAGAGTAAAACTTTACAGAGTAAAAAAAAAATAAAAACACTGTATTTCAGAACATTTCAAAAGGTTCTATTCTTGGGGAAAAGCTTTAAAATACAAACTAGAGAGATAAAAGCAAAAAATAGCACACACAAACACTCCAAAGACAACAACGGTCATTCTGGGGAAATTGTGGTATCATCATCTATTCTATGAATCTGAGTTGACTAATTTTTACATTCCTTCAAAATTTAACCTTCTTTAAGCATTATTCTGTTTTCAGTGTTTGGTTACTTTTCAAGACTATTTTTAAAACCTTATAATACTAATCTTTCCCTTTCTCCAGCTTGAGTTAAATTTGTATGCAAAAAACTGTACATGTATATAATTTGATGAGTTTGGACATATTCACTCACTCATGCTATCTCACCACAATCAAGGTAATAAAACACAGCTATCATTTCCGAAAGTTGCCTTATGTCCATCTGTTTTGTTTCCGTTTTTTGTTTGTTTGTTTGTCTGGGTGAGAAAACAACATCAGTGATGCTAGTCTTAGCACACAGGTCTTTTCTTGTGATGATCAATGGTACACACTCCAGAAAAATTGGGACAAGCAGCCTAAGACAAACAAACATTTCAGAATACAAATGTTTCTCCCAATTTTTTAAGCTAACAAAATTTTAATGATTTCTGAATTAACCTCATTTAAGTAAGGCATATTTACATTATTTATATTGACTAAGCACTAAGCATGTAGTATCCAGACTCTGCCTTAAGTCTTAGTTCTAAAAATATGTTGCAGGCCAACACTTTTAACAGCCTCTGAATTTCAAAGGCGTCTCTGTGTAGTCAATTTAAAAAAAAAGCCACAAAAACTGTGACTAGAATCAAATCATCTCTAGTCACGATGTCTAACAGAGGATGATTAATAATTTAGGTGAATATTTGTATTCAGCACACTCTTGACTGAATTATTTTTTGGAGATGAAGGAAATGTTTCTAACACTACACAGATGAAAGTTAAAGAAAAGTTTTTAAAAATGCATCAACAAATCAAGAATAATGCTCACTGTAGGTCTGGAATACTATTTTTTGGCCATTTGAAGAGGGCTGTTTCAGAGGACAGAGCTTCACGCATGAGAGCTTGAAAGAACAACAGGGGAGCACAGCGAGCAGGAGGAGAGAGAAGGCATGTGGTGGCCAGAAGGAGCCGGGGGGAGGAGCAGGAGGAGGGAGACTCTGCTTGGCCTCTGCTGGCATCTTTTCCACCGGGCACTTGTTTACGCCTGTCTCATCCCCTGGCCTGTGAGCTTCTAGAAGCCCAAGATCATGCCTGACTTTTCTATCCCCACACCCCAGTGCAGGCTGGGGCAGCAGGGCCAAGGGTGGAGGTGAGCAAGGATCAGAGGAGCACCCACTAGGTGCCAAGCCCCTCACAGGCAAGGCCCGTCTCCCCAAGGACACAGCACACACTCCCGAAGAAGACTGAGTCTCGAGCTCCTAGGCTCCACTTGGCTGCCTGCGCCTACGGGGATGACCTCACGATGCTCACCTGACTCACCTTCAAATGAGGTCAACATCTCCCTCCATCCCCCTCACCAAGGAGTATCGCAATGACAGCTTACTGTGTGACCTGGCTTTCTGGAATCTGCTATCCGCCATAACTGGATCACTCTCCTGCTCAGGACTGTTGTGCGGTTTTCTACTTTACATCAGGATAAACTTCAACAGAGCTAGTGGTAACCCACCCGCCAATGCAGGAGATGCAAGACACACGGGTTCAACCCCTCGGTCGGAAGATCCCCTGGAGGAGGGCATGGCAACCCACTCCACTATTCTTGCCTGGATAAACCCTGGAATGGAGGAGCCTGGGCTACAGTCCCTTCGGTTGCAAAGAGCTGGACATGACTGAAACAACTTAGCACACACACGCAAACCTTCATTACCCAACCTATCATCCAAGTTCCTTAAAATAAAAGGCGGCCCCACTCTTTGTATTTATTTCTGACTATTCCCTGACTTGGATATCTGACTGGGGCAAGGCCTTAAATTGCTTCACAAAACAAACTAAACTAAGCTGACATGAGCAGGAGAGCTAAGCACAGTGGTTACAAACTGTGGACCCGGTGACCCGGGAAGGCAGAAGAAAACCCAGCTCTGTCATTAATCAGCTGTGACCTCAAGAAAAGTCTGTTTCCTTATGTATAAAATTAAGATAGTAATAGTGTCTGGGCCACAGTGTGATGAGGATAAAATTAAATAATGCAGGCAAGTGTTCATTTTCTTTATTATTGGTCCCACCTCTAGGCCTATGGAGAAGGAAATGGCAACCCACTCCAGTCATCTTACCTGGAGAATCCCCATGGGCAGAGGAGCCTGGTGGGCTACAGTCCATGGGGTCGCAAAGAGTCGGACACAACTGAGTATGCACGCACTAGGCCTATACTATTTTCCCCCATAACTGAAATCTCCTTAATGAAACTTTAGATTCCTTCTCTTGGCTTCTCAAACTAACAGATTTTTCAAAAAGAAATATTTACTTTCCTCATAAACTGTTCCCTAATTATAGTATAAACCCCAGTGGTCTCTCTTCTCAACCTTCAGTTGAGTTCAGTGGCTCAGTCATGTCCGACTTTTTGCGACCCCATGGACTGCAGCACGCCAGGCCTCCCTGTCCATCACCACCTCCCGGAGCTTTCTCAAAGTCATGTCCATCACGTCGGTGATTCCATCCAACCATCTCATCCTCTGTCATCCCCTTCTCCTCCCACCTTCAATCTTTCCCAGCATCAGGGTCTTTTCCAGTGAGTTAGTTCTTGGCATGAGGTGGCCAAAGTATTTTTTATGCTTAAAATTTTTCACAATGCAGAGGCCAATAACTCTTTCCAGTAAATGTTGAGCCTCTGTTTCCAGAGGCATCTTGAGAAGCTGCTGATCCTGGCATCCTGTTTGAAAGGGGGACACGTTTTCCCATGGAAAGCAACCTTACGGATGGTGGTGAGACATCGTTGCTGCTCTTTGGAACCTAACTGCTATTTGTTTTTCTGTTGTTTTATTTGGATGCACATCTGTTTCATACATGTTGGAACCTGCCCCGAGAGGACTTGCAGAGCGTGCAGAGGCTCTTTCGAGTTAAAAGGCTGAGGGTCTAATCTCAGCACGTTCATCCTACTAGCATTGTTATCAGGGAACTCATCCAATCCTTTGGAGCCAAAACTTGCACGCTTTAAAATAAGGATGAGAGCAGGGACAGTGAGGCGACACGGGAGGCTGCTGCTGCTGCTGAGCTCACACAAGGCGCCTGAAGCAGCGTTTTTCTCACAACGTAGCAAAGGGGCTCCTCGGTCAAAGCAAGACCTTGAGATACCGAGAACACAGGGTCAAAGAGTGGACTCGCTTTACAGGAGTTCACTCTTCTACAAACAAAACTTGTTAAGATTCCTTCTGGCTCTGAGTAAGTTTGAAAGTAGTTCTGTTTTGGTTTTAAATAAAATGGATGGGGTTGGGGGCATACAGGCCCAATATAAACACCAATAAGTTCTGCAATAGAAATAAGCTGCAACTATAAAGATAGTAATACATACCAACCTGAAAGCATATGTGCTCTATTTCTGCAAAATTATTGAAACCACATTAACAATAATTACTTCAAAATACTGATATTAACTCCACCAGCACAAACATGCTCATAATGGTAATAATCACTGAAAGTTGTATTTTAAATTTTAGAAAAAAAATTCTATTTCTTCATGAAATCCAAAACAGTCTCAAAGAGGACTTTATGAACAATTCTCTGAAAAGGGGGAGCAGGGCAGTCTTGGAGCTTTACTCAAGTCATCACAGTAATGATAGGCAGAAAACAGCCTCCTTTCCTGATGTATGTGTCTAGTGAAAGAGACTGCCATTTGATCAAAAATTTCATCTGGGCGACTTAGGTAACTGGAAAGCTGGTATCATTTAAGCTACTACTTCAAAAACAAACATACAAAACAGTAAAATGGAATTCATATAAACAGCCACTCACAAAGCAAATCAAATAACAGCTCTTACCCAGACCTGTCCACTTTGATTCTCATCTGCTAGTAAGAATGCACATGCTCAATAAAACTAAATTGTCCTATATATTATGGTAAAAGCTGTCAGCTGACTGTCACAAATGTTAATGGTAACACGTTTAAATTTACTGGAATATTTTTTACTCAAAAAGGTGCAAGTAATACTAAGTCAAGCATGTTAGAACTGCATGTCATTTGTTACAGCAGGTTTTGTGTAAACATAATGAGCAGCATCTTTTGTTATCAAGGATCATAAGCATCTCAAAACCATACTATCACACACTCAGAAACGCTGGTTTGCCATTGTGCCATTACCTATTTAGGACTGAAACACTGAGTTAAAACAATGTTAGTGCTCAAAGAATCATTACGTGACCCTTCATCATAACTTTCACAGTGGGTGGTCTGTAAAATGATCAAGAATAATATGTGGCATTCCGTGGCCGCGGAGGTCAGCTTCTGCATACAAGTCTTTGCAGGAAGAAAAAGGCCTTCAGAAAAGTGGGCCATTCATCTGCACCAAGTTCAGAGAATTTCCAGCACGGTGAAAAGATATGTTATGCAAGCACATAGATGTATTCAGTGGGGGTAGACAGAACCAGTTACACGGAGACTACAAAGGAGCCCTCCCATGGCTCATGAATAAGTCGAGGAAATGATCAGAAAAAAAAAGGAGAGAGATGTTTAGACAGATGGCCCACTTAAAATGCCTGAGACAGGGCATAAGCAATTTTAATGAAACTTTAGATCTAGCATATGAATTGTGTCTTATTTCCTCCGGGGGGGGGGGGGGGGCGGGCAGGGTAAAAAAAAAGAAAGAAAGCAAACCGTAGAAGACAAAAATTCAACAATTTGCTGTAAAACCCACTTTTAGCAAGTTGGGATAGAGGAAGAGTCACAAATAAAAGTTATATTAGTGTGATAAATTCACATAAAATTCTTCACAGAGCCATCAGCCATCAAAATGAATATGAAAAAGCACAGAATGAACAGATTAAAAGAATTTTAAACAGAAGTCTACTGCCAAACCAAACAAAAATCTAAGCCTTATTATGTGAGAACTTACAACACTCCAACATTAAAGTTCATCACTGCAGAAGAAAGATAAAAGCAGCATTTTCAGAGAACCTCTTCAAAGCTAGAACTTGTCATAGTGGAGGAACAGAACTCTGCCTGTATGCAATTTAAAATGTGTACGTGAGAATATAGGAGACTGTAGAGAAGAATGTGTATCACAAAATCGTGCCTAGAAGGAGTTAGGGAATATCCCTAAGCCTAGTTGCATTAGCAATACAAATAATTCCACAAATGACACCTGAATCTAGAAATGAACCGCATTACTTATAATCTTACATATATTTTAATATCATGCAAACTCTACTTCTTTCTTCCACCAATAAGGCTTTATGGTTCTGTCTGAACTCTGGGCACAATTAGTGGCAAAAGACACTGCGGGTAGTGTACAGCCATCACGGCTGCAGGTCCCGGCGTCTGACTGAGCACCACAGGGCCTGGGCCTCTATGGTGCCTCCGTGAGAAAGAATCCACCTGCCAAAGCAGGAGACCTGGGGGTCGATCTCTGATCTGGGGACATCCCACAGGCCACGAAGCAGCCAAGTCCGTGGGCCACAACTACTGAGCCTGGGCTCCAGAGCCCGGGAGCTGCAACTACTGAGCCCATATCCCTCAACTACTGAAGCCCATGTGTCCTAGAGCCTGTGCTTTGCAGCAAGAGAACCCACTGGAATGAGAAGCCTATGCACTGCAACTAGAGAGCAGCCCCCACGTGCCACAACTAGAGAAAAAGCCCTCGCAGCAACAAAGACCCACCCAGCACAAAAAAAGAACCCAGTGAATAAAAGTATTCTTTTAAAAAAAGTTACATGACCTTTACAAGTTACTATACTTCTTGTGCATCAGTTTCCTTATCAGTAAGACAAAAACAGTAAGACTCCTTAATTCACATGTTGATTAAATGAGATAAAAGGTGTAAAACAATTAGACAGGTGCTTGGCACATTAAAGGCTAATTAAGAGACACTATCAACATTATCATGATTTCTTTGGTGCAGTAACATGTGAAATCCTCCTCTATTGTTTCAACAACCTGCTATTCAATACTATACAATTTAAATACAGTGGAATTAAAAAATCTTAAGTTCCATCATTTATCTTTCCAATAAATCTGCCCCTTCCCAGCAACAGTTCAACTATAAAGCTCCCCATAAACTTCAAAAACTATGTACTCTTGTGTGTGGTTTCTACCCAATATAATGTTTCTGAGGTTCATTCACGTTAAATCGTTCATTCTTTTTTGACTGCTGAGTAGTACTCTGTTGTATACGAACATACTAAATGAGTTCCCCCTTTTATTGATGGGCCTTTGTGTTGTTTCCAGCTTGGGGCTCTCATGAACAAAGCTGCTATAAATATTCTTTGTACAAGTATTTTTTGAGGACTTCTGTTTTCATTTCTTATAAGTAAATATATCTTAATCTTAAGAGTGGAAATTCTATGATGAATGTACATCCAATTTTATTTCTGGACTTCTATTCCACTGATAAACACGTTTATTCCTATGCCAGTACCACACTGTCTTAATTACTATAACCTTGCACTATGTTTTGAAATCAGGAAGTATGAGATCCCCCGATTTTGTTGTTCTTTTTCAAGACTGTTTCGGTTATGCTGAATCTCTTGCACTTTCATATAAATTTTGGAATGTGATTATTTCTGCAAAAAACACAGCTGGGATTCAATAGTGATGGCATCAAATCTGTATATCATCATTTCGTCTTCTGATTCATGAATGTGGGCTGTTTATCCATTTATTTGTCTTCAACAATTGTTCTGTACAGTTTTCGGTATATAATCTTACACTTCTTTTTTTAAAAAAAATTTGTGCTTAAGTACTGCTTTCCTTTTGCTGCTACTGTTCTATTTTTGGTTCATAACACTCCTTTTGTATAAAATAAAATGGGTATTTACATGCCACTCTTATATTCCACAAACTTGCAAGAGTTATTTATTATTCTAATAGGTTTTTTGTGTGTGTGTGTGTGAACTCCTTAAGATTTTCTATATACAAGATCATGTCACCAAAATTAGAGATGGTTTATTTCTTCCCCATCTCGATACCTTTAATTTTTCATGCCAAACTGCCCAAGCCAGAAACTCCAGGAAAATGCTGAAAAACTAACAACAAACACCTGTGTCTTATTCCTGACCTTAGAGGAAACCATTCAATTGCGTACCAATAGATATGATGTTAGCTGTGGATTTTTCATAGATGGCATTCATTGGGTTAAGGAAGTTCCCTTCTATGCCTAATTGGTTGAGTTGTTTTATCATGAAAGGCTGCTTGATTTTTCCAAATGATTTTTCTGCATTTCTTGAAATAAGTCTGTGGATTCTGCCCTTCATTAATATGATTTATTACACTGAATAATTTTTGGATGTTAAGCCAACTGTGTGTATCTAAGGTAAAACTCACTTGGTTATGGTACATAATCATTTTATATATTCATGAATTTAGTTTGCTAGTATTTTGTTGAGGATTTTTGCATTAATATATGAGGGAGGTTGGTCTTTAGTTTTCTTTTTTTCTAATATCTTTATCTGGTTTTGGTATTATGGTATAATAATACTGGCCTTGGAGAGTGAGTTGAAATTCTATCCTTCTTTTGTATTTTTTTGGAAGAGTTTATAAAAGATGAGTATTACTTGATTTCTTTCTAAATACTTCACTGAATTCACCAGTGAAGCCATTATCCCTGGGCTCTTCTTTCTAGGAAATTTTGTGATGACTAATTCAATCTCTCGCAGGTCTATTCAACTTTTCTATTTTCTCTTAAGTTAGTATTGGTAGCTTGCATCTTTCTACAAATTTCTCCGTTTTATCTAAGTTGGCATATAATTATTCACATTATTCCCTCATCATGCTTTTAATTTTCATAAGGTCAGTAAATACGATACCTATTTCATCACTAATTTAACGATCTGAGCCTCTCTTTCTCTTGGTCAATCTGTCAAAAGGCTTGTCATTTCCACTGATCTTCCTAAGGACCAAATTCTGCTTTTATTGGTCTCTACTGTTTTTCTATTTTCAATTTCATTTATTTCCTCTCTAATCTTTAGTATTTTCTTCTCTCTGCTTGTTTTGGGTTTAGTTTGTTCTCCTTTTCCAATTTTCCTGAAATGGAAGATGAGGTGACTGACATGAGATCTTCTTTTAATTCATTTTATTTATTTTGCTGCACTGGATCTTAGCTGTGGCATGTGGGATCTAGTTCCTTGACCAGGAATCGAACCCAGGCCTCCTGGCACTGGGAGCACTGAGTCTTACCCACTGGGCCACCAGCGAAGTTCTGAGATCTTCCTTTTCAACATGTGTTTACCGATCTAAACGTCCCTCTAACCACTAGATGCATTTCACAATAAGGTTTTTAATGTTCTGTCTTGTTTTAATTTCAAAATATTTTTCTAATTTCTTTGTGATTTCTTCTTCATCCCATTTGTTATTTAGGAGTGAATTATTTAATTTCCACAAATTGGTGACTTTTGCAAACTTCCTTTTTTGCTGACTTCTCGTTTCATTCAACTGTGTCTGGAGAACACACTTGGTATAATTTCCGTCCCTTTACATGTATCAGGGCATGTCCTATGGCCTGGCATAGGAGATGCTTTACCGTGGAAAGTGTTACACACGCCCTTGAGAAGCTGCATGTTCTGCTGTTGAATGAATTCTTCTACGTAGATATCTTCTATTATTCTATATAGATATATTAGATTTATTGGGTTTATAGTGTTATACAAGTCTTCTACTTCCTTGTTCATCAAGCCTAGTTCTATCCATTATTGAAATGGAGTATTCAAATCTTCAACTATTATTGGTCAATTGTAATTTCTCCTTTCAATTGTTGCAGTTTTGCTTCATATATCTGGGGACTGCATTATCAGGTAACATATATGTTCAGAATTGTTACAGCTTTCTCATGGATTGACTGTTCTATCATTATAAAATATCCCTGTCTCCAGTAACAATTTGTCTTAAAATTATACTAGTATTACAAATAGAGTAGGTCTGATAACTCTATCCTTTTACCTTCAGCCTATTGTGTCTTTGTCTCAAAGAATATCTATTTTAGAAAGATTATATTTGATCTTATTTTTTATTCACCATACTAATATCTGCCCTTGATTGGTGTGCTTACTCCATTTACATTAAATATACTTCTTCATTAAGCAAGATTTACATCTGCCATTTTACTTTTTGCTTTTCATATCTTTTTTGTTCTTCTATTCCTCCATTCTTGTTTTCTTTAAGTAGATATTTTTTAGTGTACCATTTTAACTCCCTTGATGGCTCATACACTATTTTTTAAAGCTATTTCCTTAGTGGTTACCTTAGGGATTACAATCTGCACCTTATATTTAAACACTATAGTATGGATTAATGCTCGTCATTCAGTCATGTCTGACTCTGAGATCCCATAAACTGCAGCCTGCCAGGCTCCTCTGTCCAAAGGACTCTCCAGGCAAGAATACTGGAGTGGGTAGCCATTCCCTCCTCCAGGGGATCTTCCTGACCCAGGGATGTGTCTCTTGCATTGTAGGTGTGTCTCCTGCATTGCAGACAGATTCTTTACCATCTGAGCCACCAGGGAAGCCCGGATTAATGCTAACTTAATTGCAAAAGCATATAGAAAATTTGCTGCAATTGATAGCTTTGTTTTCTCTACCATTTTTCTTCTTATTGTCATACAAATTATATTTGTATATATGATATGCCTGTAAACTTGGAATTAAAATTACTGCATTATGTAATTCTTTTAAATATGAGAAAAGGGGAAAGGATATTACTAAAACTAAAAATACATTTATACTTTTATATTTACTGACGTAGTAATCTTTAACCAGTGCTCTTTTTACTTCATATTTAAGTTTCTGTTAAATGTACTTTCATTTCACCCTGAAAAACTTCCTTTCATACTTTTTCTTGCATAGGTCTGCTAGATTTGGTTTTTCTTATTTGTTTCGAATGTCTTAATGTCTCCTTCATGTTTAAAAGTGAATTTTGCTGGATATAGGATTCTTTGTTAACATTTATTTTTAATTCTTCAGCACTTTATACATACCATCCCGTTCTCTTCTGGACACCTTGGCATCTGGTGAGGTGGGAGCACTTAACCTCATTGAGGATCTCTTTTACATGAGTCCCTTTTCTCATGCTGCTTTTAAGATTCTTTTTGGTTTTTGACAGTTTGACTGTAATGTGTGCAGCTGTTGAGCTTTCTAAGTTTATTCTACCTTGGACTTTGTTAAGCTTATTGAATGTGCAGATTAATGTTTTTCATCAAATATGGGATGTTTTCAGCCATGATTTCTTTAAACAGTCTTTCTGCTCCTTTATCTTTCTTCTCTGATTCTGGGACTCTCAGCATGCATGCTGGTACATCTCGGTGTCCCAAAGATCTCCAAGGCTCTGGTCATTCTTCTTCAGTTTTCTTTTTGTCCTTCACTTTGGATAATCTCAATTGATATATCTTCAAATTTGCTTATTGTTTCTTCTGCCACTCAAATCTACTATTGAACTCCCCAGTTCATTTTTCCACTATGAGCACTGTACTTTCATCTCTAGAATTTTTATTGCTTAAAAAAATCATTTCTTTATTTTAAAAAATATATTTATTTATTTGGCTGTGCCAGGTCTCAGCTGTGGCATGCAAACTCTTCATTGTGGCATGCAGGACCCAGTTTCCTGACCAGAGACCAAACCCAGGCCCCCAGGATTGGAAGGACGGAGTCTTAGCCACTGGACCATTAGGGAAGTACCCATTTCTATCTTTTTATTAATATTTTCTATTATGTGAGATATGGTTGCCATAATTTCCTTTAATTGTTCATACTAGACTTCCTTCAGTCCTTCAAACTTATTTTTAATAGGTTATTTAAGGTTATTCTATAGTAAGTACAGTGTTTGGCCCCTCTTGGGCAGTTTCTACTGAGTTTTTATCCTGTGAATGGGCCATACTTGTAAGTTTATTTGAATGTCTTATAACCTTTTACTGAAAATTGGCACATCTGCAAATGAGATTCTCTCCCCTCACCAGGCCAATTTCCCTAAAGTGCAGGAACTATTTTGTTATTACTCTAAGCCCAAGCATCTTATCACAAGGAGTACCATTTGCTATTTTTGGAACAATCTAATAACTCTAATTCTGAAGGTAAAAAATTATCATCATTAAAATATATATTCAGGAATTTACTCTGATGAAAGTTAAGTGACCTCTGTAAAGTAGATGGTCGGGATACTGGTCATCTAAACCAGTGTTATCTAGATTCAGGGTTGTTAGTTACAAATGAACATTCAGAGTATAAAATCAGTCTGACACACCGTGAGAAACCAGAAATTCAAAAAAGCACTAAATCATAAAAAGTTTTTTTAAAAGGTGGTTTGAAAGAAAAAAAAAAATAGGCAGTTTAATTCAGAGTTTATCCTATTGACTAATATGAAAACCTCAATGAGTGTAATAATGGAAGATAAAGATATTTTAAATAGCTACTATATTAATATCATTGAAAAAAAATGCATTCAAACAATATGGGTTACTAGTTTCTGCCTTTCCTTTTCTTATACATTTCTTTATATTTCTTAGAATATATCAAATTTCATAAAACTTATTCATAGAATAAATTTTACTGAAACTATTATTAGGATAAAGATGAGAAGCTAGCTCCATTAAGCAGAAATTCAAATCTATTCAAATCAAAGAATCAAAATCTAAATAAACACAATACATTTTCAATGTCCACTAACTATAATACACAGAGAAATTTTTACTGAAAAGTCATGAAATGTCTTCAAAAGACATATTTTTCCAATCTGCACCGATTTCATTACTCTTAAATTTTTACTTAACTAATAAATCTCTCTAAATCACCTTTAAATCTTTTTTTTTGAAACAAGGCTGAACAAGTATATACAAACATTCTTCCATCACCTACAGAAAATTGCCTTACACAGATTGGCTCACTTGGGTTTTTAATAATAATTTTTGAACTATGTAAATTAATCATTTTAAATTTTATTATGAATGTAGTGGTAGTGTTGATTTAGTTTCAGTTCCAAAATCAAGGATTTTACTATCCTATAAAACATATCCCGAGTTCAAAGTATTTAAGGGGGGTTAAACAAAATGCAAACATTTAATGCAACATTAAGCATGTGAAATAAAAACTTGATTGCCGAAAGAAAGCATGCTACGCTGTTACCCTGGTGACAGGTTAAAAAAGGGATTGTGAGCTGAATAGCTGTATGATATGAAATTAAAATGTTTCACATTGAACAATCCAAAATGAATTGGGAAAGGTTAGAGTAGAGCAGAGAGAAATCAATTCTCCAATGGCAATGGGTGAATAGGAGAGAAGAATGAATAGGATTTGCCAGTGGGGTGCAACAGCTGCCAAATATTCCTGCAGCCAAAGAATCACAATAATACTGATGAAGTGTGCAAGAGCTTTTGGAATCATTGCAGGGAACAGAGACATTCTCCTGCAATAATGAGGCTATTCTGTCTTCCATTCAGCTCTTGTAATACAACGAAAAACAAAAGAAGAAAAATATTTTAAAATGTAATATTTAACAAAAAGCATATAAATATGGTATACTGTCCACTTAATATTTTGTGCCTAATTTCATGTAGGTTTCTAAATCATCCAAGACACAATCATATTAAGAAACTGAAAATACAAGAGAGGTATCAAAAAGTAAGGCAAGCTTAAAGGATGAAGACTGAATTAACATTTTCTTTCCTCTTGGTGCTTTTGCTTAATTAAAGAGATATTTCCAAAGGCACAGTATAGCTGGGTATGCTTGTAAGCGTATACCCAAAGTACTATTTTTAATTATATAGCTAGTTACCAGACTATCAACTCCCTTGTCATAATGAAGTAGCTTATCTGAGAACATAAATGAAAGAAGTATAAGTTTTAATTTGTTGTCACGGATGGTGTAAATACATTAATAATTCGATACATCCTTTTAAATTCAGAAATACTTGAAAGAATCGATATGCAGGGGCCAACAATATTGCTCTTCCTTGGGAATTATTTACACATGGCTACTTTTTTCTGTTTCCTTCTCCAGTTTAATTTCATTAATTACAGTATTTCAAAACCTTAAACTTTTATTATCTAATTGAAAACTTAATGAATGAATGAATTACAAATCTAAAATGAGGCAAGGACATTCTTGTTTAATAGCAAGAAAAAAACAGATAATTGCATCTGTCAGGTAAAGAACAAAAAAAAAAAAAATGACTAAAAAAATTGATTCTCCATTTTATCAGGAAACCAGATGAGGAAAGAAAATACTGTACAAATGTAGACACAATGACTGCAATTCAAGTGAAAGTACTTTCCCATTATGCTACTGTGACTAAAAGAGTTAAACTGATGACAGGCTGTATACCCAGTTAAGATACTTGATACATAGGTTCTACTAAGTAGGAGCTCAAAGTGGTGGTTATACATTGACTCTGTACACCCAAAGTAATCCTCTACAAAAGTGAACACTACATTTTCAAAAACCTCTCAGATTGAAGAGAGGTTTCATCAGTATTATCACAGGCCAAAGTGAAGGTGTTCCTTTTGCCATGTCTTTAACTTCTGCTCAAATATCAAGAGATAGAGAGTTTAAGTAGAAACCATAAAGTAAGAGGATCTGCCCCAGATTCAGTTAGATCAGAGCTGAGAAGATTCCAGGAGGACTCATCCAATCCACCACCACCATCTCTCAGAGGAGGAAACTGAAGTCAAAAGTTGAAACATTTTGCACAAAGACTTGCACCACCTTGTTACTCAATAGTGGTGCTGAGACCAAATTTCTCACTCCCAACACCTGACCCAGCGCTGGTCCCACCATACCAAGAGCTGTGACATTTCAGTGCCAGATAAAGGAGCCAAAAGAACCAAAGATGGTACAATTTTCCTAGCCTGAATGATTGAATAGAAGGATTGCCATAAGCAAGTTACATGAAATTCTGGGTACATGTCTACAGGGTTGGACAGATGTAGGCTGCACCATCACACTCTGTTCTGCCAGGGACCACCAATAACACATAACCTAATTTATTCCCAGACTTATCAATCCTATCTGACAAGATTTTCTATCATATGTTAACTTGTTTAAAGTAATAATTTTGTACAGTCCTTAAAATCCATTTTTTCAAAAACTACTACAGAGAAATGTAGACAACATAATGGTATGTAAAAATAAAAAATAAAGACTCTTTAAAAGTAGAGTGGTACATTTTCTATAAAATCAAAACAAGACATTAACCATATGTATGTAAATATAGAAACCCTGAAAGTTGCTGGTACTTATAGGCTCCAATTTCTCTTTTTCCATTTTTTCTTGTTGTTGTTCAGTTGCTAAGTCATGTCCAACTCTTTGCGACCCCAGCACACCAAGCTTCCCTGTCCTTCACTATCTCCCTGAGTCTGCTCAAACTCATGTTGATGGAGTCAGTGATGCCATCCAACCATCCCATCCTCTGTTGCCCCCTTCTCCTCTTGCCCTCAACCTTTCCCAGCATCAGGGTCTTTTCCAATGAATCAGTTCTTCCCAGCAAGTGGCCAAACTATCGGAGATTCAGGTTCAGCATCAGTCCTTCCAATGAATATTCAGGACTGATTTCCTTTAGGATGGACTGGTTGGATCTCCTTGCTGTCCAAGGGACTCTCGAGAGTCTTCTCCATCACCGCAGTTCAAAAGCATCAATTCTTCGAAGCTCAGCTTTCTTTATGGTCTCACATGTATGGTCTCACATCCATACACGACTACTGGAAAAACCACAGCTTTGACTAGACGGACCTTGGTCGGCAAAGCGATGGCTCTGTTTTCTTGAACCCTCATCAGTTTAACTTTAACTACCACTTCCCACTCAACATTCCTGAAAACTACCTGTCAAGGTTTCCTATGACCTCCACATTGTGAAACTCAATGGTCAACAGTAATTCTTTAAGTGACGTAATTGAACACTCCGTCGTTCCCTCAGTTCTCTGAACGCCACGCCTGCCTACTTTCCCATCCCTGTCCTCTGCTCTTCCTTCTCAGTCTCCTTCGCTGGACCCATCTGATCGTCCTGACTCGTCAATGTGGAGTGTCTCAGGGCAGGCCTGGGACCTCTGCTCCCAGCTGGTCTCCCAGCTTCCACTCTTACTCCTCTTGAGGCGTTTATGCCACTGTGGGCCCAATGATCTTGTGGCACGTGTCACGCCAAGCTCTGCTTTGTCAAAACCCTGCAAGGTCTCCCCACTGCTCAAAGGTTAAACGTCTAAGTCCTGAGACCTCCTAACAAGACTCCGCCTCTACTACTCTATGGCTTGCTTCCTCCTCTCAAGCAAGAGTATTTGCCTTCTTGCTATTTTTCATACAGGCCGGGCATACTTAACTTCAGGCACTTTACATTTGCTGTCTCCTCTCATCAGAGGACCTTTCCTCCAGATAATCACATGACTCACTCCTTTCTGCCTTCAGGTCTTTGCTCTAATGTCAATCTTCCCATCCTGCTAATCCATCTTGCCATCCACTTCCCTGAAACCAAATTAAAACTGCAACTACCCCACGATCCACCCCCAGGATGCTCTACAACCCTCTCTCGCTGCTTTGTTTTTCACCAAAATATTTATCACCATTTGATGCCCTACATCTGTTTTGTCTGCCTACCTTCTATTTAAATGTAAGCTCAGAGGAGACAGGATTTTTTTTTTTAATCATTTTGTTAACCCAACTTTTAATGACTCACTTCTGTCAAGAAAAGTGTTTAGGAAAAGAAGGATTACAAAGCAAAATAATTCCACATTAAGACTGTACATATTCATGCAAAAACTTAATTCACTTTATTAGACAAAGCAAAACTGTTATATGTCTCTGACGTTAACTTTACTCTCTTGCTAAAATGCACTATCTTTTTACTATCCCAATAGTAGGGGCACACATTATTAAATTTTTTTCCAGGTCATACGTGATGAAAGAATACCATCCAGAGAGAAACTGGGAAAACAAGAGCAGCAGCCAAAACAAGCAGCACAAAGGAAGTGCTGCAGGCTACGGGGTTTGGAGGCAAAACAGCATTGAGCACACCCATGACGGAGCCACACGCAGCCACACCTGGAGGCCAGCTCTGGCCTCCAGTTTTCACCAGGCTATGGTGAAAACACGACTGTGAAGCCAAAATGGGAAGAACCAACCATCTTACATCAACTGTGGTGTCGGCGGCCTCTTCAGCAAATAAGCCAACACAGTTTCAATTCACTTTGCCCAAACAAGATTATGCTTTGTCTAAAAGACTGGTATATTTTGTAAAAACGTTATAGGTCTCTGCTGCTAGGGTGGTAGCAACTTTACAATAAACGGGTCTATTTAATAAATGGTAAGTTCAGGGAAAGTCTAAGAAAAGACCTGAGAAGAGCTTAAGTTGACATCTTGGCCAAATCCTTGGCACAGAGACAGTCTGCAACAATGAAAAAAACAAAATGACAAAGACAATAATGAAAACCACTAAACCTTGGCGAAGAAGGAGAATCTGATTTTCAAAGTCATCACATTATTAGGTTAAAATGTTCAATGCTCAACCAAAAAATCAGAAGTCGTACAAACAAACAGGCAAGTATGGACAACTCAAAGGGGAAAAAGAGGTCAACAGAAAAAGACCTAATGGCAGACATAATAGAAAAAGACTTTAAAACAACTCTTAAAGATGCTAAAAGAACTAAAGGAGGATGTGGAAAAAGTCAAGAAAACAGTGTGTAAGCAAAATAAAAACATCAATAAAAAGACAGAAAACCTAAAAAGAAATGAAAAAGAAATTCTGGAGCTGAAAAGTACAATAATTGAAATGAAAAACTCACTTGAGTAATTCAAAGGTGGATCTGAGCAGTCAGAAGGAAAAAATCAGTCAATATGAAGCTAGGACAATAGAATTATCAAGTCTGAAGAACAGAAAGAAAAAAGATGGTTTAAGAAAAGTGAACAGAACCTAAGGGTCCTGTGGAGACACCACCAAGTAGACCAACATATACACCGCGAGAGTCCCAGAAGAAGAGAAAGGGGCAAAGAAAATATCTGAAGAAACAATGACCGAAAACGTCCCAAACTCGATGACGGACATGAACATAAATATTCAAAAAGCTCAACAAACTCCAAAGATGAACTCAAAGACCCACAATAAGACACACAGTCAAACTTTCAAAAGCTGACAACAAAATCTTGAAAGAGAGGGACGAATCTTCAAGTGAAAATAAGATTATCAGCAGATTTCTCATCAGAAACTCTGGAGGCCAAAGGGAGTGGGCTGATATAATCAAAGTGCTAAAAGAAAAAAAATCTGTCAACCAGGAATCCTAAATCCAGGAAATATATCCTTCAAAGGTGAGGGAGCAGTTAATATCTTCCCAGATAAAACAAAAGCTGAGGGAGTCTACGACAACTAGACCTGCCCTGGAAAAAAGTGCTAAAAGAAGTCCAGCAGAGTGGAAGGAAAAGACAATAGACAGTACCAAGAAGCCACTTGAAGAAATAAATATCTCAGAAAAGGCAAATACATGGACAATCATAAAAGACAATATTATTATAACAATGCTTGTAACTCCACTTTTTGTTCTCTACATGATTTAAGGGCCTAATACATTTAAAATTGCTAGAGTGAAAACTGCTGCTGCTGCTAAGTCGCGTCAGTCATGTCCGACTCTGTGTGACCCCATAGACGGCAGCCCACCGGGCTCCCCCGTCCCTGAGATTCTCCAGGCAAGAACACTGGAGTGGGTTGCCATTTCCTTCTCCAATGCATGAAAGTGAAAAGTGCAAGTGAAGTCGCTCAGTCATGTCCGACTCTTAGCGGCCCCATGGACTGCAGCCTACCAGGCTCCTCCGTCCATGGGATTTTCCAGGCAAGAGTACTGGAGTGGGGTGCCATTGCCTTCTCCAAGAGTGAAAGCTAGGATCATTTTAACTTTGTTTTGCAATTCCATGCTTTATTTTCTATATAATTTAAGAGACTAATGCATTTAAAATAATTACTGGTTTATAGTTTCAGACCTAGACTGTATAAGGGTATAATTCTGTGATGTTAACACCTGCACCCAGGCAATATCCTGACCTTTTTTCTGTCTTTTATACTTCTGTCCTTCCTAGAAATTTCAAATAAAGAAAATTATATACTGTATAGTCTTCTTTAACTGGTTTCTTTCTCTTAGGATGATTTTCTTTTTAGGTCTATGCATGTAGATGCATGTGTGAATACTGCATTTCTTCTTATTGCTAAGTAGCATTCTATCATAAAGATGTACCACATTTACCCACTCACCACTTGATATTAGAAAAATGCAAATCAAAACTACAATCAGGTACCATACCTCACTCCGGTCAGAATGACCATCATTAAAAAAAAATCTATAAATAACAAATACTGAAAAGGAAGTGATGAGAAAAGGTAACCCTTCCACACTCTTGTTGGAAATGTATAAGATGGTACAGCTACGATGGAAAACAGTATGGAAGTTCCATAAAAAACTAAAAATAGAACTACCATGTGATCCAGCAATCCCACTTGTGGGATATATCCAGACAAAACTATAATTCAAAAGGATACATGCACCCCTGAGTTCACAGTAGCTCTAGTCACAATCACCAACACGTGGAAACAACCTAAATTTCCACTGACAGATGAATGGATAAAGAAGATGTGGTATATACAGATACACATACACACAAACAATGGATTATTACTCAGTCATAAAAAAGAATGAAATAATGCCATTTGCAGCAACACAGATACAACTAGAGATTGCTATACTAAGTAAATCAGAATGAGAAATACAAATACCATATCACTTACATATGGAATCTAGATTATGACACAAATGAACCTTCCAATGAAACAGAAACAGACCCAAACGCAGAGTACAGGCTTGTGGTT
Source organism: Dama dama (assembly GCF_033118175.1). Lineage (NCBI taxonomy): Eukaryota > Metazoa > Chordata > Mammalia > Artiodactyla > Cervidae > Dama > Dama dama. The sequence continues at coordinate 80,170,684 of NC_083710.1, read as the reverse complement.
GCCAAGGGGGAAGGGGCTGGGGCAGGGAAGCAGTGGGAGGCTGGGGTGAGGTTAGCAGGTGTCAGCTTTTACATCTAGGATGGATAAACAACAACATCCTGTTGTTGTAGCACATGGAACTATACTCAATATTTTATAATGGAAAAGAATATTTTAAAAGAATAATATATAAGTATGTGTATGTGCATATAATATGTATAACTAAATCACTTTGTTGTACCACAGATATTATCACAACATTGCAAATCAACTAAACTTCAATTAAAAAAATAACAAAAGACATTTTCTCAGTAAAACAACAATATCCATAAATATACACCCTAAGCCCAATTTTGTTTTCCTTCTACCTAATTCTTCAGGGGTAACCCGAATTTCTGATCTGTGCTCTTCAGACCTGCTCGGTCACCTGTCATGTTTTTTCTTTTATTTTAATCATTATTCTTCCTCTTGAAAGTGAAAGTGAAGTCGCTCAGTCGTGTCCAAATCTTTGCGATCCAATGGACTACATATATTTCATGGAATTCTCCAGGCCAGAATACTGGCATGGGTAGCCTTTCCCTTCTCCAGGAGATCTTCCCAACTTAGGGATCAAACTCTGGTCTCCCGCATTGCAGGTGGATTCTTTACCAGCTGAGCCACAAGGGAAGCCCAAGAATACTGGAGTGGGTAGCCTATCCCTTCTCCAGTGGATCTTCCTGACCCAAGAATCGAACCGGGGTCTCCGGCATTGCAGGCAGCTTCTTTACCAACTGAGCTACCAGGGAAGCCCCTTCCTCTTGAGGAAAAGCCAAAAGAAAAGGAGTTGATGTAACACAATTTTACTACCTGTCTCACTCCAACAAGTAATGGACAGTACCTGCTAATGCAGGATTACTCTAGTAGGTACAGAGACATTCATAATAAATAATTCTGTCACTCAGAAGCATGAATGGCACAACGATTTTATTTGCCCAGGTATAAAGCAGGTTTTCCCTTTTGCTTATTAGGTTATTAGGAAGCAAAAAGGTACATTTAGGGTTCATAAATAACTAACTCAACCTGCTGTTAATTCTTTCTTGTTTCTTATACACATATTTTTAACTGTTCAGATTATTTCCTATGTTTTAGTACTATCCCCCTTCTCAGTACATTTTTCAAGATTAACAGAGTAAGAAAACAGAAGTAATAAATACAAGCTATTTGAACGAGTTTCCTGTAAGATTTCAGAGAACCTTCCTCAATGTTGTCTGAGTTTCTCTGCTCATTTATTCTGTTTTAAATGGTCTCACGTACCTTGAAGTTTCATGGTCTTGAAAATGCTGCGCTCTTAATTGGGATGCCACAAACAAGGACGATGCTATTGCCAGGAACTGGTTTCTCTCAGCCTCTGTTAACTGGTGTCCTGAGGGGAATCAATCAATCACGTACGCAATGTCAACATCTCTCCTTCTATATTACAGAACGGTTAGTCATTCAAATAAGCATTTTATCAAATGTCTATTATGGAGCTAGTATTGTACCAGGGACTGTGCTGTGCCAGGGGAAAGGAGGGAGCAAGATTATTTAAATAAAACAAAACCCCCTGCTCACCGGAAGCTTATAGTCTAATTTGGGAAAGAAGATGTTAAACAGATACACAGAACAAAACAATTACCAAAAAAAAGAAAAAAACCTATCAACATAGATCTCTAGGAAAACCTTAGGGCTCCTCACAGCTGCTTCTCTTTATCAATCCCTACCCCAATTTTAGTTCTAAGGAGAAAGAAGATAAAGTGAGGAAGAGGCATGTTGTTGGTCAAGGACAGTGACTGGGCCATGTTTTCTAATGTGAGGAATGAAAAGAAAATAAGTACGTGATTGTTTTGGCTCTAAACTCCCAGTCAGGGTTTGAATCCCAATTAATCAACCAACCAACCAACCAATTTCTCTCTCCCTCTTGAATTCACTCTTCTTTCCATCATACAGCTGGATCTGGGGGCAGAGGCCTCACCTGACAACCGGGGGAAGACACCCTAGTCTGGCTGAGTGTGGCTCATGGGGGAATCTGCTCTATGCGCAGAAATTCCTCGAGAAGTGTGTGTCAAAGCAGGATTGGCTACTCCAGAGTCTGCCGGCTAACACACGCCCATAAGTGCTCTGTAACCTCACCACAATGTCTCACACTATTTATTTACCACAGTGCTACACAAAGATGATAGACTTCATCAGATGCTACAGCACAGGCAATCTGAGTGCTGGGTCATTTGCACTAAGATGCTACTTGTACAATTCAAAACAGAAAAAAACGATCAGGTAGTTATTTAAATTTATCAGAAAGAAATGAAGCAATTTCAACATCAGGCCTTAAAAAAGTATTCAAAATATAAATGAGACTAAAAATATTCACAATTAGAATATAAAGACCCAGTAACCCATTCCTCTTTGAGACAAACCTAGGAGCTCCATAATGTGAGATATATCAGAACCCTCGATGGCTTAATAAACCACATTCCTACAGGCTTTGCAAAGTTCCTAATCATACCCAACCTTTCAGCAGTGATGGAAACATTCTACTTTGATTCTATCAAACGATCCTACATGAGGATTACAGAAATTTGGCTTGGTCTTCTCAAAAACATACCATCTACAAGAGCAGTTCTCAAAGTATGACCTGGGGATGACAGGGAGTCCCCAAGAACCCTCTGGGGGTCTGCAAGGTCAAAACTATTTTCATAATAATGCTAGGATTTCTGTTTTTTACCCCCCGCTTGTTTTCTCAGGAGTATACGGTGGAGGTTCCCTGATCTAGGAGATACAATGTGTGATGATATCATTCCTCTGATGTCAACATATAATGGATTTATTATTGTTACTTTGAAAATGAATTAATAATTATTTTTAAAGTTCCTAAGTTTTAGTTTATAATACAGAATTCTCCAGGCAAGAATACTGGAGTGGGTTGCCATTTCCTTCTCCAGCGGGATCTTCCCGACCCAGGGATCAAACCCACGTCTCTTGCATCTCCTGCATTGGCAGGTCGGTTCCTTCCCACCAGTGCCACTGGGGAAGCCCAAGTTACAATATAGTAAATATATAACCACAAAGGCTCTTTGGAGTATGAAGAGGACCAGTGCTTCTCAAACCTCACTGTGCATCACAATCACCTGGATTAAAGCTCAGATTCCCATGCTCTATCTGCGGAGCATGATTGGTAGTTAGCCTGAGGTGGGGCCCAGTAATCTTTATTTCTATTAATAACAGGCTCCAGAGTGATGCTGAAGTTACATGTCTCCTGATCTCATTTGAATAGAAGCTGTTTTCAACTCATCTTTATCAAACTACGCGACACAAAACACTTTGCAGTGGCTCATGAAACCAGTTTGTGGGGCAGACCAGCAAAGAACTTATGATAGCACTCTGCTCACACTATTATCCGGAGTGTGTGTGTCCTAAGTCATGACGTAAAATACATTTATTACAGAGGTTCACAGAGTAGTCTCTTCTCTAGACACATCTGCACGTCATGTATTTATCACCAACAGAGGGGGAAAAAGGCAAAACAAGGTATCCTTAAGCTTTTAAATCACTTGTGTAGTAATAAGCCCCATGAATCTAACTGGAATTACATAAAATCTGCGTAATAATCTGAGAGAGACCAGCACTCATAAATGACAAATCTTCCAAACAATAACTGTTTTTTTCCCATGTGTTTAGATTGTGTTTTTTGTTTCTTGACAAGATTTTACAGCTGTCTTCATAAAGGTTCTGTCTTCCCTATTACGTTTTCTCCACAGTCTTACAAGATACTATAGTTAAAATGAAAAGATTTGGGTTTGTTTTTTGTTTTTTTTCCATTTTCCTTTCAAGCTAGGTTCCTGCAGTAATCTGCAGGATACTGAATCAGTGTTTCACTTGGTCTAATAAATTACCAGCTGCACTGACTCAGGCAATATTGAGAAAGGAGGGTCCCAAGTAAAAATTGAATTTCATCACATCTCATAGGCAAACTGATATAATGCATAACAACTTTAGCCCTTTTATTAATACCAGAACAGATTTTCAAATTTTGCCAGTGATAAATATGCAATAAATTTGGTATAGGAGTGCTAAAAATTTCTTGACTTCTGCAACTCAACTGAATTTGTTTCTACAGTTTTTTAAAGAATCTCAAGTAATTTTAATAGAAAGAGGCTACAAGGATCGTCAACTCCATCCTCCATGCAGTGTGGCTGTCTCTTCTCCTGCAGTGTTGGACAGATAGTTAAATATGACCCACAGAACTTCTCCAGTATAGGAAAATGAAAACTTCTTACAAGGACTTCTGAATCATTAGCCAGTTACTTCTCATACTGAGTGACACTGCTTCTTTGTGACTTCCACCCATAGATCTGGACTTTTCCAATCTAAAGTAACACTGAATAATTCTAATCCCTCCTCCGCTTGTACATCACCAATCTAGACTGCAGTCAGACATCCTGTACTGCGCTTAGTCACTCAGTCATGTCCAACTCTGCAACCCCACAGACAGCAGCCCGCCAGGCTCCTCTGTCCATGGGGATTCTTCAGGCAAAAGTACTGGAGTGGGTTGCCATGCCCTCCTCCACAGGATCTTCCCAACTCAGGGATCGAATCCAGGTCTCCAGCACTGCCACCCAGGAAGCCCTTAGACATCCTAAAACTTATTAAATAAAACAAATGCCCTGACCACTCTTGGGGTACTCTGGCCATGTCAAAAGAGGGGATATTCAGGTCCAGAAAGACAATGTATCAGAGATAATATCATAACCAAGAATACTTTATCCTTTATATTATACTTCTTAGATACAGAGGCATTGCAATATGTTTTAATATATGGAAGCCAATTTTGCTCTTTACTTTTCACATAATCTTCTTGACTATTCTCAGAAGTCTATGATTACATATAAGCTTTAAAATGATTTATGTTGAGGTATGTTCCTTCTATTCCTGCTTTTTGGAGAGTTTTAATCATAAATGAGTGTTGAATTTTGTCAAAGGCTTTCTCTGCATCTATTGAGATAATCATATGGTTTTTATCTTTCAATTTGTTAATGTGGTGTATTACATTGATTGATTTGCAGATATTAAAGAATCCTTGCAGTCCTGGGATAAAGCCCACTTGGTCATGGTGTATGATTTTTTTAATATGTTGTTGGATTCTGTTTGCTAGAATTTTGTTAAGGATTTTTGCATCTATGTTCATCAGTGATATTGGCCTGTAGTTTTCTTTTTTTGTGGCATCTTTGTCTGGTTTTGGAATTAGGGTGATGGTGGCCTCATAGAATGAGTTTGGAAGCTTACCTTCATCTGCAATTTTCTGGAAGAGTTTGAGTAAGATAGGTGTTAGCTCTTCTCTGAATTTTTAGTAGAATTCAGCTGTGAAGCCATCTGGTCCTGGGCTTTTGTTTGCTGGAAGATTTTTGATTACAGTTTCGATTTCCTTGCTTGTGATGGGTCTGTTAAGATCTTCTATTTCTTCCTGGTTCAGTTTTGGAAAGTTATACTTTTCTAAGAATTTGTCCATTTCATCCAAGTTGTCCATTTTATTGGCATAGAGCTGCTGGTAGTAGTCTCTTATGATCCTTTGTATTTCAGTATTGTCTGTTGTGATCTCTCCATTTTCATTTCTAATTTTGTTAATTTGGTTCTTCTCTCTTTGTTTCTTAATGAGTCTTGCTAATGGTTTGTCAATTTTGTTTATTTTTTCAAAAAACCAGCTTTTAGCTTTGTTGATTTTTGCTATGGTCTCTTTAGTTTCTTTTGCATTTATTTCTGCCCTGATTTTTAAGATTTCTTTCCTTCTGCTAACCCTGGGGTTCTTCCTTTCTTCCTTCTCTAATTGCTTTAGGTGTAGAGTTAGGTTATTTATTTGGTTTTTTTCTTGTTTCTTTATGTAAGCCTGTAATGCTATGAACCTTCCCGTTAGCACTGCTTTTACAGTGTCCCATAGGTTTTGGGTTGTTGTGTTTTCATTTTCATTCATTTCTATATATATTTTGATTTCTTTTTTGATTTCTTCTATGATTTGTTGGTTATTCAGAAGCGTGTTATTAGCCTCCATATGTTTGAATTTTTAACAATTTTTTTCCTGTAATTGAGATCTAATCTTACTGCACTGTGGTCAGAAAAGATGACTGGAATGATTTCAATTTTTTTGAATTTTCCAAGACCAGATTTATGGCCCAACATAATAAAAGCTATATATGACAAACCCACAGCAAGCATCACCCTCAATGGTAAAAAATTGAAAGCATTTCCCCTGAAATCAGGAACAAGACAAGGGTGCCCACTCTCACCACTACTATTCAACATAGTGTTGGAAGTTCTGGCCACAGCAATCAGAGCAGAAAAAGAAGTAAAAGGAATCCAGATAGGAAAAGAAGAAGTGAAACTCTCACTGTTTGCAGATGACATGATCCTCTACATAGAAAACCCTAAAGACTCTACCAGAAAATTACTAGAGCTAATCAATGAATATAGTAAAGTTGCAGGATATAAAATTAACACACAGAAATCCCTTGCATTCCTATATACTAACAATGAAAAAACAGACAGAGAAATTAAGGAAACAATACCATTCACCATTGCAACAAAAAGAATAAAATACTTAGGAGTATATCTACCTAAAGAAACAAAAGACCTATACATAGAAAACTATAAAACACTGATGAAAGAAATCAAAGAGGACACAAACAGATGGAGAAACATACCGTGTTCATGGATTGGAAGAATCAATATTGTCAAAATGGCTATTCTACCCAAAGCAATCTATAGATTCAATGCAAGCCCTATCAAGCTACCAACGGTATTTTTCACAGAACTAGACCAAAGAATTTCACAATTTGTATGGAAATACAAAAAACCTCAAATAGCCAAAGTAATCTTGAGAAAGAAGAATGGAACTGGAGGAATCAACCTGCCTGACTTCAGACTCTACTACAAAGCCACAGTCATCAAGACAGTATGGTACTGGCACAAAGACAGAAATATAGATCAATGGAACAGAATAGAAAGCCCAGAGATAAACCCACAAACCTATGGACACCTTATCTTTGACAAAGCAGGCAAGGATATACAATGGAAAAAAGACAACCTCTTTAACAAGTGGTGCTGGGAAAACTGGTCAACCACTTGTAAAAGAATGAAACTAGAACACTTTCTGACACCATACATAAAAATAAACTCAAAATGGATTAAAGATCTAAATGTAAGACTAGAAACTATAAAACTCCTAGAGGAGAACATAGGCAAAACACTCTCCGACATAAATCACAGCAAGATCCTCTATGACCCACCTCCCAGAATATTGGAAATAAAAGCACAAATAAACAAATGGGACCTAATGAAACTTAAAAGCTTTTGCACTACAAAGGAAACTATAAGTAAGGTGAAAAGACAGCCCTCAGATTGGGAGAAAATAATAGCAAATGAAGAAACAGACAAAGGATTAATCTCAAAAATATACAAGCAACTCCTGCAGCTCAATTCTAGAAAAATAAATGACCCAATCAAAAAATGGGCCAAAGAACTAAACAGACATTTCTCCAAAGAAGACATACAGATGGCTAACAAACACATGAAAAGATGCTCAACATCATTCACTATTAGAGAAATGCAAATCAAAACCACAATGAGGTACCATTACACGCCAGTCAGGATGGCTGCTATCCAAAAGTCTACAAGCAATAAATGCTGAAGAGGGTGTGGAGAAAAGGGAACCCTCTTACACTGTTGGTGGGAATGCAAACTAGTACAGCCACTATGGAAAACAGTGTGGAGATTTCTTAAAAAACAATCCCACTTCTGGGCATACACACCGAGGAAACCAGATCTGAAAGAGACACGTGCACCCCAATGTTCATCGCAGCACTGTTTATAATAGCCAGGACATGGAAGCAACCTAGATGCCCATCGGCAGATGAATGGATAAGGAAGCTGTGGTACATATACACCATGGAATATTACTCAGCCGTTAAAAAGAATTCATTTGAATCAGTCCTAATGAGATGGATGAAACTGGAGCCCCTTATACAGAGTGAAGTAAGCCAGAAAGATAAAGAACATTACAGCATACTAACACATATATATGGAATTTAGAAAGACGGTAACGATAACCCTATATGCAAAACAGAAAAAGAGACACAGAAATACAGAACAGACTTTTGAACTCTGTGGGAGAAGGTGAGGGTGGGATGTTTTGAAAGAACAGCATGTGTATTATCTATGGTGAAACAGATCACCAGCCCAGGTGGGATGCATGAGACAAGTGCTCCGGCCTGGTGCACTGGGAAGACCCAGAGGAATCGGGTGGAGAGGGAGGTGGGAGGGGGGATCGGGATGGGGAATATGTGTAAATCTATGGCTGATTCATATCAATGTATGACAAAACCCACTGAAATGTTGTGAAGTAATTAGCCTCCAACTAATAAAAAAAAAAAAATCTGATATAAAAATAAAAATAAAATGATTTATGTAGTAAGCCTTGTGAATCTAACTGGAACTACATAAAATCTGTGTATTAATCTGAGAAAGACAAGTTCCCAAAAATGCCAAGTCTCCCAAACAATAACTGATTTTTTTTTACCCATGTGTTCGGATTCTGTTCATTGTTCCTTGACAAGATTTTACAGTTACAACTGTCTTCACAAAGGTTCTATGTCTTCCCCATTTCATTTTCTCTACGGTCTTACAAGATACTACGGTTAATATGAAAAGGTTTGGTTTTTTTCTATTTTCGTTTCAAGCTAGCTTCCACACAAAAGAGTCACTGACTTGGCATACTTTTCTTCTTGTACTCAGCCACCTTGCCAAATTCACTTATTAAGTCTAGAAGTTTTTATTAATAAAACTAGGATCTCCTGGGTTTTCTAGGAATATAATACCACCTTGGTGGGGGGGGAGACTGTCTCTTTGAAAAAATATACCAACTACTTCCTTTTTTCCTTTTTTATCCTTTATAACAGTGTTTAATAATAATAGTAATTTTATAGTCGACCTCATTTCATTCCTGATTTTAAGGGAAATGATTTCAGCATTTCATCATGTAAAATGATGCTTTTTATTAGTTTTCAGTAAGCAACCTTTTAATCAAATTTAATTGGCTTACTTTCACTTTTATTAGAATTGCGTTATTAGAAAAGAGCTTCTTTACCAAGTGGCTACTGAATATATCAAATACCTTTCTAACACCTATTTTTTGGTAAGCAATCAGGAGATTGCAAAGAGTCAGACACAACTGAGCAACGAACTTTCTTAACCTTCTGGGGGGATAATTTCAAAGCCGTAAGCCCTCAACAATGTCAACGCTCTCTACTCCAGTGGTTACTGTAGGTCAAGGCCCTGTTGCAGCACCTCTTTGAGGGCCTCTGTAAAGCCCCTGCTATTACCCACCCACCTAGCTTTAAGAAGCCTCATCTGTGTTCTCCTAAGTGGTTTTCTCCCAGCCAACTGTGGTTGACACTTTTCTGGGGGTTCCGTTTAAAGGCAGTGTGTATGAGGCACTGGGGTTGACACCTTTCTGGGGGTTCCGTTTAAAGGCAGTGTGTATGAGGCACTGGGGTTGACACTTTTCTGGGGGTTCCATTTAAAGGCAGTGTGCATGAGGCACTGGGGTTGACACTTTTCTGGGGGTTCCGTTTAAAGGCAGTGTGCATGAGGCACTGGGGTTGACACTTTTCTGGGGGTTCCATTTAAAGGCAGTGTGCATGAAGCACTGGGGTTGACACTTTTCTGGGGGTTCCGTTTAAAGGCAGTGTGTATGAGACAGTGCTGACAGGTGTCCTGATCCTGAGCCACGCGTGCTCTAAATGTGGGCTACAGCTAGGCTGACCCCTGGCCTCATGGGTAGGGTAGTCTGGGGGTCATTTTGTTTGGGGGGAATCTTTGGGTAATCCCTTTAAGGGTTGGTTAGATTTCTCAGGGGTTTCCCCAGTGGCTCGGCAGTAAAGAATCCTCCTGCCAAGAAGGAGACTTGGGCCTCCTGGGTTCCATCTCTAGGTAGGGAAGATCCCCTGGAGGAGGCACGACAACCCACTCCAATATTCTTGCCTGGAGAATCCCATGGACAGAGGAGCCTGGTGGGCTGCAGTCTATGAGATCAAAAAGAGTCAGACATGATTTAGCAACTAAACAGCAGTAAGATTTCTCTGGGAAAGATATTCTACTATTGTGCCTATAGCTATTTGCCTGGCAGCACTCTGGGAACCAAGTGGAGAACAGGGCTGGGAACAGAAGGGATCACCATATTATGTCCACTTTCACTTGATCCTCTACCTACTCTGGCTGATGTCCCTCAGTGCATGTCCCTCAGAACCATGTCCGACTCTTTGCAATGCTATGGACCACAGCCCACAAGGCTCCTCTGTCCATAGGATTCTCCAGGCAAGAATACTGGAGTGGGTTGCCATCTCCTCCCGGGGATCTTCCCAACCCAGGGATCAAACCCATGTCTTTACATCTTCCGCACTGGCAGACGGGTTCTTTATCACTAGCGCCACCTAGGAAGCCCTCATTGTTCTCCACGGGGAACAACCTCAAAGCCTTTGCCAGGGCAGAGAAGACAGTTACCCTGAAAGAGTAAGAGAGGCGATGCCTGCAGGTCTAAAACTGAAGACTGCCCGTCCTCAGGGATTCTTCTAGGCTCTTCCTCCCTAGCTGCGAAATCCTCTTCCTTTGTATGCAGATGGCTCTGTTTGCTTGTGATCATCAGGTCAAAGTGTAGGCAGTGGTTTGCTGGCCAAAGTTTAATAACCAGTTGGGATGTGGGGGAAGGAGAAGAGCCCCAGTGAAGAGCATGTGCTAATTCCCTAACTGTAAACACCTTCTCCAAGGCTTATTTCAAACCACCAACATCACATCAAAGAAGGAGGATCAGGAAGAGATACATGCAGAGGCTCTCCTGAGGCAGGATGCAGCCCCAGCACCTGCAGAATAGAGTCCTCAGAGAGAGTATGTAACGTTCTACATTCCCTCACCCTTGAAGCCATTCTGGACTCCCCAAATCACAACTGGTTTCCTTTTTCTCTGTTCTAAGACACTCAGTTTTTATCTTCACCTCAGTGCTCCTTTTGTTCTGTCTTATAGTGTAGTTAGTTCTTTACATGTCTATTTCCCTAATGATATAACCACATTAAGGATGAGGGAAATATATTATTTCCCTTTGATTTTCTTCTACTGCATATACCAATTATTTGTTGAATGATTTTAATGACTGAATTTTTAAAGGCAACACTTCAGTCATGTATTTACCACTTTTAAAGGTACAGAAATACATGATTAAATTCAGAGGGGAAAAAAGTGAAGTATAATTTAATGGTAGACTTCTTGTGTTGAATCAAAGTTTCCTAAACATTCTGCAACATTCCAAAAGAGAAAGATGATTCTAATAATTCTTTTGATAGGGCTGGTGGTTCAAGTGCAGCAAGGCAGCAGAGGAATAAGTCCAAAATTTCCATTCTAGGCTAGATGAAATGATACGTCTTAAAGTATCTTCTTCTTCATTTTCCCTTTATTTCAAAGTCAAATATCTACTCCTCCATTTTCCATTTACTTTTCAGAATCAAAGGAAAATACCTCTTAAAAATCAGCATCTAATAAGTTGACGTGACAAACAAATTCTGTGCATTCTATTTTTAAATTTTAGACACAATCTTTTCAAAGTTCAGCCTAAGAGTCTTTAGTAAGTAACACTGTCCTAGTCTACAAATAAACTTGGGATAATAAACATATATAATAGAAAAATTTAATGCAGTCATAAAACAGGCACTAGCCTATGAACAGTATATGGGGTAGCTGGACAGATGGGAAGCAGATGGGTAATCCCAAAGGGGCAAAATGACCCAGCCTCAAACATATGGATAAGATCCTGGATTAACTTCAGTTGCCACTTCCTGCTGTCTCTTTCAGGCACATATATCAAACAATCAAAGATGATACAGTTTACTATATTTAAGACCTCCTATGGAGAAAAATTGGGAAGAAGAGGTAGAATAATCTGAAGAAGAAGAAGGAGATATAGTAACCACTCAGAGAAGAAAGAACTGACATGAAAACAATATGAAGGAATACAATGAGCGGCAGAACAAAAACAGGTGTGTACTTTTAAAGTCCTTACGTGGCAACATACAGCATACTCTGAAAACGTCTGTGATTTACGATTTATGAATTTGAATTCTAGCACAACAGAATGACTATTAAAACAGAAGTTGAAAACTCTAAGTTTAATTTCTGGCTTTGTTATGTCACTGATCATTTAGCTTTATCAGTCTTTCTGTGCTGTTGTTTCCTTATACGTAAAATGAAGGCTGAATTAAAAATTGCTAAGGGCCTCTAACAACTTACAACAATTTAAAAACTATTATGCATAAGTAACAGAATTATAGTGTCTGTGCTAATAATCCCATCCAAAAGAAGAAGTGTAATATATTAAGCTTATTACAACAAACTGCAGTGTTTGATTTTAAGAAAACCTCTGAGTTCCCTTCAGAATTTGGAACATTTTCAATTGCTGCTAAATATATATCACAGAGTAACCAACTCCGATTAGGAATTTTAACTGCTCCATGGTAATGGGATATAACATCAAACATGCATAAACACATATATAAATGTGTAAGTGTATACATAAATGTCCATGTACACACACAATATTTTGATCTGTCATCTCCTCCTGCCTGTTTCATGTAAGCCAGGCAGACACAAAAGCACATGGGAATCCAAGTACACTTCCCAACTGACAACAACTTTTAATTAAAACTTTAGACAGGACAAGAAGGCAAAACTTTAGGATCAAAACAAATTTGTAATCTGAATACACATACAGTTAATTCAAAACAGTCAAGGTGACACCTTCTCACCTACACTATGAGCACCATTCCTTTCATTAATTTGACAAATATTTATCTAGGGTCTGCTTTAGTTGTAGGGATACAATAAAAAGCAAAAACATAAGTGGCACCTGACTTCATGAAACCAACAGATATTAATGAAATCATCACATAAGTAGAAAAGTGCAATCATGTCAAGGCTGTAATTTATGTTTCTAAAAATTCAAAAGTTCAGGAAAAAGAACATGATGACCCACTGGTCTTTGTTTCAAGTTCTGAAATAAAACACTTTCTTTATTTTTCTTGGTACTAATGATAAAGGCCTGTAACACAAGAGTTTTCAAAGAACAATCAAATCAGTAATTCCCATATTATAAATTCTGTGGTAAGAAATTGCTCTGTAAATGTATTTAATATCTCTACATGACGCTGACCTGAATCTATATACAGCTCCTAAAATGAATGAGTCATTTTATATATTAAAACACTTTAAATGGATATGAAGAACACGTAAAAATTGTGAGAGAAGATCTAATCTTCATATGCACCCAAGTTCATCAGAAACACATGGCGATCCTTCTGGCCTTCACCTGGACATTTCTAGGAAGTCTCATGTAAGTGCTGTCAGTGTCTTAATACCATGCTCACCGTGTGTGTGACGCTCACTCACGGGTTTTCTCCGCCTCTCACTTGATGAGTCACTTCTGCTCCCTGGAAACACTCACGGGTAACCCTGCAGTGCTAAGTTTCACAGTCTACTCATTACTTTACTCAAAACTCAATTTTCAGAATAAAACCTTCATCTTCTTAGACATCTCCGTTTTCATTAATAGGAATAGCACCTGGTAGTCTGAAATTTTCAGTGTTCATTTTCATAAAGATATAGTGTTAATATTAAAGAAGAGATCCTATATATGCTCTTATCAGCAGGGAATACAAATCTGTATTGGCTTTCAGAAACACAACATTCCACAAACTAGCTGAATTTCTCACTCAACAAAATTACAGACTATTACACATTCATGAGTCACTCATGAATACTCGAAATCATGAACGTCAATAGCCTAGGATACTCTAAGTATTAATATATTAGTATCAAGTACTACATAGGCCAAAAGCCCTAATTTCAGAAGAGAAGAAAGCATTCATTGTAATAAAGTATAAAAAAGTAATCACTTTAATACACTAAAATACTTCGATATATACAAACCTTTAAAGCCATCAGGATATACATCAGAAAGAAATTTAGTGTTGATGTCTCCTTCTATAAAGCGTGAGTTGATTATCACCTCTCGAAGCAATGCGATATTATGTGTAACACCTAAAAATAAAATAACAGATTGAATTGAAAAACAATGAGTCAGTTAATATAATTCCTATTGTATGCATAAATGTATTACTAATGTCCTATGACCTAGAAAATCATGCAAAATTACTTATTTCGTTGATTTCAAGTGAAAACAAAAAATCTGAACTTGAGGCAGCAATAAAACATTAAATGTAAACTTAAGAACCCTATGATTGCCATGTCAATTTAATGGGGACATCAATGTCTTTTCAATAAATAGTAGAACCACTAGATATTCATCTGGGAAAAACAGAAGATGAACCTCAACTCTAACTCATAGGATACATAAAAATTAACTCAATTGGGTCACAAACCTAAAACTAAGACTTACAAAAGGAAATACAGGAGAAAAATCTTGAGGTAGGGAGCAGATTCTTAGATAGTACACAAAACCCATGAGCCATAAAAAAAGTATACCAACAAATTATACTCCATCAAAATTTTTAAATCTGCTCTTCAAAGGATTTAGTTAAGAAAAGGAAATGGCAAACTACAGACAGAGAAAATATTCACAACACATATTTCAAATAAAAAACTTGTAACTGGACTACGTAATAAATGTTTACAACAATAAGATGATAAACAAACCAGGTTTTTAAAAAAGAGGCAAGGTCACATATACACAGTTATATTTAAAATGGATAACCAACAAAAACCTATCCTATAGCACATGGAACTCTGCTCAATGTTATGTGCCAGTCTGGATGGGAGTGGGGAGAATGGATACAATGTATATACATATGGCTGAGTCCCTTCACTATACACCTGAAACTGTCACAACACTGTTAACTGGTTATACATCAATACAAACTGTTTTTGGTGTCAAAGAAAAAAAAATTTTTTAATAAGCAAAAGATGTAAGCAGACATTTCACAAAATATATACAAATGGCCAGTAAGCAGAGGAAGATGTTCAACAATTCTGTCAAAAAAAATATATGGAAATATACTCAAATACCAATTTAAGTGGTTGAAAGTTGTAATAGTATACTAAGTGTCAATGGATATGTGGTACAAGTGGAACTGTCACAACCTGTGATGGTGGGCAGGGGGAAATAAATTGGTACATTTTAGTTTACTTTCACTTTGGACTGTAAGAAGGTTTCTTTAAAAGTTAAACATATACTCATCATATGATTCAGATAATTCACTCCTAACTATTTACACAAGTTAAAATAAAAACATATGCCTATACAAACACTTACACACAGATGTTAACAGCTTTATTTGAAAAGTGAAAAACTGGAAACAGTCTAAATACCCATCAATAATGAATGTGGTTTGTCCATACAACGAAATTCTGCTCGGCCGTAAAAAGAATCCAAAATAACTGCAGATGGTGACTGCAGCTATGAAATTAAAAGACATTTGCTCCTTGGAAGAAAAGCTATGACCAACCTAGACAGCATACTAAAACACAGAGACATTACATTGCCAACAAAGGTCCGTCGAGTCAAAGCTATGGTTTTTCCAGTAGTCATGTATGCATGTAAGAGTTGGACTATAAAGAAAGCTGAGCGCCAAAGAATTGATGCTTTTGAACTGTGGTGTTGGAGAAGACTCTTGAGAGTCCCTTAGACTGGAAGGAGATTCAACCAGTTCATCCTAAAGGAAATCAGTCCTGAATATTAATTGGAAGGACTGATGCTGAAGCTGAAACTCCAATGCTCTGGCCACCTCTTGTGAAGAACTGACTTTCTGGAAAAGACCCTGATGCTGAGAAAGATTGAAGGCAGGAGGAGAAGGAGACAACAGAGGATGAGATGGTTGGATGGCATCACTGACTCAATGGACATGAGTGTGAGCAAGCTCCAGGAGTTGGTGATGGACAGGGAGGCCTGGCGGGCTGTGGTCCATGGGGGTCACAAAGAGTTGGACACAACTGAACTGATAAAAAGAAGTGAATCCCCTCATATACAGAACAAGGATGAATCTCAAAATTATTATGCTGAATTAAAGAAAGAAGCAAGACCAAAAATAATGCATACTAAAGGCAACCTACAGGAAGTATTAGGACAAGGTCAGAGACAGGGTGGACTGCAAAGGCCACCAGGAAACTTTGGGAGGTGATAGAAATGTTCAGTCTTTTGATTATGGTGAGGGTTTCACAGGTCTATACATATGTCAAAACTCACCAAATTGAATGCTTTAAATATGAGTAGTTGATTATATGTCAAGTATATTTCAAAATAAGTAGAGAAGAAAGAGGAGAGTTGGGGGGACGGGAGAGGCGGAGAACAAAGAGGACACAAGGAGAAGAAAAAAAGCTGATGATCAAGAAGGAAAAATCGAGCCCAGGACACAATGACTGCTTCAAGGTGAAGGAAATGGCAACCCACTCCAGTATTCTTGCCTGGGAAATCCCATCAACAGAGGAGCCTGGCAGGCTGCAGTCCATGGGGTTTCAAAAGAGTTGGACATGACTTGGCGACTAAACAACAAAACAACACAATGACTATTCCAAAGTGAGGTTAAAATAGGTAACTACCACAGAGGGGTGTGAATGGTATGAGGAGGAATATATGATGCAGAAAAGTTTATGAAGGAGGTATATTACAAAAATATTCAGTTCAGCTCAGTAGCTCAGTCGTGTCCAACTCTTTGCAAGCCCATGAACCGCAGCACGCCAGGCCTCCCTGCCCATCACCAACTCCCGGAGTTTACCCAAACCCATTAAATAGGAGTAAAATGTAGAACGAAGAGGCATCTTAAAACCAGGTATTAGGGAAAGCAGGTATTAGATCAGGTGTCCACTAGAAGGGCAACTGGAGTACATTACAGAGTTGAAGTAAACAGAGAGGTTTGTTAATTTCTTTCAATTCTTTAACCCACTGCTGCATAGTTCCAATTTGTGCTACTATGCTTCGTAACAAACCTAGAAAGCCTGGTTCTGTTCTGGCTATTCAAGCCTTAGAGAATCCTTCCCTATATGATAATTACAAAGCAGGCAAGGAATCGCTCAGGTTCAAGTACCTGATTGACCTCTCACTCTGAGTAAGCTATTTAAACTCTCAAAGTCTTAATGTCCTCATCTGTGAAATGGTGATAAATAATAAAGCCTGTTTAGCCTGACTGTCATGAGGTACAAATGAAATAATGTTTACCACAATGCAGGGCACTCAAAAAAAGACTATTATTGTGCTCATTATTATCCTTCTATATGAGAATAAATACAGAGCAGAAGACAACACGTGATTAATAAACAACAGACAGAACCTTAACAGCACTGACCTACCTACCCTCTAGTTCATTTTCTGTAAGACTGTAGCTCCACAAACTTAAGCTTACATCTAATTCTACCTGGACGGTGTACTCATCCTATAAGCAAGATCAGCAAACTATGGCCTGCAGTTCAGATTGTAAATACTTTTTACTGAAACACAGCAGTGTTTATACAGGGTTGTCTTCATGCTTCCACAGTAGAGGCTAGTGGTTGCAATGCAGACCACGTGACCCACAAAGTCTAAGATATGTCTTCTCTGGTCCTTTACCAAAAATTTGCCCACATCTGCTACCAAGTGTTAACAATGTTGATGTTCCAAGCAAGTTAATCTATACCTACGAGCAATTTCTCCACACCTACTACTCATGCAGGAGTCAGATATCACAGGAAGAAAAATGAAAGTCAACTGTATGGTATATGTTTGGGGGGAACTTTTAGTAACCAGTGATAGAATAAGAAAATGAGCACGAAAAAGAAGACACAAATAAGAAAACTGTGATCCAAAGAGACTGAATCATTCATCGAATGCTTCAGTTCAGTTCAGTCACTCAATCGTGTCCGACTCTTTGCAACCCCATGAATCGCAGCACACCAGGCCTCCCTGTCCATCACCAACTCCCAACAGGAGTCTACTCAAACTCATGTCCATCGAGTCAGTGATGTCATCCAACCGTCTCATCCTCTGCCGTCCCCTTCTCCTTCTGCCCACAATCCCTCCCAGCATCAGGGTCTTTTCCAATGAGTCAACTCTTCGCATGAAGTGGCCAAAGTACTGGAGTTTCAGCTTCAGCATCAGTCCTTCCAATGAACACCCAGGACTGATCTCCTTTAGGATGGACTGGTTGGATCTCCTTGCAGTCCAAGGGACTCTCAAGAGTCTTCTCCAACACCACAGTTCAAAAGCATCAATTTTTGGGCGCTCAGCTTTCTTCACTAATCGAATGTTTAGCAGAATATAAATTATAATAGTAATACATATCAAATAAAATTTTAAATGCAGAAGTATCTTGTGACAGACTGCAGGATTTCCCCCAAATTTTACATTTTATCTTTTCCACAATAGAATCCTAACTAAACAAAAGACCACCCAGACAGACTCCATTTTCCCATCTATGTTACAGCTAGACACGACAGACTAATTCCAAGGAAAAAAAGAGTATAAATTAAAGAAATGTATCCAACTGCAGTCTCATTTACATGAAAAAAGAACTGCTTGATCTTCCTTTCCTTCCTTTTTCCCATGGGATCCCTGATACCGCAGAACTCGGCTTTGGCCATGTGGATGAAGGAGAGAAACAAGGCAGGTGTGGGGGGGTTAGGGTTAGGGTTAGGGGTTGGGGTTGGGGTTGGGGTTGGGGTTAGGGGTTAGGGTTGGGGTTAGGGTTAGGGTTTAGGGTTTAGGGGTTAGGGTTAGGGTTTAGGGGTTAGGGGTTAGGGTTAAGGTTAGGGGTTGGGGTTGGGGTTAGGGTTAGGGTTAGCGGTTAGGGTTAGGGTTAGCGGTTGGGGTCAGGGTTAGGGTTAGGGTTAGGGGTTAGGGTTAGCGGTTAGGGTTAGGGTTAGTGGTTAGGGGTTAGGGTTGGGGTTGGGGTTAGGGTTAGGGTTAGGGGTTAGGGTTAGCGGTTAGGGTTAGTGGTTAGGGTTAGGGTTAGGGTAGGGGGTGGGTGGGGTGGAAAGAGACTGGTCTGTGTATCCCCTGGAATAACGGCCACAGGATACTAACTTGCCCCATCAGTGCAGACCAGCCAGACCATTAAATGAGACGTAGATGAATTTCTATCTTCTTTATACCACTGGATTTAAGACTCTTTGTTACAGCAGGTTACCCTGTATCCTAATGGGTACATATGGGGGAGAAAAGTCATTCTTTTCAATATGACTTGCTATCTCTGAGCCAACAAACATGAACAACTTAATACATCTTTCCAGGCATTCTTCTATCCATCTCTTTGTATTAGACCATACTAGCAACCATATGAAAAATTCTGATCATCTCGCTTCCTGACACAGAAGATATCACGTCTATAATTTTACAAAATCCAATTTTCAACCTATTCAAACTATTTCAAAACGTTTAGAGAAAGTTCCAAAATTCAAATTTTAATGCTATTCCTTTATTTATTCCATGGGAGAAGTTTTCACATATAGACAGTAATCTAATAAATATCTTTCACAGTACGTGCCCAGGAGAAATGCATAGTTATCTCAACCTTGCTTTATGGATAATGACTTGGTCCATACTCAGTAACTAATGT
Source organism: Dama dama (assembly GCF_033118175.1). Taxonomy (NCBI): domain Eukaryota; kingdom Metazoa; phylum Chordata; class Mammalia; order Artiodactyla; family Cervidae; genus Dama; species Dama dama. The sequence continues at coordinate 80,151,062 of NC_083710.1, read as the reverse complement.
TTTGAAGGGCTTTTGTAATTATCTCTACAAGGGCTTTTGTATATCTCTACAAGGAATTATCAAAAAGTATAACAATTTCTGATTACACCAGTATAGCTAACAAATCATTGCAGAAGTTGACATTTGCCTATATTATAGGTGTTTTTTTATGTGTGTGTGTGTTTTTTTTTTTTAACTTCCATGCGGGTCTTAGTTCCCTGACCAGGGATCAAACCTGTGCCCCCTGCAATGGAAGCGCAAAGTCTTAATCAATGGACCACCATCAAAGTCCCTAGGTGATGTTTTGCTACACAAAACCAAAGAGCAATTTATTAAAAAGCAAAGCGTTAGGATGCTTAGAAAGACAAGGTAGCCAAGAATTTAAAACAGAAGGTACCATGAAAGAGTTAAGGCTATACAGAGGAAAGGAATCCCTCTGTCATATGTTTTACAAACAGACAAAACTAAATCACTTTGGAAGAAGAAAAGAGTTATGACTTGCCAGCAAGATTGATACGCACAGGAAATGACAGATGCAGTGTCCTAGGAAGAGGAAAGAGGCCTGGCTGGGAAAGAAAACAGAAAAAGATGCAGAAGGACACAAAGATGGGTAATATTAGAGAAGAACTTCAGAGTGTGTAAGAATTTTCATTTTGGTAGAAAGTGAATACCACCAGGTATTTCTATGAAGAGGACTAAAAGAAGGATGATTCTGTGTGATCCTATGTTCTGTAGCCCGCCAGGCTCCTCTGTCCATGGGATTCTCCAGGCAAGAATACCAGAGTGGGTTGCCACGCCCTCCTCCAGGGGATCTTCCTGACTCAAGGATAGAACCCGCGTCTTTTACATCTCCTGCACTGGCGGGTTGGTTCTTTACCACGAGCGCCATCTGGGAAACCCAAAAGAAAGACACCAAAGCCAAAGGGTATAAGCAAAGAGGACTGGTGCCCCAGAGAAGTCAGACAGGAACAATCAGGGTCTAACAGCCTAGCAAAGACTTCACTTTACCTTGAGAGCTACCAGAATGGCTGAAACAGGGCAGACATGAGTAGATTTGTGCATTCCGGGAATCACTCTGGTGCTGCTACAAAAGGGGCTGGGAAGGTTCAAGAGTGAAGATGGGAAAAAGCAAGCTGATAACTGCAGGAGATGTGCTGGAAAATGGTAAGGCCTCAGCCCACAGTTAAGGAGTAGATGAGACATGAAAAAGGCAGCTACACTTGAGAGATGTTTGGGAGGCAGATGGGGCTTGGTGATTCAGGGGATGCAAGGATGGGGAAAGTGAGCCAAGCACCAACAGCCAAACTTCTCACTCTGCAACATCACAGACAACACCACTTAAAGGGAAGGAACAGGCTGGAAGGAAAAAACTGGATGCATATTTTGCAGGCTAAATGAGAGACGCCTGTGAGATGGATTGATAATGTCTGAATCACTAGAATTCAGACTAGCAGGTAGATGAGAATGCACATACATCAGAATACAGAGATCGTGGAGGTGGACATTCACATGAAGGAATCCAGAGCAGAAAATGAAGCACAGACATGTAAGACTAATCCAACAAGTTTTGGAAAAAGCATGATCCTAAAGGAGGGACTGGAAAGGATACATGTTAGAAGATCAAGATGTAGTTCTAACTTCATTTCTAAAATACAGTGTTCTTATGTATACAGTGGGCTTCTCGGGTGGCGCTAGTGGTAAAGAACCCACCTGCCAGTGCAGGAGATGCAAGAGACGTGGGGTAGATCCCTGGAAAGATCCCCTGCAGAAGGACATGGCAACCCACTCTAGTATTCTTGCCTGGACAAGAATCTCATGGACAGAGGAGCCTGGAGAGCTACAGTCCTTGGTGTCGCAGAGAGTCCAACATGACTGAAGTGACTTAGCAGAAGCACATAAACACTTTAACAATTCAGAATGTTTTGATTTATAAGCTATTTTATGTAAATAGTAAATAACTTAGAAAGGCAGTCTCTCAGCAATTTTATCTTTTCTTCCTCCAGTTAAATAAAAACAATACTGTCTACTTTATATGCGCCATATTCTGTATTTAAGCTTTACTGGCTTTTCTGTGATAGTCTCATGCTGGTATAAATTTTCTTTCCCTCTGTGAGGCCAGTGCCAGAATTGTTGGCGCTGGGCTCTGTCTTCAGTAAAATACAACTTTCAGAAACAGTTAATGATAATATGAACAAACTGATGCCAGTGATCAATTCAAGACCATGACACCTCCAAATTTAAAATGCATGCAGTTTTACAGGATAAATGATGTTGTACTTCAATCCCGTATTCAAAGTTGAAAAAGAGGTGATTTTTTAAAACGTAACTCAAAGGAAACATCAGCAAATATTAATTTATGTTTTGGACATCAAAGAACAGAGCCGCTCAACCACACAAATAAAGCATGGACTTAAAAAAACTTTTCTACTTGATTAGTAAATAGAGCATGAAAACATACACTTTTACCTTGCTAATAGTGTTTTAGGGATAAAATTAATACACAAGAGCACTTTCCCTTTAATGTTCTCTGAATAAAATATCACACATTACTATGTAATATTACATATTACTAGTCATCATCTATTATCCTTTCCTAAGGAACAAGGCAAGACAATGGCTTGTTAATGGCATAAAGGGTTAATGGCAGACAACCAAAATCCAGATCCCACAACTGACTGCTCCAAAAACTACTCTATATTAATTAATTCTAAAGTCAATTAAGGGACTAATAAACAATTTTATTAAATCTCAAAGCTCCAAAGATCAGATAAAGGATAAAAAGCACTCAACCCTAAAGGATAGCATACATATTTGAAAGTTACCATTTTGTACTTAGTTTACTTTCCATGTTCCAATTAAGACAATGCCCGTTGTACAAGCTGGTCCTGTTCAAACAATAAGCAGACAGTTGAGGTGCCCTCAGGCTTAGTTTCATAACTTTAATGATATTATTAATCACATACTCATAAAAATTATGACTGTGAGATGTGGACTGGGAATTGAGGATGACCTCTGCCAAAGTTCACGGGGTCCCATCTGCATGGGAAATCATGACCAGGCCACAGAAGAGAGGACCCCCAGGAGCAGCCTTCTCCTGACTACCTGCTGCTTCCAAAACACGGGCCAGACATGAGCTGCACACGCTGCCAGGATCAAACAGAGGCCAAAAGCTACTGCTTATTTCATGGGGGCTCAGAAATTAACTTTAACCAAATTACATCTTTGTTCTAAAGAAGCTTTATCTTAACAAAAGCTCACAATCGGCTCCAGAAAAAAAAAAAATCATTTGAACAACTAAATAGTTACCAAACTAAACAGCAAACCACCCACTATTCTTCATAAAACAGTTTTCTAAGCCCTCAATCCTTTAGAATTAGTCAGATGAATGATATATAATACATATCGCAATTGCGTCTCCATTTTTGTTTCTTAAAGGTTAGCTTTGGGAGGAGGGCAGCACATGCTCCCCTTTACTTATTTTTTTTTTAATCTTTCATTTTGGAATATTTTCAGAATTACAGAAAATTCACAAAAATAGTACAAAGAGCATATACATCCTTTACCCAGATTCTCCAATGTTAACATCTGACCACCTTTATTTGTTCTGTCATTCACTGTTTCTCTCTTTATGTATATACTCACAATTTTATTTTTTTTCTTAAACATTTGAGGCTAAGCTGCAGGTAAATACCTCTAAATATCTCAGGGCACATCTCCTAAAACCAAGCCGAGTCTCTCCTGCAATCACAGTACAATGACCAAATCTAAAAATTAACACTGACAACAGTATCATCATTTCATCTACAGACTTGATTCAAATTCCACCAGCTGTCCTATTTATGACCTTTTCTACAAAAGGAAAACATTTTTTTCCTGGTTCAGGAACTAATCCAGGATCACATGTTGCATTTAATTGTCATGTGTCCTTAGTTTCCTTTGATGTAGATAAGTTGATCCGTTTTTGTGTTTCTTGACCTTGACACTTTGGAAGAGTACAAGCCATTTGTATTGTACACTTTCTTTCAGTTTGGTTTGCCTGATGTTTCCTCATGATTATATTCATGTTATACATTTTTGGCCAGAATAGCACAGAAAGAATGTGGACTTTTCAGTGCATCAAACTGAGAGGCGCAGGCTGCTGCTTTGTTCCATTACCAGTGATACTAATTGTAACCATTTGGGCAAGTTTCAAGGTTTATCCATTTTAAAGGTACTATTTTTCCCATTTTAATTAATTAGTTATCATCTGAAGAGGTATTATAAATTAAGCAAATACCTGTCTCTCATCATATTTTCATCCACTAATTTTAACATCACTGATGATTCACCCAAACAATCTGGTGTTTGCTGAGTACTGATTTTTCTACACTTATTAGTTAAAAATCTACCGTAAGGAAGAGTTGTGAGCCCCACCCTCATTTACCTTTTCTATTTGTATCAGTATAAACTCATGGACTCTTCATTTCATGGATTTTAATCTATTCCTAGCATTATTCATTTTATTGCTGAGGTGTTCTGAGAATTGCCAGCAGAAGCCCCTGAAAGCTGGTTCCTGGGTCTTTTTTTTTTTTTTTTTGGCATATCCCCATTTCTTGAGCCACTTGATTACATTCTTATATAAGATCTCTTGGCTCATCTTCTACTCTTTCTGAAAGCAGCCATTTTATCAAGGAGTGCAGGTTCCATTTATGGGAGGACGGTCTTCACAGAACAAGATATGGGTGCTTGGTGTACTCCTTGCTATGGGTGTCAGTGCTTCTGTGACCTCTCAGCAGGACAGCAGTTCTCAATCATTGGGCAAGGTTCTCCCTTCAGGGGACATGTGGCAAGGTCTGGAAGTCCATGAATTTCACAACTGAGCAGATGGTACTGAAATTTAGTGGGAAGAGGCCAAGGATGTTGATAAACACCCTACAATGCACAGACAGGACAGCCCCACTCCACAACAAATATGTGTCTACCCCAGACATCAGTGATGCTGAAGTTGAGAAATCCTGAGCTAGAGAGTGCATATATACACACACAGACAATTACAAATGCAGTAACATGTATTTATTTATTTTTCAATCTATGTCAAAAACTATGAAGTCACACTGAACTTCCAACTCAGCACTGCAGGGTTCATCCCACGCTTTTCCATTCCCACATCTGTAACTCCTTTCTCTGACAATGAGAAACTTGACTCCTCTTATCCACAATACATATATTTATTTCCTCAATCCCAGAATATACATCAACTGGTTTCAGAGCTGCTAACCCATGAACTAAGAAAAATAAACCTACTAACTAGAGCTTAATGTTTGTTTAGATGTATTTTATCTCTACCTTGAGGGTATCCAGTAAAAATACTATTAAAAGTTATTTAGATTCGCTTTCCCCCCGCTCTCTCCTTCAGCATGATTGTATTATTCATACAGTCCTGTCCATCTGTTTGCTTGGATTTCACTTTGAGTTTTCACCCCAGAACATTAATGATTTTATATATTCATTTTTAAATATTAAGATGGATCTACAGGTCAGAATTATACAAAAACGTATAATCAAAGAAGTCTTTCCCTTTCATCCCATGTACTAATACTATTTGCTGTCCCCTAATCATTTCCACCAGACCATCCCGCCACCTCCTACAAAAAAGTCATCTTACTAGTCCTAGCCTTGCATGCATGTGTGTGTTTTCAAAACAGAGCAGATACATTTATATATTCTTCTTTCTTCTAGCTGTCTGCCAATATCTATTTTCCCTTCCTTCCTTTAATAAGAGAAATGGTATGCTTTAGCTGAGGATATGGCCACCTTGCTATCAACTACATCTCCCATCTTCCTAGCACCTAGGTACGACCACCTAGGCTCACCCACAATAGGACAGGAGCAGAAACACAGGGTACTTTCTGGGTTAGGCCCTGAAAATCAGTGAGCGTGAATTCCCCTACTCCTGCTATCTTCCTGCTGAGCCTGGATGAGAGGCATGAAAAGCAGCTGCTGTGGGCCCTAAAATGAGAACCATCTGCTGTGATCCTGGAGTCACCTTACTGACCCTTGACACCTCCCTTCTCGACTGTTACCTGGGAGAGAAACTGAACTGTATCTTTCTCTGTATCTTTGATTCTGTACCAACTGCTTAGACTGGCTTAACCATGAAAGGCCATCAGGTAGGGAGAGGATGGGGCAAACCTGGAAATGCAGACAACAGTGAAGCAGGAGACAGTGGTATAAACGAGGCCATGAGGTCCACAAAGAGGCAACGGGAAGACACTAAAGCAGAGGAGTGATCTCTGGGTTTGTACTTTGTACACCAACCCACTAAAGAGCGGACTGGTGCGTTAACAAGGACTTATGGAGAACCTACATAGGAAGCTACAGCACTCGTCCGTGATACTGAGCCTTGGCTTGGGACTCCAGGGCCAGAGGACAGTAAGTGGAATCAGAACTTAATCAGACGAAGTGTACAGACCCTCAGAATGCATTTGAAACCACTTTTCTGAGCCCAAGTGCTCACCGCCGTTACTCTCGGAACTTTGCATCCACCACCAGGAGGGCAAACTTCTCTGCACATCCCTCATTCTCTGCGCATCCCTCATGCTCGGAACCTCGGAGGACTCAACTGCCCCCACCCTCCCCAGACACCCATGCCCTCTTTTCCAGGTTGGTCCACACCTGCTGAGACCACTGCTCCGGGATGGGTTCATCTACCGCAGACCCAGCATCTTCACGGGATATTCCACTAACCTCCTTAGTGGCCAGTTGCTTAGTTGTGTCCAACTCTGCAACCCTGTAGACTGTAGCCTGCCAGGCTCTTCTATCCATAGAATTTTCCAGGCAAGAATATTGGAGTGGATTGCCATTTCCTTCTACAACTCACTTCCTTGCATTACCTGAAATCCTCAATGCCCTCAGGGACCTCACTTCTCCAGCGACCCTCACTGCCGCTTCCAAAACATCACCTCTTCTAATCCTTGGAGAAACTTCCATTTCCTTGAGGTTCATTTTATCTGGTCAGAGAAGCTTCTCAATTCTCTATCATCTCTCAGCATCCCTGGCACAATGCAATATTCACTAAAGAATTTACATTACCCAACTCTTGACCTTTCCTCTGATCCTTAGTGGTATGACCCATGCGGATGATCCATTCAACATTATCTCAGCTCAGTTCTTAAATAATCTATTCTTCCGCTTCAGCCACCTAGTCCCACAATCACACTCTGAAATCACCTAATGTTTAGTAACTGAGCCACTTTCAAAGTCACCAATTCAAAACACGTGGACATCACTGGCCAACTGTTACCACCAACTTTCCAGCTTATTTCCCAAATACGTTCCCTGGGCCAGTACTGAAACCTCCAATCTAGAATGTGAGATGTTCTATGACAATTACCCCTGGCTCTTCTGAGAAGTTAATGTTATGACATAGAAAGAGAGCGAGAAAATAGAGATATAACCACAAAAATTTGGAATGGACCACATTAGGGCTAAAAAAAAAGAAAAAAAGGTTAAAAAACACACTGTGAGGAACAACTGGGGACATTCCCATATGAACATTATATAATGTATATATAATATGTATATACTTCAATATGATGTATAATTATTCTCTATGCTCATTCAAACATAAGTGAAGGACAGGAAGATTTTAACTAAATGTTTGCACTATGCATTGCTCTCCAAACTGATTGGAGAGTTTCTCTATTTTAGTAATATATACAGCTATCACAATTGCACAATATTTTATTGTGAAGATTTGTCCTTTGAGTGGACACTGAGGCTGGTCAAAATTCTGGCTACTACAAACAAGGCTGCTATAAATGTCCTTGTAAACAGCATCTCACAATTCAGTCTTTTAACACTACAGGGCAGATTCCCCAAAATGGAACAGTTTGATGAAAGGGCACCTACTTTTAACATCTAGTGCTAGATTATTTTCCCAATAGACAATAGCAAGTTACACACTTCAGGGATGCATGCCTCAGTGTGCCCATTGCCTTTACTTCTCCAACATGGTGAGTTCCTAGTCTTTTTAAAAATGTTGCTATGCTGAGGAATTGTTTTAAGGAAGCACAAGTAAAATATTCTCAAGAGGAGCCCCTAGGAGTCCTAACGTACTCACATTACTTTCAAAGGACAAAAAGGGAGAGGTGTAAAAAAGACAGATACCCTCTTCTCCTCTGATATCCATTGTTTTGGCACCTGTGAATTTATATTACACTTATCTTATGTATTTTCCATCAAAGTACACTAGAAACTCTTTGAAATACAGACAGCATCTCTCTCTCTCTCTCATTCCTTCACTCAGTAAACAAATATTTATTAATCACCTATCATGCGTCAGGAACTGCTTAGCACTAGTAATACACAAGTAAACAAGATAAAAACACCACCAGTGCCCTCATGTACCTAATACTCTTAGGGGAAAATCCAACAGCAATTAACTGCAGAACCAATACTTTAATTACGGTTATGGTAAATGCTTTGAAAAAGAAGAAGAACATAGTGCAATGAAGGCATGTAACTCACTACACAGTACTAGGAATGGCCTAAAATGGGCTTTCAATATGGCTTACTAATGGTTTAATACAGTTCACATAACACCAACTAATTGATAATGATTGATGACATACAGTCTTTAAACCTGTGGTTTTACAACTGTAATGAAAAGAGAAAGAAAAGAAGATGGGAACTAAAGTTCCTGAACTCCACAAGCAAGCACCGTGCAAATACCATCTACATTCCTAACGCCACTTCAGTTCAGTTCAGTCGCTCAGTCATGTCCGACTCTTTGCAACCCCATGAACCACAGTCTGGCAGACCTCCCTGTCCATCACCAACTCCTGAAGTCCACCCAAACCCGTGTCCATTGTGTCAGTGATGCCATCCAACCATCTCATCCTCTCGTCCCCTTCTCCTCCTGCCCTTAATCTTTCCCAGCATCAGGGTCTTTTCAAATGAGTCAGCTGTTCGCATCAGGTGGCCAAAGTATTGGAGTTTCATCTTCACATCAATCCTTCCAGTGAACACAGAGGACTTATCTCCTTTAGGGTGGACTGGTTGGATATCCTTGCAGTCCAAGGGACTCTCAAGAGTCTTCTCCAACACCACAGTTCAAAAGCATCAATTCTTCTGTGCTCAGCTTTCCTTATAGTCCAACTCTCACATCCATACATGACCACTGGAAAAACCATAGCCTTGACTAGATGGACCTTTGTTGGCAAAGTAATGTTTCTGCTTTTTAATATGCTATCTAGGTTGGTCATAACTTTCCTTCCAAGGAGTAAGAGTCTTTTAATTTCATGGCTGCAGTCACCATCTGCAGTGATTTTGGAACCCAGAAAAGTAAAGTCTGACACTGTTTCCACTGTTTCCCCATCTATTTGCCATAAAGTGATGGGACCGGATGCCATGATCTTAGTTTTCTGAATGTTGAGCTTTAAGCCAACTTTTTCACTCTCTTCTTTCACTTTCATCAAGAGGCCCTTTAGTTCTTCTTTGCTTTTTGCCATAAGGGTGGTGTCATCTGCATATCTGAGGTTATTGATATTTCTCCCGGCAATCTTGATTCCAGCTTGTGCTTCATCCAGCCCAGCTTGTCTCATGATGTACTCTGCATATAAGTTAAACAAGCAGGGTGACAATATACAGCCTTGACATACTCCTTTTCCTATTTGGAACCAGTCTGTTGTTCCATGTCCAGTTCTAACTGTTGCTTCCTGACCTGCATACAGGTTTCTCAAGAGGCAGGTCAGGTGGTCTGGTATTCCCATCTTCTTCAGAATTTTCTACAGTTTACTGTGATCCACACAAAGGCTTTGGCATAGTCAGTAAAGCAGAAATAGATGTTTTTCTGGAACTCTCTTGCTTTTTCAAAGATCCAGCGGATGTTGGCAATTCGATCTCTGGTTCCTCTGCCTTTTCTAAAACCAGCTTGAACATCTGGAAGTTCACGGTTCACGTATTGCTGAAGCCTGGCTTGGAGAATTTTGAGCATTACTTTATTAGTGTGTGACTAATTCATAAGGCAGAGACTCACACCCCATTCCTTAAATGTAGACTGTGAGATTCACAGACACAGAACTCACATAGTTACTAAATGGTATCTAGGACACAGTGTGAATCCAGGCCTGTCTGATCTCCTTCTATTCTATCACAGTCAATCGAAGGTAGAAATTTCAGACTAAGCCTGGAAAAATGTATCTGCATAATAAAATATACTTTGCTTTACACGTGGTACATTTAGACTTCCGAGAATAGCAGTAAGCCTACTTTGTATTTAAGTCACTTAGTTTAAAAATATAGTAACTTCTCTGCCTGCATATAAAGTATAGGAAGCAAATCAGTGGAAAACATGTTCATTTAAAAATAAAACATGAAGGACTTCCCTGGTGGTTCAGAGGCCAAGAATCTGCCTGCCAATGCAGTCGACAGGGGTTTAATCTCTGGTCTGGAAAGATTCCACGTGCCATGGGGCAACTAAGCCTGTGTGTCACAACTACTGAAGCCCACATGGTCTAGGGCTGGTGCTCTGAAACAAGGAAAAACCACCAAGATGAGAAGCCCCTGCACCACAACTAGAGAGTAGCCCTGCTCACTGGCAACTAGAAAAAGCCCATGCACAGCAATGAAAACTCAGCTCAGTCAAAAAATAAATCAATTAAAAAATTAAACATGAAAATGTATTCTGTAAATATAAAAGAATACTCCTTTCAGAAGACAGCCATAGTGGAAAAAAAACACTTAGGTGCGACCAATACTAATTTAATATTTTGACAAACTGCCCATGTGCCATGCCACTGTTTTACAGTATCAAAGTTCAATAGAGATGTGATATGACAAACTATTCTTACTCAGACTATTTTGACTTCATGAATTTACCATTCAAGCTCATTATAATGAAACCTAAATTACTCTGCCAACAAAGGTCCGTCTAGTCAAGGCTACGGTTTTTCCAGCAGTCATGTATGGATGTGAGAGTTGGACTGTAAAGAAAGCTGAGCACCAAAGAATTGATGCTTTTGAACTGTGGTGTTGGAGAAGACTCTTGAGAGTCCCTTGGACTGCAAGAAGATCCAACCAGTCCATCCTAAAGGAAATCAGTCCTGAATGTTCATTGGAAGGACTGATGCTGAAGCTGAAACTCCAATGCTTTGGCCACCTGATTCGAGGAACCGACTCATTTGAAAAGACCCTGGTGCTAGGCAAGATTGAGGGCAGGAGAAGAAGGGGATGACAGAGGATGAGATGGTTGGATGGCATCACCGACTCAATGAACCTGAGTTTGAGTAAACTCCAGGAGTTGGTGATGGACAGGGAGGCCTGGAGTGCTGCGATTCATGGGTTCACAAAGAGTCGGACACGACTGAATGACTGAACTGAACTGAAATTAACCACCATCTTAAAGAATCTGCCTGCCAATGCAGGAGATACAGGTTCGATCCCTGCGTCAGGAAGATCCCTTGGAGAAGGAAATGGCAAACCACTCCAGTATTCTTGCTTGAGAAATCCCGTGGACAGAGGAGCCTGGCAGGCGATAGTCCAAGGGGTCTCAAAGAGTCAGGTGTGACTTACTAACTAAAACAACAACAATAATTTAACAACCACAATAAAAAAAATGCAATCATGGAGCAGGAATGTGGGTGTCATGGGGAATATATAGAAAACTCATACAAATACTTTAAAGTCCTCTGGGAATAATCTTGCCAAGTACCTGGATTATGTCTATGTATCGCTTCCCTTGTGGCTCAGCTGGTCAAGAATCCACCTGCAATGTGGGACCTGGGCTCGATCCCTGGGTCGTGAAGATTCCCTGGAGAAGGGAACGGCTACCCACTCCAGTATCCTGGCCTGGAATATTCCATGGACTCTGTAGTCCATGGGGTTGCAAAGAGTTGGACACAACTGAGTGACTTTCACTTACTTATGTATAGTTAAACACATACAAACACACGCACACACGCAAATTGGATATATGTCTCAAACATGAACTAGGATAATTTTGCGGCAATATTATTTCTGTAGCACAACAGACCTCTCAAGGCTGACTTAACCGATGTACAGAGAAAATATGCATCTGCTGCTTATGGTAGAACACAGCAGAGTTATAAAACCAGCAAACACTATACCATTAGGGCTAAAAAGGAGCTAGGAAAATAGCTAGAAAGAATGTGAAGGGAATTTTTCAAATTCTTAGAAGCTCTGAATATTGATGGCACTGTTAACAATCACATCTAGGTTCACTGGAGAGCTTTCCTTCTACAGATGGAGGTGAATCACCAGTACATGAGATTAGATACAATCATTGTCACTTACTAGCTAACAAATGGGAAGAAAAAAGGGTGACAGTAAAAGGGAAGGGAGGGAAGACAGTTCTCCTGCTGTAACAAGGGAAAAGCTAGAAGAGAAAACATGAGCGTGAGTGATGGCTGCATGACTTATCAGCCAACAGACGAAAATTAGCAGGGCAAAGTAGATGTTTAAAAACAGAGTCACTAAATTGTCCTGGGCTGCTACTGGACAGCTGTCCAGACTGTTCACTGCACAAAGGCACTTGGTCAAGGGGCAAAGTAAGGGTCTAACCTGCTCCACTGCTAAGCTGGGCTCCGTCTCAGGGCTGGAGACACCCAGAGAACAGAGCACTTTCTCTAAGTCACAAGAAGTTGCAGTCACTTGTCAAGACAGGACCGACAGGCTGTGTCCACTCTGATGGAGGTTTTTTTAAATTGTATGAAAGCTACACACGAGCCTGAGGAAGACTCCACCACCGTCATACTCCATCACCATGCCACCACTTCAGCCTCCAAAATTCAGCCTCCTAGCCTCACTGCTATATAAAGTGAATCACCAGAAAAGAGCCAAACTGTACAGCCAGTCTTTCTCACGGATGTTCTTGTGGCTTGTCAAACACACTCAGTCGTGTCCGACTCTTTGTGGCCCCATGGACAGTAGCCCACCAGGCCCCTCTTTCCATGGAATTCTCCCGGTAAGAATACTGGAGTGGGTTGCCATTTCCTTCTGCAGGGGATCTTCCCGACCCAGGGATTGAATCTGGGTCTCCCGCATTGCAGGCAGACTCTTTACTGACTGAGTCACTAGGGAAGACCAGTGTTACTACAGCTGAATGCTAGATAAGATGAAGCAGAATGCTAGAGAAGATGAAGGATGTTCTTAGACCCACACAATTTATTCATAATTCAAAGTGAACTCATATTTCACACTTTAAATTTGATATGAAAGTCCATTATCCTGAAGTTGATGATAATTTATGTTAGGCTAAACTAAAATGATCTTTTCATTACTAATGAAAGTTGCTAATAAAATTTAACCTGTAATTTACTCCTTAAGGGGAGTAAGTATAATTTTAATTATTTAAATTTAATGGCTGCTCCTAATACCATTATCACCACACACCCTGAAGGCTTGCAGGATCACACTTGGTTACGCATTCTGTATGTACATGAGGTAAGAGAATGGCATTTGCTAGAAAATATTTTATAATTTGCTCTAATTCAGAGAAGCAATTTGACTACCACTCCCATAGTAGTCAAAGAGGGGTCACTGTGTTTTAATCTCCATATGGTTTTAAGTTTCACACTTCAAAACAATGCAAACAAAAAAACAAAGACAGTAATAGACAAAATTGGCTGTTTAACTGCACTTGACAATAAAGAGACTCCAGAATGAGGAGTACTAGATATTCATCCAGCAGAGGTCATAAGTGATAAGTTCAATTAAATAAGTTCATGTCAGATATAGATGTAAAGTATAGGACTGCTACAGAAAATGAAATACATATTCTTAATTAGTATGTCAGCTTAATCCAAGCTTTTCTTATTTCTACTTAAAACACGTAGTAAGCACATGTTCTGCTGAATTCTCTACTTAATAAACCTTCATGCTGTTTTCTAGTATGAGGCTCCAGGTATAATAACATAACCTCAAGTGTTTGTTTTTACCTCGAATAACATAATTATCCAGGGCATCTTCCATTCTCTTTAGAGCTTCTGTTCTATTAGAACCATAGGTGATGAGCTAAAAGCAAACAAACAAATGTTTACATAGACAGGCAGAGATCAATCTATCCATAAGTCAAACATCTCATCCTAGTAAAAGTTACAATATTTCATGACACATTTTCAGAATATATTTTGAAATTTCATTCATTCAGTTGTAAGTACAAACTATGTCAATTAAGATTTTTTCAACTAAACAAATATCAGAAACCAGCTATTTCAGACTTTTCTCCTAGATTTCACTATCACAGAAAAGAGTTATTTGAGGTAAACCAAAATGTAACAAAAACAAGCATAAAAAAATCTGAAAGGAAAGCTATCAAAATTGTCAACATTTAGGATGGGATGAATATAAACATCTGGAATAGCGGAGGATTACTATTTTTCTCTCAAGTGTGACACCCTGAATAGCTAAGGTTCCTGTGTTAGAAAAACAGAAAATCTTACTCTTCTGTATGATTTGGGGCCTGTTTATGTGCACTAGACCTTATACAAATTGGCAACAGGAACTTAATTATTCATAAAATAATTTTCTGGTTATTATATGAGACAATCTGTAGTTTGCAAGTTTTTGGTACATTTAATTAGCTCTTCCATATCAAGCCAGGTTGAAAATTAATTTTCAGGTGATTTTTCTGAACAGCAATATAATTTATCTAAAAATGAAACCATGTATCTATAATATTTTTGTGTACTTTTTATTTTAACAGTATTTCTCTAACAAAACACCTAAAGTTTATTTTAACAATATTAGTGTAAAAACTTAAGTGAAAAAAGAAAAATGAAAAAATGGGTCATTTACTACAACTACATAAAAAAGCACACTTGGAAGAAAAAAAACCATCTTAAGAAACAGGGTTGGGAATTCCCTCATGGTCCAGTGGTTGGAATTCAGTGTGCTTAAGGCCAGGGCTTGGGTTCAGTCCCTGGTTGGAGAACTAAGATCCCACAAACTGAGCAGCAAGGTCAAAAAAAAAAAAAAAAAAAGAAAGAAAGAAAGAAATAGGGGTCTCAACACAGGTCTATCACTTTAGAGAAAAAAACCAAAATATTCTAAATAAAACCCAGTTTGAACTACTAGAGTCAGAATTTTACATTCTGTAAGATTCACACATGTTAAAGGATCTAAAATTTTAAGTGGACTGGTTAATTTATTCTGGAAAGTCAAACTTCAAAACGACATTTCATAGTCTTACATAAAATTTAATTATGCTAAATCTACGTAAGTAATTACTGATTCATAAAAACCGAAGCGACAAGGTGAAAAGTCCTCTGAACAAACACAGCCTATTACCTCAACTCCTTGATATCACCCCGTCATTCATACTTTCATCTCGGCCATGCTCACGACTGGTCAAGAAACAACGTAACTCCTTCTCTCTGTACTGGGCTAGCTTGCTGCCACTGGTTAGAGAAGTTTGTTACTGTGGGGCTTGGGGTGACGGTGTGATTAGACTGGGGAGCGGGGAGTGCTGGCAACTAACATGATGTTGAAATTTCTCTTAAAGAAAAGCTGCCCAGCTTTCATTTTTCCATCGGTGGCCCTAACTATATGTTTAATTACAGCACATGATTCAGGTAAAGGCCCCATTCCAGACTTTTTAATTATCTATGTCCATTGTCATTTCAGAAGAAAACTGAAAGGAACCGTTAAGAGTCGAACTAACTTTTGAGATCATCGGATCATAATAAATGCTAATATCACTTCCTGGTTGAATGCCGCTGTCAACTCGGACCTGGGAGAAAGAAAAGAAAAGAGAGTTCACAGTGTGAAGCTATTTTTCTAACAACAAATTTAATTTCCATGAGGCAGATGGATAATTTTAATCTCAAATAATATTTCTGCTTCCAGGAAGGAGAAAAACAATCTAAAAACAGAGAGAGATCAAATTATCTTTATCTGTTATTACACAGTTCAATGTATATATTTTTGTTAATCCACTAAAGGAAGGAACTAAGAAAGAGCAAAAAACAAAACAAGCAAAAAAAACTTTCTCCATCATTATAGTGGGATGTGTTTGGAGCAATTGGAGGGTGTCTTCCAGCTGAAACAGAGCATGAGTCTTCCGGGCATTCCAGTGTGGTCCCCAGCCAAGCCATGCATCAAGACTCTGCTCATCAGCTCCATAGGAACGCTGGTCCTGCGGCTTTCATCTCCGTAACACTTTCCTTTTCTGCCTCACCCTCTCAACTGTAAAATGCTTTTTTTTTTTTTTTTCTGTTACTGTCAGTCCCCTGAGAATTTAATGTTTACACAGCTTTTCTCACGGCTTTGCTTTGTAAGGACACAGCCCCAATTAGAGTTCTGATTTTGCCATTTTCATGGGAGGGGGAAAAAAAAGCACAAGTTCAAAATATTCTTTTGAAGAAGCTGATTGCTGTTAGCCAGCCAACAAGTTAGTTAGTACATCGCTGAGTCTTGTTTTCATCTCCCTGTTTGATAACAGCAGTAAGGCACAAAGGTTAGCCATGTAAAACTTTCAAATGAGCAGTTGCTGAGGATGAAGTATTTATTAAATTATTGTGCTGAAGTTTTGGAATCTGAAGTATTTAAAAGCTAATCAAAACAGTCGAGACAGTCAAGCATGTCCTAGGGGTCTCGAGGACAGAAGGATTTAATGGAAGCTGCTAGAACAGCAGGACTTTGATGCCCAACATGGTAAAGGGGTGGGAAGAGAAGAGGCAAATTCACGGAGCTCTTCACCTGTGGGAAGAAGCCTGCCTCATAAACAGCCGCTCATCTGTCTGCAGCAAGGCAGAAAAAGGTCAACACAGCGGCTGTTAGGCCTTTAATATTTTAATTTAAGCAATTATCAAGGGACCACATGTAGACCCTCTTGTCTAGGATATCCACATGAGAGTTCGATGATGGCTTTATTAAACGGTGACATCAAAAGATAAACCATGGTTTCATTCTCTTAAAAAAAAAAAATCATACTACTGTTATCTTCTTTGTAAGGTTTAGGAAGATAACATTAGCACATACCCAGAGTGCTTTTATGTATATACTTGTGAAAGTGTCATGCAAAAATATATTTATATTTGCATTCACATTCATATAGAAAAACCGTCATTCTAAAGGAAAGTCATTCAGCACACTTAAAACATATATTTGGCTTTCTTATTTTCTGAAAACACACCTCAGGGCATAAGTTGAAGCTCTATGAAATTCACAGTGTTTATAAAAACTAGGAAAGAATTAATAGGGCAGCTGTAAAAGCAATAATATCATAATCTGCCTACTGGCCACATTTAAATGGCCCCAAAGTGACAACTGGTGGATCAAGTTACATAATAGAAAAGACATCTCGGAATTTGCATTTTTTAAATTTCAGTAGTAAAATGTTAAGGAGCTGATTTCACCAGTATGCATTATTTAAAATCATAGCATGCTTACTAAAGCTGTGTTTAAAATTGAGACTGGTACAAATACTAAAACTTTTGATTTTAAACATATGCTACCATTTGCTATATAAACTGCTACAAAACTAGTGTGGAACCTTGCTGTTCAATCCACTGGTAAAATAATAGATAATAAAGAGCATTTATTACATTCTCCTATAGTTCATAACTTAAATTTTTAGTTACGTTGAATAACACCATCCTAAAAGTTAAGTTACCTAGGGCTCTTAGATGCAACTGTTTCTTTGTTATTTACTAAAATTATTATCACAAAAGTTACATCATTTCCATTTAAAAATATATATGGTAAAAATAAAGATGTATTACATACAATCAACAAATATCTTTGTAAAGCAAATTGGCATTTCCAATTTAAAACCGTAACAAAACATGAAAACTCTGATTTATAATTTACTGTTTATGCAGCTTTTTTCCAAGTGATAGTCAGCTTTTTAAAAAAGAGTTCTAATAATGAATTAAAATTCAAATTAAGTCTCCATTAAACAAAGCTTATACCAAAAATACATTTTAGCTTTTGCACTAAAAGCTTTAAGAACAGAGTCAAGTGGAACTGAAACCAAACTTCTGAGCAGAACAAAGCTGTGGTCTGAAAATAACACATTTACAAAATATAGTCATCAAAGATAAGAAGAAACTCTTCACCTTTGCCACGTAAGCAAACAGGAGACTTACAGAATGTATGTGAAAAGTACAAACCAAAAGTTAACTCTGAAGTAGGTATTCTTGTGACCAAAAAAGGTAAGTGCTGCAAAGGATCTCCTGAGTTAAAACTGATGGGGTTTAAAACAGCAAGGAAGAAAACCCACCATTACCACCAAAGCCCAGGCACCTGTGTGAGAGTCTCAAATCCTTGTTCAGAAACCTCGGGCATAATTTAAACATCTTTCTTCACACGGTGGACCCTGTGAACTACCAGCCAAGTCCTACCCTTCATTCTCGATTCACCTCGCCCCCTCAGCACAACTCCCAGCCCGCCATGTCTACCTGACAAGTGACAGCCCAATCTGATTAAATGCTTCCAAGGGAGGGGACTCGTGGGCCTCCATGACAGGCCAAAAGTGATCACCATGGAGATACATAATTACAGCTGTCAACGCATCTACTGTCCTGCTGACATCAAGTTGATTGCTCCCAGCAATAATGATAGACAAAGCTAGTGTGCACGCTCCCGCACCCAGTCACTTTATCTATTCCTTGGTCCATTTAGCTGACATGCAACATTCACACAAGCAAATAACAGCAGTAAGCAGAACATTTAAGGCATTTTAATTGTTTTTTCTTTCTATGGATGGCTCACAACTGCAAATGTTATTACATAAAACTCCTGCTGCAGCATTAATTGAAGAAAGATTTGGTGGGACAAAGACCGTAGGGGGTAGAGTTTGTCCATTATCACTTGTACTTTCAACAGGTCTCACGTTTGAAAATTGCAAATTGCAAAAACTTGCGAGGGCAAAATGTTTGACATCCTGTTAGCTGTTACAACATGGTGAAAACTTCTAACAACTCGAGTAATCATTATGAATTCTTATTTAATCCTTTTTTTGTTTGATTAAAAAAATGCTTAAGTATGTCCCTATGATACTTGTTTTCTCATCTGCCATTGAACGTCACACAATGCCTGTTAAATCTTTACAATTTTTTTTTCTGCCTTCAGGCTTTGAACACAGCATGGAGTCTCCAAGCCTGGAAGGGGTCAAGTCCCTTTAGAAAGCACATGGGCAAAAACAATTCAAAAAGTGAAATAAATCATATATCCAATAACATCTTCAAATTCAGACTTCTTCCTGTAATCTTTCACCATCTTCATACCAGTAATCAAACAGAATAATCATATTCACAGATGGTACAGCCCCGTCAGCCAGTAGCTAACATAATGTCACATATATACACACTTATTACCTTGATTAACAGAAAGGGTACGTCCTTGTTCTTCTTACGCAAGAAAAATGATTTAAGTAACAGCCATTAAATACAGAAGTATAAATAAAGTGAACACTGATCACTTTTAACTGGTATACATACTATCTTCTTCTTACAGTCCTCGACACATAATAGAATGAGGCACATTTTGTTTTCCTTAATCCATTTCAATTAACGACTTGATTTTGTGCTCGAATTTCTTGACATCTGACTATATAGGGGAAGCTGGATAGATTTATTGAAAAGATTAAATTGTAATATAGGAAAGTCATTCCCCATTCTTTGGATGCCACAAACTTCTTCATTACACTTTTCAGAAGAACTGGGAACATCGGGAACTAACATTTATTCAGAAGCCAGTTGTCTCCAGACTTCCCTATTAGGTGAATTCTGACTTTCCTGCACATCATAAAGTACAAAATATTAAAAACAAAAAACTGTGATTCCCCATGAATTTCACTTGTCATTCAATTTACACCCTTTGGTGTTGACAAGCTTTAACATAAAAGTGTGACATAAATCAAGATTTTAACCTCTCACTTGGTATTACAGCTTAATGACTTACACCAGGTAGACATATCGGTTCTTCATACTGAGACAATCTCCCAATAGACGGCAACCCAAAAGACTTGTAGGGGTCCTGAAAGTTCAAAGAACAGGAAGCACAGCCTTTGAAATATAAATCAGCACAAGGAAGGTTAAATATTTATACAATGAAGAAGCATTTATGGGCCTATTTACCAAATCACAGATTTCAGAATATTATTGTCTTCTCCTCACTCTAGACAACTCAGAAGTGTATTTAAAAAATCAAACAGAACTAAAAGCAGAATTTAGCCTGACCTTGATCATACTTTATTGAAACTGGTAAAATTCCAACTTTTTATAAATCTTCTTAGAATGCCTTGGGCAAAAATAAAATAACCTAGGCGCTACATCAAAACATACTCAAGTTCAGAACAACAAATGTAGTGCACTGAGATATTTGTTTTTCTTACTCTCAAAACAGCTCACATATGGTAAAATTTGAGTGTTCTGATTCTCCAAATAAAGACCTGAAAAGTAACTCTGCACATGCTTCTAGATACATGCTCCGTTTGTAAATATCTTAGATCATCAGAATAAATATTAAATAAGTTCAGTGTCATAACAATAGGGAAGAAAAAGAATACCACTCAAAATATAATGTAAAGAAAAATAACTAAGCTGAGACCTATTTCTCAAGATCCTTGAAAAGCATTCCAAAACAAGGTCCAGGATTCTTAAACACAGATACTGCTCATTTGCTTTTTATTTTACAGACAGGCTTCAATGTCTAAAAGTAAAAGATAGCATAAATGTTTTCCTTGCATTTTTGTTTTAGTCATTTGAGAGAAGCATTTTCAGATGCTGACTGCTTAATTATGTGGTTAATATAGTTATAAAATAATATTAAAGCACTGAACTGAGAGTTTATGAGTAAAATTCATAATTAAAATTATGAACTAAGAGCTCTGCAATTTAAATTTTAGTTGCGATTATTCATGTAAGAGATAAAATTATTAGGGGAAAAACTGTTAAAAAAAAAATTAAACACCAAGTTAACACCTGACGTGTAACTAGGGTAGCTCTTTAACATACACACAGAAATAAATGCTCCTGTTTATTTCGAATGTGGTTTGAAAATAAGCAAACAAAACAAAACCCACGGTTCATTCAAGCACAAGAATATTGAACTAATGCTTTCTCGCTCCTTAAACTGATTAGCAGCTATTCTTCCATCCAGAAACAACACATGAAAATTAATTAAACTCAATCCTTTAAAACTATTTTGAGTTATGTCAAAATGATCTAGCCTTTCTTTTTCTGGTTCAGCTCTGAATTACATAATCAAATACTTGACCCCAAGTTACAGGACGCTAACTTTACCTTGTTTAGTTATACGTGGTCCCATGACTCGGGACACAAACACCACCCTTCCTCCCATCATCCCTCCTCCGAATGTTCGCTTTACCTCGGCATAAACTCGACATTCGACCGCCCAGCCGTTGATGGGAATATCGGCTTGTTTGTGCCTAAGAGGGTAACCCTTGGCAACACGTATCATTTCTTGGACCAGGTCCAGGCCAGTGATGCATTCTGTGACGGGATGCTCAACCTGCAAGGCCAAGATCTGCCCATCAGTAGGTGTGGTGGTGGTGGTGGTGTAGTCACTAAGGCATGTCTGACTCTTTTGCGATCCCATGGACTGCAGCCCACCAGGCTCCTCTATGGGACTTCCCAGGCAAGAATACTAGAGTGAGCTGCCATTTCCTTCCCCAGGGGATCTTCCCGACTCAGGGATCAAACCCACGTCTCCTGCACTGAAGGCAGATGCTTTACCGCTGAGCCACCAGGGAAGCTCCAACAGATGTAGGAAAAAGTAAATAAACAGAAATAAGCAGGGACAATGTCAACAATTTCTGGGCAAAATGAGGTTAATTATATTTAATCATAGTTAACTTGAAAACTATCTGAGAGAATAAAATTAAAGCAGCGATACTATATAGTACAAAGCTGGGTAAGAAAAACTGCTATCCCAAAAGTGTTTGTAAACTGTCTGTACTACTTTTCCCAGTGTTTATTTTGATGGGGTCCAACCACATTCAACACTTTTAATTTTACACTAATTCTTCACTGAAGACTACATATTTATAGCTACAGTCCTCAGTGTGGCTGATTATCAGCCTGTTCTGCTACACTTAGCATGGCATCCACAGAGGCAGCTTATGATTTTCCAAGCACTAGTCCAGCCCGAGTCTCACCCACTTGCATGCTTTCACTAACCTGTCCTGACAAGCAACCAGATTAGCGTACTCTTACATCAATGCAGTGTAGCAGAAAGGAGCAGATGGATCCTGCAGGTTGTTTTCCCTCCAGACCGATGTGGGGAGTGCTTAGCATGCACAATGCCAACACTGAGCCAGTGAAATCACTGCTCTCTCAGCAAATTGCTGATAACTATTTTGGACGATGCTGTCGTGGGGATCCCTGGCCTTCCACCCTAGCACACGGGATGCACATGTACAGAAACAAGCACAAACATACAGGGATACCAAAAGACACACCGTTATCAATCTGATCAATTGCTGACAAAATCCTAAACTTAACTGAGCTAAAATAAAGCCACTGAGGGCATTGGTAAAGGGCAGGTCATCTGCCTTCCACCTAAAGCCTTGAATAAGTTTTGAGAATTTCAACTTTGGCCACATCGGCTGCTTTGATACCAGTTTCCTTTCTCATAAAAATTAAGCATGTTTTAAAAGCACTTCACTATAGTTTCTGTATCATGATATGTTATGTTTCATACACTCTGACATGGGAAAAGGTCAATGAACAGACCAATTGTCTTTCCATCTTCAACTACACTAATTGAAGGACAGGACTTAGTCATTATAATAATCTTGAAGCTTATCATAAGCAGACAATGCCATGGTCTTTAAAAAAAAAAAAAAAAGCTTTGTAAAAATAAACAGATGGCATCCATAATTAGCTCTGTGTGTGTTATGAGTTTGTTTACAGTTTCAACAACATTTTAAGACATTTTGACATAATTTTAATGACAAATCATCACTAAAATAAGCATCTACCCTTTGTAAAATATATGTGACACTTAAGTAAAGATTTTATTAGATAGTTTAGAACCTATATTTTTGAAAGCAAAACATGGTTTTGAGAGAAACAAGGTTCTGTATGATAAATATAATAAGAAAGGAACAAATGTAAAGCCATTCTGTTATTACTCGAAATAAATTTCACGTGAGAATGCATCTTACCACCCTAACTATTCAACCTACTATGTGACCAAGGGCTTTTTATATCAATATTAACCACTACCTTTGTTAAGTAAGAAAACATTTTTAAAAGCTCACAAAATGATTTAATTTCATCCTTCTATATCTATCGCTCAGAAAAGCACATACCATATACTAGACAAAGAAATACACATTGAAAGAATGAATGAAAGAGTAGCAAATTCAGAGTCATGTCTCTAGTAAGTGGCAGAGGCAGGGTTGGAATCTACATCCCTCCAGAAGTGATATTAGCTGCCTGTTCTTTCTCATGGAAAAATGGATAAGAAAGCATGTAGTAAAGATAAATAGCTAAACAATTATGTGCTATTATCTTTTATAAAATACATTATTATGGAAGTCTAAACACCCAAATTCATTGTAAGGCTCTGTTACACCTTAGAAGACCTCCTTAAAACTGTATAGGAAAAAAGTTTATTAAACTTATATTGAATAGAATCTAAAATTGGACCCACATTAACCCAATTTAGAGTTATATAACAGTAACACAACATTTTATAATCTTAGTGAGCCGCAATTATTACAAAATAAAATCAGCAGACAACTAAAATAATAACTACCTGCTAAAAACAAAATCATTAAAGAATTTTTTTTTAAATATCCACTGAGGTTCAAGTACTGTTAAAATACACAAAATAGTCTGATATACCTAAATTTTTCAGATAACAGAAATATGTCTTTTTAAAGGAAAACATAAATTTAAACATTTTTAAGAGAAATCCTTCTAAATACATTTTAACAGAATTCCAAAGTTATTCAACAGGATATGTGAAGCATTTCCTTTAGACCCTGTATTATTAGTATCATCAGGCATCTTATAACACTGATTAAATAACCATGTCTACCCCATATCCCTGAAAACTTAAAAATAGTTTCCCTGTGCAAGTTAAACTCAATGCTTAAGAAGAACAGAGGTTACAAAGAGAAAAAATTGTTCCCACATCAAAACATAATTCATTAAATGTTTTAAAAATGTCATTAAATAAAACAAAAAAGAAAGAAAAGGAAGGGAAGGAGGTAAAATCAATGGAAAATAAAGGTTAACTGAAACAAAAGGTTATAAGAAGAAAAAAAAGACTCAAACACTGGCTTCTGGTAAACCAACAGATTCATCATGTCCAACCTAGAACACCACGTCCAACCTAGAATAAAAAACAACCTCTGAAAGTATGATGTTAATAAACATCTATTCTGAGGACTGCTGTCGGGAGCGGGGTGGGGGGGCAGGACAAGGTTTCTGAGTAAGTTCTATTTGGGAAACACCAAGTCAATCTAAGTTAAACAGGTTTTTACTTTTTTTTTTTTAAAGACTCCTCAAACACATTAATCTGTAAATACATCTCAGAACTCTCTGAAAGCAGACTGTACAGCATTTATTTAACCGTACACCTCCTCCTTTTGCAGACAATCTTTATGGATTGAGAATTCCAAAGAACACACATTTAGAAACAATGCCTTAAACATTCAAAATATTGGGTAGGCCAAAATGGCTGTTCGGGTTTTTCTGGAACATTGCACAGAAAAACCTGAATGAAATTTCTGGCTAACCCATTACAAAACCCAATTCCCTTATGTGACTCTGTCCTCACCAAACAAATTGTTGGTCTTCACCCATGAATTTCCTGCCCCAAAGAAATATGTGCTAGTTCCAAGAAACATACGAGTGAAGGATCTTCCAGATAGTATAACTGTGCATTAGAGATTAATATACTGACATTCTAGTACATGAACCTTGGGGTTTGGTCAGCAAAATAAATACCTAGCTAAAAACGTGAGAGAGAGAGAGAGAGGCACACACAGACACACACACACACAAGCCCAAAAAGAGTGAAAGCTGCTCAGTTGTGTCCGACTCTTTGTGACCTCATGGACTACACAGTCCATGGAATTCTCCAGGCCAGAATACTGGAGTGGGCAGCCTTTCCCTTCTCCAGGGGATCTTCCCAACCCAGGGATTGAAGCCAGGTCTCCTGCACTGCAGGCAGATTCTTAACCAGCTGAGCCACAAGGGAAGCCCAAGAACACTGGAGTGGGTAGCCTGTCCCTTCTCCAGTGGATCTTCCTGACCCAGGAATCGAACCAGAATCTCCTGCATTGCAGGCGGATTCTTTACCAACTGAGCTATGAGGGAAGCCCATCCAAATCAGAATTTATTAATTCTCAAAGGCAAATTATTGACTGAGACGTATTTATCAAGTCAACACCACCTTGCAGACTCTGCTGTTGTTGTTAGTTGCTAAGTCGGGTGTGACTCTGCAACTCAATGGACTGTAGCCTCCAGACTCCTCTGTCCGTGGAATTTTCCAGGCAAGAATACCGGCGTGGGTTGTTTTCTTCTCCAGGGGATCTTCCCAACTCAGGGATCGAATTTGCACCTCCTGCACTGGCAGGTGGATTCTTTACCACTGAGCCTCCTAGGAAGTCTCGCAGGTTCTATCAAGAGCTTATAAATCAGCACTGGCAAAGCCAATTATGAATCTTATTATGAATCTTTTATTCAAACAGGTACAAATGACAATCATCAAATGCCATGTTAACATACATAATCACACTCAAAATCTATGAGTATGTATAGTTATATATGCCTACATTAGATGGTCAGGGCCAGCCAGTTTTTTATAGATCTATTTTCGAATTCACTTTAGTTGTCTGCTTGGTCACCATCAAACTGTCACTATTGTCAGTATTTGAGTCTAGATTTCTTGCCACTCCCTCAAATTTTTTGCTTCAAACGTATTTCCCCAAAAATATGAATAACTGAGCTTATCAAATGCAGTGGCAAAGTAAACCAAGTTTCACTTCACATGAGTACTTGATGTATCAAATTTCAATAGTAATAAACTTAGAAAAGCTAAATGTTTCTGGAATTGTGTTGTTGTTATCTGCCTTTGTAAAAGTTATAATCATAAATTCCGCCACCGCCACTGTGATCTTTAGCTTTATTCCTCCTCAAATACCAACTGCGTGCCTGCATGCTAAGTCACTTCAGTCATGTATGACTCTTTGCGACCCTATAGACCATAGCCCACCAGGCTCCTATGTCCACGGGATTCTCCTCGCAAGAATATTAGAGTGGGTTGCTATGCCCTCCTCCAGGGGATCTTCCTGACCCAGGGATCGAACCTGCATCTCTCAAGTCACCTGCATTGGCAGGCAGGCTCTTTACCACTAGCACCACCTGGGAAGTCCTAAATACCAATTAGGAAATATCCAAAACTAGTGAAGGAAAGACAGATATTTCCAGAGTCCTAAAGTCCTAAAGTATCCACCTATAAAATACCTTCATTAATAACAAGGGGAGAAACGCTAACATTACGGTGGGAAAATCCAAGACATGCCACCTTAACCAAGCCACCACCACCAGTAATGGGGTAAACAGACACTGCACGTCTCCTCTAATGCTCCTCACGGAAGAACACCATTTCTGTAATATTGTTGCTGAATACGCAATGTCTGGATATACTCAAGAGAAAAAAGACAAACACAAAATGAGGGACACTCTATAAAATAAATGGCCTGTGCTCACTTAAAAAAATGTCAAGGTCATAGGTGACAAAAAAAAAGACTAAGGAACTGCTCCAGATAAAGACTAAAGAGTCATGGCAAGCAGATATAATATAGGATCCTGAACCAATATTAAAATGTTGTATTTTTACTATAAAAGACATTAGTGGACAACTAGTGAAATGTGAACATGGTCTGTGGGAGAGAGCAATATGTCAATGTTAATATTCTGATGTTGATAATGGTATTGTGGCAATGTAAAAGAGCTTTCTTGTTTTTAGGGGATACATGTTTAGAGGTAAAGGAGCACCAGGCCTACAACTTACTCTGAAATGTTTCAGGTAAAGAGGACAAAGAGAAATTAAGATACAGGTATAGGATAAAAATAAAGCAAATGTAAATGTTAGTAAAGGGTGTTCAGGTATTTTTAGTAATGTTTAGAAATTTTATAGACATCAGAAATAATTGTAAAATAAAAATTAATAAAAGTTAAAGCAACATCACCAAAGTTTTTCTTTTTATATTATGAAACATTATTAAGGTAAAGATATCTGACTTGATTGATATTATCGTCTCTTTAGTAAAACCCTTCCATTGTGCTAAATAACCAAAAGCAGATAATTTGCTCAATGTGTTTTCTCTGACTTAAACTTTTAAATATACTTTATTATGTTGATTATCTAATAATTCTAAGGATTTTAAGAATGGGTAACTACATAACAGGCAAGCATTCCTCAAGGGGAACAAGATTCAGGCAAATTTTAATTACACACTAAAGTTAACTTCAAGTATTAACACTGAGACATGTTTAAAAGTTTAAATGTGTGTTTCATTTAGATGTTTGTAACAAAACCCACCCTACTAAAGAATTAAATAATTACTCAAGTTTATAGACGCTTGCTCCTTGGAAGAAAAGCTATGACAAACCTAGACAGCATATTAAAAAGCAGAGACATCATTTTGCTGACAAAGGTCCATATAGCTAAAGCTATGGTTTTTCCAGTAGTTGTGTACAGATATGAGTTGGACCATAAAGAAGGCTGAGCACCAAAGAATTGGTGCTTTCAAATTGAGGGTCCCTTGGACTGCAAGGAGATCAAACCAGTCAATCCTAAAGGAAATCAACTCTGAATGTTCATTGGAAGAACTCATGCTGAAGTTGAACCTCCATTACTTTGGTCACCTGCTGTGAAAAGCTGACTCATTGGAAAGGACCCTGATTCTGAGAAAGACTGCGGGCAGGAGGAGAAGTGGGGGACAGGGGATGAGATGGTTGGATGGCATCACCAACTCAATGGACATGAGTTTAAGCAATTCAGGAAGACGATGAAAGACAGGGAAGAGTCGCAAAGAGTTGGACACAGCCTAGTAACTGAACAACAACCACAAGTTTAAAAGAGAAGAAAGTCCTAAAGAGTGAGGAGAGGCATCAAATCAATGAACTATGTGTTAACTTGGCCATTAGTCAGAAAGAGGGTGATGTAAAGTGTTCAGTTCAGTTCAGTTGCTCAGTTGTGTCCGACTCTTTGCGACTCCATGAATCACAGCACGCCAGGCCTCCCTGTCCAACACCAACTCCAAGAGTTTACTCAAACTCATGTCCATCAAGTCAGTGATGCCATCCAGCCATCTCATCCTCTGTCGTCCCCTTCTCCTCCTGCCCCCAATCCCTCCCAGCATCAGGGTCTGAACACCCGGGATTGATCTCCTTTAGGATGGACTGGTTGTAAAGTGTTCACAGTTCCTTAAACAGAGGGTAGTTTTTTTTAAGGTGGTAAACAGAGGCCCAGCTGCTTAGTCAAGGCAGAAGCTGTCCCTAAAAGCAGAAGACCCATGTACACATCATAACTAACATCTGCACGGCACTGAAATTTATCAAACCCCTCCCCTGATCATGAACTTGCTCCCTGTTTCACTTTCATTTTACAGACAAGACACGTGAGATTCTCACAAGAAGTATGTGGTAAGAGAATGTTCTAACACCCAAATAATATTATGTTAAATTAACATAAGTTAAACTAACTTCTTTATTAAATACAAGTCTAATTGACAGATACTACAAAGACCCGGTTTGTGAAAGCCATTTTTTGAAAGAAGAACTTGTTCGATTCAACTGAGTAAAGCAATATAGGTATGATTACCTGCTGAAATATGAGGAAATTGTCCTGTTACATAAAATTGGGTTTCATAATGGTATTTGGCATAATAGGTCTTTATCTTTTTTTCGTTTGTTGTTATTCTGGCCTGAAAGGACAACTGATGTCATTATTTTTGGTTTTGCTTTTTCAGGTCAGAGAGATTTTTTGTCCAAAATGGAATCTAACATATACCTATTAAAATACTGAAACTCTACCTCCTGGGAATACAGGATTTCAAAATAAAGATCTAAAGTTAATAAATTTTGATCCACAGGCCTCAAAGAAAAATAGCATGTTGGGAAATAGGCCCCAACACACCATTCCTGTAAACTCACCTTGAAAATAATGGCTACATTCAAGGGTGGTGCTGAAAACTGAACAAATTCTATTATAGAACTTTCCTGTTGACTCCCACACAAATAGTCAGATGAAGAAAGGATAAGAGAACTATTAGGGGTTGAACTGTACTCCCCTCACTTCCGCCCAATTCATATATTTAAGTCCTAACCCCGAGTACTCAAAATATGATTGTGTTTGGAGATGGGGCCTTTAAAGAGGCAATTAAGTTAAAATGAGGTCATTAAGGAGGGCTCTAATAAAATATGACTGATGTCCTTACAAGAAGAGATGAGGACACAGATGACACACAGCAAAAAAGGAAGACCACAAGAGGACACGAGAAGACGAGCTCTAACCTGCAGGCCACAGAGAAAGGCTCCAGAAGAAGCCGCTCTGCCACACCTTGATTTTACACTCCTGTCTCCATAAGTGCAAGAAAATGCTGCTTAAGCCACCCAGTCTGTGATAAGCTGTTGTGGCAACCCTAAAAAACAAATACAGTAACAAATTTGGAGAGTTCTAGAACTCGAAGACACCAACATAGCTTACAAAATGCTTCAAAACAAAAACTAATTAAAATGTCTGACAAATTTAACTATTCATGTCTGTTTAACAAAAACTTCTTTCCTTCAATTTTCCAGTAAGACTCAAAGAAAGACATTAATTGACAGTATAATATAACCTTCTTTATATTCTCAGTTTCCTAGGAAAGTAACTTCAAATATTCCATAATATTCCAGTTCTGGCTAGCTCCAGCCAGTCTGAGAATCCTGGCCTCTGTGACTTCAAATACAATTAAAATCTCAATTTCTGTCCAGATCTAAAATACTCCTTCTGGCAAGAAGGGAATTTTACAAATTAATTACAAATCCATTTCCCTGTAATTTCTCCTATTTCCACCAATTATTCTTTCAGTCAAACACCTCAACTCCATAAAAGACTAAACTCTTCCAGTACTTTTTAAAATTTAAAATTGCTCTGAAATAAGAAAATGATATTTGTTCAGTTATAGTCAATTCTCAGAAATCAGATTTAGGCTGCAATAATTCTTAATTTTTTAATGTGTGAAACTGCAAAGAATAAGAATCAAGATGCTTAAAAAGGTTTTCCTAAAATGCTCCTGGAAAACAAGGTTCCATACAATACAAATATCTCTGATGGGATCTCTGATGGGATGTGGGGGTATCTGGCCTCCAGAGAATTTCAACAGCATTACTATACTTCTTCTTTCACAGCAAAAGTAGATTCCTCCTTCAATGTTGCAATCAGTATAAGCCACTGACTGAGGTCTAACCAAGGGGATACAATTTAGATCTCTGTTCTCCAAGATGTAGAATAGCCAGCTAACCATGTTTGGGCATTAAATTTAACATGTTACTCCTTTCTATTTGAGTTTTCTAGCCCTTTTTTTTTTTTTTTTTTTTGCCTTTGTAGACAATATTAAGACTGCTTTTCAAAAACAATAAAATCTAAAAATTACTTGGAATTTGAAAATTAACAATTATACACACACACACAATTTGGAAAGGTATAGTCAGGATCCAAAATACTAATTTTAGCACAAAGACCTAAGGATAAATAGTTTATCAATGTAACCCTTTTGTGAGAGTCATGTTCAGAAGAAAGAGTTCCATCTCTGTTTTTCTCTTACACAAAACCCTTACAATGAAAAGGAGACTTCTTCCAAAGCAGTTAGGATTTCAGCTATGCTTGTTCATTTGCAACAATAATTTTTCAATCAACTGACTAAAGAATAAAAGGAAGTTATTATTAATTAATTTGTGGCCCAGTTCACCATCTGAAAAAAAATTACTGACACGCTTTTCAAATTATAATGACAACAGTAACAGTGAATGTATTAACCAATGTTTAACCAACATAGCATGCAGAATATTACTGGTAAGATTCTTAGTTAGGAAGAAAAGTGAATGCTTACTATAAACCAGGCTCTATTCTGAGCAGTTAAATATTCATTCATTAATGCTTACAATCCTATAAAGCAAGTGTTACATTACTGTCACTTCACAGATAAGGGAAATGAAGCATAGTGAAGTTAAGGAACTTGCTTACAGACACACAGCTAGGAAGGAACAGGGCTAGGACTTACTGGTGCTGAGTGAAAATAGAGGATGCTCATAATCTACTGAAACAATGATTAAATGAGCTCCCACTGGTCAGCTATGACTGTTCTGAACTGTTTTAGAGTCTAGAACCTCACCAAGTTTCTCCCTGGTAAAGTGTGTGTCCAATTTCAGAGGGTCCACAGACTCCCCTCCAGCTCATTAAAGAGCCCAGATAACCCAGCTTAGATGTTTCTGGTTTGGGAAGAGGGAAATACCATCACAGTTCACTCCTCTCCAGGGTCTCTATTTCCCCGGACTCAGGGAACCACGGAGGATATTGAAGCACTGGTATCTGGGGGCAGTGACAGCTGACAACAAGTAACAGGCTCTTCTCTCTCGTGGGCTGGGAGGAACTGAGAGACCAGCTTCAGAGAACTCCAGGGAAGAACATGAAAGGCACAAGGCATGAAGATGCTCGGACCCTGCAGAGACTCACGGACCCTGGAGAGAAAGGTAACCAAGGCTTCAGAAGAGTCCCTGTTCTCTTTGCCAATGAATCCAAGTGGTCCATGTATGTTAGTTGGATTCTGATCTCTGGATCTTTGAGACAAGGAGAATGGTGGGAGGACAGGCTCTTTCTGTCCTCGGGAGTAGATACAATCCTATCACCAACTACTTGAATATCACAACTAATAGGATTTGGTACTGACCACCCCCGAAAAACCACAGCTAAACCACAGGAGAGGATGTAACCACCGAGAAAGGATAGGAATTCGGAGTAACGATCCGATAGGCCAAGTGAATCTAAGCAAACTCCAGGAGACAGTGGAGGATAGAGAAGCCTGCTGTGCTGCAATCCACGGGGTCGCAATGAGTCAAACACAACTTAGCGACTGAACAACAACAATGACCAGTGAAACAGAGCAGCTAAGGGACAGAGAAAAAAAAAGAAACTCTATCCAAAAAACCAGTAAAGGCACC
Organism: Dama dama; assembly: GCF_033118175.1. Lineage (NCBI taxonomy): Eukaryota > Metazoa > Chordata > Mammalia > Artiodactyla > Cervidae > Dama > Dama dama. The sequence continues at coordinate 80,118,888 of NC_083710.1, read as the reverse complement.
TAGAAACTCCAAGAGTAGCGATACAACGCACACACACACACCCCACTCAACCCGCAATTAGACTTTCTGGGATAAAATATCATAAGGGTCTTTATGGGGTGATGATATGTCCCACAGTTGGATCCTGCCCTTTGAGCACAACTTTGCACATGTTCAACCACTCGTCGACTTGGTCCGTGTGCAGTGCTGTAACAGTAACACAGGCTGAGTGGCATATAAACAACAGAAATGTATTTCTCACAGGCCGAGGGGCTGGGAGGGAAGTTGAAGATCGAGTAACAGCTGATTCAGTGTCTGGTGAAGGCCACGTCTCAGCCCACAGACGGCCACCTTCTCACTGAGTCCCTACATGGAGGAGGGCAAGGTTCTCTCTGGGGCACACAGCCCACCCATAATCTGATCACTTCCCAGAGGCCTCACCTCCCAAAACCATCACACTGGGGGGTAATGTTTCAACATGTGAATTTTGGAGAGACACAAACATTCAACCTACTGTATTTGTATACTCAAAATCAGCTAATGTTATGATATGCAGAGTATACCACAATAGAGACTATTAATTTCTTTTTCAATAGTTCAGTTAACATAGGGAGTTCCCTGGTAGTCTAGTGGTTAGGATTTGGTGCTTTCACTGCTATGGTTGGAATTCAATCCCTGGTCAGGGCACTGAGATCCCACAAGCTGCGAGGCATGGACAAAATTAATTAAAAAAAAAAAAGTATAGAGTCATTTTCACTCACTCAAATTCTCATGAAATTTAGCTCCTATGCACCAGTCCTCAGGAAGCTACTTAAAGATATGCTGCAGGGAAAAAAAGGAATAAACCAACAGTGATTAAGACAAAAGTCCAGGAGAAAAGAAATTTTTAAAAAGAGAGGTACATGAAATTCTCAGGAGAGGTGGGGAATGTAGCAGATTAAAGGAAACCACAGACTGCTACACAAAGGCAAAGTGACAAAAAAAAACCTCGATGGGTCTGAATATAATGAAACACAGATCAAGTATGTGGATAAATCAGTGATAAGTACATAGAAACCTAAGCCAGCACACAGACAAACCAGAAGACAGTTTTCAGCTACAGAGAAAGCACAATGGTGCAGGAGAGTGAAAGTAATCTTATGAGACAACACGACTGCTATAACAGCATTCACACTGTGATCATAATAAAATCCCCGATACTGGGCTAACCCAAATCATGACACAGTGATAGCAGAATCGTGAATCCCTTGAGAGACGGAGGCGATGATTAATTATTCCTAATCAACGGCAGAGAAGCCAGAGCCTTCCTCCGGCCTTTTCCTCCCTCAGCAGCCATGGCTGCTCCTCGCCCAGAGCGGCGGGTCCCCACACACATCACTTCAAAGGGGCTCCCCTCTTCCATGTGGTTTCTCATTTCTCCTTTATTTCTTTTTCCTTTTTTTTTGCCGGAAGGGGAGTGGGGGAGGCAATGGTGATGGTGGTGGTGGTCGGTGGTATTGGTAATTACTCAAGGGTTGATATTGGGTCAAAAAGTCAATAACATGTCAATCCAGCTGTTTCAAGCCCCATAATTTTCAAGCCCCATAATCTTTCACCTTTATGAGACGAAAGTTCTTCAACTGTAAGGATAACCTTGTGTGTGTGTGTGTTAGTCGCTCAGTCATGTCCAACTCTTTGCGACCCCATGGACTGCACAACTTACCAGGCTCCTCTGTCCACGGGATTCTCCAGGCAAGAATACTGGAGTGGGTTGCCATTCCCTTCTCCAGGGGATCTTCCTGACTCAGGGATCAAACCTGAGTCTCCTGCATCGCAGGTGGATTCTTCACCACCTGAGCTACCAGAGAATATTATCACCCATCTAAGAAGTCAGAATATAGTACCATGGACACCTCTCAAAATAAATTCTTGATTTAAAAAAAAAGATATAAGAACCACCTAACCACAAGTGAATTAAAATGCAGATTGATTAATCATAAAGCTATGGTAAGATGCTGATCATGACCATGAAAGCAAGTTAAAACACAAAGGTACAATGAAAACACCTGGAGATTCACAACTATAGAAAAGAAAGTACAGTAATGCTACAATAATGAAAAATTAACAATGAAAAGAGCAAAAATGAAGGGTTAGGAAAGAAATCAGGATTAAATATAAATGTGCCAATTTTCACTCATTTTTATAAAAAAAGAAACAATATACTCTCAAATTGGAATAGGAAGAAATGTGATGACAAAAATATAAATAGTTCCAATAATCATTTATCTTATTAATAACATCCTTTAGGAATTAATATTTCAGCAGAAAAGAAGAAACATTCATCTAATAGTTCAGCAACTTCATCATTTCAATTTCTTTTCCTTCTGTTAAATATAAATAAAATAAGCTAATTCAAGAAACAATATGGAAAAATAAGAGTAATGAGAAAGAAGAGTCCTACTGGGTACTCTACTATAATAAAAAGATATAACATCTAAAACAGTATGGTACCAGCACATAAATAATAGAAAGGCTAAAAAAAAGAAAACAGTAAAGTAAAAACCTGCATATATATGAGAATTCATTACATAATGAAGAAGACTCTCAATTACTGCCAAAAAGAATAATTATTCAGTAATGGCTATGAGAAACAGGTAGACATTTGGGGAGAAAAAAAAAATCCCTGGTGAAGTGAAAATTTCACCAAGGAAGATGACATAAGTACTAAAAGAAAACATGGAAGAAAAGTTGAGTAGGAAAAGTCTAAGTATGTCATAACATCAAAAACAAGAGATTTAGCAATTCAACTGCAAAATTTTAAAACAAAAATTTTCTCCACAGAAAGAAAAACTACATCAAAGTAAAAAAGACAGGCAACAGGTGAGAGAAAAGTAGCTAGGAATCGTATCTGTATATTTTGTATCTGCATTCATTTGTTTATATTGCCAGGAAACAAACAGTTTTCTGGACTGGCGAAGGAGGCAACTGTTAACTCACAGAGCATCTTCACACCATTTCTCACATCCTGACTCCCCATGGTCTGATGTCCCTGTGTGGGCAGAGGGGGTGCACCTATCACAGGACAGCAACCCCACAAGGATTCATCTAAGAACTGACATAAGCCCTGCTGCCACGTCTGCCCTTCCTCAGCTCTGGAGAGAGAGCAAACTTGACTCTGGAAAGTAAATAAGTCTTTCCAGAGAGAGAAGGGCAAAGGCCTGGAATGTCAACAAATGGCTCTGGGGAAAGATAAGACTTTCTCTCTAACAAGCTCCATCTTTAGAGTTGTTATTATTTAATCAGGTGCCAGAGGTCTTTGCTTAGAAAGCCCTCACTGTAAAAATGTGAAAATATTCATGGAGCATTGCTTTCTGATGATATCACAAATGGCTAATTTCCTGAAAAAATATAAAACATCTACAACTCAATGAGAAACCCAAAGGGCAAAAGAAATGTAAATGACTCTATAAAAAAAATTCATCCTCACTCAGAAGAAAAACAAAATGAAAATGTGGTACCATTTTTCACTATCATACACAGATCCAAAAGCAAAGATCCTTTTAGCCAGGCAAGTTCTCCTAAAAAAGGCACCTGGATACTATTTCACTAAATTATATAAGAACCTATCACTTTGCAGGCAATTTTACTTTCACATGTGCAAAATCATAATATAAAAGGTATTTCATAATTGCACTATTTATGATAGCAAAATACTGGAAAAATTAAAAATAGGAAACTGGTGAAATGCATACTCATACAAATGAATATTCAAAATCATAATAATGAAGAAGATAACACTTTAAATTAAGTATGAAACACTACAAAAGACAATTTTTAAGTAAAACAGATGTTGCCTCTACAGGAAAAATACACGGTTATGATAAAAAATCTGGTATGGGAAGTTATTTTTCCAACTCTTCTGAATATATTAGGTTTTCTTTTAACCAATGATTACTACTTCTTAGTATTTCAATTCAATAAAGAAATAAAATTATTCAAGCAAAATTACATATTTATTTCTTTAAAATAAGATTTTAATAAAGTTGCATTTTTGGTAAAGTATTTATCCATCTCTCTATTCATCTTTCAGACTCAGAGAAGGAAACATACATAAGCATGAGTGGATACATATGCACACTTCTACTAGGACAAGAAATGGGGACCATCCCAAGCAAAGGGAATAAAACCTGATAAAGGCGCACAGAGGTCAAACTGAATCCAGGAAAAAGAAAGGAGAGATTAAGGCTATAGAGCAAATGTAATGTAAAAGCATTTGAATTATATCTTTAAAAAAAAGAAAACAATAACTTCAGATATGCAGATGATACCACTATAATGGCAGAAACTGAAGGGGAACTAACAGTCTCTTGAAGAGGGTGAGAGAGGAGAGTGAAAAACTGGGCTTAAAACTCAACATTCAAAAAACTGAGATCATGGCATCTGGTTCCATCACTTCCTGGCAAATAGATGGGGAAACAATGGAAACTGTGACAGATTTTATTTTCTTGGGGTCCAAAATCACTGAGAACAGTGACTGCAGCCATGAAATTAAGATACTTGCTCCCTGGAAGAAAAGTTATGACCAACATAGACAGTGTATTAAAAAGCAGAGACACCACTTTGCCGACAAAGGTCCACAGTCAAAGCTATGGTTTTTGCAATAGCCATGTATGGATGTGAGAGTAGAACCATAAAGAAAGTTGAGTGCCAAAGAATTGATGCTTTCTAACTGTAGTGCTGAAGACTCTTCAGAGTCCCTTAGACTGCAAGAAGATCAAACCAGTCCATCCTAAATGAAATCAGTCCTGAATATTCACTGGAAGGATGGATGCTGAAGCTCCAATACTTTGGCCATCTGATGCGAAGAACCGACTTACTGGAAAAGACTTTGATTCTGGGAAAGATTGAAGGCAGGAGGAGAAGGGGATGACAGAGGATGAGATGGTTGGATGGCATCACTGACTCAATGGACATGAGTTTGAGCAAACTCAGGGAGATAGTGAAGGTCAGGGAAGCCTGGCGTGCTGCAGTTCATGGGATTACAGAGAGACAGGACTTAGCCACTGAACAACAACATAAAAGCATTTGAATTTTATCTTTAAGAAAAAGAAAACAGTGACTTTAAAAACAAACATATGAGAATAGCATAGATAATCCTGACACCTAAATTCTCACCAAAGAGAGATAAAAACCAGTATTTATGCACCAAACCCAGTGACTTTCTCAGTGTTTCTCTTTAAGGAGAAATGATATTTATTTCAAATGTCACTCTTAAGGAAATCTAGCAAAGTGAAAATGCTACTCACACTGTGTTACCAGGAAAAAATGTACAAATTCTAAAGCTGGAAAAAGTGACAATTCAATCAGGAAATTTAAAGGAAAAAAAAGAAAATTATAGCTCTCCAGCCTCAAACTGAAACACTAATTAGAGATAACATATATCTTAGAAGATAAAGAATTTGGTGAATGTGCCTTAAGTATTATAATTTAAGGTTAGTTAAGAAATTTGAAACAGAAAATCTACCATTAAAAGGACATCCGAATTGTTTAAACAATATCAGAAAGATATCTTTGAAATATCTAAGCATGGCTTTTGGAATACCATAAAACACAAGATACTTTTTATCATGCTCCCATTCAGTCACAGCCTCCATCACCAAATATCCCTCCACCACACAGATGTTTCTTCAAAAAAATAAATAATAATTTTTTGGGAACTGACAAAATTACTGTCCCTGAAAGCAAATGCAAGAGAGAAATAAGATATTATTAAACATTAAATGGGAGACACAATTATTAAATTGTGCTATTATATAGCACCGAATTAGGCACTGTCAGACTTTTTCCTGAAATTCATGTATGTATAATCTTTTTCTGAGGTTACTGAACATAATTTCCTGGCAAGTCACTCATGATACAAATTGTAATCACAGGTACCCAAGTGACTTAGACTGACAACACAGAATTATTTGATAATAAATATAAACTTTTGGAGGTCTTATACCAAAATGACCATGGGACAAACTTGAAAAAACTTATGGGCTGAGATACATGAGCCAGAAACAAATAAAAAGTAAAGGATTGTTTCAAAAAAAAATTATAACATAATAACAAAGTGCCCCAAAAAAAACCACTGATTATTAATTCTGCAAAATCTGCTAAGTATCCCAACTAAACTCTCTAGTATTTATTGAGTCTTGAATACAATAAAAATACATTGTAGTCACTTCAAATTGCCTTCGGGATCATATTACAAAGCTATTATTCTCATCCTGACATAATCAAGTCTCCATTTTAATCAAAAACATGATTTCCCAGCTAGTTATATAATTAGACATACTTCATTATAAAGATATATATTTAATCAAAATCAAATTAATCTTTAAAAGGCAAAATTCTGTCAATTCTGAAGATATTCACAATAGGATAGTGGCTAAACAAGTAATTTCAAACAGAAGTATTGTAAGTATTGAGGAAAAACTACTAAGGTTAATACTGTACAAATTATAAATATGAATTACTCTTGGTCTCAAAACACAGTTAGATACACAAATTCTACCACAGTATATGAAAATCTGTCCCATGGTATAATCTCATAAGCATAATACTGAGAAAAGAAGCCATGTACAAAAAATTTATATATAATATAATCCCATGGATTTAAATTTTAGAAAAGAAACATGCAAAATTATTTCTACTGTCAAGGCGTGTATAAACAAAAGGAAGAACTATCCAGAAATATAAGGAGATGTTGTTTAGGATTCAGTCAGAATAATAAACAGGAAGAGGGAGGAGGAATCTCTAAGAATGGGAAGAAGTTGAGGGGCGGGGGTAAGAAGTACTGGCATTTTGATACTTCTCGATCCAGTTGATGCTCACAAGAACTTCCGTTTTTACTAATTTTTTCAACTACACATTTGTGTTCTACATATTTTTCTGTATTTGTATGTCAGTTTACAATTTAAACCAAAGAAAAGGGGGAAGAAGAAAGGAAATGAAGCCATCAGTGAGTTACAGTATACCAGTGGCTTCCTGAAACCTTGCTCGGAATTGACCAAGTATGTCCCTGAAGTTAACAGTTCCAGGCAGCCACTTCACTTCTCAATCTCACAACTGTGGCAGAGGTGTCCATTCCTCTAGAAGCAAGCTTGGATGGTTCAGTTCTGAGAGTCATTCCGGAAAGCTCACTCTCAATACCTTTCCTTTCCCCATCTCTTCCAAAGATTTGTAGGCACTTAATCCCTTTCTATGTGTTATATCTTGATTAGTTTCCCTTTTCAGCATATGAACCCTAACTAATGCACTTCATCAAGAAAGGTTCAAGAAAAAAAAAAAAAGAACTGGAATTTCCAATATAAAGTATTAGCAGTAACGAAGGAGGGGGCTAATCAGTGACCATCAAATTAACCTGATACTCATCTGTCATTTCCAACAGGTTTCTTAGCACTAACATAAAAACTAAATCTTTATTTCCCATTTTGAGTTGATTTCTAGCTTTTATAAAACCAAAAGGGGTGGTGAGGAAGGGAAAAGTTTAGAGGCATGGAGAAGAATGAAGAACAGAGTTTTCGTTACCTGGAGTCTCGTGTTCATTTCCAAGAAATAAAAATTCTTTTTTGAGTCCACAAGGAATTCTACGGTTCCAGCAGAAGAATAATTCACTGCTTTGGCAAGGGCTACGGCTTGTTCTCCCATTGCTCTTCGTGTCTCAGAATCTAGAAAAATGCTGCAAATATACACAGAGTGACCACCTACATTTTGAACAAAAATTAAGTAATCTTTTGTGTGCATTACATAAACATTTTCTTTACATTTACTCAGATATGATTATTTATGTCAACTTTCAAAGTATATGCTTTATATATGCTTAGAATACATGCTTACTGTTAATTAAGCATAACATAACAACATATGTGTTATTATAACATAATAAATCAACTTCAAATTTTTATATAAAACTAACATCTGAACCAGTCAATCCTAGAGGAAATCAGTCCTGAATATTCATTGGAAGGACTGATGCTGAAGCTCTAATACTTTGGTCACCTGATGCGAAGAATTGACTCATTGGAAAAGACTTTGATTCTGGGAAAGATTGAAGGCAGGAGGAGAAGGGGATGACAGAGGATGAGACGGCTGGATGGCATCACTGACTCAATGGACATGAGTTTGAGCAAACTCTAGGAGTTGGTGAAGGACAGGGAAGCCTGGCATGCTGCAGTCTGTGGGGTCGCAGAGTCGGACACGACTGAGGGACTGAACTGAACATCTGAACTTTCCATGTTATACTGCAACTTTAATCAATCTATAAAATATACAACCGCTTTAGCAAAACTAGTTGTTTACAACTAGTAAAATTTTACACATGTATTCGGAATTTCTCCAAATAAGACTGGAAGATGTACCTTATGGAGAAAAGGCATGTTAGGTGAGATCGCTTTAAGCAAGTATTACAGTGCTGCTCGCAGAGATGGTGAGTGCAATGTTAATGAACCAACAATACGCATAAAATAAGGTGTCTTTCAACAGAAACACATACAAAACAAGATTATGTATTAATCGGTTGATGAAAATGTTCTGACTGGAGAGTCATAGAAACTTAACTCTGTATTTCCTCTGAGAGTAACACTTCAGTATGCTGACTTTCTAAAACCTAATTACCACAAATAATAAGAATCAACAGTACATCTAACAAATCCTCACAACTTTTGCTTCACAATAAAGAAACAACTTCCAACAGAAATAAAGGGTTTCAATGAACCCTGAAAAGAATATTATCAGACCATGTCCTCATTTTCATATATTTTGTTTCTATGAAAGAAAGGCTCTGAGAAACAAAACATTGACTATTTTTCTATTTGTGGATTAAAATTAGTCTCAAATGTATAAGATTTAGATGGCATCTTATAAACATTTTATTATGGAAGAGCATAATGAACTTGGTCTTCCCTGGGGGCTCAGCTGGTAAAGAATCCGCCAGCAATGCCGGAGACCTGGGTTCCATCCCTGGGCTGGGAAGATTCCCTGGAGGAGGACATGGCAACCCACTTCAGTATTCTTGTCTGCAGAATCCCCATGGACAGAGGAACCTGGCGGCTACAGTCCATGGGGTCGCAAAGAGTCAGAGATGACTGAGCGACCAAGCACATAACAAACTTGCATGTATCTGTCTGCCATATATAACAATTATTACTAAACAGCCACTCCTGTCCTATCTAATGGCATGTCTACTTTTCTACCAGCCCCACCCCCTTTTTTTAATTTTAAAGCAAATCCCAAATTAGGTATCACTTCTTCCATAAAAACTCCCGTATCTATTTCTATAAGTACTTTCGTAACAATCACATTTTAAACATTAACAAGACCTCTTTAACAGTTTTAACATCTGTATTTAGTATTCAAATTTCCGAGACTATCTCATAAATTTTTTATAGCTAATTTCTTTGAGTCAGGATCCAAATAAGCTCTAGCCACTGCATTTTACATCTTTGTGATTCTTTTAATTTGTCATGTCCTCTTCTGTTTCTTTAAGCCAAGAATCTGGTCATTTTCCTGTCTCGTTCAGGCATAGATGACATTGCAACAATAACTGGATGACAGAATTAATGCAACCAAAAAAAAAAAAGGAAAGTGCAACTAAAGATTAACATCATAACATTTGGATAGTCGCAAGCACAGTGCGTAGAACTACTTCTGGCCTGTCTGGCCCTGCTCCTTCCCTTATCATGAACTTTCCTAGTGACACTCACAGCTGCAGGAAAGCTCATCACTGCGCTCAAAGGGCAGAGGTGGAAACTTCCCTGGTGGTGCAGTGACAAAGAATCTGCCTTGCAATGCACAGGACACGAGTTTGATCCCTGGTCGAGGAACTAAGATCCCACATGCCGTGGGACAACTAATAGATCCTACTACTACTGTTAAAGTAATTTCAGCTCTATTAAATAGTTTTTATTACAATGGGAAAGAATCATAAGAAATATATAAAATCAGACTACTCTATATTTTCCTCAGGAGAAGCGCTTACCTTGGTGCTTCCTCCACCACTTTCTGATTTCTTCTCTGAATTGAGCACTCTCTTTCATTGAGCCACAAGGCATTCCCATGTTTATCACCTAAAACCTGAAAGAGCAATAATACCACTTGAAAAATTATACAGTCATATCCATAGCACACATGCCCAGTTAACATTTCTCCATGTAACACCCCCTGGTTTTTAACACTCTGACCTCCTAAAACAGAAGACAACTCTCAAATACAATATCCTTTTGTATGACACCAGTGCAAGAAAATTGTATTATCTACCACTCTAAAACCCAATGAAACATTTTTATTAAAAAGACTTGAGGAAAAAAATTTTCATGTTGCATTTCTGATACACTGGGTAAAATATCAGAATCAATTGTACAAATTTGTGAAGGATGCTGAGCATCAGTAAAGGGAATTTACATCTTAGATTTCACTGGCACTTGGGAGAGCCACGGTGCTATGACAAACATCTACTTGTTGTTAATACTGCAATGTCTGTTGATCAGAAAATGCTATTTCATTTACAACTGATACGCAGTCTGTTACTTTATACACCAATATTTTTATACTGTTTTATGTTTGTTATAAGAAATTAGTAAAAAGTCTGGGGTTAATATATAGCATTATGGTTTTTCCCATTTGTGATAATGGGAAATAAACTGGAGCTTTTAATTTTAATATTTATTTATATGTTTATTATTTGACTGTGCTGGGTCTTAGTTGCAGCATGTGGGATCTAGTTCCCTGAGCAGGGATCAAACCCAGGCCCCCTGCATTGGGAACTTGGAGTCTTAGCCACTGGACCACCAGGGAAGTCCCTAGAGTTTTTAATTGTAATAAAAATATTAAAATACTGAATGAGACATGCTTTTACTTTTAAAAAAATAAACACCATTTATTCGAAATTCAAATTTAACATGTATTTCCTTAGTTAAATCTGGCAACCCTAAAACATGCTTTCTGTTCATGTTTTTCCCAGAACACTTGATATTTAGAAACAGATTAATCAATTTTCATGATTAAGGAGTAGGTGTATATTACTGAATGCATATATTTAAGCTAATGGAGATAAAAGCTATTCTAGAAGCAAAAAGATAAGGCACTAATTTAAACTCCAAACAGCTATGTAATCTCTCTTGGCAAGTCACTCTGTTTCTTCATGCATCATTAATAGTAGATATCATCTTAATATTTTATATGGCTCCTGAAAACATTGAAAAGATCATGATTTAACAATATATTAAACAATAAAATGAACAGTTAATACATGATTGCATGATTAATTTTTAGGAATTTAAACCTATCCAAACCTCCAGAATGCTTCCAAAGGGAAACATTATGGTAATGAAATGCCAATAAGTTGGAATTTTATTTCTAAGACTCAAAAATGACCACAGAAGTACATCCAGAATTATTTTTAAATGTTAAATTTATTCTACCTTTTCTCTTTTTATTTATTTTTTTAAAATTTTTTTGTGATTTTTTTTTTTAAATTTTTAGTAGTTGGGGGCTAATTATTTCACAACATTTCAGTGGGTTTTGTCATACATTGATATGAATCAGCCATAGAGTTACACGTATTCCCCATCCCGATCCCCCCACCCACCCCCCTCTCCAGCATGTATATTATCTATTCTACCTTTTCTTATTCTAATTGATGTAGAAGTGAAAGTAGACTTAGCCTTCAAGAAATAGTGACAACAATCAAGAATTCTAAGAAACATTTTTCAACTGTAAAATATTAGATTCAAATATACATAAATGATCTACTTTTTTTTTTTTTCATTTTGGTCACAGAGTCAAGTTTCTTTTTCTCTGAAGTCTGTGCATAGTTTTTCTTCTGGCCACACCATGTGGCTTTTGGGATCTTAGTTCCCTGCCCAGGAACTGAACCTGGGCCACAGCAGTGAAAGCCCGGGGTCCTAACCACTGGACCACCAGGGAATTCCATTAAACAAATTAAGAGACAAAGTAACCGGACAACATTATAAAAAAAAAAGTAAGGGAAGTTAATGCTCAATGCATCATGAGGCTTTTAAACTTTCCATATCACCCTTTACAGACACGTGTGATTATGATTATGATTATGATTATGAAATGATCTCCCAGGTATCTAGCTTATTAAGAAAAGCTTCATCATTAATAGACCACTTCACGTAATGCAACCTTTCAGCATCCATGGATCCAGCCCATAAATTGCCAGCAGTGCCCTGGTTTCAACAGAGCAGTGCCACTCCTACTGTCAGTACACAGATTCAGCCTGAGAAAGAACCAAGTATGTGATAGCTCATTTAGAAAATACTACTACAATTATACTACATTCCTCGACTATGGCAGGATATTCAAACACCAGTAACAGCGTCTGCTTCCAGGGATGGAAACCAGGGGGCTCAGAGACAAGAGTGAAAGAACCTTTACTTTTTGTTGAATACCCTCTATCATGTGCACACATGATCCAATATTAATTAATTAAAAATGAAGAAAGTAAGTTGAAAAAACAAAAGCAACTCCCAAGTGCAGACCAGATCTGGGAAACACCTGTGCTGCCTATTTAAGTTACTGGGAGGCACTTTCACCTATGTTAAAAAATATCAGCATAAATATATGCCATGGTTAATTAAAATAAGCTAAAAATTGACATAGAAATATTATTTAACACAACACAACAAACATTTATTGAGTATCAGTAAAAAAGTGATACTTTTTAGCATGGAAAGAGTGAGATGGCTATAGGTAATATGGCTTAAGTGGTCTTCTGACAGCACAAGTAAGTGCTGGACGGGGAATACAGAGAAGGGGAAAATCTATTTTGCCTTTAGGATCTTACAGGAAGGACAGCTCAAATATTAATATCTCCCCTAAATTATAGGCTCCAATATCCAATAGTCTACTCAAACCCACATTTTGGTATCTGAGGGACATCTCAGCCTTCATCTGTTCATTTTCATACCCTGATTTCCTCCAAATATGCACCTCTCACAGTCTTTCCCATGTCAGTAAAAGACAGTCCCATTCTTATCATTTCTTGGGCCAAAAGCCTAAAAATATTTCTGATGCCTAATTTTTTTTTTATATCACATCAATCTTTTAGAAAATCTAGTCTACATTCACAAAACACCCTGAATTCAATCACCTCTCACCACCTCCACCACATGCTGGCCCAAGGGACTACCCTCTCAAACTAGAATTATTATAAAAACCTTAAGGACCCATAAACAAAACAGATATAGAACCCTCAACATTCAATAATTTTAAAAAGTAAAATTTGAAAGTGGGGGGGCAACCAAGGATGAGACTTGAGCGGTCACCAGAAAATACGATATCCACTTTTGGTTAATCAACTTAAAAAAAAAAAAAACACACATGCTCAACATCAATATTCATTAGGGAAATGCAAATTAAAACAGAGATACTGTTACATGTCCACCAAAATGGCTAGACATTAAAAAACTGAGAACATCAAATGGTGTGAAAGATGGCTGAACTGGGAACTTTCTATCAACAGTTCTATGAAGACCTACAAGACCTTCTAGAACTAACATCCAAAAAAAGATGTCCTTTTCATTATAAGGGACTGGAATGCAAAAGTAGGAAGTCAAGAAATACCTGGAGTAATGGGCAAATTTGGTCTTGGAGTACAGAACGAAGCAGGGCAAAGGCTAATAGTGTTTTGCCAAAAGAACACACTGGTCATAGAAAACACCCTCTCCTAGCAACACAAGAGAAGACTCCACACATAGACATCACCAGATGGTCAATATCGAAATCAGATTGATTATATTCTTTGCAGCCAAAGATGGAGAAGCTCTATACAGTCAGCAAAAACAAGACTGGGAGCTGACTGTGGCTCAGATCGTGAACTCCTTATTGACAAATTCAGACTGAAATTGAAGAAAGTAGGGAAAACCACTAGAGCATTCAGATATGACCTAAATCAAATCCCTTACAATTATACAGTGGAAGTGAGAAATAGATTCAAGGTATAAGATCTAATAGACAAGAGTGCCTGATGAACTATGGACAGAGGTTCGTGACACTGTACAGGAGACAGGGATCAAGACCATCCCCAAGAAAAAGAAATGCAAAAAAGCAAAACGGCTGTCTGAGGAGGCCTTACAAATAGCTGTGAAAAGAAGAGAAGCGAAAGGAAAAGGAGAAAAGGAAAGATATTCCCATTTGAATGTAGAGTTCCCAAGAATAGCAAGGAGAGATGAGAAAGCCTTCCTCAGGGATCACTGCAAAGAAATAGAAGAAAACAATAGCATGGGAAAGACTAGAGATCTCGTCAAGAAAATTAGAATTTAGAAAGATGGTAACGATAACCCTATATGCAAGACAGAAAAAGAGACACAGATGTACAGAACAGACATTTGGACTCTATGGGAGAAGGCGAGGGTGGGATGATCTGAGAGAACAGCATCAAAACATGTATATTACCAAGTGTGAAAGAGATCGCCAGTCCAGGTTGGATGCATGAGACAAGTGCTCGGGGCTGGTGCACTGGGACAACCCAGAGGGATGGGATGGGGAGGGAGGTGGGAGGGGGTTCAGGATGGGGAATACATGTAAATCCATGGCTGACTCATGTCAAGGTATGGCAAAAACCACTACAATATTGTAAAGTAATTAGCCTCCAACTAATAAAAATAAGTGGAAGAAAAAAAAGAAAATTAGAGATACCAAGGGAATATTTCATGCAAAGATGGGCTCAATAAAGGACAGACCATTCACAATCACCCCAAAATTTAAGAGAGGATGTGTTTCTAATAGGACTAAGTAATATTATTTTAAAGTCATAATGATTTGAAAGTATCTTAAAATGTACCAACCTGGATTTCTATATGACGGGGGTTATCAATAAATTTTTCTATTAGTAGCCTATCATCACCAAAACTAGAAGCAGCTTCTTGAGATGAAAATCGAAAACCATCCCTATGAAGAAAAACAGAAGAGTCACATGAACACAAAACAAATACAGCCCCTGATATAAAGAAAAGTAAATAAAGGTTTATTTTTGCATACTTCTGAGCAAAGCAGAGAAAAATACACTTAACATACAAATAACTCAATTAATTTTGACTGAACAACAAAGTCTTCCACTTACTAGTACTGTGACTCTGGGTAAATGCTTTAATTTCCCTGATCTTAGAGTTTTATAGAAAGAAGAATACCAAATACTTATTTCACCAACTGCTTTAAAAAAAAAGAGAAATTTTAATAAGCCATCAAAGCATGTAAAATTTCATTTCTTTGACCTTAATATACCTTAATTCCACTAATAAAAATATATAAAAATGAATACCCATTTGATTCAAAAGTGAGATGATGCACACAAAAATGTAAAGAACATAGGCAACTGCACAGCTGGGGCAAAACCACAGCAAATAAACTCAATAAGAACAGGAGAGGAAAGTCCTCGAGAACATTTCCAAATATTTTAAGTACACAACTTTAAATGGTCCCCCACACGTCCATACAAATCATTAAAATTTTTATCTTCTTTAAAACTGCTCAAAAATAGTAAACAAAAGAGAACAGCTTGATTTTTTAAATAAAAACATGAATTTAAATATTTTTATACATAACAAAAGAGAACTTGATTTTTTAAATAAAAACATCAATTTAAATATTTTTACACATTTATTTCCAAACTATAATAACTTAAACATTATTAATATTATTAAAATATGCTTACCAAAGTCACACACTTTGAAATGAGTTCATTCAGTCTATTAAAAACTCAGACTTGCTTACTTAAAAATAATTGAGGATCTTATGTTCCATTCATTGATATATACAGAATATAAACTTTATTTCCTTTTACATGTAATTAATAGTTTCTGGTATGAGTTTGAGTAAACTCCGGGAGTTTGTGATGGACAGGGAGGCCTGGCGTGCTGCGATTCATGGGGTTGCAAAGAGTCAGACACGACTGAGCGACTGAACTGAACTGAACTGAACACATCAAATACCTGTATTTAATGTTCAACATTAAAATTCTTTTAATACTTTCATTTGCAAACACTTCATCTGGCAATGTTAGAAATAACTATCTTATTTGTGTGCTTGAAAAATACAACATTGCAAATAAACACTGACTAGAAGATAAATTTCAAAACATACTGCAAATATTTCTATCTCTCAGTGGTCTTGGAGAAAAAGTGTCATGTTTTCTTAGTCCTCCATTACTTTCACGATTTAAGGGAATGGAGTTAAGATCTCAGGAGACTGAAAACCTCAAAGGAACTAAAGCATGATGAATCGTTGTTTTCAATATCATATAACCAACTTCTTATTAGGTGAGATACAATGATTCACAAAGGAAAAACATAACACTACAGTTTGTCTCTGCTCTAATGATTTTAGAGTTTTTATTTTGCTTTAAAATCACAAATACCAAAAGTAAAAAATCAAAGTCACCCAAATAAAGTATCAAGTTTGAGAGCATTACCAAAATGTTTTAGAATTCATGGAAAATTGCATTTGGATCATTTGTACCACTCATTAATACATTCATTCCATAAATACTAACAGTGAAACTGAGCCTGGTGCATATATTATATATGTGATAGAAATACAAAAATAAACAGAAACTGCCCTCACAACACCTGAAATCATATAGGGGCACTCCGAAATGTAGAGAGGATTAATTTTCCATTCATGCCACAACATTTCATTTAAAGTGGCGTAAAGAAAAGGAAGTCAGAGAGTGTGAAAATATATGAATTTATTTTCAATAACCTCCAATACTCTCATCCTAATTTAATATGTTGTGGTTGTTCAGTCACCAAGTTGTGTCCAATTCTGTGCGACACCATGGACTGCAGCATGCCATAACCAACACTAAACTTTTAAAAAAAATCTTTCAGATGTTCTAAAACTTCTAAGTACAGATGATACTTCCCTGAAGATGTTACAAAAGGGACACAATTCTTAGGCTAATAAACAGCTACTACATTTTCTGAGGAATGTTAAAACTTTTGTGGAATATGTGAAAAATTTCTTCCTCAAGTTAGGAGAAAGGAAGGAATAAAAATAGTTCAGCATTATGTCAACAGCTGGTGACTCCAAAAGACAATATATGGGTGTTTTCTGGACTGATCCCTCAATTCTTCCAAAGTTTTTATTTTTCCAAATTAACAGAGGTTACAGAGAAAATTTTTAAAATGAGGATCCTATGTCATTATATCAACTAATATCATACTTTAGGTAGAAAAGTGTTTATGTACATACTTTTACTAATTATATGAAAATATTTTGAAACAATGTGCCATTTACTAGCCAAGAAAGGGTTAACTTATTTACCAAAGAGGCCCAATATAATAGATATGGTGATTTCTGAAGACACTGCATTCTACATTAAAATCCACTGGTTAAAAACCAAATCCACCGGTGAAAATCCACTGGTTAAAATCACTGACTACCAGGAAACTGATAAGTAATCTCACTATAAAAGAATATGTTACCAAGAGTAGCCTTGGAGAAATGACTGATAAAAAATCTGACATTCTATGAAGAATAATGAAAACTACATGTGGGCGTTCCCTTAGTGGTCCAGTGGCCAAGACTCCACACTCTCAATGCGGGGGTGACCCAGGTTCCATGTCTGGTCAGGAAATTAGATCCCACATGCCACAACTAAAGATCTTATGTGGCACAGCTAAGACCTGGGGCACCCAGTCTTTTTTTTTTTAAAAAGACTAAGTGCTAAGACTTGTAGTGAAATTGCTCTATAATTGCTATACAAAAGGGGAAAACTCTGAGGAAAAAAAGAGTTCACAAAATACACATCTCTTATAAAACTATTAAGTTGTGTTTAATATCTTAATTTTTTAATTTTTAATTTTTTTACTGCAGAGAATATAGCAGATTGTGTTTTCGAAACATGGCCACAATGGCATCTCCCACTCAATGTGCTCTTCTAAGAAACTTGCCACTCCTGCATAAGGAAGTGAAGTCTAACGTTCCTCCCCTTGCATTCAGCGGGAATTTGTGCTCACTGGTAATCAAACAGTATGGTAGAAGGGAAGCTGTGTATGAATTTTGAGACTCGATCATAAAAAGTGATACAGCTTTCACTTGGATTTGAAACAAATGCTCCTGGACGCTTGGGTCACTAAATAAGAAATCAAAGCCACCATACTGTGAGGAAGCCCAAGCAACCCATGGAGACGTCCACTAAATCACTGGGGTTACAAACAAAGCACAAGAGATAGCTTCAAAACCTGAACTTCAAAAGATAGAAGTCAAGTAAGACAAATTATGTGGTAAAAATGGGACTAAGCATGCCTCTTATCCTTCCGCCCACACACAGCAACCAGCCAGCCCAACTGCCAACCTTTCAGAGAGGTAACCAATGCTCTCTAAGTCTCTACCATCAAAAGGAACATGGGGAGAAGAATTCCAGAGAGAGGCTAAGAAGCAGACCATTCTTCAATTAAGCATTCTTTAACTGTGAAGATAAATGCCTCCATTTTGACCTTAACCTCTCAGCATTTCCCAAGAAATTTTCAAGTAAAGCAGTGTTGCAGCACAGCCATTTAATTCATATATATGAACTCCCCGGTAGTTCAGTTGGTAAAGAATATGTCTGGAATATCCCCTAGAGGAGGAAATGATTACCCACTCCAGTATTCTTGCCTGGGAAATCCCAAGGACCAAGGAGTCTGGCAGGCTACAGTCCATGGGGTCACAAGAGTCGGATACGGTTTGGCGACTAAACCACCAAGGCCAAAGAGACAATAACAGCCAAATGTGTGTGTGTGTGTGTGTGTGTGTGTGTGTGTGTGTGTCTTAAACAGGGCGACTAAACCACCAAGGCCAAAGAGACAATAACAGCCAAATGTGTGTGTGTGTGTGTGTGTGTGTGTGTGTGTGTCTTAAACAGGGCGACTAAACCACCAAGGCCAAAGAGACAATAACAGCCAAATATGTGTGTGTGTGTGTGTGTGTGTGTGTGTGTGTGTGTCTTAAACAGGGCCAAGTATTTAAAATCTATATCCTATCATTCAGCAAATTCTGTGTGTGTGTGTGTGTGTATCTTAAACAGGGCCAGGTATTTAAAATCTATATCCTATCATTCAGCAAATTCTGTGTGTGTGTGTGTGTGTGTGAACTTAAGTCACAAAATCTTGACAACTGGTTCATCTGGATGATACATAGTACAGAAGTTCATTACATTCTTCTACATTGTTGTATGTCTGAAAATTTCTACAATTCAAAACATGTAAATAAGGTGAGGAATTTGTTGTGACGTTCCATGATTGTGACTTCTCTACTCAAAACCCTCCAAGAGCCTATGTCTCACTAAGCATGGCCTACAAGGTCCCAGACGGTCTGTTCCCCATCTCCTCCTAGCCCCACCACCTGGCCACCTGCTTGTCTCCAGACCCGCTCCTGCATCATCGCCTCCACACCTGCTCTCCCCTAGCCTGGTCCTCATCTCCACGCCCTCTAACCTTACCACTCAAACATGCCTACTCAGCGAGGACAAACCGGCCAGTCCTGTTTACAATGGGAATTCCTTCCAACACTCCCCATGCCTCTTCCTTTCCTCCTTTATTTTTTTTATATTGCTTATCACCCTCCACAATAGGATATGATTGACTTTGATCCTGTTCACTGTCTCTTCCTACCAGAAGGGGTTTCTGAACCTCGTTTATGTCACGGATGCCTCTGGCAGGATCACACAGCATTTGTCAAAATAATGCTCAAAGTGATTTAAAATGTAGAAAAGAGTATATATAGGATTTTCTAAGAAATTATATTGAAATAAAGGTATTGAGATATTCTTTAAAAACAAATTTGGGATATCATGTAAGTGGCTCTTTATTCGTTAATAAGCTCCAACAAGTCTAATAATCACTGCTACTTAGAGGTATCTGTGATAACTGTGATGAGAAAATATAAGGGACTTCCTGAAGGGTGCGAAGTTCCACAGACACTACTACTATTGTAGTTGGTAGTCTATATTGGAGCAAACACTAAATTCCAGGTAGAGGCTAGTAAAAGAAATATGTACTTTTTTCCCCTTATCCAGATGCATGAACATCCCTGAACTTTATGCGTCTATAAATTCAAAGGTTAAGAACTCCCGATCCAGTCATACACTGGCTATGGAGGAACAAAGGGAAGTGCAGAGAGGACCAGATTATTTAGTGTGTTTCTGTTCATGGCTCTATTCCTGGAAACTTTCTAAAACACTGCTTGTCATATAGGAGGCTGTCAGTATCAAAAACCTCAATAACAACACCAATGCACCCAGTGAGTTTCTTCATGCTGGGTAAGTTAAGATGGGAGAGGAGACTCTGATGGGACCTCGGTCACCATGTGGGGGCTGTAACACTGAGCATGAGGCTGGGGTTGAAAGACCTGTCTCAGGCATATATCATCACCCCACCTCTGACGCACAACCCAACAAACAGCGGTGTTCTGAGACAATCGTCTTTTAGAGTTAAAACTACCTGTGCAAGTCTGCAATGTGGTGTCTGCCCCCTCAGATTTTAGGGTAATCTATTGCCCCTGAGAGGTTTTTACCTTGTAAGTTCACTTTAGAACCTAACTTCTGAACTAGCTTTGCACTGGACAGCTTTCATACCGACTACTCCTGATTTCTCTCTTTCAGAGATTTCAGGGAAAGAGAAGGAAAGGAAAAGAAAAGAAGAAAAAAGAACTAACCATTTGGAAGACCAAATTACTTCTGGGTAGAGAAAGGGCAGGAAAGGCAACATTAATGATAATAATTCAGTGATTTTTTTCATCCCTTTCCTTTGAAAAATGACATAAATCTCTCTTACTGTCAAGCTTTGAAGTACATAATACAAATCTGAGTAGAGTCCCCTAAAACTTGCATGGACAAGGCAGTTGTTCAAAAAATTTTTCCACTCACCATGATGTTATCAATACAACAAGTTTTTAAAATTTTGTTTTCAGTCTCTTTTGATTTCTGAAACTACTACTAAGAAACTGTTCAAATACATAACAGAGTACACCACATATGAAGGACATGCTATAATTTCAAATTCAAAAGGAAATATATTTCACACTATAAATTACATTGAAATACAGTAACACTATAAAGATAACACTAAAGTTATCAAAGTAGTTCACGATTTTTACAGACAATTAAAGGGAAGCAAATGAGTACTGAGTAATACATAAACAGATGAAATTACTACTGCTTTCAAATATATTAGATTCAAATCTTCAATCATATTCAGAATTAAATAGCCAAACATTAGCGATTTTTACCTAGAAGACAGAATCATGACTGTAATCTTTCGAAATACACTGTAAAAGATAATCCTTTATTAATGTTTGAGATAGTAAAAAAAGAAAACTTTCTAAAATAGGATAATCACCACAATATAAATAAGAAACTTCTCTGCCTAATTTTAATTTTTCCCATCTAGAGGAGTAAAAATTAGATAATTGTCTTAATTATTCCATTATGTTTTTGGTATCTGTTTACTTGTCAGTTTAACAAAACTCCAGTAACTGCTATTTTCATCAAAAGTATATTTTGGACAGAATCTCACCTGGTCTCTTCATCATCCCAAGCGATCCGCATGCCCTTCCCACCACCGCCTGCTGAGGCCTTGATCATGACAGGGTAGCCTAACAGCAGGGAAGAATGAGACAGCAGTTCAGGCTTCGATCATCTGGATGCACGAACATGACAACTGACCACATGTTCAATAACATAGAAGACAATAACTAACTTATTTAAAAGTTCCTTTCTTTAGCATCAGGAAAATAATGCTGGTGTAAGGATCTTACATATATTTCATATATGTTTCATATATTTTTTAAAATGAGTGTGATCATTTTTAAAAGAAAAAGACTGTGTATCAATAAATGCAACATTTTCCCCAATAAGAAAACATAATTTGACAGTGGATTCCAAAATTGGAAGTAGATACAGTATTAATTGACCAATGATATAAGAAACAACTTATATAGCATTAAGGAAACAGACACACACACACACGAACACATGCATTCCTTCTGATTCCCCCAATCTGCTGTGTGCATGCACAACAAATTAAATTCCTTGTTTTCAAATGTAATGATTTACAGGTACTTTAGGTATTTTCATCTGCAAAATTATAGGGAACCCCTGCAGTTTTTATCTGCAAGAAAGACGTGATGGCTTTGGGAAAAATCAAGCCATGGCTGCTCTATTACGACCGGAGCTGAAGAGGCAGGGCTTGCTACCATCACGGAGACGCTACCAACCGATACCATTCAGTCACCAGGGGATAATATGCCTAGACGTGGGACTACTACGAAAATACAACGTCAGGCCCGAAACGGAGGATGCTTTCAGCCAATGTCTTGTAAGAGAAAAGAATAAAACTGCTGTGATTAAACAGGATTGAGTATTTAGACTCAATATAAAGTAAAAATTATAAAGTAAAAATTTTGACAGCATGAGTCATCTATGATGACTTACCAAGAAAAGCTGTGAAGTCCCTGTGTTTGGAGGGTTTCTGACAATACGGTGGAGATACTCATGTCCGAGACCACTTGTTTGTGATCGTTTGTGAAGAAAGAAGAGGTCAGGGAGCCCTTGAAGGGCTCCGCCTGCCCAGTGATGCCTTTGAAGACAAGGGCGGACAGGGCCAAATGCCACAGACCTCTGACCCCTGAGCCACAAAGCATCACTCTTAACTCTGACTCGGTTAAAATGGCTCTTGCTTCCTAAGTGTTTCATAATTAATTCAGCTTTAAAAGTTCAGATACTGGCTACACTTATGTGAGATAGATTTATGTGGGACAGCACTAGAAAAGCAATACTAGGTGCAATACGAACAAGAAAGACGAATACGCTATTTTCACACGGGGAGCCGTATTATCTAGGAAGAAAGAGGCATAGGACCCCAGATAATTCTCTCAGTGGGAATTCAGAAAGGAATCATAGGAAAGAGGAAAAGGGATTAAGAAAAGCATATTATATTGGGTTGTCCAAAAAGTTCATTCAGGTTTTTCCATAAGCTAAGATGGCAAAACCCAAATAAACTTTTTGGCCAACCCGACAGACAGGAGGCTTCCCAGGTGGCGCTAGTGGTAAAGAACCTGCCCACCAACGCAGGAGACAGAAGGGACACAGGTTTGATCCCTGGGTCGGGAAGATTTCCTGGAGGAAGACATGGCAACCCAGTTCAGTATTCTTGCCTGGGAAATCTCATGGACAGAGGAACCTGGAGAGCTAGAATCCACTGGGTTGCACAGAGTCAGACATGACAGAAGCGACTTAGCACACAGCACACAACAGATAGGGCTATTTATATAAGACGATGAAGGATGGGCAGGATAGGAACACGTTAGGCAGGAAGAACAGAAATGAAACAGAGGTGGGGAAGCACAGGACAGGTTTAAGGAAGGACTGAAACAATCTGAAGTACAGAGTTTATCTGCAGGATGGCAGAGGAAAAGAGAACTGGACACATAAATTAGGTGCAAATTATCCTACACACTTTTGCATTCTACAGATTCTGCTTGAGAGTAACAAGAACAGTATTTGTCTCTCAGCACTGCAGCCCCACAATGAATATCACATAAAGGAACTAGATTGAAATCAGTAAAGAAGAATTAGCCTGTTTTTGAGCAGTGAAGAAACAATATCTAAAAATTAGAAACCAGCAGGCCTGAGATATCTTTTTAAAAACAACTTAAGGTCTTTATTATGCCACTATAAAACATGTTATCAGTTCACCATCAAAAACTATTTATCCATGTGAACAGGAAACCACAAGAGGAGTGATATCCATACCCCATGTCTCTACTATTTCCAGTTACCACTGAGGATTAGGAAGTGTGCAGTTATTCTGATTCCAATATTAACCTCATCTTAGTCATTTACTATGGATCCTGGACTATATAGGGATTTGTGAGGTTCCAAAATAAGATTTGGAAATATTCTTTGGCAACAAAGAACTAGATGCTAAAACAAGACACGTAAAAATCATCTGTCAACAACAAATTATTTTATGTTCAGTGCTGTCGCTTCAGCCATGTCTGACTCTTTGCGACCTCATGGACAATAGCTCCCCAGGCTCCTCTGTCCATGGGATTCTCTGGACAAGAATACTTGAGTGAGTTGCCATGCCCTCCTCCAGGGGATCTTCCCGACCCAGGGATCAAACCCATGTCTCTTATGCCCCCTGCATTGACAGGCAAGTTCTTTACCACTGACCCACCAGGGAAGCTACCCTATTTTATGTTCAGAAGAGGTGATTCACTGTTAGGCAACAAGGTAATATATAATAAGACAATTGCAACACAGTGCCCCCAAAGGGGGCACTGCAGCAATAGACCTTCGAATACACATGACCCAGAAGAGAAGACTCCTTGACAAGAATTTAAGAAGCCAAATACTAAACAACTGAGAGACAGGGAGAAACTGGTAGAAGTTGGTGACATTACAGTCATGAACTCAATGTAATTTTTGAGCTATAACTGAATATAATAGTAAGGTATTCTACTCAAAGTCTTATGCCAAGTAAGTCATTAAATTTCAGACAGCATATATTTTTATGCTGTCACCATGCCATGGAGAAATGAGAACTAGCCATTTGAAAAGGAGGGGAAAAAATATTCCACACAGATGATGTTAAATAATATCAAAAAGCCCAGTCCGTCATCCCCACTTTCTTATTGTGTCTGTGACTCTAATTAGGGTAAGTTATGGGGTGCCAGGAACTGGAAGAAAAAGGAAAAAAAACATTCAGTCAAAAGTTGGCATTCCTGGAAAAATCTGAAGTGACCAAGCTGATGGCCTGCAACACCTCACTTTTTCCAGCCTGGGTATGAAATATCCACTAACGTTCTCTCACATTGTTTAATCCGTTAGAGTACTTATTCCTCTGTTCAACTTTTGTCTAGAACACATTTCTTTAAATTTATAATCTTTAGTTGACATATGTTTGAAACAGAACCACCTTCCTTATCATAACAAAACAAAATTCTCCAAGGTTTATAAAAGGAGACAAATTTCCTGGTATGATAAGATTGCTTTAAAAAAAAAAAAAACCCTCAGGTCCTAGTGCTGTCGGCAAATTTTTCCTAACCTTTACCATCCTCTCACTGGATGCCTGCCTGTGACTCTAAGTGAGGAGGACTGACGGGGCTTCCCTGGTGGCTCAGCGGTAAAGAATCCATCTGCCAACTCAAGAGACCCAAGAGCTGCAGGTCTGATCATCGGGAAACACCGCTGGAGAAGGAAATGGCAACCCACTTCAGTATTCCTGCCTGGAGAGGTCCATGGACAGGGGAGCCTGGAGGGCTACAGCTCACAGGGTCACAAAAGAGTGAGACACAAAAAAAAAAAAAAAAAAGAGTGAGACACGACCTGGCAAGTAAACCACCAGCAGAGAGAGAGCCGTAACCGGGCTCAGCTGTCGATGCAGAGAGAGAAAAGTCGCGCCTAGTGTTAGACTGAGGGTCAGCACAATGTGTAGACAGGATGTGGACGGAAGAAGCATCTAGGGCTTGGTGCTCCCCACTCAGTTATGAATCCCAAGTGTAACTGTTTTTCTTGACCAACACACGATGTTGAGCTACACAAGACACACAGCACACAATCTATCCCCCTTTAAGCAAAACCTGCCCCTATATACAGTGGCATAATCTGACACTGTAAAGGTTGGTGAAACGACATCTTCATGATGTAAATATCATGAGTCATATAATGAGGAATTTTATGTAGTTTTTCACCTATAGTTTCTTCAATTAAAAAATTCATAGGCTGTAATGACTGATAGAGAAGGAAAGGCAAAAAGAAAGGAAAAGTGAAATATTTCTTGAGAAATGTCTGATTCCTAATTTGGTGGTGCTAACCAGAAATCTCCTAACAGAGCTCCCTACTAGTACAGTTAGTCCCATCAAACTATAGAGAGGTCAGCAAAATTCTTTAATATATACATATGATCACTTCTCTCTACTACCTAAAATGGTAAGGGTTTATTTACATTGATGAGTAAGCTGTACGTGTAAGAACTGTGAATGCTAAGTCGCTTCAGTCATGTCCAACTCTTCCTAGGATCAGGAACAAGGCAAGGATGTCCTTTCTTACCCCTCCTGTTCAACATCTTACTATAGGTCCCAGTTTATGCAAAGACAAGATGAAGGTAAACAAACTGAGAAGGAAGAAATGTCATTAGCAGGAAATAAGATCATCTATGAAGAAAATCTCAAAGAATCAACCACCACCACCACCAAAAAAAATCCAAACAAACAAAAAAAAAAACCTTCTAAGACTAATGTAATTACAAGTTGAATTGCATTCCCACATACCAGCAATGGAAACACTTGAAATTAAAAACAATACCATTTACATTAGTACCCCAAAGAATAAAACATTTAGGCATACATCTACAAAATATGTATAGTATCTATATGCAGAAAACTACAAAATTCTGATGAATGAAATTAAGGAAGAGCTAACTAAATAAATGAAGAAAAATTCCACATGCATGAACTCAATATTGTTGAGATACCAATTCTCCCCAAATTGATCTATAGATTCAAAGCAATTACAACCAAAACCCCATTAAGCTATTTTATATGTATCAACACACTGATTTTAACATTAATATACAGAAGTAAGAGACCTATAAGGGCCAGCACAGTACTAAAAGAGGACAGCAAACTCAAAAGACGGACATCACCCAACTCTAAGGCTTACTATAAAGCTGCAGTAATAAAAGTCACCAAGATATTGGTAAGAGAATAGTCAAAGCAAACAATGGAATAGCATGAAAAGCGTGGAAATAAACTCACACAAACACAGTCAATGATCTTTGACCAGAAAGGAAAAGCAACTCAACAGAGAAAGGACAATCTCTTCAACAAACGTTGCTAGAACAACTGGAAATCCATGGGCAAAGAGTGAATCTAGACAAAGTCCTTCACATTTCACAAAAGTTAACCCAAAGTGGATTGTAGACCTAACTACATAGTACTAAACAATAAAATGTCTAGAAGGTAAGTAAGAGAAAATTTAAGTGACCTTTGGTTTGGCAAAGATTAATGAATAGTCATTAAGCATGTGAAAATATGCTCAACAGTATTAAGGAAATACAAATCAAAATCACAATGAAATATGCATATCCATTAGAATGACTAAAACTAGAAAGACAAGTAATGTCAAGTGTTTCCCAAGGATGGACTAAGTAGGTAACCAGAACTCTTAAAGCACTGCTGGTGGAAGTGTAAAATGAAGAAAGCAATGCTTTTTAAAAGAACAGAAATTATCTATACCTTAATCGTAGTGACATGTACTAAAATTCTCTAACCTATACACTTAAAATAGTTGAATTTTATTCTTCATAAAGCATTCCTTCATAAAAATCAATTTTATGAAGGAGCCGGACAAAAAGAACAGACTGCCTACAAAGTAGTAACGAAAATCAGACTGACACCTCTCTCTCCAGTAGCTGCAGAGCACAATGCAGTATAAATATTACAGCACTATGCTAACTGAAAACCACTATCAACCTAGATTCGCATGTACACCAAGGTCATCTTTTAACACAGAATGTGAATAGTCCCATCTAAACAAAAACTGAGTTAAAACTACCTGTAGAAACTTCTACGGGGTAAATTTCAGGAAAAACAGAAATAATCCCATTTGTAAAGTCAGGGATGGAAGAAGGAACAATGAACAAAGAAGATAAATATTTGAGTAAAGGTACATGAATATTAGCTATTTATAATTGTCTAACAATGTATAATTAGTGGGGTAAAGGCTTAAGGAAATAAAATACAAGAAAGCATATAAGAGGAAATCTTTGGTAGGAGAATAAACTGTAGATTGAATTTTAAAATAAGTAAACATTTTAAAAAGTTTAGGATACTGAAGAACACCTGTCTCCAAACTGAAATTTCTATAGTAAACCCTGAAATAGAAATAAGCATAAAATTTCTATCACAGTGGAAAGGAGTGGGGGGGGGGAGGGGAATGGAGGGATGGAATAAAGAAGAGAAATTTTAAAGAGAATTATTATCAACAAGAAGTCATGAAAGGAGAGAAAGTAGAATCCAAGAAGTGGAACAAAAATAAAAAGATAATATAAATAAATCAGAAAGTAGTAAATACAATAAATGTACATCAACTGAAATCTATGGTTTAAAGACAGTGCCAGTCTTGAATAGAAAAAAAAAAAAAATCAGTATATAGACTTATAAAAGAGATACCTCAATCAATAGACTACTGGTTGACTGGAAAAATAAAAAAGAAAGAACATAGGAAAATACCAAAATAACCTGGTTTAGGCAGAATACTGATAAAATGAAATTAGAAAGCAAACTCAAAAAAGCCATACATTTTGATAAAAAGTAAAATCAGCCAAGAAGACACATTACACTGCTATGTTACCCATTAACTTCCTGGCAAGCAAGACAACATCACTAATCCACTCTCTCAAAAACTGATCAAATAGCCAAGAACATCACTAGAAGATTTGAAAATCCCAATAGGTAGATTTGATCTACTGGTCATCTGTAAAACATGACCTACAATACTGTGAGAATACACTCTGTTCAGGCACACATGGAAGATGTATTTACGGTGATTTACTCCTTGGCCATAAAGCAATTCTCACCAAATTAGAAAGTTTCTAAATAAGAAAGATGATACTCACTGATCAGAAAGCAATTAAATTAGAAATATAACAAAAAGTTGAAACTGTTAATGTATTCCTAAATGACCTGATTCAAAAATCGTAACAGAACTCTGAAAATACTCAGAAATGAACAACTGTGAAAAATACATATTAAAATTATGAAACAGAGCTCTGTCCATCTCACCACGTTAGGACAGTCCTCCAACTGCTGGAAGAATCGTCAACCAAAAGCTAACTTGTCCTCAGCTTGTATTACTTCTTCCAAGGGGCAGCTTGCACCCAAGGCTTAGTTAACATAGGTGTATAACAGTTCAATCTTATTGCCCCAATTTGAGACAGCTATTTAATATAAAAGACCAGCCAGTACTGGGCTTCCCTGATGGCTCAGTTGGTAAAGAATCCGCTTACAATGCCTAAGACCTGGGTTTGATCCCTGGGTTGGGAAGATCCCCTGCAGAAGGGAAAGGCTACCCACTCCAGTATTTTGGCCTGGAGAATTCCATGGACTGTGTAGTCCATGGGGTCGCAGAGAGTCACAACTGAGCGACTTTCACTTTTCAACATGGAGAACTCTCTGTAGGAAGAGCTAAGGCCATTGTTGAGTCTGCGTCTCAACTTAATTCAAATCCCCCTTCAGTCCACAATTTCTTTCACTCCCTCATGTGCACTGGTCCCAAGAGTATTGCCCAATAAAATTCCAGGGTCTGCTTTAAGACAGGTATCCAGTCTGTGACAGAGGAGCCATCTGGAAGGCTATTACAGTGGTCTAAGCAAAAGATGACACTAGCTTGAACAAATGGAACCACAGGATAAATGGAGAAAAGGGGATGAATTCAAGATTGAGGACATGATGACAATGATATACAAATTGCAAAACCACGTAATGCAATATAATAGTGAATGCTGAATTACAGAGAACTGCTGATCAAAATCGAGACCCCTCTACTTCCTGCCTCCATGATCCGTGCCACTGTGGATGACAGAACCCCCATCAGCCTCATACCCAGACAAGGCTGGCATAGTCTAGAACTCCAATGCACCCCATAATGTTACCAATGGGAAGTGAACATGGAGGATGAGGAAAATCTTTGCTGTTTAAGGTTACAGGGCAAGGGCAATAAAAAGGTGTAACACTACACCTCTGATAAATGAATGATGGTTGCACAGACTCAAATAAGAATTACCACATTACTAAGTTTTCCAAGGAAATATAATTCAAAATCTACTAGGCAATTTAGCTGCCATGCAACACTCGGCTACACTGAAAAGTTCCAACTGTGAAGACAAACAAGGAGATAATTAAAATCCAAACAATTTGGAAAAATAAATTCCATCATCAATGCATTTCCCATATTGTTATTTGGTAATAATTTTTCACTATTTTGTTGTAACCTTTTAATTACAAGTTATAGTTACTTTAGTCATTATCAATTTAGTATTGATATATCTTCGGAATAGCACACTTCAGACTGAAGTGATACATATTTATATTTCCCTAGGGCCTATAATTATCCTGTAACTAGAACATAAACATATATGTGTTACATTACAACTATGAATTATTCATATCTTTACTACTACTGCAGAGGAACAAAATCTCTAAGAAAGGTACCTAGAGGTGATCCTTATTATCACTGAGTTTTTACCACTGGAAAATGAAAAAGTGTAAAGTGGGCACAGGACATTTTGCCTTTCCTAAGATGGCTATGCACACATGAACACACAGATATCTATACAAATACACTGTTTAAATAAGAATGAACCAGTAGTGTACACATAAAGATTTAAACAAGCTGTGTTATAAGGAAGTAAACCAGTACATAACAGTACTTGTTTAAATATGGCAAAGAGAGACAATTAGTTTTTGTTTTTGTTTTTTCTTGGAAAAACTGATCTGGGCTACCTTTCCTCTACTCAGGCAAATAAAAACTACTAGATCCCTAACTCTGATTCAGGGATCAGAATCAAGCATGGTTCAGTGTCTAGACTGGAGCAGAATGAGCTGACAGAAAGTTTACAAACCAAAACCAAAGGCTTACTGTCTTCACATTACTGTCTGAAGATCACGTAGAGTCTTTTGCGATACAGTGATAGAAAAAAGAAAAGGTATGCGAGAATGAACAACAGTAAAACAAAAAGAGAGACACTGAGAACAAATACAACATGGTAAAAAACAGAAAGAGAACTTGTGAAATAATGCTTAAACCCAAAGTGTGTATACTGGAGTAACGAAAGAAAATGTAAGCACCCAACTGACGAAGAAAGGAGAGAAGGGATACAGAACACGGACTATCACTGTAACCTCAAAAGACTACAGGACTTCAATAATACGAAAACTGCAAAATAAAAACCTTAAAAGTGAGAATACTTTAACACCATTTTCTTCAACGTAATTTTTCCTCAGGCATTACTTAGTAAATCTCCTAATTAAATAAATGAATATTAAATATCTCTTCTACTGAGGACCAAATTGAAAAATGAATTAACAGGATGTTAAGATTGGGAAAAAGATACAAATTGCAATATTTTTTCAAATGCTTCCTTGATATATCTTTAACCACAAAGTCACATATAACATGTGAAAAGTTTTCTAAGCAATATGAAAGAAGGAAAAGATTTGAGGCCTTAGCTAAGTATTTCTATCCCTTGTTAGCATGAACAATTAGTTCTTCTATATTAAAAAAAAAAAAAAGGAAAAAAAAAAAAAGAGCAACTTTTTTAAACGTTATACCATGCCAAAAGGAAAACTAGCCAAAGAACAGAAAAAACAGCCAGGGCAGAGAAGAAAAGATAATAAAGTTCCTACATACTTATCAGAGACAGGGGCCAAGGTGGTAGGAAGACTGATATCAACAAGAAATTTATGGGAGAGCCTAACCTGCAGAGAATGTAAGATATAACATGACAGGTTAGTGTGAAGCCAAGAAGGTTCATTAAAAGACTCTCATACATTGGAATCTTAAAACTTCCATTAGTCCTGCCTAATGAATCCAACAGTTAGAACTGGACATGGAACAACAGACTGGTTCCAAATAGGAAAAGGAGTATCTCAAGGCTGTATATTGTCACCCTGCTTATTTAACTTATATGCAGAGTACATCATGAGAAACACTGGGCTGGAAGAAGCACAAGCTGGAATCAAGATTGCCGGGACAAAATACCAATAACCTCAGATATGCAGATGACACCACCCTTATGGCAGAAAGTGAAGAGGAACTAAAAAGCCTCTTTGATGAAAGTGAAAGAGGACAGTGAAAAAGTTGGCTTAAAGCTCAACATTCAGAAAACTAAGATCATGGCATCTGGTCCCATCACCTCATGGGAAATAGATGGGGAGACAGTGGAAACAGTGTCAGACTTTATTTTTTGGGCTCCAAAATCACTGTAGATGGTGACTGCAGCCATGAAATTAAAAGACTCCTTGGAAGGAAAGTTATGACCAACCTAGATAGCATATTAAAAAGCAGAGACATTACTTTCCCAACAAAGGTCCTTCTGGTCAAGGCTATGGTTTTTCCAGTGGTCACGTATGGATATGAGAGTTGGACTGTGAAGAAAGCTGAGCACCGAAAAATTGATGCTTTTGAACTGTGGTGTTGGAGAAGACTCTTGAGAGTCCCTTGGACTGCAAGGAGATCCAACCAGTTCATCCTAAAGGAGATCAGTCCTGAGTGTTTCCTGGAAGGACTGATGCTGAAGCTGAAATTCCAGTACTTTGGCCACCTCATGCGAAGAGTTGACTCACTGGAAAAAACCCTGATGCTGGGAGGGATTGGGGGCAGGAGGAGAAGGGGACGACAGAGAATGAGACGGTTGGATGGCATCACCGACTCGATGGACATGGGTTTGAGTAGACTCCGGGAGTTGGTGATGGACAGGGAGGCCTGGCGTGCTGCGGTTCATGGGGTCGCAAAGGGTCGGACATGACTGAGCGACTGAACTGAACTGAGTGAATCCAAGGACAGCCTAAATGGACTGACGTGCTATAGTCATTAACAATCACATACTAAGTTTACTTAAATAATCCTAGCTATTTTTTTTCTTTTTAGTTATCTGTTAGCTGAGAGTTTATCCTGTCTTACTTAATATTGCTACTCTTCCCATATATCTCCATTACATACTGGGAGATGATGGGGGAGAAAATGAGAAAAGTATTGTCAAATCATGATCTATAAATACTGTGGGAAAAAAAAAACTTTAAAATGTGTGTCTACTTATTTCCACACTTATATAGACATCTCTATTTGGATTCATTCACTGAATACATACTTATGTGATGATCACTCTCTTAAGTACTAGAAATCTCCCGTATTGCAGGCAGATTCTTTACCATCTGAGCCACCAGTGAAGCCCAAGAATACTGGAGTGGGTAGCCTATCCCTTCTCCAGCAGATCTTGCCGACCCAGGAATCGAACTGGGGACTCCTGCATTGAGACTGATTCTTTACCAGCTGCTACCAAGCAAGCCACTAGAAATACAAAGTACTAGAAATACAAATTAACCCATGGTCAACTTTACTATAAAATACTATGCAAATGAACATAAAACAACCATTTTCAAAGAAAGAATTTGCTTAATGCAGAGAAAATCCCACACTATTTTAAGAGAAGAGAAACCCATCAAGGTAATTGATCACAAGAGACAAGAGAGTATTTCCACATGAAACTGAATCCTGGGATCTGCAGGGTAAGGAACAAACTTTATGAGATACTGTTCCAGCTTGATACTATTTTCTCTTTTCCATCAAAAATTCTCTACAACTCAATTCTTTATAACTCAATCATTCACTCTTCCTATTAATAGAGAATCACTTGGGAAAAATGTGTATATTTCTACTATTGGGTAGAGTGTCCTCTATATATCTATGAAGTTTCATTGGTTTAAACTGTTAAGATCTTTACTTCCTTATTGATTCTCTCTGTGGATGTTCTACTCATTATTTAAATTCTACTACTGAAGTCCCCAACTATTACTGTACAGCTATCTATTTCTCTTTTCAAGTCTGTCAGTATTTACTTCATATATTTTCGGTATCTGCTGTTTGGTGCATATATGTTTATAACAGTAAATACATAGTGTCTTTTATCTCTTTGACAGTTTCAGACTTAAAGTCTGTTTTGTCTGATAGACAAAATATATTTTAGTAGAGCCACCCCAGTTCTAATTACTATTTGCATGGGATATCTATTTCTATCCTTTTGCTTTCAATCTATCTCTGTGTCTAGATCTAAAGTGAGTTTCCTAGAGACAGCATATAGTTGGATTTTTTTTTATCCATTCTGCCAATATCTGCCACAGTGAGATATCATTTCACACATACTAGGATGGCCATAATATTAAAAAAAAAAAAAAAAAAACAGAAAATAACAAGTATTGTCAAGGATGGGAAGAAACTGGAAACCTCATACACTGCTAGTAGGAATGTTAGATGATTCAGCCACTGGGGAAAATAGACTGGCAGATCCTCAAAAAGTTAACCATAGAATCACCACGTAAACCAGCAATTCCACAACTAGGTATACACCAAGATAGTGGAAAACACATACACAAACATGCATAGATATGCATACTCACAGCAGCACTATCTACAACAGTATATGGAAACAACCCAAATGTCTGTCTGCAGCTAAATGAATAAATAAAATGCACTATAAACACACAATGGAATATTATTTGGGCTTCCCTGGTAGCTCAGCTGGTAACGAATCGACCTGCAATGCAGGAGACCCCAGTTTGATTCCTGGGTTGGGAAGATCCCCTGAAGAAGGGAACGGCTACCCATTCCAGTATTCTGGAACAGGATGGAATATTATTTGGTCATATAAAGGATGAAGTACCAATATACATATACAGGAACTTTGAAAATATAACTCTAAGTGAACACAGAAGGTCATATGTTTTATGATTCCATTTATGTGAAATATTCAGAATAGATAAATCCATTGAAACAGAAAGCAAATTGGTGATTGCCAGGGGCTGGGACATAAGGAGTGACTATTATTGGATAGCTGGGGAGGAAATGGCAACCCACTCCAGCATTCTTGCCTGGAGAATCCCATGGACAGAGGAGCCTGGTGGGCTACAGTCCATGGGATTAAAAAAGAGTCGGACATGACTGAGCACATGCCCTTGTGCACACACACACATTAATGGATACAGAGTTTCTTTTGGGGGTACTGAAAATGTTCTGGCATGAGAGTGGTAGGTGGTGGTGTTTTTCAGTCGCTCAGTCGTGTCTAACTCTTTGAGACCCCATGAACTGCAGCGACATCAGGCCTCCCTGTCCTTCATCATCGCTCAGACCTTGCTCAAACTCATATCCATTGAGTTGGTGATGCCATCCAACCATCTTGTCCTCTGTCATCCCCTTCGCCTCCTGCATTCAATCTTCCCAAGCCTCAGGGTCTTCCTTGATGAGTCGGCTCTTCGCATCAGGTGGCCGAAGTTTTGGAGCTTCAGTTTCACCATCAGTCCTTCCAATGAATATTCAGGGCCGGTTTCCTTTAGGATGGACTGGATGGATCTCCTTGCAGTCCAAGGGACTCTCAAGAGTCTTCTCCAACACCACAGTTCAAAAGCATCAATTCTTCTGCACTCAGCCTTCTTTATGGCCCAACTCTCGCATCCATACGTGACTACAGGAAAAACCATAGCTTTGACTAGATGGATCTTTGTTGGCAAAGCAATGTCTCTGCTTTTTAATATGCTAAGTTTGTCACAGCTTTTATTCCAAGGAGCAAGTGTCTTTTAATTCCATGGCTGCACTCACCATCTGCAGTGACTCTGGAGCCCAAGAAAATAAAGTCTCTTACTGCTTCCCCATCTATTTGCTATGAAATGATGGGACCGGATGCTTTTGATATTAGTTTTTTGAACGTTGAGTTTTAAGCCAGCTTTTCACACTTCTCTTTCAAAGACTGGCACAATTAAGGACAGAAATGGTATGGATCTAACAGAAGCAGAAGATATTAAGAAGAGGTGGCAAGAATACACAGAGGGACTGTACAAAAAAGAACTTCATGACCCAGATAATAACGATGGTGTGATCACTCACCTAAAGCCAGACATTCTGGAATGCGAAGCCAACTGGGCCTTAGGAAGCATCACTATGAACAAAGCTAGTGGAGGTGACGGAATTCCAGTTGAGCTATTTCAAATCCTAAAAGATGATGCTGTGAAAGTGCTGCACTCAATATGTCAGCAAATTTGGAAAACTCAGCAGTGGCCACAGGACTGGAAAAGGTCAGTTTTCATCCCAATCCCAAAGAAAGGCAATGCCAAAGAATGCTCAAACTACTGCACAATTGAACTCATCTCACACGCTAGTAGAGTAATACTCAAAATTCTCCAAGCCAGGCTTGGACAGTACATGAACCGTAAACTTCCAGATGTTCAAGCTGGATTTAGAAAAGGCAGAGGAACCATAGATCAAATTGCCAACATCCCTTGGATCATAGAAAAAGCAAGAGAGTTACAGAAAAACATCTACTTCTGCTTTATTGACTATGCCAAAGCCTTTGACTGTGTGGATCACCACAAACTATAGAAAATTCTTAAAGAGATGGGAATACCAGACCACCTGACCTGCCTCTTGAGAAACCTATACGCAGGTCAGGAAGCAACAGTTAGAACTAGACATGGAACAACAGACTGGTTCTAAATAGGGAAAGGAGTATGTCAAGGCTGTATATTGTCACCTTGCTTATTTAACTTATATGCAGAGTACATCATGAGAAACGCTGGGCTGGAAGAAGCACAAGCTGGAATCATGATTGCCAGGAGAAATATCAGTAACCTCAGACATGCAGATGACACCACCCTTATGGCAGAAAGCGAAGAAGAACTAAAGAGCCTCTTCATGAAAGTGAAAGAGGAGAGTGAAAAAGTTGGCTTAAAGCTCAACATTCAGAAAACTAGTATCATGGCATCTGATCCCATCACATCATGGGAATAGATGGGGAAACAGGGGAAATAGTGACAGACTTATTTTTTGGGCTCCAAAATCACTGCAGATGGTGACTGCAGCCATGAAATTAAAAGATGCTTACTCCTTGGAAGGAAAGTTATCACCAACCTAGACAGCATATTATAAAGCAGAGACATTACTTTGCCAACAAAGGTCTATCTAGTCAAGGCTATGGTTTTGCCAGTAGTCACGTGTGGATGTGAGAGTTGGACTTTAAAGAAAGCTGAGCACCAAAGAACTGATGCTTTTGAACTGTGGTGTTGGAGAAGACTCTTGAGACTCCCTTGGACTGCAAGGAGATCCAACCAGTCCATCCTAAAGGAGATCAGTCCTGAATCTTCATTGGAAGGACTGATGCTGAAGCTGAAGCTCCAATACTTTGGCCACCTGATGCGAAGAACTGACTCATTTGAAAAGACCCTGATGCTGGGAAAGACTGAGGGAGGGAGGAGAAGGGGACAACAGAGGATGAGATGATTGGATTGCATCACTGACTCAATGCACATGAGTCTGAGTAAACTCCAGGAGTTGGTGATGGACAGGGAAGC
This sequence comes from Dama dama, assembly GCF_033118175.1. NCBI lineage: Eukaryota > Metazoa > Chordata > Mammalia > Artiodactyla > Cervidae > Dama > Dama dama. The sequence continues at coordinate 80,081,763 of NC_083710.1, read as the reverse complement.
CTGGCATGCTGCAGTCCATGGGGTTGCAAAGAGTCGGACACAACTAGCGACTGAACTGAAATGAATATTTGGTATAAAAATTTGGTATAAAAATGAATATTTGGTATAAACCTGGTTGTGGGGGAAGTGAGGACTGATAAGGACTGAGTATGAGGGAACCTTCCAGGGTGACAGTAATGTTCAACATCTTGGTGGTGTTTGCAGTATGCATATATCAAAATCAGCAAATACACACTTCAGATGTGTTCATGTTACTGTATACAAAGTTTGCCTTAAAATAACCAAATTGTATACAAACTGAATTAAGTTAATGACATGTATATTCAAGTATTTAGTAGGATGCATACTGGTACTTGCAATGTACTATGAAATGCACCAAAATTTAAATAGTTTAACAAACAAATAAGCAATATAGCAAATTTAGCAAAAGATTAATAATGGAGTTTTTGGTGTTGGGTATATAAGTACCCCGACCCCAGTCTTCCCTGGTATCTCAGTTGGTAAAGAATCTGCCTGCAATGCAGGAGACCCTGTTTCAATTCCTAGGTCAGAAAGTTCCCCTGGAGAAGGGATAGCCTACCCACTCCAGTATTCTTGGGCTTCCCTGGTGTGGCTCACACAGTAAATAACCCATCTGCAATGAGGGAGACCCAGGTTCGATCCCTGGGTTGGGAAGATCTGGAGAAGGGCATTGCAATCCACTCCAGTATTCTTGCCTGGAGAATCTCCACAGACAGAGGAGCCTGGCGGGCTACAGCCCATGGGGTTGCAAAGAGTCAGCCACAAGTAAGCACAGCATAGCACCTATAGGAATACACTGTGAAATTCTTTTAAAATATTGTCTGATTGAAATTTTTCAAACTAATACACCAGGAAAAAGTTAACAAGCAAGAAAAATATCCAAAACTCATGAGTACTTTGCAGAGATTTAGAATAATATGATTATAAAACAGGGGCTTCTCTGGTGGCTCAGAGGGTAAAGCATCTGCCCGCAATGCGGAAGACCTGGGTTCAATCCCTGGGTCGGGAAGATGCCCTGGAAAAGGACATGGCAATCCCACTCCAGTATTCCTGCCTGGAGAATCCCATGGACGGAGGAGCCTTGGTGGGCTATATATATAGTCCATGGGGTCACAGAGAGTCAGACACGACTGAGCGACTTCGCTTTCACTTTCTATAAAACAGAATGACTGACTGGAAATGTTAGAGTGTCTACCCTTGAATATATGACACTTAATCCAAGATATGAAAGATATCAGCAAGAGTGTTCTAGGCTTCGCACCCTATCCCCAAAACTCTTATTCTAAGTTTGATGTGTTCAAGAAAGCTAGTGACTAAAGTATGGTAGTCAAGGAAGGGAGTAGTACAAAATGGGATTGGAGAGAAAGGCAGATGTCAAATCATTCCAGGTTTGTAGTCCCAGAAAGGAATTTTCACTTTATCTAAGTGCAATGGAAAGACATTAATGGGTTTAAAGCAGGGATCGACTGGGTGGGATGAGATGGGGTTGAGTCCTTATTATTTACAGTTTTAAAATATCACACTGACTGCTATGTGAAGAAAGGTTTCAAAGGGTTTAAGAAGAGAAGTAGAGAAACTATTATCATAGTCCCTGTCAGAACAATGGTAATTTGGAGGAGAGTGTTGGTAGTCAGACAGTGAGCAGTGAATATGGGAGAGATGCTGAATGAAGAACTGACAGTATCTATTGATAGAGTGACAACAGGATGACAGGGGAAAGGGCACCAGGCTAGAGCTCCGGGTTTAGTGTTAAGCTTCTGAGTGCGCGGAGTGAAGAAACCGTGGGAGAAGCAGGTTTGGAGTCCGACGACCTGAGGACCAAAAAATTTACACTTAAATTGGGTATGATTTGTAACTGTGAGAAGGCAGGCCAAAGAAAGGAATTAGAATAATCTGGAAGTTGTTAAAGACAGGGTTTAAATTTACAATTTCTTTTTCTTTCAAGAATCAATTTTGGCCTGATTGTATTAAGGACCTTTGATCCAGATCAAACTGTAATGCAAATCAAGCTCACTGACTGCTGTTGTCTATCTCTGGGGTTAAAGATAAACTCGAGATCAATAGGTCTTGTATCTTCAAACTTAGAGAGGTCAAAGGGAGAATATCAGGAATGAGGATGAGGGAGACAAGGAATACCAAAAAAACAAGTACATAGAAGTAACATATTAAGTCTTAACTGTCTCTCACCCTGTTAATGATAAGAGACTATCTGACCCTTAAATTCCACATATAACATGCTTAAGTGCCTCATACTATTTTACACAAAGTGGTAACTCAAATTTTAGCCCGCATCCTCTAATCCTATTAGTTTTACCAAAGTATCTTGAAAAATACATGGTCCCTAGAGCTAAATGAACCTAAATTTAAAGCAGCCCACCACTCAGTAGCTCTGTGACCTTGAGCAAATTACTTACCATTTCTAATTCTCTGTTTCTTAAATGTAAATGAAAATAATTAAGACGAGAATTAGCATTAGAAATAACATTCACAAAAGTGCCTGCTACTAGGGAAAAAATGCTCCATAAACAAGAGCTACTATTATGCAAAAGACACCTAATTCATCAATGCTCGAGGCAGTAGTTTCCTCCTTGGGCAGCACAGGAGAAAAGAAAAGAAGCATAGATGTGAGAGAGAAGGAAACCACAGAAAAGATCAATTTCATTTTCACCACATAACCCAGAAAGATAGTAAAACAGAAATCTGTGAATAGTTATGACCATCTACAACCTACAAATGGCTAGGTTTGAGACGTTTGATTATATTTCAGTTGTTTAGAACAGGGAACAATGTTCAGTTCAACTCTTGGACAAACTCACAAGAAGTCAATGAACTCAAAATGTAGTTAAAATGCGATATATCTCAATAAAATTAGTATAAAAGTGATGAATCGCCAAATAATACAGAAAACCCAGAAACTTTAATAGTATGTAATTTAACTTATTTTAGAAGCTGGCACTTGAGGGAAAAGGTTTTATGGGAGGTCTCGGGAGTGATTCAGAAGGGGTTTTCAGGGGAATTCCAAAAGCTTTATAAAGTTGATGACCCTGCCCTGTTCTTTATTATGTTTTATTTCACCTCAAATTTTATGGCTTCCCTTTCTTTCAGCATAAGCAAAACACTAGCACTCTTACATTTAATAGCCATGATGGCGATCATTCATTTTACAAATGAGAAGAAACAAGTAAGGAAGAATTAGAGGAAAGATAGGAAAGAGGAAGGCCCATAAAGGATGTGCCCAGATATTAAGAAATGAGCCTCAAACTGAAAATAACCTCAGTAAGTATAAAACTGAAGTGGGGTGGGGGGTGTGGTTAAGCACAGCATTAAAATATTAAAGGAAGAAAGCCAAGTGATGAGAACTGGTCAGAGTCCCATTGTGATTAAATGGTTATTTTAAAGGTTACAATTTTTTTTTTTTTTTAATTAAGTGGAAGACAAAACATGAAAGAGCAAGGTAAGCAATCTGTCATTTACACAAAGGATATTTTCAAGAGCTGAAGATTCACAATTTAAATTGTGACAAACCAGGGTAATTCAAGATTTTATCCTAATCTCTTTATATTTCTCAAAAATTCCTCCAAATATTCTGCTCTTTTTGTGTAGATACTGTGATATTACTATTATGTCCTATGTCCTACTATTATTACATAGATAATAATAATACCTAAACGAGAACTAGAAAGATAACTTTTGACATTTAGAAGTACACACGGAATAAAATTATTTTAGGAGAGTGTCCACAAAAGCCAGCAGATAGGTTATAGCTTCTTAGGTTATGAGGAAAGCCAGTGATTTCAAACCACAGAGAGAAACTGTAGATTTTCTTAAAGACATAAACCCCAAAACAGTCCCATGTAGTTCAACTTATTCAGAATCTAGCAAATCTTCCTGTGAAGTACTGAAATGCTTTTTCAAACTGTTGATGAGCCTGAAGAAATGATTAAATGAAGAGCCGTTACAGTCAGATAAAATAAAATTTTCTGGGGCCTGGTCTCAAGTCCAGGACCTGTATCAGTCAAATCAGCCAAATCAATGCTCTCCGAATGAATAAAATACCTCTAAACAATCAATCTAATGAGAAAACAGGACTAAAGAAATGTTAATGTGGGGTGCTGAAAAGCTTGGCTCTATGAGTCCAGGAATGCTAAGATCCTGGGAATTCCTAGCTATCAAACACTGTCTAATCTCTCTCATATTCCTACAAATTTTTATCAAATGTAAACAAATATGAACTGATTAATACAACACTGCAGTTATTCAACAGTAGTACTAATCCATGATAATGGTAGGCCCTTGCATTTTCTTAATTACCGGGTACTAAAAGTACACTAGTTGTCAAGAGTGCCAGGGATATTTTTGAAAATAAAAAGTCAGGAAGCACTGGCCCAGTGCAATTATACATAAAACAGACAAGTAAAACAGTCATTAAAATGTTCTTCAGTTTACCTTTTACTCCAATATAGAGTATTTTGTTCTAATCACTCACATTCTATTTTCTCTTTCCTAGCAAGATTATAAAGTTGATATTTAACATCTTAGGAAAAGGTAAAAACTTGAAGAGCCTTGTCAAAGAGGAAATCCTCATTTTAATCATGAGTGCCCTTAAGTAACTTGCGGTCAACTCCATATATATAAACTTACATTCCATCCAGTCTCAAGAACAATTAAGACAATTCCTTCTTTTAATTAGCCAGTGACTTCATCTTACAAAAGAACTATCATGAAGGTCAAACTAATCTTTTAAGTTCATATTAGTAATAGAATATGGTGATGCTGCTGATAAATTCTTCCAGAGGAACAACTCATTAGAAACCTGAAACTATTAAAGTACTATTTGCTCTCTGGGAATTAGGTATTACATGTTTACTCAACCGTATCTGCTGAAAGACACAGAAACTCAACCAAAGTTAATTTAAGAACTTACCAATTTCCCTTGCAATTCTGACAGCTTCATCTGCATCCTGAAAAAGCAGGAAATGAGACTCAACATTAATCCCATCAGCCACTGCACAATGTCTTTAGGGCAGTCATATATTGCACTACTGTCTCCTCCGATTCATTTAATGTTCAATTTTACAACCTTCTAACTCTTTTCAGTCAGAGAAATGTAAAATTAATACCATAAGTGGAATGTAAATTCTACCTCATCATTATTATATTAAGAAACTCAAAGCAGTTGGAAATGAGCTGGCAGGAAGCACTACCAGAAATGCCAAATGATTTGGTGCAGTGGCTGGAATTTAACGGCAGAATTTAGATGTTTACAATCAATACTGAATCATAAATCAGATCATTAAAGCTTGTCCACAGCCAGCTTGTTTCTGTCTCTGATATTTATACGTCATGTTTTCCTTGATTCTGTCAGCAGGGGGAGTTGATTCTCTATTGTTTGGGAGGAGCTCGACAGATTTTCCAGAAATAAAATAACTAAATTTCCAGTATCTATAGGAATTGCCAATTGTTCCCCTCAAAAAAATTCCTTTAGTAATCTCCATTACCTTTTTTCTCATCCTTTTTTCGGGTACATAATTTTATCTTTACCAGTTGCACCTTGTTAATAGAAATTTAAAATCTTAAATTCCATGAACTATCTAGTGGGGGGAAAACTTCCCAAAAGCCACGAAAAGGAAATGCATTCTAAAACAGCCCACAGTAACACTGTAAGTCAACTTTATTTCAATAACAAATAAAACAGTACAAGTAAGAGTTTATGAATGCAAGGATTAGTCATTGCTAAATAGCCACCAATGCTATTGAATGCACAAAAACTTGCCTTGAATCTAAACTATTTCATTGATCATTAACCCTCACCTAACACACCCAGCATAGGACATTTCTGATACATTTCCCCCTTAAACAGCAAAGGAAAGCTGAAAAGATGTTAAATTCAAGTAAATCCTAGTAAATTTAACTTTTTAAATAATTTGGTGACATAAACTATCACAAGGAATGACAATAATGTTTTGAAACCACTGGCTGGTAAGATAGCCTGAATTTTCAGAAAATAAACTATCAAAGTAAATGCTGGTTTTTTTTTAAGCTTTTACATTAATACTTTATAAAAATGTAGAGTAACCAAGTCAGAATCCTCCTCTCAAAATGGGGGGCGGGGGATGTTTATAACTGGTTCATTCATGTCTAATAAAAAAAAAAAAAAAATCTTCCTTAAAAGTCTTCAGTACCTAATAACATCCCCTGAATAAGGAGGTTGGCAGGGGAAGTTGTCAGAAAAATTTAATTTCCTTTCATTAGCCAGTCTGCTCCACAAATAGGTGCTTGTTAAGTTCAAAGCGGTCCTGAAAGCGACATCAGTTTTAAGTCTTTTTTTTTTTTAAACTCCAAGCAGTCACATCTGCTAATGAGATTTTCCAAATAACAATTGTTTTCAAGTCAGAGATAAATCTATACTTCCCATTCTATCCCCTCCCCGAAAAAAAAAAAAAAAAAATCAAGGTTTACTGCTTTATCACACCTTGCTGTTTTCGCTGACCCTACATTCTCCAAATTTTAGCTTAAAGGGATAAAATTCCATGAAAAGGGTCATTTAAGAATGTTAGTGGTTTCCACACATTGAGTTTGAAGGTTCTTTGTTCAAGCCACTGACAGTTATTGGAGAATACTTCCCCTTAATAGCCTCTCTGTCAGGAAGTGTTAAACCTGCCAAACGCAGACAATTAGTGCCTCGCGAACAAAATACAGGAAGAGTGCTGGCTGATGGAGACTGGATTATAAGAAGTCTAGAAGGAAACTTTTAACGTGTCTTTTCTTTCAAACGTGTAATAGTATATTTGCAAAAGATATTCAAAGAAAAAAAAATAAACCCTGGTATCTAAAATTGTTCATTACCTCGAGAGAACAGGCAAATATTAGCTCATTAGTGATATTTTAACATGCATTTATATATAAATATTATGGGGATGGACTGTGTACAGACAGAGGTAACATTTACACAAAGCAAAACTTCCAAAAATTCTTCAGCTGCTACAAATCCAACTCTTGTATAAACCACCACAAAATAATCTTGTGTCTTAACTAATCAGTAATGCTTAAGTTATCCTACTGCGAAAAGCAAATTCACTAAATGACCTTCCAAGTAAAATCAAAGTCTTTAAAATTAGCTTTTCACTAGTCATTCATTCACTGCAGAATTATTTTGTTGAGAACATATTATGTACTAGACACTATTACTAGTTTTAATAGTAAACTATTAAGTATACCTGGCTCCAATATGTTCTTCCAGCACATAGTTTATATATTTATAAAACTACTTTAAAGGGATAAAAAGCCCGATATAGTTCAAAACTCAATGGCACTGACACATCCAAGTGCAACTCCCTTGTAGGGCTGAAAGGGAGGGAGGCTGACAGTCGCTCAGTCGTGTCTGACTCTTTGCAAGCCCCGTGGACTCTAGTCCGCCAGGCTCCTCTATCAGTGGGGTTCTCCAGACAAGAATACTGGAGCAGGTTGCCATTTCCTTCTCCAGGGGATCTTCCTGACCCAGGGATCGAACCAGGGTCTCCCGCATTGCAGGCAGATTCTTTATCATCTGAGCCACCAGGGAAGCCCTCCCTACAGGGCTAGAGGTAGAAAAACATTTCTTAGTAAAAAGAACTAAATCAACAACATCTTTAGACCAACAGTCATCAGGAAAACTGGGCAAAGGATTAAGTAAGAAGTTTATCTTAAATGAAATTTAAAAGGATAACATATAAAATATGTTCAACTTTAGTCACAATTACGAGACACCAGAGTTTGAGAAGAGCCAAGAGCAGTGATCTGAAGGAGAACTAGCACTACTCTCCCTACTGGGTATAATCTTTTTAAAAAGAAACAGTCAGAATCTATCAAAAATTTGAGGGCATACATCTTTTGACCCAGAAATTTCATTTTGGAGAAGTTATCCTACAGATACACTCACATGCATGCACAAAGAGATATATATAAAGACATTTATTATTTTCACTTGGTTGGTGGTGGTTTGGTAAGGAAAGAAAATCAGAAGGAAAAAAAACAATTTAAAAGGCCTTAACTAAGGGAACTGGTAAACTGGTACCATAAATGGTACACATATCAACATGGAATACTATGCAGCCTTTGAAAAAATGAGGTTGCTCCATATGTTCTTATTCATCCATTTGTGCATTAATTAGGAAAATATTTACTGGGCAATATTACATAAAATAGATTTTGCCCTCACGGAACATACAGCCGAATAAGAGAAACAGAGAAGAGAGTAAACAAATCAACTAGGACTTGAAATAAATGTTACATGGAAACCAAAGGGACAGAGGGAGCCATTAGGAGGGAGAACCCATTTTAGAAAGACTGCTCAGACAGGGGACTTCCAAAGTAAAATTTAAACTGAAACCCCAAGGGAACGGCAGTTAGCCACCATGGGAAGATTAAAAAGAAAGAATTCTAGACAAAAGGAACAACATGTATGAAAACCCCAGACTAGAAAGCTCGGTACAGATGCACAGTAAGGATGTGGCAGAAAAGCGCAGGAGGAGGCATCAATACAGGTAGAAGGTGTGGTCTGTTCTGACAGGACCTTACGGGATTCGGTCCCGGTTCAAATGCCTTGGCACTAGGCAGGAGAAAGATGGTTCAGATTTAGGTTTCAAGAAGATAACCCTCACACACTAAAGAGATGCAAAATATGACATACACTGTGGGAGGAAAGGAAAGTTAGAGGACGACAAACAGCACGTGGCCTCATCTGCCTTAAGACAGAAAACCATACATCAATGCTTATAAAAACTTAACGTATGGACATATTAAAGAACTCAGCTTGAGTTACTGCTCAAAAATAGGACTGAAAGCTGGGGGGAAAAGGGGAACTTTACGTCTCATTGCATACCCTTAGGTTCACATTGAACTTTAAAAAAAAAAAACCATAAAGATAAAAATTTCACACTACGTTCATAATTCAAAAATTAAATCAGGGCTTCCCTGATGGCTTAATGGTAAAGAAGCTACCTGCCAATACAGGGGACACAGGTTCGATCCCTGGTCCAGGAAGAGCTCACACACCGGGGGACACCTAAGCCCATGCGCCACAACTACGGAGCCAGAGCGCTAGAGCCTGGGAGCTGCCCCGAGAGAATCCACTGCAGTGAGAAGCCCCAGCACCCCGACACAGAGCAGCCCGGCTCACCGGAACCAGAGAAAGCCCAGGCGCGGTAACAAAGACCCAGCGGAGCCACAGATAAAACAAACCCTGTTTAGAAAGCCAATCCGCCACACCTGAGGGAGTCATTCAAACGATCTTCCTAGTGATTTCCAGAGCACTAACTGTTAACAAAACACAGTGGTGGTGGTGGTTTAGTTGTTCAGTCATGTCCAACTCATGAGACCCCACAGACAGCCTCCCAGGCAAGGATACTGGAGTGGGTTGCCATTTCTTTCTCCAGGGGATCTTCCCAACCCAGCGACTGAATCTGGGTCTCCCGCACTGGCAGGTGAGTTCTTCACTGCTGAGCCACCAGGGAAGCCCCACAAAATGTAGTATATTCCCAATATCTGCTTCGAATTTTCATGACTTCTCACTGCCTCAGAGCCAAATTTCAGCTCCTCCACTCGGCTTCTATACTAGTTCCTGTCATTCTGAGCCACCAGTCCATCCTAGACTCTCTATCCCAATGCCAGGCACTCTCTCCAGCCTTTCCTCAACCAGCTTGGCTCAGCCAGAAACTCTGTTCGCCTTCACCAAACCAACTCATAGTACTGTATGTCCCACACTGGGCCCTCAAGGCACAGGAGAGAAAAGGAAAGGCTCCTCTGTAATTGTAAAAAATTATAATATTACAGCCCAGCCCTCGTGCAATCTGTATCAGGACTTCCCTGGTGGCTCAGACGGTAAAAGCACCTACCTACAATGCGGGAGACCTGGGTTCGATCCCTGGGTTGGGAAGATCCGCTGGAGAAGGAATCTATAGCCTAGAGGAAAAGACAGATCTTAAACATGACTGCGCAGCAACTAAGAAATCAGCACGGAGAGGCGTGCTGCAGCAGCACAGAGGGCAGGCGACCACAGGGGACCTCGAACTCAAAAACGGTCTCAGGAGGCTGCTCAGACGTAGTGACTTTGAAAAGAGACCTAGGAAATGAAGGCACGGTGGGACACACTCAAGGAGGCTGGGGCCTGAGAGTCAGCCCACCACAGAGTGAGGCAAGGCCTCACGAAAAAGCAAGAACTCCAGCTTAAGAGCAAGGAAATGAGGGGAATTGCTTTGGCAGCCTTTGGCAGACTTTTAGCACAGAATTTACTTATTATTTGTGTATTGTCTTACCCTGTGTAGCCCCTGATCCCAATAAAATGCAAGCTCCAGAAGAGTAGAAATCTCTGTCCCGTTTGCTCAGTGATATATTTTCAGTGCCTAGAACAATGCCTGGCACATGCAAGAAACAGCTGTTGAGTGAAAGACCGAATGAAGGAAGGAACAGATGAATTCTTTAGAGAGAGGTGAAAGGGATCTGTGGAGTCCAGCCAGGAAGCGGCAGTCTAAGTGAGAGACAAATGACCATTTTCTCTTGAAGTGAGGGGTGCTTGCTTCGAGCTTCACCTAGACATCACTCTCTTTAGAAAGCCTCTCCAGTCCGATGCCAGGTTAGGCGTCATTGCCCTGTGATCACATTACACTCTGCCCCTCCATTAGGACGGACCCTGCCACACTTCATCTCCAGGAGCGCTGTGACTAGCTCACTCGCCCTCTCTGCTGAATCCCCAGAGCTTAGCAAATCAACACAGTACTTGTTGAATGAATAAACAACCATCCATCAGCCTCCAAAGAAATCAGTCTGTTGTGACAAGATGATCCCCTGAATGACTGACTCCAGTGCCAACAGCACTTCTCATCTCAGGAGCATCGACGTTAGAAGGGGGTGAACCTGTATCCAGAGAGACGGAGCAGCTGGTCCAAGCTCCCGTATCTGAGTGATACACAGGAAGGGGGTGCTGTGCACTCATCAGGAGCAGGGGCTCAAGAGCCAGACAGGCTCCGGTTCTGCCCTAACATTTTGATGAATGAAATACCTTCGATACCAGGCAAAACCAACTCCGGGTATTAACCCTCACGTCTTAATTCTCAGTCAGGCACTTTTCTCACTGTATCAAACAATTTCAAGTTTTGAAACTTATATTTTCAAAAAAAAAACTACTCTTAAAAAGGAATATATAATGCTATCCATATAAGGATTTTTAAATAAACATCTCATTAATTTTTTTTAAAAAGTCAAACTTTACGTGGTAGTTAGCTTTCAAAATGAAGGGTCACAGTTTGAGTTATACTAAAAAGTAATAGAAAGCAGGTACACCTCAACTTAAAGATATTAAACTTCATTTGATAAAAATGTAAAATAAGTATTAAACTTCATTTTACCAAATATAGTTTGCCCTTTACTTATATAAAATAAATCTCTTTTAAGCAGAACATCCTTACTTCTACTTCACAAACTTGGCAATATTTGAAGAAAAAGTAGTATTGATTCTGTTCAACACTCTTACTTTAGAATATCCTTAAGACAGTCCTCACATCTCTCAAGTGGACACTAATCCCCTTGAAATGGAAAAAGAGCCAAATATGAAAATTTCAACAGAAAGAACAAAACAAATTTGATGCTATTGCTTCCCTTAATTTTCAACTGAAGTATCTACAATATTTTTGTTTTAATATTGAAGCATTAAGAAAACACAGAAAAGTACAAAGATAAAAAGAAAAACATATTAAGAATAGTAATAATCCTGATGATTTCAACTCAAGAGGTAGGAGAAATGATCCAATGACATCACTTGATTTTCTTCCTTAAGCAATAAAAATTCCTGTCATTCATTCTGTAATCCCAACCTGTCTTGAACTAAACTCAGTTTCTAAAGTTATTTAATGCATGGAAATACTGATGAGGAAAGCATTAAGCTATAAATTCTAAAACAGCAGTTCAAGAAATGGAGAAAGAGGAAAGAAGCCAACAGAACCAGTAATCATTTCTTTTACTCCTCTATTTTAGCACAACTTGCATTAAGTGAGCTTTATCATCCAACCCAAGAATAAAACAGTGAAAAATTCTGTTTTACAGAGAATATGGTGGGAAGGGTAAGTGATGTTGCTATAACCAAGTAAGTGAAAGTGAAATTGCTCAGTCGTGTCCGACTCTTTGCGACCCCATGGACTACAGCCTACCAGGCTCTTTCCATGGAATTTTCCAGGCAAGAATACTGGAGTGGGTTGCCATTTCCTTCTCCAGGGGATCTTCTGGACCCAGAGATCAAACCTGGGTCTCCTGCATTGCAGGCAGACGCTTTACCATCTGAGTCACCAAGGAAGCCCTAAGTAAGTAGATCACAAACATGTAAAAAAGCAGCTAAAAAAAGAACTGGCTGCCTTTTCTTGCAAGCCTAATATACCTGCTGGGTTTCCCTGGTAGCTCAGCTGGTAAAGAATCTGCCTGCAATGCAGGAGACCCCGGTTTGATTCCTGGGTCGGAAAAATTCCCTAGAGAAGGGACAGGCTGCCCACTCAAGCATTCTTGGGCTTCCCCGGTGGCTCAGACAGTAAAGAATCTGCCTGCAGTGCAGGAGACCTGGGTGTGATCCCTGGGTTGGGAAGATCCCCTGCAAGAGGGCATGGCAACCCACTCCAGGGGAGAATCCCACGGACAGAGGGGCCTGGCAGGCCACAGTCCAGATGCAACTGAGCAACTAACCACAGTGTACCTGTTAATGGTCTACAGCACCCACCTGTGAGACAGGGAGGCCCAGAAGCTAAGAGCAAAGATGCTGGGGCCAAAAGGCATGGGCTCCGAAGAGGACTCATTGATAGTGAACGTGTTACCTACCAGTGGGCCTCTCTGGAATTAGGTTTTCTCACCTGTAGGATGGACACAGTATCTCATAGGGGTTATTAAGAAGATGAAATCAGTTAACAGATGAAACACAATAGAACAGAGTCTGGCAAGAAGTAAGCACTCAGGATGGACAATCTGATAAAATGGGCCGCCCAGACCCCCAACTATCAAGTGTGGTTCTCTCCTGCCTGGCCCTGGGTGTTCTATCCTGGGATCATCACTCATTCTGAAACTGCATGTTACAGAATACAGAACTAATACTGGTGCTACAACACTTCAAAAAATGTGTCTAGGGAACCTCCAGTGCACTTGCCTGGATCAGCTGATCTGCGTACTCTTCCAAGTGGGTGAGCAGGGCTTGTCTTGGGTGGGGAAGGGAAGGAAAATCTGTAACAAAGACGCAGATTCAAATAGTCCTCCTTGACACCGAACACCCCATTTCTTTCTACAGTGATGTTGGTGTCAAATACCACCCCCACCATCTGCGAGTCAGACCACACCTCTCCTCCCTCTCTCACCACAGCCAGCCTACTTACCAACCCCAAATTCTGGGCTCACTGGACGCGAGCCCTGCTACTCATCCCTACGGGAAGCTATCTGGGAGTTTACTTACATCAGCTGGTTTTTGAACAAAATATTGACTGCTTTTGAAGAAAAAAAAAAAATCACTGCTTCAAGACATTATGGGGGAATGTTCTATCTGCGCACAAAAAGCTATACACCCTCAGTTCAGCTCAGTCACTCAGTCGTGTCCGACTCTCTGTGACCCCACGGACTGCAGCACGCCAGGCTTCCCTGTCCATCACCAACTCCCGGAGCTTAATACCCCCTCAAGTCATATACAAAAGTAAAGCAGAACTTCCAACAATCCTGGGTTCAAGAAATAGGCTCCGGCTGATGTGTTTTCCAGATGACTCCGAGTCAAACAGAAGACTCTTTCTGCTTAATTTATTTGCAAATCTAAATTTTAGCACACATTTCTCTAATTGTAAAAGAGCGTAATAAACATGGCTGAATGAATCTTTTTTTTTTTTTTTTCCCAGAAAATATAAAGCCTCTGAAGAAGCATCATCAGGAAAGTTACTCTTGGTTTAACAGGGAAAAAGGATACTGATATCTAACAGAATACTTTTTGATTACTAGGAAAGAGCTTTTCTTTTTTGGTTTTCTAAATGATTCCCTTCACACTAGTTTTTTGTAGTTATTATTTGGCTCTTTCTACTAAAGCAAAAGTGCAGTGTTGAAAATCTGGCTAATGAGGTGATAAAAATAATTACTAGTGTGAACCTACAGTATTAACCTCATTCAACTACGTTATCATAACTCTGAGATGCAAATATTACTGTTCTCTCTTACAGAACAACAGAAACTCAGATAAGTTTAATAAATATCCCAGGAAAAAAGTAGGTATTAGAACCAAACAAAGCAATTTAACCACTGGTGGTTCCTCCCTCTGCTTCACCCCTGACATCTAAGGGATCATGAAATCATCAACCTCCAGCGTTTCCCCACACTGCCTACTTGGCTCCATCCTAACACCTTACTTTAGGCCCCCATCATTTCTTGTCTAGATTAAAGGAATGCATTCTAATTGGCCCACCAACCTCAACCAAGCTTTGCACTGTTCTAATCCATTTTCCACATCACAAATGTAAATAAGTTTTCTAATTCCACAATTTTGATCATGTTAGCTCTTCTACATGAAACCAGAGACTCCCAAAGCCACAAAAATGATACCCAAGCACAGCATTCGAGGCCACACGTGGGCTCAGTCACTCAGTCGTGTCCAACTCTGCAACCCTATGGACTGTAGCCCACCAGGCTCCTCTGTCCGTGGGATTTCCCAGGCAGGAATGCTAGAGTGGGCTGCTGTTTCCTCCTCCAAGGGAATCTTCCCGACCCAGGGACCGAACCCACCTCTCCTGTGTCTTCTGTGCTGCGGGTGGATTCTTTACCACCGAACCACCAGGGAAGCCCCGCGACCACACATATCTGGACCCTGATTATCTGTTCAGCCCCGTCTTACTACAGCCCCTCACAGGGCATCCCCACAGTTTGTTAAAGCTCCCGTGGCTGCCCAGCTCTGACAAGGTATTTTCCCTGACCATAATGGTGCGTTTCCATCACTAGCCTGACTTTTTTAGCTAGCTCACTGCTACTCAGACTTCAAGTATTACTTAAATATCCTTCCCGTGGACGTTCTGCCGTGACGCCCTGAAACGAGGTTAGGGGCCCTCCTACATGGGCCCCACACACTCTTAGCCTCACGTTATCAGAATGTATTAAATTGCCTGTCTACTTGTAGGTCTCCCTGAGGGGAGCTGAAGCTCTTTGAATTCAGGGTCTGTGGCTGGTTGTTTTTTTCTGTTATTGTTGCTGTTTGGCTAAACAAGTAGCTGGGATTCCAACCCTGTCTACCAGGGGCTTCAGAAAAACACTCTTCACTCTGTTCTCAAGCCCCTGAGATCTGGTTAGTGAGATACTGAATACAATGAAAGGCAAATACTTGATCTCAGATGAGGACCTGAACACTTGACTACTTTAAGTAACACTTGAACATAACATTAGTTTCTCTCTCATGAAAACAGCAACTCAAGAACAAGACAAAAGGAAATCATTCCAGAAGACTCCTTAAGTACAACACACAATGGTTTAAAAGAACGTGGTAAACCATCTCCATGGAACCTCCAAATAACATTCAATTATTCAAACAGAAAAGGAAGAAAGGTTTTAAAGAGAGATATAACAAACTGAAACCACATTAGTCTACTCAAGCACTTGGAGGGGGAAAAGGTAGAATATAGTTGCCAAGAAAAAGAGCCTTAAAAATACCACAGATCAAGGGGGGGAAGAAAGAATGGATTTTAAAAAGATGGAATAAACTACAAGGTATTCCAAAAATTTACACTGTTTATCTACATCAGCAAACCTCTACCTGCATAAATACCATCAAAAGCAATCTTTCACCTAACAAATCTAAACTACAAAATGTGAAAATTAGTGTAGTTTCAAATTAAAGTGGAGTTACTAGAGGATTCTAAAATAATCATTTAAAAGAAAAAAAAAAGTATCACTTCTTATATCAGAAATAATTAAAAGCAAACTAGAAATAAAACTAGTATTAAAATGTATCTGAAAAACAAAAGGGTATTCCTTAAAATTATTTTTTAAAATATTTACCTGAAAACTATATCCTACAGATTCAATTGCAGCTTAACAAATTCATTCAGACAAGAGGTGTTTGGAACTGCACACTACAGTCAAAGTTAACACAGGCAATGAAAATCCATCATTATTTAAGAGTATTAAGAGGATCTTAAAAATCACCTAAGGCATACAAGGAGACAATAGTGAAAAGAAAGTGGATTTCTTTTCCTCAAATTTTCTACTTTTCCCTATTTTCCAAATTAACAGAGGTTGGAAATTCAAATACAGTTTGCCGAGTGAAGCCTCCCTGAAAAGAAAACCAAGAACACCTGTTGATGAAGCAAAACCAAGCTTACAATTAATAATACCTACTTCAGTAAAGGACACCATCATTTTGATGCAATTCTGGAGGTTTCACTGGGATCAGTTCAAGTCCTGCTAAAAGTCACAGTTCAAGATCCTAGCTTCAAAAACCGCAATGTTCCTCTGATACCCACAGAGGCCCCCACCCATGGATCTCCCCACCCACAATATGGAGAAAAATTTCACATTGGGGAGAGCTCAAAAAAAACCAACATTTTTTTGTTCCAAGCCCATAAGACCAAGTTCACTGGGAAACAGACGAGCGTGGGACCTATAAGTCCACCTTCACGCAGGCTCCAGGAGCCAGTGAGTTCAGAAGGTCTCAAGGGTATTCAAACAGGACAAAATCTGCCTGGAAACCCATATCAAAACTTTAAGGACTTTCCCCTGTTTTCTGTCCGTGGGAGCCTGGGGCTGGTAGATCTCCCTTCCAAATGCTCAGCCACCAAGGCCCTGCACTTAGTCAGGTCTCTGATAAGAGATGGCCAACCATGATTTGATAAGCCAGTATAAGACGTTCATAGGAGGTCTGTCTCAGGCTGCCTGTGCTGTGAGTCAGACTGCTTCTCGTCAAACATATTAAATCTGTAACTCAAACTCCTGTTCTTACCTTTCTACATGGCATGATTTCACCAAGCATAATTTAGAATTACAACAGATTCTTTCGAAAGCTTTTGGTATGAGTGGTTCATTTGAGAGGCAACTTAAGAAAAAACAGGGGTTTGCAAACTCTTAAACATCTAGTTTCGTATTTTTTAAATCAACATGAAGACGCTAACAGAAGAAATTCAAACGCCAAATTTGTTTCCTTATGAAATTCACAGGGAAGACAAGGTTCATAGAGAACAGCAAAGGCACAGAAAAAGCCAAATGAAAAATGCAAAAAACTTACAACTCTCTCAAACCTACTGGTCTTTATCCTGCTCTTCCTGTTCCTCTATTCCGTGTTTCTCCACCTTCCCCTGCCCTGTTCTTCCTTCCTCTGACTTGTTGCTGTCCTTTTCTCCTGGCTGACCAGAAACTTCTCCAACGAGGGCAAGTTCCTATGGCTGAAGTAAACCTCGGTCTCATTCTGAACTGAGAGGCATTACCAAAGATTTCCCAAAGCCTCCACAAAACAGAAGTTTATAGAGAAACAGAGTATTCTAGGAGTGTATAATCTAAGGTACCCAAGTTTATATCAACTGGTTCATACTGCTAGCAAGAGCCTCAGACAGAAAATACTGGATTAATGGGGAGAAGAGGAAGATCCTGAGAGTGACTTGAGACCCCTAACCATATAAAAACAGAGGTTTAGAAAAACTGTACATGATGGGCAAGGTCTTTGGGAGACTACCACCAAAATCTGCCCTGTGAAGTTAGGTTGGACTCTAATGCAGTTCTGCTGGCAGAGAGAGCAAAGTCCTCTGGAGACATCAGAGATGGGTCTTTAACGCCCTTAGACAGGATTCAAGGGGAGACCCCGAAGCACTTGCAACCCCAGCTCTCTCTTCATGTTTTGTGAGCAGCCTTAAACCAGCAATGGGAAATTTCATGAACAAAAACTGGATGGAAAATAGCCACACTTTCAGGTCTTCAATTTCATACTATACATTTTAAAGGAGCCTCAAAACTAAAGCAGAATAAGGCCCAGAATAAACTAATGCCCTTACAGATAAAATCAGATGCTCCCATTCCAGATATTAATATAGTCTTCTGATAAAGACACCAGCAGATTTTGTAACCAGAAGTGACAATCAGTAAACAATTGCTTGGTATTAGCCAAGATAATGAAGGAAAAGACTATAATAGACAGAGTTTCAAAAGTGAATCAAGTACCCATTTCACCCATCAACTCAAAAGGAGAAATTTCAATAATTACTAATTATTGATACTGCTGGTCCACTATCAACCTTAAATCCCACCATTGTTACACAAGCCCTCTCTGAGTGTCAACAAAGTACTCAGATAACAGGTATCTCTAATACTTGTCACGTTTTCCATGTACCAGCACCCAGCTTTGAATCTTTATTCAAGGAACATTCTGGAGAAGGAAATGGCAACCCACTCCAATATTCTGGCCTGGAAAATCCCATGGACGGAGGAGACTGGCAGGCTACTGTCCATGGGGTCACAAAGAGTCAGACACAATTGAGCAACTTCACTTCTCCTTTCTCCTATGAGACACTATACTCATTGACTCATAAAAGAGAACGCAAATAGAATTTTTAGATCAAATGCTCTCTCCTAATGACCTCTTCCTTGAACTCCCGAGGACACTGCTACTCATCAAGACAAAATTAATTTGGACCCCAAGCCCAAACTGAATACCTCAAGAAGGCCAGATTTCTTGTTTTATATATATAATGTATGTATGCGTGTGTGTATATATATATACATACACACATATACACACATACCATTATACTGGCTGAACAGATCGAGGCTCAGAAAACCTCTACCCAAATGCTGGGCTTTCCTGGTGGCTCAGATGGTAAAGAATTTGCCTGCAATGAAGGAGACCTGGGTTCAATTCCTGGGTCAAGAAGATCTTCTGGAGAAGGAAATGGCTACCCACTTGAGTATTCTTGCCTGGAGAATCCATGGACAGAAGAGCCTGACAGACTACAATTCAGAGAGTCAGAGAGTCGGACATGACCAAGTAACTAACACATTCAAACTCTCTGAGATGAGAATGTAAGGAAGGACGAAAACCCAATAGCTGACAGCCTAATCAAGAAGACACTTATCATGCTCTTCTTGGGGTCTTTCAAGGCTGAAATCAAGGTACGGGCCAGACAGCATTTTCATTTAGAGGCTCAACTGGGGACAAATTCAACATCATTCAAGGGCCTGGCAGAATTTATTTCCTTGTGGCTGGAGAACTGATGGCCCCCCTTTCTGCTGGCTCGGAATGGAGATCACCTTCACTTTGATCCTTGGACGGTGTCTGCCATTCACTGCCGTGTGACTTTCCTCAACATGGCTGCTGCCTTCATCAAGCCAACACCTAGAATCTGTTCTCCAGTCTCCCAGAAAGGAGTCTTTTAGGATAAAACACAATTACAAGGAGTGACACTCAATTACTCTGCCCTATTAAAGCAAGTGAAAGCAGTGATATTTCATCACCTTTGCCATATAATGTAACTTAATGAAGGGAGTGACATGCCATCACCCTTTGCCATAGTCTTTGAGTGAGGGAGGCGAGGCAAACTGAACAAGAGGGGATTACACAAAGGCGTGGATGCCGGGAAGGTCCTCAAAAACTTAAACACAGAATTATCACATGACTCAGCAATTCTACTCCTGAGTATATATCCAGAAGAACTTCAAACAGATATTCAACAATATACCTGCACACAAATGTTCACAGCGACAATATTCACAATCACCGAAAAATAGAAATAATTCAAACGTCCACTAACCAATAAATACATTTCTTACGGAAACAAAAACAAGCCAAAAAAAAAACAAAACCCCAGTGGTATCGTCATGCAAGGGAATATTATTCATCCATAAAATAAGGAATGAAATACTGATGCATGCTACAACACGAATCCTGTATTGTTTCACTTACTATTAAGCATATCTAAAATTCTTATTTTCATATACAGTATTTACAGTTATAGAAGATTTAATTTCCTTGTAGGTTCAAATTGTCTGGTGAAATTCTTTATATGTTTAGCTATTTTCTCCACATTTCCCCCAAATTTCTTTAACACAGTAGTCACACTTATAGTCTTCTCAGCCAATTTCAGTGTCGAGTGAGAGCACATGAGGGTCTATTCTAATGTCTGTTTTACTGTTTCTCTTGGTTTTTAGCAGTTATGTGTTCCCCTCTTTCGGTGCGTCAAATAAATAGGCACTAAATGACAGATAATTTATATACAACGGTGTGTGTATAAACTGTATCCCCTTGAACACTATTCATCCAACAAATATTCAGCCAGCACTCACTGTGCCAGGGACCATGTGCAAGTGATACAGTAAAAACAGCACAACCTTTGTTAGCAAGCAGCTTACTACCCAGAGGCAGATACTTAACCCACCGCTATGATGGGCAGAAGGGCCTATAAAACGAGGTTTCTGCTATACATCTTCCCTCTGTTACCTCCTCTCTCCCTGGATCACTCCAGTCACGTAATTCCACACTGTTTACTCAACATCAAGTACTCTTTAACCTCAATACTTTGGCACTTGTGAACAGTTCCTACTCAGTAAACCTTGTTTTTCTCCCTGATTATCACATGGCACGCCCTGTGACGTCCTTAGATGGCTTGCAAAACCTCGTTAAAAAATGTGAATAAACTCTACCCTAGAGCATGCCCTTTCCCCGTTCCCTGTCCTATGTTTCTTATTTTTTATGTATTGTTTGTCTCCTTCGATAGCGTATGTTCTATGAGGGCAGGAATGGTTTGGTGGTTTTGGTCTATTTTGACCCCTACTATATCCAGGCACTTCAAACAATGTTAGACAAACGGCATGCACTTGTTAAATACCTACTGAATAGACAAGGAAATAAATAGTTTTAAACATGACAAACCAAGTAGAGGGTTGCTGTTGTTCAGTCACTCAGCTGTGTCCAACTCTTAGCGACACCACTGCCTGAAGCTGTCTTTCACCCCGGCTGCCCTATACTTCACTGTCTCCTGGAGTTCACTCAAACTCATGTCCACTGAGTCACTGATGCCATTCAACCAGCTCATCCTCTGTTGCCCCCCTTCTCCTCCTACCTTCCATCTCTTCCACTGAGTTGGCTCTTAGCATCAGACAGCGAAAGTACTGGAATTTCAGCTTCAGCATTAGTCCTTTCAATGAATATTCAGGGTTGATTTCCTTCAGGATTGACTGGTTTCATCTCTGTGCTAAGAGACTCCTAAGGGTCTTCTCCAGCACCATGGTTAGAAAGCATCAATTCTTTGGCACTCAGCCTTCTTTATGGTACAACTCTCACATCCATACATGACTACTGGAAAAACCATAGCTTTGACTATACAGACCTTTGTCAGCAAAGTCATGTCTCTGCATTTTAATATGCTGTCTAGGTTGGTCATAGCTTTTCTTTCAAGGAGCAAATGTCTTTTCATCTTGTGCTGCAGTCACTGTCCACAGTGATTTTGGAGCCCAAGGAAAGAAAATCTGGCACTGTTTCCACTTTTTCCCCATCTATTTGCCATGAGGTGATGGGACTAGATGCCATGATCTCAATTTTTTGAATACTGCACTTTAGGCCAGCTTTTTCACACTCCTCTTTCACTTTCATCATGAGGTTCTTTAGTTCCTCTTCACTTTCTGCCATAAGGGTGGTGTCAACTGCACATCTGAGGTTATTGATATTTATCCCAGCAATCTTGATTCCAGCCTGTGCTTCCTCCAGCCTGGCATTTCTCATGATGTACTCTACATATAAGTTAAATAAACAGGAAGATAACATATAGCTTTGACGTACTCCTTTCCCAATTTTGAAGCAGTTCATTGTTCCATGTTTGGTTCTAACTGTTGCTTCTTGTTCTGCATACAGTTTTCTCAGGAGACAGGTAAAGTGACCTGTTATTCTCACCTCTAGAAGAATTTTCCACAGTTCGCTGTGATCCACACAGTCCAAGGCTTTAGCATAGTCAACGAAGCAGAAGTAAATGATTCCCTAGAATTCCCATGCTTTTTCTATGATCCAGCAGGTACTGTCAATTTGATCTCTGGTTCCTCTGCCATTTCGAAATCCAGCTTGTACACCTGGAAGGTCTTGGTTCACATACTGCTCAAGTCTAGCTTGAAGAATTCTGACCATAATCTTGCTAGCATGCGAAACAACTGCAATTGTACAGTAGTTTGAACACTCTTTGGTCATTGCCTTTCTTTGGGGTTGGAATGAAAACTAACCTTTTCCAGTCTTGTGGCCACTGCTGAGTTTTCCAAATTTGCTGGCAGATAAGAGTTCAGTCCTTTAATAGCATCATCCTTTAGGATATGAGATAGCTCAACTGGAATTCCATCATCTCTACTAGGGTAATTAAGGGAAAATATATAGTAGAGGACCTAATCTAATACATACAGTCAAGCAATGCTTCTGTGAGAAATATTTTGTTTAAGCCAAGACCTAAACTATGTGGAGAAGGCAATCAAGAACAAAGATTAAAACAGAATCAACACACCCACGTCAGAATTAGGCACAGAAGTTTCAAAAATCTGAACAATACCACAGAAGATTGGCTCATCCAATGCAAAGAGCAAGCTGACACAGTTTCAGTTTGAAGAGAGAAACACAGGAGAACTATTCAAAGAATTTAAATCAGTCATCATTGAAGAGTTTCTAAGCACAAGCATATGATCAAATCAGGATATCTGAAACATCACTCAAGTTTTAGTATCAAAAAGTAACTGGACGGGACTGAGACTGGCTACAAGGAGAGGACTTAGAAGGTTGGTGAAGTAATCCAGTCCATACGGTGTTAGCTGGTACCTGGAGTTAGTGTGAGGACAAAAAAAAAAGAAAGTAATAGATCAGAAAGATATTTAAGTAAGTCTCTGTAGCAGTATTTATCAACAACTCCTGAGTTTCTAGCTGGTGAAATGCTGGCGTTTTCCCAGGCAGGAAAGAATGAAAAATGAGACGCTTAGAGTAGGAGTCAGCAAACTTTTTTCTGAATAGGCCAGCTAGTAAATATTCCAGGCATTGTGGGTCTCTGACACAGTTATTCAACTCGGCCATTATCATGGCAAAGCAGTCACAGACACTTGTAAAGGAAAAAGCATGGCTGTGTTCCAATAAAATTTTATTTACAGAAACAGGAGCTCATGGAGCCACCAAATGGCAGTCCCTGGCTAGAGAGAAGAGGATGAGGTGGGCTTCCAGCTTGTTACTTTCATGGTATCTCAATGGCATCAAGTCAACTTGTCTAAGAAGCAACTGGATATGCAGTTCTAAGGTGATATCTTTTTTGGGTTCCAAAATCACTGCAGATGGTGACTGCAGCCGTGAAATTAAAAGACGCGTGTGCCTTGGAAGGAAAGTTATGACCAACCTGTGAAAGCGAAAGTCCCTCAGTCGTGTCTGCCTCTTTGTGACCCTGTGGACTATACAGTCCATGGAATTCTCCAGGCCAGAATATTGGAGTGGGTAGCCTTTCCCTTCTCCAGGGAATATTACCAACCCAGGGACTGAACCCAGGTCTCCTGAATTGCAGGCAGATTCTTTACCAGCTGAGCCACAAGGGAAGCCCACCTAGACAGCATATTAAAAAGCAAAGACATTACTTTGCCAACAAAGGTCTGTCTTGTCAAAGCTATGGTTTTTCCAGTAGTCATGTATGGATGTGAGAGTTGGACTATAAAGAAAGCTGAAGCTGAGCACCAAAGAATTGATGCTTTTGGACTGTGGTGTTGGAGAAGACTCTTGAGAGTCCCTTGGACTGCAAGGAGATCCAACCAGTCCATTCTAAAGGAAATCAACCCTGAATATTCACTGGAAGGACTGATGCTGAAGCTCCAATACTTTGGCCACCTGATGTGAAGAGCTGACTCATTTGAAAAGACCCTGATGCTGGGAAAGATTGAGGGCGGGAGGAGAAGCGGATGACAGTGGATGAGATGGTTGGATGGTATCACCGACTCAATGGACATGAGTTTGAGTAGACTCCAGGAGTTAGTGATGGACAGGGAGGCCTGGCGTGCTGCAGTCCATCGGGTCACAGAGAGTCAGACACGACTGAGCGACTGAACTAAACTGAACTGAAGGTGATATCTAGAAGAGACAATAGGTCTGAGACCTGAAACCATAAAAATAAGTTATATTGCTTAGAATGAGTCTGTACAATAAGAGAAAACTCAGAATAAAATCAACATTTAAGGGACAAAATTAGGATAAAAACATCAGCATGAATGCTAAGAATGAAGCATTTAAACAAGCCAAGAATACAAAAACAAAACTAGAACTAAGAGTAATGTGCCAGAAGTATTTCAAGAAGCAAAGAGTAGCCAAGAGACTAAAAGGCTTTGAAAAGATAGAGGTAAGTACACATCGTACAAATGAGATAAGTACACAGTATAACATACATATGACACAACATGTCAGCACATAAAGTTCTCCTGATCTTTAATCTCTGAAATTAAATTGTGTAAGTTGTCGTGTAAGTGCCCAGAAAAAATTTCTGGGGAAATCCCTGTCCTTACACTTTTTATAGACCAGTCACTGAGGACAGTTTTATATTGTAAAAGATCACTGATATTTAGTCAACTATAAAACTGTCTTAAAGTAGTTCTTATTTTGTACTGTTTTTATTTTTACCTGTTATTTTTCTGTGTACTTTAGGACCTACATACTTGGAAAAAGGAATACTCTAGATATTAATAGATATTAATTAGAATACTCCCTGGTTGCTTAAAAATATATATATAACACACACTGGATTTTGCGAGAGGGAACGGTTCCAGTAACCTTCACAAAAAAAATGTCAATGGGAATGATGAAAGGAAAAAGATGTAGACTACAGCTAAGGGGTAAAGTGTGAAAATGAAAGCGAGTGAGGACAATTCTTCTATGGCTGTGAAAGGAAGGAGAACTAAGGCGGCAGCCGTGGTGTGACAAGAGGTTCCCGTGCTCTCAGAAGAGGAGGAAGGCAATTTCTCTCCCTGCAAACTGGAAGCACCGCGGTGTGAGGGACCACCGGCGTCTTTTACCACCACGAGCTACTCAGTCAGCTCAGGGGTCAGTACCTGTTTGACTGATTGAGTACGTTTAACAGCAGAAATAATGGAAGGGTGCTAAAAGACAAGGAGAGTCTGAAGACATGAAGAGAGAAAATACCATCAGTGACGACTGTGGCCCGTGAGGGCAATACAGCCTGCATCTGGGACATAAGAGGAAGAACTGGCTTTACGAATGATGGGGAATATCTAGTCATTGTATGATGAAAGAAGAAAAACAATGGATGATTACGTATTAAGGTAAATACAGGTAAATATGGACAAGAAGTTGAGGATATTTCCTAATCAGGGGCCCAGCTTGCTAACTACCCTGTAATGCGTGAAATAACCCAGCACAATGATGAAGAATTGCCCAGCTCAGAAAGGGCAGTAAGAAACACTGAGAAAAAAAGGTCTTGCAGACTAATTCAAATCGCAAGGTCAAAGTCTACTAAGGGACTCTTTTCATGAGAAAAAAAAAATGACTTAATTTTTCCTTGATGGTGGGGAGAAGCGTAGAGAGGGAGGGAAGACACACACTCTGATTTCTGCCTTTCTTCCTTAGAAGCCTTCAGCTGCTGCAGAAGCTGTTGGGTTGAGGAGATGTCCTTGGGATCTACAGTGACACACAGCCATACCACTCTCCACCAGAAACACGTGTACGACTTACGTTTTATGCATATGGACAGGAGCTCACCGGAAAGACACAGCAACATCATGTTTCAAACATTAAAGAAAAACCACCAATAAGTGAAATCCGTATATCTAACAGCACATTTCTTTATCATCAAGTTTTATCCTATCAAAGTCAAATACTCATTAAATACAATGCTTAAGTGGCTTCTTCCTCTTTTTAACTTGTGCCATTCAAAATAATCCAAGTGTAAAAACATGGATTTTTTTTTTAATCCAACGTTAATATTTTAAAAAGCAAAAACTGAAAAAAAAAAAAAAAGCAAAAACTGCATTTTATTTTACACTTTGGACAAAATGTTTGACCTCAGGACATGTACTGGAACGATTAGAGTAAAACAGCTTCTCACCTTGACCACTCCATCAAAGCCAGGGATTGTGTTAACCTTTGCTTTCTTAGCTAATAATTTGCTTTCAATCTTGTCACCCATGGCTTGAATAGCATGTGTATCAGGTCCAATGAAAATGACATCTTCTGCTGCCTGTGGAGAAAAGCAAGTAGAAATTTGTAACAAAAACATTACAGTGCTTGATATGGAGTCACAGTTTCATAAGAATAAAAACTCGTATGTATACTTACTAGTTACTCACAGGCCATAAACAACTTAAAAGCAAGCAATTGAGCCAACATGTTACAATATATAATACAGTATTTCATACAGTTTAAGTGCACAAAGATACATGAAACAAAGTCAGGTCAGAGAAAAATAACTAAAAGAACTCCTATGTGATATTAACAGTAATCTTTGGAAAAGCAAATTCTATGGTGTTGGAGCTATATCTAGTACTCTGCCACCCAATCTAAACAGTAAATTCACCTTTCAAATGTCTTACAAATCTTTGTATTCTCAATGGCCCGCAGCACAATGCATTTTCAATGAATACCAACTCTCTGTCGGGCTTTGAGCTAAGTAGAGGGGATAACCTGGATGAAAATCACAGGATATCAATTAATTCAAGGGGACATGAACAGATCACCAGTACCTCAGAGAAAGAGACAAATTTAAGTATGGAATGTTAATATCCTTGTGACTACAAGAAATGAATGAAGAACACAGTTGCAATTTACCAGGTAGAGTTAATGGTTTCAATAAAAGCCACTAAAATCACCTTTAGTTCCCCAGCAATAGGTTGATGTTATTAAAGCAAACAAAAAGCTCATGGACACTAACATGGAACAGAACAAAATACGACGGAGTTAGTGCCACTGTAGAGCACGGTCTAGAGAAATAAAGAAGGGGTTTGCTGAGGTAAAGGATGCGGTCACTGCGTAAAGAATTGAGGTTAGATAGGAAAAGACAAAAATCAGATGGCATGCAGGGCATCACTGAAATAAAGTGCCTAACTGCTGATTCTCTCACAACCTCTGGCCAGGTGCAGTATAAAGAATAAATCATATAATTAACAGCTCATATTCTATCTACTGGCACTGCGGCCTGAAAAGTCTCTTGGCTTCAGAAAGCAGCTTCATTTTCCAGATGGAAATATCATCCAGAGTAGCTACTGCAGTGTGTTGCTTGGTTGCTCTCTGCCATCGTGGGCAAAGAGGATTAACCCCAAAGACGTCTGCTCCTTGGAAGAAGAGCTATGACAAACCTGGACAGCATGTTAAAAAGCAAAGACATTACTTTGCCAACAAAGATCTGTACAGTCAAGCTATGGTTTTCCCAATATTCCTATATGGATGTGAGAGTTGGGGCCATAAAGAAGGCTGAGCACTGAAAAATTTATGCTTTCCAATTGTGCTTCTAGAGAAGACTCTGGAGAGTCCCTTGGGCAGCAAGGAGATCAAACCAGTCAATCCTAAAGGAAATCAACCCTGAATATTCATTGGAAGAACAGATGCTGAAACTGAAGCTCCAATACTTTGGCCACCTGATGCGAAGAGCTGACTCATTATAAAAGACCCTGATGCTGGGAAAGACTAAGGGCAAGAGGAGAAGGGGACGACAGAGGATGAGATGGTTGGAAGGCATCACTGACTCAATGGACATGAGTTTGAGTAAACTCCAAGAGATAATGAAGGACAGGAAGCCTACGTGCTGCAGTTCATGGGGTCACAGAGAGTTGGACATGACTGAGCAACTAAACAACAAGAGCAGGAGATGCAAGGACAACAGGGAATCAACAAAGGGAATATATGAGGAGATAAATATTTGGGAGATGATATGACAATTTCAACTTTACAAAGGCTGAGCCAGTCAAGTGTGGGATAGTCAAGTGCCTATGTTCAGGAGACAGACCGAGACGTTTGGAGGTTATAAGACCTTATAAGACATATAAGTTATACGTCTAGGCTAAGATTTGGATGTCTAAAGGCATCTAATACGAGGAAATTAAATATTGTAGATAAAGTCACTCAGATAAAATGTACAGAAAAGCCAATGCCTTTAAACTCAGGCACTCACTCTGACCAAAAAGCAAAACACAGGCACTCACTCTGACCCAAAAGCAAAACAGAAGAGGAATTTTTAAGATTCTGAGTTTAAAGCCCCTTGTGTGTGACAAGGGGGATAAGGGGATAATAACCACCTTGCAAGTTTGAAGGAAGGATTGAATAAAATAATAACGTAAAACAGGAAGCTGAGTGCTACAACTATTAGTTCTTGTCTCTTACCCAGAAGTCCTGATAAAGAGAGAACACTAGAATAAGAAGACAGCTGGGTTCGCAGGACCCCATATACATTACAGGAACTCAAAAACCAGCAATCACAAGCATCACTATGAAACCGTTAGTCACTTAGCCATGTCTGACTCTTTGCGAACCCCTAGACTGCAGCCCGCCAGGCTCTTCTGTCCCTGGGATTTTCCAGGCAAGAATGCTGGAGTGCGTTGCCATTCCCTTCTCCGGGGGATCTTCCTGAACCAGGGATCAAACCCAGGTCTCCTGCGTTGCAGGCAGATTCTTTACCGTCTGAACCACCAGAGAAGCCCAGTGTTACTACAGCAGAATGCTAGATAAGAAATTTCCTCAGCTGTAACTGGTGCTCATAAAGTACGTCTCCATCGAATGATTTTATGCAGTTTTAACAGAAACTCATTTTCTTACAAAAGAAAATAGTATGTGAAACCCCCGAAATGTAAAGCACATAGAAAACTGAACCGCTCTGTTGGAGGGGAAGTGACGGTAGGACCGCACCCCGTATACGCTGTGTCTCTGCAAGGACAAACGAGTCGCTCTGCACTACAGCAACGGTCATGCTCACTTCTCTTCATCCCACGCCTGCAACCCAGTAAACGCTAACTCAAGAGGAAACGATCATGTTTCAACTATCAATTGTCTTTCCATGTTCTCATTTTACTTGCTAAGATGGAGGAAGTTTTATTATAAATTCTGTTTTAAATACCACTATGCCAGGCAGATATAATCAAGTAATCAGATACCTGCACAAAGAGCTGAAGAAATAACATAAATGAGAACATCCGAAATACATTATGATTATACAGTAAAACTTCTGATTAACAAGAGCCCAACGACCAGGAACCACTGATTAACCAGGCTTTTTTTCGTGCATTCTAATTTGAGGAAAATTACTCACCCCAAAATGCAAAATGACCAAGACAGAACACGCACATCAAGCATTTAGTGACTATTCTTATCTCTGTCCAACACAAAGAAAAACGGCTAGCAGCACACTGAGTGACTACTCAGACAGACGCTTCAATGAGCTAACTTCCTCTTTATCTTCTTATGTTTTGGTAGTACTCCCTGGGTTAGCCTTTAAATGTAATTATGGCAAATTGAGACAGCAGTATCATAGCTCCTGACCCCCCTCATTCTTTGACCAAAAAAGCAAGGCTAAGACGTATGGTAATTGCAAAGTGACAAAGCATGTTTCAGAAGTCCTAAGTTTTTGACCAGAGTCCTTTGTGTGATTTAGAACTTAAGGCCAAAATTTATGCACTAATAAACTTTCAATACTCCACTGTTAACCCTGTATCTTTTCTTATCCGTTTTCTTTAATCGCCAGTAAACCTATTTGACATGACAAAGCAATAAAATTTACTTCTCAAACTAGGCTTTTCAAGGACCGTTTAAATTTACCATGAATGACAAATATAATACCTAAATACAGGTAAATGTATAATGGTCATGAAAAAGAGGAATTTTTTTTCATCATCACCACGTCACTATAGAGATACATTAAAAAAAAAATTACAAAAAGCTGAAATCACTGCTCCTTATTGCAAAAAAACAAAACAAAAGATTGTTTTCATCTTCTAGATTCTGTGATTTCATGGTTCTGGTTGTATTTTGATAGAAAAAATGGGGAAAGGGGTTAAGTTTGAGCAATATATTAGGGAAACAGATTTAATTTACAATAGACTTTATGTTACAAATGAAGGACAGAAATAATCATCTGTAAAAATTAGAATGTATGATATATAATTCATTCTTAGAAATACCATGATAGTAAATTGCTATACAATGAATTCAGGTTCTTTTTTTCATGTGTACATCTTAAACTCATAAAGAATTACTACTTGGATAAACTGTAAAACCAGGGTCAGACAGACAGGAGACATACCTATGAAAAGACTGCCAAACTGCCTAAAGAACCTAGATTCCGGATTTCAATTTTCATTCCCTAATAAAAGAAAAGAGAATTTCTAGTAGAAAATGCCAGTTTCTGGGCCTTCTCTGATGGGGGCAGAGAAGTTAGCACATGAGATTTAAAAAAAAAAAAAGGAAAAAAACTGAGTCAGTGAGAAAGCTTTCAAAAAATTAATATAGTTATCTCAAAAGCACACATTAGATAAAAACGGCTACCCACTGAATATGCTGATAACAATAAGAGCATCAAAAAGAATTAAAAAAATTATAAGGTTAAATCATCTTTCAAGACCTCAGAATATATCTTTTCCTGCTATCTCTGTTCAAATATTTGAACTTCTTAGGCATGTATCACTGATTTTAAAAACCATATAGCTCTTTTAAAAGCAATATACAGGAAAACTAATTTCACACATAAAACTAAGCAAAATAAAAGTGTCTGGGTAAAATCCCATACATAGTTTTTATGAGAAAAAAACGAGAACTAGAATAACATCCATGGAGGAAAAAAAGCATGAGAAAGACATGGTAACAAGCAGATCAGAGTGTCACCTATCATTTCAAACAAATTGAAAGACATTTTAAAATAAGAAAACATAACCCTATATGCAGGACAGAAAAAGAGACACAGATGTACAGAACAGACTTTTGGACTCTGTGGGAGAAGGCGAGGGTGGAATGATCTGAGAGAATAGCATTAAAACATATATATTATCAAGTGTGAAACAGATTGCCAGCCCAGGTTGGATGCATGAGACAAGTGCTCAGGGCTGGTGCACTGGGAAGACCCAGAGGGATGGGATGGGGAGGGAGGTGGGAGGGGAGTTCAGGATGGGGAACACATGTAAATCCATGGCTGATTCATGTCAATGTATGGCAAAAACCACTACAATACTGTAAAGTAATTAGCCTCCAACTAATAAAAATAAATGAAAAAAAGTAAAAATAAAAAAAATTAAAAACACAAAAAAATAAATAAAGGTAATGGACCATCAAAAAATAAAATAAAATAAAATAAGAAAATGTGAAATAACATAAATTAGAATTAGAAATGCTCAGAAATGAAGTGACAGACCTAAAGATAGAATCAGAAAGGCAAAAGAAAATAATTTTGGGAATCAAGACTAAACTAGAGGAAAATTAAAGTGAATAAAGAAAACAAATAATGCCTTACAAGAGATCAGAAGTCAAAGGAAGAAACTTAAAAAAAAAAAAAAATTAAGATCCAAGAGAAAAGGACAAATACCAAAAATAAAGAACATCCAACATATGAATAAGAGGAGTCTTTGGGGGGAGAAAAAACTAAGAAAAAATACTAAAAACCAAAACTCAAGCAAATTTTCTTAAAATTGAAAGTAACTATTAAACATACCACAGTCTACTTGAAAAATTCAACCCAGAGCAAACTGTACCATGATACATTCCAGCAGGACCACTTAAAAAGGAAAAAAAGTGACTTGCTCAAAGGAGAAGTGTAAATTACCACCAGATTTGACAGCAATAAATCATGCCAAAATATAATAATGTATTCCACTGAGTAAGATATTCAAGAAAAGAAAGGATGAGCCAAGGATTTTAAATCCAACACAACTGACCGCCAAGTATAAAGGGCAGAGAAAATGTAACAACAAGCAAGAACTCATGGCCTTCTTCTGAGGAATCCAAACAGAACAAGGGTTTGCCCACTAGTCTGTGGGCCAAATCTGGCCTACTACCTGGTCCCAAACAGTTCACAATCTAAGGACGAATTTTACATTGCTTGTATTTTAATTGTTTGGGGAAAAAAGTTTAGGAGTGCTATATCACAGCACGTGAAAATTACATGAAGCTGAAAAACAGTTTTCCCAGAGGAGAGTCATGCTCCAGGCTCACATGTTGCATGGCAGCTCTCTCACTCCCAGGACACGACTAAGAACTCGTGACAGATCACACGGCATACAAAGCCCAAAGTACCTGCTCTCTGGCCCTTTACGGAAAAGGTCTGCCCATACTAGAGAATGAGCTTCAGGAAACCAAAACCACCACAGACAGACTAACTTGGAGAGTCTGCAGTTACTCATAGAACCAAATCTAAATGAAGGCTAAGAAGAGAACATAAATATAGCAAGTGGAATAGTTGGATTTTCAGGCATTATGAATACAGTAGAACTGTTTTTGGAAGTGTGGGAGAAAAGGGAGATGTGTAAAACTTTTTCAATTTTTCAGTAAATTTTTATAATGGTATTATAATTGTTATCCTTTGCTATGTGTGTACTACTGAAAAGTAATTAGGAGGTATTTTAACTTATCATTTCTTCTATCCGTGAAAGTCAGAATTCTAACTACAGAAGGATAAAGATACAAGTTAACAAAGAAGAGGTTAAGTAAGAGTTCTATAATCATGAATTTTAGTTGAAAGTATTGGGTCGGCCAAAAAGTTCATTCACGTGTTCCCATAACATCGTATGGAAAAGCCCAAATGAACTTTCTGACCAACCTAGTATTACTACATAATAATATACCTACGTAATAATATTACTACATAATAAGTAGTACCTAGTATTACTACGATCACAGTTCATATTCCTATCTCACATAAAATATAGGCTATATTTATAGTTTGATGTCATGTAACACGTACCACATATTACAAAACTGTTACATATTTTATCCATGTAGATGTTTATTATATCATATCTATATTAGTCGTTAAATTTGTGCTATATATACCCTACTTGGGGTTGAGGTCAGCATTACATCTAAATACATACATATTAACAATATCGATGTCATACATTCTTTTAATATAACACAGTTAATATAATATAAAGTATATGTAATAAACATGTGTAACATGAAACATGTTAAAATTCTAGGAATATACATATTTTATTTGCTTTGCCTATAAATTAAAACGGCCTACAAACAACTATTAGCAGCAATGACCATGCCTAGCACCCAATGGTGGGCTCCAAATACCATTAAAAGAAACCAATGCATCTACTAAAGTCACCTGATTAAAGGCCTGGAGCAAGAAATACAGTACTTGAGCCTAGAATATCTTATCAGAGCAGAGAAGCTATAAAAGATTACGAGGGTCAAGTCAAGAAGATCAGGCGCCAACTTAGGCACCCCCCCACCTGCCCAAAGAGTGACAACCGGAGCTTCACTAGTAATTTCATCAGACTTAAACCTACAGAATACGTCTCAATCTATGACTTCATAGTGATACTTTTACAAAGAACTGGTTAACTTTGAAGGAAGTTAACCAAATAAAGAACCAACTTATTACCTCAAAAACCATAAACAAAGGTAAAGAATTATACACTCTCTTGCTCTTTCTATATGAATTCCACCATTAGGAAACCAAACAATGAGGGGAAGAGTTTCTTTATAAATATACTCCAATTAATTAATGCAGAAGATGTTAGAATTAAAATATCACCATTTTTGCAATCTAATGAAGGAATAGTAAGCATCAAAGGCTGCTTAGACCTGAAAAAGCATTAACAAGACTCGTGCCTCCTACAGTCTTGGTCAAAGGAATTGAAACTTGAGTCTGGCAACCTGGATTCAGAGATGGGACCCGCCTGCAGGAAATGCTGAATGGTGCCATGATTACACACCATGATTATCCAATCAGCTAAGTCAAGACTGAGAGACACTCTATGGGTCAAAAAGCCCAAGGTTTATTCAACAGATAAACTGTAAGGAAGAGAAATGTATGAGAGGAGAACCTATGGCTTGAGAGACACTTAGAAGACATATCAAAATTGAGAAAAATGAGCAAGACAGATCACAGGGTCCAGGGAAGCACACTTGAACAATAAGATTACTTTATAATAAGGATTACTGTAAACATCAAAGCAGTGGGTATGTACAGGGAGAGACTGGAGGTTGGGATTGAGATGGGTCACGTGGACAGGCACTCTAAGATTGGGACAGACGTCTGACATCCGAACCTATATAATGGTTACAAGATTATTTGCCTTAACCAAGCCCACGTGTGTTCTGCGTAGTTTTCTTCTGTATCTGCCTTTTATTTCCAAAATAAAAATTTTGAGAACATGTTCAGAGTAGCCACCAGCTTATAGGAGTAAAACCAACACTGGGACCAGGAAGTGAGGTATTGCTCAGACCAGCTTGCTAACCTCTTCAGGGACCTGTTTTTGGCTTTAAAGAAAGGTAGGGGAAGGGAAGGAGGTAGAGAAAGGAAGGAAGAAAATGAAAGAAAGAGATGGCGGGAGGAAGAAAAAGAGACGGAGGGAGGGAGAAAGGGAGGGAGGTAAAGAAAGAAAGGAAGGAGAAGGAGGGAGGGAAGGAAGGGGCATTCTCATGTCTGGCTGGAAGGCTTCAGTAGATGGTTATTGTGTACAAACTGAACCTGATGAACTGTCAACAACTGCTGCCACTATAGGTAAAATGCAGCAGTGATGGAGTAGAGAAGCATCACCTTTGTGGGCTGACACCGACAGCATCCAGCCTCAGCAGCATCACTGCTTCCAGAATACGCAGATCGTGCTGTAGGGATGAGGTCCAGGAAGAGCTCACAAGGAGACTGGAGGAAGGGTTGATCTGGGATTCCATCTGACTAGTTCTTTGCAAAGAAAAAAAGACCTTCCTGTGGCCGTGAGCACCACTGAAGTCACAGGTGAGCTTGGACGGCATTTTCTGAGCAGTGGAATGCTGGTCCATCAGTGGAGGAGGACCAGGCTGCTGTCCAATCTGGGATGAAACCAGAACCCTTCCGGGAGAACCCATCCTCCAGCCTTCCTCCTCTCCCTTTCACTGCCTCCGCTTCACTGCCTGTGGCAAACCGTGCTCGCTGTGGATCGGGTGCCAGAAGCTGCGTTTCATTACATGTTTGGTCACAGTGGGGCTTCCCTGGTGGCTCAGATGGTAAAGAATCTGACTGCAATGCAGGAGACATGAGTTCTATCCCTGGGTCGGGAAGATCCCCTGGAGAAGGAAACAGCAACCCACTCCAGTATTCTTGCCTGGGAAATCCCACGGACAGAGAAGTTAGGCAGGCTACAGTCCACCGGGTCGAAAAAGGTCAGACATGACTGAGCAACTAACACTTGGTCACAGTTTTTATACTATATTGCAAATGTCACACATGCAACCTACAAACTGATTTATTTAGTTTTTGCTTCCAATGAGACCACTTCTGATATTTGATGCAATGTTACTCAGCATTTTTTTTTTTTTAAGTTAAAACCAAAGAACTCAGTTCAGTATCAAGAAGGAATTTCAGCCAAGTTGGCACTTGGGCTCTAACAAGTTACCGTGTAGAATATTGAAAGGTTCTCCTCTCAGTTCATGACATCAGTGTTGAAACCTGTCTGGGTAGTTGGCTTTGAACCTACACTCAGGGTACTTTTCCAAACAATGATTAGAAATAAAAAGGAGAACATTTGAACACAGAGATGGGAAAAACATTCGTAGTATAGTTTTCACAGTCATGGGTAAACGCCAGTCGGCTGGGTCTTCGCCCCAGTATTGGGTACAAGGTGTGCATGAGCATTTACTGGGAGTCCCAGGCTGTAGAGCGTGCACACTCGAGAAGACCAGGATACGAACCCTAATTCACTTTCCTCCACGCTAACTGCGGTGCGTCCATCAGAGAGGTGCAGAACCACCTGGAAGAATGTTCCATCAGCCCCCACCCACTACGTTTGTAGGAGTCGTTTTCTTCAAGAGCTAGTCTGCTCATTGCAAATTAGGAACCCAATTTATGGTGATTCATTAGGATAAGAATATTACGGAACTTGACTGTTGCCGGGGGTGGACAGTGGAAGGCGAAACAAAGGCTCTTGAAAATTCTCAACATAAACTTATAAACCAGCAAAGTTCTTCAATTTGTTTGGGATGCTAACTGCAAGATCAACTGAAATCTAATGACATGCTTACAAACTGTATTTAACTGAGGGTACACTGTATATGCTGTGACTTGGTTTAACCAAAGGAAACTGTGTCCTTCTCTTGTGATATGACTAGTATCTGGATTTCATTCAGTCTAATGTATATTTTGTATTAAGTGTATACTTGGCCCAATGCACTCAAGTAAAGTTATTACTTCCAGATGATAGCCACGTACAATATTTAGCTATCGAAACAGAACAGTGGTAACTTTTCACACTGTAACAATTGGCAGAAGTCAGGTTTTCTAGTTAAGGAATATAAAACCTTGTTTTTCATGCATATGAAGTGGACAAAACAGCAATAGGACAATTTCTATTTCTAATATTTGACAGTGGGATGGTTTCCATTTCTATTATTCAGCTATTGTCAACTCAAAAATACTGTTAAGTGCCTTTTACTAAATGATGTGGGTTTCTGACAAAGGTTCTTAGGGCAAAGAAGAGGTTTTTATTACTAATTTAATAGAAACCATTTAAATAAACAAACTAAAAATATCTAAATATCTTTGTGTTGGGGGGGGTAAACTTTTTAAGCTCAGGTGGAAAACATTCTACAACAACAGTAATAATGCCTTAATTAAAGATGCAGGCACAACTGTGAACTTCTTGTTGAATTTTCATAGAGACTGACCTTCTTACTTGATGTTTGAAATATGTGAATAATTTAAATAAATAAAATAAATTTAAAAAATAAAATAAACAATAAAATTAATGATTTTATTTAAATAAATAATAATAAATAAATTAAATTTATTTAAATAAATAATAATAAATTTTATTTAAATAAATAAAATTTAAATTTGTTCATATAAAATTATTAATGTAAAACCCTGAACTCTTAATCATTAAGTACTAGATTGAACAAACTAAGACACTCATGATTTGAAGTCCCAATTGTCTAAAACCCATAAGAAATTCTATTTTAAATACAATAATTACATAGGATTTAATTACTATTTAACAGGACAACCTGTGGGAATATGTCTGTGTTCCAATATTTCTAAAAAATGTTACTGTAAAATGAAATTTTTTTAAAAGATGCAGACACAAATGTTAAAGTATTTCTTCTAGATATATTTTTTAAGAGGATAATAAGCTTTATAATTAAATATGGTTGTGTATTGGTAAGGTTCTCCTTATGCAAACTGGTCATAGGAATTATTTCATTATGAAATGTAATTTCCTTCTTTTGCATGTCACATGAAATACTTTTATATCTCAACAATCTGGAAATTAAAAATGAGTTGCTTTCATTTCTCCCTGATCAAATTATTTTTTATGGTTTCATGAATACTAAAATTGACTAGTACTTTTGAATTGAAAACTAATTTTTCCCAGTTCAATTCTGGAATATACCTTATAACAACTATGGAATTAGATGAGCAAGTTTACAGTTTAAGTCTTAAAAAAAAAAAATAAGATTTAATAATACTTCAATTAGCATGAGGGAATGTTAATGTAGATGCCTCCTGGCTCACCTTCCTGTTCATTCCTCACAAGCAATTAACATTTACTGCTGGTAGTAAGCTGGTAAAACTGGTGAAAGGCTAGAGATTTTGTGTTTAATCCAAACATTAGATATTAACTTTAATTTTTAAACTTTTTCAATTAGTCTGGCACATTATCTGAATTATGTACTCTCTTTTGAAAACACGAATTTCTTTTAAAAATTTGCTACAACTAGAAGTCCTTCCACACACTGTACTAAATTTACTACTTTCTGGAACACATC
This sequence comes from Dama dama, assembly GCF_033118175.1. NCBI lineage: Eukaryota > Metazoa > Chordata > Mammalia > Artiodactyla > Cervidae > Dama > Dama dama. The sequence goes on along the minus strand of NC_083710.1, from coordinate 80,043,845 downwards.
AAGTTTTCAATACCACCGCTGGATGGAAATAAGAGTCATATGGTTTGAATAAAGCATGCTCTACCTACAGTGAGGACAGTCTTTTTTGTTAGCACATTTAATTGCTGTGTTCTAGTACAGTACATTAGAAAGCTTATTTCAAATAATGAATGGAATGCAAAAAAAAAAACCAGCAGAGATCATGATGTTCAGTTAATTGCCTAGAGTAACTAAATAATTCCTCACCCTACTCGGCGTTCGTCTGAGTGGCCAACCTGTTTCTTTCACCCTTTATTTTGGTTATTAACAAGGATGCAATGAAGAGAAAGTGACAATAAGATGTAGCGGAATGACCCAAGTAGAGATGAATTTAGGTAGGAAATAATTTTTTAAAGTTTGAAGGGAATAAAAGAATGAGGAATGCACTAATATTAACAATAACAATGTTAAGTATTTATTTACTTCCTTATTTTGCACTGTCTAGAAAAGCACTGTAGTAAGGCACATTTTACCCTAAAAACCATTTTATAGATAAACATTTCAGTCATCAGGTTCCAATTGGTTTACAAAGTTAGGAAGTCTTCAATTTATTCTAGAATTACACGTATTAAATAAAATATCTTACTCTAACGTTCCATAGTTTTTTAAAGTTTCAAAAAGTTTTTCACTGAGGTGTACTTGATTTACATTATATTAGTTTCAGGTGTACATTTTTATAGATTATAACTCATTTATAGTTATTATAAAGTAATGGCAATATTTCCTACACTGCACAATATACTCTTTTAGTTTATATATTTTATACACAGTAGTTTGCACCTCTTAGTCTCCTACCCCCTACTTTGTCCCTCTCCCATTTCCTCTCCCCACTAGTAACCACTAGTTTGTTCTCTATTTATCTGTGAGTCTGTCTCCATTTTGTTATATTCACTAGCTTATTTTTTTACATTCCACATATTAGCAGTAATATCAAATTATAGTATTTGTCTCTCTCTATTTCACTAAGCTAACATCCACCGGATTCATCCACGCTGTTGCAAACAGCAAAACTGCATTTTAGCTGAGTGGTGTTCTATTGAACATATATACCACATTTTCCATATTTATTCATCTGTTAATGGACACTTAGGACGCTTCCATATCGTGGCTACTGTAAAAAATGCTGCTATATACACTGGGGTGTGTTATCTTTTCCAAATTGTATTCCTTAATCATTTTTCCTCAAAAAAAAAAAAAAACAACCAGGGCTAAGAAACCAGCAGGACATAACTAGTCATCTCTACTTAATATGTCAGCAAAACTGGGATCTGAGGGATGCAACCAAATATCCACCAGGCCTAAATAGGTGAAGTGGTAGAAACAAGGTAAGACCCAAACCAGCGTTTTTTATCTTCAACTCTGCTGCTTCCTCACGCCTTGGGTTCAGGTGGCACGTGCTGACTACTGGGGAGGGTCATACGTCTCCTGACACGGTTCCAGGACACACCTATCACCCCAGCACCCACAGGACGAGCGCCTCTTTCCACTCTCCAAAGCATGCTAGTTCGGACTAGTCTGGTAGTCTAGTAGAACAAACTATACATACCAAACATTAAAAACAACAAATGGTAGAGAGTATAGTAGAGGCACTAAAAAGGTAAGAAAAAAACCAGGCACTGTGAACAGTCGAGCCAGGGAATCAAGGAAGACGTCACGAAATGTGCAGCATTTGAAGGGAAAAAAAGACAATTTGGATTTTTAGGATTTGAAAAAGTAGCATGGGAAAACAAACATTTACGTATTCAAGAGAACAACCCACTGACTGGTCTGTAAAAGGTTTTATGGTCTCTAGAGAATCATGACACATCTGGAGAATCACACAACCAAAGGTCTCCTCTCTCCCTCTTAAGCCTTACAACAATCAGATCTCAACTGCGTACTTCAGGATACACGTACAGCCACTCTCCACACACCCGCGAAGCACCCACTCTGCGTCAGGCACTGTGTCAATTCGAGGGAAACGATGATGGAGAGGACTAAGATGTACCGCTGCCCTCTTTTACTTGACAAACCAACTGGGAAGACAGGATATACGAGGAATTAAAGTCACAAAACAGCCTGGCTGCCTTGACACCAAAGTACAGTAGTATACTCTGGTAAAGGAATGGTAACTAGAATAAAGAATACAAGGAGACTGTTAGCCATATCAACCCAAGTTTACTGTGATGATACTTCTACATACAAAGTGGCAAAAATGCAACTGTCAACAGCATGAACAATAAAAGACAAGGGAATTCTTCCCAGATAAAAATTTCCTCCCCTTGGCATCAGAGAATTTCCCCCTTCCATTCAGATTTAAATACTGCTGCAATTTTAACATCCTCAGATCACCTGATATTTCTTTCTCAGAAAGTCTACCCAGGGCCTTTCTAACCTGCTAGATAAATGAGACTTGAGAATGCAATCTTTGCCCTTCAGTCTAAGTCTTATGACTAAAGAGGGGGTAAACTGACATCACATATAATAAATGAAGAATCATTTTATGCCAACTACATAAATATTAACTTCAGCAAAATTGTATTCTTACAATGTTTTGCCAGCCAGTGTGAGTCCCATCAAATATATACTCTCACCACCTTACATGGCCTTTTGAAGTTTTCGAGTTATGACTGAAACCACCTATAAAGCCCTCACTTCCCACAGCTCTTGCATCACACAGAACAACTGTCAGGCAGGGTTGAAAATTATATTCTTGTACAAAAGAAAGGCAGGGGTTTACCTGATGGCTCAGTGGAAAAGAATCCGCCTGTCAATGCAGGAGATACGGGTTCCATCCCTCATCCAACAAGATTCCACATGCCGAGCAGCAACTAAGCCCGTGGGCCACAACTACTGAAACTAGGCTCCAGAGCCTGGGAGCCTCAACTACTGAAGCCCCCCCACCCGAGAGCCTGTGCTCCCCAACAAGAGAAGCCACGACAATGAGAGGCCAAGCACAGCAACTCGGGAGCAGCCCTCACACTCCGCAACTAGAGAGCCCAAGTGCAGCGAAGACCCAGCACAGCCAAAAATAAATACACCAATGTTTTAAAACAGAACGGAAGGCAGGAATTAGAAACAGTGGAGTGTAGTGGTTGAGAGTAGGGGCTGTGGAGGCTGCCTGAACTCCCAGTTCTACCGCCAACTACATGGTTGGCCTTGGACAAGTTACTTAACCACTCTGTGCCTCAGTTCCTGTATCTGGTACAGTTAAATGAATTAATCAGTGCAAACCACTGGGCTTCCCAGGTGGCACTAGTGGTAACCTGCCTGCCAGTGCAGAAGACATAAAAGACACGGGTTTGATCCCTGGTTCAGGAAGATTCCCTGGAGAAGGAAATGGCAATCCACTCCAATATTCTTGCCTGGAGAACACCATGGACAGAGGAGCGTGGCGGGCTACAGTCCATGGAGTCGTAGAGAGTAAGACACTGCTGAAGCGACTTAGCATGCAAAGCACGTAGCACAGAGGGAACCTAGGGAGCTGCTATCCTGTTGTGAAGGAATCCAGAAGTCACAGTTCCACAACTGTTGGCTGCTGAGGTCTCCCCACCCACCTTCCCATGTGCAGGTGTTTACATTATTCCAAGAGTCTCAGTCCTGAGATGGTATAACCCTTCCTAAAGAAGCTAAACTTACCTCTTCCCCACATCTTTCACCTCCTCCTCTTACCCTAAAACCCTGCTCTCTTGTAAATCTACTTGTCCTTCCACCGCATGGCCAAAGTTGAGGCAAGCAAGCAGGCCACTGTTCTCAAAGAAGCAAAGATGCTCTTCAGATGAAAGCTAAAATCCGCCCCCACACACAAACACAGCAGCCAGCCAGCTTTGGTAACAGAAATTACAGAGGAGCTCAGTAAGCACAGACAGTGCTGGAAGGCAGACAGAAACGAAACCATTGTGCACGCCACCTTGAGGAACACAAGCTCTACAGACAGCAGCAAGCCACGGAAGAGTTCTGAAGTATAGGCAGTCCTCAGTGGTCCAGGCGAAAGAAATGAGGGAGGAAGTAATATGACAGCAGCAGAAATTCAGTGAAGAGAAAAGCAGTGAGAAAAGCTGCAATGGTATTTCGGGAGGATGAGGGAATTCGGAAGCACAAGGGAAGGGGAACAGTCAAAGTTGACTATAAGGTTTGCAGGTCAGAAAACTTAGACAGGAAACTGAAGAGCAGGTTTGGTTACAAGGATAAGTTTCATTTTAACTTTCATATAAGTGACTTGTTGGCAGGCCATCCGGGGGAGACTTTCATAGGAGACACTCTTACATGAGATGGAAATGTCTTCAGTAAGGCAGATACCAAGCCAAATACGATTTCCTGTGATAAACTACCCGGAACTTGAAACCTTAAAGACCCTTATTGTTGTTCAGTCGCTGCTGTGTTCAATTCATTTGGTGACCCCATGGACTGTAGCCCACCAGGCTCTTCGGTCCATGGGATTTCCCAAGCAAGAATTTTGGAGTGGGTTGCCATTTTCTTCTTCTGGGGATCTTCCTGACCCCGGGATCAAACCCATGTCTCCTGCACTGCAGGCAGATTCTTCACCACCGAGCCCCCAGGGAACACATTTACTAGTATGATCACTGCTGCCATGTGCTGCAAAGTTCTGGGAGATTTCAAGTCGTTTACTCATGTTACTGCTACCTTAAAACTTCATTTCCAATACAAAAAGGGTGTTTTGGAGTACTACTCTTCATGCTATAAATCTCTGTGATTTAGAATGTTTTTCAGTTTTCAAAACTGACTTTTGAAACAGCAGTGAGTCAACTTGACCAAAGACTTCAACTCTGATTTAATAATGCTATTTAATAACAAACTTCAAAGTCTGAGTTTTTAGGTTCAGTATCCACATTAGAAATTGCATAGAGAGAATTACTAGAAGTCAGGAGAAGATAAAAACAAGTCATCAATGATGAACTCCATGATCTGGAAAGAAGTGTCAAGGCATTTTCACAGTATGCTAAGACCCACCCACCATACCAGCCAGAAAACAGTGCTCTCATGCTATAATACTAATCCATCACAAGCAATTTTCAACTATCCTAAGAAAAGCCTTGTTGTTGTTGTTTAGTTGCTAAGCTGTGTCCGACTCTTTGCAACCCCATGGACTGCAGCCCACCAGGCTGTTCTGTCCATGGGATTTCCCAGGCAAGAATACTGGAGTGGGTTGCCATTTCCTTCTCTAGCAGATCTTCCTGATCCAGGGATCGAACCCACATCTCCCGCCTTGGCAGGTGGATTCTTTACCACTGAGCCACCAGGGAAGCCCTTAGAGGAGGCTAGACTCTAGTTTAAAGACTTATCAAGAAATAAAAAGCCAACACATCACAAAATGCAAGTAATTTGAAATTAAGTCTTCTAACTTCCTTGAAAAAGTGAAAGTGAAAGTCACTCAGTCATGTCCAACTATTTGCAACCCCATGGACTATACAGTCCATGGAATTATCCAGACCAGAATATTGAAGTGGACAGCCTTTCCCTTCTCCAAGAGATCTTCCCAACCCAGGGATCGAACCCAGGTCTCCCACATTGCAGGCAGATTCTTTTACCAGCTGAGCCACAAGGGAAGCCCCTATCTTCCTTAGGTTACCTATAATAAGGCTCTAAAGAGATTCAGTCCATTTCCAAGATGGTTGTCCAGTCTAGCAAAGACTTTGCAAATTAACAACATGTAAGTTGATTTCAGAAGACAGCACAGAAATGATCTTAGGCTGAAAAAAACATAATTTTATGGGTTTAAAATAAAAACCATATTATCATTGTTGGTTCTAAACAGTCAAGACATAAGCAAAATAATCAACAACTTACTCAGGTATAACTTTCTAAATAAAATAGAAAAAAGTTATTTTAAATATTTTAACTTGCTATTCGCAACAACTCAGGATGTCATAGGTCCTCCAGAAACAGAACGATTTCAAAGAATGAAGCCTAAACACAGAGCAAAAGACCCAACAGTCTCTGTTTCCAATACTTTCCTCAAAGCTCCCAATCTTCTCACTCTGGGATTCCTCAAAACACCCATGGACAATGTGCACTGTGGGGCTAGCCACCCAGCAACACTGTTAAAGCAACTCACAGATTTGACATTGTATCTCTGACTTATTAACATAAGGGTTAATGCTTTAAGCTCTGGTTCTGAAAGTTTCAACTCAATAGTAATAACTGAGTGTTCTTTCAGTCTGCAAAACCAGTACAAGAGACAGCCACAGAAGGAATCAAAATCTAATGCCCATAAATAAGGTTCCTGAAAAAGCAAGTGCTGTGCCCTACATTCTTTCTGAACTAAGTTCTCAGCGTCCAGCACAGTGGGACAGGAAGACTTCTCAGTGACTATCCAATCAAGTACAAAAGGGCTCTCCCCAACAACTCAGTGGGTAAAGAATCCACCTGCAATGTAGGAGACACAGGAGACACGGGTTTGATCCCTGGGCCGGGAAGATCCCCTGAAGAAGGAAATGGCAATCCACTCCAGTAATCTTGGCTGGAGAAGTCAATGAACAGAGGAGCCTGGTGGGCTACAGTACATGGGGTGGCAAAGAGCTGGACACGACTGAGCAACTAAGACAGAGAAAGTACAAAATGCTGTCAACCCACAAAGCACCCTGACTCTCCCCTCTCCCAACACACACTCCCTTCAACACCAAAAGAAACTCTTCTAAAAGGTTATCTCCCAAGTCTGGGTTTCTCTGCCACTCTTTCAGATCCGTCCCACTGTATAAGTCAGCTCTGTCCTCAGCTGGCTAGCCTCACAGTCACAAAACGGCTGCCAGATGCATCAAGCCCGCTCACTCACCAAAGGGTGGGCGGTGGGGGTGGTGTGGAGCTTGAGCACCAAGGCCTCTCCAATGAATGAGAAAGCTTCTTTCCCAGGAATGCCAGAAAAGCCCCACATTCTGTTTCATTGATCCAAACTGGCTTGAGCCTTCACTGATTCATCCTTGAATCAATAATCGTCAGAAGAGATAACACGATTATAACCAGCTTAAACAAATCACCAGTGGTGGGAAGAATGTTAGAGAGGCAAACTGTCCACTGGAATGTAAGTGACTGTGTGCACATGTCCACTCCTACCATATACAAGCATTCACTGAAGCACATTCACTTGGTATAACCATCACCTGCTGGCCAGACAGAAAGGTAAAGAAGCTTATCAGTAATTAACGGGCTTCCCAGGTGACTCAGTGTTAAAGAATCCGCCTACCAATGCAGGAGATCTGGGAGACACGGGTTCAATCCCTGGGTTGGGAAGATCTCCTGGAGGAGGAAATGGCAACCCACTCCAGTATTCTTGCCTGGAAATTCCATGGACAGAGGAGCCTGACGGGCTGCATTCCATGAGGTCACAAAGAGTTGGACATGACTAAACGAACAAGCACACACATCCGTAATTAACACTGGCAGAAAGATATCAAAGGAGACAGAATCTCAAGTGGCCACCTTAAACTATGATACCATCTATTCCCTTTGTATCCACACCCTCCCCTAACTGTCCTTAAGACTTGAAGGGTCAAGGGTTACCATGGACGGTCTTACTAGGGTGTTTTTCACGACTGAATAATCAAGCCCTAAGGAAATAAGTCACTGCGGCTTCGAGGAGTGATTCTTGGTCTCAGACTAATTTCTAAGTAAGGGAGGGCTTACTGAAAAGGGGATGATTTGCAAAGCACAAATTAGAAGACAGCACTGTTTTCACAGGACGATGTGTCCTAGGAGCAGCAGGACAAAGTTAAGGAGGGAAGACTTCCACAGAAAGACCAGCAGGAGACTTCTAACTTCTAGGGCGTTGCTTCTTGTCATATATAGTTTACATTTTTTCCTACTCCCATTATCATAACTGCTTTTAATCACATAATTCTCCAGTCTGATATGCATCTGTTACAGTTAATATAAAAATACACCACATTACGTCACTACATGCTTAAAATTCCTCACTCTGTCTCCCCAGTGCTGCTCAGGTTAACATCCCAGCTTCTTACAATGACCCTCACTGATCTGCCCTGAGCCCATCTTTCCAAACTCATCCTGTAACACAGGCCTCCTCATGCAGTCTCCTCCTGCCACATGGGCCTCTTTCTCTCTACCCAAAATGCTAATCTTCCAGCCTCAGAACATTTACACCTGCTCATTCCCTCTTCCTAGAAAGGGTTTACCCCCAGATCCTCACATGCTGGCCGCTCCTTCTCACCTTTCAGCTCTTCCAGTTCAAATATCACAACCTCCTCTGCACCCTACGGCCACCCAGAACCCCCACCACACATGGCCCCATCCATACCCACACACCCTAGGCCGAGGGCCTTCCTTTGGGTCAGACGCTAATCCCTGATCCGATCAACTGTCAACAGAGTGACGGGCTCGCATGATAAAGAAAGCTTGGCAATTTAAACAACAGCAACTGCAAGCAAGGAAGCAAAGAGAAGCAAGAATATAAGCAACAAGTTCAGTATTAGTGACCAAACTGAGCTGCAAACACAGAAATGATTAACAAGTCAAGCCTATGGTGATCTCAATTTCCCTGAAAGATTGTGAAAGCATTTAGGGGCAGAGAAGTAAGTTATTACCCCAATTCAAATACCAGCCATAAATTTCAGTCTTCTTTCCAGTAAAATACAGCTATCAACTATTCTCCTCATTTCTCAACAGCAGCGTAAGCATGAAAGGATGACAGGAAAGCCACCCTGAGCATCTCTAAGAGAATGAGAACCCGAGGTGGTATTCAGTCATCAGTATACAAACCACGTTTACTAATAGTATCAGAGTTATTTACAGGAGCAGTAAGTATTGTTGTAGGGTACGTCATGCTACAAACCTTATAGCTATCTTCACTATTGTTAGGTAAAATTCAAGATTAAAAAAGCTCATACAAACCAAAATTTAAGTTAACAGTGAAAAAAATACAGCTAAATGTTGCATCTAAATTATATTTTCAAAGAAACAGGAATTAACATGGGTTTCAAAGAAAGATATCATAAAAAACAGGAATTCTGTGACTGAAAAGAAAAACACCTTAGCATTTGCCCAGAAGATGCTGCCTCAACCTCCCATCCATCCTTCTAAATTTGGGGAGTCTTAAAGAATCTCATGTTAGCAATCAAAACCAGTGCTGCAACCCAACTATAGCAAATCCACCTTCAAAATTCTTAAAAACCCATTTGGGGTTTGTCGGTAGGAGGTAAATTAAAGCCTTATGTATTGAGAAGCAAATAATTTGAAAAATGTACAGGGGCAATGAACCCTGAAGTTATCGGCATTGAAATGACTATAAAAGTGTTTCATACAGTTTAAAGAGAAGAGCTAAATTTCCTATTTTTCACATATTTTTTAAAATGTAAAAGAAACTGTTAAACTTGGCCTTTGGGTTCAAGATGCTACTTATCAACTGTTAATTTATATAAGCATCTTTTCTAGTTATTAAGTTGAAATAAAACCGATACAGCATCCAAGTAACTGAACAGGACAGATTTTGAATCAAATTAAACAATGCAATGATTTTCTGTAAACACATTACTACATAAACATTTATCAGATATTCTAAAGCAGACAATTAAAAAGAAACCTGAATTAAAGGTTTCTTAATATTAAATTCTAGTGATATTAAGAGACTAATCTGAGAAATGCTGCTATAAGTCCTAACTACTTTCTAAACACAATTCTACCTCTAATATACAGATCTATTCAAATTGGAAAAGGAAGAAATCTACTTTCATATTAACAATTAGCAAAAAAAAAAAAATCATCCTCATAGTTGAATTTTTAAAGACATTTTCTATAAAGAGCCTACTCAGTACCATGCTGAAATATTCAGTAACTAGAAAATGTAAATGTAGTCACTATGATGAAAATATTTTCTTTGGTCTCTTTTAGGTTTGAGAATGTTTGAAGTCTTGAGTTATTTTTACATGCTCTTTTTGAAGGAACTGATTTCTCTACTCGTACGTTTTATATCTTAAAATGTTTGGGAAATGGTAAAAACAGAAATAATCAATTTCCTTTTTCAACAGGGAGTCCATGCAAGGTTACCTTTGTCAAGAATCAAATACTCCCTTCTCAACGACACAAGTATATATAAGAGAATATCATCTTAAAGTTCAGTTTGAGATTTTTTAAGCTTTTTTTTTTTACTATAAAGAATTTAACAAAGAAGTTTACTAAATAAATAAGACTTGAGAAACACAAGAATTTTATAATGCCTATCTGACCCCAAGTCTACTAGACCAAGAATCACTAAAACTAGTTAAGTGCTAATTATACAAGAGGCAATTTGCCAGTAATTGAAAAAAGCCTACAAAATTAACAAATGAATACTAACTGACACAAGAAAGCTGGCAATGGTTATGGAAGCTTTTGCCTTCTAAAACCATAATCAGAACTCAGAACGATTAATCAACATTTTAACACTTTCCACCTGTACAAATGCTCAAGGTAGTACTCTGTCACTTGACAAGTTGCTTACCATTGCAAAATTTGATAATTCATGTCTTACTGAATTTTTACTGACTTGGAAGAAAATAAAACACCAATTAAAAGCAGATGTCACCTTTAATTCTAACTGGCTGACAAACTTCTCATTTTTTTTTTAACTCAATGCAGAGACAGAACGCACACAGATGACAGTTTGGACAGTTAAATATTTAAAGTCACTGATATCCCCCACAAATTTGCAAGTGATTTTCCAGAACTTAACCCCATAGGGCTTTTATCTGGCAAGCATCCAAAAGGAATAGTTTCAAGTAGTCATCTAGAAGGTAAATTTATGGTTACATTTTTGCAAAGGCAAAAATACTGATACTGATCAGAACATTTCTAAGCTAACATCCTAAAGATTCCCATCTTTACCTTCATACACATAAAATAAATTTCCAAAAACCACATTACTCCATGTTGCTCCTCTATTAAACTCTAGCTTTAAAAAAAAAAACTAATATAAAGATTTAATAAACCGTGCTTAACATACGTTCATGTTTAAGAGCTAAATCACATCCAACTCAATTTACCCTAAAATAGTAACAATCTAATTTGAGTATAATATTTTTCATTGTCTTTCAATATTATATTGTTGGTCATAAATTCACTCACCTTTGCTTCTAACCATAAATCCTGACCAAAACTTCTTAAATTCAATGTTTTGAAAAACATCAGAAAAATAAATAAGTAGACAGGTGACCATACTAACACCCAAAGGGCAATATTAGTATCTACTTTCTCACAAGAAACCCGAATTTCCATGTATATGTAAATAAAATGTATAAAGAATTACATTATTAACCTTCTAAAGACAGTGAGGCTAGTGTTTCCTAATGCTACTGTTTCTATGCATATAGTAACTTAGAATAAAATCCCAAGGTCTAAAAATGTTTCTTTCTAATATAGCAAGTTTTTCTACAGGAAGGAAACTTCTAGATTTTTCCTAACATCCCAGTTTTGAGGACAATATTGTAACAAGAGACCTGGCCTGATGTGCCCCACAGGCTTGTGGGGCACAACCCACAGGCTTCACAGATTACCCCTGAATGATCTAAGCAAGCTTTCAAAAGCCAGAACAAGCTGCTACCAATCAGGCAAAGAGGGAAAATGAATCCCAGAAGGAATCACCCCAGAGATCCCTCACAATAATGGGGTCCCTAGGAGCTCTAAAGGCCTAGCAAGGCTTTGCTCACATTGACTCATTGCATAACAATCAGACTTGGCTTAACAGTCAGAAGGGGTGAAGGAACCTGGTCGATCCTCTATTGTTCACTTCTGAGCTCTAGCAGAGTATCTGCACTTTGACAGCAAGTCTGTCAGGAGAGAAGAACCTGAGGAAGATGACATGGAAAGGTGGTCACAAAAAGGGGATTTCAGGGAGTGGCCTACCTGTGACCACTTCTGCAGGCCTCGTCTTTGCATTTCCATTCTGCTTCATGCATTGCTCGTCAGAGACCCACTGGGAGCGTCAGAACCAACTGAAAGGCCTGGCGGGGTATGTGGCTTTCAATTCTTCTACTCTGTTTATCCCCAATATATATTCACTGGGCTTAGAAACAGCTCTGGAACAAGGGCAGCCACTCAGCAATGAAATGTGAATTACTGACGTGTGCTGAAACCTGAGCTTGCCATCACTAATGAGCACATTAAAGGAGAAATGCTCACTGGACGACGGCAACCTTTTTACTGAACCCTGTGTGCATGGAAAGCCACAATTCAACATCAATTAAAAGAGCTAGCTGCAAAACAGTAACAGAGCAGCCCTGTCACCACTTTTAATACCTCGGGGACCGAAAAGCTGAGACAGACATGAAATTCTTACACTTCATCGGCTAAAAATGTTGTGCAAAACATTATCGTAAATGTGGTCCACTTCAGTTAAGATTTGTGAATCATTATTTCAGTTTCTGAAGAGTGAAAATAAGATCTCTGGTGGTTTAAAAAAAAAAAAAAAAAACAAGCTATTAAGCTATTGCTTTGTTCATGAATTCAGTCAACAAATTCTAGACTTAGTGATCTAAAACTCACCAGAAACTTGGCAAGACTGAAAATTATATAAAGTTTGTCAAGAAAAGAAGTATAAACCATAAGCTAGTGATTTAATCTCAAAATAAGCAAAATATTTGGTTTATATGAGTAGAGGATCATATATATAGAAGCAAAAATGATTATTAACCATTAACCAATTGGCGGTTGACAATGGAAAATTCTGAAATAAAATGTGAACAGACATCTAGTATCTATTAATTTTTTAATATAATTTTCATAACTAAAATAAACTTTATAAATTTTTAATGAAAATTTCAAAGTAAAAGTGGCACAAGAATGAGTAAAATAAGGCTACTATTAGTTAAACTTACCGTTTTAAGTTATTATGAGTTAGTTTTCCAAAGAATACTCTAGTACAAGTAAGCACTCATAATACTAACACATCTGAATACAACTTTATGTTTCTTTGATAACCTAAAAGCACAGCAGATTCTTAAGGCCCTAAATGATTAATAACAGATAATTATTTGTTACAACATTAAAAATCTGCTTATTTTCTCATTGTGGTTTCTGCTTAAATTTAAGTTTTCTGTATAATGGCGTGCAGTTGAACTTCAGCTTTTTTGAATCCCAGGGCTTGAAAACACAATGGACTTTTATCAAAAGAACTGACAACCTACTAGTATAAGATGAGGAAAATAATTTCATTTCAGATTCAGAGTCTTCATCTAAACTTTAGATAATGATACCACAGCATATACACGGCTTGCGGGTGGGGAGGAAGCATGTGCAACCACTTTTTATCCTATTTGATAATAACTCAATGGACATAAACTCGGGCAAACTCCGGAAATAGTGAGGATTCACTATTGTGAATAAAGGCTGCACAAAGGCCGGGCTTGCTGCAGTCCACGGGGTCGAAAAAAGTCAGACATGACTTAGCGACTGAACAACAACAATCCCCCAAACAAGAATTCATTAGTGTGCTAGGAACCCAAGTCTTCACTCCTCCCCGTCAGAGACCCATCTGACAAAGGCTTCTCTCACCCAGAGGTACACAGGAATCCAGGGACTTCTGACTTTCTTTCTCCATGAAGAAAAATACACACGTGTCTGGGTGATTTCCTCAAAGGACACAAGCAACTGCCTACCTTCTATAGGAAACATACTTCTGCATTATTGGTTATTTTTGACAACTCAGAAGGATTATCTTATTTTCTATCTCTTCTTATTCCTTGAGTATCTTTCAGTATCTGTAGTTTCCTCACCCTCAATGCTGTTTTTAACCTCTACCAAATTTTGTTACAGCTGCTAAGACCCACACACCCCAATCACTAGAACGATACTGGCCAAGACATCTGAAAAGGGAGTTGACCGACATGTGTGTTCTCAGTGGCTGAGGTAGTAGCTGCCACACACTGGCTCAACCAGGACACCCACACCACAGACTCCACTGCAAACTACAACCACTGCTTTCCATTTCTTTTTTTCCCATATGCTTTTCTTATTTTAACTGCTTCATGTCCTCACCTCTAGCTTTCAGGAGAAAAGCTTCACTTTTGCAGACAACTCTTAGTAGATAGGCCTTAGATCAACAGGCCTAACAAAATCGTAATTATTAAATTATACAGTTTCCCCTGTGGCTCAGTGGTCAAGAATCTGCCTGGCAAGGCAGGAGATGCAGGTTGGAACCCTGGGTCAGGACGATCCCCTGGAGAAGGAAATGGCAACGCACTCTAGTAGTCTTGCCTGGGAAATTCCATACACAGAGGAGCCTGGGGGCTACAGTCCATGGGGTCACACAGAGTTGGACACAACTGACAGAGCACACATAGTCTGGCAAGGAAAACATAATGGGGGGTGGGGGGAAGAGTTGAAAACTTGTCAAGATTTTGTTTTGCTCTGTAACAAGTTGTACAGTCTTTCTAAAGCCCTGAAGATAGGAGGATAGGTGATGTCTGGGCTTGAATCCTTGCCCAAGCACTAAGAGTTGCATAAGCAAACTGCGCAAGCTCACCTTGCTTTTGCCTCCTACACCTAAACAGACAGTATTATCCGCCTGTAGGGGTGTTATGAAAGCAAGAGAGTCTACACATAGAGTGACTGAAATAGTGCCTGGCACACAATACATATTCAAAAAAGTTGAACTGCTAAAGGTAGAAATCTTATCAATTCAAACCATGATCACAGTCATTTTGCTTGTCCTCTTGTAATCAACAACAGCAACTATATTTAATCATCAAAATATTTCCTTATAAGTATACCAGCTGAGAAATGTAACACATAATTTTTTCTAATGATAAGCTATTTCTCTGGTTGTGGTTCAGTTGCTAAGTCATGTCTGACTCCTTAAGATCCCATGGACTGCAGAACGCCAGGATCGTCTGTCCGCAACTATCTCCCAGTTTGCTCAAACTCATGTCCACTGAGTCGGTGATGCTATCTAACTATCCCATCCTCTATTCCCCTCTTCTCCTCATGTTCTCAATCTTTCCCAGCATTTGAGTCTTTTCCAATGAGTTGACTCTTCGCATCAAGTGGCCAAAGTATAGGAGCTTCAGCATCAGTACTTCCAATGAATATTCAGGGTTGATTTCCTTTAGGACTGACTGGTCTGATCTCCTTGCTGTCCAAGGGACTCTCAAGAGTCTTCTCCAACACCACAGTTCAAAAGCATCAATTAAAAAAAAAGCATCAATTTCTTCAGCACTCAGCCTTCTTTATGGTCCAATTCTCACATCCATACATGACTACTGGAAAAACCATAGGTTAGACTAGACGGACCTTTGTTGGCAAAGTAATGTCTCTGCTTTTTAATATGCTATCTAGGTTGGTCATAGCTTTCCTTCCAAGGAATAAGCGTCTTTTAATTTTGTGGCTGCAGTCATCATCCACAGTGATTTTGGAGCCCAAGAAAATAAAATTTGTCACCATTTCCACTTTTTTCCCATCTATTTGTCATGAAGTGATGGGACCAGATGCCATGATCTCAGCTTTTTGAATGTTCAGTTTTAAGTCAGCTTTTTCTCTCTCCTCTTTCACCTTCATCAAGAGGCTCTTTAGTTCCTCTTCACTTTCGGCCATTAGAGTGGTATCATCTGCATATCTGAGGTTGCTGATAGTTCTCCCAGCAATCTTGATTCTAGTGTGTGATTCACCCATCCAGTTGACATTTCTCATGAGGTATTCTGCACAGAAGTTAAATAAGCAGGTTGACAATATACAGCCCTGACATACTCCTTTCCCAATTTGGAATCAGTCCATTGTTCCATGTCTGGTTCTAACTGTTGCTTCTTAACCTGCATACAGGTTTCTCAGGAGATATGTAAGGTGGTCTGGTATTACCATCTATAAGAATTTTCCACAGTTTGTTGTGATCAATGAAGCAGATGTTTTTCTGGAATTCCCTTGCTTTTTCTACGATCCAATGGATGTTGGCAATTCGATCTCTGCTTCCTCTGTGTTTTCTAAATCCAGCTTGTACATCTGGAAGTTCTCAGTTCACCTACTGCTGAAACCTAACTTGAAGGATTTTGAGCATTACTTTGGTAGTATGTGAAATGAGTGCAACTGTATGGTAATTTGAATATTCTTTGGCATTGCCTTTCTTTGGGATTGGAATGAAAATTGACCTTTTCCAGTCCTGACATTTTCCAGTCTTTTTCTCAGTCCACTCCTGAGTTTTCCAAATTTACTAACATATTGTGTGAAGCACTTTAATAGCATTATCTTTTAGAATTTGAAATAGCTCAGCTGGAATTCCATCATCTCCACTAGCTTTGTTCATAGTAATACTTCCTAAGGCCCACTTGACTTAACACTCCAGGATGTCTGGCTCTAGGTGAGTGACAACATCGGGGTCACTATTTTGTACAGTTCTTCTATGTATTCTTGCCCCTCTTCTTAATCTCTTCTGCTTCTGTTAGATCCTTACCATTTCTGTGCTTTATTTTGCCCATCTTTGCGTGAAATGTTCCCCTGGTATCTCTAATTTTCTTGAAGAGATCTCTTGTCTTTTCCATTTTACTGTTTTCCTTTATTTCTTTGCATTGTTCACTTAAGAAGTCTTTCTTATCTCTCCTTGCTAGTCTCTGGAACTCTGCATTCAGTTGGATATACCTCTCTCTTTTTCCTTTGTCTTTTGCATCTCTTTTCTCAGCTATTTGTAAGGCTTCCTCAGACAACCACTTTGCCTTCCTGCATTTCTCCTTCTTGGGGATGGTTTTGATCACTGCCTCCTGAACAATGTCACAAGCTTCCATCCATAGTTTTTCAGGCACACTCTGTCTACCAGATCTAATCCCTTGAATCTATTTGTCACTTCCACTGAACAATCATAAGGGACCTGATTTGGGTCATTAAGGTTATTTCTCTTAAAAAACTGCATTCAATAACCAACTCCTATGTAAAAGACTGAATAAAAAGCTAAGAAAGTGCACACATTTGCAGACGTGCCCTAAGCATGTTGGGAAGTACACACACACACACACACAAGAAAGGAACCCTCTCTGCTTAGGCAAATTAGCATGTCACACTGTTTTTAGTATGGCACCTCAAAAACTTTGTAACAGTATCTTTAGATAAGGTCCAGTCAGAAAACAAAGCCCCAGAATCATCTCATTATTTCTGCCTCTTTGCCCCTTTTTAGAAAACATGCACTGAAAAGCCTAATTTTAGAATGTATGTGGGGCAGTAAGAATCATTAACTATATGTAACCATGATAATTAATGTTACTTCATTTAGTCCCACAAAATCCTCAATCTATTACCTTCATGAGAACAACAATCTTATCCACTAAATTTTAAGTATGAGTTATAAATAAATGGATGAAAATAAACTTTAAGAGATCACAAAGTTACTATGTTAAAAACTGCATTACAACAGTAAACTACAGAGAGGCTTCACAAATACCCTTTCTATTTTCAAAATGCCAAATTTTAATTCAGCAACTTTTCTCATTTAAAGAACAGTTAACAAACATACTGAAAGCTTCTTGAGTGATACAAAAAAACTAAAAAGGGTAATTTCCACCTTCTACTCATGTACCAATTGGGTGATAATCAACAGATAAACAAAATGTGGTATATATCCATACAGTAGACTATTATTCGGCTTTCAAAAGGAAAGAAATCCTGACCCATGCTACAGCATGGATGGAATAAATACATTATGCTAAAGTGAAGTAAGCCGGTCACAAAAGGACAAATATTGTATGATTCCACTTAGAGTTACCCAGAGCAGTTAAATTCAGAGACAGAAAGTAGGAGGGGTAGGGGAAACAGAATGTTACTATTTAATGGGTTGAGAGTTTCAGTTCTGGATGATGAACAAATTCTGGAGATGAAGGTAGTGATAGTTAGACCGTGTACCAATAAGTACATTTAATACCACCAAATTGTACACTTAAAAATGGATTAAAAGGTAAAGTTTATGTTATATATAATTTACCACATTTAAACATAATAAAAAATGAACTTAATAATTCTTCTACATAACCAAAACAAAAAGAACAAAAAGAAAAATCAGTATTAATTTCAACTGAATGCTATTTGGGTCATTAATGAAGGAAATGTCTTAACTCACTTCAAAAAACATTTAAAGGAAAAATTATGACATTTTCCCATGGAATTTATAACATATGCAGATGAAATACATACGAAAACTCAACACAGAGAATGGAGATGGAAAGAAGGAAAATAGTAGGCTATAAGACTGCAAAATTTCTACATTGTACATGAAATGGTATAATACTGTACTAGGTCTAAGCAGACCATATAAAGTAAGGATGTATACTGTAATCCCTTAGGAAAACCACTAAACAATTTAAAATGGAATTCCAGAAAATAAAATAACCCAAAGAAGACAGGAAAGACAGAGAAAGAGGAGACAATCACAAAATTTTATAAAATGTTAGACATAAGTCCAGTCATATTGGTAATTTATTAAACGTAATAGAGTCTACAGAAGGTAATAGATTCTACAGAAATTACATAGTGGCAATAGTTATATAACTTGTTTTTACATTATAAAAGGGTGTTATGATATAAATTATATCTCAAAAAAAGCTGTCTTTAAAGAAAGTAAGACTGAGGCAAACCGAAAAGTTTAAAAGGCCAAACACTACAATTAAAAAATACAGATTAAGAAGTGTGGCGTGACTACACGCTGGCTACAAGAGACATGAGTCAGATGGAGAAAACCAAGTCCTGCCAACAGTAAGCAGAAGACATCAGTCTTTCAAATCAAACATTATGCAACTTGTCTAAGATCACAGAGTAATCACAGAGAAGTGGCAGAGTAAGAATTTTAACTCAGACTCCAGACGGTAGTGCAAGCAAGCAGACAAAGGAGAGAGCAGAGGAAAGTGCAAGTATAAAATTCAAACTGTTTTAACCTCAAGCCAAAGGGAGAGAGAAGCCTTGCCACTGAAATCACCCCCAAGCCCCACAACTCTAAACGAATCTGCCTTAAAGACTCCCTAAAAACAGAAGATTTTTCCTTTTCAAGGGCATCCGATTTAAAGCGTTTCTAGGCTGTATCATCTTCCCGAAACTGAATTCTAAGCCAGCGCATTCTCAATCATGTCCTCAAACGTCTCACACACAGTCCATTATGACGAGGGCTTTGTGAAGCTTGTTTCACAGGTATTCAGTAAGCCTTCCGAACATGACAGAGTTATAGTCACGAAGTAGAACCTATTACAAAGTTACTGGCAAAAGGACAGAGTCACCAGATCTCTCCTCTAAATTCAGGAAGACACTGTTAATTCAACAGAAGATCACTGAGAGGAAACGGACATCCATGATTATTCTGTAGTTCTCCCAACTCACTTTACCTGTAACAGCAAATCCAAGACAAGAGAGTTACTTTCACTGATATCCAAGCTCAGCAGACCAGAAAACCCAAAGAAATATTCTGATTTTAGACCTTAGCAATGGTACACCAATTAGAGGGGGGAAAGGGAGTCAAAAGAGAAACAGTTTCCACCAACAGTAAAAATAGGTGCCAGCCAAAGCTGTCAATTCAAAACAAAACACTAACAATCCCGTCTAGTTCCAGTTCATCTTAAAAGCAGTTCACATTTACTAAGCGTGGGATTAACAAAGACTTTTGCAAGATACTATGCTCTAATTTTTGGGGCTATGTGACATTGGGCAAGGCACTTAAGCTGAGATTGTTCTCTTTGATATAAATCATAAGATACCACACATTATCAGAAAGATTAAGAATGTTGCAAGAATATCTACATGTGGGTATTCCACATCTATTTCTAAAAGTCTGGGGTAAGGGAAGAAAATTTCTGTGCCACTTCTTTTCTTGTTAGTTTAGCCGTTCAGTCGTGTCTGACTCTGGAACCCCCGTGGACTGTAGCCCGCCAGGCTCCTCTGTCCATGGGATTCCCCAGGTAAGAACACGGGAGTGGGCTGCCATGCCCTCCTGCAGGCGATCTTCCCCGCCCAGGGATGGCACCTGCACTGGCAGATGGGTTCTTAACCACTGAGCCACCTGCGGAGCCCCACTTCTCTTCTTATAAACAAACAAAATCTTACTTCAGCAAATATGAGTACCCTATATAACAAATTTACAAGCAAATTCTAGCAGGCTAACACAAATGCATGCATGCACTCCAGAAGAATACACATTTGGCAGCAACAGTAGCCACTAGGGATTTAAACTAGGGGCTGGGGTCAGACATTCACAGAAGAAACCTTCCTTTTCAATGTATACGTGTGGCTTAAGTTTCTTAAGACTTTACATTCTCAAAACTTTTTTATTTTAATATAATAAAATCATAGACCTGTGTCCAAAACGGAAATTTCTAATAATTTTAGGAACAGTTACGTAGTTAAAACTAGATGTCTACAAAATAAAATGTAGTATTAACCTTTTTAAGTCATGACATACATAACTAAGTCACACACAAAACATACTTCCATGAGCTATCCAGATCATAACCTATGTAGATAAAATAATAGTTACAAAACAACTTTGGGCTTATAAGGTCTTTGTTTTCTTTTTTCTACTCAAATATGAGTGAACTACTTTCAAATATGAGTGAACAGGGCATAAAATGGATTATTTTAAATGCACTCTTAATATTTTAAGAACAAAAATATTGTTAAACAGTCATTGGCAAACTTGCTAACTTCATAATTTTAGTATCAGTTGCCAAGTACTTAATACACACTTCACAATTCCTACACACTGTGGATTACAATCTTGCAACTGAAGACCTATGACCTCACAAAAGGGTTTCTTCAAATTTGTATCTACACAAGCTGATCGTGTGCTACCTCTGTTATTATAAACGGGGGAACAGATTTCTGTGTGTTCTGGCTAAATTCTCTACAGGTATTTGGTCTTCAGTGTTTGGTTTCTGACGCTTTCCAACTAAGCAAACCATAGTACAGGGTTTTCTTAAGCTCTGTGTACTTAGGCTCATCCCACTGAGGTCAAGTCCTGATTTTGTTCCTTGCCAATAGCGTGTGACTACTGGCCTATCACTGCATCTGAGTCTCAGATGTCTTTTTGTGAAATGGCTGCATGAATTAAATGAAATCATATAGATCAAGGTCAAAGTATTTTGCAAACTACAGAATCATGCATGTGTGTACAGGAATATAATATTATCTGATTATTAATCTCAACAGGAAAAACACCTAAGCTCACAAAATACAGATGAAAATATCAAATTTCCCCAAAAATGCTAATATTAACTCTCTCATTCTAAAAAAAAAAAAGAAAACTCTTCAATAGCTCTCTCTATTGACTAAAGTAATGATTATTAACTAACACCTAATAATGATAAGGTGATCTGCCTGGAATTGCCAGACTTTGTGCTAAGTTCATTATACACATGGTTTCTAACCTTTACAACAACCCTACAGGGTAGATGTCATTCTCTTCAGTTTAAAGGAAAAAATTTTGAGCTGTTTCCAAAATTTGATACTACAAACAACCTTAAAATGAACATTTTTAAAGTATATCTTTGTAGGTGAAATTCTTAAGAGTGGAATTATAAACTTTAAATTTTGGTAATCCTAGCAAATTTCTGGGAAAAAAAGAAAAAAGAGGGCTGAAAAAATTTACACTCCCATGAACAAGAAGGCGCTTCCTGTTCAATTGCCTACACTGGGCATTATAGCTATTTTTTAAATGTTTGGGTTAATTCAATCGATTTAAAAAAGTCATCTCACTATTGTTTTTGAAAGTTATACTCTTTATCTTACTAAAAAGTCTCCAACAAAGAGAGACAAAAAATACAATCATCACACCTCAACTGCTTCCCACAGTTCCCCTCTCCACCCTCAATGCTGAGCATTGTGGATAGAATGCACTATCTGTACATATGCATATATACACTTATCTTTTAAATACATGGATAAGATCCATACATGAGACACAAATTATTAAATCTAACATGAATTTCTTATAAAGTTAACTACTGCAACTTACAATGCTGTGCTGCATTAAAATACGGTATGATAACATGAAAAATATACATATATAAAGACCAGAAAGATAACAAAATACTAGGAAATCTTTTCAATGTGTGCTCAGTTGCTCAGTCTGACTTTTTTTGAACCCTATGGTCTGCAGCCTGCCAGGCTCCTCTGTCCATGGGATTTCCCAGGCAAAAATACTGGAGTGGGTTACCACTTCCTTCTCCAGGGGATCTTCCCTACCCAGGGATCAAACCTGCATCTCTTGCATTGGCTGGCAGATTCTTTACCAACTACGCCACCTGAGAAGCCCCAGGAAATACCTTTAAATCTCACTTAATCTTTAAACCACTCTTTCAGGGGCTGAAACAAGATTTTGTTTAAATTATATACAGTAGTGATACTCTATAATCTGATCCCACTTCATGTAAGTTAAGCATAAAGAATAATTAGCCTTGTAAAACATATGTATAACATTTAGAATGCTTTTGACATTTGATTCATGGTACTTTCTAAAGCAAAAAAAATTGCATAAATCAGAAAAAAATTTAAGAAACCATTTTATTCAAAGCTGTAAACTAAAAACAATGTATCAGATGATAAAGCACAAATATCTTTTATATCAACAAAGTAAATATTATGGTGATTTTGAACAGCAATAAAACAAATACAGAACCAGAAATTAATGGGGGGGGGGCCCTCCACATTTGATTAAACTTCAAACATAAGTCACACCATTACAGTAAAAGGAACTCCACAGTAATTAAACTTAAACATTTCTTTTCCATGTTCTGCTCATCTTTCTTGCCAAAGGTTGTCACCAACATAGTAGTCTATTACCACTATCTTGGAAAACAGATGCAAGAATACACCCAGTTTGAGATAATAACTATTAGATTTCAATGGCTCATCACTAACCACACAATGTTGATATGCATAACAAAATCTGTAAGCAATTTTATGTCATTCTGTTATTTTTATGGAATTTGCCAGCTATAGCCAGACATTTCAAAAGGAATAATTTAAATGGCACACTTCAATGGGAAAAGTTTAAATGCTAGGAAAATTATATCTCAAGTAAGAATCTTGCCATGATGTACAAAAAGAGGTTAGTTATCATCAGCTACATATTTTCCATGGTGAATAAAAACACACGGCAATTCCACTTTCCCATTACAAAACCATCCCTTCTGTCATAGGAGGAAAGTTTTCTTGCAGGTTATTCTATGATTCTTCATCTAATAATATTTACTGAATCTTTCCATAACATTCATTGAACTTACTACACAGAAATCATTAGGTGATAAAACAAATGGGAAACAAAGAATGAGAAGACCCAGTTTCTTATTTTAAGAGACTAAAATACAGACACAATTTTAACATATTAGGGAAGGTGGTATACCAAGTAAGAAATTTTTTAAAAAATGTTAATGCTCTAGAAGACAGAGGAAAGAGATTAGTCCTCACCAGAAGGACATGGAAAACTATTCTGGTAGAGGCAACATGAACTGTGCCTTCAAGGAGAGATCGTAGTTGGAAATGTGGGGCAAGGGGACAGGTGGGACCACTGAGGACAGTGGTAATAAGGATGGGACAGGGAGAGCCAGCCACGTTTGGGAACAGCACTCAGTCTGGCTTGGCTGAGGCAAAGCATGGGTAAATTAAAATGGAGGAGATAAAAATAGAAAAATAAATGAGAAAGGAGGGTAGTCACACACTCTATCTTCTTTTCTCTAACATGAAACGCCCAATGGCACAATCTTCTTCTCATTAACAGAGAGTCTGAACTTCTTCATAAATAACACTTTCCTCCCTGAAGTCATGAGGGTACTTGACGTACTTTTCACAACATGACTGTGAGCTGCTCATGAGCAAAACACACATCTAATGCAATTTTATATCCTTCTTAAATGCCTTGAACATAAGATATCAACTAATCCTTTTTAATGACTGAATAAATGCATCAATGAACATATTAGCATTTCACTTCTCCCAGACTCAGGTACTCACTCATCTGTACCAGCAGCTGGCAAACTTCTTCTATGAAGGGCCATACCATAAATATTTACTTGCAGGCCATTCAGTCTTTACTACAGCTCTGCAACTCTGCTGTTCTAAAGCAGCAGCAGCCACAGACAACTCACCTGTTATCTCTGCGAGGCTGTGTGACAATAAAACTTAATTTATAATACAAAAACAGACCACAGCTGCATTTGCCCTATGGACCATAGTTTAGAGACTCCTCATTCATACAAACTTAAATATGTCATATTGTACAAATACATTTAAAATATATTCGAATCATTTTCTTACATAATAACAGAACCTCAGCCAAAATTTCAAACAAGGTAATAAAAACTGATAAACAGGAAATTGTGGATATACTGCACAAAACCTGGGCAATCTGGACCCTCAGATACCTATACCTCACGTGCCCTCTCCAAACATTTCTTACTATTAGCCATCTTTGTGAGCTCATGTCACAACTTCTTTAGGCCTTACTTTTTAATTTATAAAGTAACTTGGTTGAAACAGATAGATGTTCTGAGCTAGAACTCTATGATCTTCAGATTTGTCCAAATTAAATTTACGAATTTTAAGTGAAAACTGTCAATGCTATGGTTTTTCCAGTCATCATGTAGAGATGTGAGAGCTGGACCATAAAGAAGGCTGAGTGCTGAAAAATTGATGCTTTTGGATTGTGGTGCTGGAGAAGACTCTTGAGAGGCCCTTGGACTGCAAGGAGATCCAACCAGTCCGTCCTAAAGGAAATCAACCCTGAATATTCATTGAAAGGACTGATGCTGAAGCTGACGCTCCAATGTTTTGGCCACCTGATGTGAACAACTGACTCATTTGAAAAGACCCTGATGCTGGGAAAGACTGAAGGCAAAGGAGAAGGGAGCAGCAGCAGATGAGATGGCTAGATAGCATATCGACTCAATGGACATGAATTTGCACAAACTGAAGGACAGGGGAGCCCAGAATGCTGTAGTTCATGGGGTCACAGAGTCAGATATGACTTAACAACTGAACAAAAATAACATCTTCAAAATGGTAACTGCATTCATAAATAATTTTGAACCAACAGAAGAACAAAATACAAGCATACTGCAGAAACAAAGTATAATATACTAAAGTTAACTTAATACCTAATGAGTTTCTTGAAACATTACTCAATATCATACTTTAGTACCCAAAAACTAAGGTTTCAGTACCATCTTGAATGTAGATATAAATACACTTAGAAAATCAGTTTAATAGCAAATATAGGTTCACATACCTAGTCAGGATGATGGTATCAGCAGGATACTCAAATCATTTAAAAAAAAAACTTTTCCCACAGTAAAGAAGCAGTAGTAAGATTTTATATTAAATGCCATGCTGCTGCTAAGTCGCTTCAGTCATGTCCGACTCTGCGACCCCATAGACGGCAGCCCACCAGGCTTCCCCATCCCTGGGATTCTCCAGGCAAGAACACTGGAGTGGGTTGCCATTTCCTTCTCCAATGCATGAAAGTGAAAAGCGAAAGTGAAGTCACTCAGTCATGCCCCATTCTTAGCGACCCCATGGACTGCAGCCTACCAGGCTCCTCCGTCCATGGTATTTTCCAGGCAAGAGTACTGGAGTGGGTTGCCATTGCCTTCTCCATTAAATGCCATAAGAGGCAATAAAAGGGACAAATACCAGAATCTTACTTCTGGCTTCACATTCCTGCTTATGGTACAATAACTAATAAATCACTGGACACCCTGACATATTTAGCTAAAAGTCTCTGAAATATTTAATTTTTAAAAGTCAAAGTCCACACAATGTGTAATAAACTAGGTATCATTCATTATTTGTAATGATGATTTTACAACTTTTCCATCTTTACTCTTCAAATCAGGACTTAAGATAACAAAATAAAGTCTTCACTTTTCCCAAACTATTTTCAAAGAACCATTGGGTCAATTAAAAGTCTATAACTCACCATTACCCACATTTACAAAAGCAACACCATCACATTGCTTTCTGAAATGTAAGCTAATGGTTTCTCATTCATTACAAACTTACCAAACGTTTGGCAAATTCTTTGTTTTCTGAGAGAAATCCATAACCTGGATGTACCTTAGAAATGAAAACAAAAAGCACTTTCAGTTTTTATCAATTTGCAAAACCTTTATAATAAGCAAAACAAAGAGAATGTTAATGCATGTATTGTATTGACCTCTCTAACATCCTGAATAGCTCCAACTCAGTTTCTGAATTCAAACCCAAATGCCAAGAAATCACTGGCAGCACGATGCTTCTGACCTAACCACAGCCAGGGCCGGCTACACACAGAGCTTCCTGCCCACTTGCACTTGGCTATGCTATTCAGCCCCACCCAAACTCCCCCACTTTTCCTGAGACCAACTTTGGTCATAAGCTTGGTGGGTCAAAGAGTTATGTTAAAGGAAACCTTTCACAAGATGGATGAAAGACTCTTAACTCCCCTTTCTTTACAGTACCAGAAAAAACTGTTACTTTCCAACACCCTGGCTACTAAACCAATGAATGTATTTTATTCCTGATAATATGAACATACTCAGCCATTACCCAATGATCAGTTTTCATCAAACCTAACTAAAATCAACGTTTGGCTTTACTTTTTCACCATACTCTGGATTTTTCTTCTACTATTTGCCCCTCTTTCCCTCCTCATCCCACTCAGCCAGTCACAACCACTCCATGCTCTCCTCTCTCATAAGCCACACAGCAACAACTTAAATTCTACCATCCTGTTCTAGCCAAGTAATTGTGACCAAACGTAAATTTAACCACCCTATTATTAGTATTAAACATATTTCTAAGGAAATAATTTTGCTACATGTCATATTTCTAAGTGAGCCAATATCATAATCTAATGTAGAAGTATCTATACATTTGAGATTTCTTTTTTAACCTGAATGTTTATTTTTTTCTCTGCAATTACATGATCGATTTGGTATAAAAAAATAGGATCTTTTTTCACTCAATTTTAATCTATTTTTTCAACTTTTTATTTTGGAGCATAGGCAATTAATAATGTTGTGATAGTTTCAGGTGGACAGCAAAGAGACTCAGCCATACACATACACGTATCCACTCTCCCCCAAACTCCCCTCCCATCCAGGCTGCCACATAAGTATCTTCACATCTGAGATTTTTTAAATGTTGAACTAAGCTTTATGAACATGGTACAGAGTAATTTACACTACTACATCATATAAGAAGAGTTTCACTCCATCAATTTCATTTTATATAAACATTTAACTAAAGATTATATTCTGACAATCTATACTTTTACTATAGCGTTAACAGAGTTTTATCTTTACAGGTTAACAGAGTTTTACCTTCACTAACCCTGCTAATAAATTATAACATCTATAACAGGGGCTCATGAATTCAGTTTCTTCTTCAAACAGGCATCTTACTAAAACGTTTTTTTTCCCCAAAAAGAAATATGCCTACTAATTGGAGCACTCCAGGCTAATTGCTGGTATTGGCTGTTTCTATCCAATTTTAGATAACTCTGCAGAGTTATCTATTTACCTATCTATTAACCTATTTTTTTAACATTATATGTAATTAGTTCTCTGATAAACACACACACAGCGCAACAGTATTAATAAAACACTATGGCCGATCAGAAACTATTTTTTTCCTTGGATGCCACTCCATTCACACAGAATTAGGGATGGGGAGAAATGCCAATTTCTCCCCATAAATCATGTACATTCCACTGACACCAAACCCAAATAATTACCAACTGCATTTCATTTCTGTAAGTATAAGGAGGCACAGATAATTTCTGAATGATTAAAACAGAATTTAAGACAGGGTCTTTTGGATCCTATTTATAAAACACATTTTTTTTAATACTATTATCACACTGAAAGGGTTAATATTCAAAACTAATTGGGATTTCTTTTTTTTTCCTTCTCCTAGCAAATTTGGAAATGAAGTGAAACTGCTCCCTGGTGTGAAAGCTGAACCCAACAGCCACCTGCGAGATCAGAGACCAACCCTGCCAGATGCCACAAAGCCTCTGACTCCCAGTAGCGGATTCGGCCACACTTCACTCATGTGACATGAACTGCAACAGCACTTTCGATCATTCTTTTCCCTTTTTTTTTTTTAAATACAAACTCTAGCATTCCGCTCACTACATATGAAACAGCTGCAGCAGATGGACTCATTCGGACTCACAGCTTGGGCCCCGCTGTTCCTGACGGCATCCATGATGGCGTCCATGTTGAGGTAGCTCTTACCGGTAGGAGCTGGGCCAACGCAGACAGCCTCATCCGCCATCTTCACGTGAACCTGAAGAGAAATCTCTGCGTTAACAGGGCCTCGCAGCAAACAGAACTACCTGCATCTGCAAGGATACAGAGAACAGCCAACCTGAGTGCATCACTATCCTCAGCGCTCTCTCTGAAAATGCACTAGGAAGCTACAGGGTGGCAAATAAGCTCAGGGGCTATATTAACCATGATTTCATTTATTACAAGCCCAATTCACTGTCTAACCCCATCATTTCCACACCAATTTCATTAGGTAAAATCACAGCAAACAACTTTAGCCCCCTATTCAGTTCATCACTACATAAATCTTGTATCAAAAACTACCCTGTTACATGTAGCCAGGGTAGCCTAATATACTAATAACAAGCACTCCTGCCCAGTTCTAAGCAGGCTCCCCAGGAAATGGAGATAATTAGAGGAACTGAGTGAAGGGATGGGGTGAGTGTTGCTGCAGAGCAGCAGGTCAGCGCCAGGCCCAAACTGAAGCCCAGGACTGAAGAGTTCAATACCACCACACATGCGCCAGAAAACCTTGAGAATTGTTTAAACAGTCTCACATTCCATACTCATCCATTTTAACCTTTCATCCTAAAAGAACCGATACATGCATTAAGTTCTAAATCAACTCCAAATTTAAGAATATGTGCTCTATTTTTAAGACTACTCCCTCCACAAGTGTTTCAAACCTATTTTTGCTTAAGAAACGCAAGGTATTCAATACAGAGTAGAGTAAGTTACTTACTTCTGAAAACAATCTATTCTTTTAAAATGATTAAGGGGATTCACAATGCTCTGAAATGGCTTTTCCTAACAGTTTTCCAGGTTAAGAAACTCTATTTAAATTTATTTTACAAGGCAGACGTTAAAAACTGGGACACATCCATATACCTGAGCATGTTTGACCCTCTTCCAAAAAGTCTAAGGTAGAAAATAAATTTGGGTATTGCTAAGTTATATTCCCCAGCTGTAAGGTAGTTTTTAAAGAAGCACTTGGTTTTAAATGAGATCTATCCAAAAAACAAAAACAACCCACCCAAGTCATCTTTAAGAAAGTTCAGAGCTATTTTTATCAATTCAATTAAATATTTTCAAACTAAGCAAAAAAAAAACTGTATGGTGTATTGAAAGGTTAAAAATACTTACTACTCAAGGGATTTACAGATCAGTATCTTAACATCAAATACTCAAATCCACACAGTTCAGTTTCTTTAATAATATTCGAGGAAAGGCAGCCGAGCTCACAAAAGAATCCTAAAGATTCCCAAATTCAAGGCAAGGCTGTCCTGTACGCCTTGCTTATTCCCAACTTCAACTTGCTCTTCCCCCCTCAGACCAGAACGGCCGCTCTTCTACTGCCTTCAGCCCAGGTCAGTCCCTGTTAATAGCAATACTGTTGCTGTAGTTGCGGTTGTGGGTTTTCTTTGTAAGAAAGAAACTGAACACTGAACAATCCTTTAGAAAGAATGCCTAAGTCAGGCGGGGTAGTTTTTAAGGTTGAATCTCTCCCTCCAGGCACTACTCAGTGCTTCAGGCTTCACTTCTACCAGAGTCTTCAGATGAATCGCCTCTAATCTGAACTTCAATAGTACCTGACACAGAATTTAACATTTCATCGCCTCCTGCCCAGTAATGTCATTTTGACTGCTTTACAGATTACGCCTGTTAAAATTTATACACTCTCCTTTGCCAGATCATAAGGTCCTGCAATGCAGAAGTTGTCTTAAATTCCTTTTTAAAAAAAAATCTCTCTCAGCACAGTTTTATTGCTACAAAGCTTTTAAATTTATAGATACACTTGAATGACTACTTAACTTTCACTGTTAAGCCATTGTCTTTGAGGTAAAAGGCTATGCTAAATTAAACCTTCTCCAATCTTAGTAATCCATATGGCAACTAAGGGTTATATGGTGGGGGGCGGGGGATGGTGGGGGTAGAATTGAAACATATACACACACATCCATGTGTATTGGTATGTCCAAATTTTCTACAATAAATATGCATTAAAAAGGAGGGGAACCCTAATAACATTTTGACTTGTTTACTTTCAGGCTTTTCTCTAAATATACTTCTGTAACCAAACTGCATATATAATGTTGCATCCTTTGTTTTTCAACTATCATCAAAATAGACACTCTTCCTATGTTAGCACAAACTCTTACATGTAAACATACTGAGAATCTAGCTCAAAGCCTAACATGTTTTAGCAGATCATTAATATTGTTTGAATAAACATTCAAATAAATACATCAAAAGCAAGTCAAAACTGCCTGTAGACTTTACAAAGAAAAGCAAAACATGCTGTTTCTAAAGGGTTGGTCAGTTTCTTCTGTTTCTCAGAAACAAGTCTTGCTTTAAGGTAGAAGCATATACTAGCATCTCAAGTCCAGTCTGGCACCGGCTCAGTACTAGCAAAAATGTGTGGTAGAACCATTTGAGAGAAAAAAAAAACAACTAGGAACATTCCGCCACCTTAGTGCCCAAGGAGATACTTACGAGCCAACCAAGAAAGAACAGTTTAAAACACTTTCAAAACCCAATTTCAATTTGGTTGCTATTGTTCTAGATGACTAAAGTGATTTCTTTGGCTTAATAATATCAATACAAAGTGAAAGTCACTCAATCGTGTCTGACTCTTTGCAACCCCATGAACTATACAGTCTATGGAATTCTCCAGGCCAGAATACTGGAGTGGGTAAGCTGTTCCCTTCTCCAGCATATCTTCCCAACCCAGGGATTGAACCCAGGTCTCCCAAATTGCAGCATTTTCTTTACCAGCTGAGCCACAAGGAAAGCCCAAGAATATCAGAGTGGGTAGCCTATCCCTTCTCCAGCAGATCTTCCCAACCCAGGAATCGAACCGGGGTCTCCCACATTGCAGGCGGATTCTTTACCAGCTGAGCTACTAGGGAAGCCCATAATATTAATACAAAACAAACTGCATTCAAGCAGTGCAGACTCTCTTCTCAAGAATAACTTAGCAGCATCACCCACACTGACTAGATGTATTTATGTCTCAAAAATGTCAATACCCTGAAAACACATAAATTTCATTTTTATATTTCAATAGTAAGAGGAAAATATAATCATGGAAAACTGAAACTGAACTAGTGAATTAAACAGGATATTGCTGACAGCAGGTTTCAAATAGAAAATCAGATTTTAAGTACTAAGTCAAGGAGTTACTCTTCACAAACTTTTCCAATAGAAAAGTTTCCAAATGGGGTTTTATTTAAAGATTATTAGTTTCCTCCTCAAGCATTTAGTTTTTATATAGGTAAGAATCTGCCTGCAATACAGGAGACCTGGGTTCGATACCTGGGTCGGGAAGATGCCCTGGAAAAGGGAATGTCTACCCACTCCAGTATTCTTGCCTAGAGAATTCCATTCAGAGCAGTCTGATGAGCTGCAGTCCGATGGGCTACAGTCCATGGGGTCGCCAAGAGTCAAGACACAATTCGGCGACTAACACTTGGAAAATTTTTGATTCTTTAAATAGGGGGAAATTACTTTTATCAGCCTTTTATTTTCCAAATAACGATCTAGCAGAACAAGGATGTGTTTTTAAATTTATAGGACAGAAAAAACATCACCTTCCTTACTGACTTTTTGTTTAAAGAATTAAATGCTTGGCCATAATAGGTTAAAAATTATGTCTGAATTTTAAAACTTTGAGTTAATGGAAATTTTCATATTAGTCCATTAGATGCCTGAGACATGATGAAAAGATAACTCTGCTTGGTCCCTAATCTTATCAAATAGATTGCACCGAAGGTAAAAAGGAAACTAAAAAAAATAGACTAGACCAGCTCTGTCTAGGGAAAGAAAGCTTTTAAATACCTGCTAAACTAGCAGAGAATTAGAAAGATAAGGAATACAAGCAGCGTTAAAATATTTCTTCTCCACAGATATAGAGAACAGACTTGAAGACACAGTGGGACAAGGACAGGGGGAGACGAACGGAGAGAGTAGCGTGAAAATAAATACATCACCAGAGGTAAAACAGAGCCGGGGACATTTGCTGTGTGACGCAGGAAGCTCAACCCGGTGCTCCCTGACAACCAAGAGAGGACGACAAGGGCTCCAGGGACGGACAACAGCGGGAGGCCATGGCCGTCACAGCCCTGAAGGGGCTCAGAGCGCCAAGGACACAGAGAGCTGGGGGGCACGGGGGGCCCCACAGTCACAACTAGAAGAACGCAGCCCCTGTGAGAAGTTCAGCAAGGGAGGGAAGTGGGGCTGGGAGAGGCAGCCTGACTGCCTGCTCTCATCTTTAAACACCCAACCCAGCACAGAGGTCAAGGAAGCTCAAGAGATACACTCCACAGATGTCAGTCTCCTGAAGACTGATCCATAAAGGAAAAAGTCTGATAGAATTAATCAAAATTTAAAACTTTGGTTCTTCAAAGACACCATTAGTAACAATGCGATTCCACTTCCTGCCCGACAGAAAGTCTATAATCAAAAACGTAATGACAAACATTGGTGAGGATGAGGAGAAACTTGAACCCTCATACCCTGCTAGTGGGAATGCAAAATGGTACAGCTGCTTTGGGAGACAGTCTGTTAGTACCTAAAAAGCATAGTTATCAAATGACCCAGCAATTCCACTCCTAAGCAGATACCCAAGAGAAATGATAATATATGCCCATACAAACACATGTACACAATTGTTCATAACAGGCTTATTCATAGTATCAAAAACTGAAGCCACCCAAATGGCCAGCAGCTGGTAAATGGACAAAGCAAAATATATTCGATTCATATAATAGAGTATTACTCAGCCAAAAAAAAAGGCCACAAACTGATACATGTAGTAACATAAATCTCAAAAACATCCAAAATTGGGATAGGGGTACGTCAAGGCTGTGTATTGTCACCTGACTCATTTAACTTATATGCAGAGTACATCATGCAGACTGCCAGCTAGATAAACCACAGGCTGGAATCCAGACTGCCGGGAGAAATAACAACCTCGGATATGCAGGTGATACCACTCTAATGGCAGAAAGTGAAAAGGAACTAAAGAACCTCTTGATGAAGGTGAAAGAGGAGAGTGGAAAAGCTGGCTTAAAACTGAACATTCAAAAAACAAACATTGTGGCATCTGGTCCCATCACTTCATGGCAAATAGATGGGAAAAATGTGCAAACAGTGGCAGATTTTATTTTCCTGGGCTCCAAAAATCACTGTGGATGGTGACTGCAGCCATGAAATTAAAAGACACTCGTTCCTTGGAAGAAAAGCTATGACAAATCTAGACAGCATATTAAAAAGCAGAGACATCACTTTGTTGACAACGGTCTGTATAGTCAACGCTATGGTTTGTCCAAGTAGTCATTTGCAGATGTGAGCGCTAGACCATAAAAAAGGTTGAGCACTGAAGAAGTGATGCCTTCGAATTGCAGTGCTGGAGAAGATTTGAGAGTTCCTTAGACAGCAAGAAGATTAAATCAGTCAATCCTAAAGGAAATTAACCCTGACTATTCACTGGAAAGACTGATGCTAAAGCTGAAGTTCCACTACTTTGGCCACGTGACGCCAAGAGCTGACTCACTGGAGGAAACCCTGATGCTAGGAAAGGCAGGAGAAAGAAGGGGGTGACAGAGGATGACATGGTTGGATGGCATCACTGACTCAATGGATATGAGTTTGAACACACTCTGGGAGACAGTGAAGGACAGGGAAACCTGGTGCACTGCAGTCTATGGGGTCGCAAAGAGTGAGACGTGACTTAGCGGCTGGACAACAACCACAAAAACATTATTCTATGTGAAAAAGCCAGACACGAAAGGCCCACTATTAAATAATTCAAAGTATTTAAAAATTTTTAGAAAATGCAAAACTACAGACAGAAAGCGTATCAGTGGCTACCGAGGTGAAGGTGGCAACAAGAGTGACTGCAAATGGACACAAAGAGATCTTTCTGGGTGATGGCTATGTTCCAAAACTGGACAGTGGTGAGGGTTGCACAACTCTAAAAAATACACCATAATTCAATAAAATTGTTAAATAAAATCAGGAAATTTCATATAAAAATATTTTAAATCCACTGCGCTGTGAGATCTATATGAGATGCTTCTGGTACACAGCACAGTGCTACATGCTATTAGTTATTGACTAATGACTAACCAACAAAGAGAAAGTTAAGATTCACCTGACAAAGAAGATTCCTGAGACAGAAGCCAACTGAGAAGGGCATTCCAGCAGTAAAAACACTGTACCAAATGCAGAGAGGCCTAAGAGGGAATGAAAATGGTATGGAAGCAATAAGCATCAAAGCAGAAGGAACCAGTGCTATGTGCTCCAGACAGACCAGAGAAGGCAGGGATTTAGAATAGCTATTGGGTCCAATGAACCAGATCTCTGGCAACTTCGGGGACTTACTAGAACAACAGAAATAGAAGCCAAACTTCCCTGGGTTGAAGAGCAAATGGGAGGCAAGAAAAGAAAGGCAAACCGAAGACGACTAGTCTTTCATGTGGCTGAACCGTAATGCCAGGGAATGTT
Source organism: Dama dama (assembly GCF_033118175.1). Taxonomy (NCBI): domain Eukaryota; kingdom Metazoa; phylum Chordata; class Mammalia; order Artiodactyla; family Cervidae; genus Dama; species Dama dama. The sequence continues at coordinate 80,009,139 of NC_083710.1, read as the reverse complement.
GGGGAATGCAAGAGAATTTTACTTTATTCTCTCTGTAACAGTTGGTAAGGTGCAGTACACACACAAGGTATCAATAAAACTTTTTCACTGCAGATTGATAGAGCTTTTCAGGGAGATGTACTCAGAGAAATCCCTAACAGATGTGTGTGTGTGTGCCTAGGCTCACAAACCTGCCTAGAAGCCCCTAAGATGGAAACAAAACCATTATCAGCAGCCAAACACATGGCTGCGGAGACAAAAGACAACCTGGAAAGAGATTCTACAAAATGTATAGAGATTCAACGGGAAAAGTTCTGGAAATAGAAGGTAGTGATGGTTGTACAACAGTGTAAACACACAATGCCACTGAATTGTACAATTAAAAATTAATAAAGTGATAAACTCTAATTTTATAGTCTTTTAAAAAACTATAGATTCATCACAACTTGCAGGCTGTCACTGACAAGCAATTGTGAAAAAATGTAGTTTCAGAACTTATATAGTCCGCTACACACACAAACACATACATACACACACGTGCGTGTGTGCACACATGCTGCAGTTCATGGGGTCACAAAGAGTTGGACACGACTTAGCAACTAAACAACAAGAAGAAAAAAATCCAGCATGGGAGGAAAAACACAAAAAAGAAAATACCAGTAATAAGAGTGTGGGCATAACTCTAGCTTGTAATCATTTTCCATTTACTAAAGAAAAGCTACCACACATTCATTTAAGACTCTAGTCATGAAAGCTTGCATATACATGTGTAATTCTAAGTACAGATTTCTGAAACAATGATAGAATGAGAGTCCAGGAATAGAATTAAGAAATACCCTCCATTGTAAGCAGTGTACTTTTCTTAAAGTGTTTCCAAACCATACGAACAGTTAAATGCCAGTTCTAATAATTTAAATACAATAATTACCAATGCCAGGAGGTCTCAAAAACTCCTAGAACTTGGCCAGCACCACCACTGCTTCTTAGGTGCCGCTAACTGGTAAGACTACACATCCAAGTGAGTTATCTAGATGTTTTCAAGTTTTTTAATCCCAAGTAATGTAAGAATAACTTGACAGAAAATTTAAAAGTTTAAGCAATACAGATAACCATAACTTCTCATCCCCATTAAGGCTTCTCAGTCCTATTTCCTACACTGAAAGAAACTGTCAACGGTTCTGTATGTGTCCTTTCAGACTTAGCTATTTTCATATGTATAACAGACATAAAAGTGTATGGTCTTATACTAAGCTTAAGACTGTCTCCCCATAAATAGCATCACATTATGTATTATTCTTGCAACTTGCTTAACTGCTATATAACATTCCTAGTAACTGGGTAAACCATAACTTAACCTTTTCTCCAGTAATTGATATTATGGCCCATTTGCAGATATTACAAGCTGCAAAAGGATTCTCTCAACATGTATGCATATTTCTCTATGTGTATTTCTATGAGAAAAATATTTGAAAGTGTAAACACTATAAACCACATACTTTAAAGCCTATGTCTATTAACATGCTGAGCAGAGATGAACTTCCCCACACCACACCACCACTGAACATTTTTACTGTTTGCTGATCTAATTTTCTTAATCTAATGAAGAAAAATGACTACTGACTGGTTCTTAATTTGCATTTCTCTAATTATGAGTGCCTTTGGGCATATTTTCATGTTTGTGAGCTATCTGTATTTCTTCTTTTGATCACTGATCATTTTTTAATTTAAGAGAGATCTTACAAAGAAACAAAGGCATCTGTGGGTTTTAGTTTTCTTTAGTTTTTTTTTAAACATGTAACACCAAAACATTGTTCTTGTTCAAAGCTAAGCTAACAACTCTTCTGACCGCACCTGCAACCCCATCACATTTTTTCTCTCCAGTTACCACTTCTCAGGTGAAGATGCAAGATTAGACCTTTGTCTATGCCAGGGATCCCAACTGGGAGCAACTTTGTTCTGCAGGACACAGCTGACAACGAGTGGAGACAGTTCTGCTGGTCACGACAGTGGGACGGAAGGATGCTACTGCTGTGTAGTGGGGAGAGGACAAGGATACTTGGAAACATTCTATTAGACCTTGAGCAGGACAGCCACCCATAAAGAAGGATCACTTAACCCAAAATGCCAATAGTGCCACTGCTGAGAACCCGTGGTCTGTGCTTTTATATGATGTATATAAGAATATACTATTTTTTAGTGTGTGTGTGGCAGAACGGGGAGGAGGCAGGTTGTGGTTCAAACATTAATAGGGTTGATTTTTTTTTGGCCAGGCCATGTGGCACGCAGGATCTCAGTTCCCCAATCAGGGATTGCACCCTACATTGGGAGCGTGGAGTTTAAACCACTGGACCGCCAGGGAAGTCCCACACTAATGGTATTTTCATATCATATGTCATTCGATATGTTCTTTTTCAGTCTTTAAAATGTCTCAGAGATGTTCTATCAATACATAGAGATCTATCTTATTATTTTTTAACTACTAAAGAACTCTGAGACATGGCCCTCCAGTCTGCCAGCCATCTCCCTGCAGGTGGACCCGCAGCATGAGGAATCACCATCTGGATGACCATCATGATGTTTCCTTAGCAGACATCCTGTCCGCTGCCCAGGTCCGATCCTGCTCTGGATCTCTCTCTTCTGGAAAGGCTCCTGTCTTTTACAGCCATCCTCTCCTGTCTGTGTTACAGACAGCAGTTTTCTACTGAACAGTTCCATCTGCTCTCTGTCTTTCAGAAATTCCTCATCATTTCCAGGATCATACTCCCCACTCTGTTTTACAACAAAATTCTGGCTTGTTATATTTTTTTTCTTTTGAATTTTTCTTTTTAACTGTTTCTCTTCCCTGAGAATTTGGAATGGGAAGATAGAAGTCTGACTCATTCTACCAGCCTCAATTAGAAGTTAGGACCTTTAAAATTTTGTATGTTTTTTACCACAGAAAATACAGTATATTTTAATTTAAAAATCAAAAATAGGGACCAACATAGCTTTCTAAAATGAAATAGTTAAAACTTATTTTTAAGACTGTCATGAAAAACATCAACAGTTTCTTACACAAAATCTAATTTGTAACAAAAATGTGAAAATGCTCGTCCAGCTCCTAAATTACTATGGCCACAAATGCAACCTGGCTGCAGGTAACAGTTACCATTCCTCTCTTCCGGCATCTGAACAGTGAGTATCTTTTTCATAGCATCCATTCTACCTGATGTCTGCGCATTCCTAGGAGCTCCCAAAGCTGGCTTTCTAACCTCAGATTCCACTTCCCAAATTGTCCAGCGTTGCAGCTGGGTTCACAAAGGGCATGAAAACTTTGATTTACAGCCTTGACTGGTTGGTTTCTCTCCAAAGAGCTTCAGATGAGTATCAAAAATAACCTTCCCAATGCTCGTCTCCCCTGAAAATTCCTGGTACTCTATAGTTAGCTCCCTTACATGAAGCAGCGATCATCAAAAGCCGTCAGGGAGCTCAGAGTTTTCACGAGCGTAGTCATTCTCAATAAGCAGGGACAAGATACAGGAAGCCACCTCAAAAATCTGGAAAATGTTTCATTTTCTAAAAATATCCTTCCTTCTCATCAATGACACCTCCCCCGCAAAAAAAAAAAAAAAAACAACTCTTCTTCATCAGAGGACAGAAGTACTTTGAAGCAGTTCCAAAAACTATTTTCAATTCCTATTCCAAGCCTAAAAATTCACCTTGACAGTTACCAATCCAAAGTGAGTCTGCCATTCAGGGAACTCCCCTGTGACTCCATGACTGGGCCAGGCGACCAGGAAATGAATGAAAGCAGAGAAGTGCTTCTCTGGGGACTCAGTCTAGAGACTCAGAGAAACTCAGATAAACAGAGCAAGGGTGTCAGGAATGAAGCAAAGATGAGTCGCCTATCTTCTACCTTCCTTGGAACTGACACACCTAATCTAAGGTGAAGGGTAAGAAGATTCAAAAAGTAGGGAAAGTAGATACATGTCAGGAGAGATGAAGTTGCCTGCTGAGCTGAAGCACGACTCATCTCCAGAGTTCTGACCCTTCCAGGGAGTCTGGCACACTCTGCCAGGTCAGAGGTGAGCATGAGCAGAAAACATCCCGAGCAGGTAACTTCGGTGAACTTACCAGCTGCACGGAAGTACTCAGGTACAGACTCGAGCCTGCACAAAGGCTCATTTCACCTCACAGAGATTTCAGAGTGAATTAGGTCTTTACTTTTGGACAGAATTTGGGACAGGATGCTATAAAGACAGAGGTAAAAAGGTACCCAATCTGGCAGCAGCAATGGGCGAGGGGGAAAAAAAGAAAAAAAAAACATATATATGTATGTGTGTGTGTAAATATATATACATCTATATATGTGTATATATATATGACTGCATAAGTCTGCAAGCTACTTGGCTTTTACTTCAAAATCTAACTTTTCTCTAAATCCAAATGTCTGGTTGGCATGGGACAGAACACCTGGTGCGGCTGTCAGCACGCCTCTTTCATATGAAAGAGTAAACAAATATATCCAAACTGAAGAGAACATCTGGACAACAGAAGGCAGAAAAACCTTGTGGCAGCTGGCTCGCTGGACGGAAAGGACTACAGGAAAAACTGTCCTACCAAAAAGAAAAACTGTATATAATTAAAAGACCAGGAAAAAGAGTATCTGAGTATTACATCCAAAGCTCAAAGGAAGAAGACATTTCCCCCACAACGTTAGCTCCTAGTTCCATTTACACAATACTGGTCCCTGTCTCCACTCTCTTTTCTAATCCAGCTATTCCCTGTTCCACCCAGGGGGCGTCCCAGGTGGCTCAGTGGTAAAGAATACATCTGCCAATGCAGGAGACACAGGTTTGATCCCTGGATCAAGAAGATCGCCTGGAGAAGGAAATGCAACCCATTCCATTTTTTTTTTTTTTTTTTTTTTTTTGCCTGGGAAATCCCAAGCACAGAGGAGCCTGGTGGGCTACATCCAAAGGATGGTGAAGAGTCGGGCACAGCTGAACACAAGTTCCAGCCACCTTATCCCTTTTACCACTGAGTAAACCCTGAAGATTTCCCTGACTCAGTCCAACATTCATCACAGGTGCTCTACCACAGAAGGATAAAAAGAGATGATAAGTCTCCTCCCCTCTAGGAATTCAGTCTAGTGCAAAGACAGACTTCCATACCAACTGCAATTAAAATAAATAACAGCATGTATAAAGAGCTAATGCAAAAAATGGTTTCAGGACAAATCAGTTACCGAACTATTAAACTGGATATCTGATCAAAAGGAAAAAGTGAGAAGGGAACTAGCAACAGAGAAAGGGCACACGCAAAATCATGGAATGCGAAAGGCCCCAGCTATTTAGAAACCTGTGAAATGGATTGAATTTAGAAACCTGTGAAATGGATTGAAAACAAGGTGAGTAGGAGTCACCAGGAGGATGCTAGAAGAGAAAGATCGACTGTAAGGAAAACCAGCTTGCAAGGAATCTTGAATGCCATAGTAGAGTTTGGGCTTTCACCAGGAAGTCAGTGGTTCTCAACATGTATCTTCCACGGAAAGAGATAACCGTTCGTATGCAGAATGCTACACTCCACTATGAACAGCAGCTTACTATATGCAGCTGCAGTTGGGCCATTCCAAGCAATTAGCTGCAAATGTTCTCCTTTCTCTTCTCACACGAAGCTTAATAAGTAGAGACCTTTCTACTTAGGTAGAGACCTTTCTTGTCCTCTGACATCACCTAACCAAATTTTTCCCATAATGTAGGATATACAGCATAACATATAGGATGCAAAAACAAATTCAGGTATATCAAAATCCTACCCACACTCATTTTTAAATAACTTTTAAGAAACACCACTGGTCATTCTAATTTCAAGTAAAATGGAGTAAGCATATTCCATTCTGTTTGTCCCACTGAATGCAGCTATGAAATCTGAACAGAATAAATTAACCAACTACCTGTGAACTCTGAAAAGTACATAGCAACAGGCAGACGGAGGGAGGACAGAATTCAAATGACCATGAACCAGCAATGAGTTCAGCACTTTCCTCTGGGCACTGGGGTACTGATAGAGACAGAAGCCCTGTATTTCTGACTCCAGAAGCAGAAAAGGGAGCTGCTAAGCAGTATGTGAAGCGAGAACTTCCAGATGTTGAAGCTGGGTTTAGAAAAGGCAGAGGAACCAGAGATCAAATTGCCAGCATCTGCTGGATCATAGAGAATGAAATGCAAGGGAATTCCAGAAATACATCTACTTCTGCATGATTGACTACGTTTAAGCCTTTGATTGTATCAGTTCAGTTCAGTCGCTCAGTCGTGTCCGACTCTTTGTGACCCCATGAATCGCAGCACACCAGGTCTCCTTGTCCATCACCAACCCCTGGGGTCTACCCAAACCCATGTCCATCGAGTCGGTGATGCCATCCAGCCATCTCATCCTCTGTTGTCCCCTTCTCCTCCTGCCCCCAATCCTTCCCAGCATTAGGGTCTTTTCCAATGAGTCAACTCTTTGCATGAGGTGGCCAAAGTATTGGAGTTTCAGCTTCAACATCAGTCCTTCAAATGAACACCCAGGACTGATCTCCTTTAGGATGGGCTGGATGGATCTTCTTGCAGTCCAAGGGACTCTCAAGGGTCTTCTCCAACACCACAGTTCAAAAGCATCAATTCTTTGGCGCTCAGCTTTCCTCACCGTACAACTCTCACATCCATACATGATCACTGGAAAAACCACAGCCTTGACTGGACGGACCTTTGTTGGCAAAGTAATGTCTCTGCTTTTTAATATGCTGTCTAGGTTGATCATAACTTTCTTTCCAAGGAGTAGGTGTCTTTCAAATTTCATGGCTGCAATCACCATCTGCAGTGATTTTGGAGCCCAAAAAAATTTGATTGTATGGATCACAACAAACTGTGGAAAACTCTAAAAAGAGATTGGAATACCAGACCACCTTCCCTGCCTCCTGAGAAACCTGCATGTGGCTCAAGAAGCAACAGCTAGAACCTTACATGAAACAACAGATGGTTCAAAACTGGGAAAGAAGTAAGTCAAGGCTGTATATTGTCACCCTACTTATTCAACTTCTATGAAGAGTACATCATGCAGCCACGAAATTAAAAGATGCTTACTCCTTTGAAGAAAAGCTATGACAAACCTAGAGAGTGTATTAAAAAGAAAGACATCACTTTGCCAACAAAGGTCCCTATAGTCAAGCTATGGTTTTTCCAGTAGTCATGTACGAGTGTGAGAGTTGGAACATAAAGAGGGCTGAGCACTGAAGAACTGATGCTTTCAAACTGTGGTGCTGAAGAAGACTCTTCAGAGTCCCTGGGACAACAAGGAGATCACACCAGTCAACCCTAAAGGACATCAACCATGAATATTCATTGGAAGGACTGATACCAAAGCTCCAATACTTTGGCCACCTGATGCGAAGAACTGACTCATTGGAAAAGACCCTGATGCTGGGAAAGATTGAGGGCAAGAGAAGAAGGGGACGGCAGAGGATGAGATTGTTAGATAGCATCATCAACTCAATAGAAGTGAATTTCAGCAAACTCCAAAAGATCGTGAAGGACAGGGAAGCCTGCCATGCTGAATGAAGTTCATGGAGTCACAAAGAGTTGGACATGACTTAGTGACTGAACAACAAAGAATGATACACCAAAATCAAGCAAAGCTTATACCCAAAATGAAGGATTGGTTCAATATTTTAAAATCAGCCACTCAATGCAAAATATCATACTATAATCAAAAGAGAAAAATACACATAATCATGTCAATTGATTCAGAAAAAGTACTGATGAAAAAAAATTCTTAGAAAACCAGAAGTAGACAAGATCTTCCCCAACCTGATAAAGGGCACCTACAAAAATGAACAAACAACATCAAACTTAATACTGACTGACTGCTTTTCACCAGATTGGAAAATATGAACTATCAACACTCTTAGAGCAAAACATACTGGAGAGTTCCCACCTAGTGTAATAAGGAAAGAAAAAGAAATGAGGCATACAAATCATAAAAGAAGAAATAAAACTGTTAGTGTTCAGACAGCTTAATCATCTTCATAAAATATCAAAAAAAGTGAAAGCGTTAGTCACTCAGTTGTGTCCGACTCGTTGAAACCCCATGGACTGGAGCACAACAGGTTCCTCTGTCCACGGAATTTTCCAGGCAGGAAGACTGCAGTGGGTAGCCATTCCCTTCTCCAGGGTATCGTCCCAGCCCAGGTATGGAACCCAAGTCTCCCACATTGCAGGCTGATTCTTAACCGTCTGAGCCACCAGGGAAGCCCAAAGGGATCTACCAAAAAACTCCTACAACTCGTGAGCTCAGCAAAAACACAAGATAAAAGATCAACATGTAAACATTAGTCAAGCATCTACTATTAGCAATGTACACTGGAAATCTAAGTTTTAAAGACAATACTTTTTAAAAAGCTCCAAATGAAATACTTAGGTATAAAATCTAACAAGATAGGCATAGAATCTGCATGCTGACAACCAGAAATGCTGATGAAAGAAATCAAACAAGATCTAAATACAGTAAGAGATCTCCCATGTTCCTGGATAGACAGCCTCATCCTAGTAAAGAAGTCAATTCTCCCCAAACTGATACAATTACAATCAAAATCCCAGAAAGATTTTTAGTAAACACAGACGAAACTCTAAAATTTATATGGGAAAGCACAGAAACTAGACTAGATAAAACAATGCTGGATAAAAAAGAATAAAGCTGAAGGAATCCAACTTTAACACGGATGATAAAGCTACAGTAATCAAAACAATGTAGTACTGCTAAATGGACATACATATAGATCAATGGACTAGAAAACTGAGTTCAGAAACAGAATCATAGAAGTCACTATTTGATTTTCCACACAGGTGCAAAACCAATACTATAGGGAAATGACAGTCTTTTTTAGTCCTTTCAACAAATGGTGGTGTAACAATTCAACATCTATATGCAAACAAACCCCAACCAAGACTTAAAATCTTGCATAAAAAGTAACTAAAAATAGATCTTATATCTAAACATTAATAAGAGACCTAAAAGCTTTTAGAACAAAGTCTTCCTGAGCTTAGAATTAGGCAAAGAATTTTTAGACATGACACTAAAAACAAAATCCACAGAATCAAAAACTGATAAAATGACTATCAAAAGTAAAATCTTCTGACCTGTAGTAGACATTGTCAAGAGAAGGAAAAGACAATCTACACTGAAAGCAAATGTTCGCAAATCATATACCCAACAATGAATTGTATCAAGACTACATAAAGAAATCTCTAAATTCAACAGCAGGAAAACAAACATTTTTTTACATGTGTGAACCTTGAATAAAGATGTCACCGAAAAGGATATGTGAGTCACTCAGTCGTCTCCAACTCTGCAACCCCACAGACTGAAGCCTGCCAGGTTACTCTGTCCATGGAATTCTCCAGGCAAGAATACTGGAGTGGGTAGCCATTCCCTTTTCCAGGGCATCTTCCCAACCCAGGGATCGAATCCAGGTCTCCCGCATTGCAGGTGGATTCTTTACCACATGAGCCACCAAGGAAGCCCAAAAAGGATATAAGAATGGAAAATAAGAACAAGGAAAGATGTTTAACACTCTAACCATTAAGGAAATACAAATTAAATTACACTGAAATACCACTACATTACCTATTACAATGATAAGCATTAAAAAATTCTAACTGCTGGAAAGGACACAGGACCACTACAACTCTGCCATACCACTGGTAGGAATGTCATATGTACTGAACTCTGAGAAACTACGGCAGTTTTCAACTGAGTTAAACATACACGTATCATATGATCCAGCAATCCCACTCCTAGCCATCTATCCATGAGAACTAAAAACTAATACTCAAACAAAAATTGATACATCAATGTTTATAGCAGCTTTATTTGTAATTCTCAAAAGTATGCTGCTGCTACTGCTGCTAAGTCGCTTCAGTCGTGTCTGACTCTGCGATCCCATAGACGTATGAAACAATCCAAATAACTTTCAATGAATAAATGGATAAACAAACAGTATGTATGCACACCATACAATGCAATACTACTCAGTATTTTTAAAAGGAACAGGCTGCTGAATCACACAATAATTTGGATGAATCACAACAGCATTTTGCTGAGTGAAAGCAACTAGCCTCAAAAATGAAAGAAGGGACATCACTATTCCCATTAACATTCCCATTAAGATCAGGAACAAGGCAAGGATGTCCCCTTACCACTGTTTTTCAACGTCATACTGGAAATCCCAGTCAATGCAATAAGAAGTAAACAGATTGGAAAGAGACACATAAAACTATCTCTGTTCACATGGACATTAAAAGAATAATAAAGGAATACTAGGAACAATTCTATGCCCACAACACTAGGAACAATTCTAACAGCCTAGATGAAAGGGAGCAAAACAATAATTGCCAAAACTTACACCAAAAGAAAAGGAGAATCCAAGTGGCATGTATCTGTTAAAGAAATTAGATCAGTAATTAAGAACCTTCTAAAACAGAAAATACCACCCTCACACGGGTTCACTGGTGAATTCTACCAAAATTTTAAGGAGAAAATTATACCACTTAGGTACAATCTTTTTGGAGGACAGAACCAGAAGAAATACTTTCTAAGTCGCTCCACAAGGCCAGCATTACCCTAACACCAAAACAAAAACATTACAAGATAAGAAAATCACAGGCCAGTATCTCTCATCAACATAGACGCAAAAATTCTCAACAAAGTACTAACAAACTGAATTCAACAATCTATTTAAAAGAAAAAAAGTATACACCACAACCAAGTGGGATTTACCTGAGGCCTGCAAGACTGGGTCAACATTTGAAAATAAATCAATGTAATCCATCATATCAACAAGCTAAAAAAAGAAAAATCACATGACCATATCAATGAAAGTAGAAAAAGCATTTGACAAATTCCAACACCTGTTCATAATAGACTATCTATTAAAAAAAAAAAAAAAAAACCTATTGCTAACATATTTAGTGATGAGAAACTCTGAAAATTTCCCATAAGATTAGAACAAGGCAAGGATTTCCTTTTACCACTGCTTTTCAACATTATACTGGAAGTCTCAGCCAAAGCAATAAGAAAAGAAAGAAAAAGTATACAGATTGGAAAGGAACACAAAAAACTATCTTTGTTCAGATGACATGATCATCCAATAGCAAGGCTGTAGGATACAAGATTAATATAGAAAAGTCAATTTGTTTTCCTATATATCAACAATGAACAAGTGGAATCTGAAATCTGAAAAACAATAACATTTACATGAACATCCCAAAAAATGAATTACTCAGGAATAGATCTAATAAAATACGTACAAGATCTATATGAGGAATATTACAAAACTCTGATGAAATCAAAGAACTAAATAAATGGAGAGAGTTTCTATCTCCATGGATAGAAAGACTCAATATTGTCAAGATGTTAGTTCTTCCCAATTTGATCTATACATCCAGTGCATTCAAAATCCCACCAAGTTATTCCGTGGGTATTGATAAACCTATTCTAAAGTTTATAAGAGAGACAAAAGACCACATAGCCAACATGATATTGAAGAAAAACAAATGGAGTATTAAGACTCAACATCAAGACTTACGATAAAGCTACAGTAAGCAAGACAGTGTGGTATTGGCAAAAGAACAGTCAAATAGATCAAAGCAACTGAATTGAGAGTCAAGAAATATACCCCACTGATCTCTGACAAAATAAAAACAGCAATACAATGGAGCAAAGAAGGCCTTTTCAACCAATGGTCCTGGCATAACTCAACATCCACGTACAAAAAAATAATAATAATCTAGACATAGACCCTATAGCCTTTACAAATATTAGCACAAAATGGTCCATAGAGCACAGAAGAAAGAGCAGTTAAAACACAAAACTGTAAACTTCTAGAAGGCAACGAAGGAGAAAACCGAAACGACCTGGAGTATGGCAGTAACATTCTATACCAGATAAATGCTATCAAAGGCACAGGCCATGAAAGAAAGAAGCAGCTAGACTTCATTAAAATTAAAAACTTCTCTGCAAAAGACAATGTCAAGAGAACTAGAAGACAAGCCACAGACTGAGAGAAAATATATGCGAGAGATATCTGGTAAAGGACTATTATCCAAAATATACGAAGAACTCAAACTCGCCAATAAAAAAAAACCCAACTAAAAAACAAGCCCAAGACCTTAGAGACCTAGCCAAAGAAGATATATAGATGGCGAATAAGCATTTAGAAAGATGCTCCACACCACATATCAAGAAAATGCCAATTAAAGCAGCAAGATACCACCACACATCTATTAGAATGACCAAAATCCAGAACACTGATGACAACATCAAAGGCTGATAAAGACAGGAACAACAAGAACTCTCATTCATTCACTGCTGAGAATACACAATGGTACAGATACTTAGGAAGATAGTTTGGTGATTTGTTACAAAACTAAACATGTTTATACCATATGATCTGGCAATCACACTCCCATGTCTACACAGAGAAGTTTATAACAGCTTTATTCATAACTACCAAAAGCAAATGAGATGTCCTTCAGTAGGTGAATGACTAAATCAACTGTAGTAATCTAAACAACAGAATCACTGTTCAGCACTAAAAAAAATGAGCTATCAAACTCTGAAAAGATGTAGAAAAAACTTAAACTCATACTACTAAGTAAAAGAAGCTAATGTGAAAAGGCTACATACTGTATGATTTCAATTATATGATATTCTGAAAATGGGAAAACCATGGAGATCGTAAAAAAGCCAGTGGTTGTCATGGAAGGCAAGAAATGACCAGACAGAGCACAGAGGATTTTTACAGGAGTGGAAATACACTATATTATACAGTAATGACAGATGAATGTCATTATGCATATATGCCAAGTTGCTTCTGTTGCGGCCTACTCTCTTCGACCCTACGGACTACAGCCCTGCAGGCTCCTTTGTCCATGGGATTCTCCACGCAAGAATACTGAAAGGAGCTGCCATGCCCTCCTCCAGGGGATCTTCCCGACACAGGGACTGAATCCCCATCTCTTACGTCTCACATCTCCTACACTGGCAGGTGAGTTCTTCACCAACAGTACCACCTGGGAAGCCCACATGTCATTATCAGTTCAGTTCAGTCACTCAGACGTGACGGACTCCCTGAAACCCCCTGGACTGCAGCACGCCAGGCCTCCCTGTCCATCACCAACTCCCAGAGTTGACTCAACCTCATGTCCATTGAATCAGTAATGTCATCCAACCGTCTCATCCTCTGTCATCCCCTTCTCCTCCTGCCTTCAATCTTTCCCAGCATCAGGGTCTTTTCCAATGAGTCAGTTCTTCACAACAGGTGGCCAAAGTATTGGAGCTTCAGCTTCAGCAGCAGTCCTTCCAATGAAGATTCAGGACTGATCTCCTTTAGGATGGACTGGTTGGATCTCTTTGCTGTCCAAGGGACTCTCAAAACTCTTCTCCAACACCACAGTTCAAAAGCATCAATTCTTTGGTGCTCAGCTTTCTTTATAGTCCAACTCTCACATCCATACATGACTACTGTAAAAACCACAGCCTTGACTGGACGGACCTTTGTTGGCAAAGTAATGTCTCTGCTTTTTAATATGCTGTCTAGGTTGGTCATAACTTTTCTTCCAAGGAGCAGCATCTTTTAATTTCAAGGCTGCAGTTAACATCTACAGTGATTTTGGAGCCCCAAAAAGTAAAGTGTGTCACTATTTCCCCATCTGTTTGCCATGAAGTGATGGGACCAGATGCCATGATCTTTGTTTTCTAAACATTGAGTTGTAAGCCAACTTCTTCACTCTCCTCTTTCACTTTCATCAAGAGGCTCTTTAGTTCTTCACTTTCTGCCATAAGGGTGGTGTCATCTGCATATCTGAGGTTATTGATATTTCTCCTGGCAATCTTGATTCCAGCTTGTGCTTCATCCAGTCCAGCATTTCTCATGATGTACTCTGCATATAAGTTAAATAAGCAAAGTGACAATATACAGCCTTGACGTACTCCTTTCCCTATTTGGAACTAGTCTGTTGTTCCATGTCCAGTTCTAACTGTTGCTTCTTGACCTGCATACAGATTTCTCAGGAGGCAGGCCAGGTGGTCTGGTATTCCCATCTCTCAGAATTTTCCACAGTTTGCTATGATCCACACAGTCAAAGGATTTGGCATAATCAGTAAAGCAGAAGTAGATATTTTCTGGGATTCTCTTTCTTTTTCAATGATCCAATGCATCTTGGCAATTTGATCTCTGGTTCCTCTGCCTTTTCTAAGTCCATCTTGAACATCTGGAAGTTCACAGTTCACGTACTGCTGAAGACTGGCTTGGAGAATACTGAGCATTACTTTATTAGCATGTGAGATGAGGGCAATTGTGTGGTAGTTTGAACATTCTTTGGCATAGCCTTTCTTTGGGACTGGAATGAAAACTGACCTTTTCCAGTCCTGTGGCCACTGCTGAGTTTTCCAAATTAGCTGACATATTGAGTGAAGCACTTTCACAGCACCATCTTTCAGGATTTGAAATAGCTCAACTGGAATTTCATTAACCTCCACCAGCTTTGTTCGTGTGATGCCTCCTAAGGCCCACTTGACTTTGCATTCCAGAATGCCTGACTCTAGGTGAGTAATCACACCATCGTGGTTATCTGGGTCATGAAGATCTTTTTTGTATAGTTGTTCTGTGTATTCTTGCCACCTCTTCTTAATATCTTCTGCTTCTGTTAGGTCCACATCATTTCTGTCCTTTACTGTGCCCATCTTTGTGTGAAATGTTCCCTTTTTATCTCTAGTTTTCTTGAAGAGATCTCTAGTCTTTCCCATTCTATTGTTTCCCTCTATTTCTTTGCACTGATCACTTTTTTTTCCCAGTAGTCATGTACAGATGTGAGAGTTTGACTATAGAGAAGGCTGAGCACTGAAGAGTTGATACTTTTGAACTGTGGAGCTGGAGAAGACTTGAGAATCCCTTGGACAGCAAAGAGATCAAACCAGTCAATCCAAAAGGAAATCAATCCTGAATATTCATTGAAAGCACGGATGTTGAAGCTCCAATACTTCAGTCACCTGATATGAAAAGCTGACTCAGTAGAAAAGACCCTAATGCTGGCAAAGACTGAAGGCAGGAGGAGAAGGGGATGACAGAGGGTGAGATGGTTGGATGGCATTACTGACTCAATGGACATGAGTGTGAGCAAGCTCTGGGAGATGGTGAAGGACAAGGAAGCCTAGAGTGCTACAGTCCATGGGGTCACAAAGAATCGGACATGACTGAGCAACTGAACAACAATAGAATGTACAACACCAAGAGTGAACTCAAATGTAAACTATGGATTTGGGGTAATTATATGTCAATGTAAGCAATATCATTTGCAATATATGCTCTGTTCTGATGGGAGATGTTGATAATGGGGAGGCCATAGATGTGTGGAGGGAGGGGTGTATAGGAGAAGACTCTATACTTCCTCTCAATTTTGCTGTGAACCTAAAACCGCACTTTAAAAAAAGTATTTAGAAAAAATAAAGTATATGTGAAAGCATTTATCAAGAGGAAAAATTAAACCCTTCACAAATAGGTTTGTGTGGTTTTGCAACTATTTTCTCCTACACAGAGCATTCCTGCTGAGTTTCATCAACACAGCCTAGGGATCTATAACACTTAATTGGCATAGCTCACTGAAGTTACTCTACTGTATTTAATTATAAACTCCTTTGCACTAAAATATCTAGTATCAATTTGGGGGACACATTATAGACCTGGAAAATAAACTAATATATGATTAATTTGCAGGAAGACCTGGAAGGCACATTTTATAAACATTTTATGTTTATAAAATAAGACATTTAAAAATACTATCTGTATCAGTTTTACTTGGACTGTCTCCCTCATAGAAAGACAAGGTTCCTGCCTTTTGTCTCAAGCCTACAAGCCTCCACTGAGAGACCACATCCCACTCCCAGTACCTTGACAGTGCTCTGTATCAACACATTGAATGGATGCATGACCAAAGATGGCAATAATAGGATTTTACCTGAATTGGAGCCTCTCTTCCTTAGGCTAGGCTTCAACTCAAATAAATTGATACACCAGACATAAATCTATTGCCACTCATGACAGCCTTATATCTTCCTGAAGATGCTTCCTGGACTCCTCCCTTCGCTACTCCAAATTGGCAGCTGCCATCATGACAAGCAAGCAAGAGGAGCAGCAAAGAGCAAAAGAAGCTGTCGGAAGAAGGGTCAAGCCACTGGCTACTGCTTGAGATCAAGAGCTAGCAAGTAAATGAAATGCCTACACCGGCTGAGCAGTGCTGATTTACATATTAGGAACCAATCTACTGAGCTGGCTCAGGACCTTTGCACATGCTGCCCCATCTGCCTAGCTGACTCTCATCTATCAGGTCTCATCTTACCTTTTAAAGAATTTCCCTGATCACCACTATTCTCTCTCAGCAACTGGTCTGTTTCCTTCATAACACTTACCACAATTTGTAATTATTTGTTTGCATGTTTTCTTATTTTATATCTATCTCTACCACTAGACTCAAGTGCCGTGAGAGCACAAATCAGTTTTCTCCTAGTCACTATTCTAATTTTAGTCACCAGCATAGCATCTGGCCCACAACAGGCCTGCAACAGCACCTAGCATAGTATCTAACCCTAGGAAACCTGACTTTCTTTGAAGGAGAAAAGGGACTTCTCCACATACTTAGCATGGGAAGCAGTATGCTACAATGGAAATAGTACAAGTTGGAGACACAAAAGTAGAACTTCAGCTCCATTGCTTGGCCTAGTTAAGCCATCTTTGACAACCTAGTTTGTATCCTGAAGCCCCAATTTTCTCAACTTAAAATGATGACAATAATACTTCCCTTACATAATCACTGATTCTCTAGGAAACTGCAGATATTCAATAAGTGACGCTTATTAATAGTTCTTAGAATGATCATATCTTTCCATCTACTAAGAAGTCTTAAATGAATGAGACTATAACAGAAATGAGTTAAGTCAAAGTATTATAAACATGGCAATATCAAAAATACTGTATTTATAAAGGTAAGCTGTATATTCAAATCTTTTTTTGTATGTTTTTTCAGTAAGACTATAGAACTTCTAAACCTATATAAATAGATGTCTAAAGAAAACTAAATCTACAATCAGGTATTTTTTTCATACCATCAGGTACTAATCTACATCTAAACACATAATATTCTTTTTCAGATCATACTGTTTAAAGTCACCAGGAATTTTCAGATATACAAAAACAAAAGGTAAGCTTAGTATTTCACTGCACTTTGTTCTTAAACTAAACTCTTCGTATCAGCGAAGGGATAAAGGTCTTACTAACAAAAATTAAGGACTTAGGGACACTTTTTAAATTTGGAAAGGAAAATTGTCACAATTCACTTTCCAAAGATTAAGAACTGAAATGTTTTTATTAAGGTTAAACAGCAACTATACAAACATATGGATATAATAATTCATACATAAAGATACTAATAGCAATCCTTTTTTTTGCCCCTGTCCAAATATAATTTTTGCCTTGCTGCTAAACAGTCACAGTCCTTCCTTACTGGAATGACTGGTTTATGCTTAACTCCACAGGGCTTAAACTATCAGTCTTTTAAGAAGCTTTGACAGGTTTTGACGATATAACCTGCTGAGCTCCCAGCACCCAAGGGAGGGTCCGGGTTGCAAATTTTACTTCTGATAGAGCTGACCACTAATACTGGCTCCACAGATAATGAATTTCAATAACCACCACCCACAGGTTAACACTTTGAGTAGTACCCATAATACTGCTTTAATTAAGTTAACACATGAAGGTCACAGTTTGGTAGAAAGTTTTATTAACTTTGGCAGTGCTTACAATAAAAAAAAAAAAAAAAAAGAAGAAGAACCGTGTATAGGAACTCTATAAATTTGCCTGTCGATATAATCCAGTCTTCTCATGGATTTATACTGCATTTCAATTTATTTTCTAAAAGGAATTCAATTTGTTAGTTCCATTTCCCCAAAATATGTACATTTCCAGCATTTCTAACCAGTCGTTTCACAACAGATGGCTCTAACCATGCTGGGCACAAAATGGGTCTACCTGCCACAAAGAGGCCACCCACTAGGGCAAAGGCAGTTCCTACCACCTCCTTGCCCACCCCCTGACTTTGCAGCATTGTGATGGTGGAAAAGAGTGATGCTTTGATTTGTCTTGTGTCTAATGATTAGCTTCATGTGTTACAAATTAATGTCTTTCTGAAATAATGAAATTATTTTTTCATCCTGAAAAATAAAGATATATAAAATTTGTTTTTGAACTTAAACCCTTCATGCAGTAGAAACTAAGACAGAGTATTTACAACAAACACATGAAAAGGCAAAACAAACAAAAAGTTTAAATGAATCTGAAATTAAAGGTTCACTTTAAAGTGTTAAAAAGAAAATGAGATAATGTATTTTAACACACAAACCACATAGTCAGTGGGGTAGATACATTTTTCTACTTTTATATGTAGTATTAGGTAATTTGAGGTTATTTTACAGAAAAGCAAAAAATGGTGGTTGAATTTATACATATTGAATTCAGCCATAATTGTATTTTTTAAATACACAACCTGACAGGCACTATGGTAGATAATAATGAATCAGCATGGGAGCCATTTAATATACTTCTTGATTAACTCATTGCCTGTCCACTTTGCACACAGACACGCTTACATGTCATAATCGTCATAATTCCCATCATCCCCACTGCTAACACTCAAGCTCCTTGATTAGTGCATAACTCCCAAACGAGCCATTGCTAATGCTAAATAATTCTCTTCAGCCTCCTGCTACTATTCTGCAGGATCTCCAATTAAATATAATGTCCCTGATGAGCCATATTAATGTGAACAAATTCCTACCAGGAATCCTAACCTATTCCATTTTCCAAAAAAATATGGAGAGAAAGTAATTTAGTCAAGACAAAGATAATCAAAACAGTTTAAACTGATATAGTATAATGTCTCTGCAAAATATGTTTTTTTCAAAGACAATAAAAGAAAAAGGATGGGAAAAGTAATGTCTAAACATCTTAAATAATTCCTTCTGAATAATCTGTTCTTCACTGAAATGTCTAGTGTTTTAAATATGCATACGTAGATACACTGTATTCTTAATCCAAAAAGGTTACTGAAAGTTAAGTTTTAAGAAAAGTGAGCATTATCAAGTTTTAGAGTATGCCATTCAAAAACCCTTTAATTGCCTAATTACCAGAACTCCAAGGTCCATAATCATATTAATGAAACCAATTCCTTCCTTCCCATTAAATGCAGTATTACAATCACTATCAGAGGCTTTGCCATGTAACTCTACGTTGCTGATAAGAAAACTTCATCCTGAACAATGACAACTATAAGCATTTTTTGAAGAATGAATTAAGAATCCTATAGATTTTCTATTGCAATCTAAAAGACTGGGAAGGTTTCTGACCTAATTAACACCAACTGGGAAACATGGACTACGATGGCCACTATCTTAAAATATTCTGTACTAGTAAAACAACAGAAGAAAATATTAGATACACCATTTCAACTACACACATACACATAATAAAAGGTCATCTGATATCTCAGTTACCATCCCCAAAAAGGTTTACAAGTCTGACTCTGGTCACTGATTCCTATCTGAAGATTAATAATGACACTAGCTATAAATAAAACCATTAAAAGATTTTGCAAAAAAAAAAAAAAAAAAAAATTTTTAATTAAGAACTTTAACTCCCTTCCAAAGAAAGAAAGGTTGCAAAATATCCTGAAAAGTAAATGAAATAAATAGAAAAGGTACAAATGCTTGAGGTTTTGACACTTAAATTGCTTTCAACTCTTTATGTTTACATAGGACAAAAGATACTCAAACAAAAATACTAACAGATCTAAGTTTATTAAAAGATATATATATATATATATATGAAAAGATATAAAACATTCTAACCAACCCATAACATTTTTAAAAGGTTTTTTCTAACGTCTTTTACACCTTAGCCTGCATTGATATATTCCATCTCTATTTACCTGATCATTACCCTCCAGTTTGTTCAGCTGGAACCAACATACACTAATTACACAGACATCACAAAGTCCTATTTGTCCTCAGTACCTCCCCAGACAGCAGGGAAATAATACCAAGGGTAGGCATGCTAAGTGATGATTCCCCCCCACCTTACTGTCAATCACCCCAGAGCGCTCACAGGGGCACCCCACTCAATCTCATTACTGAATCCTAAGGGTAGGACTACAATACTCACCGGGAACCATAGTTCAAACAGCAGGCTGCCTGGCCAACATGAGTCATAATGACTCCTTCCCTGATTTTAGGTTTTGGCGTTAATGTAATAAATATCAGGTATTTCTCATTTAAGTCCAACGTTACAATACACAGACAAAGCAACAAAATATTGGTAAGTTCAATTTAGGAATCTAGATAGGAAATACAGTCAAAGGTTGAAGTACAGAGCCATTTGATCCCATTTAAAAACAAAAACTCACAGCCCTAACTTCATGTTTAAAACAAATATAACAATATTTTGCTGTATCTTATGGGAAGGTTTACTAGTCTTTTCACCTGAAAACACACATACATACATAATTATCATAAAAGTAAATTAAGTTATCTAACATGCATTTTGAGAAGTACAAACACAACAATCTCTAAATTCTCATAATTATTTGTTCCCACCATTCACCAAACTAATGAAGCGAGATCTGACTTCCCATTTAAAAAGTCTTAGTCACCAAAACTATCAGAGTTCTCATTACTTATTATTTCTTAACTTCTCTGGGGCTACCTCAAATCATAGTACATTAGGCATAAAACCCTACAATCCACTTCTGCCTTTTACATCAATATTATATTATTAAGGTCCTCAAACAAATAAAATCTCCCACATCAGCCCTCTGCCTAAAATCAAATGAATTTATTCCATAAATCTGTGTCTTCTGGCTCCAGAATTTTATGCAATGGTCCTAATAATTTCCACTTTATAAGGTATTATAATTTCCTTTTTTTTCTTTTTTGCTACACCACATGGCATGTGGGATCTTAGTTCCCTGACTAAGGGCTGAATCCACACTCCCTAGAAAGGAAGTCTGGAGTCTTAACTCTTGGACTGCCAGGGAGTCCCCAAAATTTTTTAATATCTGTTAGTACAGTTACCTCTTCATTTTCCTCAAAATTTCCTAGGCTATTCTTGCATACTTTTTGTCAATTCCCCTTCCTCATTACATTATTAGATTTATTAGGATTTAATACAAAAACACAGATCTAGAAATAAGTAGCATTTACAATACTGCTTCCCCATAAAAAAAGAAGTCCTCATGTAAGTCATACAAACTCACTTTAAATTCATATCGTAAAG
This sequence comes from Dama dama, assembly GCF_033118175.1. Taxonomy (NCBI): domain Eukaryota; kingdom Metazoa; phylum Chordata; class Mammalia; order Artiodactyla; family Cervidae; genus Dama; species Dama dama. Next base: position 79,987,763 of record NC_083710.1, on the reverse strand, counting down.
TGTTTTATCTTCGGCACTACTTCCATCAGGTTAAACTTTTTTTAAGTTGTATTTCTACCTTGTTAATGTTTAGGAAATCCATAGATATTTGTATTTACTTTTTTAACTACCATAGAGGCTTTCCTCACTGTTTCTAAAGGTTTATTCAGTTGCCGGTGTAACTGGACACTCAGTACGATCTTACTATTTCCGCCTTTCCTGTTCACCATTTTATAACTCTCGCCTAACTGCATTGCCAAGGACTTCCTGGATGCTACTAAATATCAGTGGTGATAGTAAAGGCATGGGTCTTCATCCAGACTTGTATGAGAATGCTTCCTATAAGGTATGACTTAATTTTTATTTTGGGACAGAAGTAGTTATCTGATCCTGTCTTACTAAGGATTTTACAAGAGGAAGACAGTGAATTTCTTTTAAATGACATTTAGGCTTCTATCAAGGTGATCATACAGTTTTCCTCCACTAACCTATTAGTATATTCAATTAATAGTGTCTAATATTAAAACCGTATTGAAATGTCATGAAAACACTCTGCATGGCTGCAGCATTTTAGTTAAATAAATTTTATTCTAGTTCCTATTACTTAGGATTTTTCTATCAATATATATAAATCATTGTAATTTTATTTTCTGCTTACTATCTTTGCCCAGATTTTGATTTCCAAGTGACTAGGCTGGTTTCAGAAAAAAGAAATGGAAATCTATTTTTCTTTCTCTAAGTCTAGAGCAATTTAAATAGCGTCAAAATTTCTTGCTTCCTGAAAACTGCAGAGATTCCTTGTGACAGTCTCTAGACCTAGACACTCAGTAGTAGTTTTCTACTTAGTAGTTTTCTACCTTACGCAGGTGTTTTCAGGCACGGGGTTGTGGGCCTATACGTAATTACTTGTCACCAATTTTATAAACTGAGCAAAACAAAATACTCAGTAATTTTAAAGGCTTTCAAAAGCATGTTAAACCCCACTTTCAATAATGTATTAAACCAGCAGGCAATTAGCCAGGATAGATGACTTAAATATCTTTATGAAGCAACCAGTCCTAAAACACATCTATAGAACACTCTACCCAGCAACAGCAGAATATAATCTTAAATTCACATGGAACATTCTCCAGAATAGTTCATGTGCTAGTCCATAAAACAAACATCAAAAACTTTCAAAGGATAGAAAAAGAAAAAACACATTCTCTGACAAAAGCTGAAGGAAATTAGAAATCAGTAACAGAAAGAAATTTGGGAAATTCATAAATGTGAATTAAACAACAAATCCCTAAATAATAAGTGGGTCAAAGAAAAAATTACCAGGGCAAACAGAAAATACCACGAATAAAAATGAAAATACACAATGTCAAAACACGGGATGCAGCTAAAACAGTAAGAGAAAAATGTATGGTGAAACACCTGTATTAAAAAGACCTCAAAACAGCCTAGTCTTCTACCTTAAGAAATGTTTTTAAAAGAGCAAACTAAACCCAGAGCAAGCAGAATAAAGGAAACAAAAACCAATGTAAATATAAATGAAGTAGAGAGTTTAAAAGGAGAGAAATCAATGAAACCAAAAGTTGGTTCTTTGAAAAGGTCAATGAAACTGAAAATCTTCAGTTAAATTGACCAAGAAAAAAATGAAAAAATTCAAACTAAAATTTCAAAGGGTTTCCCTGGTGGCTCAGATGGTAAAGAATCCACCTGCAATTCAGGAGACCTGGGTTCAATCTCAGGGTTGGGACGATCTCCTGGAGGAGGGCATGGCAAACCCAGTCCAATATTCTTGCCTGGAGAATCCCCATGGACAGAGGAACCTGGCGGGCTACAATCTGTGGGGTTGCAAAGAGACGTGAGTGACTAATAAGCAGAGCACAGCACGGGAATGGAAGAGTCATTACCACTGGCCTTACAGAAATAAAAACAATAAAGAAATACTACAAACAATCATTTAACAATGAACTAGATAACTTACAATGAAAAGCCTTCCCTAGAAAGAAACAAACTATAGACACTAACTCAAGAAGAAATAGGAAATAAAGAGATGGAATTAGTAATCAAAAAACTACTCACAGGGACTTCCCTGAGAGTCCAGTGGCTAAGACACCATCCTCCCAATGCAGGGCGCCCAGATTTGATCCCTGGTCACGGTACTAAATCCCACATGCCACAACTAAGTGTTTGCAAGCCGCAACCAAGGATCCCACATGCTACAACAAAGACTGACAATCCCGCGAGCTGCAACTAAGACTGCTGCGGGCAAATAAATAAACTTTTCTTAATGTTAAAAAAAAAACTTCCCACAGAGAAAAGCTCGGATCCAGATGGCTTCACTGGTGAATTCCACCAAACATTAAAGGAATAATTAATGACAACTCATAAACTTCCAAAACAACGGAAGATGAGGAAATAGCCCCATAGTGTAACATGAAGCCAGAATAACTCTGATACCAAAACAAAGACATCAAATGAAAAGTATAGACCAGTATCTCTCACAAATACGGATGAAAAATCCTCTACAAAACACCAGCAAACTGACTGCAGCAATATATACAAAGGACTATATACATTGTGGCCAAGTGTGATTTATCCCAGGAATGCAAGGCTAAACATTCAAAAATTAATTAATTAATGTAATATACCACATCAATGGAATAAAGGATAAAAACCACATTATCATCTCGGTAGACACAGTGAACACATTTGACCAAAATCAAACACCTAATCATGATAAAAACTCAACAAACTAGCAACAGCAGGGCACTTCCTCAACCTAATAGTGGGATTTGATGAAAATCCCAGAGCCTAAATCAAACTTAGTTATGGAATACTGAATGTTTTGTTCCTCACTTTAGGGGGAAAATAGAGTACCTGCTCTCACCACTACTTTTCAATAATTCTGAAAGTTAAAGCTAGGGAAATTAGGCAAGACTATAAAATAAAAAGCATCCAGTTAGAAAAGAAAGAAGTAAATCTCTCTCTCTCTATACATGACATGATCTTCTAAGATCTTCTAATCCTAAGAAATCTATTTTTTTAACTATTAGAAATAATAAAGAAGTTCAGCAAGGTTGCAGGACCCAAATCACTATATGAAAATTAACTGTATTCCTATACACCTGCAATTAAAATAAAAACTGAAATTAAGAAACTGCAATTCTAGGGACTTCCCTCACAGTCCAGTGGTTACAATTCTGCACTTCCAATACGGAGGCCACGGGTTCAATCTAGGGAACTAAGATCCTGCAAGGCATGCAGTGCAACCAAACAAAAACAGAGAAAAGAAGAAGAAATTGCAGTTCTCATAGATCAGAAGTAATACTAAAATACTTAGGAATAAACACAGCAAAGTAAGTGAAAATCACTCTCCGAAAACTATAAAACTGTTCAAAGATTAAAGCAATGTAAGTAAGTGGACATCAGATGGAATGTCCATGCTCACATACAGGAGGACTTTAAAATGCTGAGATAAAGATACTTCCTCAAATTGATCTACGGATACCACACAATGCCTATCAAAATACCAGCAGGATACAGTGTTCCACTGGGACCATTTTCCACTCATAAACCATTCTCCACAAATCTTTTCAAAGAATAATAAGGGCCTGGAGAATGACACAGAAAAGACAATTCACGACTTGATAAGAGGCTTAACCCCTATTTTGCTCTCTCTGGTCCTAACCATTTCCCACTGGAGGAGTTTACACTGTTGTTGACTCTGGCCTCATCCCTGGATGCAGTTGCACTAATCTCACCAGTACTTACAAACTGTTCTCCTGGGTGATGCCTGACTCTGAGACTGCTCTGGGTCAGTCTTCTCAAAGAAAGCAAGAGAGAGAATGTCCTCAACAGAGGAATGGGATAGCATACTATTTTAAGATAATCCAATAATAAGCAAGACTAGATAGAAAAACCACAAACCCTTCCTGCTGCTGCTGCTAAGTCTCTTCAGTCGTGTCCGACTCTGTGCGACCCCACAGACGTCAGCCTACCAGGCTCCCGCGTCCCTGGGATTCTCCAGGCAAGAACACTGGAGTGGGTTGCCATTTCCTTCTCCAAAGCATGAAAGTGAAAAGTGAAAGTGAAGTCACCAGTTGAGTTCGACTCTTTGAGATCCCACGGACGGCAGCCCACCAGGCTCCTCTGAGTACTGATTCTCCAGGCAAGAGTACTTGAGTGGGTTGCCATTGCCTTCTCCAACAAACCCTCCCTAGAAGCATCTAAAAATTCTAGATTAAATCTAACAAATTTCCTTTAAATGACCAGTCTGGCTTACAAGAAACCACAAGCAATCTCTAGGGATCAAAAACAAAGAAGCAACTAAACGTCAGACAGTATCCACTAGAGCCAACACCACTAATCTTGGAGAATGTAAGCAAGGATCTGGGTAACCTAGAGAATTTGAGTTTTAACTCTCAGAGAAAGGAACCATGTGTGAGCTGAAGATTTGAAGGAAAACTCCTACGTAAGGCCTTGCTGCTGAAAGATTACATCCTCAGTGAAGGGGGGGTCGGGGGTGGGGGAATGAATAAATAATCTATTAAGTAGGGAGTAGACAAATACTTATTATCAGCTGTGCTTCAAGGTTAAGGAAAAAGTCTCCTCAGGAAATTAGAAATCATGAGCCTATGTAACAGAAGGAGGGGTGTGGGAGAGTGTGTGTGTGTGTGTGCATGTGTGTGGTTTCATCTTGCTTTGCCCGTCCTAATAATTCAGCAGCCTTCATGACAAGAAATGAATATAAAAATTAGTCAGTGACACCCTAGAGTGACTGGCAGAAGGCAGTAGAACCACCACCCGACAGGATTACATCTACAGCCAGATGATTATAGATTCTGTTCTTGCAGAATTCAACATTAAAGATACCAAATATGGTATCACAAAACAAAATCTACATGCATGAGGAAATAATCCATTGACAGGAAGAGTAAGAAATAGAAATAGGTATGCAGGAACTTGAAATAGTATGATAGAAACTTTAAAACTAAGTTAGGCTATAACTAAGACATGGAATGACTCAGATACGTAAGAAAAAAACACAAAACAAAAATCAGGCAGGGAAATCCCTGGTGGTCCAGTGGTTAGGCCATGAAGCATGTAAGATTCTTTCACTCCAGGTAATATTTAAAATGCTGACCTTTTGAAAATAAATACTGAAACATTTATAATACATCCGAATAGCATGCCTCGTTCATAATATCAACATTGTAAAGCTGGTTAGATATGGTTAGATATGCTAACCTCTTGACCAGGCATTGCTTGCTTCCCATTGGGAAGCCTGGCAACTCTTATTCTAAACTATATATTATAATCTTTGGTTTAAAAAAAAAAAAAGTAGCTAAAGAAGTTTTTAAAATATAAAAACTACCACCTCTGCTTCAGGAAGGATAAATGTCAAAGACTTAAAACTCACACCAACTCTTTTGAAAGCAGTTTTGCCAAAGTCTAGAAAGTATCCAAAGCTAGGAATGTATGAGTGAGCAAAGTACTCATGTTCTTTGAGGTAACAGCTTACAGAAGCAGACTACTCTGGAACACCAATATTTAAATATAAATAAATAGGACAGAGTGAAAATATAAGTAATTTTGGACTATCCATGCCAACAGTAACCTCCAGGAGAACACAGCATAGATATCCTATGATATGAAAAAGAAAATTATAAGTGAAAGGTTGCTGTTAGGCTTGAAGTAAAAACAGTGATTGGCCACAATTCAGACACTTTTCTCTCTCAGTTTATCCATGAATGAAAACACGGCCTGAGCTAGATACACTGAAAATAAAAACAAGATGAGAAGAGTGTCCCAATTAAAATTAAATTTAAAAAATTTTTAAATGAGAAGAATGAATTTTAAATCTACTACAAGCTTGATGATAACACAAGCTTTTTTCTAGAGGAGTTTACTATTGGTAAATGCCTTAGTTTACCAATCAAGAATGACATTACAGCAACAGTTTTCTCATTATTTCATGAATATATTGTAAAGATATAAACTAATGAAACTATCAGTTAAAACAAATTATTAGTAAAGAAGCCAGAAATGAATAGTCAAAAAAAAAAAAAAAATCAAACAATATGTACACAAAACAAGTTTTAATTGCTTGATTTAATTATTTTAAGCAAAAGATAAATATTTTAAATGTAGGGGCCAAAAAAGGAAGATAAGACAAAATGAAAGCTAGTGGAAGGGATGGAATTCCAGTTGAAATATTTCAAATCCTGAAAGATGATGCTGTGAAAGTGCTGCACTCAATATGCCAGCAAATTTGGAAAACTCAGCAGTGGCCACAGGACTGGAGAAGGTCAGTTTTCATTCCAATCCCAAAGAAAGGCAATGCCAAAGAATGCTCAAACTACCACACAATTGCACTCATCTCACATGCTCATAAAGTAATGCTCAAAATTCTCCAAGCCAGGCTTCAGCAATACGTGAACCACGAACTTCCAGATGTTCAAGCTGGTTTTAGAAAAGGCAGAGGAACCAGAGATCAAATTGCCAACATCCACTGGATCATTGAAAAAGCAAGAGAGTTCCAGAAAAACATCTATTTCTGCTTTATTGATTATGCCAAAGCCTTTGTGTGGATCATAATAAACTGTTGGAAATTCTGAAAGAGATGGGAATACCAGACCACCTGACCTGCCTCTTAAGAAACCTGTATGCAGGTCAGGAAGCAACAGTTAGAACTGGACATGGAACAACAGACTGGTTCCAAATAGGAAAAGAAATACGTCAAGGCTCTGTATTGTCACCCTGCTTATTTAACTTATATGCAGACTACATCATGAGAAACACTGGGCTGGAGGAAGCATAAGCTGGAATCAAGATTGTCGGGAGAAATATCAATAACCTCACAGATATGCAGATGACACCACCTTTATGGCAGAAAGTAAAGAAGAACTAAAGAGCCTCTTGATGAAAGTGAAAGAGGAGAGTGAAAAAGTTGGCTTAAAGCTCAACATTCAGAAAACTAAGATCATGGCATCCAGTTCCATCACTTCATGGCAAATAGATGAGGGAACAGTGGAAACAGTGGTTGACTTTATTTTTTTGGGCTCAAAAATCACTGCAGCCATGAAATTAAAAGACGCATACTCCTTGGAAGGAAAGTTATGACCAACCTAGACAGCATATTAAAAAGCAGAGGTGATTGCAGCCATGACCTTAAAAGACGCTTACTCCTTGGAAGGAAAGTTATGACCAACCTAGACAGCATATTAAAAAGCAGAGACATTACTTTGTCAACAAAGGCCCGTCTAGTCAAGGCTATGGTTTTTCCAATAGTCATGTATGGATGTGAGAGTTGGACTATAAAGAAAGCTGAGCACCAAAGAATTGATGCTTTTGAACTGTGGTGTTGAAGAAGACTCTTGAAGAGTCCCTTGGACTGCAAGGAGATCCAACCATCCATCCTAAAGGAGATCAGTCCTGGGCGTTCATTGGAAGGACTGATGTTGAAGCTGAAACTCCAATTCTTTGGCCACCTGATGGGAAGAGCTGATTCATTTGAAAAGGCCGTGATTCTGGGAAAGATTGAGGGCAGGAGGCGAAGAGGATGACAGAAGATGAGATGGTTGCATGGCATCACTGACTCAATGGACATGGGTCTGGGTAGACTCCGGGAGTTGGTGATGGACAGGGAGGCCTGGCGTGCTATGGTTCATGGGGTCACAAAGAGTCAGACACCACTGAGAGACTGAACTGAACTTCTGAATAAAATTTTAAAGTCACAAAGACTGAAAACTCTTTGCATTAAATTACTATACGATAAAAGCTGACATTACCAATAGGTCCTGTTATCAAAAGTAGTGTGAAAGAGTGAAAAACAGTAACTTATCAAAGTACAACTATTTACATTTCATTCCATACAATTCCAATAATTTATATACTTTCCCCACGGAATATTTTCCTACTCATTCATAGTTTACTACTGCTACAAATGCCTGCTGTGGTAAAAAATCTCCAATAAAATTAGTTCTCATTCACCACTTTATGCTATGCCTTCTTTTGCTCATGTCCAATCAGCATTAGTCTTTCATTTATTTATCAAACTTTCAGCTGAACATGGTACAACATTTAGGAAGGTCAAACAGTTAAGAGCATCCCTTAGTGACACGGAGTTACCCTGTGGGGAAATGTGCTCCCATAAGGCAGCACTGCATAAACATTTCATTAATAGCTAGCTCTTTTAACTTTCTCATGCTCTGCCTAAATGTACTTGGTGACCAGAATCCCTCTACAAACTATTTATTCTAGTCTAGGCTTTTAAAGCCTCGAAAATAAAATAGTTAAGAGACATATTGAAGATATTATGATGCTTCCATTTTGCTTAATACAAGAGTACACAATAGGTATTTTTTAAATTGTGTACCTTTTCAGGCTAACAACAACAACAAAACCCTACATCTTTCACTTTTTTCTATTTGATCCAAAATAAGATCCTAACTCAAACAAAGCAAATATACTTACAGAACTAGCATCGACATCACTGTGGATGGCAACCGTCTTAATGCCCATCTTCTTGCAAGTTTTAATAACCTATATTAAAATACATTAATGTTATCTACAATAGTAATTCATGTTTAAAGGGATTTAATAGTAAAATTCACAGAGTAAAATGAAAAATAAGATTAAAATTCCACTCACCCGACATGCAATTTCTCCTCTATTAGCAATAAGAATTTTATCAAAAGTCTAAAGAGAGGGGGAAAAAACACGTAAGAAACGGTTAACTCTCACTATAAGACCAGAAAACATCAAGCTTTGTTCGCACAGTTACCACTAGGCATGACCCTAACAGTGTTACTTCCTACATGGCATTAGATACTATGCACATGTTCACTTACAACCAGGCTGCTACTAAACTCATCTGGCAGGATCTGGCCTTATAATTACCCTGTTAAAAAAGTATCAATTGATAAGGTTCAATAATTCATAAAGGAACTACATTTCTTGCCAAAAGAAAATCTTCAAATGAGATTTCCGAAAACTAAAACTTTAGTCAAAACTGCTTAAGAGTTTACTTGATTGTTTTCTCAATTTAGAGAAATTCTAAATGTTACGTTTCTCAAAGTCAAGTCTGATATAATTTATATTCCATCTCTTTGGGATTGGGGCATAGCATTAAGTGGTATTTTCAACAACTCAGAATAGATAAACTAGTTATGCTTTTATCCAAAGAGTTCCAGACCACGCAGGTTATGCTATTTGAGTATAATGTTGAGTTAATGCTATTGAGTATAAATGTTGAGTATAACATTAAGTATAACGTTAAGGTTGAATAACTACATTTTGAAACAGCTAAAGCCACATAATAGAAAAAGATGTTCCATTTTGTGTAGGGTGAGAGACCTAAATTCTAAGCCCAACTCTGCCATTAATGACCTATTTCACTCTAAGTAAATCAGTCTCTGAGGATTGCAATCTCTTGATTTCCACATAAATAAACTGACATAGCATTCTAGTGGGAAACTATTTAACAAGGTTCTCTCCTGACTCTAGAACTGAACAAGCTACTCTTTTTAAAGAAATGCACACGAGCAATTGTAAGTAACTTGGATGCAATACATTTTAGTACACAATAATTGCTGGGTTAGTGAACTGTTGCATGTTAAATGGACCCTTTTTTAAAGTTTTAGTCATATTTCTAAAAGAAAAGCTAAAGGTATATATGATCTTAAAAGTACTCTTAAATAATTTAAAGTAATATGCTAATCTGACAGCAAATTACAAAATCTCAGAACTGCAAAAGGCCTTTAAAGTCTTGATTTAACCTTTATACCACACATGGGCTATCCCACCCAACTGAGACAAGCCTCCACCTGGGCCCAAAAAACACTCTAATCCCACCTAGGGCTTGGAGCTATAAAATCGTGTGTGTATGTGCGCGTGCACATTAAGTCACTTCAGTCGTGTCTGATTCTTTGTGACCCCATGGACTGTAGCCCAGCAGGCTCTTCTGTCCTTGAGATTCTCCAGGCAAGAATACTGGAGTGGAGCTATAAAATCGTGTGTGTGTGTGTAAAATCGTGTGTGCGTGTATGTGTTCAGTCATGTCTGACTCTTTGCGACTCTATGGGCTATCACTTGCCAGGCCCCTCTGTCCATCGGATTCTCCAGCCAAGAATATTGGAGTAGCATGCCATTCCTGCCGAAAAGGAAGCATACACTTTGAAAACCTGTTCCTACTTCCCTAACTGCATCTTTAAACACTGATTCAATATTAAGCAGACTACGTCAGATAAAAGCAGCACAAACCCTGGAACTTACACATTAAGCAACTGTTAGAGCAAACACAACAAATTATAATAACATCACAGGGAGTACAAACCCTATCCTAATTTCTATGGAAGAAGTAGAATGATGGTTAAGAGCTAGTCTGGAGCCAGCCTGGCCCAGTGAGAATCCCAACACTACCACGCATTCCTCTGAGGACAAGCCAGCCTACTGAACGCTCATTCCCCAGTTTGTAAAACGGGAGTAAGAAGAGCTACCTGACACGGAGGTTGCAGGAATCTGAATTCACACCGTAAAGGGTTTAGTGTAGGGCCTAGCATGCACTACACACTCAATATGTGTTAGCTAGAGTGTCTTTCTATGGTGTTGGAGAAGACTCTTGAGAGTCCCTTGGACTGCAAGGAGATCCAACCAGTCCATCCTAAAGGAGATCAGTCCTGGGTGTTCATTGGAAGGACTGATGCTGAAGCTGAAACTCCAATACTATGGCCACCTCATGCGAAGAGCTGACTCATTGGAAAAGACCCTGATGCTGGGAGGGATTGGGGGCAGCAGGAGAAGGGGACGACAGAGGATGAGATGGCTGGATGGCATCACCTACTCGATGGGCATGGGTTTGGGTAAACTCCAGGAGTTGGTGATGGACAAGGAGGCCTGGCGTGCTGCGATTCATGGGGTCGCAAAGAGTTGGACACGACTGAGCGGCTGAACTGAACTGAGAGTGTCTTTAGTAGATACTTTGGGCGGCAAACCAGATTACAAATCTAGGAGTGTGATTCTGTCTCACAGGGACAAATCTGTACCAGAATGACTTCAGCACTGGACACATTCCTACTCATCTCTATTCAGGGACTTCCGATGGTTATTTTATGTGCACCTTGATTGGGCCACAGGGTGTCCAGATGAGACATTTTTCCTGACAGTGTCTGTGACGGTGTTTCCAGATGAGACTAACATGCATCAGTGGACTTGGTAAGGCAGACAGCCCTCCCCAGTGTGGCTGGGCACCATCCAGTGCACTGAGGGCCTGACAGACTAAAACGTGGAGGAAGAGAGGACTAGTTCTGCCTGCCAGGTTGAGCTGGGACATTGGTCTTCTCCTACCCTTAGACCCGGGGCTTACACCATCAGCGTTACTGGTTCCCAGACCTTTGGACCTGGACTAGATTTACACACCAGCTTTCCAAGGTGTCCAGCTTGCAAACAGCAGACTGCGGTGGGACTTCTCAGCCTCCTTAATTACGTGTGTTGGTCGCTGCTCAGTTGTGTTGGACTCCCTGCAACCCCAGGGACTGTAGCCTGCCAGCCCTTCTGTTCATGAGACTCTCCAGGCAAGAATACTGGAGTGAGGAGCCTTTCCCTTCTCCAGGGGGTCTTACCAACCCAGGGATCGAACCCAGGTCTCCTGCACTGCAAGCAGATTCTTTACCAGCTGGGCCACCAGGGAAACCCAGGAATTAGGTGAGCCAATTAAAAAAAAAAAATTTCCATACATCTCTTATTGGTTCTGTTTCTCTGAAGAACCCTGACTAACAGAGGACTATTAATGGATTACCAATTAGTACACAAGTTCAATAAAGCTAATACCAATTAATCTTCCATACCTAAGATTTTAACCAAGTAAAAATGAATATGGTTCAGATCTTAGAAGGTAAAAATGGGGACACACAGTAGGGACACCGAGGCCCTTGCCCCAAAGGCAACAATTACTCCTAGTTTCCTGAATATTCTTCCAGATAGGTTATGCGTATAAAAGAATATACACACGAATAAATTTAAGCCAACTTTTTTTTTTTTTTTGGCCACATGACGTAGTTTGTGGGAATCTTAGTTCCCTGACCAGAGATTTTTTTTTTTTTTTTCTGACCAGGGATTGAATGAACCCTTGCCCTCGGCAGTCAGAAAGCAGTCTTAACCACCGGACCACCGGAGAACTCCCTAAACCAACTTTAAATCTCCTGTCTGCATCAACAAGTACAGGTAAATGTCAAGTGCATTTGATAACTTCAGTGTACAATACAGCACAATCACAACAAAGTGTGTTAAGTGCTGTGTTAAAAACAGCAAAAGGAGAGAGTGAATAGCACGTGTTAATAAGGCAGTGACACTGAAAGCAGATGGTAGCACTAAAAACTACAGGCAATTTCTAAGATAGCTCAAGCACAAAACACAGTATGGGGTACTGTGGCAAATAAAGCTGGGATAAAAATGCCTAATTAAGAAAGGACTTATATGTCATTTAAAGACCTGGGACGGGGACTTCCCTGGTAGTCCAGTGGTTAAAATTCCGCACTTCCACTGCAAGAGGCACAGGTTCTATTCCTGGTCAGGGAACTAAGATCCCACAAACCTCTCTGCATGGCCAAAAACAAAAAATAATAAAATAAAATATATGAAAGTTAATTTCACCTGTGTATTTTTAATGTGGCTATTAGAAAATAAAAAATTATATATGTCCTGCAATTGTCTCCACTTTACATTTCTATTGAGCTACAGTGAATATAGATCCTTTATTCTCCAAATTTCAAGATTCTTTTGAGTAGTTATATACTTTGTATATTTAGAAGACCACTTCATTCTCAAATAATCATTCATATTAGTTCTACTTTAATGACATTCAATTTGTTTTTTTTGGTTTTTTTTTCTTTTTTTATTAGTTGGAGGCTAATTACTTCACAACATTTCAGTGGGTTTTAACATTCAATTTGAATCATTTCTTCTTAACCAAAACGCTTCAGCCTCTTTGATGCCTTCATTGTCACCAAATCATGTTTTACCTCCAATCACCACTTCCAGTTCCTTTATCTCTCCATTACAGGCCTCAGACATTATCATATACCAAGATTTTAACTGGAATTCCCTTATCCCAAAATTTACAATACCCGTAATTGCCTTCACTCAAAAATAGTTACAAATATTAATGGGAAAAAAAATCAATTGTTTAATCAAAATCTCTCAACTGCCTAGGCTAAGAAAAAATGTATTAGTGATCCTGCTGAAAACAAGGGAAATACTTTGGAAATTTATTCAATTTGCGGTTTAGGTACAAAATACAGAATTAAAGCCTCAGGTTGTGGTCCACAATGAAAAAAGGAATAAACACTGAACACCTATAAAACCTATGATGTACAGCAATAAAAAATGACACAGCATCAATAAAACGTAACCTGCCCAGTGAACACAATGTGGAGACAATGAAACATTTTAACTTAGCCATTAAAACTATTTTTGAGATACTTACTTTCTCACTGGGGTCATATCCAGCTGAACAGAGACTACGAGACACCACCAAGTACCGTCTTGAATAATGTGGAACACACTACCACAAGAAGAAAAGGGAAAAAAAAAAACGTGAAATAAACGACAGATACTTGAATGAGCTTTAAAAATATTTTTCAAGGTAATTCTTCCAGTATGCTTCTGGCTACAGTGTTTCATCAATCGATATATGTAGTTCTAAGCAATATACCTTAACTATAGAAGGTAAACCCCAACTAGACACATTCCCTGGGCACACATGAGAATCCAAAGACATCAAAACAATCTCCAGAAAAGTGTAAGAGTCAATGGGTCAAATAAAATCTGAAGGAAAGTCTTTCTGATCATGCACACAGATCTAGCAGAATCAGAATGTCACATACCACACAGAACTTTATACAACATTAAACAAGCGTCTTGGCCTTCAAAGAGCTTCAATTTTAACAGGGCCCAGAAAATAACAAAAATATTTTTTATTTGCTAATGTCTGACACATGATTTCTTATTTTACTTATTCTGGTATAAATGTGGCTTGGCAGATAAAAATGAACAGGTAACACTAATAATCAAGTTCATTTTAATTCATTACCATAAACGTGTGTGGAAAAAAGTATATCTTAAGCCTTTAAAACATTAAGAATAATCACTAATAAAGGTTATAGCAAAGGTTTAAGAAAATAATTTACCCTATAGTCACTGATGAAGGTAAACCAAGAAAAAAACGGGGTGAGGGTGGTGGCAAAAGGCAACAGGTAGTACATCTCAGAATTTTCTAACAGCGTAACAACTCAAATAGGAAGCAAATAATTTATGGCAACATTTTAAAATGAAAAAGATGAACACAGTTATTTTTTTTTTAGAAGTATCAAGCATCAAATTACAAAATGTAATCTTTATACAGAAGTGAAAGTAACAAGAGACAAAAGATACACTTTACAAAATAAAACCTAGTAAAACTTACCACACCAAGTAAAAAGGACTAGTGATGAATAATGAGCTGAAAATGGGAAGAAAACTGACTTCACTACTGTCTCCCTTTCCCAGACCAAAATACTCTTACAGTTCTGCAAGCATCCCTGTGAATTCAAACTCCAATTTAGAAAACTAAGTCTCAAGAATTTTAATTTTTCAGAAATGTCAAGTCTAGGCTGCAATGGTAAGAAAATTTAAACACAGATCTGGTAAAAGCATTATTAATTTTTTTTATTTTGAGATAATATAAATAGAGGCACTTCCACATTAATACTAAACATCTGTGCAAAGAGATGATTTGGCGTTTAAAAAAAAAAAATGTACCAAGGGGGTACACCACCACTTCCTTGTGACAGGGTTCCACTGCTCGCAGCAGAAGAGCTACAATCTGGCAACTTCACTCTCACACCAGATTTAACAGGATAAAGGTGACACCTCCTCACTTAGAAACCACATATTGTGTTTTATAGCTTAGCCAATGCAGAAGGCAAACTCAGAATAGAGAAAAGGTCTTCCCTGGTGGCTCAGTGGTAAAGAATTCGCCAGTCAGTGCAGGAGGCAGGTTCTATCCCTGGGTGGGAAAGAACACCTGGAGAAGGAAATGGCAAACCACTCTAGTATTCTTTCCTGGGAAATCCCATGGACACAGGAGCCTGGCGGGGTACAGTCCGTGGGGTCACAAAAGAGTAGGACACGACTCAGCAACTAAACAACAACAAAGAAAAAAAGAAAAGCAAACGCTACCTAGGCATTTCTCACATTTAGTCTGCAGCAAGGCAGCACTAGACAGTAAAGAGCATACCAGCTTCCTAACAATTTTATAAAATGAAAACAGTTTACAGTTTTACCAATTTCCCCTAATACCATAAGGCATATAACAGTCAGTTGTAGGAATGTGTCAAAATACCCTTTTACAAAAGTATATACAAGAAAGGATTTTACAAAAATCATACATGTGTCTTTAATTACTAACAAATAAAGGGCATAACTGATTCCTGATGGCAAAAGCCAAATGTGAGTCTTTCAGAGACAAAACACAATCTGGGGTAGATATTTTAGGTATTCTAATTAGCTTTGGGGAGAGTAAACAGTGATGTTTATGTCTGGGGAAGGGAACACTTCCCAGCATACCGCCTGGAACAGAACTCTGCGAGATCAAAGAGCCTGAGTTCTAATCCTAGCTCAGTCTGACACTATTTCCAGGACTGGAGCAAACGACTTTAACTCCCCAGGTGTCTTTCTTAGGTGCTTGCGTGCTAAGTCACTTCAGTCGTGCACTACTCTGTGCGACCTCATGGACTGTCGCCCACCAGACTCCTCTGTCCATGGGATTCTCCAGTTAAGAAGACTGGAGCGGGTAGCCATTCCCTCCTCCAGAGAATCTTCCCGACCCAGAGATTGAATGCGGGTCTCCTGCACTGCAGCCAGATTCTTTACCATCTGAGTCACCAGGGAAGCCCAGCTTCCTCCAAAGTCCCGACTAACCTACACCACTGTCATTCAAAAAACAAAAGCTTACTACGGAGACTGTAACATGCATGAGCATCTGACAATCATGAAGAATATGCTGTTAACCCAAACTGAACGTGTGGTGCAAGAAGACAGTGACACGGATCTCACTGCCGGACTGCTCCAAGAGCAACAAACTCTGAGTTGTTCGGTAGAAATGGAGCTAATTTCACAGATTCGAATAAACATGACTGAAGCATTAAGTTTCTAGAATACCCTTGGGAATGAAAGCCTCAGGATTCTATCTCATCAGATGGGCTCATGAAAAAAATGGACTAAGCTAAACTTGGTCTTCCTGGGACAGTTTCTAACCCAGAAGGATCAGACATCTCCAAGCGGCCAAGCTTTGAGAGAGGTTTGGGTCAGCTGACTCAACGTAATCTACATTTACTCAGGAAACTGCCAATAACATAAAACTCAAATTTTAAAATGTCTACACCACACAGCTCTTGAAACTAAATCAGCTCTATCACAAATCATTGCTGTTGGTCAGTTGCTAAGCCGTGTCCATCTCTTTGCAACTCCACAGGCTGCAGCCCGCCAGGCTTCCCTGTACTTCACTATCTCCCGTTGTGCTCAAACTCATGTCCACTATTACAAATTACACCTGGCCAAAATGTAGGAGACAAGCTATAGCAGTACACTTGAGGGGTCAAATTGGGTTTGTTTGTTTTTTCATCTTTTTATTGCTATTTTTAAATACTTGGTTCTGACGATTTGACAGACTATATCTTACCACCATTATCAAAAAAAAGAAAGCATACAGCTTGTATACAAATGAATTTGTGATAACTGGACCCCAAAATTGAAAAACACAGGTGCCCCTACTTAGCCAAGTACCTGGAAGTAGAAATGATGCAGCCAGTCAGAAGCTTAGCAGCAGAACACGACGACAGAGGAAAAGCAGGAGCTTGAGCATCCCCACAGCAAACCCAAACTGGTTTGCAGTCAGCCCTACGCTGCTCTCTCGTGCTCCTGCTCACCCCTGGCAGAGCTTCAAGGAAGTTCAAAGGTATAATGTACACAAGTCAAAAATCAGATAATTTTGTAGAGCCACAACATAATTTTTTTCAAAAAATACAAGGAACGAGTTGGTAGAAATCTGCTAATTTGGATCTCTACATAGAATTTTTAATGTTTCTTATTTTTGTTAGGCATATAAAAAACAGGCTACAAGCCCAGTCCAGAAGTCTTTAAAGGTACATCCTAGAAAAAGAGTTCAGAGGAAAAATGTTAACCAAGTCTATCTATAAAGACTATTTAGCCTATCACAGCCGAAAGGAGAAAGGTCAGTTGCAAAATGACTTCCAGAGAACACACTGCACTGCTTCTCTTCTGCAAGAATAAAGAATCTCTAAAGTTTCTATACTTAGATGAGAAGTGCCAGCTAACGAGGCAGCACGTGGGAAGTAGAGTGATCTTTGGAGTTCACCACAAAGGTGAAGATCCAGGTCAGCGCTCAGCTCTACTGCTTCACAGGTCCACAACACTGAGCAAATAATTTCTCTGGGCCCCCGTTTTCATTTATAAAATGTACAACATGACACCTCCCTTGCCTTCCTGCAGACCTGTCTTTAAAAAACAAACAAACAAAAAAACCCAAACACACAAGCCTTTATAAACTGTAAAGCACCAAGGAAATGTGAGGTATTACCCAACAACTAAACCCAATTATGCAGCTGTAACTCTCCTTCTTAAAATTATCCCAGACCATTTGGGAGCTACCATCAGAGTAATAATAGAGTAGTTAAGAGCCCTGATCTAGATTCAGATTCAGGGCCTGGTTGGGAAATTGGCTCAGCCATTTCTTCAAAACAAAGGAGCTTTTCTCATATATAAACTGGGCATAAAACCACTTATCTAGGACTTAACGCTGACGTGAGGATTAAATAAGAATGTGTAAAATGCCTAGCACAATTTTGCGTCTGTTATAGTAAGAATTAAGTTAACTGTTAACCAAAAAAAGGGTACAGCTTTTACACAAACTGTTCAGAGGCCTTCCGACCATCGCCAACAGGGAAACACCCTTTTCTAACCTAAGCCAGCACCTACTTTCACATTTTTCTGCTTGTGGCCTCAGGTGGCAGCCCAAACTCACAGATCCACTAAATTCAAGTTTAAAGCACAATTTAAAAACTAAACCCTACCAAATCCAGAACTCTTAACATAACCACAGGGGCATTCAAGTGAATAATACTAGAACAACTCTACTGACAGGTTAACTCATTAGCATAATGCATTCTACTTAGAAGAAGAAGCCATCCTCAAAACTGTGGGCTGACAAAGCAGTAAGATGAGCTTACCAAAGAAAACAAAACACTTGTTAGTGATTCATCTTCAAAATTTTTAGAAAAAGCTCTCCTCCCACGTTTCACGACAAAGAGCTGGTAAGCATGAGCCAACTGCTTCTTTCAGCATTTTAAGAGATCCGGAATAACCAGGGAAAATGCCCTCTTTAAAACACCACCAGAAGTTGGGCCTTTTCACCATGAAGTCAGGCCTTACCACTTAAGCATAGCTTTTCTTTCACTTACATTGACTATGTAGCCTTTAGGACTTCACTAGCTATCCCAGTCATCAGCTGTTTGCCAAGACTTTCTGTTACAAGCTAGGTTGAATACCTAATATTTGAGAGAGATGATCAAATCTCAAGATTTACATCAACTATTGCTCAATTATTTCTCAATATTAGGGCTTTTCTGATAGCTCAGGTGGTAAAGAATCGGCCTGCAATGCAGGAAACACCGGTTCAATTCCTGGGTCAGGAAGATCTGCTGGAGAAGGGATAGGCTACCCACTCCAGTATTCTTGGGCTTCCCTTGTGGCTCAGCTGGTAAAGAATCTACCTGCAATGCAGGAGACCTGGGTTCCATCCCTGGGTTGGGAAGCTCCTGTTGGAGAAGGGAAAGGCTACCCACTCCAGTGTTCTGGCCTGGAGAATTCCATGGACTGTGTAGTCTATGGGGTCACAAAGAGTTGGACACGACTGAGAGAGTTTCACTTTCACTTCTCAATGAAACTGAGGGAGGGGAAAAAAAAACCAGTCAAAGAGTCTCCAGCTCCGCCTCCAGGGTAAGCTGCAAGTGTGTGTATTGACTCTAAAGCCTCTTCATCCCCTCCCACCCCGCCTGTAGCAGACGCTGCGGGGGTACATCCAGCACCCATTTTCCAGGCAGGGAAGGCCCCACTGGTGAGCTGACGACCCACGGCTCACACCTGCTCCCGGCTTTGCCCCTCTGCCTCAACCAGACGAGTTCTCTCTCAAGCCTGGAGCTACATCCCTCCCAGGCCACAGCCACTGAATTGACTATAATGGGGTTCAAAAAGCTGCTCCCACTTCACCCTCGAGGTGGGCTCAACTTAGTACTGCAATCTATGCTTTAGAGCTGGCTGTCCAGTATGGTAGCTGCTAGCCACAGGCAGCTTCTGAGCACTTGAAATCTGCCAAATTCCTGTGGGTGCCAAGTGTAAAATACACCCCAGGTTTGAAGACTTCATACCAAAAACAAAACAGAAACCTTGTTAAAGTTTTAGATTTACATACTGAAATATTTTTAATATATTGGGTTAAGTTGTTGGTGGTGTTTAATCGACAAGTCATGTCTCTTTGGCGACCCCCATGGACTGTAGCCCACCAGGCTCGTCTGTCCATGGGATTCTCCAGGCAAGAATGCTGGAGTGGGTTGCCATTCCCTTCTCCCGGGGATCTTCTGGATGTAGGGATTGAACCCGATTCTCCTGTATTGGCAGGCAGATTCTTTACCACTGAGCCACCAGGGAAGCCACTGGGTAAATATAAATTTCACTGCTTTAAATTTTTTTTTTAATGTGAGTGCCAGAAAATGTTAAATTATACTTACAGCTCACATTATACTTTTTATTGCACTAGAGCCGTGCTTCTCAAACTTGACTATGCATCATCTTCACCTGGAGGAGCTTATTACAACAGACTGCTGGCTCTAACCTCAGAGTTTCAAACTTGGCAGGTCTAGGGTGAAGCTAGAAAATGTGCATTCCTAACCAGTAATGCTGCTGCTGCTGCTGGCTACAGAGTCCCTGCTTTGAGAACCACTGCTCCAGGGCTCCCCTGTGAGATGAGACTGAATCTAGTCTCCACCTGGATCCCCTTCCTTGCTTAGATTTTTTTTAACCCCTGCTCTAGCCTGCTTTCTTTACTCTTCTCAACTACTACCACCTGCACAAAATCCCTCTTCAAGCTCTGCTTCTGGGAAACCTAATCATCCCACTGGTACTGAACATTTTTTTTTACACACTATAACTTTCACAGAGTGCTATATTAATAGCAATCAATGAGATGTGAGTTATCACTGCATCTTTGGTAAAAGAGTAACAAAGAAGTTTCTTTTTTTCTTTTTAACTGGATTGCTAGTTGCCCTTATATAATAAATTCTACACATTCAGTGCTAGGACAAGGTTTGTTTATCCTGATTAATGAATGTTCCTTACTATAGGGAAGCCTAAACACTTCCCTCTTTTCCATAACTGCTATGAAGCTCAAACTAGTTTTATTCCCCAAGATGTATTAATTTGACCTTTCACATTTTTTCTCTTCATCCCAAAAAGATACCCCTCAGTTGTTAGCAGTCACGCCCATCACCTCCCTCACCCCTCTTCCTAACCCTTGGCAACCACTGACCTACCTCTGCCTCTATGGCTCTGCCTACCCTAGACATTTGATACTAATGGATCATACACTATGTGGCCCTTTGCGTCTATCTTTCAAAGGTCCTTGATTCTTCTCTTTCCTTTTATCTCCCTTTGGTTACAGCAAGTACTATTGGTTCTAGTTCCAAAACAGATCCCAAGTCCAACCAGTTCTCACCAACTCCAGTGCTACCAGCAAATCAACATGACTCTTGGAACCCTCTGAGTCCAGATACCTAAAAGGAAACACTACCGCTCCCCAACCCCGTAAAAAAAAAAAAAACAACCACCCTTTCACCCTTTTCATTCCCAAATTTCCTTTTTCATCCCTGTTCTCCCATTTATCCACTTTCTTAAAAACTGGAATCACTCAACTTCTGTTTCTTCACTCGATCAAAATGTCACCATCTCTTCCCCTTATTTAGAAAAGGGGAATCACTCCTCTGTTCTGAACCTCTTAAGAATAAAATTTAAAAAAAAAGCAGATGTAAAAATACACGAATGTCCACAAACATTTTCTTTCATCAAAAACTGCTTTCTGGAAAAAAAAAAAAAAAAACAACTGCTTTCTGTAATAATGTTAGAAGATTTTTTTCCCAAATGATTGTCAGAAATCTATCAGCAGGTGGAAAGATTTACCTCCAGGCAATGCTAAAGCATTCAGATTTGCTTAAACATTCTCTTCCATGACTAGAAAAGAAAATCACAGACTTTAAGGAACCTAAAGCTTGAGCATTTGAACTTCATGAATGCACCATATAATGAGACCATGACCCAAACGAGAGACAAATTGGAAAGGCAAGGCTTTGGGAGCATACTATCCAAGGTTCAACATCTATCTCAGCCAGTTGTTTCCTTAAACAAGCTACTTAACTGCTCTGAGCTTTTGCTTCCTCTTCTGTAAAGTTGGGAGTTTTTTTTTACCTACTTATTACAAGGCTAAAAGGAAATGTGTGAAAATCATATACGGCATAAAAAGTTCAATAAACTGCAGCAATTACCGCAAGTCCAACATCCTGGAGCCCCTGAAAAATGCAGACAGAAGGGGGGAAAAAACTAGTTATTTAAACAGAATGTGTTTAAAAAACCAAAACAAAATAAGACTAAAAGGTGAACTCTATGGACAGAGGAACCTGAAGGACAGTCCAAAGAGTCAGACACAACTGAGGGAGTGCACGGGTGCATGCGCATGCGCACACACACACGCACACACCCTAAACACACACACTCTAAACACACACACACCCTAAACACACACAACCCTACACACACACACCCTAAAAACAAACTGTTAACTGGTTAAAAGAATGGTTAGAACTCTCTAGACTAGTCTGCCTTCCAACCAACCAAACGATTTGCAAGGGTGGAGGGAGAAAGGGGAGGAATAAAATCTTCAAAAGGTTCGGCTTCAAACACAGACTCAGTGATGCATGTTTCAAGTTCACAGAAAAGAAGCTCCGAGGGAAGCTAAGCAGCTCATGTTCCCTGCTTCCTCCCTCCTCCCACCTCCAGGAGAAATCCTTTACTGGCACAGAAATAACTCTTCCTTCAGTCAGTATTGCCACACATTCAGCACTACTTTGTCAAACGCTGTGCTAAGAAAACAGTAATAGACAAGATGCAGGTTTACCAACACGTTTAAAGGAAGAAACTCATAAAGAAAAATCAAAGTTTACATGTCAAACAATAAGTATACAGCAGTAAATAGCCTAACAAATTCCTTCTCTCTTAGCCTCTCCGCTCTAACATATGTCAGTGTAACAATCCCTCCCAACTTCAACATGCATGGCTTCCCATAAACCTGATAGCAGGGTCTACAGTAAGGTCTAGCATGGTCTGACTCCTACCGACCTCCTGGGCACCATCTAATCTCCATACCAAAGCCCCAGTGGGCTTTTCTAGTTCTTCTATCTTGGCATTCCCTCTGGCCCAGGCCTTTTGCATGTGCTGCTGTCACATATAACACTTCTTCCTTCTCTTTTTGCCTAGGAAAAAAGTCACTATGTCCTTCAAAACTGTTCCAATTTTCACTTCCAAAGGAAAACAATCCCCTAACCTTAAGCACGGTTTGAGCAAGTCACATAAAAATTTTCTTCATCTGTAAATGGCTGTTGTAAGGACTGAAAAAATTAATTCAAGAATACCTACAAAGCTCATAATCTAGACTTGGTCAAATCCCTCCATTTTATTTTCTCAGATATAGCACCAAAGCCTCTTCCCTAATGGCATTTTACACTTGTCTCCTTAACAGACTAAAATTTCTAAAAGAGAAATTATATTCATTCTGTAGAGACAGAACACAGGATGTAGTCCAGAAAGATTTGTTAGGAAACAAAAAAATACCCATAAGCAAGAAGCTGAGAAGTGATTTGTGTAATACGCAAAACTTCAGTGATTCCAAAGTCCACGCCTTTCCATATCATGTTGCCTCCTACATAAATACAGTAAGAGCTTCGCAACTGCAAATGAGGAGGCCAAAAGACATAAAGCAGAAGAAAACAATCAAGATTAAGAAACAAAGGTCTTAATTGTGCCTCCACACAAAGAACTCCAGGGATTCTCAGTGTCAGCATTCTAAAGCTGACCCTAAGCTAAAGCGTGTGCAGACTTACTTTCACTTCCATGATCAGTTCCAGCTGCATTATTTCTCACCTGGGCCTGAGTTCTCTTCTTTTTAATAGAGTAGGATGGGCTAAATCATCTCTATACTGTCTTCCAATTCTAAGGTCCATGACAATAAATCAAGTTATGTGCCTATTTTGTTTTTAAAGGAAGAAAACAGGCAGTGTCCAGAGAAACACTTTAAATAATTTGTTCAAGTGACTTGAACTCTACTAATAAAGTCAGTTTGGTAGTCTTCGTTTAGAAATTACAAGAGACTCCATTCTGAAAACAGAAACTGTTAAGAGTCACAAACACTCCAACGCGTAAGTCAGGGCTGCCACCATGAAACATGAGCAAATACAGCGCAGAGATGTTGAGAACAGGACAAACATCAGCCTAACCACTACAAAGAAAAGAAAAAAAAAAAAAAAAAACTCGCAAGATGGGTATACAGTATAATGTGATATAATGCAATTAAAATAGGCTCTCCATTCAAGTAAAAGTAGTAGCCCATCCTGACATGGTACTTTAAAAGGTGAGATAAACGCAAAACCGTAACTCTTAACTGAGCAGCAGTTTAGGGTCTCTTCAAAGGAGGAACGAGGCAAGAGAAAATGGTAACTATAGCTACCATTGTAAGGGCCCTTACAAATGCACCTGAAAAGCTCAGGAGACGCCAAAACCGCACGGCCCAAGAACGGAAGGGCGCGAAGGGCCGGGAAATTACAGCGAGGTGGCTGTCAGCGGCTCCCGAGGAAGCAGAAAACTCAACGCCGGCGGGCTCTTTGGGCCGCCCTGCCCTCCCAGATCCCCGGAGACACGGCAGGGACCAGGGATGCCGGCTCAGACCCGCGCCTGGGGGAACTCCGCGGGGAGGAGGAGTTCGGGGGTGGTGGGGGCGCAGGACCGGCCTTGGGTGGATCGGATCCCGGAGCCCTAGGTGCGCTCTCCGCAGCACCGGCCACCGCCAGTTGGTGCGGGGCAGACAGCCCAGCGAAGCCCAGGCCCACGAGGAGTCCCATCACTCCTCACCTTCACGGTCCACAGCGCCACGCTCCGCATCAAAGGCTGCGGCCACCGCTGTCCGCGCCGTCCCGCGGTGGCCAGCGCCGCCGCCCCGGTCCAGAGCCCCGCCATGGCCGCCCCTGCAGACCGGAGCTCGGCTGACCTCTCACCCCGGCGAAGGGGGCGGAGAGGGGAGCGCCGCGGCTGCGGCCAATCACGAGCCGGGGATCCAAGGCCCCGGCCCCGAGGCGGGCAGGGGCGGGGCCCGGAGCTACTAGCCCAACCTCTGCAGGAGGCAGCAGGGCGGCTGGGCCCGCAGAAAAGCTGGGGCGGCCGCCGGCCCGCAGGCAGTGGTGGCGGCCGGCCCGACCTGATCCCGGGGATGGACCAAGCCGGGAGGACACGCGAGAGTTCCGGCTGCCGCTGATCCGCGCCTGCTTAGGGTAAACCCCGACTGCACCAGCGTCCGCCTGGCAACCTGCACGCAGTCCTGCCAGCGATCGTCATTGAGTCACCTCCGCCCTTGACCACCCCTCGGCCTAGGGCCACGGTAATGTTTTGAATGCCCTGAGTTTCAGTTCAGTTCAGGTCAGTTCAGTAGTGTCCGACTCTTTGAGACCCCATGGACTGCAACACGCCAGGCCTCCCTGTCCATCACCAACTCCCAGAGTCTACTCAAACTCATGTCCATCTCATCCTCTGTCATCCCCTTCTCCTCCTGCCTTCAATCTTTCCCAACATCAGGGTCTTTTCCAATGAGTCAGTTCTTCGCATCAGGTGGCCAAAGTATTGGAGTTTCAGCTTCAGGATCAGTCCTTCCGATGGCTATTCAGGACTAATCTCTTTTAGGATGGACTGGTTGGATCTCCTTGAGATCTCTCAAGAGTCTTCTCCAACACCACAGTTCAAAAGCATCAATTCTTCGGCGGTCAGCTTTCTTTATACTCCAGCTCTCACATCCATACATGACTACTGGAAAAACCACAGGTTTCACTAGTCAGACCTTTGTTGGCAAAGTAATGTCTCTGCTTTTTAATATGCTGTCTAAATTGGTCAATGCTTTTCTTCCAAGGAGCCAGCATGTTTTAATTTCATGGCTGCAGTCACCATTTGCAGTGATTTTGGAGCCCCAGAAAATAGTCTGTCACGGTTTCCATCATTTCCCCATCTATTTGCCATGAAGTTATGGGACCAGATGCCATGATCTTAGTTTTCTGAATGTTGAGCTTTAAGCCAACTTTTTCACTCTCTTCTTAAACTTTCATCAAGAGGCTCTTTAGTTCTTCACTTTCTGCCATAAGGGTGATGTTATCTGCATATCTGAGGTTACTGATATTTCTCCCAACAATCTTGATTCCAGCTTGTGCTTCATCCAGTCCAGCATTTCTCATGATGCATTCTGCATATAAGTTAAATAAGCACGGTGACAATATACAGCCTTGACATACGCCTTCCCCGATTTGCAACCAGTCTGTTGTTCCATGTCCAGTTCTAACTGTTGCTTCCTGACCTGCATACAGATTTCTCAAGAGGTGGGTCAGGTGGTCTGGTACTCCCATCTCTTGAAGAATTTTCCACAGTTTGTGGTGATCCACACAGTCAAAGGTTTTGGCATAGTCAATAAAACAGAAATAGATGTTTTTCTGGAACTCTCTTGCTTTTTCGATGATCCAATGGATATTGGTTATTTGATCTCTGCCTTTTCTAAAATCAGCTTGAACATCTGGAAGTTCGTGGTTCACGTATTGCTGAAGCCTGACTTGAAGAGTTTTGGGCATTACTGTACAAGCATGTGAGATGAGCGGAATTGTGCGGTAGTTTGAGCATTCTTTGGCATTGCCTTTCTTTGGGATTGGGATGAAAACTGACCTTCTCCAGTCCTTTGGCCACTGCTGAGTTTTCCAAATTTGCTGACATATTGAGTGCAGCACTTTCACAGCATCATCTTTTAGGATTTGAAATAGCTCAACTGGAATTCCATCACCTCCACTAGCTTTGTTTGTAGTAATGCTTCCTAAGGCCCACTTGACTTCGCATACCGGATGTCTGGCTCTAGGTGAGTCTATCTGCGTCATGGAGATCTCTTTGGTATAGTTCTTCTGGGTATTCTTGCCATCTCTTCTTAATATCTTCTGCTTCTGTTAGGTCCATACCATTTCTGTCCTTTATTGTGGCCATCTTTGCATGAAATCTTCCCTTGGTATCTTTAATTTTTTTTTTTTTTTTAAGTCACTAAGTCGTGTCTGACTCTTGCGACCCCATGGACTGTAGCCTGTCAGGCACCTTTGTCCATGGGATTCTCCAGGCAAGAATACTGGAGTGGGTTGCCATTTCCTTCTCCATATAATTTTCTTGAAGAGATCTCTAGTCTTTTCCATTCTATTGTTTTCCTCTCTTTCTTTGCATTGATCACTGAGGAAGGCTTTCTTATCTCTCCTTGCTATTCTTTGGCACTCTGCATTCAAATGAGTATATCTTTCCTTTTCTCCTTTGCCTTTCACTTCTGTTCTTTTCACAGCTATTGTTAAGGCCTCCTCGGACACCCATTTTGTCTTTCTGCATTTTTCTTGTGGATGGTCTTGATCCCTGCCTCTTGTATAGTGTCACGAACCTCCATCCATAGTTCTTCACTCTATCAGATCTAATCCCTTGAATCTATTTGTCACTTCCACTGTATAATCATAAGGGATTTAATTTAGGTCATACCAAATGGTCTAGTGGTTTTCCCTACTTTCTTCAATTTAAGTCTGAATTTGGCAATAAGGTGTTCATGATCTGAGCCACAGTCACTCCTGGTCTTGGTTTTGCTGACTGTATAGAGCTTCTCCATCTTTGGCTGCAAAAAATATAATCAATCTGATTTCAGTGTTGACCATCTGGTGATGTCCCTGTGTAGAGTCTTCTCTTGTGCTGTTGGAAGAGGGTGTTTGCTATGATCAGTGGGTTCTCTTAGCAAAAGTCTATTAGCCTTTGCCCTGCTTCATTCTGTACTCCAAGGCCAAATTTTCCTGTTATTCCATGTGTCATCTGACTTCCTACTTTTGCATTCCAGTCCCCTATAATGAAAAGGACATCTTTTGGGGATGTTAATTCTAGAAGGTCTTGTTGGTCTTCATAGAACCGTTCAACTTCAGCTTCTTCAGCATTACTGGTCAGGGTATAGACTTGAATTACTGTCATACTGAATGGTTTGCCTTGCAAAAGAACAGAGATCATTCTGTCGTTTCTGAGATTGTATCCAAGTACGGCATTTCGGGCTCTTTTGTTGACTATGATGGCTACTCCATTTCTTCTAAGGGATTCTTGCCCACAGTAGTAGATATAATGGTCATCTGAGTTAAATTCACCCATTTCAGTTCATTTTAGTTCACTGATTCCTAGAATGCTGACATTCACTCTTGCTATCTCCTGTTTGACCACTTCCAATTTGCCTTGATTCATGAACCTAACATTCCAGGTTCCTATACAATATTGCTCTTTACAGCATCGGACTTTACTTCCATCACCAGTCACATCCACAACTGGCTGTTGTTTTTGCTTTGGCTTCGTCCCTTCATTCTTTCTGGAGTTATTTCTCCACTGATCTCCAGTAGCATATTGGGGACCTACCGACCTGGGGAGTTTATCTTTCAGTGTCCAATCTTTTCACATTTTCATTCTGTTCATGGGGTTCTCAAGGCAAGAATAAGTTACAGGACCAAACTATAAGAATACAATACAATACAAACAATAAGAATACAGGGCCAAACTAAGGTCCTGTATGTTTGAAGGTGCATATTGCAAAGCACCAAACCAAGGTAAGTATTTGGACAAGTGCTATAACGTATGTAAAAAGTGCTCTAGGTCTAGAAATCAGAGATCCCAGCTCAAGCCCTAACTCTGCTGCAAATACTAACATATGCGTGTCCAAGGAATTACTCATAACCAGAGTCAACTGCTCTTGCTTGCAAGTGGGCACCCTTATTAACACAACTACTAAGGGCCAGACCTTGCTAGATGCTTCAAATTTTGTCTCGTTTAATCTTTACAAGAACCCTATTGGCCTACACAGTTCCCATTTTAAGAACCAAGTTTATATAGAGAAAAAGTTACTTAACTAGTAAGTACTGAGTCTATATACTATGGGCTTCCCTTGTGGCTCAGCTGGTAAAGAACCCGCCTGCAATGCGGGAGACCTGGGTTCAATCCCTGGGTTGGGAAGATCCCCTAGAGAAGGGAAAGGCTACCCACTCCAGTATTCTGGCCTGGAGAATTCCATGGACTGTATCATCTGTGGGGTCACAAAGAGTCAGACACAACTGATCAACTTTCACTTTCACTTTTCAGTGAAACTAGGGTTTGAATCCAGGTCTGACTATATTCAGGGATGGGACTTTTGTTTCATTAGGAGCATTTTCCAACGTGCACAAAAGGAAGAAAAGACCCCTATGGTCACCCAGGCACATGTGACACAGCTTCAACAAACCAACCTTCTGATAGTCTTATCTCACCTTTCCCCCCTGCCTATTTTGTGCTGGAGTATTCTGAAGCAAACCTCAGACACCAGATCCTCTCACCCTACATGCACATGTGCCAATGTCAAGGGCTCCCTCAGAACTATTTTGCTTCTCCTACAGCGTCTCTTTGACAGCCTTACAAAGCTGGGAATGACACAGAATGACACTTGCCAAAAAGGAATGCAAACAGTTTAAGGACAGCCAAGAGGTGACACTTAATGGAATTTTAAAATGCTAAGTAGGAACTGTCATGACTGTTGTCATGACACACAAAATAGAAAGTAGTATCAGTTTCACAGGATTTCTCACTTAGGTGTCTTAAGGCTGGACTCACTTCCTACCCAGGATACCTGTTGTTTTTTTTTTTTTAATCCCTCCCGTTTTTACACTTTGGATGGATTCTCCCTAGATCCTATGTGTTTTATCTTACAGACATTTCTTTAAAGGCACCAGTGGCAGAAACTAATTGTTCTATAATTACTATTCTCCACTCTTTCCTTTAGTAAGAGAGTGCCTGAACTTCAGCTGCGCACATGGCCACCCAGCTACAGGCTGCACTATCAGCCCTCTCTAACAAAGTGTGCACTTGTGACCAAGGTGTACCTGATGGAGTGGAAGAACTGTGCCCTTAAGAGTAGACATTACTTTGCTAACAAAGATCCATCTAGTCAAAGCTGTGGTTTTTCCAGTAGTCATGTATGGATGTGAGAGTTGGACCATAAAGAAAGCTGAGCACCGAAGAATTGATGCTTTTGAACTGTGGTGTTGGAGAAGACTCTTGAGAATCTCTTGGACTGCAAGGAGATCCAACCAGTCCATCCTAAAGGAAATCAGTCCCTGAATATTCCTTGGAAGGACTGACGCTGAAGCTGAAACTCCAATACTTTGGCCACCTGATGCAAAGAACTGACTCACTGGAAAAGACCCTGATGCTGAGCAAGACTGAAGGCAGGAGGAGAAGGGGACGACAGAGGATGAGATGTTTGTATGGCATCACTGACTTGATGGACATGAGTTTGAGTATGCTCTGGGAGTTGGTGATGGACAGGAAAGCCTGGCGTGCTGCAGTCCATGGGCTCAGCAAGAGTCAGACACAACTGAGCAACTGAACTGAACTGAACTGAAAAGAAAAAAGTAGGGACATGCCTTCCATTTTCTCTTCCCTCCGTCCTGAAAGAAGACATCCTGGAGGTGCTGGAGCGGCCACCTTAACCCATGAGATAGGAGAAGCCAAGGTCCCTGACACTGTGCAGCCATCTTATCAGTCTTCTACCACTTAATGCACGGACTCTTATGTGACAGAGAAATGAACTTTTATCTTGCTTAAATCATTGCTATTTCTATCTTTACTATAGCAACCAAAACTGTACCCTCACCAACTCATAAGGGAAATGTTGAAAAGTGAAACCTGATATATATGGTGATAACTCAGTGGTGACCACCCCAATATAGCAAACAAGAAGGTGAATACTCGTGACCCCTCATGCCATGGTCTTTCAAAGTCTTAAATAATATTCTTGTCGCCTCCTTTGATACAGTCTGTAAATCTACTACAGTGTTTTCCAAGGAGTATAATTGGCATTTTTGAGCTGAATAGCTCTACCTTCTCTGAGCTATGCCATGCATTCTGGGATATTTATCATCTCCAAAACCCACTTCTTGTTACCACAGTCTGAAAATAGTTGTTTGATATATTTGGTCCAATTTTCTATTTATCTCTAGTGGTGAAGTGAAAGTGTTACTCAGTCGTGTCCGACTCTTTGTGACCCCATGGACGGTAGCCCACCAGGCTCCTCTGTCCATGAAATTCTCCAGGCAAGAATACTGGCGGGGGTTGCCGTTCCTTCTCCAGGCGATCTTTCCAACCCAGGAATCAAACACGGGTCTCCTCCACTGCAGGCAGGCTCTGTACCATCTGAGTCACCAGGGAAGCCCTATTAATAGTAGGGAAGTTCCAGTTACCCCAACTGGAATCAGTCTGGAACCACTTACTCTGCCTTTGCCAGAAATAATAAATCCCTCAGAATTTGGAAAGCATTTTACATCATCTTCTAGCTTCCAGAGCTGCTCTGGAGACGTCAGATGCCAATCTTTGCTGTGATGCCTTGTATCTTATTACAAGACATGGCCCTACTGTTGTGTGGTGGGTGTGGAGCCGAGGGAAGCTGGGGTGTAAATCAGAGAGACATGAGCAGCCACATGGGCAACAAACGGTATGAATCATTCCAAAGCTGGACACCCTTAACTTTGAGCTACATACATATATTTGGCCCTCCCTAAGTGGGCGCACTTACAGACTAGGTAAGTACGAGCAGAAACTATGTTTTCCCCAGATCCTCTGCCTTACATGATCCTTGGTTAGAGGTAACCAAAAGAGGGCCTTCTAAGATACTCAGAAAGCAGGAGCAAAGCAGCGGCCAACACTCCCAGGTTATCACCGTAAAGTAAGGAGCAGTTTCCGAGAAGACCACGTGTCCTCAGCCTCCACGCTGCATCCAGCTTGTTTTTCCAAACTGCTAGCCCTGCTCACCACCAGCAACCCCAGGCCCACCTCCAGACACTTGGCTGCAGACTCACAGGCATGGGAGTTGTCTGCAACAACTGCTTCCCACTCGGCTCTCCAGGAGAATCTGCCAATTCCTATCTGGCAGTCAGCCAGGCTTGGCTTCTCACCTGTCACGGCTCCTCCAACCTGTCCAAGTTGTCTACCAATGCTTCAGGCTGACTCGTGTAATCACTCTTTCTCTGACAGTACCTACAGCCACCGATGAAGGTGAGTATGTACTGCGGGAAGGGAAAATCCCAGAATTTTCAGGCAATACTTCTAGCTCTGAATTGACACTAATTCCTAGAGATCCAAAGTGCTATTGGGTTCCCTCGTAAAAGCAGTCTTATCGAAGTGTACTTCCTCAACTGAACCTGGACTGGTACACTAGTGGGAAGGTGAGAAGGCGTGCATAACTCTGTTGGGTGAAGAAGGGGTGGACTGTGGCAGAAACTGCTAGCTGTCCCCTAATATCCATCTTCCTCTTGCTTCTTTAGTCAAAGAACTCTCACGGTTTTAGCTGGGCACATGGCCTTCAGGGAAGAACTACATTTGCCAACCTCCATCACAGCAAGAGGTCTTCCCCGGTGGCTCAGTGGTAAAGAATCTGCCTGCCAATGCAGGAGATGCAGGTTTGCACCCTGGGTGAGGAAGATCTCCTCGAGTAGGAAATGACACCCACTCCAGTATTCTCCCCTGGGAAATCCCATGGACAGAGGAACCTGGCAGGCTACAGGCCATGGGGCCACAAAGAGTTGAATGCAACTTAGCAACTGAGCCAAGCAACCACAATCACAGCAATAGTGGCTAGCTTATTAAGTTTTGGCCAAGGGGATGTAAGCAGAAGGGTTGTGGGCAACCTCTGGGTTGTGTCCATAAAGGAAAGGGACATGCCTTCCACTCTCCCTTCTCCTCTTCCCAGTTTGCCAGATGGCAGGCATAAGGGTGGGGGTGAACCTGTCCTCTTAAATGCTAAGAAGGAAGTCAGGTATTGAGGAAGACAAAACTATATCCAAGGAGCTCCCTAGGTACTGACCCTGGAGCTGCCATGTCAGCCGTGGAATGTTTGCTCAGATTTTTATGCAAAGGAGAAAAACACTGTATCCTATTTAAGTTACTGTATTTTGTTTTGCCTTTGTTACAGTAGCCAAATGTGCACCCTAATAGAACACAACTCTTATGTCCTGGCCCTCTCCATTTAAAAGTATAGAGTGTACTCAGCAACAACAACAACAACAAAAAATTAAAAAATGAAGCACAAGACCTAAGTAGACATTTATGCAGAGAAGACATACAGATGGCCAACAGGCACACGAAAAGATGCTCATCATTGATACTTAGTAGAGAAATGCAAATAAAACTACAATGAGATATACTGGTCAGAATGGCCACTGTCAAAGAAGCAAGTAATAAATGCTGGAGAGGGTGTGGAGAAAAGGGAAGCCCCTACCCACCACACACACTGTTGGTGGAATGTAAGCTGGTGCAGCCACTATGGGGAACAGAATGGAGGTGCCTTAAAACACTCAGGCTACAGCCGCCATGCGATCCAGCAGTGCCACTTCTGGGTATATATTCAAAGGAAATGAAAACAGAAAATTGAAGAGAGATCTGCACTCCCATGTTCTTTGAAGCATTATTCACAACAGCCAAGATGCAGAAATAACCTAAGTGTCTATCAACAAAGGAATGGATGAAGATATGGTATATAAAGAGAAATAACCCCACACAGAGAAGGACAAATACAATACAGTATCACTTCTATGTGGAATCTAAAAAATAAGAAAATATGTCAAAGTCATAGAAACAGAGTAGAAACGTATTTGCCAGGGACTAGGGCATGGGAGGAAATAGTAAGAGACTGGTAACAGGGTGCAAACTTTTCAGCAATAAGATGAGAATCTAATGTAAAACATGGTGACTATAGTTGATAACACGGTAGTCGATAACATCATGTAATTGAAATTTGCTAAGAGAATACAATTTAATTGTTCTTACCACACAAAAAAGTTATATATATATATATATGAGGTAATGGATGTGTTAATTACCTAGATGGGCAGAAATCCTTTCACAATATATGTGAAAGTGTTCATCTCACAGTCATGCCTAACTCTTTGCAACCCCACAGACTATAGCCCACCAGGCTCCTCTGTCCATGGGATTCTCCAGGCAAAAATACTGGAGTGTTACCATTTCCTTCACCAGGGGATCTTCCTGACACAGGGATCGAACTTCACCACCGAGATGACCTTCAATCCTTAGGCAATATAGAAAGGACAAAGAATTCTCAACTCTAGTTAAAACTTTTAGAAACTCTTGCACTTGCTTGGCCTCAACGGTTTTGTTGACCTTTTGTCTTAATGACAATGAAGTCAGTCCCATAGACAGGACTGACTCTGAACCTAGGGCATCTTATCTACCTAGGACTGTTGCCCCAAAGTTAGACTCTGCCTTATTATAGGCTGATATAGCCAAATATTGCAAATGACTCATATGATACTCAGTTTTGAAATTTTTAAAAATGATGCTAAAGTATATTCAACATAAAATTAACCATTTTAACCATTTTTAAGTGGACAGTTCAGTGGCATGAAGTACAATGACACTGTACAACCATTACCACCTTCCATCTTTAGAATATCTTTCATTTTGAAAAACTGAAACTTTGTACCAATTAAAAACCAATTCCTCACCTCCCCCTCCCTCACCAGCCCTGGGCACCCCCCATTCTACTCTGTCCCTATGAATTTGACTACTCTACGTATCTTGTGTAAGTGGAATCAATACACAGTTGTATCAACCAGATGCAAGTATCTTTTCCAAAATATCCTTCAGAACAACCCTATTCACTCTTTAAAACTGAGGTTTCATCTTCTGAAAGAGACATCCAAAAAAGATTGCCCATGATGGCAATGGAAAGAACATTACAGGCACTATTAATAACTAACATAGCAGTTAAACTCTGCAGCCTCTATCCTTGCATCTTTGTTTCTTAAGTGAGGAGAAAAAAGCCCCATCTTGAATCAACAAGACTGTTCCTGTCAGAGACCTCACGCTGAAAGTTCTTAGGAATCTCCCAGAAGCAGAAAACAGCCTCCACTGAAGACTATCAACAAACAAATGACTGTGTGAAAGAGACAGCCCCAGACATGAAAAGTTAGGGAACTGGTGCTATACACTGTCACACTTCAATCTGTATGCAAGTTTCCTTAATTTTCCTAAATATTTTCCTTCACCTTTGTTGGCTTAAGGTTCTGAATTGTTGGCAAACAGCTCATTATCTGTAAGCAATGGTTTGCTAAAGCCAGATAGAACCAGCTTAAGAAAATCAATTGTGAAACTGTCAGGAATCTTGCCAGACTGATGTTAAATTCTTGATAGCCTGAGATCAGCCTGTGGAAATATTAATACAATGGAAATCAGAAAACACTACAAACCATGGCCCCAGTCACTCCCACTCTCCCAGAGAATCTCCTGTTAAACATTTACTAACACACCACTGCCTCAGTTCAGTTCAGTTACTCAGTCGTGTCCCACTCTTTTTGACCCCAAGGACTGCAGCACGCGAGGCTTCCCTGTCCATCACCAACTCCCGGTGCTTACTCAAACACATGTCCATTGAGTCGGTGATGCCATCCAACCATCTCAACCTCTGTCGTCTCCTACTCCTCCCACCTTCAATCTTTCCCAGCATCAAGGTCTTTTCAAATGAGTCAGTTCTTTGCAGCAGGTGGCCAAAGTATTGGAGTTTCAGCTTCAGCAGCAGTCCTTCCAATGGAGATTCAGGACTGATTTCCTAAAACAAAACAAAACAAAAACAAAACAAAAAAAAAAAAGGACTGATTTCCTTTAGGATGGACTGGCTGGATCTCTTTGCTGTTCAAGGGACTCTCAAGAGTCTTCTCCAACACCACAGTTCAAAAGCATCAATTCTTCAGCACTTAGCTTTCTTCACCATCCAACTCTCACATCTATACATGACTACTGGAAAAACCATAGCTTTGACTAGATGGACCTTTGTTGGCAAAGTAATGTCTCTGCTTTTTAATACACTGTCTAGGTTGGTCATAACTTTTCTTCCAAGGAGCAAGCATCCTTTAATTTCATGGCTGCAGTCACCATCTGCAGTGATTTTGGAGTCCAAAAAACTCTTTTATCATATTATGCTAGAAAGGGAGATTCTTGAATCCACTTGTGGACCTTTAAGAGGTGCTAGTCTTAATAACTAAAATTTCATGGTGGTTTAGTTACTAAGTCGTGTCCTACTCTTTGCAATCCCATGGACTGTAGCCCACCAGCTACTCTGTCAATGGAATTTCCCAGGCAAGAATACTGGAGTGAGTTGCCATTTCCTTCTCCAAGGGATCTTCCTGACCCAGGGATTGAACCCGAGTCTCCTGAATTGGTAGGAGGATTCTTTATTGCTGAGCCACCAGGGAAGGCCCAAACTTTCATTGTAATGGGATTTTTACAAACAAGCAGCTTGTGGGTCAGATTTCTGTTTTTCAGTGTGATCTGGCTATCATCCATCTGTATAGTGGGCCTCTCACTTCTCAACTTTTTCACTTTCTCTTCAAATCTTCTCATTTCTCCTTATTCCTCCTTAATATTTGTCTTTTCTCAGAACTCAATAAAGATTGGAAAAGAGGAATGTGAAATGTGATCAAGGTTCAATGTGTAACAAAACATTTTCTTCATTCACATCGAGCTCTCAATAACTCTTGTCTTAAATAAAGGATGCAGAATTGGGGAAATTTTGTGATCCAGAATGTGCAGTAAAGTTTGTTCTCATGTTTTTGTTGCTGTTCAGCCACTTAGTCATGTCTGACTCCTTGCCACGCTATGGACTGCAGCACGCCAGACTTCATTGTCCTTATTATCTCCCAGAGTTTGCTCAAACTCATGTCCATTGAGTCAGTGATGCCATCCAACCATCTTATCCTCTGTCACCCCCTTCTCCTCATGCCCTCAATCTGTCCCAGCATCAGGGTCTTTTTCAATGAGTCAGTTCTTTGCATCAGGTGGCCAAAGTATTGGAGCTTCAGCTTTAGTATTAGTCCTTCCAATGAATATTCAGGGTTGATTTCCTTTAGGATTGACTGGTTTGATCTCCCTGCTGTCCAAGGGACTCTCAAGACTCATCTCCAGCACCACAGTGTGAAAGCATCAATTCTTTGGCGCTCAGCCTTCTTTATGGTCCAACTCTCACATCTGTATATGACTACTGGAAAAACCATAGCTATTCGGACATTTGCTAGCGAAGTGATGTCTCTGATTTTCAATACACTGTCGAGGTTTGTCAGTGTTTCTTCCAAGGAGCAAGCATCTTTTAATTTCATGGCTGCAGTCACAGTGATTTTGGAGCCCAAGAAAATAAAGTCTCTCACTGATTCCATTTTTTTTCCCCATCTATTTGCCACGAAGTGATGGGGTCAGATGCCATGATCTTAGTTTTTTGAATGTTGAGTTTTAAGCCAGCTTTTTTACTCTCCTCTTTCACCTTCGTCAAGAAGCTCTTTAGTTCCTCTTACTTTCTGCCATTAGGGTGGTGTCATCTGCATATCTGAGGTTACTGATATTTCTCCCGGCAATCTTGATTCCAGCTTGAGATTCATCCAGTCTGGCATTTCGCATGATGTACTCTGCCTAGTAGTTAAATAAGCAGGGTGACAATATACAGCCTTGACGTACTCCTTTCCTGATTTTGAACCAGTCTGTTGTTCTGTGTCCAGTTCTGTTGCTTCTTGACCTGCATACAGGTTTCTCAGAAGCAGGTGAGGTGGTCTGGTATTCCCATCTCTTTAAGAATTATCCACAGTTGTTGTGATCCA
Organism: Dama dama; assembly: GCF_033118175.1. Classification (NCBI taxonomy): domain Eukaryota; kingdom Metazoa; phylum Chordata; class Mammalia; order Artiodactyla; family Cervidae; genus Dama; species Dama dama. The sequence continues at coordinate 79,950,660 of NC_083710.1, read as the reverse complement.
CAAAGTCAAAGGCTTTAGTGTAGTCAATGAAGCAAAAATAGATGTTTTTCTGGAATTCCCTTGCTTTTTCTATGATCAAGGATTTTTCTATGACCCAATGGATCATGAGATTTGTTTTCAGCAACAAATAATAAAAAATAGAATTAAAAAATTTATTTAAATAAATGAAGTAAGAAATAGATGGTGTATATTCAGGTGTATATTCAGGGGTTCTCTCTCCCTTACACACCTTAGGAGACTGGCACATCACTTTCTGAGCTCTTTTGTTTTACATCTAGCTCGTGGTTTCTCTACTATGAATTCAGTCACTGTCACTGGACCAAAGGGGTTTCCCTGATAGCTCAGTTGGTAAAGAGTCCGCCTCCAATGCAGGAGACCCTGGTTCGATTCGTGGTTGGGAAGATCCGCTGGAGAAAGGATAAGCTACCCAATCCTGTATTCATGGGCTTCCCTTGTGGCTCAGCTGGTAAAGAATCCACCCGAAATGCAGGAAACATGGGTTTGATCCCTGGGTTGGGAAGATCTCCTGGAAAAGGGAAAGGCTACCCATTCCAGTATTCTGGCCTGGAGAATTCCACGGACTATATAGTCCATGGGGTTGCAAAGAGTCGGACACAACTGAGTGACTTTCACTCGCTGGACCAAAGCTGACGAGTGACTTGAGGTGGAGAACACTTACTTCCCATGAAAATTTTGGGCTGAAAACTAGCTCTTAATTCCTTTTACACCTTGTTTGGCTCCAAAGCAGAATATTTCTCAGTGGAGGTAGATGGGAAATGCAGACCATTTCTCAACCTTGCCTGTAGAAGGCAGGCATCACTGCTTGTCAGCACAAGCCTGCACAACTCAGCATCAGCCTACGCGTTTAATTTCTGTCATCAAAAAACTAACATTCCCACAACTGGGAGTGATCCCAATTGTCCGTTTCTAGGCACAAGTTGCCCTCACTCTAAGCATGTAAATCTATCAATCTGCTGGATTTAAATTACAACAGAAACACTTTTTTCATGTCTAGGTTATAAAGAAATGGACATTTTTTTTTTTCTTAAACGTATATTTTCATTTTTTTACACTGAAATAACTCATCTATTTGGAGTATATTTTAATGAAAATTAAAGGGAATGTAGGGCTTCCCAGGTGACTCAGTGGTAAATAATCTACCTGCCAATACAGGAGATACAAGAGACATAGGTTGAATTCCTGGGTCAGGAAGAACTCCTGAAGTAGGAAATGGCAACCCATTCCAGTATTATTACCTGAAAAATTCCATGGACAGAGAAGTCTGGCGGGCTACAGTCCATGAGGTTGCAAAGGATCAGACACAACTGAGCAACTGAGCACACACACATATACCTGTAAAGGGAATGTAAATCCAAATACATATATTTTTCCAAATGGCTCTCCAGTCATGTTAACACCATTTTGAACTTTTTAAGTTAATCTCTTTCCTCAATGATATAAGATGCTACCTTTCTCAAATGCTAAATTTCCATAGGTACTTGAAACTATTTCCACTGGTTTGTCTATCTAGGCAGGCATCAACACCCACACATGTGAATTATAGGGTCTTTATAGTACTTTTTAATATGGAGTAAAGGTAGCCCCTTCTCATTGCTCTTCCTTCTGAAGACTTTGAAAGGTGTGTGAGTGTGTGTGTGGGTGCATGCTAAGTTACTTCAGTTCTGTCCGACTCTTTGCAACCCTATGGACGGTAGCTCTGTCAGACTCCTTTGTCCATGGGATTCTCCAGGCAAGAATACTGGAGTGGGTTACCATGCCCTCCTCCAGGGGATCTTCCTAACCCAGGGATCGAACCTGTGTCTCCTGCGACTCCTGCACTGCAGACATTCTTTACCACTGAGCCACCAGGGAAGCCCCTTTCATAGGTACTCCTAAGCAGGAATGATACAAATAAATTCCTTATTTATTTTTCCATTTGAAGTTTAGGATCCAGTGCCAGGAAAATTTTTGCCAGTATCTTTTTGGGGAATTACGTTAAATTTATATACTAACCTCAGGAGGTTTGACTTACTTATGATGTTAAATGGTCCTATCTAAGAACAAGGAATGTGTTTTTTACTTTTGCTGAACCCTACTTTTGTGATCGTTCAAGATGGCTTCAAAACCTTTTTCATATAGGCTTTGTGCATAATCTTTCAAAGCACAGTGACCCCGTTCTGTGTGACTGGGTCGGTTGACTACGACGAATCATATCAGCAGCTGGTCTCCATGAGGACAGGTGAGGAAGTGGACTGACTGACAGGGGAAAAGAAGAGCAAGCGCCCTCTATGTCCTACTCTCCCTGATCTTAGTTCCATGACCTCCCCCGAAAATCTGTGTATGTGCACATCGCTGGCTATGCCATTATGCAGCACTCATTCAAACGCTGTCTTTAGTAAGCTTTACTGGACAATGTGGCTGAGCAGAAAGCGCAACGGGAAACAGACGTGAGCGAAATTTTGGATTTATTGTATAACAGAGCTTTGGAGTTGGACCATTTTATGCCCCATTCAGAGACTTCTGAAGAATACTTCTTCTGCCCAATGAGCTGATTCCGGGAAGAATCAAAGGAGGAATACCAAGCATCAGGAAAGTGGTTTCCCAAAGGTGAAAGCAGGACTTCTCAGATACTGTCAGCTGTCTCTCTGTGAGAGATAGCTGAACTCCAGGTTAACTCCAGGCCTGCTTTACAACCTAACAGCACAACAGAGTATATAAAATAAGGAAATATAGGAGGAAAGGGAAAAGCCAATTTCTTTCCTCTAATCCTCCAGCTCCTCTTTAGCTCAGAGAACAAAGGGCTTTACTCTGTGGGACCAAAAGCAACCTTGTGTTAATGTGTTCAGCCCTCTCTGTCGGTGCCATCATCTTAGCTGCCGTGGGTCCCCTGAGTTTCCCACAGGTTGACAAAATAAAAGGCCTCTCTTCCCTAAGGTTTCCCTTGCTTTGAATCTTTCCTAATAGCCTTATTCCATCTTAAAACATACCAGAACATCCATAAAATGGGGAACTCTGTACCTGTAAAAAGGAATGCAGAGGACTCCCCAGGGATCCAGTGGCTAAGAATTTGCCTGACAGTGCAGGAGACATGCGTTCGATCCCTGTTGGGGAAGATTCCACATGTTGTGGGGCAACAGGGCCCACACACCACAACTACTCTATGCGCCCTAGAACCCATGCTCCACAACAAGAGAAGCCACTGCAGTGAGGAGCCCACACACTACAGTGAAGAATGGCCCCTGCTCGGTGCAACAAGAGAAAGCGTGCGCACAGCAACAAACACCCAACACAGCCAAAAATAAATAAAAATTTTTAAAGAAAATCTCTATATACAACAGGAGAACAATTGCCAGGATATATCGTTAAGAGAGAAAAATCCAGGTAGATAAACTGTGTACAATTTGTTAGCATTTATCTAAGAAAAACAACTGCAGATATAGATACATGTGTGTGTGCACGCTCAGTCATGTCCGACTCTTTGCGACCCCATGGACTGTAGCCTGCCAGGCTCCCCTGTCCATTGGATTTTCCAGGCAAGAATCCTGGAGTGGGTTGCTACTTCCTGCTCCAGGGGATCTTCCCGACCCAGGGATCGAACCCAAGTAGCCTACACTGGCAGGCAGATTCTTTTCCACTGAGCCACCTGGGAAGCCCAGATATACAGACACAGGTAACATTTACATGAGAAACAAACAATGGAGACGGCCCACCACCCCTGTCCCTGCTCCCACCAGCCTAGTCGGCGCATGCCTGGAGATCCTGTAGGCTCACTGCACCATGTGTGGCATCCCAATTCGCTGTGGTTGTGATGACTGTTCCTCTGGTCGGTGTATGACGGGTAGGAAGACTGCACACGAAGGTGCAGATGCATTGCATCCTTAGAATGTCAATGGCTACACCAGCTGCTGCTTTGGGTTCCCTGGTTGGCAGTAGTTGAGCAACCGTTTGGAAAGCAGCTAATCTGAGCAACGAAATATCCTTAATTGTAGGTTTGTTAACGATGGTGAGATCTTTCTCCACAAGGAAATAAAACACTTTTAAATTTGATCACCAGACCAAAGCAGATGGTGAGATAATCCTTTGTCTTTATGGCAAAGGAGGAACTGAGCAGACAATTTGTATGTTAAATGGGTTGTACACATTTATTTTTTTGGATACTACCAATAAGAAAGTGTTGCTAGGCAGAGAGACACCTGTGCAGTCAGATCTTTCTTTACAGCCACAATAGAAGATGGATTTGGGGCTGTGTGTTCAGAAGCTAAAGGTCTTGTTAGTTTGAAGCACTCCACAACTCCTTTTTCAAAGTGGAGCCTTTTTTTCCCAGCACACAATACAGTTTTGGATTTAAAGCCAAATGGCAAAGTAGCATCAGTAGAGATGAACTTCATCCTGCCCTCTATAACAGATTTTGAAATAGAAATTATGAAGAGAGGTGAGGTGAACTGGAAACAGCTAGTGTGGACAACTCTTTCAAGGACTTTCGCAATAAAGGAGAGTGAGAAACAGAACAGAAATATTACAGCAGGTATGGATATGCATATACTATGAATGAAGAGAGGGGAAAAACTGATGACGAAAAAGACAGGAAACAGTGCTGACAACTGAAACTCAAACAGTGTATACCTGCTATGATTCCACTGGAATACAGTAATTAATGCTTGTCTAGGGAAACGAATTTATTCACGTTATTTTTTTCTATTTCATATACAGGCATACTTCTGGATCCTTTGTGACAACGCTACTAAGAAACATTTGATGACAGACAGAAGGGTTGGATGCTTTTAATCAGGAGACTTGCATTCCAAATTCTCTGCTGCTGCTGCCCTGCTGCAGCAGCTAAAATGTGCCCAGTAGAATATGCGCCAGACATCTGCAACTTGCCTGGAAGACAGTCTCAATTTACTGGCTGCTAAAAGGTGGCAAATCATATGAGAGGAAACATCATGAAGTCCTTTTTAACTCTGAGTAGGGCATTCGGGTCCTGGACAAAGTCCTGTTTTACCTGGAAACTTATGACATTACAGCAGTCCATACTTCCGTATATATGAACTGAGATACTGAACCTCCAAGTACCTTTGGAAGAGCACAGATGCCATGGTGATCTCTGGAGAAGGTTCAGACAGACTTATACAGGAATACGTATATTTTCAAAAAAAATTTCTGCTAAAGAAAGCCAAAAAACAGAGTAAGAGATGTCTGAAGGAACTCTGTTTGTCTGATGTTCTACACACAGATCAAACTACTGCTGCCCACTTGCCTTGAACTGAAGATCCCATTCCTGGATCATTGATTTCCTGCCTATCAGTTGTCTCTGCAGCCAGAAATGAGAATACCAAAGAACGAGATAGAAAATATTTCCTGAGAGGGACATTTAAGGACTCTAGCCTGATATATAAAGAGATTCCCTAGTGACCAAAATCAGCCTTCAGCAATGGGATATCCTCAGTGAAGAATTTCTGGTTTGGGGGCGTCCCTGGTGGTTCAGTGGTTATGAATCTTTACGCCAATATGGGGAACACAGATTTGATCCCTGCTCTGGGGAGATCCCGCAAGCCTCTGAGCGGCTAAGCCCATGCGTCACAACTGCTGGGCCCATGCGCTGCAACTGCTGAAACCCAAGCACCTCGAGCCTGCGCTCTGCAGCCTGAGGAGCGACCACAACGAGAAGCCCGAGCACCACCGCGAAGAGTAGCTCCTGCTCGCTGCAACTAGAGAAAGCCCGTGCACAGCAACGAAGACCCAGTACAGCCAAAAAGATAGATAAATACAATCTTTAAAAAAAAAAATTCTTGTAGTTAGCCTCCAACTAATAAAAATAAATGGAAAAAAATTTAAAAAATAATAATAATAATAATAAAAATTCTGGTCTAGGTTTTTACAGAAACACACTGAACATCAGGTTGATGATGCAGTGGATGGTTACTGCAGGACAAATGTGTCCCTTCAGTCCTCCTAAGACTAAAGACAGCCATTGCTACCCTCAAATCACTGGATGCCACTACCCAGGCCAGGCTGAGAGGCTGATCAATTCCTGGATGCCAAAGCAGATCAATGCCACTGACCTTTCTGCCTGCACCTTGACCTACTCACAAGTCAGCTGACAAAGCTTAGGTGCTCTCTAAGCTGTAGACTGTCAGTGTTTCTTCTACTTGTGAAGGGTGGCGGGACTGGGGGCAGGGTGAAGGTGTAGTAGCGAGGGTCAACCTCCCAGACTTACTTGTACGTAAAATAAATGAAAGTCTGGGACTTCCCTGGTGGTCTAGCGTGGCTAAGACTGCGCTGTCAATGCAGGGGGCCAGTGTTTGATCCCTGGTTGGGGAACTGGATCCCACATGCCACAGCTAAGATCAAAGATCCCATGTGCTGCAGTTAAGACCTGGCATAGCCAAGTAAATAAATATTTTTAAAAATGAAAGTCTCACATCTTAAAAAAAAAAAAAGGAAAAATTCAGAAGAAATGGTTACCAGTGGTGTGGAAGAAGAATTAGGATGGAGGAAACAGAGACAGAAGCCGGACACATTTTGCATACTTGACTCTGAAACTATGTAAATATTCTACATAGATCTAAAACAAAGTCAAATTTTAGAACTCTCTAAGCATCCAAAACAAAATGGAACAAGTAAAATCAGTTAGTGTCCTCTTAGCTACTAAATCCAATGCCCTGCTCCAGGGCACATTCTACTTAATTTGCCTTTGACATTGCTGAATGTTGACCCATTATTAAAATTCTTTTACTTTTTGGCTTCTCTGAGACCAGTCTCTCCTGGTTTACCATTTAAGTCAAGTCTCTGATTTCACATCTCAGTATCCTTACTAGTCCCTCTTCTTCTACCTGTCCTTTTAATACAGGTAGTTCCCATTCCTCATTTTTTAATCTACTGCCCACTCTCAGCAGTGAAACTATACACTCCCCTGGCTTCTGTTAGACACATTCACCTCAATATGCGATTATGAGAAAATAAATTTAAGATCAATATGAGTTAAACTGCTGTAGGGAAATACTGTCACAGGAGATTCTATTTCAAGGGAAGTACACTAACAGTTTCTTCGAGTTAAGTTGTTTCACACATCTATTAAATTCCAGGCTGGATGCATGAGACAAGTGCTAAGGCCTGGTGCACTGGGAAGACCCAGAGGAATCAGGTGGAGAGGGAGGTCGGAGCGGGGATCGGGATGGGGAATACATGTAAATCCATGGCTGATTCATGTCAATGTATGACAAAAACCACTACAATACTGTAAAGTAATTAGCCTCCAACTAATAAAAATAAATGAAAAAAAAAAAAAAAATTCCTGTCCATTCCTCAAAACCCACCTCCCTCAGTTATTACTTCCTCTGTGAAGCCTTCTTAAGATTTCTCTGGCCAAAATTAATTAATACTTCCTCTTCATTCTGATAACATAAAATCTCTCTTATAATATTTATATATTTCTGGGTATGTGTTCTCCACTGCCTAGACTATAAACTTTTGAAAGCAGTGAAACTGGGTATATGATGCTAAGAAAGTAGTGGAGGAAAAAAGAAGACTAAAATGAGAAAAAGAAAGAAAAGAGTTGGAAGAACAGAGTTGAGCCCACAAGGAATTTAAGGTAAAATCAGGTAACTCTCTTCTCCAAGAGTAATATATAGGATAGTAGGATCTGCAGCAGATACACCAATTTAAAAGTGAGTTATATACTGAAGATTCATGAAACTCAAAGAATCTAAGACTGAGACTGGCTAATTTCTGACCAACTGACAGAAGTTTTAAAAGGAGAAAATCCATACTTCACCAGTTAACACCAAGTTACTTTAACAGGGTCCAGTAAGCTACAGAACAATTCTTTTTCAAATCTATTACAGAAGATGGTGGTGACGGTGATGTAGTTTTTAATCCAAATCCACCCAAAGAGACAAATCAGGGTAACAAAACTCAAAAGCGTTAAGAAACACCTGTAACAAAACTAAGTGATAAGCTATGCCCACAAACACCAAAATAGAAATGGGAAGGAGAAAACAAGAGAAGTCACAAGAGCTGCATAATATCAGCATTTGTGAGGGAGGAAGCAGATAGAAGCAAAGGCATCTTATAGCCTGAGAAAAGGGAAACAGCAAAAAACAGCCAGAGGACAGAATAAAGACTCACAGTGAGCGAAACTGCAGGGTATGTAGAGTCCAAATTGACCAGAAAGGGACGTGAGGGCAAAAGTCAAAGACGGTCCAGATAAAATGTGAAGCCCAGAGATCTCAGAAAGTACAAGGCAATATTTTTTGAACTCTTTGTAAAAACAATAGAAAAGGGAGCTTTACACATAAAGCTAGAAAAGTTATCCTGACTAATCTCTCCCATCTAACAGGGCAAATTAGTTTCACATGAAAATTAATAACAAAAGGGGAGAAAATAAAATCTCAGAGTTATTATGAGGAAAAAGATGTTAGGGTGATATCAATAAAAGACAATAAAAGCAAAGCTTAAAACATGTTCACAAAACAGATGAAAACCACAAACTGATCATTTTAAATGAGCTAAAACAAAGTAACAAAATAATAGAAGATTTGAGAGAACAGGACTAAAGAAAATTAGAGGAACTAAAAATGAGATGATAGAATTCAGGAAATAACAACAAATGTAACCAAAAATTAAATCTTCAGAAATGAAGATTATGTTAGAAATAGTATAAAAACAAGTATTTAAAAAGAAGCCTTATAATAAATAGGTTAAATTTTAAAAATTTAGCATCAAAAATAAAATAAGAAAGTGATTTTAAAAGACTTGAGAAAAAAGTGGTAGATAAGATGGTCATAGAGGGGGATCCCCAAAGAAGAAAACTAAAGTGGTAGAGAACAAATACTAAAAACACTATCTTTTTTTTTTGGCCATACCACCCAGCTTGCAGGATCCTAGTTCGCCCACAAGGGATCAAATCTGGGTCCTCAGCAGTAAAAGCAAATCCTTAATCACTGGATCTCCAGGGGATTCCCTAAAAACACTATTTCAAGAAAACTGTCCCAATGAGAAAAAAATGACTTGAAGTTATATACTGAAAAGGTATACTGCATATGTAAGAAAATCAACTCAGAACAACCAACTCCAAGACACAACTTAGTAAAGTTATTAAATATGTAAGAAACAAATATACTGAGCACCCAGGCAAAAATATGTCCGGGACTTACTTCATAATAATCTGGAGAGTTAAGGACAGCGGGTAGGAGAGTTACTAAAAGCAGACAGGCCATGAGTTGATAACTGTTGAAGATGAACAGAAAATGCATACACTATTCTGTATGCTTCTGTGCACGTGTAAGGCTTTTCATGGAGTATGAATGAACTATTGCTACTCACACAATAAGGAAAAAAAAACTCACAAATTTTGGGCTGAACAAAAAGAAGCCAGATAAAAGTGAGAATGCAGTGTGATCTTATTTACATTAGGTTTTAAAAAAGGCAAAACAAATCTATGACGTTAAAAGTCAGGACAGTGATTACCCTTGAGGAAATAATAACTGAGAGAGGGCCAAAGGATGATTCTGCTGTACTGAAAGTATCCTTTTTTTGTTTTGGGCATTAGTCACATAGGTACGCCTGCTTTGTTAAAATTCATAAAATTGTACACTTATTTACCACTTAAAGTCCTTTTCTGTACGAATACTGTACTTCTTAAAAAGGTTTTTTGATTCGCAAAATTCAAAGTAAAAGTGAATAAACAACTATTTCTGTATATTCTAAAAAAGCTTACTTCTATACTCAGTTTCAGTGGATATTCTTGGAAGACAGCTATACTACTAATGATATACCCAACTTTCTGCCAATAGAAACAATCAAGCATACACTCAAACCCAGATAGTGAAAGAAAGTTAACCAGTTCCTTCAGCCTCCTGAATGAATCAATATATTTGTACAGTATCTAACCAGCAGGAAAAGTGACTGCTATGTATACTTACGTACACACACAGAGAGCTACTGCTCAGCACTGAAATGCCTCAAGCAGTGCTAAGTCCACAAAGCCTACGCTGCTATATCAATGACACTAGAGCAGTGTGACTTAGCATATTTGACTAACCTGACTAACCAGAGTATACACAAACATACTGAACAACATGTGTAACCTTTATCTTGAAGGCACTGAGGGACAATCGAATAAATCGATGATGAGCACCCTGCCTGTTGTGAAGGAAGATACATACACCCTCTCACCAATGCAACAGAAAAGCTGGACAAGATAAAAAAGTTCTTTTAAAAAATAAAGCTGGACAAGATACACCAATCTGAATGCTGTACTAAAACCATGTAAGATGTTATCATTGAGGAAACTGGTTAAAGTTATGGGACATTTCTTTGTATTGTCTCTTACCATGCACATGAATTTACAATGACCCTAAAATAAAAAGTTTAGTTAAAATTTTTAGAAATAAAAGATTTCTTAGAAGGCAGCTTTGAATATATTCAGTAATATATTATACATAGCTCATTTTTCTCCTTCATGCTCTTAAAGAAACCATTCCTTTAAAAAAAATAATAAAGGAAAAGTCAAGGGGGAAAAAAGGATATACCAATCTAAACCACACTCTGACTGGTAGAGTCTTTGTTTAATATAGAAATAAAATCCATTGCGAGAACTTCTGGATATATACTCAAAATATTGGAACCAGAATCTCAAAAGAGGTATCTGCATGCATGTGTTCACAGCAGCATTATTCACACAGCTAATAAGTAGAAGCAACCCAAATGTCCATCAGTGGATGAACAGACAAACAAAATGTATCCACACAAAACAGAATGTTACTCATCATTTTTTTAAAAATTGTCTCAAGTTATGACATGGGTGTCCTTGAGGACATCATGATAAGTGAAATAAGTCAGCCACCAAACAACAATAATTAAATGAGAGACTAGAGTCTAAGCAAATAAACAGTCACTGATTAATAGGCATAGAGTTTCAATTCTGGAAATCCATTATCCAACAATGTGAGTATACATAACACTGTTAAACTTGATTATGGTAGAGATGATAAATTTTATGTTGTGTTTTCTATTACAAATAAAAAATGTTTTAACATTTTCAAATGAAATCTGAATGAATATGTCATATGCAGACTTGATTTTTAAAAATAGTTATTCAAGTCCAAAGAATATGATCTCAGATGAAAGAATAAAACTGCCAGAAGAGATAAAGAGGTAAAATATTAATATACTGCTCCATCTGCTCAATTTAAATATGTTAAGCTTCATGATACAGGTAAGTATAAGCAAATGTTGCTTGCTTAAAACTACAATAAAATTTGAGGAAGTTAAAATGCATGGAGTAAAATATCAAGTTCCTGAGAAATCTGCATGCAGGTCAAGAAGCAACAGTTAGAACTGGACATGGAACACCACACTGGTTCCAAATCAGGAAAGGAGTACATCAAGGCTGTATGTTGTCACCCTGCTTATTTAACTTACATGCAGAGTACATAACTTATATGAGAAATGCTGGGCTGGATGAAGCACAAGCTGGAATCAAGATTGCTGGGAGAAATATCAATAACCTCAGCTATGCAGATGACACCACCCTTATGGCAGAAAGTGAAGAAGAACTAAAGAGCCTCTTGATGAAAATTAAACAGGAGAGTGAAAAAGTTGGCTTAACGCTCAACATTCAGAAAACTAAGATCATGGCATCTGATCCCATCATTTCATGGCAAATAGATGGGGAAACAATGGAAACAGTGACAGACTACTTTTTGGGGGCTCCAAAATCACTGTGGATGGTGACTGCAGCCATGAAATTAAAAGATGCTGCTCCTTGAAAGAAAAGCTATGACAAACCTAGACAGCATGCTAAAAAACAAAGACATTACTTTGCCAACAAAGGTCCATCTAGTCAAAGCTATGATTTTTCCAATAGTCTTGTATGGATGTGAGAGTTGGACCATAAAGAAAGCTGAATGCCGAAGAACTGATGCTTTTGAACTGTGGTGTTGGAGAAGACTCTTGAGAGTCCCTTGGACTACAAGGAGATCCAACCAGTCCATCCTAAAGGAAATCAGTCCTGAATGTTCATTGGAAGGACTGACAGTGAAGCTGAAACTCCAATACTTTGGCCACCTGCTGCAAAGAACTGACTCATTTGAAATAACAACAAAAAAAGACATGGTAAAATCAGTTATCATAAAGTAAATGAAATGGGAGCACTGACTTTGAAATGGAAAAAATAAACTAGATAAAAGTAAAAAAAAAAAAAAAAAAAAAAAGAAAAGACCTGATGCTGGGAAAGATTGAAGGCGGGAGGAGAAGGGGATGACAGAGGATGAGATGGTTCCATGACATCACTGACTCGATGGACATGAAATTGAGTAAGCTCTGGGAGTTGATGATGGACAGGAAAGCCTGGCATGCTGCAGTCCGTGGGGTCACAAAGAGTCAGACACAAATGAGCGACTGAACTGAAAATGACAAAAAGCAGGAAGAGGTAAATGAAAAGACTGTTGTAAGATTCTTCAAAATACAAACTTAAATAGCCTATAGTAAATCAAGGATGTAAGCTGTCACGTCTAGAGTGATCACTACAAGGGTAATAAAAAGTTATCAGTAAAAAGAGAACAGAAAAACAGATTAATACAAACATTTCATGAGGCAAACAAGTAGGAAAAAATGGGACCAAAAACAGAATCAATAGCAAACCAATAGAAATAAACCTAATAAAGTCAATATACTTAAATTCAATTATAATAGTAACTATGTTATATGTGAAAGGATTGTATAGTCCAAAGATTTCAGATTGGATGAAATACACTGTATGCTATTTACAAGTTAAGTTTAAATATAAAAACATAGGTTGAAATAAAAAGTATGAAAAAAGCATGCAAACATTAGTTAAAATAAAGCTTGTATTGTCATGTTAATATCTGATAAGTAGACTTTTTTAATTATGAAAGTGATTTTACTTAACTGATTATAAATAAAACCATACAAAAGAAACAGTCTAAAAATCAGAGTTATAAACTATTCAGTGAAAGATGTTTTTAAAAGCTAAGTCATTCTCTTTTTGAGGATTCTAAACAAACATAACTGAATACATGTAAAATATTATATTGCATATTATACAAAGAACTTTATAGAAATGGCTGTATTCTTTTTCCTTCACTTTTGCAAACACATCTTTCTATAACCCTATGCACTGGAACCCGCCAGGCTCCTCTGCCCACAGATTCTCTAGGCAAGGATACTGGTGTGGGTTGCCATTTCCTTCTCCAGGAGCTCTTCCTGACCCAGGGATCAAACTGGGGTCTCCTGCATTGCAGGCAGATTCTTTTACCATCTGAGCCACCAGGGAAGCCCTTTCTATGGTTACAAATTTGATTTCCAATCATGATATAGATCAGCTAGAGGGGAAAAAAAAGTATGTATTTTTTCTTCTCATATCTCATATCAAATAAAATTTGAGATATGACAAGCAGACTTTAAGGCAAAAAAAAAATATTACTGAAGATAAAGACGTATACTCAATGGTGATAAAAGTACCAATTTGAATGAATATGTAATAAACTTAATTTGTATTCACCTATAGAAATCCTTTATAAGATAAATGTTTTATACGTATTTTATACCAACCATTGGCCACCAGTTGGAAATTGATTTTTTTAAAATAACAACTTCATTGAATTCCAATTTATATACCATCTAATTTATCTATTTTAAAAGGTAAAAATAGGGCTTCCCTGGTGGTCCAGTGTCCATGTTCCCAATGCAGGGGGCCCAGGTTCAGTCCCTGGTCAGGCAACTAGATCCCACAGAGAGCAACAAAGAGTTTGCACGCTGCAAATAAGACCTGGCACAGCCAAATAACTTAATTTTTTTTAATAACAATTTTTTTAAAAGGTAAAAATAAGTTTTTTAGTATGCTCACAGACTTGTGCAATCACCACCACAATCAACTTCAGAACATTTCCATCACCTCCTAAAAAACCGTCGTACCCATTAACAGTCGTGCACACACTCAGCTCCAATCTGGAGTCTAGATATCCACTAAGCAATCCACTAATTTATTTTCTGTGTATAGCTTGCCTCCTATGGACGTTTCCTATAAATGGAATCATACAATATGTGGTGCTTTGAGATCTGGCTGTTTTATCCAATCGCTGTGTCGGGCTCAGAGTCCAGTTTTTGTGATCTCTATCAGATCTGGTGCAGCTCCTTTGGTGCGGCTGCTCGACCAACTCAGAAACTGAGATCACCCTCCTCACGTACACCCAACACGCATGGTGAGAAGCAGAAAGGATCCCTACAGGAGAAGAATAGGAGACACAGGACAGCTACTCGTTCCAAGCAGCAGTTTGGGAGTTCAGCTAGGTGATGTTGCAGGGATCTTTCTCTGCTGGCAGAGAATGCTCTTTGATTAGGACACAGTCTCCTTGGGAGTGGCTCCTGGTCTATTGTTGGTTACCGCCCCTGGCTAAACAGACAGATCCTGGCCAGATCCAGGCCAGATCCACCCCAAGGAATGTACTGTGAATGTGTGTCCCTCTGCTTCTTCCCCATCCCCGTTCAACTTCTCATAGCCTAGTGCCCCAACCCCCATCTTGTTTCAGATTTTTATTAAGCAAGCTCTTGGGGGGCGGGGAGCGGGGATAGTCATGTTGTCAGAAAAGCGGGCAAACTAATTATCCTCTATAATGTTTATTATTTATTCATGTTAGGTAGTTAGAATAGGGAAAAGGAGTCCAAAATGGCAGTGGCTAAAAGACAAGGAAGGAAAAAGCCCGCGAAAATAAAACAGAGGAAGGTCAAAGGAAGGTGCAAGGACCGGAGTGAGGACTTCCGGTAGAACAGCAGTCCTGGCCAAGTCCAGTTTGCACAGGGCAGGCCAGGGGGGAGAAGAAAAACATAAAAAGAGGCGGCAAAGGGCTCTTTTTCTCTTTCTCTCCCACGCGTGCCTGCGCTCATGCGCGCTCTCTTCCCCCGCCCCCAACGCGATGGGGCGCTCTTCTCTTTGCATCTTTGGATCAACGTGCCCTCACGCCTCGAAGATGGATTTTCCTGCTATCTTCTAAATAAAATAGAGCTATAACACTGATTTCTCTAAGAGCTATAACACGGTCTGTCCAAGACCTGAGAGCTGTGACGCGCTGAGGAGGTTTTAATGTCCATCACTCCAAATCCTTGTGACAAGACAAAGAACTGAGAAGCATACACTCACCTGACATTAATAAAATAGAATTCACACACACACACACACACACACACACTTTCAAAACACCAGAAAAAAAAAACAGGAGAACAGCTACAATCCAGGCTATGTGGTAAGCCACAGAACTCAGAAGAAGGCTTAGAACACCCATGGTAAGTGTCTCACTGAAGAATCCTGAATATCCTGTGCAGTTGGAACCCAGTTAAAACCTACTGTAATTTACTTCCTAAAACAATCACACTGGGTCTTCTCTCAAAGCCTCTTTTTAAAAAGGAGGGGGGAAACTGAGAAACACCATCCAATCCCAGTTCCGCAGCAGCCTCGCATACATTCTACAATGTTCATTTGGTATTAACACAAAAAAAATTTTCTGCTGCCCCACCTCATCACTTGGCTCTTCCTTCCTCTCACCTCCTTCTCTGTCTTCTATGATGAAGCAGCAACAAATTTCAGCTCCCAGTGACAGCTTCCCCAGGAAAAACTATACCCACTACACTGAACCAGCAAGACTCAAGGGATGGCAATCATAAGGTAATTTTATTTGTGTTGTGTCCCCTTTAATTTTTTTTCCAGAAATGACCTTTAAGTCTATGAAAAGACGCACATGCCTTCTCTCATAATAAGAAAGATGAATATTAAAATTATGTTGAGATGCCATTTCTCACCTATTGAATTGATAAAATGCCAAAAGTTTAAAATGCTTTGTTGTTGACGTTTTGGGAAAACAGGCACTCTCATACATTACTGGTGGGTTTAAAGGGTACAACTTCTCTGGAGGGTCTTTTAGCAATATTTACCAAATGCACTTAACCTTTGGCCCAGAAATTCCACTTTTAGAAAATGAGTTCCACCGATACACCTGTGTATGTAACCTGACATGTACAAATTTATACACACACATACACACAAAGTTTTCATTGCATCACTTTCTGTAATAGTGAAAGACTATAAATCCCAAGCATCTGGCAATGGGGAACAGGCTAAAAAACTATGGTACATTTAAATAAACTGGTACTGGTTTATATGGTACAGGTTAAATATGGCACAGGGTAAATAAACTATGGCACATCTACCATGAACTCTAGAATACTATGGAACTGTAAAGAAAAAGAAGATCTCTACATACTGATATAGAAGCTCTCCCAATTACATTGTCAAGTTAAAAAAAAAACACACGTGACTTCACAGAAGATATCCAGGAATCTATCCTTCTACCTAACAACTATTGGACCAGCAGGAATTGTCTAGAGGTGAATATTTTGGAACTGTGGAGTTCAGTCAGACACTTGGAACACTCGCAGCAGAGCCTGACAAAGGGACTGGTGATTTAGCCTCTTGCATAGCACTTGCCATGCCTCAGGCCCTCAGCAGGCAGCCTTGGGCACAACAGCCCACATTCCAGGGAAGATGTTCATGACATTAGATTGGGCAATGATTTGTTGGATGTGATACCGAAAGTACAGGCAAAAACAACAAAAATAAATATAATATGAGTTCATCAAAATTAAGCTTTTGTACATCAGGTTTCTGGTAAAGAATCCGCCTGCCAATGCAGGAGACCCAAGAGACATGGGTTCAATCCCTGGGTTGGGAAGATCCCCTGGGGGAGGAAATGGCAACCCACTCCAGTACCCTTGCCTGGAAAATTCCATGGACAGTGATGGGTTACAATCTGTGGGGTCACAAAGAGTCAGACACAACTGAGTGCACATGCGCGCGCGCGCACACACACACACACACACACACAATCAAAGCACACTACTGAGAAAGTGAAAAGACAACCCACAGGATGGGGAAAATATCTACAAATGATATATCTGATACAAGGTTAATATCCAGAATATATAAAGTACTCTTGCACCTCAACAATACAAAGTGGCTAACCCAAATTCAAAAACAGAGAAAGAGCTTGAATGAACTTTTCTCCAGAGGAGACAAATGGCCAAAAGGCACATGAAAAGGCACAGCATCAGCCGTTAGGAAATGCAAATCAACACTACGATGATACGCCACTTCACAAACATTAGGACGACTATTATCAGAAGCAAGCAGAACATAGGTGTTGGATGTGGAGAAACTGGAACTCTCCTCTCTGGCTGGTCAGAAGGTAAAATGGTACAGTCACTGTTAGAGAAACAGCCTGGCGGTTCCTCATAAAGGTAAACACACAGTTACCAAATAATCCAGCATTCTCCTTCTACGTTAAAATGGTAAATTTTATATTACTACTGTTTTACGGCAATTAAAAAAAAAAGGTCTGAAAGGTATGCTACATTTTTTGTAAGAATAGGAGATTCATATTTGCTTACTGCATAAAGAAATACTGGAGCAGTAAACATATAAAAACATTTACCTGTAAGAGGAGACATGAACTTGGGCAAACTCCAGGAGATGGTGAGGGACAGGGACACCTGGCGTGCTGCAGGCCATGGGGTCGCAAAGAGTCAGACACGACTTGGTGACTGAACAACAACAAGAGGAGAATGGCAATTGGGTAGACGGGGACAGGTGTGAGGCGGCTTTCTCCGTGTACACTATTCATATCATTTTATTTATTGACATATAGTTGATTTACAATGTTGTGTTAGTCTCTGGTAATCAGCAAAGTGATTCAGTTATACATTTATACATATATTTTTCAGGTTCTTTTCCATTATAGATTATTACAAGATAATGAATATAGTTTCCAGTCCTATTCATACTAGAACCTGACTGTTCATCTCCTTTATGTACGGTGCTGTGCCTCTGTCGATCCCAAGCTCCTAGTTTCTCTCTCTCACCCCTTCTCCCCTTTGGGAACCTTAAGTTTGTTTTCTATGTCTGTGAGTCTGGTCCTGTTTTGGCAATAAGTTCATTTGTATCATTCTTTTTAGACTTCACATATAAGAGATATCATTTGATATTGGTCCTTCTCTGCCTGGCTTTACCTCACTTACTAGGATAATCTCTAGGTCCAACTATATGGCTGCAAATGGCGTTTATTTCATTCTTTTTACAGCTGGATAATATTCCACTGTATATATGTACCACATCTTCTTTATTCAATCATCTGTCAATGAACATTTAGCTTGCTTCCACGTCTTGGCTATTTTCCATAGTGCTGCTATGAACACTGGTGTGCAAGTATCTTTTTGAATTAGCGTTTTGGTCTTTTCTGGATATATGCTCAGGATTGGGATTGCTGGATCATGTGGTAACTCTATTTTTAGTTTTTTAAGGAAATCCATGTTATTCTTCATAGTGGTCGTACACTATTCATATCATTTTTATTTTAAATCATGTGATGTATTACCTATACAAAATGAATACATTTTTCAAACAATAAGTAAAAATTATTCAGATATATTCTTCCCTGCCCCTCAATGAAAATGATAGCAGTCACATGACTTTTTCTGACCATGCTTACATAATTAAAGGTCCTGTAGTCATTTTAAATCACATAGTCTCAATTTCATTTCAAATAAAATGTTTATCCCATAAAATGATGAGAACTTCAAAGTTAATACAGGGTGAGCTCTCATCTCACAGACGACCTCTGCAGTGGGTATACCCTTTCGATGATGGAGGAGAGCACGGCCCACTTTCCCCTCTGCAGGTGTCCACCCCTCCTCACTGGGATTTTATTAACATTCTTGTCTGACCTTCCCCCCTAACTCCACCTTGAGGAGAGAGAAATGTTACTTTACCAGTAGTCATGAGGCGGTTTCACACTTTCTGTGCTCATAGATATTCAATGTTCTTCCCCTTCGGGGGTTCTTCATGGGTCCTGGGAAGATATCACCCACAGATCACTGTTGGATTTTCACCAGCAATTCCCTTGACCTGAAGGGAGGGACTCTATTGCAAGTCGTTTATTCACTTCTACCCACTGGGAACTGTGATGGGGCTCTGCCAACTTCTCCTCAATGAGCCTTTCACCCTTTCCAAGGCCATTAGGTCAGATTACACAATGACCCCAGTCAGGCGCTTGCCACATCTCATTCATGGGAAATACTCATGCATGGACTGCCTCACAAACTCTGGAAGAAAAGGCTGGTTACAGTCTACTAGGGGCTCGCCTTGCACCACCTCCCAGCAGCAAGCCTGCTTCAGCCCTCCATCTCTAGCTTTCCTCAGAAGGAGGCACCCATCAGCGCACTCGCTGTGACCTGGTAAGTTCAGAGGACACACAGGAAGCTTCCCCAGCGGCATCTCTCTTCTGATTTGAGGTGAGGGAGATATCTCATGTCTGCTTGTCTCCGTTGAGAAGGAAGCACGGTCCACACTCACCAACAGCTCTCTCCAAAGAAATCCTTTCAAAACTTCCTCTCCCTTATATTGGAGAAAATGCAACACCTTGGACAAATTATCAAAATTAACATAACCAATGAGAGCCAGATAGATACACACTCTAGATGTGATAACTCTGAGAAAAAAAATATATCATTAGTGTGGCATTTTGACTAGGGATTACAAACTGGATAGAATCATGAGAGAACAGTAAAACTCAAAATGATAACTGTTCTCTTAAATTAAAAAAAAAATTTTTTTTACAGTATTCTTCAAAACTGTCATTATTATAAAAGACAAAGAAATGCTCAGGAACTGTTCTGGATGAAGGAGATGAAAGAAACAATTAAATGCAATACGTCGACTGCAACCTCTAGTGGAGGAAAAAACAAGTGCTGTCAAGGACATTATGAAGTCATTTGACAAACTGTATAGTGAATGGTAGATTATTTTAAAGTACTGCTAATGTTAAAGGTCTTCGTGAGGTTAACAACTGTACTGGGGTCATGTAAGAGAATGTCATTTTCTTCAGTAAATATTCAGTGAAGTATCTGGAAACAAAGGGGCATAATGCCTGCAGCTTATTCTTAAATAATTTAGAAAAAAATAGAGAAGGATAATAAATCTCTCTTTAACAAAAAAGTAATATAAAATGTTTATAATATAAAATATAAACTGAAATCTGGATAAAAGGTAAACACGTGATTTTTTTGTACAATTCCTGCAATTTTCCTGTAAGTTTGAAAGTATTTCCAAATAAAAAGCTTTTTATTAAAAAAAAAAAAAACAAACTGCTCTCTTCTAAGTCTCACTGCTAACCCTGTGAAAAGTAGAGGGATCAAGAGTTACAGATCTGATTTTTAACAAATCTTTCTTTGTAATCACTTTAATATAAAAAAACAGTATACAAATAGAAAGCATTACTATGAAAACTGTTTGAAAACCAACTACACAAATGAACACTCGTGCACCCAGGCCATATCTTATTAAAGGGAACACTGTCAATATCTTAGGTACTCCCTCACCCACAGGTGGGCTTCCCAGATGGCTCAGTGGGAAAGTCTGCCTGCCAGTGCAGGAACCACAGGAGACTCAGGTTCGATCCCTGGGTCGGACATGACTGAGCACACACCCACAGGTGCCTTTTCCCAGCCACACCTCCATCATTCCACTCCAAGTAATCACTATCCTGAATTTTGTGATGCTTGTTCTTTTCCTCATGTTTATCACATATGTATGTAGAGTTTTACAATGTAAATTTTAAATGTGCCTCTTTTACATTTTAAGCAAATAGAAGGTACTGTGGTATGAATTTTGTGTCCTCCCCCATCAAATTCCTATGTTGAAACCTAGCCACCAAGATGATAGCATTAGGAGATGGGGCCTCTGGGAGGTGATTAGGTCATGAGTGTGAGACCCTCATGAATAGGATTACTGATCTTACGAAAAAAAACCCCAGAGCTCCCCAGACCCCCTGCCATATGAGGCTGTAAGTCTGCAACCAGAAGCTGGCTCTTACCCAACCATGCTGGCCACCCTAATGTTGGACTTCCAGCCTCCAGAACTGTGAGCAGTAAATTTCTGCTGTTTATAAGCCACTCTGTCTACAGCATTTTGTTACGGCAGCCTGAATGGACTAAAACAGGATGATATAACATTTAGTTCTCTATGACTTGCTTGTTTTTACTCAACACTAAATTTCTGAGATTCACTCACACTAATGAGCGCAGCTAAGGTTCATTAATGTTCATTACTATAAGATAGATCAATGTGTGACTATACCATGGTCTCGCATCCAACTTCCCAACGATGAACATGGTGTTGCTTCTATGTTTTAGTCATTCTTAGGTAATATTGCTGTTCTAATTGGACTGTTCTTGGACCACTTTTTAAAACAACCGTCTCTGCTGGCACCGCTTTGCAGTGCACTTACTGTCCATGTATCTGTGGGGTCTGATTCTGGATTCTGCTCCAGTCATCTATTTCTCTATTCCTGTGTCAGTTCAACACTGTCTCAATTACTATGCCTCTAGGGTAAATTTTAAGACACTGTAGTAACCTTACTATTTTTCCTTAGGAATGTTTTGGTTATTCTTAGATCTTTGCTCCTTCACATCAATTACAGATTTAGCATCTCAAATTCAAAGCAAAACTCTTGTTGGGGAACTGGAATTTTAGTGACTCTTTGGGTAGAATTGGCATTCTTACACAATATTGAATCTTGCCTATCCACATAAGATAGCTCTACACTTACTTAGATCTCTTGAATAAACTCTTTTAATTTTCCCAAGGTAGTTCATAATTTTTGGTGTTATAGTAAATGGAATTTTTAAAAATTATATTTCTAATAGATTTTTTCCTAGTGTTTGACAGTAATTGAATTTTTATTAGTGCTGGAGTATCCAGTGACCTCGCTCAACATTTGTATTTATTCTAATAATTCACCTGCTGATTATTTAGCTTTTCTATATTGACAATCATATCATTTCTAAAAATGTTAGCTTCTTTTTTACAAATGTTATACTTTCTTTTTCTTCTTACATTACTTGACAATAACCCTCAATACAAAATTTGAATAGAAGTGATGATTTGGGATATCTTTATCTTACTCCTAATACAAAAGAAATGTTAACATTTCACAATTAAGTTTATTTGCTGTCAGTTTTTGGAAATGGGCTTTATTGGGCTATAAGAGTTCCTTCATATT
The DNA here is from genome assembly GCF_033118175.1 of Dama dama. NCBI lineage: Eukaryota > Metazoa > Chordata > Mammalia > Artiodactyla > Cervidae > Dama > Dama dama. The sequence goes on along the minus strand of NC_083710.1, from coordinate 79,928,533 downwards.
ACTCGCTTGTTAAGAGTGTTCTCTTTTCATTTTTCTGCAATTAAGATGATCATCTTAATAATAAAGGGTTTCATCCTTTATTCTTCTCATCTAGTTAACTTACATATATTAATTGTAACAAAATGGATTTTTGAATGCCAAACTAACTTGCAGTTCTGGGATGAATCCAATTTCGTCATAACATATTTGTCATTTTTATTCATCACTGGATTCAATTTGCTAAGATCTTTTCTAGGATTTATAAATGAGATGCGCCTATAAGTTTCTTCTCTTGTACTATCTTTGTTAGCTTTTGGTGCTGCTTTAAGTCAATATCTTTCATAAGGAATAAAGAAAATTTCATAAAGAAACAGGACTGAGAGTGACAATAAACAGGATCCTTGATATTAAAATAATTACTCTCTTATATTAGAATAATAATTACCATCTTCCTACTCCCCTTTTCTTATTCCCTCTTCTTATTTATAGAGAATAATATAAAAGAATAACAACAAAAAAAAAAGAATAACAATGTATACTATGTCACATCTTTTTCTCCAAGCTTTCATATTCTGTAGAATTTGAGCAAGTACAGGGAAAAAGTGTAAATAATAACAGACAGAATTAAATACTTAAGTTATAATTCCTAATTTCTAATCAAACTATCTACCTAAACCAGTTTGCCTACTAATAAAGAGTAAAAACTGTACTTTGGAAATAAACGGTGCTCTATAATTTTCCACTGAATTCTTTAGGACAGTTTCTTAGTATCATGTCATGCCAAGAGTTAATATGTTATTCCACTTAGCAAGATATATCAATGAATAAGCATGAAAAATAATTTTAAGAAATACTGATAGAAAAAAAATAAAGGCAAAGACCAACATATCTTGCTGCTTCCTTGAAAAGTTTAACTGCAGCTGCTGAAATAATTCACAGATTAGCTCCATAGTACACAAGAGAAAAGCTGGACTTGAAGTGAAAGTTGGACTTGAAAGTTGCATTTGTTAAGTACAAACAAGACTGTTGACTCAGTTCTCAACGGGAAAGGTAATGTCCTTGGCCCAGCAGTTCAAAACCTAAACCAAAGAAATGTTGTATAAACTATCTAATCACAATCTGAATGAAAATAGGTTTAATTATATTCTAATCGTTCCAGAATAGGAAACCTGAAGTAAATGTGTAAAAACTTTACCTCTCACTACCTTATTTTGAAACTGCGAGCCATTATTTTCCAAGACTGCCATTTTAAAAGTTATAAAAGCAATAGGAAATCGCTGAGTTAAACACACACAGCGCAGTTATTTAGGCATCAGTTCTCACACTCTGGAACCTTCCACAGGTCACATGGCTACATGATATTCCCAAGTCATGGATTTTGCTGTTTGATCTCTGATGCCGCCTAAAGATATTTCAGAGCTCCTGAAGCTGGGCAGTTCTCTGAATACACTAAGTATACATATGAAGCAGCTCAAATGCGCCAGTGCTTCCATCAACAACCACTTCAAAGGTCATTAATAACTTACAGGTGTGAGGGTGGAAATGCCCTCTGCACTCCGCTGCCCCTTCCTGAACTCTCCTTACTCTCTCTGGGCCATTTTTGTAACAGTGAGTTCTTAACTTGATATTTCTCTTTCTCCATTTTCTTTTCCCTGGCTCTTGGGCTTTTAAGATGACATTCCAAAATCTTCTAAGAAACACAAAAGCAGACAAAAATGTCCCAGTGTGTTATTTCTAAGGGCTTTTTAAATTTCTTACTAGTTTCTTCAGAGTAGGGGAAAACAAGTTAAATCCTTCTGGAGAAGACACCTAAAAGGAAATGGAAACCTGGAGGAGGAAATGACAACCCACTCTAGTATTCTTGCCTGAAATATCCCATGGACAGAAGAGCCTGGTGGGCTGCAGTAGTCCAGGGGGTCACAAAGAGTCAGATATGACTGAGCAACTGAGCACCATCACCACCAGACTGATTTAAGAAACAATATGTGTATAACCGATTTGCTTTGTTGTGCACCTGAAACTAACAAAATATTGTATATCAACTATACAAACTAACAAAATATTGTATATCAACTATACACCAATTAAAAATTAAAAAAAAAAGAAATGGAAAGACAGAACAGGTGGACAGTAAAAATCTGCATGGTTTGAAACACTGGAAAATTCTGATGGACTCTAACATCTGCTTGGTTTCCACTATTTTTGAAGACAGGCTCTAAAACTTTACTGGCATCTCCAAAAGTGGAAGTGAATTGTGTGTGAGAGAGAAGCTTGATTATATACCTAAATCAAAGTTTCTAAACAGTGTAACTCTTCACATTCTGAACCAGAAATTCTTTGTGGGGGCTTTTGTGTGCATTGTAGGGTACACAGCGGCATCCTTGCCTCTAGCCACTAGGCGCCAATAACAGGTTCCTCTCCCAACTGTCACAACCAAAAATACCTCCAGACACTGACAAACGTCCCCTGAGTTGCAAAATCAACTCGAGATCAGTTGAGAACCACTGATCTAGATGGGGGTGTCATCTGATCTTGAGCCTATACATATGCATCCAACTCCACACTAGGGCAAGACAGATAAGACAGGTAAATGCATGCTTACTCACTGGGTGAAGGGATATTTACACAGTGCTGAAGCATCACTCTGCCGGAGAAGGCAATGGCACTCCACTCCAGTACTCTTGCCTGGAAAATCCCATGGACAGAGGAGCCTGGTAGGCTGCAGTCCATGGGATCGCTAAGAGTCGGACAGGACTGAGCGACTTCACGTTCACTTTTCACTTTCATGCACTGGAGAAGGAAATGGCAACCCACTCCAGTGTTCTTGCCTGGAGAATCCCAGGGACAGGGGAGCCTGGTAGGCTGACATCTGTGGGGTCGCACAGAGTCGGACACGACTGAAGTGACTCAGCAGCAGAAACATCACTCTGCAGCTTACTTGCAACCACAATGGAGAAAATTAGGAAATAATTGGCAACAGCAAACCTAACAAAGTGACCAATGCTGCATCACTAGTAATGGGACGAGCTGACATTATATATATTTAACCTAAATCTAATCAAGTCTCTAGACCTACATCAAGTTTATAGAAAAGAAAAAGGATACAGCAGGTTAAGTGACACCATAAAGAAACAGTCAGATCAGATAAACACAAAACGTGAGAGGTTATAACAAAGGTAGCCTGGAACTTCCAAAAACTTACTGTAATAAAAAGAAAATCAGAAGTGAGGGACTACTCTAAATAAAAAAATAAAAATAAAGTGATATAACAATGTAGAAACATTTCATTTTATATTTTTTGAGCTATAAAAGATATTTCTTGAAACAATGACAGAAATATGAATATTAACTAAATATCAGATAGGAGCTAAGTTGTGATAATGGTAATATATTTATATTAGAAAATATCCTTATTCTTAGCAAGGGCATGCTGACACTTTAGGGGTGAAATTTCATGATGTCACTTAGTACAGCCAAATACGTTTTAAAAGTTTCAAGATAAAAGATTAGTGGAAAACCAACCCAATCAAAATATGTGCAGAAGACCTAAATAGACATTTCTCCAAAGAAGACACACAGATGGCTAACAGGCCCATAAAAAAGATGCTCAATGTCGCTAATTATTAGACAAATGCAAACTAAAACTACAATGAGGAACCATCTCACACTGATCAGAAAGGCCATCAATAAAAAGACCACAAATAACAAATACTAGAGAAGGTGTGGAGAAAAGGGAACCTTCCTACACTGTTGGCGGGAAGGTAAACTGGTGTAGTCACTATGGAAAACAGTATGGAGGGTCCCCAGAAAACTACAAATAGAATTACCATATGATCCAGAAATCCCATTCCTGGTCATATATGCAGAAAAAAACTAAAATTCAAAAGGATACATGCACCCCTATATTCATAGCAGCACTATTCACAATAGCCAAGACAAGGAAACAGCCTAAATGTCCATCAACAGATACGAAGGGATAGAGAAGATGAGGCATATACACAATGGACTATGACTCAGCCATAAAAAAGAATGGAATTATGTCATTTGCAGCAACATGGATGGACCTACAGATTATCATACTAAATGAACTAAGTCAGAAAGACAAAAACCACATGATATCACTTATATGTGGAATCTAAGATATGACACAAATGAACTTATCTACAAAACAGACTCACAGACCTAGAGAAAAGATTTGTGGTTGCCAAGAGGGAGGGAGATTGAAGGAGGGATGGATTGGGAGTTTGGGATTAGCAGATGCAAACTGTGATACACAGAATGGATAAACAATGGTTTTACTGTATACAATATCCTATGTAACCATAAAGGAAAGGAATATGAAAAAGACTATATATATATCACTTTGCTATATACCAGAAATTTATACAACACTGTAAATCAACAACACTTCAATAAAAAAAATTTTTAAAGAATAGGAGAAAACAAAGATAAAAGCATGGACTAAACCAAAACTAATGTATAGGTAAAACTGTCTCTCAGATAAACCTTGCATTTGAGATCTTTCAGTCTTATCCCAAGCCCCAAGCAGCCAGACGCTTTCCTGTGGCCCCTCAGTTGCCCAGCAGCCCCCTAGAACATACTGCGGACCATGACTGTGACATTTCCCAACCCCTGACTTTCATCAGAATTTTCCTGAATACTCCATGAAACTAAAGAACAAAACATTAGATTCTAGACAACATTAAATTACAAATGCATAATTATCGCTGTTAGCATTCTAACTGCTGCTGCTGCTGCTAAGTCACTTCAGTCGTGTCTGACTCTGTGCGACCCCACAGACAGCAGCCCACCAGGCTCCCCTGTCCCTGGGATTCTCCAGGCAAGAACACCGGAGTGGGTTGCCATTTCCTTCTCCAATGCATGAAAGGGAAAAGCGAAAGTGAAGTCACTCAGTCGCATCCGACTCTTAGCGAGTCGTCATGGACTGCAGCCCACCAGACTCCTTCGTCCACGGGATTTCCCAGGCAAGAGTACTGGGGGGGGGAGGTGCCATCACCTTCTCCAGCATTCTAACTAGGAAGCACTAAACATAACCCCTTACTTGAGGTCAAGGACTTAAATTAGAAACTTCAGGCACTTTGGTGGCATACCAGTGGCTCACAACCTTCTTAAAGCCAAGCCTTATGAAAAATTTGTCTAGGGAAAAAAAAAAGCTGTCTACTTCATAAGGTCTTATTTTTACTATATAGCTTCCTGACTCAAAAACCAAAATAATACAAAAAATAAAAATTCACTGAGAAGTCTCAGCTACTTCTCCAGTCCCTCTTATTCTATAGACATAACCGTTTTTATTAATTTTCTGTATTTCAATCCAGTATTTCTTTATGTAACATAGACAAAATATATTTCCCCCTTATAAAAAGGTAGAACAATATACAAACTTCTCAGCTCCTTTCTTTTTCAACTTTTCATTATATCCTAGAGATCTCTATACACACCAGTATGATGAGTTTTTCTTCATTCTCTTTTACAGCTGCATTATATTGTATTTTGTAGATAATCCCATTATTTAACCAGTTCCCTACTACCAGACACTTGCATTGTTCCCAGCCTTTCACTATGTATTGTAAGAATGATATCCTAATATACCACAAAGAGTCGGACATGACTGAAGCGACTTAGCACACTTAGCATACATCCTAATATATGCTGATGTATCTGTAGGATAAATACCTAGAACTGACAATGCTAGATCAAAGGGGGTGGTAGACAGAATAAGGGGCCCCCAAAGATGTGAACTGGACATGGAACAACAGACTGGTTCCAAATAGAAAAAGCAGTACGTCAAGGCTGTATATTGTCACCCTGCTTATTTAACTTCTATGCAGAGTACATCATGAGAAACACTGGGCTGGAAGAAGCACAAGCTGGAATCAAGATTGCCGAGACAATATCAATAATCTCAGATATGCAGATGACACCACCCTTATGGCAGAAAGTGAAGAGGAACTAAAAAGCCTCTTGATGAAAGTGAAAGAGGAGAGTGAAAAAATTGGCTTAAAGCTCAACATTCAGAAAACCTAAGATCATGGCATCTGGCCCCATCACTTCATGGGAAATAGATGGGGAAACAGTGGAAACAGTGTCAGACTTTATTTTTTGGGCTCCAAAATCACTGTAGATGGTAACTGCAGCCATGAAATTAAAAGACACTTACTCCTTGGAAGGAAAGCTATGACCAACCTAGACAGCACATTAAAAAGCAGAGACATTACTTTGCCAACAAAGGTCCATCTGGTCAAGGCTCTGGTTTCTCCAGTGGTCATGTATGGATGTGAGAGTTGGACTGTGAAGAAAGCTGAGCGCCGAAAAATTAATGCTTTTGAACTGTGGTGTTGGAGAAGAGGAGAGTCCCTTGGACTGCAAGGGGATCCAACCAGTCCATCCTGAAGGAGATCAGTCCTGGGTGTTCATTGGAAGGATTGATGCTGAAGCTGAAACTCCAATACTTTGGCCACCTCATGTGAAGAGTTGACTCATTGGAAAAGACCCTGATGCTGGGAGGGACTGGGGGCAGGAGGAGAAGGGGACGACAGAGGATGAGATGGTTGGATAGCATCAGTGACTCAATGGACATGGGTTTGGGTGGACTCCGGGAGCTGGTGATGGACAGGGAGGCCTGGCGTGCTGCAGTTCATGGGGTTGCAAAGAGTCAGACACGACTGAGCAACTGAACTGAAGTGAACTAAATCTTTATTATTTGAATTTATTTTTATTTAATGTTTAAAGTTTTCCTCTTATATGTTTTGCATATTCAAAAGACTTCAGCATGGCCTGTTTTAGTATATCAATAATCCAATAAGACTGCTTCCTAATCTCAAGGGCCAAATGGAGTGGTTAACTTGTTTTTCTTTCTTATTTCTGCACAGATGCTTCAAATGGAGGAAAATTCCAGTGTGAGAAAGACACAGAAGATGGCAAAATAAAATTCTAGGTAATGTAACACAATTTTAGCAAGCTTTACTGCTGTACTTAAATTCATGAAAATAATTTAAAAATCCATAAATTTGCTGAGAATTACAAATTATTACATGAATACTTTTTTTATCCCAAGTGTTTTCTTTTGAATTTCATTTTTGAGAAATCTATACCTGTGTTTATAGCAGGATATTCTTTCTCTTTTTTTAAAGTTTGGGCTATTTTTTTTTTTACATTTTTTATATTCTTTTCTTCTATGATTCATCACAGAATACTGAATACAGTTCCCGGTGCTATACATTAGGATCCTGTCATTTAAGGCATTCATTTAATTAAAACATATTAAGAACCATTTCTAGATACAGTGAAGCAACAACACGAAACTGAGTTACTACTAAATAGGACAGGAATTCAAGCAACTCAAAATACGGAAGCTACATCATTTAGGTAATTTTGCACAAAAACTATTTTGTTTATAATTTAAACATTGTGTTTTCTTTTTTTTTTTTTTTTTTACTTTTTATTTATTTGGTTGCCCAAGGCCTTAGTTGTAGCATGTGGGATTTAGTTCCCTGACCAGGGATTAAACCTGGGTCCCCGGCATTGGGAGTGTGGAGTCCCAACCACTGAACCACTAGGGAAGTTGCTTGTGTTTACTTTTTATACAAAGTTGCTTTCAAATTTAAGTTTTCCAAAGAATGTTGACATAGTTGTCGGGATTTTAAAAATCATTTGCAAATGCTATTTGATGATTTAAAAAAGCCCTTTTTATGTTCTTGGGAGTGAGCCTATGTTAGCCTTTGCATTGGAGCTTATTTTTACTAGGGTCTACTGAATGTTGGCCACCAGACACTGAGACTAGTAAAGGGGGGCATGAGCCAGAACACAACAAGCTGCATTGAGCATCTCATCCACTCCTGTGATGTCAATGGCCATAAAGTGACCCTGAAGTCTGTGACCTGCCCCTTAGCAGATGCACACTTCCAGCTGCCTTCTTGACATTTCCATTAGGATATCCCAAAAGAACCAAAATGTGAATTTTAATGCCCCTAAGCTGAATGCATCATCTCTTCCTCGAAAACCCACAGCTCCTTCCGAATTCTGTTGCAATCTGTTCTTTCATCTTTTGTCTCATCAATTTTATCTTGCACTGTTTTGCTTTTTCACACTACATTAGCTGTCAAGCACTTTTTTTTTGAAGTATAATTTACAAGGTTGTGTTAGCTTCAGGCGTACAGCAAAGTGATTCATATATATATATATAATTTATAACCTCACAGGTTATTATAAAATACTGAATATAGTCCTCTGTGCTATACAGTAGGTTCTTGTTTATCTGTTTTATACATAGTAGTCATGTATATCTTTTAATCCCAAATTCCTAATTTATCCCTTTCCCCTCTTTCCTCTTTGATAACCATTAACTTTGTTTTCTATGTCTGTGATTTTTTTAATCTTCCTATGAAATACATTTCAAAAGCATAACAGCTTGCAACTATCATTATTTCTGTAATATTTTAAAGTCTTTTAATTGTGTGTTATTTGAAACATATAGAAAGTATCAGAAAATTAAATGATACCTAAAGATATTACCATTTTGCATATTTGACTCAAATCACCTTTTTTTAAAAAAGGAAAGAATGTTACAGATTTTTTGCCCATGCTGATTGAATCCATGCCCCTGGCACTGAAAGTGCAGAATCTTAACCACTGGACTGCCAGGGAAGTTCCCGTAACTGAAGTCTTACCTTACCTGTATACTCTACCTCCACAGGGATAACCACTAACTTTTTTTTTTTTATTGGAGTATAGTTTATTTTAAATGGGGTTGTATCGCTTCTCGGCCTTTTGGCTAAGATCAAGTGTAAACGGGGTTTAGTTTCAGCTGTAGAGCAACTTGAATCAGTTATAAATATACATATATTCACTCTTTTTAAAATTCTTTTCCAATGTAGATCATTACAGAATTATCAAAAAGAGCTCCTGGTCCTATACAGTAGGTCCTTATTAATTGTCTATTTTATATATAGTATTGGACTGATGCTGAAGCTGAAACTCCAACACTTTGGTCACCTCATGTGAAGAGCTGACTCATTAGAAAAGACCCTGATGCTGGGAGGGATTGGGGGCAGGAGGAGAAGGGGACAGAGGATGAGATGTCTGGATGGCATCACCGACTCAATGGACATGAGTTTGAGTAAACTCCGGGAGTTGGTGATGGACAGGGAGGCCTGGTGTACTTCGATTCATGGGGTCGCAAAGAGTCAGACACGACTGAGCGACTGAACTGACTGACTGACTGAGTGTATATATGTCAATCCTAATCTCCCAGTTTATTCCCTCACACTGCCTTCCCACTGGTAATGATAAGTTCAACTACCATCTTAAAGCTTTGTATATTCTTCTCATCTTTTTTGGCTTTCACATGTTCATTATTATGTTCTAGAAATTTATATGAATAATATACAGCATGTATCATTCTAAAACCTACTTTTTTCACATATATGTCTGAGATTCATGTTGATCATATAGATACAGTTCATTTATTTTAAATGCTGTATGGTGGCCCCTTGTATGAATAAACCACAATTTATGTTCTCATTTTCCTATTGATTTACAGGTTATTTCCTATATATGATATTACAAATAGTGATGTAACAAAATCCTTCAACATGTCTCCTTGCACAGATGTATAAAAATGTCTTTAAAGCAGACACATTTGTACCAGAACTTAGCTAGAACTTAAGTCATATGGCCACATCCACCTGCAAGAGAGAATGAGAAATGCCATCTTTACTCCGGATGGCCATGTATCCAACAAGGAATTAGGGCTTCCATTTCCAAGGAAGAAGGAAAAAACAGATACTGGTATTGCGGAAAGCAACTAGCAACCAACAGCTGCTGCCATTTTAAGTATTTCCAAATGTCTTTGAAAACTTCAAAGAGGTCATTCCAATTTATATTCCCATCAACAATGAATAAGAGTTCCAATTTCCCCACATGTTCTCCAATAACTTTGGCTATCAAATATATTAATTTACCAATCTGACTGATGTAAAATAGTATCTCCCTGTTGTTTCAATTTGCATTTCCTTGATTACTACTAAGTATAAACATTATTAACCATTCTTGTTTCCAATTCTTTGAAATAATTTCATCATTTTTCTAGTTGGTTGCCTAGAAATTTAAAAAAAATTTTTGGCTGCACTGGGCCTTCGCTGCTGTGGTGGGGCTTCTCACTGCAGTGGTTTCTCCTATTACAGACCATGGGCTCTGAGGTGCATGGGCTCAGTAGTTGCAGAGCACAGGCTTGGCTGCCCCCAGCAAGTGAAAACCTCCAGGACCAGGGATCGAACCCGTGTCCCCAAATGGGCAGGAGGATTCCTAACCACTGGAGCACCATGGAGGTCGACCTACACATCTTTTATTGCAGGAGTCTACACATATTCTTGATACCAATTTGCTCTGAAAATAATTTCAACCAGTCTTTGGTGTGAGTATTCCATTTTTAGATGGTTATCTTCTATTATGAGAAAATTTTAACTTTAATGTAGCTATTGCAGAGACTGCAAGTTGTCTACCAAAATGCACTCTCTCTCTCTTCCACAATGACAGCGGGGGCCAGATATGTCTACTCAGTTAAGCTGTATTTCCCAGCCTCCCGTGCAGCCTGGTGACTAAGTTGCCAACACTAGAATGTACCTGGTAGTAATGTATGTGCTGCTGGGTATCAGCCTTAAAATGATGCACGTTTTTGATCACTTGTCTCTTCAACTTCCTTGACATTGTCATGTTGAAGTTAAAATCTAGACCAACACTGCAAGCTATATGTTGAGCTACCCAACTAGTCTGGGTCTCCATGAGGGCTTTATAAAGCAAAGCCTATAAAACTACCCTGAACTATTACATCAAAGAGAAATTAATTTCTCTTATTTGCTGCTGCATTTGGGGTATCTTTTTTTTTTTTTTAAACAGATACCTGGCCAAATATGCCAAACACGTTTAAGAAGGATTTCTTAGATAACAAACCATAACAATGTGCTGTGCTGTGCTTAGTCACTCAGTTGTGTCCAGCTCTTTGTGACCCCACAGACTGGAGCCCGCCAGGCTCCTCTGTCCATGGGGATTCTCCAGGCAAGAATACCGGAGTGGGTTGCCATGCCTTCCTCCAAGAGATCTTCCCAACCCAGGGGGGATCGAACCCAGGTCTCCCTCCTTGCAGGAGGATTCTTTACCGACTGAGCTACCAAGGAAGCCCAACAAACCAATAGCAATTATTTTAGGCTGATTATTCTTTGTATGTAATATAAAAAGTTCCTCTTGAGGAAATTTATAAAGTTCCTTTTTATAAATAAAAAAAAAATTCTTCCTGAATTTTTAAAATAAATTTTAAGTTTTGTTTTTCAAATACAGGCTTTCATACTGAAATGTGGTTCGTGAATAGGTAAGGTAAGGATTTATAGTTTTATATGAAACCAGCTGATTGTTTCAGCACTGCTTATTGAGTGTTCCATCCCACTGATTTATAACCACCTCTGTTATCCACCAAATTAGCAGAGACACATGACCATCTTCTGTTCCACTGATCTCTGCTTATAACTTCGTGCCACTGACACATTGCTATGATTACTAAAACTTTATACTAAATCTTAATCGTCAAGTAGACAAAGCCCTTATTGTTTTTCAAACTTATCCTGGTAATTCTTGACATTTTACCCTTCCATTTAACTTTTAACATTCATTTGTCAAATCACACACACACATGCACATATACAACTATTAGGATTTATGATATAGATGCACTGAACGCATGAACTAACAGAGTAAGAAATTACATCTTTACAAAACTGAGTCTTCTCACTCATGAGCATGTTACATCTCTGTATTACATATGCCTTTATAATTTTCTCCATAAAGATCTTCAACATCTTTTGTTAGATATATTCCAAGGCCCCTTAGGTTTTGGGCCAATTCATATGGCATTTTTTTCTAATTTCATGTTCAACTTTGTCTGTTGTTGGCATGTGGGAATATTGTCAGTCTTTTTAATACTTGGATTTAATACTCCGGACTTCCCTGGTGGCTCAGATAGTAAAGCGTCTGCCTACAATGCAGGAGACCCATATTCAATCCCTGGGGCGGGAAGAGCGCCTGCAGAAGGAAATGGCAACCCACTCCAGTATTCTTGCCTGCAAAATCCCATGGACGGAGGAGCCAGGTAGGCCACAGTCCATGGGGTCGCAGAGTCAGAGTGACTTCAACAACTGAGCAACTTCACTTTCTTCTTTTCTTTCTTTTAATACTTAGCCTATAATCTACAATTTTTCGAAATTCTCGTCAATTTTAATGCTTTTGGTTTTTGTTCTTGACCCACCACGCAGCTTGCATGGAATCTTAAGTTTCCAGATCAGGCATTGAGACCGCGCCCTCAGCAGTGACAGCACAGAGTGCCTAACCACTGGACCACCAGGGAACCCCCTAATGTTTTGGTCTTACTAGATATTCTATGTAGGTAATCATGGTGAATAGTAACAACTATAATTTTCTTTTTCAGTCTTCATGTTTTTCATTCCTTTTGCTTTTCTTATTGCCCTGGATAGACTCTTCAGTAAAATGTGGAACAGAATTTATATTAGCATCCTAGTCTTGGTCCTGACTTGAGGGGAACACTTTCTAATGCTTCTTTGTTGTGTTAACAGAATTCGTTAATTGTTCCTACTTAGATAAACTTTGAGTATGTTTTTTTTTTATGAGTATGTTTTAAATTTCATCAAAACTTTTTTCTGAATCTTTTAAGATGATTATATCATTTACTTCCTCTAATGTTTGTGGTAGATTATATCCTTCGATTTTTTACTGGAAGACCATCCTTGAATTCCTGAAATAAATTCTCTTTAACTAAGACAGTGGTTTTTAGACATGACACATTTCATCTGCTCATGCTTTATTTAGGATTTTTCCATTATAAACAGAGTGAAACCAGACCATAATTCTTTCCCTTATAATCCCTGTTAAATTTTACCACCTTCATCAAATGAGTTGGGAAACTTGCCTTATTTTTTAAAATTTTATTAAAACTGCTTGCATAAAATAGGAGTTAACCTGTTCCTTGAATGTTAAAAGTCATCATGAGCCTTTAAAGGTTTAAAAGCCTGGTGTGTTCCACTATGGTACAGGCATGCATGCTAAGTCATTTCAGTCGTGTCTGATTCTTTAGCCTACCAGTCTCCTCCGTCCATGGGATTCTCCAGCCAAGAATACTGGAATAGGTTGCTGTGCCCTCCTTCAGGAGATCTTCCCAACCCAGGGATGGAACTCGTGTCTCTTACATCTTCTGCAATGGCAGGTAAGTTCTTTACCAGGAGCGCCACCTAGGAAGCACCCCCATCATCCACTATGGAAATTTTTTAAATAAATAATTACATTTAATAGTTGTATGCTCATTTAGGTCTTCTCTTTTTTCTTAAAGCAATGAATCAGATAAAGAATAGATGAGACTCCAGTACCATGTTGAACAGAACTGGTGAGAACTGACATCATTACCTTGTTTCCAATCTCAAGGGGGAAGGTATTCAGCCTTTTCCTTTGAGTATTATATTAGCTGTGCTTTTTTAAAATAATTTTTAAAATGTATAATTATTTTGGCTGTGCTGGGTCTTTGTTGCCCCGCAGGCTTTTCTCTAGTCACAGCAAGCCGGGGTTACTCTTCATTGCATTGTGCAGGCTTCTTATTGCAGTGGCTTCTTTTGTTGAGTACCACAGGCACCAAGCTTCAGTAGTTGCGACACGTGGGCTCAATAGTTGCGGTTCCCAGGCTCTAGAGCACAGGTTCAGTAGTTGCAGCCAATAGGCTGAGTTGCTCCATGGCACATGGAATCTTCCTGGATCAGGGATCGAACTCGAGTATCCTGCGTTGGTGGGCACTGGAGTCTTTACCCCTGAGCCACCAGAAAAGACCCTAGCTGTGGTTTTTTTATAGCTGTCTTTATCTAGTTGAGAAAGATGCCTGCTAAGTCTACTGAGAGTGTTTATCATGAACTACTCATTTATTTTCTACACTATATTTTCTCTGTTATGTTCCCATGATGTTTTAAACACCCAACACTGGTCATTATCATTATTATTTTATGCATGCAATAACTGTTTTAGTGTTCCCACACACTGATCATCAACTTCTTTATGCACCATTTCTTCTTGCCATCTACTCTTTTCCTTTGAGGTTTAACAGACTCCCTCTTTCTGTACCTCTTGTAACTTTTATTATGATTCTCCAAGATGAGTGGTAAATTCCCACACTTTTTTGTCTAAAAGTATTTTTTTAAGCCCACACTTTTAAATAAGAGGTTCGCTGGGTATATGGCATTCTGAGTTATAGCTATTTTCTCTCAATCCTTTCAAAATATTATTCCTTTATCTTCAGATGTGTCTTGTTAATGTTGAAAAGTATGCTGTTAGCGTAAATGCTTTCTTTGTAAGCAATCTTTTATAGTTTCTGATGTTATCTTGCTCATCTTTGAAGACTCCAAAAGAATTTATTGGTTTTTTTTTTTTTTTTTTTTTGGTATTTCTTTTAAGGTAAATGCTATACTTTATAGAGTATTTAGTCATTCCCCGTGCTTTAGTATTACTTACCTCATGTTGTCTGGGGCTTCCCTCATAGCTCAGTTGGTAAAGGATCCGCCTGCAATGCAGGAGACCCAGGTTCAATTTCTGGGTCAGGAAGATGCCCTGGAGAAGGAAATGGCAACCCGCTCCAGTATTCTTGCCTGGAGAATCCCATGGACAGAGGAGCCTGACGGGCTACAGTCCGTGGGGTCACAAGAGTCAAACACGACTTAGTGACTAAACCGCCCCACCACCACCTCGTATTGTTTAGTCATTTTACATAACTGCCTTGACTTCCCCATTAGAGAGCAAGCTACCTGGTGGTGTATAAAAGGCTGTGAATCTTTTCCTAGAAAGAAGCACCATGCTCCCTTGTGGAATGTGGAGTGGCACAATTGGAAAAAAAAAAAAAAGACAGAGATCAAAATGCCTTATCTGAGTTTAGTAACAAAGGCCTGTCTCAGGGAGTGCCTAGATATCAATTTGTTGACAACTGGCTAATGTTTAAGTACAAACAGCAAGTGAGTACATTATCTATGTATTGACTATTCTGTGCACAATTTATTGTTTGGCTTTCGATGGATGGCTGGCATTCTTACTAAAAATTGTTTAAACATCAAAAAGGTATTCACTAAGTTCAACAAAGTTTTCATCTGCCAATATGGTCATTTATAGTGTGTATATAGATCTACCTCTGAGTGAATAGTTGGGGAACAGTCCCAACTAGTCCCTAAATGTACAGTCTAAGCTGCTTTCATCACTGGCATTCAAACACAGCTGAGCAATTTCTGAAAGAACAGGAAAACCACCACTGGAAATCTATTTACATGGAAGACTGAGAAGACTCCTGGAAGTAAACTTATTATCTTGAGCAAAGAGATTAGGTAGCTTGATCTTGAAACAAAGTCTTGGTGCTCAGAAGAGATGAGTAATTGTGAATGTACCACAGTTCTTGAGACTAGTCAGGATTCTTAGCTCAGACTACTGTGGATTCAAATCTAGGTTCTAAGGAGACAGAGGGCTGTAAACACAAAGGGGAAATACCTTTTTCTATTAAAACCATTGACAGAATACACTGCAGACCATTCTGGAACCCTCTAACAGAGCGTATCACAGATATCAACAATGAACACTGCAGAGGACTGGCCTCTCCACATTGCCAGTGCATTCCTCACCAACTGTATCCCAAAGCAGCAGCTAGAATGCACCCAGAAGAGCCTGACAAGACAGGCAACATCCGGCAAAAGTAGCAACCAAAATGCATGAAAAATCCCACAGGAGGTAAATCATCAGAGAGCTGAGAGAAAACACAGAATACTTTCAGCTACTAAATCTGGCAGCTTACCAGGCTTGTTATTGAAAATACCTACAGTACCTCCTGAGCACCCTAGAAACATTTGGATGGAATTTCACCAGGTGCATACAGCACAAGGAGCAGGGAGAACTTAACAGCAAGGTCAGACACGACTGAAGTGACTTAGTGTGCATGCATAAGACAGAAGCACAAAGCCTCAAATGGAGAATGTTAGGAGACTACTATTCAGGAAAGTCAATTTGTAACCTACTCCTGAAATTTGCAATGCAGTTGATTTTTCTGAATCACACTCACAATGATATTTTTAAATGAAGACACTTCTGATTTCATGAAAACATTTGACTATTGTAATAACTAAAAATGCCTACTCTTTCCTGCAGCTTAAACATTTTAACAGCTAGAACCCCTTCATGGATGACAGCCTTGTCATCACGAAGGGGTTTGCATGACTCAATGAATCTATGAGCCATGCCCTACAGGACCACCCAGGCGGACAGATCATAATGGAGAGTTATGACAAAACGTGGTCGACTGGAGGAGAGAAGAGCAAACCACTCCAGTAGCCCTGCCTCGAGAACCCCATGAACAGTATGAAAAGGCAGAAACATATGACTCCCGGAGGAAACTTTGGGAGATAACGACGGACAGGGAACCCTGGTGAGCTGTAGTCCATGGGGTCACAAAGAGTCAGATACAACTTACCGACTAAACAACAACAGCTAGAAACAGAAGGCCCAAGAAATCTTTCACGGAACGACAATCAAGATGAAAAATGTCATCCAAGGAACCAAAGTACATAAGTTAACTCTTAAGTGAAATCCAATTTCAAAACAATATTTTTCATTTTACTATAAAATGATCCATTGGACTTACCTTCCTCAGAGGTTCTCAGAATGTATTGGGACAACACCTTTATCCAGGTTTCCTAGGTAAGAGAATGAATACAAAAACTGAAATGATTTACTGGCCCATATCTCAAGTTAAAGCCCAGATCTCATCTCTCCTACTGTTTTTTTGTGGGTTTTTTTTTTTTTTTCTTGCCAGAAGCAGCACTTTCTTCCCAATTGGGGGGGGGGGGGGGGGAGGGTGTCATAGCAAAATGTTACAGGAGCAGAAACTTTGAATAGGAGGAGGCTGAGAGAAGACAGAAAAGGTGACTCCAAAATACTGCATTGAGTATTAACCCTGAATCAAACATACTCTGCAGAGCATCTGAACTTCTTTCTTTCGTGGAGGAGACAAAAGCATTTCTAGACGGGGTTGAGTACAGACTCAAAGGGAGCAGGCTAAGAAAGGGAGAGGGCTCCAGGAGGTGCCCAGTCATCTCGGAGCAGTTTCCTTTCTATAATCCCGCAGCCAAAAATAACCCAACTCAAGTGAAACGTAGCTGCGCCAAGTACCTCAGGTATCAGTGAAATTTCCTCCCCTTCTTTATGAATTTGTATTATTTATAAGACACTTGACACATGTTTAAACACTTAACATAGCTCCTCTGTTTCAGGAAATATGGCTTGTTCAGCTGAGGTGGGAGAAAAGCATATAATGAGGGAGTTAACAAGGGCTGATATTTTTTTTACAACATTCTTTAAAAACTGCAAAACCTCTTTAAACACCAGGAACAGCTTAAATAATTCACTCTAGGCCTACGGGGCCCATGCGGACGGTTCCCTCTCTAGCCACGTTCTCCCCCTGGGTTTCGGCCTGGACGGTGGGCCCGATGGGCGGTCCGGGGCGGCCATGTGTGGCCTTGAGGCCTCCTGACCGCCTTCCCCTCCGGCGTTGAGGGCCCACGGTTACTCAGAACGCCATGGGGAGTCGGGCCCCGGAAGATGGGCCCGCGCCCTTTGACCCTGGACGCACAGCACGCCGGGAGCAGGCGGAAGTGGGCCGCTCGCGGCCAGTCGCGGCCTGGAGGCGGGGACGTTCAGAGGGCGGCTGAGGGAGGCAAACCGTACCTGAGGCGCTCTGTCGCCGGCCTTACCCCGGGGACCGTCCCAACCCCTGTGGAGGCCCCGGGAGGCCACGGCCCTGGGCCTCCAGTCCCCTCGGCTTCCCCCTCAGCGGACGGGAAAGGGCGCCTTACGGAGGAAGGGAGGCCCTGCGGCCGCCTGTCGGCCGGCTCAGCGAACCCCTGGCCTTGGTGGCCGCCATGGTGAGCGGGGAAGGTGGACGCGAGCTGTGTTTTCCCGAGTCCCCAACACGCCCGGGGCTGGGAGCTGGGAAGCGGGGCCTGCGGACCCGGCCATAAGGAAGAAGGATGAACCGCGGCCGCCGAGCGCCGCCTGGACTGCGCCGGCTGCGGGGGCGGAGGGACGCACCTGCCCCCCGCCCACCTGGGCCCCGGGGCCGCAGCCTCTCGCGGGCCGTCCTCGCGGAGGTCGCCGGGGGCCTGAACCCGGAGCCTCGCAGCCCTCGAGTGCTGCCCTGCCTGGGGTGGCGGGCGACCCGAGTACCCTCGGCCGAGCCCGGCTCCCCAGGGCCGAGAGAGTTGGACGCTCTCAAGGACGGAGTCTCAATACAGGAATTCCTCCTGGTTTGCTCGCAGAGTTGAAAGCCCCGGAGGCCGTCGGTTCTGCAAAGAGGAGCAGTCGGGCGCGGGCGAGCAAGCAGCTGATGAAAATAATTGTCCTCGCACTCAACCCTGCGCACAGGGGCGCGTGCACGCGCTCACACACACACACACTCACACAACTTGCCTCATCTAGCTGCCCAACCTTAGTATTCCGGGCATGTGGTTTTCAACAACTTGCTTGACACAATAACAAAGACATTTAAATGCCAGGACGCAGACTTCACTTTTTAACCTGCTGAGAGGAGCTACTTTCAAAGCTTCCCCACCGCGAATAAACTGACAAAAAATATGGGGTGCACTTATAAATTAAACACCTTACCCTCAAAGCAATGTGTGTTAATCAGGTTTCTAAGGCAATAGCCATCTCTGTCTTTTCCTATTCACCCAGATAATGCCCCAAGAAGGAACCCCTTTACACAAGAGAGAGCTGGGGGGAAAAAATGAATTATACCCATTGCTAGTAAAAATCATCTTAAATCAATAGAGCACCACTTGAACTTGAGTTTCCATTGTTTCACTGAATCATCAATGTTTTTAATTAAACAGCTACCCTTTCTGTTAAAACATGACATAAAAGGGTTAGGTTTCTACTTTTGTCGAGGCAGCTGGCGTTTGTTGGCTGTTGTGTTTGAGCAACAGACTGTTCAATAGAAGCGAGAAATAGCTCAACGCGCTCTTAATAGACCTGTTTCAACAATGTACCTTGAAAAGGAATACATTGTGTTATTGTGTTAGTTTGCTACAAACCTATTAAAAGAAAAATAGCATCCATCAGGTCTAACAAAACGCATTTGTATTATCCGTACTTATCTGCTTCAAATACGCTTCTTGGCACTATGTCTAGAATTCAACTAGATCATCAAGAGCTGGATAGAACACATACCAGTTAGGTAATGACACACACTGCTAAAAATAATAATAAAGGAAGGTCTAAGCAGACGGCAATCGCCACTTTTTGTTTATCATGAGAAATAGAGGCAGCCCTACTTCAATTGAAAATATATTGCAAAAGCATGGAATCCTATGACAAAAACAATTTTTAAAATATTTCTAGCGTGGGAATATTGATTCAAATCCCATATTTGGAACGAATCTGATACACTTTCGATAGCAATTTGTTTCAGAGGAGGATTCAGGGCAGAAGCGATGCATTTTTAAAGCAGAGTTAAATAGCGCAATGCGCCGGGTTCTTTAGGGAAATGCGTGAAACAAACAAATCGAAAGCAAGGGTTCCAGCCAAGAGGTTGGGGAACAACGCTGTCTGGCACTAAGAAAGGAAGTGCTTCTGGAAAGTGCTCTCTTTAAAATGATTTTTAACTTAGGTTATTGCATTTTAAACACAAAACGAAAGTTGAAGCAAAGAAACAAGCGGTTTCGCCGCTATGAGACAAGACACCGTGGTGTGTTTCAGGAAGGGCTGCCACTTGGACCACAAATCTTAGGAAAACAGAGCAGCAAATGATGAAGCTAATTTAGGTCTGAGATCCGCTTAGCAGAAAAGATACCCAAAGTAGCATCTGTCAGAGGGAGACGTCTTTTGCTCCCAGGAAAGGCAATCGATTCAGTTTCCAACCTCAGAGTGCCCAACATTCACTTTCAAGTGCAAAATTGTTAAGGGCATGACAGAATAGTACAGTCTACGATTGAACTGAGTTGTTCATAGAAGAGAATCTACACAGATTACAATAGCATGCTATGCAAGATGTCTATGTTAAATAGATGAAGCAATACTTTGCCCAATAAATTGTTTTTTGCATTTCTGAATTAGTTAATTATCAGGTGAAGAATTAGGAACATGTCACCCTGAAACTTTGGATCAATGTTTTGCCATGCTGTGAAATAGCTGCATTAGACATTTCTGAAAGGCATTTGAAGTCAAATGGCTGATATGACTTCTCTCTGCAGTTAAGATAATGTTTTCCTCAAAAAGGGTGTGTATAATGTATGGGCCAGGAGGTGGCTGAGATGTGTTTGATTTATACTTTAAGACTTTTTCACTGATAGTGCCTCCTCTAGTGTCTCCTCTAGACCAAATCAATTTTTGAACTAATTCTTTTGAGTTAAAAAAATAGAAATGAAATCTTAAACCCCAAACTGTAGACTCTGAAATTAGTTTCACATAAGGTTGACACAAGGTTTGACAATTTCCAAAGTGAGGTTTTCCGATGTTATCAAATAATCTACCAAAGATGAAAGGCATTCACAATAAATTGGTTTGGCCATGATATGAAGTGTTGTTACTAAGACTTTGTAAAAAGTCTTTGCTTTTTCATACAGAACTTTTAAAAACATTTGCATGACAAAAATCAAGCTATCTAGGGGAGAATATTCAGTGATTTTAATTTGGAAAGATTGTTCAAATAAACAAAGAATCACTAAAGAGATCACTTGAAAACCCAGCAGAGGAAGAAATGTATCTTAGAGGCAGACTGTAATATGATTTTTTGTTTTGTTATTGGTCTTGAAAATCCTTGATTCTCCACTCTTGCAAAAAATTTTCAATAATACATAAAGTCTAAATATTTTCATTTCTTTATCTAAAGTAAAAAAATCCAAATAGTTTGTACTATAATTTGCCTCCCCATGAAGAATAGGAAGATCATATATAGATTATGTTCCATATGCCCCGTAAATTCTTTCTCAAAGGAGACCTCTAGACTATTCATTTATCACTCATATCTGGAAAACTTTTGACCAATCAAATCTTTTTTAAAAATCTTTACGACCATTCATCCTAAGCAGCATCTAATTTGAAAGATTCTGTAACATACATTTCCAAAGCGTCTTCTCTTTTCAGTTTCTCGATCTGCCTTAGGTAGATAAATGAATATCATTTCAGATTTCCTTTTAGCTTCTCTTGCCCTTTAGCCCAGAAGCTTGGATAGTAAAAGAGGTTAACATTTTTGAAGCAGTTCTACCACACGCAGTTATTTCAATGCCATTCTCTGGTGTTGTGTCTGAAAAACGGGTGGCCGAGCCCGCTGCCCGCAGCGCCAGACTTTCAGCCGGATCCACCCCTGGGCAAAGTCATCAGAGGGAAAAGATTCAGCTTCCAAACTTGATTAAAAACAGCCTAACAGTCTCTGCCACGCTACAGAACTGTGAGACTTGGGAAGCTGAGTAAACTGCCTAGGAGAGGTGGTGGCTAAGGTCTAGATCCTGTTCAGCTGGTTAGTGAGAGAAGCTAAAAAAGAAGAAAAAAAAAAAAAAAAATGCAGTGGATAGTGAACTGCAGAAGGATAACTTGACCTCAGATTTGACATCGACTTTATCCAATTTAGGTGCTAACAAAGAGCGATTCTACCTGGTAATTGTTCACCTTCATTTGAAGGGGAAAAGAAAACACATGCACCTACTGAGATGCTGAGGAAATGTTAACTTGTTTCTGAAATATGTCCCCCCCCCCCCCCCGCTTTTTTTTTACTTCCTTTTGGCAAATACTTCAAAATATCCTTCTCCCCCTGAAGTTATATTCTGGGAGACACAATTAAAAGAAAAATACCAAGATGGGAAACTGAACCAGAAATGAGGAGCGTGTGGGTTGATGAATAAAATAGACGCCTGTCAGCATCATCTTAAGGATCTGTTGTCTTTGTTGTTTTTAACATGTGACATTTTTACAGAGGAAAACTAAAGACATCCAAATAGGAGTCCAAACATGAAGAGAAGAGGGAGGTTTCCTGATGTGTTTCAATAGTAAAATGAAAATTGTGTCTGTAGGTGCCTGTGTGTTCTCCTTGGATTTGAAATTTTATTCCAGAAAGTGGTGCAATTTGTTAGCTTTTTTTTTTTTTTTTTTTTTTTTTTTTGTGGGCACCGGAGGAGGAAAATATGATACATTTGGGGATTTTTTCAGTAAAGCTGTGTTTAGTTTTAATTTTCCTGTATTTTAAAATAAACACTTTGACCAAAGCATGTTTGATCTCTGCAAGAAGGAAATATACATTGTGAAGGAATGTGCAGCAGTTGGGTATGAAAATGGGGTTGTGACTCGCAGCTGCAGGCAGAAAAAAAAAGGCGTCGTAGTGTCAGCCAGAGGTGTTCAGTCTAATAATTCAAGCTGTAAACTGTATCCCCTAAAATTACCTACATAATAAATCATTGTGTGAAGGAAAAAAAGTTTGGACTGAAAAGTGTAAGTGAAACAGAATCCTCAGGAGACTTCAATGCTGGGACCTATTGGCAATGATGTGAAATATGGGTTTAGTTTGTCGAAAACTTTGAGAATCAGAATAACACTGGAGATTATTCTAGTGTAGCTGATTTTTTTTTTTCTTTTTGTCTTCATTTTCAACACATTTCTACATAGTCCGTTATAGAAATGGGCTTGCACTTTTTTTTGTCGCCTGATTCACACAGCTGAAGCTGCTTTATGGGATTTCCAGTCAATTTATACAGCTTCAGGAGAAAATTCAAGAACGGCTTTATTTTCAGAGGAAAAAAAAAAGTCTAAGTTATCAAATACATATCAAGAAAAGAGGCCGAAATCTCTGGAAATTACCTGAGGTTCCCATCTCAGATTTCACTATTGCTTATAGGTACCAAAGAAAAGTACTACTTTTATGTAATCTGGTCAACTCACTTGCCTAGGAATTCACTACTAGATTGAAACAGACGCTGTGGTTGGCAAAGCCAGTGTCAAATCCTGGAGACTTGAGAAAAGGAAACTTTGGCGGTGGAAGGCACAGGTTTGGAGTAAAAAGGGGGCTCTGTGCCTGGAGAAAAGATGCAACTGTCAAGAGGAAGTTTAAAGGCCAAGGACACACGAAGTCTCTGAAACAATGAGGGTGAGGAAGTCAAGAAGCAGGCTCACCAAAAACCACACTGAAACAATTTCTTTTATAGGTCCTCTACATTTCCAGAATTAGCGAGCAGCAGAAGCCCCACGCTGGGAACCCGAGCTGTGGGCTCTTGCACACCGGCCCTGTGAGAGGGGGGAAAAAAAGTCAAGTTGACACGGGTCTCTTTCGCCTGGGCAATTCAAATGAAAATATAAGGAGGAGGGCGGAGAGAGAAGGAGACAAAACGAAGCTCGGAAAGACCGACTCGAAGTCTGCAATAAAGATTAACTGGGGGGGGGGGGGGGGGTGGGTGGGAAGGAAGTCCAGAGCAATTAAAACTCCTACCCCGGCTCATTAGTATTCATGACCGAATGTCCAGCTTTTCTGTTTATCTTTCTCCCAGGATCAATATCCGAGCAGCGTGGGCCTGGGAGGAGCCCAAGCCGGGCCCTGCGAGCGCCTGACCTTTCGCGCCCTCCGTACAGGTCAGAGCATCTTCAGAACCTCCCGGCCAGCGCCGCGCCCCTGCTCATTAAAGCCACCATTCATCTGCCAGCGACAAGCGGGAGGGGGGACAGGCCCGGGGCGGAGGGTGGCAGGGAGCAGTGGGCAAACAGACCCAACCGACTCCAAAGAGTTTAGAGAAACCACAGCCAGCCGCGCCAACCACCAAGGGCCCAGTGGACCAGGAGTAAGAAAAGAAAACCAAAGAGCCGGCTCTTCAGCAGGAATCCCAGCGCCGCTCCCGGCCAGGCCCTTGCAGGCTCGGACTGGTTCCAGACCCCACATTTTGTTGGGGGGGGGGGGGGAGGGGGCAACACAAGAGCCTTCTTCGAAGGCCCCACCACCCCCCTCCCAAAGAGAACCCCAGGCCGGTCCCAGCCCAACAGCGGTCTGGAGCCTCACCAGGCTTCCGCCGACGTCCCGGGAGCATCTCAGTGTCAGAGCCTTAGCCACAACTATTATCTTTGAAATTATTATTTTCTTATTTCTACACCCCCTTCCACCTTCTCTAGGGGCGCTGCGCGCCAATCTGTTCCCCGGAACCACCGGCTTGGCCTCAGGGACAGGAAAAAAAAAAAAAAAAAAACTGGCTTCAGAGGTTCGGAAAAGAGAGGACTGACTGAGGCAGAGGTTGAAGAGGTGAGGTGTGTGAGTGTGGGGGAAAGTCAGCTCCCCCTGGTTTAACTGAGAGATGCCGGGGCGCCCCCCGCCCCAAACAACGCACACCCGGGGGGCAGAAGGCAGGCGGGACCCTGTCGCCCATCACATTCCCAGGGGAGTGGGCCCGAGAGACCCGGACTGCGGGCAGCTCCCACCCAACTTAGTGTTAGGCTGGAGGCTTGAGGAGGGGGCCTCGGGGCCTGGCAGGCCGGGGCCCCTCGTAGAGAGGCTGGAGGAGGCGGGGGGAGCCAGGAATGCTCTGAGGGGCGAGAGCATCCATTGCGGGGCTCCTCAGACCACCTGCCCCAAATCTCCGTGGCTCATCGCGGTCACACGAGCCCCGCAGTGGGGGCTGCGGGGATGTCAGAGGAGGGCTGTGTGTGTGTGTGTGTGTGTGTGTGTGTGTGTGTGTGTGTGACACTCTGTGCGCACGCACGCGAGGGAAGGGGCGCCCCCCCCCCCCTCCAGCTCCAGGCTGGCAGCCGTGCCGAACTTCATCCCAAGTGAGGGGCTGGCGAGATGCGGGATGCGGGCAAGACGCAGGAGGTGTCAGCTCAGCAAAAGCTCGTCGACCCCTGGGAACAAAAAAGGGAAACTTGCAAGGGCGAAGAGGGGGCCCCAGCACCGACCTTTCCCCGACTGGGCCCTGCCGGGGCGGGGCGGGAGGGGGAGGACCTGAGCCCCCGGGTACCCCGCCCGAGATCTGGGCTGTGGCCGCGCAGGGGCGGGGCGGGGCGTGGACGCTGCGGCCCCAGTCGCCCCACCGCCTTGACCGTGAACTCGAACCCTCGGGCTGCCGGGGTTCTGGTTTGCAGACGCTCTCATTGATAACACCCCGTTCAGATTGCCCAGCGCTGCCCTTTCGTTCTCAGGAGCCCAGCTGGACGGGCGTGAGCGTTTATGCCAGATCCCCCGATTCAGTCTGGAAGGGTCTAGATTCTTCCCTAAAAGAAAAAAACCCAGCAACAATCTGTTGGAGGCCTGGTTGGGGTGGGGGTGGGGTGGGGTGGAGGAGGGTAGAAAAGAGGGAGACATTTCTCAGGCCCTGTTCTGAGCTGCCAGTTAAAAATAGAAACCATTCATTGCGGTCTGCTGGGGGTAGCTGTGGGCCCAGGCGCTCCAAGTTCCCGCGGAACACGAGCGATACCAAACTCTGATCCATCAATCGGCAAGTATTTATTGAACGCCTACTTTGGATCCCGAGGGGCGCTTTCCGGGGCACGTGTCCCTTAAAGTGAAAATGCATCCCATGGTTCGACCGGAGTCTTGGCGGGGTGTTATTTTGAGGCCTTTATTTCCCAGCTCTTGGACGCAGGCCTAGCGTTCCCTTTGGGTTATTTACGCGGCGTGATGAGATTGGGGGTTTAGGACCCGAGTCCCTAGTGAGAGGAACTCGGTGGGTCCCCTTCGGTACCGCTGTGCCACCGGGGTAGGTCCATCAAAGACCTACCAGAACCCCCTCCCAATGCCAGGCCCGCCGACCCGGGAGGACCACCAGTCGCCTGGAAAGCCCGGGGCCTCCTAGCCCACCCCAGGTCTCGGGAGGACAGCAGGGAGCCCAGGGAAACCCGAATCTCCGGTCCAGCCTAGGATCTGCCCTTGATCTCAGTTTTGGGCGGAAAATACATACGCCACTTGAGACGGAAAACATCCGTCCGAGAAAGAGACAAAGGGACCGGGTGGGGGCGGGAGGAGGGGAGGAAGAGAGAAGGAGCCACCGAGAAAGGAAAGAGGGGCGCGGACAGCGTGGGACGGGTCTGCTGGGCCTGTGACCCGCTTCCTTTCGGCCGGAGAAGAACCGACCCGGGCCTTTGCTCCCGGAGTGACCTCCCCCCAGCACCGACCTCCCCCGCACCCGCCCGGAGCTTGATGTCCCATCACTGAACCGGGAGATACAGATGCCGAGATGCCAGTTATCACTGCGGTCGTTAATAATGCAGTGAGGATCACGATAATTAATAATAATAACGATGGGCCTCTCCCGAGGGGGCTGCAGCTGCCTTCAGATAAAGCGAGTCTCGCGTGGCGGGGAGTTTTACTCGGTGGTGGTGGATGGAGCGCAGCCGCAAGAGAGCGAGTTTGGGAGATCTGAAGTTCAGGTTGACGGCGTTGACTCGCAGAAACGTGTCCCCCACCCCACCCCAGCCCCTGACCCGGTCCCTGCGGGCAGCGAGCCACGGGTGCAGCTCTGGTTCCCCTGAGGGGATGCAGAGACTGGGCTCCGTTCGGTGGTACCGGAGGCCTGGCGAGGGCAGGTTAGATACGGAGGCCAGGCGAGGGCAGGTTAGATACGGGTCCGTTTAGGCAGGGGAGGGGTGAGGGCGCCTGCACCCCTCCTCCACCCCAAGCCCAGGTACCTCGGGGCCACGCAGGATCTTGGGCGGCCTGCCCCCGGTGCCCATCTCTGATGCTATCACACCCTGACTATCCCTATCTCCCCCATCCCGTCTCCGCGACGCGTAGGGCCGACGTGAAACGCCGAGACCCGGCCCCACCGTCGGGTCTGTGACTTGTCTGGACAGAGCGGTGGGACGCAAGGGCTGGAGAACCGAGGGATGTTTCATTGGAAAGCCGCCCCCCTCTGCCCCTCACATCCTAAAATGGACCAGGAGACCAATCCCGGGCTGTGGTCCTCCTCGGGGCCAGGCCCCTTCCCAGTTTTATTTCCTGCTGACAACCAGCATCAGTGCCCCCAGACCCAAAAGGCCGCCGGTAGCTCTCTGACCTCAGCTCTGGAAAGCTATCCGGCCAATGCAAAGCTGGGAGACTGTCCTCTTCTCCGGCCTTCCTTCTTCCCCCAAAAGGGAAAATCCAAGGCCTCAAGTTGATACTTTAAAAAAAAAAAGCACCATCCCACCAACCTTCTCCTTAGTTTTGGGAGGTGTCTCAAAGCCAATAATTCCCACCAAAAAAAAAAAAAAAAAAAAGCCTAAAACATTAAAACATCTAAAATCAACCATCTCATTCTTGCACAAGTTATGATGAATATTTAATTTGATGCGTGCGCCCCCTCCCCCAGGGATAGGGGCATTGAAAAAGCTACACGTTTTCCTCACAGCTTACAATGTGTTCAATGAAATCTCCCAAGGATCAGTAACATATGCCAATTATTTTAATAATTTTCCTTAATATTATTAGAGGTTATAAATTTGATTTTAATAGGGGGTTGATTTCTTCAGGACCTGGCACGTAAGCAGTTTGCTGGGCCACTGGGGAGGGATAGCCTGGTGGCCACTGTCGCCCTCCAGGACACACACACACCCCCAGGCTACCGTCTTTCCTTCCCCATTGAATAGGTAGCATGGCCTCTGGGAGGTCAGAGTTGCCCTTCTCCCTAAGCGGCCTTTCAGCCTCCCCTGCCTGTCCCCGCGGCTAAGCCCAGGGCCAGAGCAGGAGAGGAGGCCCATCGCCACAGCCACCCGCCAGCACCATAAGCTTCAGACAGCAGAGCCCTGCTCGCTGCTAGGCGATCCTCTGGGGGTGTTGCCCCCCCCCCCCAAACGTTTTCACCACTGGGTGGTGACTCCGGGCCTGCCAGGGCCTCTCTGAGCAACACGGATCCCCAGGAAGATGGAAATGTCCTGAAGCCTCAGGGATTTCAAAAAGAAATGACCCCACTCCTACCCTTTGACTCTGAATGTTATTTTTGCCTTCTCCCTTAGAGCATCTTGTTTGAAAACTCTTGTGAAACTCTTGCAGGGGAGGGGAGTGAGGCTGCAAACCTTAAGAGAAAAGCTGGTGGTCAGTCCTGTTGCCTCACTCACTTCCACCTGGCCGTTTCCATCTCTGCAGCTTATTCTATTTGATTTCACGGAATTCTTGAAGAGGTTCTCTTTTATTGGGGGCCGATGGTTGGTGGTTTTCCTAAATCAAAGTGTAGTCTATTTGTCACCTTCCTCCCTTGAACATCGCACTTATGGGTGAGCAGTAGCTGGGCAGATAAGCAGGATGCCTTGAGCAAGCTGTTTAAAATTTCAAGGAAGGGAAAAAAAAAAAAACTTTTAGTAGAAAGGGGCCCTTAAACTATAATCATCATTGAACCAAGTTCAAAAACAAAGGACTCAACTCAGTTTTAAACGTGCAATTAAAAATAACTGTACCTCAGCTTTTCAGAGGGAGGGAGAGGAAAGGGGGCAGGGAAGACAGAAAACAAAGAATAAGGAAATGGTTAGCGCTCTTCAATCCAGTCCAAACAGCCGAAAGAAAGGCACCGCCGCAGATAATGGAGCCATTAGAAGCTCCGAAGGTTCCTGCAGGCGGGTCCTCGAAGGGGCTTTCCAAAAATGTAATTCACTCTCAGCTACAGAAACAAAGGACATACAAAATAATTTTGAGACTTCCTGCCAGAGGGGCAGTTTGGCCCAGTTTCTCCGCATACACCTTCCCCCCTGAATTCGAGGTTGGTGCCTCCCATTCAATCAGGCAGCTGACCCAGACCCCTATCAGCCCTCCGCTGCCTCCTGCCCATTTCCTTGAGTAACTTGGCTAAAAAAAAAAAAAAAAATAGTATGTTCATGCAGTTTCAACACATTTTATTATATTTCTGTATGCATTACTCTCAAAACATATCACAAGAAATGATCAAACCACTTAAAACCTTCAAATAAAAAATCTGAAACAGTTTATGCCCACAATTGTACATATTTATAGTTAAGAAACATTCTTTATAAATATTGTTTCCTCTGTAGCAAGTTAATACCATAATTTAATTACAAATGGATAAATATGGTAACGGGTATTTACAGAAGGAAGGGTGTTATTACGGAAAAAGCTAACGGCACAACGTTTACTCCCCCCCTCCCCACAATCTTTCATACAGGAACTAACAGATTGAACTTGCAAAAGCACTAAAACATCACATGTAAACCCAGCTAACAGAAAAATACATTCACAAGCGTTGGTGGTGGTGATGGGGATGTGAGTGCTGTGGATCTGCGTGTTGAAGAAACAGAAGGGAGACTTTGGCACGGCTTGTTTTTTTTTTTTTTTTCCAGTCTATAGTTGCATGAAGTTTACAATCAAGTTGCCTCATAAAAAGGAACACAATATTCAATACCACAATACAAAAGAAACCATTTTCTTCCACATTACTTAAAAAGAAACCGGGGAAACTAAAAAGAGAAAAAGAAAAAAAGCCCATCACTTGGGGAAGGGAAGGGAAGAGAGGCAGAAGGAACAAAATCCCGGAGAATTACAAATGGACAAACTTCTATACACCAAGAAGCCATTAAAACCACCTCGGAGAAGAAAGGAGTCCGCTATGTACACAGTTTGTCAGAAGACTGGGAAAGGCGTGGGGAGGGAAGGGGGCGTGGAGGGAGGGAAAGGGGAGGTTTGGTTCAATATTTTTATGGGGTTTTTTTAAAAGGATTTTTTATTTTTTATTTATTTTATATTTTTAGCTTTAAAGATTCCAGAAGGGATATCGTTGCTTTTCATGCCTAGATTATTAAAAAAAAAAAAAAAAAAAAAAAAAAAACTTTTAAAAATCCTTCTGCTGGTTAAAATCATTTTCATCATCATAAAAATCAGATTGGGAATTTTAACAACAACGATCACCGGGGTGCTCTCGGCGCTGTTACCGGGTGAGGAACCCAGGCAGCCCCGCCCCGGCCTCTCACACGTACCATTCATTGAAGTTGGAGGACAGGCCGCCGTGGCCCCCGGCCGTCCCGCTGCCCCCGCCGGAGCCGCTGCCGCCGCCGCCGCCCCCGCCCGCCCCGCCGCCGCCGCCCCCGCCGCCTCCACTGGAGCCGCCGCCCGTGCCTCCGCCCCGGTGCACCGCGGACACGGCCGCGGCCGCCGCCGCCGCCGCTGCAGCCGCAGCCGCCGCCGGGGACAGGGTGGAACTGCTCTGGGGCTCGGCGCTGGGCGACACCAGCCCCGGGGGCGTGGACGACTCGTAGCCGGAGCTGGCGGCCGGGGACGACTCGGAGCCCTGCGGGGAGGACTCATGGACCTGCAAGACAAAAGCCGGGAGGGGAGAGCGAAGGGGACTGGGTGTGAGTGAGTGCAGCTGCTGTGGGGCCGGGCCACCCCCGGCCCAGCCCCGGGGGCCCGGCGGGGACCCTCGGCTTCCCCCGCCACCCCGGGGCCGGCGGCGAGCCCGGCCGCCTCGCCCTCCTCGCGCCTGCCCGGCGGTACCTTCATGTGTTTCCGCAGAGAGCTGGGGTGCGTGTACGACTTGTCACACATCTTGCACAGATAGGGCTTATCCGAGGTGTGCACGTGCATGTGCTTCTTCCTGTCGCTGCTGTTGGCGAAGCGCCGGTCACAGCCCTCGAACTCACACTGGAAGGGCTTCTCCCCTGTGGACACGAACACGCGCGCTGGCTACCGGCGCGCCCGGAGACCCCCGCCACCACCCCCCGCGCCCCCGGGAACCCTTAGCTCCCACCCCACCCCTCGGCCTGGAAGGGGACCAGGCCTCCGGGAGGAAGAAAGAGGAGCGACCAGGGCCTGGGGCTCCTTTGCGCCTTCCCACCTGACCGCCGTGCTTCTATTTCCTATTTTACTTTTCTTCCAGGCTGACTCGCGTTTCCTCACATCTCTGACCAAGTTGGGGTAGCCCCCCCCCGCCCCCGCCCCGAACCCCAGCCCTGCCTGACTGCTTTTCTTACAGGGCTTCTTGGACTCAAGGCTTCTAACAAGTTGGTCTCGCCATGGAGAAGCTGTTATTATGACAAAATATTTGGGGCATTATCAGAATCACACAGGCTGCTGTCGGCTTCTCTCTGGGGCCAGTAGGCAATTACATTTGGAGATACTGTGTGTTGTTTGGGGACCGTACTGTGGATAGCGACTGAGCCAGCAAATTTTTTTTTTTTTTTCCCATCCAAAATTCTGCAAATTGAATTAACCAGTAATTCTCGGTCGTACTCCCAGCCTTTTAAAGACAAGTTGGGGGGAAGAGATAAATATGAGATAAGGCAGTACTTGAGAGAGACTGCACAGAGGCGCAGGCTGGGCCATGGGGGTGGGGGATCAGCCAAGGCTTTCAGAATCTCCCTGTTTGAATTTTCTGGCGGTCCCCGCATCCTGTTGCCAGAATTCCAAATGCTTGGAGTCATTTAGAGGTGTGAGAACTCCAACATTGTTCCACTTGGAGAGGGGACCATTTAACGTTAAATTCCATTAGCACCTAAATTGTT
This sequence comes from Dama dama, assembly GCF_033118175.1. NCBI lineage: Eukaryota > Metazoa > Chordata > Mammalia > Artiodactyla > Cervidae > Dama > Dama dama. The sequence goes on along the minus strand of NC_083710.1, from coordinate 79,897,027 downwards.
TCTTGGAGACATCCGCTCAGACGCAGGACTCGAAAGCGAGCATTTCATGCAAATAAATTTCTCAAATTTTAAACCTTGTTAAAAGCTTGTCTCGCACCTCGGCTGCCTCCCTTCCCGGAAGAGAACAATAGGCCGCTGGCGCACCCCCACTACGGGGTAAATATTGACGGGGGAAGTTGCTAAAACATTTGGCTTTCTTTTAGGAAATCGTCTGGCACGATTTTGGCTGGGACCTGGTCATAGATGAATAATCTATGAGGCGAGAGGCGCGTTCTTCCTCGGCGCTCTCTTCTCACGCGATTGCCCCGCGGGGCCGCGCCGCCCCGGGCTCTCGTTGACCGGGCTGTCGGTCCAAGTTTGGAATCACAAACCCTCTGGTGCCCCTTAAGAGAATTTCACAGACTGCTGCGAACCCACCGTAAAGCTCCGCGACCCACCTCGAGATGGGCTTTAAAAACACTTTAAAAACGAGAAACGCTTTACAGCTTCGGCTCACACCAGACTCATTTTTTAATGGGAAACAGTCCGGGTAAGGACGTTTGGGCCCGTAGTTTAAAAAAAAAAAAAAAAAAAAAAGTGGAAAAACACACAAGCCACTCAAAACGCAGACGCACACCCGGAGCAGAAAAGCACATTCAGACAAGCTGGCAAAATCCTCTCTAGGCTCGATTCCCGGGCACTGAGTTGGAGGGTACTTTTATTTTCTGCGTTCTGTTTAGAACGGAAATTATTCACCGAAGCTGAGCCAACGAAGCAGTTGCATCAGCCGAAGTATGCATTTGATGTTACCTCGATCATTTAAAACTCAATTTCCGCACATGGAAAAAACCCAGCCCAATAATAATATTCTTTCATTCGCCAACAATAACAAGCCGCTGCCTCTCTCTCGCACACACGAAAACATCTCCCGTTCCAGGGCAGGGGCTGGCGGTCGGCGCGTTTCTCCCAGCCACCTAACCACGGCCTCTCCCCCTTCTGCGTCCCGACCCCGACCCAACCCGCGCGGTTACCTGTGTGGGTCCTTTTGTGGATCTTGAGGTTCTCGGAGCGCGCGAAGACCTTGCCGCAGCCCGGGAAGGGGCAGGGGAAGGGCTTCTCGCCGGTGTGCACGCGGATGTGGTTGACCAGTTTGTATTTGGCCTTGAAGGGCTTGCCCTCGCGCGGACACTCCTCCCAAAAGCAGACGTGGTTGCTCTGCTCCGGGCCGCCGACGTGCTCCACCGAGACGTGGGTCACCAGCTCGTGCATGGTGCTGAAAGTTTTGTTGCAGCTCTTCTTCGGGTTGCTCAGCTGCTCGGGGTCGATCCACTTGCAGATGAGCTCTTGCTTGATGCACTGCTGCCGCATGTAGCGGAAAAAGGCACCAGGGTGGTGGTGGTGGTGGTGATGGTGGGCCGCGGCCGCTGCCATGTTCATCCCCATGTTCATATTCATGGGGCCGTACTGGTTGTGGAGTTGCGCCGCCGAGTAGGGGTCGGTCCGCGGGCTGGCCACCTGGCGGTACTGCTCCGAGCGCCCGAACACCTCGCCGGGCAGCCCGAGGCGCATCTGCCCGTTGAGCACATTCTGCGAACCGTGCGGCCCGTGCTGCTCCGGGAGGCCGGGGAAGAGGAGGTGGCCCTGCGCGTCCGAGTGCGCGTGGTGCAGGCCGCCGGCCCCCGGCCCGAACAGCCCGTGCTGCCCGCCGCCGGGCGCCGAGTCGCCAAAGCCGCGGCTGCGGAACAGGAAGTCCCGGGTGGAGTTGAAGGGCGGCCCGGAGTAGGAGCCGACATGCGCGGCGTGCGGCCCGAGCGCGGCGGCAGCGGCGGCGGCCGCGGCGGAGCCGGGGTAGGCGCCGGGGCCCTGCGACGTGAACGCCGAGCTCTGGCCCGGGGACAACTCGTGCGCCCCCGGGTTGAGCTTGAAGGCGCCCATATGAGCGGCCGCCGAGTCCACGAAGCTGTTCTGCGCCGCCGCCAGGCTCAGTTCGCGGTCTTGCATCTCCGCAGCCGCGGCGGCCGCCGCCGCAGCCGAATGATGATGGTGGCGCGCGAAGCTGCCCACCCCGATGGCCGGGAACTGCGGCCCCGCGTCCAGGAGCATGGCCAGCGCGCCCGCCCGCCCTGCCGGCCCCGGCGAGCCCCGCGCCTCCTTGGCTCCCACTCCCGCCCCGCTCGCGGGGCTGCGTCCTGCGGCCGCCCGGCTCCGAGCGCAGGCGGCGGCGGCGGCGGCAGCGGCGGTGTTGGCGGCGGCTTCAGTCCCGCGAGCGGCGCTCCGGCGCCCGCCGCCTCCGCCGCCGCCTGGATGTGCCTCGGGCGGCCGGGCGCGGAGCGAAGGCGCGGAGAGGAAGAGGAGGAGGCGGCGGCGGAGGAGGCGCGGGAGGAGGAGGAGGAGGAGGTGGTGGTGGTGGAGAAGAGTCCAAAGCCAGGCGGAGAACCAAAGTGTATTAAAGGAGCTGCGGCGGGGGCGGGCGGGCAGGGCAGGGGAGGGCGGGCGGGAGGAGGGAGCGGGAGGGAGGCGTGGGGAACCGAGCGGAGAGGGGGGTCGGCGGGGGGCGAGCGCCGCGCCGCGGCCCCCACCCCTGCGCGCACTCGCGCGCGCACGCACTCAGTCGCTCGTTCGCCCGCCCGTCCGCCCGCCCCGCGGCCCGGCAGCGCAAGCGGCGCCTGCGAATGCGGTCGCCTCCGCGGCTGGGCCGAGGTGCCCGAGCGCGCGCGCGGCACGGGCAGGCGAGCGAGGCGAGGACCGCGGAGCCCTCGGCGCTTCGGCGGCCCAGCCCGGCGGGGCCCGCGGCTCCACCTGGCCGCGGCGGGGGCGCTGGGGGCGGCGGACGGAGGCCGGGCGCCCTCTTCGCGGCGCTCTCGCTCGGCCGCTCCCTCCCCCGCGGCCCTGCCCGCGCCGCCCCGCGCGCGGCGGGTATTGTTTGGCTCGGCGGCCGCGGTGTTTAGCCCTCCGCGTCCTCCGCGCTTGGCATTGGCTGCGCCTCGCGTAGTAAACTTGCGAGCGGCCCCGAATTCCCCCAGATGAAGGAGGCTGCCGCGCCGCTCCGTCTTTCTTTAAGTTGTGCGGGAGGAGGAGGCGGGGGAGAAGGGGGGCTGTAGGAGGGGAGAAGAAGGGGAGGAGGGGGAATCTGGACTCAAAAACAATAACAATACAAAAAAAAAAAAGTGTTCTCCAGCTCGCTCGCTCGCTCCCTCTCTCTCGCCTATCAGCCCGGGGCTCCGGACCCGGAGGGGCGGCCGCACCCGGCAGGACCGAGCGGAGTTCGGAGCGAGTGCCCAAGCGAAGGGCGAGGTGCGTGTCCCCCGCTTCGGGCTGCGGTGGGCTCAGATCGCCACCGCCTCCGCCTCTGTTTATTTCATGGGGCGCCGCCAAAGTCGCAGCCTTTTTATTTTTTTATTTTTTTGTCTCCTCCTTTTCCTTTCCCCTCCCCCTCGCCCCCGCGTCTCCCGCCCCGGCCTCCCTCCTTCGCGCTCCGGGCCCGGCCTCCTGCTCACACCGCCCCTTTAGCGGCTCCCGCCCCACCAGCCCGCCCGGCGCCGCCATTGGCCGCTGCCCCGCCGTCAATCCAGCGCCCCCGCCCAGAGGCCGGCCCGCCCCCTCCACCCGGGCGCCGCAGCAGCTCTCAGCAGCCCCAGCCGCGGCGGATGGTGGCAGCCCGCCGGGTCGGCCGGCCTCTCGCTCCGCGTCCCCGTGAGCCTGGGCGCGACGGCTCCTCGTCCTGCGGGCTGAGGCGCTCCCCGGAGCCCGCCGGCCGGCCGAGCGAGGGCCTGGGCCGCGGGGAGCCGGGGTGGGGTGGGGTCACAGAGCCCTTGGTTGGGCACCCTGTGCTCACGCCCTCCCGTAGAGGCCACCGTTTCTCCGGGAACCGAAAGCGGGCACTCCTGGTTGCTCGAGAACGCGGATAGCGACCGGGCCCGCGAGGTGGGAGGTTCTGTGCGCCGGGAGGCTACAGCCCCGGTGCCCCGCCGGGAGGGCGCGCGGCCAGGGGCAGATCTCCGGACGTGTTGGCACGCTCCTGGTCCGCGCCCACCTCCCCAACACACACTTTTGTCGACTTGTCCTGGGGTAGTGAACACACAGGTGCAGGATGTGTGGCGGGGGGGGGGGGGGGGGGGGGGGGCGGCTAGAGAAAAACAGACGTGCCCTTCCCTCTCACCCTTCTGGACGCGCACCCAGACGCCGCCCCCTCCCCGGCCGCGGCCCCCACCCGGCGCTCGGCGCACTCCACTCCCCCCGCCGCTCGCGTCCCGCTCTGATTACGGCTGTAAACACTGGGCAGCGGCCCCCGCGAGGGAGGGGGTTGTTTGGAAGCGGTTTAAAGACAGTGTCACCCTGGGGGTGGGTGCCCAGAAGCCCGGGCCTCTGCCACTGTTGGGTGGGAGGTGTGGGGACGCCAAAGGCGCCCGGCCAAGCCAGGCTCAGGCTGGAGTTCAGGCTTTTCGGTCTTCAGAGCCTCCGAAAAGAGATCTCCAGACTAGTAGGGCTCAAACCTAGAAGATATTTATCAACCCATCCTTCAGAAGCGAGGAACCCCTCCACCCGCGCCCTCCGCTCTAGGCGATGGCGGGCCCCGAGGCTGCTCCCTGGGTCCCAGGTCCCCGGTTGGCCGCTGAGGACGTTTCCCGTTCCGCCGCCGAAAGCTTGCGCTCTGGAGGTAACCGGAGAGGAAGCGACGGGCCCCGGAGGCTGCGGAGGTGCGAATGGAAGGCCTGAGGCCAGCGCCTTTCTTCGCCTAGCTAGCAAAGAGAACTGCTTTAAAAAAAAAAAAAAAAATCTCTGGGAGTTGAAATAAAATTCAAGGAAGAGAAAATAATCAACATGCATTTCGAAATATCAAGTTGAAATTAAAGCCACACACAAAAAAAGAAAGAAAAAAAAAAAAAAAAAACGCGGGAAGAGAACTCCAGCAGGCAGAACCGGGCCCTTGCGCTCGCACAACGCAGCCTCTGCCGGCTTGAGCGGGTCCCTAAAGGTTCGAGCTGACCGCAGCCCCGCGCACAAGGGGCCCGGTGCCGTCCCGCTGCCCGCCGTCCCTGCCCCTGCCCCGGGGCTGGGGGCAAGGAGGAGGGAGGCCCGGGCATCTTGTCTGAAAGCCCGGGATTTTGCTCGGAAGCTGGGGCTTCCCGACTTTTCTGAAAGAAGGAAATATTCCTCCTCTGCGCACACCTCTCTCTCTGTCAGGGGGGAGGGGAAGGCAAATGCCAAACTGCCCCTCGAGGCAGAGGGGGACCAGGGAGAGAGAAATACGCCAGGCAGAAAGGCTGCCCTGCTACAGTGAATCTGCCCAATGCACAGCCTTTCACACTTGTTTCTCGTATTCATCGATTTGTGTGGGGGGTGGGAGGGGGGAGAAGAATTGGCAAAGCTTACCCCGAAAGTATTTCCCAAAGAAAATATTTTCTTAGAAATACTGGTCGTGAGAATAGCAATCCTGCACGTCCGCAAACCTCACTCTTCTTCCTTCTTCCAAACCATCAGACTTCTCCAAGTTTTCCTTCCTTCCCATGGGCTCGCCCCCTCCTCCCAGCCCCGTTCTCTCCTTTCGCTTAGATTCCCCCTTCGCAGCGCCCGTTTCGGGCCGAAGCCGCTGGGCGCTCGCGGGCCCAGGGTCCGGGGGCCGCGCGGCCGGGCGGTGGGACGCACGGCTGATCCCCGCCGGGGACCCCGCGGCCTGGGCGCTCCTGGTTCTTCGTTCCCGGCTCCAGTTCACCTCTCTCTCTCTCTGCAGGACACGCAGGAGCTGAGCCAAGTTCAAAGTCACGTCGCCGTCTCCTCTTAGAAGTGCTTTATTTCTCCACAAACCGCAACACCCCCTTCGCTTCAAGATAGTGGGGTTTTTTTGTTTTGTGTTTTTTTTTTGTTTGTTTGTTTTTTAAGGGAAGGAAAGGGGGAAGAGAGAGAGATCAAGAAAGCAAGGGACAGAGAGAGAAAGAAAAAAAGAAAAACCTACAAAGGCTTTCAGAGTCATTGCCTCAAAAGTACCTTTGAGGTCCTTGGCGGAAGGAAAAAAAGCCGGTCGACTTCCGCGCCCTGCGAGTGAAATTCAGTTTTTTCAACAGGTTTCTAGAAGGGCCCGCCGTGTTGGTGTCAGAACCCGGGGACCCCCAACCATCTCCATCGGGCAAACGTTTGCTCTCGTTGTAAGTTTTCCAAAATTGGGCTTTTCGGATGTCCTGGGGCCAGCGCAGGGCTAAGCCAGCGAGATTCCAGGCTAAGCTGTATGTGGATAGTTCAGGGCTGGCGACCCTTTCCCCAAGTGGAGAGAATGGCAGTGTAGTAGAGAATTCGGATTGTCTTCAAAAAAAAGAAAAAAACCAAAACAAAACACAAGAACACCAGTAAATCCCATCAAACACCTGGGCACTCATTCACTGAACACCTCGTTGCGGTTTGTGGGCCTCTGTAAACGGGTGATTGGCTTCTTTTTTAGTATGCTGAGTATTTTGTGTACATATGTCTAAAAATGCGGAGGCACACACAGGGTATGCTCAGGTATATCTTGTTGGCCAGGAGAAGCCAAAAACAAACGAGCCAACAAAAGGCATCTTTATATTGGAAAGCAGAAACATTGGGTGAACATACCACTCAAACTTCTAATTTTCCTCTTAAGGGAAAAGATGGAAATGGAGAAGAGATGGGAGAAAAAATGTGGAATCGACTGTCCATACATACTGGGCCAAAAACGGGGGGGGGGGGGGGGGGGGGGAGGGGCGGCGATTTCACAGGATTTCAGCACTGTCCTCTGTATCACAGACACTCATAAATTCAACAAGATCATCAACAGGATATTAAGTTGCAGGTCACCTTTGATTCAGCCTCTCAGTCACTCCTGGGCTAGGCGACCCCTGACCCATGAAGGACCGCATGTGTGGTGGGGGACCCCCTCCCCTGTAAAACCCACCTAGAACAAAAGAGCTTTGTCCGAGGTTTAGAGAAGTGTAATGTAAAAGAAGGGGAAATCTGTAATGTAAAAGAAGGGGAAATTGTGAAAATCTCAGCCTATGTTGTAACTTTTACATACCATTTTTAAGAAGGGGGAGATTTAGTGGAAGCGGGGAGTATCAGGGGATAAGGCCCTCTCTACCGTGCTAAAAGAACTTCTTTCTACAGTTAAAATTTACTGTTCTGTAACCGGGCTTATAAAAAGTCTCTCTATAAAATATATGTTCACCAGCAGTTTAGTGATAGAGATGCAAATGTTTGTGTATTTGTCATTAGGGACTCAGAAAAAAAAAAACCGGAAACCAACATTTCTGGGTGACAGTGGTTGTGCTTTTGCAAAATGAGAGGACTAACTGTCTTTACTTTGTCTCCTTTCCTGATGGGAGAGTTTCTACTGCTGTAAAACAAAAACAAAACCAACCCCCCAAAACAGAAGGCAATGGCTTACATCAATGTGTTTAATTATTTTGAGGGCAGTTATCCTTTGGGCTCCCAGGCAAACTACAGCCAGGGAGGCTGAATACCGGTGACAGGCGAGCAGCTTTCCAATAAACTGCAGTGTTATTGCAATAGACTTTGTAATACAATTTATGCTGTCATTCATAAATAACAATGCCATATGTCAACCATATTGCTTACACAAGTAAATCCGTCAACGTGTCACTATTTGATTTATCTCAACAGCTTCTTCAAATATTGAAGTATAGATATTGGAAGGGGTATGGAATGAGGGGAAAACTACTCACAAAATTTGAGATTAGAAATAAAAGAACTTCTGCTTCTCCTTTATTCCCCATCCAAAAACATGCTAAAGAGTAAAGCATGAGGGGGGAGGAGAAATACATCTTGGAGCCAACATAAAGAAGTATTCGGTGGTTATATGAACTGTGAACACGTAAGGGGGTTTCTGCTTACTGTTTGGACCTTCTAAACATATTTTAAAAGACAACAATTAGGGATTTTGCAAGAAATTACCAATCTTAATGGTTGAATGTGGGTCAAAGGCCATTCAACAACGCTCACCCCTGAGGATAACAAATGATAACCAAATGATAATATTTGATGACAGGTCAATCTTACTGATTTTTTTCGAAGTGGGGAAGTGAAGAGAGGCAGAATTTCTCAAGGCTTTTAAGTACTAAGGTCAGGTGTAAATGGGATGAGTCCAGTTCTTGAGTATCCAAAACAAACAAACAAACCCCAAGGTTGCAGTGATGGCCTCATACCCCAGGCCTCTGGGTTTTTTTGTTTGGTTTTGAATCCTCATGAAGTCCATGTTCATGGGACGGGGATCAAAAACTATCAAGAAGCACATAATTGGTTACTCTCAGCCTCACCCATGTCCGAGGAGTCTGAGGATTCATCTGCAGCTCTGAAGGGCGGGAAATGGAGGGAACCCTCGGAGAAACTCTTAGAACTGAAACCTGAGCGTTTCCTCCTGGCACCCAAGGCCCCAGGGCCGGGTCACAGGTCCCACCAAGTCAAGGCGCCAGTGGTGAGGACTGGGGGCTGGGCAACTGGTACCTGCCGGGTGCCTCACTGCCTAGTGGCCTGGGGAGCTTGATTCGGGACAAGCCCTGGAATCCGAAGTCTTCATCACTTCCGGCCACGACAGAGCCCGACTGAAATGCAGTGTTGCAGGTCCTTGTGCTCCCCTCGCCCCAGCTTTGGAGAGGTCCCCCCCCTTTCCACTGTCTGCTAATAAACCCTTCTCCTCCCAGTTGAGCACCCACTGGGGAGCCCTTGGGCTGGGCTACAAAAGTCCTCTGACCCCTCGAGGGGCTCCAAGCACCCTCTGGGCCCTTGAACCTGTCTCTGGCGCAGCCCAGATGGCGCAAGGTGCTCCAGACCGCTGGGCACCCAGCCCTTCTGCAAGGAGGCCGCCCTTGCGGAAACCACGCGGGACGGGCGAGCCATAAAGCAATTGCAAAGGCAATAAAGGCCAGCTCAGTGGGTCCCCCAGCTCTTTTCTTGTCCACATCCCCGTCCCCGGCGTACCCCCTGCTCCCCCTTCCCCCGCCTGCCGAAACAATCAGACAAAGGCTCAAAAGCCAGGAAATGTCCAATTCACTTCCCTTAGAGTTTATTAATTGCCCACACCCATTGCGAGGAGACTTGGCTGGGTCCAGGGACGACCGGAGGGCACCGGGGAGCCGCAGTGCCCCCCACCCCAGGCCCTCGGAGCAGCGGGGAGCCGTGAGCGCCCGCCTGGGCACCCCGAGACCGAGTTCGGCCGCCTCCGGGCAGCGGAGCGCGGCGTGGCCGCCGGTTTCGGGCCGGCTCGGCGTTGACGGCGTCTTCCCACCCTCTTCGCGCCTTGGTTGGGGGCCGGGAGCCGGTTGGGGTTCGGGGTGCAGCAGAGAAGTCTGGAAATCGACGTTCCCCGAGGAGCACCTGTTGACCCCAGAAAGGGCATCTCCATGGATCGCCACGTTGCTGGCCCCACACCAGCACCTCGCCTGCAAACGCGCAGAGAGGAGCAAGGGTTTGGAGGCTTTGCCCTGGCGACCAGCACCACGGCGGAAATGTGGGGCTAAATCCACAGGGGAACTGGCATAACGACTTCTACACCCTCCTGCTTCAAAACAACAACAACAACAAAAACCCACACTAGTATTTATTTTCTTCAACGCCCTGGATATTGTTGGTGTTTACTTAGGAAGTGTGACACAGTTATTGGGTCCTTAGAATCGGGATGTAAAGGGGTTTTGATTTGGCTTCCAAAATGGCTTGAAAAAGAACCAGCGCACCTGGGGTCAGGCGGGTCATCACAATAACAAAAAGCGCCTCTACAAAATAAAAAGCTCTTTTATAAAGAAAGGCAATCCGGAAATCCACTGCGAGCCTTCCTGATGATCATCTAGCCAGGCCTATTCTCAGGTTTAATTGGCAGGCGGTTTATTGGCGCCTTATTGGTGTTGATTGAAATTTTGCTTCCAGTTCTTTCTTTTAAGAATTAGCATCTCAAGTCGATTTACCTGAGTCAATTATCTTTTTTAGGGTCTGAGTTTGGTCATAAATTTGCAGATATTCATTAAACACATTTTGCAAGTATCTCTCTTTCTCATTGCTATCCAGACCTCTATCATTTCCTAAGGAAGATTTTCTTTTTTAAAGCTTCCCATAAAAAGAAATTGATCAGGGAGCTATATTTGAATTAAGACATATTAAATCGATGACAGATACATATCACGCTGTGTTTAACAAGAGTTGTACAAGGAGGCGGGTTCCAGATTCCGGCAAGGCTCTGCTGCACCATTATTCACATTTTTACAGCCTCTCCTTCATGCCTTCACCCATTAAACCATTAAATTTCAGCAATTCAATAAAACAAAGCAGTTATAATTTTGAGGAAAAGCTATTTTGAAAGAGGTGGAGGTACCCATTTTATTACACAATAAAAATGCTCAACAATCTATATTAAAGGCTAGGTTGGGCTTATTTTCTTCTTTCTTTATTCATTCTTTTTGCTTTGTTTTTACTTATAACCTGCAGGATTGCACGCCAAGCTGCCATTATGGACTTGTTGATGATTATTGCTAAAAAATTCAAATAGAGGAGCCTCATTTGCAAGGTTCTGAGAGGAAGTGAAGACAGTGGCAACAATTCCAAATAAGATGCTTTCTTCATAAACCATTCATGGAGATGACACAGTCCTTCCTTCACCTTGCCTGGGTGACTTGAGACTTTTTAAGTCTTGGAAAAGAACAATGTGAAAGACTTCTTCCTCTCCAAATACAGATGTGGATTTTGTCTGTTGTTTATTAAATTGTTTTTCGTTGTGTTTGCACTCAAGCCTTGCTTATTTCACCTTATTTGAGCTTCACTGAAGCTTAAAGAAAATACCCATTTGAAATCTGATTGTACTATTTTCTTTGTTGGTTTGTCAGTTTTATAAGAGTAATGACATTCTCAAGGCTCACAGGGAAATTCCCTGTTAAACATTGTTCACACCAGTGTAAATGCGGCTATGGAATCAGTTCTTTTCAAAATAATTCTTCCCACTTCTCAGGATGATCTCACAGATGATGGCTTTATGGAGTCCTTTTTTTTTTTTTTTTAAACTTGGACAGCAAAGGAATTAAGCGGGTAACACGTTTTACTGTATCCCAAAATGGGGCGGGGGGGAGATTTTAGTCATGATTTATTTTCTAAAAAATAATTTTATGTAGGGCAGCAAAAAAAATTAAAAACCTGACTTTAATTTTTGAGTACCATGGCATATGGCAAAATTTTTAAATGTTTTCTTTTTAAAAGCTGAATGACACTTTAGGGCAATTAAGAACCCTTAAGTGCGAAGGATGTCACATTTCACTGCCCCCTCCCAAGTGATGCAAGGACCTATTTCTCTCTTCAAAAAGATTTGATAGCAAATCGCCTGAAAGGGGGTGAGCCTTACTTTTTTTGAAAGCTCGTTTTTATGGTTTTCAAGGAAAGCATCTCTCCTGCTAGATGAACTTTTTAGAAAAATGGTAACAGCTTCTTCTATTAGCACAAAGTGCAAAGATACTGCTTGCTTTTAAAATAATTATTTTATTGGCTTCAATCTAACTTGTGGTCCTTTCGGAGAAACTGAGGCACCCATATGGACTGCGTTCTGCACTGGAAGCAGAACTTCTGTTTAAAAGATATGGTTTATTTAGCCGCTTCCCCCTGGACAGATACTGTCTGTCCTGCCCTGCCACTGTATCTCGGAGAAGCAAAAGTTAGAATCACTGCCCGATGCCCCTCCCCCCCGCGTAGATTTAATTGGAAGTGGCAGATCTAGAACCGATGAGCAGTGAGATTACACTTCGAGCTGACTCCTTTGAACCATGTTGAAAAGGATTCCATGAGCTAAAAAGTCGAGGTAAGACGGTTCCTTTGGGGAAAGACGTTATTTTGACTTCACCTGGTGTTGTGCAACCAATAGGATTTTAATATCCTTTCTCATTCCGTCTACTGTCTGTGCGCCCTCCGCGAGCGCTCGGCAGATTGAGTGTCCTTCCCAAATAAGAAGTTTCCACCATCCTGTCCTGGAGCACGATGGAGGCCATACATCTGTTCACCCCCTCCTCCCCCAGAGAGCAGCCCGGCGCTCTTCCAAGGGAGGAGGTAAGAAAATGTTTGGATGCTGGAAGGGACGCGGTGTGCACTGAGCGAAGGCTTTTGAAGTTGGGGGCTCCCCCTCCCCCTGCCTTTTGCTCCCTGGGGGGGTCCCCCAGCCCAGAGCCGCCCGGCACCCTTCGGCCGCGTGCCGGCGCACGCTCTCCTCCAGGCGCGTACTGGGAACGCGGGGCGCTGCGCGCGCAGGCCGGCCGCAAACTTTCTGCAAGTGCAACTTGGGCATCCCCGGAGAGGCGGGGACGCGGGGCTCCGGGGGAGGAGGGGGCGCGAAGCGAAAGAGAAGGAGGCCGTGAGCGCGGGGGCGGATGCCCGCTGGGCCGAGGGCCGGAAAGGGAGCCAATCGGGCAGCCGTGCCTGCTGCCAATCACGCGGCTCCCTCCAATCCCACCCTTGCCATTTCCAAAATCTCGGTCCCACTGTGCAGCTCCGAGGTGGTGTCCGCTCGGCCAATCGCCGGAGGACCGAGTGGGAACAGGAATGAGCGGAGTTAGGAGGCCAGGACAAAGAAGTTAAAGAGCGCCTAACGTATACATGTTTTTGAGGGCGGGCCGAGGAGGAAAAAAAGTACCCCCAGGGAGGGTCCGTGGGTCTGATTGTGTCGCTTTCATGGAGCCCCCTTTGAACAAGAGGAACCCGCCCGCGCCGAGATTAGCGGATCCGGCCCTGGCTCGCGCCCGGCCGCTGCAGAACATGACAGGCTTCCCGGCGCTGGCCAGGGCGCCCGCCCACTCCCGGGTCCGCGCCGCGGCCGCGCACCTCCGCCCGCGGGACCCGGGCGCTGACCCCGGCGTGGCCGGCGCTCCGCTCAGACCGGAGCACATGGCCCAGGCGAGCGCGCCCGGTCCCAGCCCGCCCTCCCAGGCGCTCCCGGCGCAGCCCGAGGCCCCGGCGGCCGCCGCCCGCACCGCCGCCGCTGCCGCCGCCTCGGTAGCGCACCCCGGCGCCCGCACCGCCCCCGGCGGCGGGGGCGTCCGCGGCGGGCCGTCCCCCGCGCCCCCGCCCCCGGCCCCTCCTCCTCCTCCTCCCTCCCCTCCACCCCCCCTTCCTCCCCCTCCTCCCCCCACCCCTCCTCCTCCTGCCCTCTCGGGCTACACCACCACCAACAGTGGCGGCGGCGGCAGCAGCGGCAAAGGCCACAGCAGGGACGTCGTCCTCCGGAGGGACCTTTCCGCCACGGCCCCCGCGGCGGCCATGCACGGGGCCCCGCTCGGAGGGGAGCCGCGCTCGGGCCCCGGCTCCCCCCAGCACCCGGCCCCGCCTCCCGCCTCGGGCGGCATGTTCATCTCGGCCAGCGGCACCTACGCGGGCCCGGACGGCGGCGGCGGGGGCCCGGCGCTCTTCCCCTCGCTGCACGAGCCGCCGGGAGGGCCCGGCGGCCACCCGCACCCGCTCAACGGCCAGATGCGCCTGGGGCTGGCGGCGGCCGCAGCGGCGGCCGCGGCGGCGGAGCTGTACGGCCGCGCCGAGCCGCCTTTCGCTCCGCGTTCGGGGGACGCGCACTACGGGGCGGTGGCGGCCGCGGCGGCCGCCGCCCTGCACGGCTACGGAGCCGTGAACTTAAACCTGAACCTGGCGGCGGCGGCCGCGGCGGCAGCGGCCGCGGCCGCAGCCACTGGACCAGGGCCCCACCTGCAACACCACGCGCCGCCCCCGGCGCCGCCGCCGCCGGCGCCCGCGCAGCAGCCCCCCCACCTCCCGGGGGCGGCCGGGGCCTTCCTGCGCTACATGCGGCAGCCAATCAAGCAGGAGCTGATCTGCAAGTGGATCGACCCGGAGGAGCTGGCCGGGCCGCCGCCGCCGCCCGGCGGCTCCAAGCCCTGCTCCAAAACTTTCGGGACCATGCACGAGCTGGTGAACCACGTCACCGTGGAGCACGTGGGCGGCCCCGAGCAGAGCAGTCACGTCTGCTTCTGGGAGGACTGTCCGCGCGAGGGCAAGCCCTTCAAGGCCAAATACAAGCTCATCAACCACATCCGCGTGCACACCGGCGAGAAGCCCTTCCCTTGCCCCTTCCCGGGCTGCGGCAAGGTCTTCGCGCGCTCCGAGAACCTCAAGATCCACAAGCGCACTCATACAGGTGGGTGTCTGTCCCCGGCCGCCGCCGCCTCCCGCCGCCGCTTTTGCCGCCGCTTTCTCTTCCTCCTTCGTCTCCTGCTCGCCTTCATTTTTTTTCCCCCCCTCCTTCCGCTGCTTCTCTCCGCATCCGTATAACCCGGACATGTGACTTCTTGTTTTTCTCTCCCTCCCTCCCCCTTTTTTTCTATGAATAAGTAATTCGATAGCATACACACAGGCCCCCGCGCTCGGTTCCCACGCGGTCGAGTCTCCAGCGCTCCCCGCAGCCCCCTCCGCCGGGACCGGCCACGCGCTCCAGCCGCCGCCGCCGCCGCCGCCCCGGAACAGAAGCCGCCGCCGCCGCCGTCGGAGCAGGAAGGCGTCCAGGACGGTCGGCAGCCCCCATCCGCCCGGCCCCGGGAACGTGGGGAGGGCGACGGGGAAGGAGGGCCGGGACCGGAGCCTCTCCGGCGGCACTTGCCTCCCCACCGGATGGCAGGCCCCGCGCGGTGCCCGCGCTGCAAAGAGACCTCGTGCTTGGGGCGCGCGGGGGGGTTAGCGGTGACATCGGGGGCGCCAGCTCGCTGTGGCCCCTCCGGGAGGAGACAGGGAGGGGGGTCTTGTCCCTTCCGGGCGGGGTGCAGAGTGCGAAAGGAATGCGCCCCCCGGAGACCTTCCCCCTACACACACGCGCGCGCGCGCACACTCGCCCACCGTTACACACCCCACATGCACACGTTCACGCGCGCACACATCACACCAGCAACAACTTGACACACCCGTGTTCCTTCTGACCCCTCCCTCAGAGCTGGGCCCCTGGGCCCTGATGATACAGTCACGCTTGCTCATTCACACGCCTTCATACACACCTGTACTCACACGCGCCGTCACACGTTTTATCACACGGGCCCTGGAGGGTGCTGAGAAAATGGTTTCTGTCATTTTGGAGAAGGTTCTCCCGAGAGGAGGACGGGGCGGGCTGCAGAGGCTCCTTGAGGCCCACCTCCCGCCGTGGGGTCCCCTCCCGCCCCGCCCCTGCCTTAGGTGGGGTGGGGTGCCCCGGTCTGGGGTGAGGGCGGCTGCGGCCTCGGGCGCCGGGTGGGCTCCGCTGGGCCGTGTGTCCCCTTGGGGCGGGCGCGCGCGCGCTGGGCCGGAGCGCCGATGAGCGCGAGCGCGGTCGGGATTTATAGGGACAGACGAGATTACCCCTCGGAGGACACTTAAGTAACTGTAGTTTACGTTTGGCAATTACTTGGCTGATTTATCGGCGCGGCGGCGGCGAGGAGGCAGCCGCCGGGCGGGGGCCCCAACGCCTAGCCAGTGGCCGAGGCCGAGGCCACGGGGAGGGGCGGGGAATCTGCGCGAGGACCGGGGCCCCGGGGGCCCGAGGCTGAAGCCCCAGGCCTCGCTCCTGCCGCTGGGACCCGCCAGGCTTCCTGCGGCCTGGCCGATGACCCCAGGCTGGGAGCCCGTTTTCCCCGGAGGCTGGTTTGCCAGCCGGGTTGTTTTCTCATCGGGATCGGCCCGCCTTAAGTGATGTTTCCAAAAGGAGACTTCCCACCGGGCTCTCGTAAAACCTCCCCGGCCCTGCTAAGCCAGCGGCTGGCCCCGGGGCCCAGCACTTCCCGACCGGACGGAGGCCTGGGGTTGTGGCGGTGAAGAGCCCCCCCCCCCCCCCACCAAGGGGAACCCCCTGACGGCGCCCACGACCTCGGCCCCTAGCCGCCTTTTCACCTCCGAGGGGAGGGGACCTTCCCTCGGCGGCCCGGAGGTTGCCCCGGGCTGAGGCCGTGCTCGCCCGGGTCGCGCAGGGAGCTGGAAGGTGACGGCGCGGGTGCCGGCCCTCCGGTCCCCCCGTGGGACTGGCCGCCTCCCGCCCCCCCGCCTCGAGCGCGCGCCCTCACGGGCTGGGACCCGTGCCGTTTGGTTTTCGGGTTCCCCGCGCGTAGGATTGCTTTCCCGCCCGGCTCGCGGCGGCGTGGGCCTCGCCGGGTCCCTGCGGCAGGGATGGCAGCGCCCGTGCGTTGATGCTTGGATCCTCGCTGGATGCTCTTGGCGGTCCCTGGGCCGCTGAGCCATCGAGCCTCGTGTCCAGAGGGGGCCAGCCTCCCCACCGCAATGCTCTCCCCGTTTGGAAGGGCGGGGGGTGGGGGAGAGGCGGGCAGTTATCCGGGGATCCCGGGACAGACTGATCAAAGGGAATAATCCCCCGACCACTCCAGAAGGCCCGTTTCCTGACCCACGTGCCCCCAATTCCATTTATAACCTTCCTTGGGGCTGGACTCGGAGTTCTCACACATAGCTTCCCTCACTCTCTAAAACCCTTTAAGTAGTTAAATTCCGACGTGACCCCACTGTCAGCGTCTGAAATGTAAACACTGGGGCCTCTCACCCTTCCTAGTCAGGTAGAATTTGGTCTCCCCCACCTGCCCACCCCTCGAATAAAATAGGCATTTCTATCACCCTTTCCTTTTTTTCTATTTTCTTCCTCCATCTCCCCTTGTGCTGGCTTTTCTACCTTTCTTTCCACACGGTATTTGCCTTTTCTGGGCCTGATTCTTAATGCTTCTTTTTATCGTGAGCACTGGTGAAGCTTGCAACGTCCAAGCCGTTTATTCTGCACAATAAATGCTTAGGTTGTGCAGAAACACAATGTTCTAAAAAGCAACATTTGCATAGGGTGAATAAACCCACTTAAGCCTCCATGTTGAAGAAAAGCTGATTATGCTTTTTAGGGGGAAGAGTGCTATATTAAGTTAGTATTATCTCCAACTTAAAGAGGAATATAGAAATCAGGACAAATAACCAGTGTTTTGATAAAACTTGATTTCCGTTGCAGCCCCTCTACAGAGAATTTTTAAAGGGTGTCACTATCATTGCATTATGTTATGTTTTTCTCTCTCTCTGTAGGCCAATGTAGGAGGTATATGAATAATAACTCAATTTTTAAACAATACTTCCAGGTAGGGTAAGTTATATTACAGGCATCTGAATACTTTTCAGATGTGCTAATATACTCTGGCACTGAAGTAGTTATTCATTGATGAAGTTAAAAGAGAGAAAATTACACCAAAAATATTTGTATAGGAAAATCCACCACAGAAAATTTATGTACACTAAGCTGTCTTAATAGTTGTTTGGCTTTTTAAAAAGCAATTTGTTGAAAAACAAGGAAAAGACTGTATCTTATGTATCAGCAGAGTAGCTGCTGAAATGTAGAGAAATTCCTTTTAAAATCATTTAAATATAAGGAGTAAATATATTACTATACCACAGTATGTATGAGATAACATTCAATTATGGACTCAAATACATCAAGTTCATGGATACTAAGGTGAGGAGGGGGGGGTCATAACTGCTACCTGCTGTCTTTTCTGTCCTTGCTTTTTTAAGACCAAGGTGTAGAGTGGCTGGGTTATCTAGTTGTCTCAGCATTTCTACTGCCTGCACCCAGGACCTTGTGTTTCAAGGCCCTGTGTTTCTGTAGTGGGTAGGACAGCTTAAAGGGGCAGTGGGCCCAAAGACTCTGATAAATAGCATTTTTTTTCCTGTTTACTATTAAACAGTATAGTAGAAGAAGCCTCTGGCTGAGGTTTGTGGTCTTTATTAATGCTTGTTAAGGTTCTGTTCCGCTAGGGTCTTAACTGCCTAGTAAGTTGTGAGAAGAGCTGGGAGAAGGAAGAGGCCAAGAGCCTATTCTGTGCCCAGCTAGGCTTGTAAAAAATCTAGTGGTCGGATCGTGGTTTTCACAGATGTCTTTATTTCTGGGGAGAACGGGGTTTTGGTGTATTGCCTTTCTTTTCCATCAGTGAAATCCTGGGGAACGCTCTTAAAACAAAATGCCATTATTATAATTTTACTGATCAATCCCAGTTTACTTTTAATATGTTTATTTTTCTTCTCCTTTTTTTATGGTATTCACCTAAGCTGTGGCTTTGCAATTTATTTCATCAGCATTTATCTTGACAGGGGGGATCTGTTTGAATTTTTGTGTGTGTAGACCCAAGGGGGACAAGGATGCAGGTATTTGGGTCCCTGCTGGATTTCAGCATTATTGCTTGATCCAGGCTCTTAGCCCTTCTTGCCTTGACCCCTGTGGTACCTCAGGGTCAACATCCAGCCTCTCGCAAAGCCCAAGTCCAAGGAGAGCCTCCAGGCCTGGGGACACCAGGCCTATCCCGGAAGTATCCCTTCCCTGTAGCATTCTGGAACCTGGGAATTGGGAATTAGGCTGGGAGTCGGTCTTCAAGAGAATGGGAAGTTGCATCCTCCTGTCTGCCTGAAGATTATTCTCTCAAGTTCAGAGGACTCTGAAGAGCCCCTGTTAACCTCCCCTGTGCTTTCTTGCAGGGGAAAAGCCTTTCAAATGTGAATTTGATGGCTGTGACAGGAAGTTTGCCAATAGCAGCGATCGGAAGAAACACTCCCACGTCCACACCAGCGACAAGCCCTACTACTGCAAGGTCCGGGGCTGCGACAAGTCCTACACCCACCCGAGCTCCCTGAGGAAACACATGAAGATTCACTGCAAGTCCCCGCCGCCTTCTCCGGGAGCCCTGGGCTACTCATCAGTGGGGACTCCGGTGGGCGCGCCCCTGTCCCCCGTGCTGGACCCTGCCAGGAGTCGCTCGAGCACTCTGTCCCCTCAGGTGACCAACCTCAACGAGTGGTACGTGTGCCAGGCCGGCGGGGCCCCCGGCCACCTGCACGCCCCTTCGAGCAACGGAACCACTTCCGAGTCTGACGAGGAGGACATGTACGCGAACCCTGAAGTCGTGCGGACGATACATTAGATTCGATCAGTCGCCATCACCATCAGTGAAGTAATAAGTGGGAGCCCTTGGACCGCATCCTAACCTGAGACAATGCCGAGCTCAAGACAAACCCGTGACTCAGACTTGCCACCGGGTCTAATTAGCCCTATTTATTCAGTATGAAACCCTATGGTGTTGGTACATTTAATTAATTTAATTAAGATATTTGGGCTTTTTTTTTTTCCCCTTAGAAAACAAACAAACAACAACAAAAAACCCAACCAAGCTGGACTTGTATGTTGCAGGGGGACGGGACTGGGAGCAAACTGGACCAAGGAAGATAAATGGAGAGAGTATAGTTCATCGAGACACACACTACCAATGCAATATGTGTAGTTCTTTACAAGGGTGAGAGAAAGAGCGTGAAGTCAGGATTCAACACAGCAACAAGGCCCTCTGCACTTCCCGGAGTGCCTCGAGACCGTCTTTGACACCATAATGGAGCCCCTCTGCTTCCTGCGTGGGCCCTAATTCTGCAAAGGCCTCTTGATTGTAAACCACACACACTTGCTGCATTGCCAACAGATCCTGGACTGTACCTATGTCCGAAAATATTTGTAAAGACCGTTTCAGTTCTAATATTTGTAATTTTTCATTCCCACTCTTTTATTACTGATCTCACCATAACACAGTATTTTTATACAGGATTATTCCTTCAGTACCCTGCTTGTATGATTAAAAAAAACAAAAACGAGATGCAGCAACCTAGTACATCTCCATGTATTGTGTTACTGTGATTGTTCAAGCAACTGGAGAGAAGAAAAAGCTGCTGCAGTAGACAACTGTGAAACTGTGATATTTTATAAAATAGAAGAAATTCAAGTGCTTTCTTTTTCCTCTTTTTTTTTAAAAAAAAAATCTGAAATCTCAGATGCTGCCTCTTTACTCTGTCTAAACTTCCTGTGTAATAAAAACACTATGTTTTAGATCATAAGTTCTTTGGGATGCCAAAATTCACAGGCAAGTGTAAGGAGGTGTGATGTTGGCAACATGCCTATTTTTTGGGAAAGCTGTTTTAAAAACAGGCCAACCCCTCTTTTATACTGTTGTATCGGCCTTTTAAAAGTCTTTATTTTTCAACGCTGGAAACTGCATTTTAATGCATTTTCTTCCACCTGAGCACACGGAACTCCATCCCACTTGAAAATGACACTGTATGATTTACATTAAAAGAGGGGAGGGAGTTGCTATACATATTAAAATTGTTTAAAAGTTTATAGCTACCACCAAACACTGATGAATGTGTGACCTTTGCCAGAGCTGTCAAGCTAGGACAAAAAAGGTCAAGGACCTAGGACAATAACTCTTAGTCAATTTATTTTTGGTTGGTACAACACATCTTGTGTGCAAAACGCAGTCCATCATAAACATCATACAAATAGAGTAAAGAGCACTAATTTATCCTCAGAGACCCTGAAGACACCCCTTCCCCAGGGTTTGTAGAGATTTGTTTTGTGTGCTGTGAGTGGTTGATGTAGTCTTGTCATTGTTAATAACTTGTATGTGAACACTATTATTTGTACAGTTGAATTAATTTATTTTCAGACATCATCCTTTTTTTTTTTTTTCCTGGAAGAGTTCAAAGCACACCAAAGAATTATATTATATACATTTTGGTGAGAGATTGTCACTTATGACCTACGATTTATTTAAAAAAGGAAAGAAAATGGGAAAAATATATTTTTAAGCTTACTTGAATGAACAACGTAATGTGAAACCAGGACTCTTCCTGCATGTCTTCTGCATTGTGATGAGATTATAGAGTTTAGAGAAATATTCTATCACTAGTACAGTGCATGGTGCTGTCACTCCGAAAGCCTCTCAATGTCGTCTTCAGATTGTTACGGTGACTATGAAACATGCAGACCCTCCTTTATAAAGAAAAAGACCATAACACTTGAATATAAAATAATTCTACATCCTTAAAGTTTATGTGATCTTCGTATTATTCATTTTCAAAGCTCTTTCAAATAGACAAGATGGGGTGTGAACTTTGGGGGGGATAATTTATGTATCGTAAACTTATTCAAACAAAATATTCCTGATTTATAATGAGTTGTTTTATTTATACAACTTTTTCAATGGTAGTTTGCACTATTCTTTATTATGCTATAGGTTTATTTATTATGAAACAAAGGAATATGTATTTTATGTATTTTGCCATGCATAGGTTAACTCTGCCACAGATTTATTGGTTCCTGATACACTTAAAGTAAAAACTTAAAATGTGTACCTCTGATAGAAAGCAAGAATGATTATGAAGTAAAGAGTTTAATAAAAGTATTCTTCCTATGTATCGCTTATGTTTTACATGATGGCACATCTCTGCCATTCTCTTTCAAACAGAACAGGTTGCTTATGTAGTAATCATTCGGTTCTCTTCCCTTGATCTCTATTTCTTTACCCTCCCCAAGCAATCAAATATGTTTATAGCTTGGTTTAATTTACAATCTAATCTAGAAAGTACAGTATATTTATGAAGACTAAGCCCTGCAGGTTGCACAGAACAGTGGCATAAATCTTAAGGGTTACTGCGTGCATTTGTTAAAATTAATAGCCTTAGTGATCCTAATCAGTGGAGAGCTGAAAAGCAAGTTTTAGCATTTCTTTGCTGTCCAGCCTCATTCTGAAGAAGAAGGGTAACAAAGATTGAGGAAAAGATGGAGAAAAGGACTAGTGAGATGTTTGCAGACACAAAGAAGGTGAAGGAATCAGAAGCTAAGGTGGGGATAGAGTTCAAAACATCCTGAATGAAGCTGAGTAGTGGGCATCAAACACCTCTTCTGTTAGGTGATGGGGATCAGAACCCACTTGTACTGTGGTTTACTTGGAAGTTGAGTGGAGATAAGTAATTTAGCCTTTGGGGGCAGGTGTTATGGAGAAATTCACTTCATTGCCACAAAATGCCCAAGTGGCTTAGAGTAATAAGATTGGCTGTCCATATTAACAAGGCTGAATCCTTGTTTGTTTTTAAGCTGACTGATACAAAACTGATAAAAGGCAACTAGTCAAAAACAATTGGTAGTAATGTCAATAAACAGTTCTCCAAAAGGTTATAGTTGGTTTTTTTTTTTTTAAAGTCAAGTTCAGTTAAATGAAGTAAAGGGGAAAACAGGTTGCAAAGGGTTATTTGAAGCCAGATGACAATAACCAGAAGATGAAGGAGAAAAACACTCAAATGAAGTCCCCAATCAATGGAAAAACTTATAGCTCTCTAATGAAGTTTCTCGTGAAAAGAGGGGTGACACAAAGCCACCAAGACATGAATCATTCATGGGAAATATAAAAGATAAAAGATATCTGACAATGAGCAGAACCTTGTATAGAGTGTATAAAACAAGTTTCCCCTTCTTATTTTCTGCTTTAAAACGCACAATCTCCCACTCCCAGCGTCTCTGTCCAGTCTATAGAGTTGAAATTGACCACTGCTCGTCCTGCGCCACTTCAAAGTAATTTAGTCCAGAACGGAAGGCTTGGCGCTTGGACAATCTTCATGGTGTGTTAAGATTTCTATGGCAATTGGCAAGCAAGAGGTTCCCATCTGAATATGTCTCAAAGAAAGCCACTTATTGACACTAAGTTGGCTATCATCAAAGACTTTATCTTGCCTAGGCAAAACGTGGCCCTGGTGGCCCTCGCGAACACTGCTTAAATCATCTACCTTTGTTTTCCAGGCTAGGAGGATCTTCAAACACAGGAGTGTCTGTTGTTTCTGCGTGTTTTCCCCCATTTAGGATGCTCCGAAATGCTAAAGTACAGAGAAAGAGCTGGAGGGCAGGCATTATATTCTTTAAAGGAGATGGAGATGACCACACAAGAGGGATAGGAAAAGAGGAGGCCCTGGAGACAGGAAAAGAGGAGGCCCAAATTCCTTGAAAGCCAAGTCACAACTGATCTGTGACATCACAGTTTTGCCATTTGCCCCAAATCTTGCATTTGGAAGCTTTTAGAGACCATAGTGGTTCTCTATTGTCTATCTATCCATCTATCTATCATCTGTCTCTTTCTCTATGAAAAGGAACAAGAGATGTTCACCTGAACCATTTGTTATTCCAGTTTGGCTGGGACATACAACTGGGCTGGTAGCTGCAGAGACAATATGATTTCTCAAGTGGTCACCTTAAGTCACAGGAAAAGCAAGCTGCACAGAGAAACAAAACAACCCAGACAGACAGTAACACTGTCAGCCGGGCACACCACCCTGCCCGCTGGGCCCTCCACCAGCAGTCTACCAAAACAGACACACGGCCAGGAAACCCATCCTTCCAGGGCTGGAGGGTTGGGCAGGAGGTCCACGGCGACTGGGCCCTGGGGTGGTCAGCACACTTGCCCTCTGTGAAGAAAAACTTGCAAAAAAAAACCTCACACTCTTGTCATCTCCCACACCCACGCACACACACTCCGGAGCACACATTCACACAGGCGAGTGCCTAAGCAGGCACAGAGAAGTTCAAAGGCATGTTCTTTGAAATTCAAAGTACTGCTTTTATGGTACATCCACACGGAGTAGGCATTGCTATGGCAATGGGCAGGGCCAGGGGAGTCTGGAAGGAGGGTCCACAGTATTGGAGACACTCTATTAAGATACAGTTGCAGTGACCTTTCCTTTCACGCCAAGTTAGCTCCCTCGATTTTCACCTGATCAGAAATATATATTCCATATCGCATTGCCGAGATGTAATAGTATATATGTACAGACATATATGTGTCCTTCCGTCCACTTTTTTTTTGTTAAGATTTCCCCCTTAGAATCTCCCAGCTTGAGAGAAAGGAGAAAGAATGAGGAGAGGAGGAGAGAAAGGCCAGTGGGGGTGGGGGTGGGTGATGTCAGAGGCTGGGGGAGACGGGGGCAGGAGCGCCCCAGCCCGGGTTCCTCTTCCTTCTCTCCCCACCTAAGTACTTTTATTTGCAGAGCGATTGTTCTTTGTTTATTTAATACAAGTACTGTGTGAATGGTGAAAAATAAACACGATGAAAAATAACCAAACAGATGATTCCTCCGAGTGAAAAAGCCCGGACTTAATAAAAGTGCGAAGCAGTCACCGCTGAATGAGAAACCCTTTGAAGTGGAACTTATTATAGGAGGAATACTTCGGGGTTGCCTTAACGACGCCGCTGAATCGAAAGCGCTCGCCTTTGTCAGCGATTTGTTCTCCTTTGCTGGGGTGCCCGCAGAAATTACTTACATGGGCTGCCTTAACATGCAGCCTGCAAATCAGTAACCTTGCAGCTCAGACTTGCAGACGCCACTGGGCCACGAACAAAAAAGAAGTCAGGGGGAAACGCACCAACCTTTCACGCCGGGTCTCCGGGGATGGGGGCGGCAGATAAGTTGTCTTACAACGGCCCCCACCTTCGGTCCCCACCCCCACTCCACGCCGACCCCTGAGCCTAGGACCGGGCCCCCCATCCCCCATCCCCGGCTCCCCGGGCGGCCGGGGAAGCTCCGGCCTCTCCAGGGCCCTCCAGCGAGGGGCGCTCTCCGGCGCGCGGGCCGGGCCTGGGTTCCCAGCGGCCCGGGCCATATTTAATAAGGGTCGTTTATCACCCAGGCGCTTTGAAGGGTCGCCTCCAGCCCTGCGCCCATTAGAAAGGCGGAGGTGACATTTAAACTCCGTTTTCAAGGCTCGCGGGGGGATTTCAATGAAAAGGCAACTCGTTTGTCTTATGAGCCTGGAAACAACCCCCTTCTCGCTCCTTTTGACCACATGGCATAACTCAAAAACAATAGTTCAAAAGTGAAATGGCATCGTGGCGTTCACTGAGAGACAGGCCCCCATCTAGCACCAGAGAAAAGAGGGAGCCCGCAAGACAATGCGCTTTTTGTGTCTGACTCTGTCACAAGGATTGTGTTGTTTGCTTTGGAGGCTGCGCCTGTTACACTTTCCTGAAAGTGCTTGTGTTAAACAAGAGTTATAAGTCATCCCAAACAACAAACATTTTGATTTTCTTTGCCTAAAGGGCTTTCCCTGGCTATGGGCACCGTGAAAAAATAATGTCCTTGCTGAGAAAGGAACACCAGTAGTAGCATTAGAAGCGGGCGCATTAAATATTGAATGACACGGGGAAAAAGAGCTTGTCGAGGGGGCACTCAGCCTTAAAGTCTTTCTTCAACTTTGTCTTCGCTGGCTGCTGGACTATTTAAGATGGTATTAATTAAGGCGGCTTCGGGTGACGCCGAGCCCGCCTGCCTCTCGGCCGCGCTCGTCAATGGGCCTGTGTCCCCGCGCTCTGCTCACGCGCTGGCTGGGCCGAGTGCAAATGTCACTTCTCATTTGGAGGCTGAAGTGAAGGGCCATCCTGCATTAAGGGCGGCAGGGATGTAGTCGGCAGCAGGCGTTAAAGGAATACGTGGGGCTGGGGGCCGGGGGCGGGGAGGCGGGGACGAAATGGGAACAGCTGCCCTGGGCCCGGGACGAGCGCCCGCCGCCGGCGTGCACGGCTTCCGGCACCTTTCGGAGAGGGTTGTTCGGCAAACACCGGCCGCGCGGGCCTCGCTGGGCCGGGACACCCACGCTCTTTTCGAAAGTCTCTTGCGTGGGGACCATCTACACCTCAGCCCTCCAAAAATCGAGTAGGCAGTCTGGCGGGGCGTTCTCTTACAAAGGGAGTAGCTTCTGCAAAAAAAAAAGACAAAGGCCTGGCGCAAACCGGCTTCTTTCCTGGCTTCCTCCTCCCCCCTCCCGCCCCTTCGCGGATCACAAATAAAGCCCCTAAGGGCCTCGGCCCAGGACCTCCTATCCAATTTTACAGACGGTGAAACTGAGACCTCAGGCCAGGCTCAGGGTTTCTTGTCCGTTTTCCCGCGAAAGAGTGGAAAGCAGAGACTCTCGTGGAGACCGGAGACCCAGACAAGGGAGGAGCTCTGTTTAAGGGTGCCAACATCCACGTCAAAGATCCCCTTCTCCCCAGTCCCAGGCATTTGATTCAAAGCAAATGGAAGTTGGTTTCAGCAGCTGGAAATTCCTAACATAAAAAAAAAAAAGAACCTTTGCTGCCAACTAACTGTGGCATAAATGCAGTGCATGTTTGAAGAAACTGCTCAGTTCTCCGTGAGGAAAGACAAGACTTGGCTGGGGAGAAGGGGGGCAGAAGACTCTGGGGGATTGATTTCTGCAGCCAGATTGCCCCCACGAGGGCCCGTGTCTCCTGGTGTGGGGTTCCAGATGGACATGGGCCTTCTCTTTTATCACAAGGTCCCTTGGTGGTGGGGAGAAGCTCCGTTAAGTGCTCTTTCGTGTGTGTGTGTGTGTGTGTGTGTGTGTGTGTGTGTGTGTGTGTGAGAGAGAGACAGAGAGACAGAGAGACAGAGAGACAGAGACAGAGAGAGAGGGGTTTGGATGCTAGATGTCCTGCACAGGCGTCTGGCACCCTTAACTCTGGATTCATTTGCATTATCTGATTCTCCTGGGGATGTGCCCCTTAAGAGCTCCCTGGGTCCCCCGGGGAAGGCGAGGTCACATTTCCCAGAAAGCCATGCTGCAGGAGAAGCAGTTTGAGTCAGGGGGCGGGGATGGGTAGCTGGGATCCGTCGGCCTGGAGACTAGAGCCTGCGGCCTGCACCCTCCGCCCCGTTGGGAGCTGGAGGCGTCGCTCTAGGGTGGGGAGCGGCCTGGTGGGGGCCGAGGTGGGCGGTGGGGAGAAGAAGGGCTGGGCCAGACCAGGCCCCGCCCCCTCCGGCAACAGGTCTGCAAAACCTGACACGGGCTCACGTGCTCAGCCGCCGACCTGGGCCACCTTTCTTCATCTCTTTTTTTCTGTCCCCTTCTTCCTGACTCTACTTTTTTTTTTTTTGCACAAACAGGCCCCAGGTCAGGGCAAGAGATGCAAAAACGTGGCCTTTTGGCCCGGTTCACACTGTCCAGGGCGGCGCGTACACACGCACACGGACACACACACACACACACACTCGCTCAACTCGACCCCGCCCCCGCCCCAGCCCCAGCACTGGGCACACGCCCGGGCTCCAGGCACCTTGCCAAGAACGCGCGAGCACCCTGCGTGGCACAGTGGCTGAAGTTCCTGCACCAAGTGGCGGGGGTGGGGTGAAGAGGGAGGGGGTGGGCGGCGGTG
This sequence comes from Dama dama, assembly GCF_033118175.1. NCBI lineage: Eukaryota > Metazoa > Chordata > Mammalia > Artiodactyla > Cervidae > Dama > Dama dama. The sequence goes on along the minus strand of NC_083710.1, from coordinate 79,870,055 downwards.
GGCGCCGCCGACTGCTGGCGGGTGCGCACAAGTTCAGTGCTCAACTTCCCGCTCTTAACGAGACCCGGGATCCCTTTGGAGAGGCCCTCGGGAGCCGGCGGCGGGGCTGGGAGTGGCGTGGGTAAGCTGGCCGGCGCGGGGCGCGGGCGGCGGGGCACGGGGGCGCGACAGGAGGAGGGCGCGAGGGTGCCCGCGGCCGGCCGGGCGCTCTGAGAAGTCAGCGCGAGCAGCTGTGACTTCACCTATTAGCCCCGATGTCTTTCCGAGGAGCCTGGTGGAGTTAAACAGCCCACAATGGGCGCTCTGGGGCGCCTCCAGCCTGACCTCCACCCGGGTTTAATAGTTTCATAGGAACTTCATTAAATCAATTACTTAGTGAGCACATCATCATTTATTTGTAATTAGCAGCGAGGAACGCGTTCTCTCCCCCAGCCCCGCGGCCCGGGTCCCAGCGGGGTTGGCGGAGTTGTGCAAGCACTTTTGTTTGCTCGAGTGTTGACTCCCGGCATTATTCGGCCCCGGTAATCTTTACGTCTTAATCTAGCATTCAGGGGGCGAAGGGAAAACAAACAGGGCGCAGGCCAGAGGCCAGCCCTGCGGTGCCGGCCGCGCGCGCAGCACGGCCCTCGCTCCGCGCGCGCAGGGCGCGTCTCCGCCGCCCCCTCTCCATCCCGCGGAGAAGGCGAGGGACCCCACGGGGCAGTTGGAGGGGAATGAGGCAGGCCGAGGTTCGGAGAGGGCGGGAAACTCAGAAGAAAAGTGACGAAGAAGAGGTGAAGGAGCGCAAAGAGGGAACCCGGAGCCGGAAAGCACGTCCCGCAAAGCGAGTGAAATAAGGAAATGTCCAGGCTCGTGCGCGTGTGCCAGCAGCGTCGGCGGGAGAGTGCGTTGTGTGCACGTGTGTGCGCGCGCAGGGTGTGCGTGAAATCACATCCATTTTCAGCTGCTGGAAGCGGGGCGGGGAGAGGCAAGCGCCAGCGGGAGGTGCCGGCCTGGCGTGCGTGGGGACAGCTCGCTGGGTGTCTGAGCTGCCAAAGGGCTTGCATTTGGGGGGAACTGCAGCCCGGAGCGCAGCTCCATCGCAGTGCACAAATGGCGAGCGAGTGGTTAGCGATCGGGAGCGGATGGGGTGGGTGTTGCTGAAAGCTGGGCCCGAACCTGCGCGTGCGGAGCGATGCGAGTCGTGGCCCCGCGAGTAGTTGTTGATTCCTTTCGGGTGTAATTGTCGTTCCCCACACGTCGCGGCGCCGGCCGACAAGCCGGCGGGTCGCGGGGGTCTTGGCTGCCGGGGGCCAGAAACGTGGGCGACGCTGCAACGCCGCTGCGTTCCCCCGCCGGGCACCCGATTTCCGCTCGCGGTTTCAGAAGTCCCTCTGGCACATGAAACGCTCGACTAACAGCGGGAGATCCCAGCGCAGGAAATGGGGGTGGGGGGGAGGCGAGGGGTCACTGACGATCCGGCTCAGGTTCTCAGGAGCCGGCCAGTGTGCACAGCTCAGAAGTTAGCAACCGGCTCGTGGGACCCCTCCCTGCCCCCACCCCAGGAGTGGGCTTCCAGAAGCAGCCCTATCCCAGAGGGTCCCTGAGGTTCGTCTTCCAGGTGGCCCTCCTGTCTGAATTTTTGAGGAGAGGGTCTTGAATTTCTCCACCGGCTTTTGTGGCCAGGCCTGTCTAATCCAGGTTGGTATCTGGAGGCGGTGGTTTTTATCCTGTTGGCTCAGTGTGGGCCCAGAGAGAACCTGGTGCATCAGTGGGTGGGGACTTGGTGACCTGATCTGTCCTGGGGGGAGTGGGGAGGGAGGCCCCAGGGCCTGGCTGCAGTGGTCTCCTGGGAGTGGCAGCTTTGTTTGCCTGGGACCCTCAGATGGGCCCTCCTGGGGCCTCCAGCTGGGAGGACTTGTACCCATGACACCACCTTGAGGTGCAGAGACCCCCAGGGAGGCCCCCCGCCCAGCTGATGCTGACCCACCCTGGATTGTCTGAGAACTTGGGTCAGCCGGAAAAACAGGAAGTGTATCCAGAAAACAACCTACCATCCCCTGGCAGGGCAGCCATGGGGAGAAGCACCTTTTTAAAACATAAGCGCACTTTGCAACTTGGCATACTTCTTCCCACCCCCCAAGGCGATCCACGCTGACGTAGTCAAAACGGTCAGGCTTCCAGAAGGATTACCAGCCAAAGCAAATATGTATGCATAAAGCAAAACACAATCTTCTCACATATATCTCCAAACACTGTAAACACCAGCCCTCCTTAGAACCTGTTGGCCATGTTTCTGCTCTGATATAATGAATATGTATGCGGGTTAAATGTATGTTTGATCCTTCAAGACTATACACATACAGACACAGAGTTCCAGTACATTTAAATCCAACCTTGCATATGATCAGGGCCTACCCATCCTGCACCTAAGCAAATTTTGGGACAGCCTTGAGGGAAGCAAAACTGAGAAAGCCTCCTTTTGAAAATAACAGTAACATGGAATTCACCCTGACTTGTCTCTCTCTGCTTCTTCCCCTCAACCTTGCGGCGACCCCCCCTGCCCTCCCCCAGCTTCAACAACGTTTAATAAAACAGCATCATCGTAGAGAGGAAAGCCAGTGAGTCCGGCAAGCACTTTATCAGCTGGCAGTGACTTGGGTGAAGCGGCTGATGTAGCAAACCTGGATGCTGGCTGCAAAGTTTTCCTAGATTGGCAGATCTGGCTTCTCTCTGCCTGCTCCAGGTCCTGACAGCGTCAAGCCATCAGCGGGCTCACATCTCACACTCTGTTCTGCTTCTGTCTTTACTGGGCACGGGCACCCAGCCCTGCCCAAGGCCCTGGCTTCACAGTGGGAGCCCTGCATTTGCTCCCCACCTCCTTCCAGTGGGCCTGCCCTGGCAGGAGGTGCAGGACCCTTCAAGCCCGCTCCCCTTATTTGTCTGGGGCCCCTGGCCCTTGGGCCCATCACCCTGAAAACGAATAGAAGTCTGCTCACATTGTGTCCTTGTCCCCGTGGAGGACTCTGAACAGGCTATTTCCTCACGGGCTGCAGGATGCCTCTTCCTGACCTGCAGGGAAAAGAGAGCCGGCCATGACAGACTGTAGACGCAAAGCTGACCAAGGAGTGTGTGACTGACCCGGGAGCCTGCTCAGGGGAAATGGCGCGTCAGGGAAATTTAAGGGAGGGCCAGGGGAGACTCGGAATTTCGGAGCTTATGCCAACTGTTTGTCTCCTTGTTGACTGCCCCCAAGGCGCAAGCAGTAGAAAACCTGTGTTCAAGGTGGAGTGTCTGCTATGTTACTGAGTGAAGTATCTGGGCACCCCTTTCTGCCTTCAGACTCGACGGCATGGGTATCTGTATCTGTGAGGGGCAAAATCGTGACGTGATTCGAGGCAAGTGCAGGCAAACGCTGCAGTCCGGCCAGTGCCATCCCCCCTGCCGCCATTTTCCTCACCTTTGACTGTCTAGACCTTTCTAGCAACCACATAAATCCAAGGGCTGAGGTGGTCCAGAGGTAGAAAGGTGCCTTGAAAAGAACCAGTGTCCTTGGCCACTGGCCAGGAGACTGGGGTGTTGAGTTAGATCCTTCCAATCTGAAGAACGCCTGTTAGGAAGGAGCAGAGAAATGATATCATGAAAAATATCCTTCTGGCTTCTTACATTCCTTTAATGGGAAGGCTTCCCTGGACTGCATGCCTGTCTGGAGAATTGTAGACATAAAACTTCCCATTTCCTTAAGAGCAAAGGAAGCCCAGCATGAGCCCTGGGGGAGCCGCGGGCGGCCTCTCTCCAAGGCCCTGGGGAGGCCGCTGTGGGCCTGTTGGGGGAGAGACACAAGTAGGAGACAGCGGAGAGCGGAGAACTCATGTCCATTACTCACAGGCTTTTCTCTCCCTATTTAAAACATGCTGGTAAAGTATGTGTGACATGAGAATTACCATCAGAACCATTTTTAAATATACAGCTTTGTGGCCTTAAGTACATTCACATTGTTGTGCAGCTGTCAACATCATCCCTTTCTGGACCATTTTCATCTTCCCAAACAGACTCTGTTCCCATTAAGCACTAACCTCCCATCCCCCTCCAGCCACTGATAACCTCTATTCCACTTCCTCTCTATGAATTTGATTACTCTAGGTACATCATGCAAGTGTAATCCTATGACGTTTGTCTATGTCTGGCTTATTTCACCGCGCATCACGTCCTCAGGGTTCAGCCATGTTGGAGCATGCATTAGAACTCCATGCCTTTTCATGACTGACTAATATTCCAAATGCATGGATCCATAACATTTTTTTATGTCAATGGACCTTTGGGGTGTTTCCACCTTTCAGCTATTGTCAATAATGCTGCTAGGAACATGGGTGTTCTCACAGGCCTTTATATGTACCCATGTACCTGTGTATTATACTTTTCTGTGAACCGAAGGAAAACACTTTAAAGGGGAGCTTCAGCCAAGAACTGAGAATATCTGATTTCTCACTTGGGTCTGGTTTTCTAAGGTCAACAAAGTGCAGCTGGGTCTCAAGGGAGTATTAAAGCATTGTTTTCCAGTTCCATGGTGTTCCCATCTGTGTGTGCATGTGTGTGTGTGTGTGTGTGTGTGTCTGGCCCTACCCAGTGCTGTTGCTTCAGAGGAACTATTAACACATTAATATTATCAATAGCAGGCAGTGTCTGAACCATTAGGGATTTATGAAAACATCTGAAGCAAGTCGTTTCAAAGCGCTGATTTGTTTTATAGTCAGTATTACATTTTATGACAGGCTCTTTTGCCAGCAAAATGAGCGTACCAGCATCACACACAGCTCAGTAGACGGAAACCACTGCCCTGCAAATTCGTGTTCCAGATCCCTTGGGGAGCTTCTGCAGTTTGCAGACAAATACTGACCCTTTGCTGAAGGGTCGGCCCGGAACCAGATAGCAAACCCCACCCCCTCTTGCATTTTTAGCCGTAGAAGAACTACGGGTCCTTTTTCTCTTTCTCACTTTTCTCAAAACTCAAGAAGCAAGCCAGGATCCAGTAGCCCAAGGCCAGACAGTTTCCTGGCCGCCTCTACTTTTCCTGTTGGATTGATTTTGCCCTTGATTTGCCAGTTTCACCGGGCAAACTCTCTAGATCTGGGGAAGTCGTTTCAGCCCCGCTTAGACCCGTGGGGGAGGGTACTTAAGGTGTCCCCTGGAGGAGACGGATGGGTGTCGCTCAGCTCCCCATTCCAACCCGTGCCACCTCCACCCCACCCCCAGTGGCAACCGAAAGAGGAGATGGCATTGTGCGGTGGGGGGAGGGGCGCGAGATGGGGGGAGGGCGAGAGCACGACGACCCTCTGCACCCCCACCCCCACCCCCAGGCTGGGCTTCGTGGGTCTCCTCCCAAGGGCCCCCTCTCTGGGACAGGACACCGCGCTAGAAAGTTCCCTCTCCGCGTTTCCAGGGAGCGGGGTTTGTAATATTTTACAGCAGCTGTTTAACATTTCCCTACCTAGTTATTAAACACGAAAGGGAGTAAATTAAAACGGCAAAGTAAAATGAAATAAAAGGCGTCTTTTCTTTCTGTAAAGAGACAACACCTAATTAAGGAATATTTGAATCCCACAAAAATGCAGACTCTCAAGGGTTACATAAAACTTCTTTTTAAACCGGGAACAAAACTCCAGAAAACTGGGGAACCGGCCCAAGACGGGAGTCCCTTCAAATACGAAGCGCCTTCCTCCAGGGACCCTGGGCCTGGCCCCCAGGTCTCCCCTACTCTCCAGGGTCCGGGGGGTCGGTTGGCTCCTGGGGATCCAGCTTGGGGGAGGGGAGCGCCCCGCCCCTCCCCCACGGCCCTCGGGCTTCGCTTCCCTCGCCGTTTTCCCTCTCTCCTCCCCTCCCGACTCTGTTGCATTGGTTTTTTGTTTTGTTTTGCAACTCTCTCTCCTTCTGAGTTCCCCATATTTTCTGGCAGCCCGCCCCCATCATCTCCGCCTTCCCGAGCTGCGAGAGCGGTACCTTCTTGCCTTTTTTTTCCTCCTTGGCTCTTAATCTGGTTCTCGATTAGACAACAGAGGCTTTGCTCTCCGTTGGCGCGGTTCCGCCCTTGGGGGCCCAATTCGGCCCCGGCCCGCCCTAACCCCTCCCTCCTGCCCTGGGTGTGGGCTCCCCGTCCCGCCGGAAGCTTGGCTTTGACCTTTGCCCTCCGCCCCCTTCTCCTTCGGGGACTCCCCCCGCCGCACCTGCCACCGACCGGACTCAGGCAGCGTCAGGGGTGCGCAGCCACAGGGCTTTGGAAGAAGCGGGCTCAGCTCCGGCTGGAAACCTGCTTCCTGCCTCGGTCCGGCTCTGCCGGGCGCTCCCCGCCGGAGGCAGAGACCGGGAGCATCCCTGGCCAGGCCCGAGTTCTTCGCTTCGTACCTGCTCAGTCCCTTCGCTCTCCAGGTAGTTAACTCTTCCAGTAGAGTGTCTCCTTTAGTCCTAGCTTCCAGGAGAAAGAAAACTATGGGGATTAAGAAAATATGGATTAAAGAAAAAAGAAAAGAAAATATGGATGAAGGTGTCTTGAAATGTCTTCAAGTTAAAGAGATAAACAGTCATACTTCACCCCAGGTTTGCCTTTCTGGGATGATGATTTTAGGATTTTGATAGTTTAAATCTTACCCCAACATCACAATGCATAGTAGGATAGAGCCAGAGCTGCCCAGATTCCTGCTTATTAGACTGTAAAAGGAATCCATTTTTCCTTTCAAGAAATAGAAGCTCTTCTGTTGGCATTTCCCTTTGGGGGTGGATCCTGTGTCTGGCTTGGCTTTTTTAAAGGGTGAACACAGATGTCACCAAAGTGGAGTGTCACAGAAGCAGTGTCTAGTCTTCTAGGGTATGCTGCAGAAACACTTGTGGCTGCCTCTGCCCAAGTCTGGGACTGCAGCCCTCTTAGTCTTACCTTCTCTTTTCTTTTCTGAAACATGTAGGTAGAAAGAGGGGTTTTCTTTGGAAAGTTCTTTCTTTCTTTTCTTCATCATTAAAATGCATATAATATTTCTGAGTAAAATCCCCAGTGGTGTTTTTAGAGAAAGGACTATAGTAATAAAAATATTCTACATCACTGTTATTATATCTACCTAACACTCTTAAGCCTTGCACATGTATGAATTGATTTGCTGAACAAACTACATCTCTAAAGTAGAGTGGGCCACTACAATATTGTAAAGTAATTAGCCTCCAACTAATAAAAATAAATGAAATAAATAAATAAATAAAGTAGAGTGGGTAGGATTTGTTTATTCTCGTTTCAGGGGTGAGGAAATTGATTCAGAAAGTTAAGCTCACACAGTAGAAAGTGTAAAGCCCAAATGAATTCAAGTTCACTTTTTTTTTTTTAACCAAAATATAATGGATAGAATTTTTTTTAAAAAGGAAGTAATAGTGATATGGCGATTTGGTGACCAGCTCTCTCACATTTTCTGATAGAATAGGATCGATGTATGAGCATAATTCCATCCACTGCTCTCCTTCAAAAAAGCATCCTTCTTTACACACATGAAGAACAGAAAAAATGGATCTTTGCCCAAACTTCTTCCTAAGCAGCACTCTGGCCATGGTGTATCTTCTGTAATGTACAATATAATCCTTCCACTGAGAAGGCTCTCATCATCTTTTCCATGGAAATGCACCTTATCTCAAAAGTCAGCCCTTCCATCATCTCTGTCTATAGTCCTGTGTGATGTGATCACTCCTTTCTCTAGTGGCCAGACCTAGTGGCCAGACCTAGGAGCCTCTGTAGCCACATGCTTTACTTAATATAACTCATTTAAACCCACCACAAGGGCGTGAAGCAACTGCTTTCATTATCTCCATGTAACAGATAAGGAAACTTAAGCACAGAGAGATTAAGAAGCGAGTTGAAAGTGACACAGTTGGAAATAGCTGATCTGGGTGGGATTCGGACCTCTGGACTCTCCGGAGTCTAGTTTAGACTCTAGAGTCCGTGTTCCTGACCCTTACGTGATGCTGCCTTTCAACCCTTCAACAGTTAGGCATCTTGCATGCATTATCTTACAAGGCGATGAGTGCCCTTTATCACGTGATGCTATACCATCTCCCTGTAGTCTGTTTCCTATTATGTCTAAGGTGTGTAAAAGCACATTTTCATCCTTTCACCACTGCAAGCTGCTTAAGTGGGGTGACTGTGTGCCATCAGTTTTAAATGTCATGTAGTACCTATTGCTTATACAGTGCACAGACTTGATACACATATTTTTCAAATCAAGCTTAAGCAACTGGAAAATGGTTTGTTCTCCAAGCATTGAGTACCCACTATGCAACAAGCACTATTTGGCCTTGGTGAGTAAGTCAGAAAAGATTCTTCCTCTTAAGAAATTTAATGGAAACAGATGGTAAGCAAACAGATACAATAAGAAAACTATGGCATCATCAGCTCAATGGACATGAGTTTGAGCAAACTCCGGGAGACAGTGAAGGACAGGGAAGCCTGGCATGCTGCAGTCCATGGGGGTCACAAAGAGTCAGACACGACTGAGCGACTGAACAACAAATCAGAGAGTCCATTTGGAAAACAAAAATGGGCTATGATAGGGAGTGGAAGTACTATTTCAGGATGGGTGATCAGAAAGATCACCCTCTGGGAAAATAAGACCTGAGGTGGGCTCTGGAGGCCAAAGAGTGAGCCGTGCAGAGAACAGAGGAAGGGCGTTCCAGGCCAAGGGAATAGCTTGTGGGGAAGGAAGGCGACTGGTACCTGCTTCCTTTAGCAATTTGCAGGATTTCTCAACCTCAGCACTTGTCAGCTTGGGCTAGTACAACAACATAACAAATGTTGGTTTAAACGAGTAGTTATTTCTCACAGTTCTGAAGGCTGAGAAGTCCCAAGATCAAGGTATCAGCAGATTTGGTATCTGTTGAGGTCCTCTTTATGGTTTGCAAAAAACCTTTTGCTGCCGTGTCTTCACACGGCAAAGAGAGTCTCCTTTTCCTGATGGGAACAGATTTCTTCATGGGGGCCCCACCTTAATGACCTCCTTTAAGCCTAATTGTATTTCAAAGGCCCCACCTCCAAATATCATGGCAGTGGGGATTAGGGCTTCAGCATATGGACTTGGGGACAGACAAATATTCAGTCCACAGCAGGGCTGTTGACTTTTGGGCCAGATAATTCTTTGTTCGGGGATTTGCCTGTGCCTTGTGGGATGTTTAGGAGTCTCCTGGCAGCCCCCCCACCCCCAACCTTTACACGTTAGATGCCATTAGTCCCCCCCTCCCGTCTAAACTGTGGCAATCAGAATGTCTTAAGAGAGAGACTTCCCTGGTGGTCCAGTGGCTAAGACTCCATGCTCCCAACACAGGGGACCCGGGTTCCATCCCTGATCACAGCACTAGATCCTGCCATGCCACAATGAAGATGGAGGATCCCGTGTGTTTGCAGCTAAGACCTGGCACAGCCAAGTAAATAACCATTAAAAAAATAAAGGCTTTAGCTGGTTTGGGACAGAAGGTCATTAATGTGGAGGTACCTGCTGGACAGAGACTTCCCTGGTGGCTCTGTGGTAAAGAACCCGCCGGCCAATGCAGGAGACGAGGCTTCGAGCCCAGGATCAAGAAGATCCCTGGAGTAGGAAATGGCAACCCGTTCCAGTATTCCTGTCTGGAATATCCCGTGGACAGAGGAGCCTGGCGGGCTACACTCCATGGGGTTGCCAAAGAGTAGGTCACGACTTGGCAACTAAACGTCAGTAACAGGAGGGGAGGCAGACTGTGACCAGAGGTGGGAGCGTCGATGGGAAGAGCAGGGGTTTCCATCCGCCAGCTTGCATTTTCTCATTGAAGCTTGAAGGTGAGGAGAGGCCTAAGAGTGGAGGAGGAGACCAGTGGAAGTGTGAAGCAGTCATTTGGAGAGTGGGAAGGTGAAAAAGCCAGGGAAGTATATTAGGATTGATGAGTGAAGTGAAAGTCACTCAGTCGTGTCCGACTCTTTGGCACCCCATGGATTATACAGTCCATGGAATTCTCTAGGCCAGAATACTGGAGTAGGTAGCCTGTTCCCTTCTCCAGGGGATCTTCCTGACCCAGGAATAGCCGGTGTCAAATGTCCACTAGCTGTCTGTGTACTTGAAATTGAAGTGACACCAGCCAAGAACTTTGAGTTTTTTAAATTCTTTATTGTGGTAAAATGTCTATGACACCAAACTGACCATTTTAGCGACTTTGAGGTGGCATTAAGTCCATTCACACTGTGGTGCAGCCATCTCCGCCATCCTTCTCCAGAATCTGTCCGTTGTCTCACATTGACACTCTGCATCCATGAACCGTTAACTCCTGATTACCCCTCCTCCCAGCCCCTGGGAACCACAGGGGGTGCGTTTCACCCCAGCAGTGTTCGGGGGTAGACAAGGAGCAGGTGAATGGTTGAGACACAGAGGCTTGGAGATGAAGAGGGAGAGGAAGGGAGTTAGGGGCGCTTGCAAAGTGAGAGTTACAATGGGGCACCCCGTAACTTAGGCTGGATGAGCCAGGGGGTTGGAGGGGGTCATGAAGGTGACCGATGGGTGTCTTTGCGCCATCTTCCTTCTCTTCCTTCCTCGTGATGGCAGGATTGAAACCTCACTTCATAGTTAGTCATGCGTGTGGTTCCCTACTGTGCCTCTCATCCTGGAGAATGTTCTTCAGAAGAGCCCAGAATGAGTCACCACTTGAGTCACCTGGCGTGATCCCATCCCTCTGCACACTGCAGGGCCCTGGGGCACGCGCACCCAGTGAGGTAAGGGGAGAGGCATATGGTGTTTATTTGGGGAAAGAGGTACGTGTTCTATGAATAGCACAGCCCTGCGAACAGGCAGGCTGACAGATGATTCCGCTTTATCTGATCACACAATATGGGCATCCACACTGTGTGAAATCCCCCGAAGCTTCGGGAACTTGCAAACGGCCTCCTTGCTTTCTGCCTCTCGGCCCTTGTTTTCCCTTCACAGCTGAAGGAGAGGAGGAAAGGCCCTTTCTCAAGTGCTCTGGGCTCTACTTAGAAATTTCCTCTGAGCTCACCTCTTTGGTGCTCTTCATATTTAGTGCTGGGCTCTTTTCTGCACTCCTGATGAACTTGTCTCTACTTCAGAGCATGTTGATTGCCCTTCTGTTGTGTTTTCTGATTTCGTCCCTACGTTTGGGGTGGGAGCGTGCTCATTTGCTTCAGTTGTATCTGACTCTGTGCGACCCCAGGGACTGCAGCCCGCCAGGCTCCTCTGTGCATGCAATTCTCCAGGCAAGAATACCGGAGTGGGCCGCCATGTCCTCCTCCAAGGGATCTCCCCTCCCCAGGGATAGAGAGAGAATCTGCGTCCCCAAGAGAACCTGCATCTCTTCCATCTCCTGCATTGGGAGGCAGATTCTTTACCACTAGCCCACCTGGGAAGCCGGAGGGTTATACATTCTATTCCTAAAAGGGGCACTTACACTGTGTATAAGGCTACACCTTAGAGGGGAGCAGTGGTCCAGGCTGTCTCTCATAGCACAGATGCCCCGGAGGAGAAGACAGAAAGCCACGAGGGTGGGTTTTCCATAATGGAAGAAGCCGAGGCAGGTCACATCTTATATAGTGACACTGGGTTAACTGTTTGATAGATAAGTCTAATTTCACGTAGAGTTATATTTTTAGTAATACTTCAGAAGATGGAGGGAGTTCTCTAGTGGCCTAGTGGTTAGGATTCTGGGCTTTCATGGCTGTAGCCCAGGTTCAGTCCCTGGTTGGGGACTGAATCCTGCAAGCTGAGGTTAAAAAAAAAATTAGGTGGCATCAGAATGTACTAGAGTGACCCTGCAGGGCCACCTTGAATTGCGTATCTGTGATACAGAACTTTCTGTGATGATGGTGGTGGTGAGTGCAACAGAGGCACTGACGTTTTAATTTTATTTAAATTGAATTTAAATGGCCACATGGGGATAGTGGCTGCCATGTTGGACAGTAGAGCGTGTGTGTGTGTGTGTGTGTGTGTGTGTGTGTGTGTGTGTGCGTGTATGCTAAGTCCTTCAGTTGTGTCCTATTCTTTGTGACCCTACAGACTGTAGCCCACCAGGCTCCTCTGTCCATGGGATTCTCCAGGCAAGAATACTGGAGTGGGTTGCCATGCCCTCCTCCAGGGGATCTTCCCGACCCAGGGACTGAACCCACATCTCTAACGTCTCTTTCATGGGCAGGCAGGTTCTTTACCACTAGCGCCCCCTGGAAAGCCCAGGAGATCTTGTAGTGGATATCAACTTACTAAAAAGTTACAAGTTTTTCAATTAACATAATTTCAATTAGATTTACCCAATATCTAAATTATTATGATTATCTTTGGCTGTGAGTAATAGGCTGGCTGAATAGCCAGCTACACACAGGTGAGGGGTATGTTTCTCCTGTAGGAGAAGGACTGGTGGGCAGTGGGGGGCTGGAAATGGAGATGGAAAATGAGCCAAGGGCAAACAAAAAGCTTTGCAAAGTCAAAATGGTACAACTCCCAGAGCAGAGAAGTTGGCAAGATAGACCACAATTATGTTTGTTATTACCCTTCAACCAAACAATTCCACTTCTAGGAATCAACCCCACTAGGGATCAGGCATAAATAGAAAATGACTCATGTATGAGATTATTCACTGCAGCATTACTGATGATTAAAAAAATTGGAAATACCCCAAGTGTCCATCAACGAGGGGCTGTTTGGATGGTTCGTATTGTGCTGTTCTGTGCTAAGCTGCTTCAGTTGCGTCCGACTCTTTGCGAGCCCACAGACTGTAGCCCTTCAGGCTCTTCTGTCCATGAGATTTTCCAGGCAGAGTACTGGAGTGGGTTGCCATTTCCTCCTCCAGGGAAATCTTCCTGACCCAGATATCAAACCAGAATCTCTTGTGTCTCCTGTATTGCAGGTGGATTCTTTACTGACTGAGCCATAGGCATATAGTCAAATATGATGCAGTAAAAAAGAAATGAGAAGGCACTATATGTAGAGGTGTGGAATGATTTCCAAGTTTCTAGAATATAAAATTTTTTAAAAAGAGCAAGGAGAGCAACGGATGGATATGTTGATATAAATCCTATTATGAAGGAAAGGAAGCAAAGAAATACACATACATTTGCTTCTATTTGCAAGGGGAACAAACACATCTACATCTAAAGAGGGAGGAAGGAACAGGTGTGGGAGACAGGGGCGGGGGTGAGACCACTGTGCCTGTACCTTATTTTGTACTTTTGACTTTCAAATCGTGGACTGTTTTCTATCCCAAGACTAAACTAAAAAAACGTTTAAGAAAAGAAGCCTCAGGACCTCCCTGGTGCTCTAGTGGTTAAGAATCCACTCTTCCACAGCAGGGGGGCGAGGGTTTGATCCCTGGTCTGGAAGCTTAGTTCCCACATACTGCACAGGGCAGCCAAATCCTTGATTAGAACTGGGTCACATGGCCAGGATTTCCCTCGTGGCTCATACAGTGAGGAATGTGTCTGCAATGCAGGAGACCCAGGTATGATCCCTGGGTCGGGAAGATCCTCTGGAGGAGGGTATGGCAACCCACCCCAGTATTTTTGCCTGGGAAATCCCATGGACAGAGGAGCCTGGCGGGTTACAGTCCATGGGGTCGGGAAGAGCTGGACATGACTGGGTGACGAACACTCACACGTGGCCACACCCAGCTGCCAGGGCGTGTGGGAAGGGAATATTCTACTGAGCAGGTGACCTTCCAGCCCGGTCAGGATTTGGTGAAAGGAAGAAGGTGAGGGGACTAGACCTTGGGCAGCAACCACGCAGAGTCTGCCCCAGCCACTCCATGTGCCGGGGAATACCACCCGTGAGTCTGACTGCCTCAGGCCTGAGGAGGGCCCGCGCTGGCCGGACCTCCGCCACGGGCAGCTGGGCTGCGGGGCTCCAGGTGGACCTTCTGCCCCGTTTCTCACTCACGAGCCAGACAGGGTGAGAATATTCTAGTCTCATTATTTTACATGTGGCTGCCCAGCTTTCCCAGCACCACTTACTGAAGAGAGCAAAAGGGACTGCAGTGAACAATTATGTACCAATAAAATAGGACAACCTTGAAGAGAAGATATAAACAGATACTTGTACATCGATGTTCCTAGAAGCATTACGCACAAGAGCCAAAGCTGGAAACAGCCCACGTTGTCCATCCACAGAGGACTGGATAAACAAGATGTGATGTAGGCAGGGAACGGAATATTATTTCGCCTTAAAAAGGAGGGATATGCTCACACACGCTACAATATGGATGAAGCTTGAGGATATTATATTGAGTGAAATAAGCAAGACACACAAGAACAGAGAGTGTATGATTCCATTGAAATCTAGTATCTAGAGGAGCCAAATTCATTGAGACAGAAAGTAGAAAAGAGGTTATCAGGGACTAGGGGGAGAGGGGAAGGGGACTTAGTGTTTACCGGGCACAGAGTTTCAGTTTTAGATGATGAAAAAATTCTGGAAATGGATGGGGGTGATGGCCCAGAACACTGTGAATGTACTTAATGCTAGTGAAACAGGTGCTTAAAAATGGTTAAAATGGTAAAATTTATAATATGTGTATTTTACCTTAATGTTTTAAAAAGTATTGCTTGTGAGCAGAATAATGTCTGCAACAGGATGAAAAATAATTTGTCCTCATAGCAAGGTCCCGCTGTCTAGCACAGGGAACTATATTCAGTATTCTGTGATAAACAATAATAGAAAAGACTATCGAAAAAGAATGTCTATGTGTGTATAACTGAGTCACTTTCCTGTACGGCAGAGATGGGCCCAACATTGTAAATCAACTCTACATCGATAAAATTTTTTTTAATGTTTTAATTTAAGAAAACTAAATCCTGGGTTCATTTAATTAATTATTATTATTTTTAAAAAAATTTTGACCCTACCCCACATCATATGAGACCTAAGTTCCCCAGGCAGGGATCGAACTCTCACCCTCTATGCTGGAAGGCAGAGTCTCAACCACCGGACACCAGGGAAAATCTCAAAGCTTTTTAAATTAAAAGAAAAAATAATTTGGCCATGCATTAAAATAAAAAAATATTTAGCAATGCATGAAATTATTTTTTCACTTAAAAATATTAGTCGACTTCATTTTTTAGAGACGTTTGAGGCCCACAGCCGGGCGGAGGGGAAGGTAAGGAGGGTTCTCCTGTTACCCTCTGCCCTCCCCACTCTCAGCCGCCTGCTCGGGGCTCACTGGCATATTTGTTATAACTAATGAACCAACACCGACACATCATTATCACCCCAAGTCCCCAGGGCAGGAGACTTACGTGAGGGTTCACTCCTGCTGCTGTACATTCTCTGCTCTTTGACGATTGTATAATTACACGTAAGCCCCGCGATGGGATC
The DNA here is from genome assembly GCF_033118175.1 of Dama dama. NCBI lineage: Eukaryota > Metazoa > Chordata > Mammalia > Artiodactyla > Cervidae > Dama > Dama dama. Next base: position 79,854,726 of record NC_083710.1, on the reverse strand, counting down.
ATTCGGGATAGTCGCGCTGCTCCAGGAATCCTCTGGGCTCCTCCTTTTCGTCCCTCTCTCCTTTCCTAGCTCTTTGCACTGTCTCCTGGTCATAGTTCTGGCTGTCACAGCTGGGGGTGGAGGTGTTCCTGGCATCTCGGGTGTAGAAGCCAGGGATACTGCTAACCATCCTATAAGGCATGGAACAGCCCCGCGACAAGGGATCATCTGACTCAAACATGGCAACAGTCCCAAGGCTGAGAAATACTGTTGCCGAAGCTAAGCAGGAACCTCTTTAATCCATGACTATGTAGGGTGCCTGGGCTTCCCAGGTGCCTCAGTGGTACAGAATCCGCCTGTCGATGCAGGAGACTCGGGTTCAGTCCCTGGGTCAGGAAGATCCCCTGGAGAAGGAAATGGCAACCCACTCCAGTATTCTGGCCTGGAGAATCCCCATGGATGGAGGAGCCTTGCGGGCTACTGTCCGTGGGGTCGCAGAGAGTCAGACATAACCTTTCAACTAAACAACAGTGATGTAGGGTACATAGTAGATACTCAGGAAATAATAAATAAATAAATGAAGAATTTGAATAACCCAAGAGAGAGCTACTTCTGAGTACACACAAAGGAAACATTATCTTATTAAATTCGGGTCCTGTGGTTGTTCAGTTTGGTGGGGTGGGCTGGCCAGGAAGGGGCATTTTGACAAGGAGAATGCCAGTTTCTTTAATGGCCGTGCAGGGAGAGTCTGTGCGACAGAGTTCGTGCAAACACGTGCGGTGGCCCGTCGGCAGGTGTGAGTTCTGTGACACTGGGCAACAGCTGGTCTGTGCTGTTTCTCGGTAAGACAGAGGAGTCCCGGGGATGCATTTAGCACAGAAGCAGCGCTTCCCTCCTTTGTTTTATGAAACAGCCAAGAGATTCAGAAATGAAGAAAGACGAGGGTGGCCGGTTCCTAAACACCACTTGAAAGTGCATTTTGTGTGTCCCCGGAGAGTTTTTAATACAGTATATGGAAGAACTGTCAGGAAGATAACAGAAGCGAAAGACTTTTGATATTTAGCTTGAAACAAAGCATAGAGACGTGAGATTCAAAACTACCGAAGGGAGGACTTTCAAAAAAAATCCGGGGCTGCATTTCCTGGTTATTGCTGTCAAATCAACTGAGACTTGATTGCCTACCATCGTAGGTAACTGCTGGCAGCCTGGGGCCTTGGCTGCACCAGGAGACCAGGTACTTCTTGCCACGCGTCCCTCCTTCAGAGACTGTCCTCAGGGGAACTGAACCTCCCTCGGACGTGGTCAACTTCGCGTATTCCCAAGTTGGTCTTGCCTGCTGCATGCCACCCTTGCCTTGACAACACGGAGTGCCTCTCAGCCTCCTCTTCTGCAGACATGCATGCCCACCAGAGCAGGGCAGGTCGTCCAAGTCCATGCCCAGAAGAGGGAGATTCCCTCCAAGCCCTGGGAGCTCGTGGGGAGCAAAGGAGACTGTATGCGGATGAACTATGGGAACCACATGAAAACAGGTTGATTTTTCTAACACAGTATTTTCTAAGTGCTCTGAGAACACTGTGTGTGTGTGTGTGTGTGTGTGTGTGCGCGTGTTAGTCGCTCAGTTGTGTACGACTCTTTGCGACCCCATGGACTGTAGCCTACCAAGCTCCTCTGTCCCTGGGATTCTCCAGGCAAGAATACTGGAGTGGGATGCCATCTGGGTGCGGGGCAGCACCTCTGCCTGGGCCATCAGAGGACTCTTTGGAGAGAAGGTGACTTTTCATCTGGGTCTTAAAGGTTGAATAAGAATGGAAACAGGGGAGAGTAGGGGAAACATTCCAGGCAGGAGGAGCACAGAGGAAAATCTTCGAGGCTGTAAAGGGGCCCATTGTGTTTGAGGGTAAGACAGTCAGTGGGATGGGGGTTAGTGGCAGAGGGAGTGAGCTGGAGCTTGACTGTGGAAGACGCTCACTAAATGGCTAAGCTAGCCGGCAGGGGTGCACAGTTGCACAACTCCAGGGAGTGCTGTTCCCAGCCCAGCCTGAGGCTGTACTCATGGGCTCTGCTAATGGTTGCTGGGTGATGTCTTCTAGAAGGTTCACTGAGAGCTCTGTATAGTTTATATTATTTGATTCTCACCACCCCACGAGGAAAGTTTTATTTCCATTGCCAGTTTACAGATGGGAACCTGAGGCACACAGGTAAACCTGTGCGGCTATGAAGTAATATAATTGAGGTTTTAATTCGGTTTGCTTCTACACCCAAGGCAGAGGGTTCCTAAGTTTTGTCACTGCTGGCGCTCAGGAAGTGACGTTTTAGGACCCAGTAGGGTAAGTGACAAAGCTGCTCACCATCTGAAAGGCCCTGGCCCAGGGACTGCTGTGACCCCCGCTGCATCCTGGCCAGCCTGATGGCTGAGGGGACGCCCCGGGCGCTGGCACACGTCAGACCCATTTCTGCAGCACCGCTGGGAGGCAGGTGGATCTCAGGTCTGAAGAGGACACCTGAGGTCGCTTTTCCAGCCAAATTCGGATTATATTCTAATTAAGCTCTCAAACGGAGCATAGTGAAAAAAAATCCTGTTGGCTTCAGGCTGCTAGGTGGTTGGTTCTCAGGTTCGTAGTTGTATAGATCAAGGGCAAAATGGCGGTGGACAAGCCTGGGATCTGGAGACAGGCAAGTCCGGGCGTTAGCACATGACTCTGGACAAGATATTCGCTGTCTCTGAGCCTCAGTTTCTCTGGATGCAAAGGCTGTAGTAAATAAGCACTTCATTGTTTTGTTGTGAAGATTAAATGCAATAGCTTCTGTCAAGGGGTCGGCATCAGTCCTCTGTAAACGCCAGCTTCCGTCTCTGCTTCCTCTCCGCCCTCCAATCTTTGTCTTTCTGACTGGAAACTACAGTGATGTCGTGCTGGAGGGCGGTGGTTTGGGGAAAGCTAGGCAATAGCCATCTATCAGCAAAACCACTTGTGGTGACTAATGGGGACGTTGCTAGTGACTTCGCCCCTCCGAACACCTTCCGGGAGAAAGTACTCCTGACTTCTCCGGGCAAACGTTTATAGCTGTCGAAACTGGCCATGAAAACAAGCAAGGAAACAGCCCCACTGTTGTTTCCACTTTTTTTCCACATTTGCTTTCCTGCGGTCATCTTGATCATTTGACTGTCTAAATATTTGCATTTATTTTATTGTTAACATGAGATTTACCATCTTGACCACTTTTTTTGTTTTTTTTTTGGTGGCTGTGCTGCCGTGTGTGGGATCTTCAGTTCTCCCACCAGGGATCAAAGCCGCACCCCTGCAATGGAAGATTGGAGTCCTAACCACTGGACCACTTCCCTAGTCCCCCATCTTGGCTACTTCTAGTTGCACATTTCACTAGTATATTCACATTATTGTGAAAGACATCTTCAGAACCTTCTATCTTGCAGACCTGAAAATCTATACCCATGGAACAGCAACTACACGCTCCCAGCCCCTGGCAACCACCATCGTTTAATTTTTCAAAAGACAATTCAGTTTCCTGATAGGATGAACATTCTGCTCTGCCAGATTAGCAGGTTGCTTTTGAAATCACAGCTCAGTTAAATACTCCTGTGTTAGAGACTGATCAGAATTTCTGGGTCTTTTTTTTCAAAATTAGTATTCAGAGGAGGATCAGTGATACTACTTGAAGACACATATCTCACAGAACACCCACATCTTTTTTCTTCCCTAATAGCTGATGTATCCCACATTCATCCAATAGACTGACAGTATCCTAGGTTTTACAAGTTCCCTGAAAGACCTGCTACTGAGTTTGATCTACAGATGAGGCAAAGTATGAGTAAAGGATGCTAGCAGAAAAACCACCTGGACTGTCTTTCTGTTTGAGAAAAATAATCACCTCCCATCCTGTCCCCAACACAGGCTGGAACTCATCTGTGAAATCCTTGGGGAATGAAAACACACGGTATCTCTTGTAGGATTCGGTCCTGTGCCCTAAGAAGGGGCTTGAGCGATGCCTGTGCTGATCAGTAAAAGATAGAAGGACTCTGGGTGAGCAGAAAGGAAGTACTGAGACCCACCACCCCGGGTGCTTATCAGATCCTGCAAAATCAGGTCTGTGATGTTCATTATCGTCTGCCTGGTTCTGGCCAATTCACAGAGTATTAAGGATGAAAGGCCCCCTTTCCCAAATAAATTCCACCAAGATGTAGGAATCAGCCCACGACAGATGAGTTCTCCGGAAGGGGCCCAGCACATGTGGTTGGGGCACACCCGCCTTATTTGGGTGTGATGGGGCAGCAAGCTGACATTCGTATTTGCGTGTGTGTGTGTGTGTGCGCGCGCGTGCGCGCACACGCGTGCAGCATGTGAGTGCCTGAGCGTGTGCACGTGCCAATTTATCATCCCCACGTGCCTTGTTTTCCTCCACGGATGGGTATTCTCAGATGCTCAGCTGCCAAAAACAATGCTTCCTTTCTTTGGGACACATTTCCGAGCTGGAGTGTCGCGGGGCCCTCGCCTGGAAGATACGAATCTGCTTTCCTTGGTCATCCAGGCCTCTGTCTGTCTTTCTGCCGGTGGGCATTTATTCATGTCTACCTGCGAGATTTTTCTGGATCCCACCCGGGACAGTAGACTTCGGTTTCGCTCCCAAGAAGCCTCTTCCCCGTCTTCTGCCTCAGCTTCCTGGTCCCTGCACCCAGTCCTCAGCAAGCTCCTTCCTCTTCATCTCGAGTCTCACCTCCGAGCCTTCTGTTCCCTCGCTTGGGCTCCCCTGTTCGTGGCCTTTTGTGGCCTAAATTCGGGATCTGGGCTGAAAGATTTTCAGTGACTGCAGGGCGGGCAGCCTTCCTGTGCTTGATATTTTCTGTGCCCATCCAACGAGTAATGAATCAGGGAGACGTGTTTCAATAATTCTCTTGCCTTCAATTCTCAAAGACAGCTCTCAGGGAGGTATGAGGAAGTGGCAGCCCTCAGAATTTCTTCTGTCCTGCACCTTCAAACAGTGGGGCGCTGATTGGTGTCTATAAATAGTCAAGGAGGCTGGAACTATGGAGGCGGAAGGCTGGAAGGAAACTGGGAAGCTCTAGGTTCTGTATATTCTGGGTCACCCTCGTTCAGCGCAAGGCTTGAATGTTCCCTGGGTGTTCAGCTGCCAGAGCAAGTGAGGACCGTCAGCGGTGGCGGAGACAAGGAGCCCCATCCAGAGAGCGAGCTGGGTGTCTGCTGGGCCCTGACGGGGGGTGAGCGCCACTGACGAACATCCGTTTTCATACTTGTGTCAGTAAGAGAATATGCAAGCTTCAGCTACACATGGCAGGGGAAGCACAACACCTCTTTGGGGATTTTTTTCTGGAATGTATTTTGGAATATGTTGGGATTATTGGAATACAATTACAATATTGTGTTAGTTTCTGCTATGCAATGAAGTGAATCAGCTAAACATGTGTATACACATATCCCCCTCTCTTGAACCTCCCTCCCAACCCTCCCCATCCTACCCATTGAGGGTGTGGAGGAAGGGAAACCCTGTTGCACTGTTGGTGGGAGTGCGAATTGGTACAGCCACTACGGAGAACAATATGGAGGTTTATAAAACTACCACATGACCCAGAACTACCATCATCACACTACTGGGCATATACCCTGAGAAAACCATAAATTCAAAAGCATGCATTCACCCCAGTGTTCACTGCTGCACCATTTACAATAGCCAGGCCATGGAAGCAACCTAAATAATCAACGGAGGAATGGATAAAGAAAATGTGGTACGTATAGACAATAGAATATTACTCGGTCCTCAAAAGGAACAGCACTGGGTCATTTGTAGAGATGAGAACGGACCTAGAGCCTGTCATATAAAGTGAAGTAAGAAAGAGAAAAACAAATATCGTGTGTTGATGCATAATTGTGGCATCTGGAAAAAAGAGGCCTCTTTAGTGATGAACTTTGAAGGAAGAAACAAAACAATCCTGATCCTGGACCAGGGGAGGGAAGACCAGGGAAGGATAAGCAGGGTCATCCCCGTGCTGGCAGCTGGACAGCTTAGCACAGCCCCTCCCTGGCGTGGTCTCAGGAAGAGGTCACAGGAGAAAACTACCCAGGAAGCAAAACGCATTCTTCCAGAGCTTTCCACTTTCATCCTTTCGCATCACCAGCTTTATGTTTCTCTCCTTGTCATACTCTTTCCAGTCTATTTCCAGATCTCAATCATGGGTAATCCTTGTTTTCATTGTATCAGCATTGGTTATAAAGTGCCTTGGCCATGGCCTTCCTGGCTGGCTTCCTGGGGTAGCTAGTTGGGGTGAACAAGTCATTCTCCCCAGTTCTGCTGGCTGGAGGAGGGGGCTCTGGTAGGTTCTCATGGGTGGACTTATGATGTCCAAAAGGGACATCGTCAGTGGGCGCGCTTTGTAAGTGGAGGTTGTGGTAACGGGAATAAAATTGTGTGTACCTGATGTAGTATTGAGGTAGTCTAGAAAACTTTTTGTGTTGTTGTTGTTTAGTCCCTGACTCATGTCCGACTCTTTGCGACCCCATCAACTATAGCCTGCCAAACTCCTCTGTCCATGGGATTTCCCAGGCAAGAATACTGGAATGGGTGGCCATTTCCTCCTCGAGGGGATCTCCCCCACCCAGGGATCAAACTTGCATCTCTTGATTGGTAGGCGGGTTCTTTATCACTGAGCCACCTGGAAGCCCTTTATTTGTATAATGAAGTGAAGTGAAAGTTGTTCAGTCATGTCCAACTCTTTGCTACCTTATAGACTGCAGCCTGCCAGGCTCCTCTGTTCTTGGAATTCTCCAGGCAAGAATACTAGAGTGGGTTGCCATTTCCTTCTCCAGGGGATCTTTCCAACCCAGGGATTGAACCTGGGTCTCCTGTACTGTAAGCAGACTTTACCATCTGAGCCACCAGGGAAGCCCATTTGTACAATACTTGTCATTAACACCCAGGAGGTTCTGTGGAATGAGATGCCCAAAGCCGTGGCTGAAGATCCATGTGTTTATCATCACTCTGTAGTTTATGGTGAGGACATGTTCTTAATGGTGATCCACATTAGGCAAGAGTGTTTACTGATGTCAGGTTCAAGTCCGGAAGGACCCCAACATCTTCCAGCCCTAGATGATTCTCCAACTCATCCCATGATCCAGGCTCCGAAGTGAGGGGTGGAGGGGGTCTTGGTGAGAAAGTGTGTTTTGAAGCCAAGGGTCGAGCTTCCTTTTGGTTCCACGTTGCTTTAGGAGCTACATCAGTTAGCGGGAGGTGAATTCTGTTATCTGCCTGAATATTTGAACAAACACAAAGTTCAGTGTCCTTTCTTTAAAATGAGTTATGATTCCCTGGTAGCTCAGCTGGGAAAGAATCCGCCTGCAATGCAGGAGACCCCAGTTCAATTCCTTGGTCTGGAAGTTCCCCTGAAGAAGGGATCGGCTACCCACTCCAGTACTGTGGGCCTTCCCAGGTGACTCAGACAGTAAAGAATCTGTCTGCCATGTGGGAGATCTGGGTTCGATCCCTGGGTTGGGGAGATCCTCTGGAGGAGGGCATGGCAACTCACTCCAGTATTCTTGTCTGGAGAATTCCCATGGACAGAGAAGCCTGGCGGGTCCCAGTCCGTGGGATCGCGAAGAATCGGACACAGCTGAGGACTGAGCACAGCACGTTATGTTAAGTGCTTTTTGTTCACCAGGCTTTATACCCACAGGTGTGCACTGAGTGCTTTATCCAACGGTCTCCCTCGTTCCTAAAGAGCTCCCTTAGATAGAAACCCCATGATCATATCCCCACTTTACAGGGGAGGACACAGAGGCTCAGGGATTTCACAGCTCGTCATGGAACAAGTGGCAGAGCCAGGATTTGAACCCATTTCTGTCTTGATTCCAAAGCCCACTTTCCAAACTACAAAGTGAGACTACCTCTCACTGCATGTCTTGGGTTTGAGTGATTTCTTCTTGTCCAGCGTGGTCTCCAAGAGGCATCTCTGTAGACCTCTCACTCCTGTTTCCCAAACACCAACCCGGCTCCTCTTCTGCTCAGAATTAATGGCGGTGGGTGGCTGGGGTGACATCCGGGTGGCCTCCCACGGTGAGCCCCCCAGTCCAAACCAAATGGCGAGATCAAGCCCACTGGGGGTGTCATTTCCTCACCCCTCTAAAAGGAATTCCGTTGTTTCTGCTTGCCAAACGCTCTGTTCCCTCGCGAAGCCCGCGTTAGTCACTGGGATATGTCAGTATGTGAATGGATTTACTGTGTTCCAACAGCTGCAGAGGCTGGAGCATATGCCCCACACATGGCAGAAAGAGGGGCTGGGGGCGGGGCACCCGGCCGGCAACTGGGATCCCCAAGATCGCACCCGGGCCCTGAGACTGGAGAGAGGATGCTGGGGGAAGACCAGCAAATACTGGGGTCCGGCTCTTGGCTCCCCTACCGCCCCCACCCTGGCAAAGTGATGAGGATACTCGTGAGCGGCGAGGGGACAGCCCTAGAAAACATGTCCCCTCCGAGGTGTGGCTCTTGTCCGCTCGCAAGGGAGCCCATCTGTCCAACAGTGCCTGAAATAACACCGCCGGCCAGCAGAAGAGTGTCCATTGTCACACGCACATTTGGACCGCAGGTAGTCCCCACGGGCCCCTGTAATTCAAGTCACAACAGCCTCTTCCGTGACAGGGAGGTGGGGAGTCAAAGTGGTGACTGTGATTCCAGCAACCGGGAGGATTGTTTTCCTAAGCGTTTCTGCCAGTGGCCACGGAGGACTCTTTGTGTGCGGCACCCACAGGAGATCTTGAAATTTAGGCAGCTATCAAATTCCAAATTAAACACACCTCAGCGCAGCCTGATCCTGTGGATCAGCATTCGGGAAAGGCCAGAGTGTGATTGTGCTGGAAGCTTTTAGATGGAACTCCTCCTAACAGGCTTTCGCAGGATCTCAAATTAGAGTTTGAAGCTAGCAGGCCAACGGAGCTGTTGTTTAAAAAACTCAGAAATAGTCTGCTTTGAACCTCGGGTCTCGGAATTTTCTAGAATGGGCTATTATGATCCAGTCATGTGGGGGTTTTTCTTACTGTTTGTTTTTTACACCCAGTGGGGCCTGGAGCTGACATCCAGCCTTTGTCACTCCTTTTCCAGAGGTGAGCAGTGGTCAGACTGTAGCAAACATTTTTTCCTTTCCCCTAAATATTAACTTTGATATCGGGGAGGTGGGGAATCAAGATGGTGCCATCCAGGACTGAGGTTTAGAAAAGGATTCTCATGAACACGAGCTGTGAATCTGTACAGTTTCAGATCCTAAACCTGTGTCTCTCCTGCTTTGGGCCCTTGGGCAAATTACTTAGCATCCCCAAGCCTCAGCTTTTTCTTCTATAAAATGGGGATAATGGTAGCAAGAAGAACTAACTTGTTAGATTGTTGTGTGAATTAAATGACGTGATTAGGGGAGGAGCTTCCCTGGTGGCCCCATGGTTAAGACTCCCACCTTCCATTGCAAGGGACACGGGTTCAATCTCTGGTCCGGGAACTAAGACCCACATATAGTGCAACTCAGCAAAAAAAAAAAGTAAAATGACATATTTGGAAATTCCCTGGTGGTCCAGCGGTTCGGACTCACCACTTTCACAGTCACGGGCCTGCAACTGATCCCTGGTCAGGGACCTAAGGCCGCACAAGCTGCAGCACAGCCAAAAGAAAAAAAAAAAAAATGACATGATTAACAAAACATTTAGCACAGTACTTGGCTCGTGTAATCAACACTTAATGTATTGGTAGAGTGTTTCTAAAGATGAAGATGGAAGTTGATTTTTGATGTTTCTTTTGTTCCCTTATCCTTCTTGGGGGAGTGTAAGGTTTATTCTTGGTTTTTTTTTTTTTTTTGGAGAGGGGCTGCAGGAGCTCTAGCACAAGCACAGACCACAGAAAGGCGGAAGGCCGAGGCACTCGAGGTCAGTGGGTGGAAGCACAGGTTCAGACACCGGGGAGAAGAGGCAGCAGCCCCAGGCTGGGAGCCGAGGGTCCCCAGGCCCGCGTGAAGCAGGCCAGGGACAGGGCGAGGCTGTGGGTGGGGGTTCAAGCCCCAGAAGGTTGCTCTGTGGGGTGCATGGATGGGTCAGCGTGGGCTTCAGGAATGGCAGGAAAGAGGTTGATTTTTTTTTTTTAATTGTACCACAGTAAAATATACAGAACACAAATTTTACCATTTTAACTGCTTGTTTTTGAAATTTTTCTTTTTCTTGAAATTTTTTGGCTGCACTACATGACATGTGGGACTGCCCTGGTAGCTCAGAGATAAAGAATCCGCCTACCAGTGCAGAACTCCTGCGCGGCTTCATCCGGAACCAGGACACTCACTCTCTCTGGGACCTCTCTGGAGTGTCTCCTGTTCACCTCCTGTCCTGAAATGCACCCCCATTCGGGTCCCCACTTGCCAGCTCCCTCCCACTTGGAGTTTTAGTTCCTGCATTTCTCACCACCTGGAGCTTAACTAGAAAATCTAAAAGGCTTTATTCATCTTTGCTCTAGATGGCTAGTAGCTTCAGGCTAAATGTGCCAAGTGGGGTTTAGAGAATAAAAGGAGGATTTTGGAGAACGCAAGTGTTTGTCCTTTCCACGTTTATGAGCGCATTCTTGGTCATATGGCCATGGCAGTCAGTGGAGACGCAGGTGATGGAGGCATTGCCCCTACTGTTGAGGAGTCTGGTGTATGGCCAGGGACATAAACATAGAAGTCAGTGGATGTGGACAGTTTAAATGTGCCAGGTACTACTGTGAAGATCGTACACGGTCTGGGCGGGGGAGGCAGAACAACTGGGGGGGGTGGCTCAGGGAAGGCTTCAAAGAGGAGGTGACACCAGCTCACTCACCTTGGCTGCAGTATCAAATAATTGGGGTTTAAAGGTGTCAGAATCCAGAGCCCACCTTGCTATTCAGTTTAGTTTAGTCGCTCGGTCGTGTCCAACTCTTTGCGACCCCATGAACCGCAGCACACCAGGCCTCCCTGTCCATCACCAACTCCCGGAGTCCACCCAAACCCATGTCCATCAAGTTGGTGATGCCATCCAACCATCTCATCCTCTGTCGTCCCCTTCTCCTGCCCTCAATCTTTCCCAGCATCAGGGTCTTTTCAAATGAGTCAGCTCTTCGCATTAGGTGGCCAAAGTATTGGAGTTTCAGCGTCAGCATCAGTCCTTCCAATGAACACCCAGGACTGATCTCCTTTAGGGTGGACTGGTTGGATCTCCTTGCAGTCCAAGGGACTCTCAAGAGTCTTCTCCAACACCACAGTTCAAAAGCATCAATTCTTCTGCACTCAACTGTATAGTCCAACTCTCACATCCATACATGACCACTGGAAAAACCATAGCCCTTGCTATTAAGTTTCTCTCCTTAATTTTCCTGTGGTGCTTTTATGTTTTAAGAGAGAACTACATCAGAAAACGAAAGGCCACCAGCCAGGGTTCCAGGTCTCCCTTCCTTAGGCGGGAGCTCAGGGGACAGCAGTTGGGTTTCCTGTTTCCCTATCATGTCTCCCTCCCGGGACTGTTGGGAATTAACCTCCCGATCAGTAACACTACACTTACATATTTAAGAGGCACTTACAGTTCCTGATTGGGGCTTTAAGAATCTTACATCAAAAAAAACTTAAGTTAGTATCAAGTAGAAAGTACTTCTTATTAATATTTACTTAGAGGTGGTCAAACAACAGAAGTGTATGTGAAAGAAGCTTTAGCTCTTCCATTGATCAAAAAGAAAGCACGTTAAAACATTATACTTTAAACTCATGAGTAATCAAAAAATACAGTTTGTTCTTTCCCCCAAGTGTATTCATCTCTCTCCCTTCAAAAGTTAGTACACACTTAGAAGAATAAAAATTTTAAGAAGCAAACAAAAGTAAAAACAGAAAAAAAGACCAGAAAGGGAAAAAAGTACACACTTAAGGTTAGTGAATAATAACTAGTAAATCCACTGTTATAATGGCTGCAGACAGGACCAAAGCATTTCATTTTCTTCAACTCAACAAATACATTAAAATCAAGATTCAAACTGTTTTTTTTTTTTTTTTTTTTTTTGCTTTTTGTATATCTACATGTTATTTTATTCTTAAAAGAAAAAGTGACCTTTTCTATGTTTTTCATTTTAGGGATCCATCACTAAGTTTTTTGTAACTCCTGATATTGTCTAAAAAAAAAAATAGGTTTTAAAAAAGACCGCTGGTGATTTTCAGGCATTTATTCAAATATTTCCCTGCTTCTAAAATACATGGAAAAGTGATACGACTGCTTTCTTAAAGGATTTACCAGGGATTACAGTCTTCAAGTAAAGGGATCCTGAATTCAGTCCGGTTGTCAGTTTGATTAAGAAGGAAGGAGCTCATCTTGGTATAAATATTCGTGAACGGTGGTGTGTGACAGTCTGGCCCGGAGCACCCGGTGGGGGAAGCCTTCTAACTACAGTTGCAAATATTCTAAGTAATTTATTTTGGAATTAGTGGTGGTAGGTTTGAAGAAAAGACTTCTCTGTGGGCTTGTGATTTTCTTGGGGAGCAGAGTGAAGTCCCCACACCATGGGGCTCTGGGCTGGTGACAGTGTGTGGGTGCCCCCGTGGCTCCCGTATCCGCCTTACTTACATTCCTTGCTTTATCCTAGGTGACCTCCCGGTCAGTAACACTACACTTACTTATTTAAGAGGCATTTACAGTTCCTGACTGGGGCTTCCCTGGTGGCTCAGAGGTTAAAGCGTCTGCCTGCATCTGCCTTTGTCTGCCTGCAATGCAGAAGACCTGGGTTCGATCCCTGGGTCTGAAAGATCCCCTGGAGAAGGAAATGGCAACCCACTCCAGTATTCTTGCCTGCGAAATCCCATGGATGGAGGAGCCTGGTGGGCCACAGTCCACAGGGTCACAAAGAGTCAGATACGACTGAGCGACTTCACTTTCACTTTACAGTTCCTGACGGGGTAGCAGCAATTTCTTTCCTCTCAGAACTGAGACATTTTTAAAATGATGTAATGACAAGAAAGTTAGGTAAGGGATGTGTCTAGTTCAGGCAAGAAGGGAGGAAGAGAGTTTTGAAGATGTTAGAAAGTGTTGTTGCCATTTGGGGCTGTCAGCTTGGCTAACTGAAAGAAAGGAGGCAAGATAGTTTCCTTCTCTTAATGCGAGGTGGGCTAGAAGAATATTTAAGAATTAGGGGGCTAAGATTGGGGGGAAGTGCAGCAGACGGTGGCCAAATTTTGTTGAAGTCATTCACATGAAAATCTGAATCAGAAATTAAATCTAAGTGAATGGCATGCTTCTTCAGTTTACCGAAATGGTGACATAAATTAAACCTAAGTGAATGGCATGCTTATCCAGTTCACCGAAATGGTGACATAAATTAAATCTAAGTGAATGGTGTGCTTATCCAGTTTACTGAAATGGTGACATAAATTATCTAAGTGAATGGCATGCTTATCCAGTTTACCGAAATGGTGACATAAATTAAATCTAAGTGAGTGGCATACTTCTTTAGTTTACCAAAAGGGTGACTTTAGTGATGGGAAAATAATGTGATCTGAACATCCCGTAATGAGAGTGACCGTGGATGGCCAGTCTGGTCGTGGAACATGAGGAATTTTGTGTGTTCTGGACTAGGCAGGGGAGGGCTTGGATGGCCACCCTATTTCGGGAATGCTGTGTCAGCCAGGAGGCCTAGGGATTTGCCTGTCTTGCTTGTTATGTTTGAGTCTTTGGCTGGATGTGTGTTCCGTGTAAGATTTGACTGTCCTTCTTGGTCGGCTAGAATCTTTGCATGAGAGCCCTTTTGAGGAATATTAGTAATGAAGCTGGGAGCCACTTAGGGAGCTGGCATAGAAATGCTTCTGGACACAAGGACGAGCTACTGCAGGAAAGGGGCAGGTGCGTGGGATTAGCGAAAGGAATCGCCCAGGAAATGGGGAAATGAGGTGATCTTCCTGACCGCCACGTGGCACATTCCAAGCTGTAGGAGCCAGGGGGCGTTTTCAGGAAGAGGGGATGACCACACCACTTTCTTTCCTGGCAAAGTACACGAAATGCAGATTATACCACCAGTGGCTGAATCAACGCCAAGTTCCCCGCTAGAAAATTCAGACCATGGAGATGAAGGAAGAGATGCCCAGAGCAAAGATGGTGGATGGGATAAAAGTGAGAAGTTTATGGTAGTGCTTCCCATCTTTTATTCATGGGGGCACACAGAGAAAATAGTATTATTTATCGATTTATTTCTTTTTCAAAGTTTTTTTTTGGCCACACTGCGAGGCATACAGGATCTCAGTTCCCAGAAAAGGGATGGAAGCTGTACCCCTCTGCAGTGGAAGCACAGAATCTTAACCACTGGAGTACCAGGAAGGCCCAAGAAGACAATATTTTTATGGCAACTGGGCAGCTCTTGGCAGGAGATGACCACTTGGGAAGCTAAGGGTCACCTAAGGGTTGAGGAGATCAGAGGTTCAAGCACACACCTGGAGCCCATTCTTGCACACTGACTGGGAAAACTCTGGCCCAGTGACCATCGTGATTGCAGGATGTAGCTCATGGAGCCCTTTGAGAATCTGATGAAGTTTATGGGCCCTCATCCCAGAAAAACCATTACGTACGTGCATGCATGCCAAGTAGCTTCAGTCATGTCCGACTCTTTGCAGCCCCGTGGATTACAGTCCACTAGGCTCCTCTGTCCATGGGATTCTCCAGGCAAGAATCCTGGAGTGGGTTGCCATGCCCTCCAGAGGATCTTCCCGACTAGGGATCGAACCCGTGTCTCTTACATCTGCTGCACTGGCAGGTGAATTCTTTACCACTAGCGCCACCTGGGAAGCCCTCCATCCTGTACATACACACAGAATTTTACTCACAATTTCAAGGGCTTCATGAAGTGCTCAAGTCCACTTTTGGATCTCAAGATAAGAACCCTCCCTTTGGGTAATTAAAGAAAGGATGTTAATGAAGAAATGGAGGCAAAGTCATGTGGATAAACTCGAATAAAAAACTCGGATTAAAAAAAAATCCATCTACAGAAGGACAGAACCACAAACTCTACCTAAAAGGGTTTTCAAAGACCCTGTCTGTAAAGCTCTGGCTTTGGAAATGGTTCAAAGGTTGGGGGCACCAAGCAGAATATATTCCAGTCCAGGTAATTAGATCCAAACAATTGAGCAGATTGCAATGGTTGAGCAGATTGCTGAGCCCCATGTTGTCTACTTTTTAAAGGTATTAGTGCTAACTTGGTCAGGGTGATTATTTGGTCAGCACAGAGGCACAAATTTCATTTCTGAATCCTTCCCGTCCAAACCATTTTCCAAAGGAACCTTCTCAAATTCTCTCAATGTGCATGGGGGAATGGGCTGGCCCTGGGGAAAGCAGGCTCCTGTAAAGTATAACAGGGGCTCCTTGGGCATTTCCTACCCCGAGAGGCTCTGCTGCTTGGTTTGAAATGAATTGTTCTGAGTGACTCAGCTTCACTTGCCCAGCTCAGCACTATGCACCCTCAAAACACCTAGATTCCTACCACGACAAGTACTCAAAACAAGCCATTCATGGCTAAATGCCTTACCAATGATTTCAGGAACAAAACAGAAACTAGATCTCAAGACTAAGTGGTGAGGAAGGCATGGATTGTCAGCTTTACCTTGAATAATGTATGACTTCTGTTAGTTTAATCTCAGGTCTCACATCACGTGAAAAGTTGTCTCCTTGCAAAATGTAGCCTGGAGGGAAATTTTGCCAGTGTCGTGCTCCGGTGAGTTAATATGCAGCGCAACAGTTTTACAACAGATTATTTACCAACGGGAACAGAATGCCTTGGCACGAGATGCCTTTGAGAGAGCAGTTGTATTGCACTAGCTAATTCCACCTTTCAGAAATCATTTCCACGTACCTCCTAGTTCTTGTAGGTTCTCTCAAACTCTTCCCTCTACTGGTGAAATGAAAGAACTGACAAGTAGGTGAGATTATGTTGCCCTCTGGTGTCTGCCAACCCCAAAGAAGGAGCTAGAACTCAAAGGGGGACAAGAAGTAGAAGGAAAATGGAAAGAAGACACTCCATACCAAGTGAGAGAGGGAGGGGTGGGGAGGTGAGCGAATGGGGAGAGAAGGGACATGAACCTGACATGGATCCCACCTCTTCTTGCTGGTGAGTGACAAGTTTTCAACTCCCCATTCTGGCTGAGAAAGAGTGTGATTGCTGGGCCATTGGCCTGATCAACCTGGAGCCTTTGTGATCTGTGATGGAGGAGGAGGTTCTTGGGCGAATAGGGCCTGGCTTTTCTCTTTGGAGAACCAATGGGGGAAGAAAACTGGGTGATGGCCATCCGTCAGCATTGTAGATGCCCATCTGAGGACCCATCTCTTCCTTGATTGAAGACTGAGATTTCCATCCTTTCTTGGGATTACCAGAAGATGCATGCTCCTTGGAAGGAAAGCTATGATAAACCTAGACAGTGTATTAAAAAGCAGAGCCATCACTTTGCCACAAAGATCCATATAGTCAAAGCTATGACTTTTCCCAGTAGTCATATACAGATGTGAGAATTGGACCATAAAGAAGGCTGAGCACTGAAGAATTGATGCTTTCGAATTGTGGTGCTGGAGAAGACTCTTGAGAGTCCCTTGGACTGGAAGGTGATCAAACTAGTCCATCCTAAAGGAGATCAACCCTGAATATTCATTGGAAAGACTGAAGCTGAAGCTCCAATACTTTGGCCACCTGATGTGAAGAGCCAGCTCATTGGAAAAGACCCTGGTGCTGGGAGAGATTGAGGGCAGGAGAAGGCAGTTACAGAGGATGAGACGGTTGGATGGCATCACCAACTCAATGGACATGAATCTGAGCAAACTCCAGGAAATAGTGAAGGACAGGGAAGCCTGGCGTGCTGCAGCCCATGGGATTGCAAAGAGTCAAACGCGACGCAGCGACTGAACAACAAACAACAATGACCATGTAAGTAACTCAGGTTGGTGCTAACTAGAGTCAAGGAAACCGTGAAAGACTAGAAATCTAACACAAGGGAGGTTTACAGGGAGAAAAGAAAGCCAATGGAATCATTTCCAAAGACAGCTAATTCATAGATTTGCAAATTATTTCAATTTATTGAATCTTTATGCAACTATGCAATGGAAAGAGAAGAAGGCATAATAATAGTGGTTTCCCCAAACTCTTATCTGTAGGAATACAGATGGGGGGGGGGCGTGGATTGGGTCAGGCACCCTACTGGGCACTTCCTGTTTCAACCCCCGAGGTATGTCCCCCACAGGTGGGACAGCTTAGATGAATGCATATGAATGCCTAGGGTTGACTGTTAGGGCAAAGAAGCTGCTGAAGGACACTCTGAGCCCTACGTGGGGTGTGTGTGGGATCCTACCCATTTCACCTTTGAACTTGGACTCTCTGAGTACCCATTCACCTCCACTCACTTCCCTTGCATTTCCTCCCTCAGAGAGAGTGACTCCAATACTTTGACCACCTGATTTGAAGAGCCCACTCGTCAGAAAAGACCCTGATGCTGGGAAAGATTGAGGGCAGGAGAAATGGGCGACAGAGGGTGAGATGGTTGGATGGTATCTTTGACTCAATGGGCATGAGTTTGAGCAAATTCCAGGAGACAGTGAAAGACAGGGAAGCCTGGCGTGCTGCAGTCGATGGGGTGGCAAAGAGTGGGACACTGAGTGACTGAACAACTTCTATAACACTGGTTTTGCCAGTAACCTTCGTGATCTTTTCTCCAAAAAGATTTGGTGAGACTCACTGTATTCAGACCAGGTTGCTCCTTAAGACATCAGTTCGTTTTGGCTTTGTTTTGTCAAAATGTGAGATACACTGAATTGGATCCATCATTTTGCTAAATCCTCCCCCTGCCACGACCTTGTCTTCCTTTGTAAGTCAAAGCTATTTTGTATTACCCATGCCACAAAATGATTTACAAAATGAAAGAGAGGAACAATCTATTCTAATGGTTGGAAAGCAATAAAAAATATTTCAGTGTGCCTGGCCAATCTTGACTTCTGGGGAGCATTCACTTGTGAACTGAAAACTGGGGAAAGAAAAGATGAAAACCAGCCCTCAGGGTTCTAATTCCGAGCGCACATCTTCCAAGGAAAAAACCATATTCGTTTTTTTTGTTCAGATTCTGCATGTGTCAAGCAAAGTTATTAGCTTGCACCCCTCTATCCGTGATGCTGTGCGGAGCTGTGGTTGATTTCTGTGAGGCTGATTCTCAGAACGGGGGCTTGGAGGTTGGTGGTGGAGGGAGAGGGGCTGAGGGTGGGCGTGGAGGCAGGTAAATCCATAAAAGGCGGTCCTGTCAGTTTCCTCGGCCAGGGGTGGGGGGAGAGTGGGCTCTTAAATTCAAATCTTCCTAGGTTCCATCTTTTCCTCTGTCTTCCTTCCTCTCTCAAATAATAATGCCCTTGTGAAGAAAGATTTAAAAATTTTTTTCCTTTTTGCTTTTCTTTTATTGATTTTTGTTTACTTTGGCCAGGGTTGAGGGATCTTAGTTCCCCCGAAGCAGGGATCAAACCCTTGTCCAGGCAGTGAAAAACCCCTGATCGCTAACCACTGGACTGCCAGGGAATTCCCAAGAAAGGTATTTTGAAAATTAAAGAACAACAGACAACAACAACAAAAAATCTCCAAAAAAAGGGGTGGGGGGGGAGTGGACTTCCCTGATGGTCCAGTGGTTGAGACTTTGCCATGAAAGACATTTAAAAAATTAAGAAACAACAGACAAAAAAATCTCAAAAAGAAAGGAGGGGGGCACTTCCCTGGCAGTCCAGTGATTGAGTCTTTGCCTTCCAATGCTGGAGTTGTGGGTTCAATTCCTGGTCAGGGAGCTAGGATTCCACATGCCCCATGGCCCAAAATCCAAAACATTAAAAACGAAAAAAAGAAGCAGCAGCAATATAACAATGAAGAATTTTAAAAATGGTCCACATAAAAAAATCCTAATAAAACCCCAGCAGAGGGTTCTGGACGCCTGTCTCACACTCCTGCGGGCACCTCCCACCTCTCAGAGCCTGCCTGCAGTCCAGGGCTGGGTGAGCAGGAGATTTAAGGCTGTCAGGGTCGGGCTGCAAATCTGCTGGCACCCTGGCTGATGAATCAGTAGTAAAACTCGGCTCGGTAATATTTGTACGGAAAATGCAATGTTTGCACACTAAAGCTCTCCAGATTTTTAAGCCGTAGGAGCGAAGCCAGTTTACAATCAATGATAACAGGTTTCCCTTGTTGCCATTACCACAAATAGTATCTGATTTCGGCGAAATGGTGGCGGGCAGCAGGAGACCCAACAATGCAGATTTTAATCAGAAAATTTAATTTTATATACAATTCACAGTCTGTGCACGGTGAGAAGTGTTTCTCACTGCATGAACTTTCAGGACTCGGCTCCAAGCAAAAGGGAGTTTCAATTGATGTAACGCCTTTCTCAGCACACAATACCCCCAAAGCACTTCCTGGTAATACAAGCTGGTGCTGCTGCCGTCCACAAATTTCTGAACATCACCCAGCAGATTTATTCAGAGCAATTAAAAGAAGCGGCTGCTCCCCACGCAAATCCATGGTTAATGTAGGTATTAAGTTGGCCGAGATTTCAAGGCCGCCTGGCCTCCCTGGGTCCTCTCTGGGCTGAGTTGCTCCCTGGTAAAAGGCACCTTTCCGCCTGGGCTCATTGTGTTTCCCAGCTGACTTGTAAACTGAACAGAAACCTGAATTGAAAGTGCTGATGGAGCCTTTAAGAGAAGGGCATCGGAGGAGCTGCCTCTCAGGCCCAGGAAGAGTGGTGGGTATGGGGTGGAGGGTCAGGGAGGCTGGGTCCTGATTCACTCAATGGACTGGAATGCTGGCTGGGTCCTAAGGGGTCGAGGCTGGTTTTTCGGATTTGGGGGTGGGACCAGAGCAGGCCCTGTGTGATGGAGTGGGGTGGGGGGATATCACACCCATACTTGGTAGGACTGTTGGTAAGAGTCAGAGGGAGGAGGCAGAGGCAGAGTGGGGGAGGCAGGAGATGGAAATGGCCCGAGGCTGAACATTGCAGGGAGTTCAGTTCAGTTCAGTCGCTCAGTCGTGTCCGACTCTTTGCGACCCCATGAACCGCAGCACACCAGGCCTCCCTGTCCATCACCAACTCCTGGAGTTTCCCAAACTCATGTCCATTGAGTCGATGATGCCATCCAACCATCTCATCCTCTGTCGTCCCCTTCTCCTCCTGCCCTCAATCTTTCCCAGCATCAGGGTCTTTTCAAATGAGTCATCTCTTCAAATCAGGTGGCCAAAGTATTGGTGTTTCAGCTTCAGCATCAGTCCTTCCAATGAACACCCAGGACTGATTTCCTTTAGGATTGGACTGGTTGGATCTTCTTGCAGTCCAAGGGACTTTCAAGAGTCTTCTCCAACACCACAGTTCAAAAGCATCAATTCTTTGGTGCTCAGCTTTCTTTATAGTCCAACTCTCACATCCATACATGACCACTGGAAAAACCATAGCCTTGACTAGATGGACCTTTCTTGACAAAGTAATGTCTCTGCTTTTTAATATGCTATCTAGGTTGGTCATAACTTTCCTTCCAAGGAGTAAGCATCTTTTAATTTCATGGCTGTAGTCACCATCTACAGTGATTTTGGAGCCCCCCCAAAATAAAGTCAGCCACTGTTTCCACTGTTTCCCCATCTATTTGCCATAAAGTGATGGGACCGGATGCCATGATCTTAGTTTTCTGAATGTTGAGCTTTAAGCCAACTTTTTCACTCTCCTCTTTCACTTTCATCAAGAGGCTCTTTAGTTCTTCACTTTCTGCCATAAGGGTGGTGTCATCTGCATATCTGAGGTTATTGATATTTCTCCCGGCAATTTTGATTCCAGCTTGTGCTTCTTCCAGCCCAGTGTTTCTCATGATGTAGTCTGCATATAAGTTAAATAAGCAGGGTGACAATATACAGCCTTGACATACTCCTTTTCCTGTTTGGAACCAGTCTGTTGTTCCATGTCCAGTTCTAACTGTTGCTTCCTGACCTGCATACAGGTTTCTCAAGAGACAGGTCAGATGGTCTGGTATTCCCGTCTCTTTCAGAATTTTCCGCAGTTTGTTGTGATCCACACAAAGGCTTTGTCATAGTCAATAAAGCAGAAATAGATGTTTTTCTGGAACTATCTTCCTTTTTTGATAATCCAGTGAATATTGGCAATTTGATCTCTGGTTCCTCTGCCTTTTCTAAAACCAGCTTAAACATCTGGAAGTTCACAGTTCATGTATTGCTGAAGCCTGGCTTGGAGAATTTTAAGCATCACTTTTACTAGTGTGTGAGATGAGTGCAATTGTGCGATAGTTTGAGCATTCTTTGGCATTGCCTTTCTTTGGGATTGGGATGAAAACTGACCTTTTCCAGTCCTGTAGCCACTGCTGAGTTTTCCAAATTTGCTGGCATATTGAGTGCAGCACTTTCACAGCATCATCTTTCAGGATTTGAAATAGCTCAACTGGAATTCCATCACCTCCACTATCTTTGTTCATAGTGATGCTTTCTAAGGCCCACTTGACTTCACATTCCAGGATGTCTGGCTCTAGTTGAGTGATCACACCATTGTGATTATCTGAGCTGTGAAGATCTTTTTTTGTATAGTTCTTCTGTGTATTCTTGCCACTTCTTCTTAATATCTTCTGCTTCTGTTAGGTCCATACCATTTCTGTCCTTTATTGAGCCCATCTTTGCATGAAATGTTCCCTTGGTATCTCTAAGTTTCTTGAAGAGATCGCTAGTCTTTCCCATTCTATTGTTTTCCTCTATTTCTTTGCATTGATCGTCGAGGAAGGCTTTCTTATCTCTCCTTGCTATTTTTTGGAACTCTGCACTCAAATGGGTATATCTTTCCTTTTCTCCTTTGCTTTTGATTTCTCTTCTTTTCACAGCTATTTGTAAGGCCTCTTCAGACAGCCATTTTGCTTTTTTGCATTCCTTTTTCTTGGGGATGGTCTTGATCCCTGTCTCCTTTACAATGTCACGAACCTCCGACCATAGTTCATCAGGCACTCTGTTTATCAGATCTAGGAAATCTATAGATCTATTAAATCTATTCCTCACTTCCACTGTATAATCAGAAGGGATTTGATTTAGGTCATACCTGAATGGTCTAATGGTTTTCCCCACTTTCTTCAATTTAAGTCTGAATTTGGCAATAAGGGGTTCATGATCTGAGCCACAGTCAGCTCCCAGGCTTGTTTTTGCTGACTGTATAGAGCTTCTCCATCTTTGGCTACAAAGAATATAATCAGTCTGATTTCGGTGTTGACCATCTGGTGATGTCCATGTGTAGAGTCTTCTCTTGTGTTGTTGGAAGAGGGTGTTTGCTATGACCAGAGCGTTCTCTTGGCAGAACTTTATTAGCCTTTGCCCTGCTTCATTCCAAGGCCAAAGTTGCCTGTTACTCCAGGTGTTTCTTGACTTCCTACTTTTGCATTCCAGTCCCCTACAATGAAAAGGACATCTTTTTTGGGTGTTAGTTCTGAAAGTCTTGTAGGTCTTCATAGAACCGTTCAACTTCATCTTCTTCAGCGTTACTGGTTGGGGCATAGACTTGGATTACCATGATATTGAATGGTTTGCCTTGGAAATGAACTGAGACTATTCTGTCATTTTTGAGATTGCATCCAACTACTGCAAAGGACCCTCCCAGTTGAAGAGGAGACAGGAGCTCATAACTGAGTCATCCATACTGAGGTCTAGTTGGAGGAGGTAATGAGAGAGACTCCAGAAATAGATGGGCTTGGTCTGAATGAGGGGCTTCTCTGGTGGCTCAGACAGTAAAGAATCTGCCTGCAATGCGGGAGACCCAGGTTCGATCCCTGGGTCAGGAAGATCCCCTGGAGAAGGGAAGGACAACCCACTCCAGTATTCTTGCCTGGAAAATCCCATGGACAGAGGAGCCTGGTAGGCTACAGTCCATGGGGTCACAAAGAGTCAGACACGACTGAGCAACTTCACTTTAAATGCTTATTCTTTTCCACAGACAGGAATCTTACCTTTCCTTCCCTGAGTAACCTGAGCGAGTCCATGGTTTTGGAGTTACACCCCATCAGAAGTCCTATTAGGGGCGAGTCATCAGGCATGCACAAAGAGAAAGTCAGAGTTCTTAATGAGAATGTGTTTCTTAGAACACAGGAAAGTTTAATTTATTTATATTCGGTACTTAGTACAAGCTTGCTTGTAAAAAATCCTGAGTTTTACAAATGTTAACTCATTTACTTCTCATAACAACCCTAGAAGATAGGTTCTAGTATTAAGCTCATTTTACAAATGGGAGAGTTAAAGCCCAGAGAAGCTAAGCAACTTGTCCAAGTTCACATAGCTTTGTGAACTCAAGCAGTCTGATGCCAGTCTGCATGATTAAATCAACTGAGTCCACATTTCTGTTTTGCTTTCCTTGTGGTATTGTGCCGTCTATGCTTCATGTTTGTTTTCCAGAATGGACTGTGAATTTTGAAGGAAGGGATCACATTTAATTTTTTTTTCCCCCACACTGTGCAACATGCAGGATCGAAGTTCGCTGACCAAAGATTGAACCCTCACAGTAGAAGGATGCAGTCTTAACCGCTGGACTGCCAGGGATATCCCTTAATTTTTTTTAAATTTAATTTGTTTTAGGGATGACATTTTACTGTGTATAAGTATCTGACACACAGGAGGAGCTGAAAAATGTCTACTATTAGTGGTATGATTTTGGGAATCAGTCATTTTGTATTTGAATCATTTTCTATTAGTTAGTCTGGTTCCACCACTAGAGTGAGTTTCTGGGGGTGGGACTGTGAGTTATTTCTTTCTATATCCCCATGATCTAACACATAGAGAGGGGACCCTCTCTCATTTGTTCATCAATCCATTCAACAAAAATTGATTAAGAATAAGCATCATACTTAGTGCTAGGAATGAACAAAGTAGAAGAAATTTCTGTCTCCATGGCTTAATTCCACTTGATCTTAGCCAAAAGGCCGAGAAGCGATCCGTGGCTTAATTCCAACCTCGCAAGAATAGATATTAAAAAAATGATGCCGACATTCCTTAACTTTGACACATTTGTGCATTTTGCCAAAAATAATCCTAGATTATCTGTCGTGGCAACTTGCAGTTCCTTCCTTTCCACACTATGTGATGAAGTCAAGTCCCCAACGGTTGTTTACTTCCTCTTTTATGGACCAGCAGCACTGGTGGCCCACTGTTAGTCAGATCTAGTGTTTAAAGGTAAGAGCGAGCCCTTTTGGTGTAGGGCCGACGGAAGAATGATTGGGTTCCCACAAGGCGAGGGGGAACCGCGTCATCCCCTTTTGTTATATGAAAAGCTTCAAGCCTTATTAAGTGATGACAGAGAGTGCACTTGGCTTCTGGTATTTCTTTGAAGGCTTGCCTGTGGCCTGCTGCCTGGAAGCAGGAGTGATTCCACAAATGGTCTGGGAGCCACCCTCCAGACCGCCCTTCGCACCAGGTCCAGGTGTGTAAACAGAGCAGATGGGCCCTCCCCCCGGGAGAGGGAATTCCGAGGGTGGACAGCTGGAAAGAGCGGCGTTCGGGATCACTTTTCCTCCCGCAGTATCTCAGACATTCCCCCTCGACCGCTTTGCCAGTTCTCTGAGGCTGCTAATGGCACCAAGATCCTCCTAATGGAGAAGGAGCAGGCTTTTTCCAGAACCCACCGGGAGTGGGTGGCCAAGGTGGGGGCGGGGATCGGGTTCCTTTCATGCCAGTCCTGGGTACGGTCCATGACTGGCCGCAGCTGAGCCCATCCTCCCCGTGCCCGCATCCTGGCAGCAGGAGTTTCAGATCCTATGAAAACTTCCTGCCAGGGTCTCTACCCTGGGCCTTCTAGGCCTTCTAGGTGACCGCAGTACCATCAAAAGCGGTATTTCATAGATTCTGTTTGTAATTAGCTCCAACTTGTGTTTTTTTAAATTTTTGATATATATTTCATGAAAAATTTGGAAACACAAAAATGTAAAAAGAAGTCAAAATGAAAATCAGCAATAGGCTCTACCTCCAAACACAGTAATTGCTAACATTTTGGTGAATTTTCTTCTGTTGTGATTTCTTATTAACACTGTTGGAGAAGGAAATGGCAACCCACTCCAGTATATCTCGCCTGGAGTCAGACACGACTTAGCGACTACACACACGCAATCACATTGTAATAATAATAACAGCTAACACTTGTTGAGGGCATACTGTGTGTCAGGTACTCATCTTTATACATACTAATTCAGTTAAGTCTCATAACCATCCTATGAGAGAGGTACCACTATTACCCCCATTTCACAGGGAATAAAACCGAGGCACAGAGAGGCTAGTTTCTTGCCCAAGTTTCCTCAAATGTAAGAAGTAGAAGTCAGACAGTTCAGCTGCAGACTCTACATGTACAGCTTGGTATCTGTTGTGAAATGAAGCTTTTCCTTATTTTCTTCAGAAACACAAGCTTTAAGTGGCTGCTTAATATTCCATCATGGTTGCCATACTTCTCTAATTTAAATGATGCAACTGTGAGTTGTGTTTGTGAATGATGCTTTTTCTATATTTAGGATCACAGAATTTCCCAGATCCAGATGTAAAAGGAATAAGTAAATGACAGTAAGTCTGTGGACACATATTGCCAAATATTTTCCGGGAGGACTGTACCTAGTTACACTGCCGTCAGCCTTGTAAGTGCTGGCCTTGGAGGTCTGCACTCAAAAAATGATTTAGTTTGCTAGTCAAAAAACTTACATTATTGCTTTAAATTTTCTCTGGTCCAGTTTCTGACTACTCTTGTAATAATAATGAACTTTCTCTCTCATCCAAATTTTGATTTTGGGAGCCTTCCCTGGCAGTCCAGTGGTTAGGATTCCATGCTTCCACAGCATAAAGTGGGGGCCTGGGTTCGATCCTGGTCTGGGAACTCTGATCCCACTAGCTTCAAGTGGGAAACAAAAAACAAAACAAACGAAAAGAAACAAAAAACAAATTCTGATTTTTGCCTAGATTTATTTGCTCACCGCTAGTCATCCTTACTTAAAACAACAAAATTAAATGCTAACAAACATTTTTCTGTTTACAAAGCTTCCATCTATTTTAGAAAATAAGGAAAAATCCCAAATCCCACATTTGGGCTTCCCTGGTGGCTCAGATGGTAAAGAATCTGCCTGCCAACACAGGAGACTTGGGTTCAATCCCTGGGGAGGGAAGATCCCCTGGAGAAGGAAATGGCAACCCACGCCAGTATTCTTGCCTGGGAAGTTCCATGAAGGGAGGAACCTGGCAGGCTACAGTCCATGGGGTCACAAGAGTTGGACACAGCTGAGGCGACTAAACAACAATTTTATCATTCATCTTACTTCTTGGCTATCACAGTGATATGAGTTCACTGTAGCCAATTTGAAGGGTACAGAAAAGTGTAAAGGGGCAGAAAGTAACCGAGCAAGGGCAAATGTTTCAGCAGTTCTTGTCATTAAATGTTTTAAAAATCTTTTCATAAACATTCTTTTTTTATGGTTGCATGAGAATCTACCTCTAAGATACTCTTGATTTCTTCCTTACTTTTTGGTCTCAGGCCTGGAGCTATGATCTTGGTGCATGTTTGTTATAAAGGATGGGAGGAGTAATTAGAACAGGATGGGGGCTGGGGGGCCAGAATGAGACAGGCTTTCACCACCCACGTTCTTTCACTCTGATGGATCTGTTGGACAAGGCCTTGGGGCCAGCCTCAGGATGACCCTTCGAGCCCATCACTGACACAGTGATGTCACTTACTGCAGGCACACCATAGAAGCTCGATTAATATCTGCTGGAGGAGTGAATGACTGAGTGTATTCTATGTAGGTATGCCTCATATTAACATGTCATCTCCCCGTAACTCTATAGCTTTAATCATTGCATCTCGGCATTCCTTTCGTTTAAAAAAAAAAAGAAAAAAGGTTTGCCTCTGGGATCCCAGGTCCTGGCCTTATTAGGACCCTTGAGGAGTGGCCAAATAGAGGTCTTTCAGCCCAAGGCAAATAATTGAGATCAAAGCTCCCTGGATCTCTCCTGGGAGGTCCTTGGCCCTCTAGTCCAAATGACTGGAGCGCCCCTTTTCCCTTGGTGACCTGCAAGCATGCCACCTCCGATGCATGGGGAAGGGGGAATAGGAGGCAGCTAAGGTGTGGGAAGGGTGAGGGGGTGCTCTACTTGGGGGAGGTGGGGTGAGGGCCAGCATTGACCAAGCTGGCTCAAAGGGCCGAGGAGACCCCAGCTGAGACTTCTTCCTAGAAGGAGCCCTTGCTCTCAGCATGGTTTCCCTTGCTCTCTTGAGGCCATCAGAGGTGACAGCTAAGCTCACTTCTGCCTTCGAAGGACCCTGGGACTCACTCAGATGAGCTGTTATTAGACGTCCCTTTGCTTCTGTTTTTATGAAACCAGTACGTTGTAAAGCTCTATGGTTCGAGTGTTTTGAGATCGTCAGATGACACTGGGAGAAATACTGCTTTTGCCGAGATATTTATGTAGGAAAAATAAATTCGCAGAATATCAGTCATGGAGCATGACGTTGCCCCTGAAGAGCCAACTTAAGTGCGTTCACAGGAAGGGCAGACATCCACACAAGCATACCTTATTTCAAAAGTTAAAGTGAGACATCTCAGGACTATGACCCTTCCAGCCTACTCTGTGACCAGTCAGGGATGTGAATGTGGATAAAATTCCAAAGTGTATCGTGGGAAGAATCAGTCAACTGTTGTCCAAGCGGTGTGGCCCAAAACGTAATTACGGAAACCTACGTTTGCTTTTTAAAGTTTAGCATGAATTTAGGAGTTGCCGAATCATGTTATGATGTTGTACTTTAGACCTCGAATGTAAAAGCCATCACAGTTTTGTTTGGTTGTTTCTCTTTTTAACTTGCAAAATGATGGGTTCGACTGGGGTATTTACTAAATGTTCACCTGATAATTCTAATATGTGCCAGGGTCCGGATCTTTGGCTAAGGTGATCTTAAAAGTCCTTCTTTGACACCAAAATGCTGCGATTTCTACAATTTTAAGTCATAATAAATAAGAGAATCAGATTCACCTAGCAGACAATTCTGCTTGAAAACATCTTCCTAAATTCAGAGTTCTCAGAAATCCTAAAATGAAACTTACTTAATAAGTGGTCCAACCCTCATGAAATATTTTGGGCGGAGCTTATGAATTTGGCAAGTTTATGTTTGTTCCAGATTCCAATATTCCTAAATGAGTTTTAAGTCAATATCAGGAAAAAAAAAAGTATTTTTTGTCTTTGAGAGTCAGAATGTGGTCAAAGTGTTTGATTTCCAAGTGGAAATCAGAAGGCTCAAGTGAAACTGTTTATGGATAAGAAGAGAGGAGAAATGAAGATATTGAATCTTTGCCCTTAGCTCGAGATGACAACTCCGTGTGTGTGTGTGTGTGTGAGAGAGAGAGAGAGAGAGAGAGAGAGAGAGAGAGAGATCCGGGAGGAGCAGCTGATGTCGGGGACGATGTCACAGAAACTATAGGGACAGATGGTGGCAAACTACAACCATGGGGCCAGCATGCTACTGGTTTCAAACTAGGAACCCTTTTCATTGAAGACTATGTCCCCAGAAACATCAAGTTTTAAAATGTAGTTCAACTGGAGATGGTTTTTATTTTCTTGCTATGAAGCCTGGGGTCCCACGTTCAGGACTCAAATGACCATATTCCGTGTCTACCGGAGAAGAGTGTCTGTTGCAAAGACATGTGACATTGAAGCCTCTCCACGAATAAGTCGGGAAACAGAACCATCGAAGTCTGGTATTTAGATTAGAAATACAAGTGAAGAAGGAAGGTTACCATCAGAAATGTGCATTTCTAAAGATATTCATTTGAAAGTTTTGAAAAAAAAGTAAAGCTCAGGCCCTGGGGCTTCTGGGTGTATGCACAAAATACAATAATTAAATTAAGTCCAGCAGTTAAAATTCCTCATAAAAAGAAAAAGCTGGAGCGCTTCCCAATGGGGAATGCTTGACTTAAAAGGAAGGTTTTACTCTGTGGCCTGAAGGTCAACAAACTTCGACTCTGTGGGAATGTATAAAATTTCTTACAGGGGTTCTCCTGTCTTTGTTTTGTTGAAAGAAAATAAAAGAGCAAAAAGGGACAAGTTTTGAAAATTCAAAAAATGAAGGTGCAGTCCTAAAATCATCACGATTTTTATAAACGCAGCACTGGAGGCTATGAAAACACGCTCTTTTCTGAGTACTAATGCAACACATATGCTCTCTGAGAAGGAAGGAAAAAGGCCAATGGCGCCTTTGGAGCAAACTGTTTTCAAATGTGCTCATTTTCAGAAGCAGTGCATGCAAATTCATGACCCATTTATTTGCTACTCATTTCGAAAATATTCGCCTGAAATAGTCTCATAAATATATGTCACAATTTAAAATTCCTTAGATGATGCAAAGACGGACTGATTTTCACAAAGCCAAGTTGTGAAAAAGAAAATGATTTGGGGGGATTCCACCCTCAGTCATCCAAAGTGGAATGTTTATCATAATTTGAAAATAACGTGTTTTTTTTTTATGAATAATCATTTACTGTTACCTTTCTGTCAATGTCCTCCCCCGAAGAAGTAAAGCTGAGAACGGGATAGAAAGCAGATTTTTTATCTCTTTAAGCTCTGTTACTCGTCAGCAGCCTTCTGGGCTCCCACGTGAGTTGCAGGCTGCACACTCATGATGTCTCCTGAAACATAAAGAACTAGTAACCAGTTTGCCAGATCCGCAGCTTCTTGATCACTTAACGGGAATCTGAATGTTGGCCCTGCTTTAAGACAGCACGATCAAAATGCCGGACATGAGAAATAGCAGCTTTGGCAGCAGTGTTTAATTTACTGAGTAATTAGCAGCCTCACTGACATTTCTCCATGGATTTCCAAAGTACAGTATTAGCTCTCCTCTGCACTCCGGCTCTCTGCAGTGAAATGGGCCAATAAACTCCCCTTGCCAAGTTCACAGTAAATGAAGGCCCACGGAGGGTCCTGGGGGGAGTTCACAGCTTAAGGACACTAGACTTAT
This sequence comes from Dama dama, assembly GCF_033118175.1. Lineage (NCBI taxonomy): Eukaryota > Metazoa > Chordata > Mammalia > Artiodactyla > Cervidae > Dama > Dama dama. The sequence continues at coordinate 79,824,719 of NC_083710.1, read as the reverse complement.
TACTTCCCAAATACAGACACGTCATAGGAAAAATTAATTTTTACCCACTTTTGTTTTCTTCCCTACGTTTGTTGATTACTTTTTGGTTTGAGAATTTGCTAGAAGAAGGAAGGTCAAAAATTATAAGGAAAAGGGAAATAGAAGGAGAACAGTGGATGGAGGGGCTGGATGGAATGAGAGGTGATGCACAGAAGGGTGGGGGCCACGGGGGGGCTGCAGGAGTTGGGGGCGGCCGAGAGGAGGCCTCATCCGGGAGTCCGGGTCCAGCTCCTTCAGCCCTCTCCTGGAACCCCTTTCCTTATACCAGCCACGACACCGTCCAGCCATTGGCCCCGCCTCCCAGGGGGCCATCCTGGCAAAACGGGCGCAGGGCTCTTTAGTCTGGGAGGGGCTCGGGGGGCACGAGGCTGCACTGGACGACTGGCCGTTTGAAGTCTGAGGACCTCGCACACCCTCGCCAGGGTCAGGCACCATCTCGGAGGGAGGCAGCTGCTGAAAAGGAGGCTTCAGCTATGTTCTCGTTGCTTCGAAAAACTCCTCTGGTGCTTCCTTTGTGGGGAGCGTAACGTGTCAGTCGGGGGGGTCCACGTCTGTGCACCCGTGCGGTTCAGCAATTTCATTTCCAGACTGTGGTCCACGTCTTGGTTTTGCCAGCTTGAGCAAGTCCACTGGAAGGGCCAATATTTGTACACATCTGGGAGGCGGGATGTCTGATGGAGGAAACTGAGGTCTCGGGGCCTAGTTGTAGTGAAAACACCTTCCTTGAGCTCCTGTGGGGGGGCCTGGGGGGCTGAGTGATGGGCAGGAGAGGGATCTGGACAGGCGTGGCAGTGTCCTTTGTTCAGCGCCCCCACGCTGTTTCAGGGACGCCCAGCCGCCCCCGTATACAAAGTATCACGGCAGAACTCTTGACCCAGTGCAGTGAAGAACCAGGGGAGGGCCAGCACGTTGTCTCTGGGGAGCTGGGCAGACTTCACAGAAGTGCTCTTTAAGCTGCGTCCTTGCAAAATGGTTAGGAGCTTGTTGGGTACCACGAGAGACAGGGGTGACGGCTCTTGCACAGCGCACTGCTTTTGCACCGCAGTGTCAGGCCCTGAAACCAGGCAGACCGAGTCCAGCTGCCCAGTGTCCAGGCCCTCCCCGGGGGACAGGCAGCATGTCGCTGGGCTGGCGTGGGAATGCCCGCGAGGCTCCTGGTGGCCGGGGCTCCCTCGCACCACGCTGGGAAGAGCATCACAGAGCCGCCCTGGAAGCCGCTGCCTGAATTCCAGTCCCTGGAAATTCCACGGAGGAAACGGATGTGTTCTTCTCCGAATTTGGGAGTTTGCATTATTAACACAGTTTTCCCAGAGATTCTAAGCCAGAAGTTCATGCTGGTTTAACAGTTCTTCCTTCCATGGAACCCAAAAGAGCCCATTAAAAAAAAAAAAAATTAAGACGCCTAGAGTGGGTAGTCTTCTGAAGGAAGTCTCCACACCACAAAGCTATGTCAGATGGAACGTTCATTTTTCTCTGGACTCTTTTCTGTGTCTGAATCACCAAAGCAACTGGATGCATTGTTTCAAGTCAAAACAAAACCCAAACCAGCTATGTGGCACTGTATAGACAAAAAACAAAAACAAAAAACACTCAGCTTTCTTTTCACTGGATTCACCTCCTTAGCTCAGTAGTTTTTTTAAGAAATGTATTTATTTTTAATTGAAAGGTAATTGCTTTACAATATTGTGTTGGTTTCTGCCATACATCGGCATTAGCTACATATTTTAATGCCAGGATATAGTCAGTGTTTGGTCTTCTTTGGTGTTCAGTGTATCAACTCTCTTACTGATGTAATGAAGGGGATCTGCGAAGTTCCTTCTAGGGCTTAGACTAACCTCTGGGACCATGTCCCATTTTCTCTACGTCTACATGCTGCACACCGCGTGACAGAGAAATTGATTCTGAGCAACCGAGAAGTTTGATGCAGTTGCAGGACTCCCCCCTGGGGTCAGTAGGTAGGCACAGGTGATCTGAGCGTGGGTGGTTCTTCCTGGTGATGGGAAGCTTTGTCTTTGACTCAGGGTTTGGCGGTGATACTCCAAGAAGTCTGGTCCCCTCTGCTCTTCTTGAACGTCTGTCCTGATTCCCGAACAGGAACTCGTATTGGAGAAAAACACCCTGAGTTGGCCAAATTCGGCCCTAAGACCCAGCGCAGCTTTCCAATTCCCGGTGTCCGGCCAAGGGCAGAATGGGGCCAAGACCCAGTGTGTTTGATCTCTTAGCAAATCTGACAAGCTGTTTACAAACACGCAGAAAGGCTGACTTCATTCCTCAGACCTCAGGCAGGACTCTGGTGTCAGGACTGCAGCCTGGCTGAACTCGTAGGGGCCAAAAGAATTGGGGAGAAGGAGATGAAATAGGTGGGGAAAAAAAAGTGGCTGGTTTTCAAAGCATATGGCGTGTAGTTTTTCAAAGGCTTCAGATTCTTAATTCGCACCTCTCTTGTTACTGTCGCTGCCCTAGCCAGTGGCACTTCTTTTTGTTTTGACATTTGACATTATTTTATGCCTTTACTCCTCTTTTCACTTCACAGAAGGACATTTTAATTTTAAAAGAAAAGTGCGCCGGGAACCAGTCCTGCGGCTTTCAGACTAGCTGTCTGGCATCCAGTCGGGCTCGAGAGGTGTTTGTTGAATGAATAAGGGAATGAATGAAGTGATTCTCTCGAAAAAGTTATGAGGAATCTTTACCTTTAGCAAAGGTTGGGCTATTTTTCTTCCGGAAACTCGGAATTATCACTTAAAGTATCCTCTATGGAATCTGATAAGAAAATTTAAAAAGAGGCTTTTCGAGCAAGTCACTAAAAAGCTCTCTGAAATGGAATGTTCCTTTTTCTCTTGACTCTAATATCGTGCTTGAATAAGAGGGCAGTGCCCCCCACCCCCTGCAATGACTGAAAAGCAAGGGGACCCCGATCCGCCACGGGTCCCCCGGTTAGGGATGGGCTCCGCGCTGGGCAGGCTCAGGGCTCCGGGCTTCGGTCAGGGACCCCTGGATCCAGGGATGCGCCGGGCGCTAGCAGGGACCCCAGGGCCTCGTCCCGGCGCCCGGCCGCGGCGCCGACCTGGGAGGAGGACACAGGGCCCCGCGGGTCCCGGGCGGGCGTGAGGGCCCCGCGCAGGTGTCGGGCCTGTGCGCGGGGGCCTGGGAGACCCGAGAGAGACGTTATTGTTGCACTGTAACGAGTCTGATTAACATGCTCCTGACACTTTCTCTTAGTTTCTCGGGCTCCTAGCAACAGCGCACAAAGGCGCGGGATTGTCCGGGCTCCGCGGGGACACGGGGCAGCCTTTGATCTGCCACCACTGCAGCGGGGCTGCGCGACGGGCTCGCCGGCTCGGGGCGGCCCGCGGTCCCGGCCCACTGCGCGCCCCCGCCCCGCCCGCCGGCCCGACGGCGCAGCCCCGGGAGCGGCCACCGCGCGGGCCGGGCCTCGCCGGCCGGGCCCGACGCCATACGCCCGGACCTCCGGCTTGGGGAAGCGCGGGTGGCGGCGACGCGGACTCAGCGCGCGGGAGTCCCGCGCGCGCGCAGGTCCTTCCGACGGGGCGCGCGGTCCCAAAGATCGGCCGCCCTTCCCGTCGCAAGATGCAAACGGTAAAACCTAGCGGGTCACTTAGAGTGGAAGAAAAAAAAAAAAAAAAAAAAAAGACAGGCGTGAGCAACAAACAAATCCTCGAATATTTTGTAAAACATTAAAAATTGTAAAGAAACATTCTGCAGGCTTCAGCCCGTTTAGCTTAATCTGTGCTCGATCTGAAGGCGCTAACGATGATTTCGGTATCCTCCTACAAATCACTTTCTTTTCGTCGCTGGCAGTTCTTATAGATTCGTAAGGAAATATGCTGCCAAATAGTTGCTGGAATTTAAACCAACTAACCACCACCATTCATCACAGAGCAGTAAAAAGCAGCCCGTTCCCACCGCGCCGGCTTTCAGGTACTAAGGCTTTGCAAGTCATTTATTTTCCATTTTGTTCATTCTCTTAACCCCTCACCCCATCCCGATTTAAAATAAAGTGCGGAAAGAAGGACTAAGGTTTTAACATTTCAGTGCTGAAGTCTGCTAATTACTTTCCCCCGAAGTTGCAACGTGGAAACCTCGCGGGGGTGGGTCTTGCGCCGGGAGGACAGTGTCCCCCAGCCTGGGGCTCAGGCTTTGCGGTTACAGAAGGTTCGGTGACCGTCCGCAGCATTAGCAGGCACAAGATCCTGCTGTTACTCTCAGGGCCCCTTTTGTACCATCAACTGCCTTCCAAGTACCAGAAGTAAAAATCAAAATCAAAACGGAAGACACTTAGCTTTCCAAGATAAAAAAGCAGAATGCCCTTCAAAAGAAAAAACGTGTATTAACTGCTCTCAAGACATCACTAGAAAATTCATCTTTCCTGTTGAAGATCATTTTCCTGACGTCCCAAAGAATTACTAGGGGCTGAGGTGTCATGATAACAACACGCATGTTTTAGGAGACAAACAGAAAACCCTCCATGGTTTGTTCCATTTACTCAGCAAAATATGCCAGGCAAGGAGTTACTTTGAAATTCAAACTGGAGGCGGCAAGTCTTCGTTCTAGAAGACACTTTTCCCAGTCAGTCCCTGAAGGAGAGGATATCCAGGCGGTTGGGGATTCAATACTTGTAAATCTGATGTCCAGGAACTTCCCAACTTGTACTCAGGACAGTACCTGACTCTGCTGGAGTCCCCCTCACCGTTTCAATAAAACATGATTATACTGATATAATCCTCTATACATTAAAATGAGGTTGTCACAGATTTTCATTAAGACCTCAGTAAAACAATGAAGACATTATTGGGCACCCCCCCTCAGGCAAGGTATTAGGGGATAAAACAATCTACACCACGCGGGTCCTATTGAGATTAATGAAAAAATTATGCAAAAAAAATCTCAATTTCATTTCCCCGTGACGGGGCTTTGCATACATACAGTCAGTCTTGCCTTACACCTGATGATTTATTAAACTAATCTGCGGTGATCACCACTGATGTTCTCAACTCAATCTTGTCCTGGCTCATTTTCTAAGTAATTGTTTCTCATTAGTTCTGATAATGTTTTAATAGTGTTACCCATAATTTAGCCCCCAAGAATTAATAACAGGGGGGTAATATGGCAAAGCAGCTTGTGATGAGCTGCACAAAATAGAAACAGGTATGGTTTTTAATTAATCAAATTACTGCAAGGTTCTCTTCTGATAGCCAGTCCACGCCTAGCTGGGAGGAATTCCCAGGTTGAACGTTGTCATGGACCAAGTGGGGTGAGCTCACCAGCTCCTGTTACCCACCCTGGATGACCTTAACCCACAGAAGCACCAAAGAGAAGTGGGTATGAAAACAGTGGGGATACCTCTTGCCTCCCAACATCTTTGTTCTTCTTTGACCCTGACTCAGCCCTTTTCTGGGTCCCTCATTAAGGTATGTGCTCAGAGAGTGGGAACCTTGGCCCAGATTTTTGACTCGCGTGGGTCCTAGTGTCATGAGCTTACCATGGTTGGGACCCTGGGGCTATGAGAAAGATGATAAATCTGATCCTTAGGGAGACTTAAACAACAAGGTGGTTTTGTTGGAACACAGTGTGGTTTGAGATGAAGGGTGTGGTGACTAGTCCAATATGGCCCAAATTCTGGGAACCTGTGGTCCCACTAGGGATGGCAGTGGGGAAGACCTCGCCAGGCCCAGCTCTCAGGACCACCTGGAGATCCTGCTGAGAGCATTGCTTTTCTTGAGGTCTGTATGCCTTTGCCCTGGCCTCTGGGGTCCCTTAAAGTGGGGCCTTGGCTCTCAGGGACCCCCAGCTTCCAGGAGGTCCACCTGTCAGGTTTGGGGGTTGCCTATGTAACAGGGGTGAAAATGAGGACGTCTCCCTTTCATGCTGTCAAAACCTGGGGCTGGGGGGAGGTTAATCTGGACCAGCCTGTTAGGATGGGCAGGGCAGCTGCATTGAAATGGGGGCTGCCTGTAGAAAGAACGAAGAAAGGCTTTTATTACCTTCTTTTGTTTAAGACAGGCTCTGCCTATGCTTCTGAAAACTAAGATCATGGCATCCGGTCCCATCACTTCATGGCAAATAGATGGGGAAACAAAGGAAACAGTGAGAGACTTTATTTTCTTGGGCTCCAAAATCACTGCAGACGGTGACTGCAGCCATGAAATTAAAAGACACTTGCTCCTTGGAAGAAAAGCTATGACCAACTAGACAGCATATTAAAAAGCAGAGACATTACTTTGCCGACAAAGGTCCGCATAGTCAAGGCTATGGTTTTTCCAGTAGTTATGTATGGATGTGAGAGCTGGACCATAAAGAAGGCTGAGCACCAAAGAATTGATTCTTTTGAACTGTGGTGTTGGAGAAGAGTCTTAAGAGTCCCTTGGACTGCAAGGAGAGCAAACCAGTCAATCCTAAAGAAATCAACCCTGAATATTCATTAGAAGGACTGATGCTGAAGCTGAAACTCCAATACTTTGGCCACCTGATGCAAAGAGCCAACTCACTAGAAAAAGTCCTGGTGCTGGGAAAGATAGAAGGCAAGAGGAAAAGGGGACGACAGAGGATGAGATGGTTGGATGGCATCACCGATTCAATGGACATGAGTTTGAGCAAACTCCAGGAGATGGTGAAGGACAGGGAAGCCTGGTGTGCTGCAGTCCATGGGGTCACAAAGAGTCGGACACACCTGAGCGACTGAACAACAACAAATGCTTCTGATATCCTGATGGTGTCATATTGCAGGACAAAATGAGAGGAAGCCTCCCTCTGCCTCCAAGCAGTCCTCCTGGATTTCAGTGTTCTGCGAAGCGGGGCCCGGCTGCACAAAAACTGTGGTTTTTAAACCACAGGTCGTGATTTACCCTGTGCACACCAACAGCCAGCCTTGGTGGGGACAGCTGCTCAATAGGTTGGTGGGGAGGGGGGTGGCTTCTTCCGTGACTGAGGCCCACTGCCACTGTCCGAAGTCCTGAAGCCCAGTTTGGCTGGAGGCTTGTCACCTCCAAGTTGGCTGAGACCCCACCTTCATCCTTGCAGCCCCTCTGAGGGAGGAGGAAGCAGGTTCCCACCTTTTTTTTTCCCCAAGTGGACACCAGCCAAGCACATCCCATCTCAGTTAAGAGATGATGTCTCCGCCCATCCCATGTTGGGGAGAATATTAGTTCATGTCTCAAGCCTGTATTTCCCAGGACTTGCCCAGCCTGGATCACATTCCTCTGCGTGTCTGTGGCAACCGCCCTGCCCAGGTGGTGGGTGCTGCGTGACCGCTTGTGGGCTTCTCCCACTTCGCTTGGGCTCCGTGGTGCCTTTCCTTGTATATAACCATCAGCCCTACTCCCCTCTCGGGCTTCCTGGAGGGCCTGGAAGAGGTAGGAGGAAAGCAAACCCCTGGTTGGGGCATGCGGTAGCGGCCACATAGTAGATAGAAAGGGCGTAGGAGGAGGTGAAAAATGAAAATTAAAAAAAAAAACAACTGTTTTCTATTTACAAATTTAAATAAACAGAACAGCCTTCCCCGCGGTGTTTGTCTAAGAGTGGCAGCTTTGCTGCTGTGTAGGTCATGAAAAGGTTGGTGTAGAGTTTAAAACTTCCCATTCTGTTAATTTCTTAAAGAACAGTCGTCCGGAGTCTCCACACAAAAGCTCATGATTTAATGAGGAGCAGAAACAAAATCTCTGATTGTTGGTGTTTCAAATTTCATTGGCGTCCTCTGGCAAACACAAGTTGATCCTTCGCGGCTTCAATACCCTTTAGCCTTCAATATAAGAGCACATGCTGAATAGGGAAGAATGGGTGGTTGTTATGTTTATTTACCCTTACTACAAGCTGGGTTAACCTCTTCAAAACAGCTTTACTAAGCCCGTTAACCACACCACCCATATGACCTGTAGCCGCATCTCTAATGTGATGCAAATCTCACAGGGGACCATATGCACCAGCTCGGAGGCATTGTGTCTTCTCAGAGGCTACAAGTTTATTGCTGAGGAGGCCCTGTCCCAGCCATACATTTACCGGGGGGAGATGGCCTCAATGGCAAACAGTTAAACAGGGAAATAAAGGGAGAGAATGGATGGTCTTGAGTTTCTGCACATTTATATTTTAATTGCTGGTAACAGTTGACCCAAAAGCATTCACCCAGGATGAGGGCTTTCAGAGTCATCACCTAGCAATTTGAGGAGAGGGAGGTTTCATTTTGGGGGAGAGGGTGGAGGTGAAAGCAATCAGTTTTGACGATTTATTTTTTACAAGGTATGTATATAAACCTGTATGGTCCTTAACTTTTCTATGCCATCTCTGTTGTTTTACCAGGTTACTAGTGAAATAAACACCATCCCTTCATTGAGTTGTTGTTTTTTAAAAGGTCGGCCTTTCTTAAAAATTATTTACGGTGTCATGTGAACAATGAACAATGTGGGAAACATCTAACATCAGCAGGGTGAAGGGAGTTTACGTATTCAGGAAAAATATGTTTTGTTAAAGACTTCACTTTCACTCACAGCCCATCTCTCCCCACTATTTTATCTCCCTGTGAAATCAGAAGTCCAAACTTGGAACACATCCGTAAACAGTAAAATCACACGCTTGGAACCAAAAAGAAGAAAGTTCATTTTTAGAGGAATAACTGGCCCCAGTGAGATAACCAAAAAAAGAAAAAAAAAAAATTGTGATTAACATGAACTGTAAACGGGGAAAGGCTCCAATCCAGCATACTAAGAAGTTGCCTTGAGTATAATGGTTTGTCTTTAAGAAAAACCACTGTATATGTTCAGCCCGCCTGATGAGAGCTTCATTTAGCAGATCACTTTTCCTTGATGGATGTGGCAAGCGTAACAATGTTCTGGGCCTGCTTCAGTAATGGCATGTCGATCATACTCCCTCGGAAAGTAAAGGCTCCCTGGAAGACAGAGAATACAAACTTCCTGAAAGAATGCTCGGAAATTATAGGCTTCCTTTCTGTGCACACTTGTACGACAAGAACATTTCAGATTCCACCTGAATTATACTGACTTTCCTACCCAACTTTTGAGAAAGCCAAAGTAAATTACAGGGGACAGACTTCTTTTCTTCCTCCTAAAGAGGGGGAGAAAAAGAAAAACCCTTTAGCATTTTAATGGAGAGGAAAAACCATCAGACACGAGATATTGGAAACTGTTCATTTAACTCTTGAAATCAAGCAGAAAATAAGGGTGGAAGGAAAATGTAAATACTTCCTTATATGCTTTTTGAAATATTGCATAGAAGTGTGAAAACAGTAATACACTCTGGCAACTGATTGTTGTTGGAGTAAATAATTGTATGGTCAGGTTAACGGGAGAATGCTTCCTTCTTGCTGTAACCTAATTGTGGGGTAGCACTGTTGTGTGATGGGAAGACATAAGGTAGAAATACACTGAGTAGAAAGAGATCCCTCTGTCTGTCAGTACACATTCTTCAGGAAAGGATTAAAGTGACAGGGGCCGTGGGTCCACAACAGAGAAATCATAGCTCTGTTGAACGGTGAGCCTGGAAAGAACCTGCAATCTCTTGGTTTATCCCCATTTTAGAGACTCACTTTTTAAAGTCTATATTCTTATTTATTTATTTATTTGGATGCACCGGGTCTTAGTTGTGGTCTATGGGATCTAGTTCCCTGACCAGGGATCAAACCCTGACCCCTTGCGTCAAGAGTGTGGAGTCTTAGCCACTGGACCACCAGGGAAGTCCCCCAAGGCTCCCTTTTTTTTTTTTTTTAAACCTTTTGTAAATATTTATTGAATGTATCACATGATCTCAGTCCTGTTCTAGGTGAGGACTCTGAGGCCCAAAGAAGTTAACACGATTTTCCAAGGTCACTTCACTAGGAAAAGTGAGAGCTGGGGCTAGTACTTGGGTCCCAGAACCCCAAGCCTTCGTTAGAGACTCACACGTTAAGAGGACAAAGAAGTTTCTTTAGTGCCTCAGAAAAAAGAAGAATTAAATGGACAGAAGCAGCATGCCCAGAGTCTGAAGTTAATGTCTTGTTATCCGTTTTCTTTTAATCACTTCTTTTTGCCGTTTACAATCATAGCTCTTCTTTTTTCAAAAATATTCCCTGATGGCTCTGATGGTAAAGAATCTGCCTGCAATGCAGAAGACCTGGGTTCAATCCCTGGGTTGGGAAAATCCCCTGGAGGAGGAAATGGCAACCCACTCCAGTATTCTTGCCTGGGAAATCCCATGGACAGAGGAGCCTGGTGGGCTACAGTCCGTGGGGTTGAAAAGAGTTGGACACGACTGAGCAACTAACACTTCCACTTTCACGTTATTTATTTGGCTGTGCCGGGTCTTAGTTGCGGCATTTGGACTCTAGTTCTCTGATCAGGGATGGAACTCCAGGGCCCCCTACATCGGGAGCCCAGGGTCTTAGCCACTGGACCAGCAGGGAAGTTCCGTGATCGTAGCTCTTCTTAATTCCTTTTCTTTCTAACTGTTGGTCAGTTTGTGGGTGTGAGTGGGGAGCAGGTAGTCTTTTGGGACCTGGAGGTGGTTGGAGCAATCACGGCCCTCATGAATGGTCCATTCGTATATTGTCGTTGCTGTTGTTTATCGCTCAGTCGTGTCCGACTTTCTGTGACCCCATGGACAACAGGACAGCAGCAGCACAACAGGCTCCTCTGTCCTTCACCATCTCCTGGCGCTTGCTCAAGCTCATATCCATTGAGTCAGTGATGCCATCCAACCATCTCATCCTCTGTCGTCCCCTTCTCCTCCTGCCCTCAATCCTTCCCAGCATCAGGGTCTTTTCTAATGAGTTGGCTCTTTGTGTCAGGTGGCCAAATTATTGGAGCTTCAGTTTCAGCATCAGTTCTTTCAGTGAATATTCAGGGTTGATTTCCTTTAGGACTGACTGGTTTGATTTCCTTGCAGTCCAAGGGACTCTCTAGAGTTTTCTACAACACCACAGTTCTAAAGCACCAATTCCTCAGTGCTCAGTCTTCTTTATGGTCCAACTATCACATCCATACATGACTACTGGAAAAACCATAGCTTTGACTGTACAGAACTTTGTTGGCAAAGTAATGTCTCTGATTGGTATATACTGCCATTCATATATACTGCCTTCCAGTTGTGGATTTTACAAGCATCACACCTCAACAATCAATATTGTCATTATTCAAGACTTCGGGATGGTCTCTTGGGCTCCCCGGAAACCCTCACCCCTTATAATAATATAGAGTTATACACAGAATGAAGGTTAAAAAAACTGGCAGGGACTCCTTAGCAGTGACTCTGAAATTTATTTACTTATCAAAAATTATAATTATATAATATGGAGAAATATAAAACAAAATAAAATTATTGGAGGACAATTGCTCTACCATTGTGTTGGCTTCTGCTATGAAATTTATTTTTTAATCAAGAGAGATTTAAAAGTCATTAGGATTAGAATCCTCCCCAGTGCCTAGCCTTCTCAGCCTTGAAATGAGAAATCTGATTCAGATGAACACCTGCGTGGTCAAAAATCCTACACTGTGAAGCCATTTTCCAACCTGCCCATTTTACTCTTTGTACCACCAGATTTGGTCTTTGCCTAATTTCATTCAGCCTGGAGCTAATTTCGATCATCTCTGTGACCATGATGAATTTGGTGACTTTGGTTAGAAGTTGTAAGATACTCTGGGTTAGTGTGACAGGTGGAATCAGGGCGTGGGGCTCATGCTGCTTTACACGCCAATCGTCCAGTTTTCTTACTGGAGTAAATGGTGAAGACCAAAGGCCTCCTGGTTACCCGCCTACCGAGTGGATCACGGCCCTGTAAAACAGCACATCTGTCCTGCAAACGCTTCAGTAATAGGCTGGAGAGATGAAATTAGCATAGATGGACATGAAATCAGAATGCTGCACAGAGAATCAAGGTGATGGCTTTGGGTCTATGCCATGTTCCCTGAATCTGCTTTGAATTCCGTGTGCACCTTGGAGATGCAAAATATTTCACATAGAGTTTCAAGACAGGGAGATCATTTCATTCTTTTATGGTGGTGGATTTTGCTTGACTTCCTTTGTTAAGCTTAAGCTGGAAAACCAAAGTTAACATTTTTGTTCTTTGTGTCCTTCATCCTGCAAACTGAGGATTTTAGTGTTAAGAATCCGGCTTCCTAGTATGAATGTCCTCCTGCTTTCGTGTATCAACCTAGAATATGGTTGGTCTTTTGTTTTTGTTTTTTGAGCATACCAGGCAGGCACGTGGGATCTCAGTTCCCTTACCAGGGATTAAACCCATGCCTCATATAGTGGAAGTATGGAATCTTAACCGCTGGACTGCCAGAGAAGCCCATGGTTGGTTTTTTAACACAGGGATCCACAAGTGAAGTTGAATAGTCTGCTGGTCAAGATTCAGAAAACTGAAGACTGTCAAAAGCTATTTGCATTTGTGGGGAGGGTTTGAAACATTCCTTAATGAGTGATTTTAGATAAGTTTTGGTTTCACAGCTCAATGCATTTCTGAGAAATTGGTGGACCATCCTGGAAAGAAGAGGTGGGGCTTCCCTGGTGGCTCAGTGGTGAAGAATCTGCCTGCCAGTGCAGGAGACATGGGTTCAGTCCCTGATCTGGGAAGATCCCACGTGCCAAGGATCCCAACTAAATCCAAGCGTCACAACTACTGAGCCTGTGCTCTAGAGCCCAGGAGCTGCAACTCCTGAGCCCACTTGCCGCTACTGCTGAAAGCTCTGCAACAATAGAAGCCACTGCAATGAGAAGCCCCGTGCACAACTAGATTTGCCCCCACTTGCTGCAACTAAAGAAAAGCCTGCACAGATCCAGTACAGCTATAAATAAATATATAAATAAAAAGAAGAGGGAACTTCCATCAGCTTGAAGAGTTGGGCTATGATTTGGTTTAAAAATGCCTTTAAGAGTCAGAAAGAGAAACATCGTATTCTAACACATATATACGGAATCTAGAAAAATGGTACTGAAGGATTTATTTACAGGGCAGCAATGGAGAAACAGACATAGAGAATAGACTTATGGACATGGGGAGAGGGGAGGAGAGGGTGAGCTGTATGGAAAGAGTAACAGGGAAATTTACATTACCATCTGTAAAATAGATAGCCAACAGGAATTTGCTGTATGGTTCAGGAAACTCAAACAGGGGCTCTGTATCAACCTACAGGGGTGGGATGGGGCAGGAGGTGGGAGTGAGTTTCAAAAGAGAGGGGATATATGTGTCCCTAAGGCTGATTAATGTTCAGGTTTGACAGAAAACAACAAAATTCTGTGAAGCAGTTATCCTTCAATTAAAAAAAAAAAAAGCCTTAGAAGTAGTAAGTCATTCATGGTAACCTGGTGTGCTGCAGTCCATGGGGTGGCAAAGGGTGAGGCATGACTTAGCAACTGAACAACATTCTTGGTTAAAAACCTTAATAACCATCACTACAGCAATAAGAAAGAAAGAAAGTGAAAGTGAAGCTGCTCAGTCATGTCCGACTCTTTGCGACCCCATGGCCTGTAGCTCACCAGGCTCCTCCGTCCATGGGATTTCCCAGGCAAGAGTACTGGAGTGAGTTGCCATTTCCTTCCCCAGGAGATCTTCCTGACACAGGGATCGAACCCGCGTCTCCCGCATTGCAGGCAGATGCTTTACCCTCTGAGCCACCAGTGATTCGGTATAGCAACAATAACGGCTCTAATTTCCTGAGCAGTTCCTAGCCCAGGACTGTGACATGCTTTATTTCATGTAACGCTCTCCACAACCCCGTGAGGTAAATACGATGACCCACGCCCATTAACAAATTGTTTTCCTTTTTCTTTTCAATTATAGAAAAAACAAATAACCTAAGTTCACCATCTTAACCATTTTTAAGTGTGCGGGCCGGTAGTGTTAAGTAGATTCACTCTGCTATGCAATAGACCTTGAGAATTTCCTCAGCTTGCAAAAGTGAAACGCAGTCCCATCAGACAGCTACTCCCCATTACCCTTCCTCCATCCCCTGGCCACTCTGGTTCTATGAGGATGTATCCATTCCCATATTATAACTGAGGGAACAGAGGCACAAAGAAACTTCTATGAGTCTGCCCTGTAGTTCTTAAGTACAGAACTGGGATAACACCTAGCTCTATTTGATGCAAAGTGTGACCTCCAGGCCTGCACCCTGGGTTTGTGGATTGTTCTCTGGGTGGGTTGCCTGGCCACCCAAACAAGAATCATCTGGTGGGGAGGCCGCTTGTTAAAATGCAGACTCTTGGGCTCCATCCGATGAGGTTTCATGCAGAAGGTCCGGGGGTTGGCAGGGAGCCCTCTGATGATTTGAATGCTCACTGAAGTTTGAGAAGCTCCATGTTTTAGCTCTCTTGGGTAGCAATAGTTAGGCTGGCTTTGACATGGGTACAGCTCCATCTTTGCTCTCAAGAGATGCAGGTGCCATACAATGCAACAAGAATTAGAGAAAAAGCCAGTGTGGTCTGTAAAGAGATTCGAGGCCTGGAAAGGCTGCCCTTCTCCCCGGTCAGGTCCACGTCTGACAGTTTGCACTGCTGACTTAGACGTGATACTCTGTACCTAGTGATTCCCCCCAGTGTTTGCTTCCCCCCAGAGCTGCCATGGGGCTTCGGCTCTGTGCACAACAGCTTTTGTTCAGCTATTACCTATTAAGTTATTTGTTGTAATAAATCACTAGTCAGCCACTTTGGCACATCTTTCTATACACATGTAAACGGCTTCAGCCTCCTGTAAGTGAAGAGCAGTTATCACCTTAGCATAGTTGTTATCTGCATAGGAAGGGAAACAATTATTTATTGGGCTGTAGGTTTTCTAACATCTGGGTCATTGCCTGGTGGTGAGATAGGCATTGAAGTAACATGAATGTTATCAGACCCTGATGTTCCTCAAGGGGGGAGAATCTGACTTACAATTTGTTGGCAAAAGGATGGGTGTCGATGGTGGTGACAGTAGTAATCACATGTATGGGAAATAGTTACATGCTTTGCATTTCTGGCACTTAGCACTTGCAAATTTTTTTCTCTGGAGTACTAAAAGAGTAATTTTCTAGCATCCATAAATGAATATTATTCTTTCCCTACTCACTGTATTTTCCAACAACTTCTTCGGGCATTCAGGGAGTTCTCTTTGGCACATTCCCATGATGGCGTTGCTTACGTCAGAATGAATGATAATATGTGAGCACAGTTGTTATAGTCCTTTATTCAGAGTAACATTCTCTTTTTTCCTCTATGATGATGTCTCTTATTTTAAATTAACTTTATTGGAGCTTAGTTGCTCTACAATGCTGTGATGCCTTCTATGGTAGGCTAAGTCTTATGCCCAGTGTATTATTTACCTCACTACAGTTCCTAGTGAATTCCTAGAACTTTTAGTCAGCGTTGACCACTATGGAATTTGTGGTCTTGTTTGTGTCCTCTTCTTGCTAAAATCTCTTAGACCCAGCCCTGACATCCCATCACATAGCTCTTCCTTACTCCCAAACTTAGCTGTTCCCGATACCCCTCGATGGGGGAAACGATGCTCTCACAGAGACTCTGATGGGCACTGTTTCATTCTTTCTTCCCCGCTTCCATCCTATCACACTTGGAGTCCTTGGACAGGTCCTAGGATGGCCTGGGTCCCCTCACAATTTGGTTAATGGGTAAGGATTTGAGCTTGGGTACCAGGCACCCGGAGTTCAGTGGGGAGGCTGTCAGCCCCCAGGCTGGCTAGCAGAGGTCTCACTGAGAGAGTGTTGGGACATTCACAGGGGAGCTGCATCTTCCTAACTGGGACCATGAGGTTATTTTTCTAGAATATCAGATAAGATCACCCTCTTCCTTAAGCCTTGCTTTATCTCCTGTTGGATTTACAGAATCAAGTGCAACCTCCTTAGAGGGAGCCCAAGGTTCCCTGTGATGAGACCACACCCTGTCTCTGCTCTCTGCTTTGTCTCCTGCCAGTCCACACACACAGACACACACACACATACACGCGCGCACGCGCGCGCGGGCTCATGTGCACCCCTCCCACAGGCTCTGCTCTCTGATCTGATGGTCCTTTCCCTGACTGTCCAGCAAACTGCTGCTTATACTTCAAGACGACAGAAAGATGTCATGTCTGTGAAGCCCTGGTTGGGCTCATTTCTCTCCCTCCTTCCCTCACACACCCCCTTGTCATAACCCTTGTCACACTCTACTGTGGAGAAGGAAATGGCAACCCACTCCAGTGTTCTTGCCTGGAGAATCCCAGGGACAGAGGAGCCTGGTGGGCTGCCGTCTATGGGGTTGCACAGGATTGGACACGACTGGAGCGACTTAGCAGCGGCAGCGGCACACTCTACTGTAATTATTTCTTTACATTGCCTTCTTTCTCACTGAGAAGCCCTTGAAGACAGGGTCTCCTATATCTTTGAATCCCCAGCATCCAAAACAAGGTTTTGAGTGAAGCTTGGCTCTTCTGTGGGGCCTGAGCTGGGTGACAGAGGGGAGAATGACTTGGGAAGACAGGATCAACCTTACCTTTCTGCTCTCGTTTATCTGCAAGTGTCTTTGTTCCGTGTGCTCCTTCCCTGGCCTGGTCATACTCCCTGGTGAGTTGGCTGAGCCTCCAGTAGGACACAGGGATAGACCGAAACAAATGCGATGCTGGGTTGGGGTCAGGTTAACTCATGCAAATGACTTAACGGTTTAAAAGTGCAAGCGAGTCCATCTGTAAGTGGTGCTTAAGGAATTAGAAGCTACAGAAAGAGCCACCAAATGGGGTGGTTTGGCCTGGGAAAGGCTTTGGGGGACCTGGAACTTTGAAGGTCAGCTTTAGAAGGTTAGGGATGCCCACTGAAGGTCAAGAGAAGGGCAGGGGGAATGGAGCAGTGCATCCAGACATGTGAGTGGGGTTGGCCTTCTGTTCTCTGCCCTCTGTGCCTCTGGTCACCAGTGACTCAACAGATCAAGCAATATGAAGGACCGCGGTATAAGCTACTGGCTCACTCTACTGAGGAAGGGGTTTCTCCAGGGCCTGAGGAACCAGAGCTTACTTTCGCATCAGTGAAAGCCATCCGGAAGAGGAATAACAGACTTCCCCTAGGACAAAGCGCATGGGACTCCGTCTCTGCTCAATGCAGTGAGACTGCAACCCACAGGACTCCCTCTGTTCTCCCTGTCTGCCCTGGCAGGCCCGAGACTCACTCATCCCTGGACCCCAAGGAGAGGAAGTTAAAGCACTTGTTTTTTCCTTTATTCTGAGTAATTTTTCCTCTGTTCTAGGATAGTCTGGGGATCCAACAATTTGACTTACAGATACAAAGGTAAATCTTTGTATCTGTAAAAAATATATATCTTTTTAAAGGAACTCCTTGGTGGCTCAGATGGTAAAGAATCTGCCTGCAATGCAGGAGACCCGGGTTCTCCCTGGGTCAGGAGGATCCCCCGGAGAAGGCAATGGCAACCCACTCTAGTATTCTTGCCTGGAGAATTCCATAGACAGAGAAGCCTGGGGGGCTACATTCCATGGGGGTCACAAAGCATCTGGGTGACTAACACTTTCATATGAGTAGGACAGGACTAGAATCTAGGGTTTTTCACCCCAAATCTCAAACTCTTCCTACTAATCAGTATATTTCAAACTATGACTGGTAACTATGGTACTTAAGATGATTATAGAAAAATTAATATCCAAAATTTTAATATATATTATTTTACATATACTGTATTTTAAAATTTTATTTTGACGTGACATAAAAAATGTCTAAACTGTTATTTCAGAGATATCATTACTTGAAATAAGGCTGAAAAGATTAATGCTATACAGAGAAGGTCCAGATAAACAAATATGTGAAAACATGATTTTAATAACTGACTTGGGAACAACTGAAATGCAGTGTGCTTTCATTCAGAGTTCCCACTTGGAAGCTCTTAACTATAATTATTATGACGGCAGAAACACCAAAGGATATTTTCAGTGAGAAAAAAATTCAATAATAAAAATGTGAATGACATTTTAAGTCCTCAAAATACCCAAAGCATTTGTAAGAAGGATTAAAGGAGGTGACATTTGATCCTTGTATGTGCTTCTGAATATCAGTAACCCTTTGTGTTATGGATAAACATCTTTTAAAACTGCCATGGACAATGAAAGAATACTATTGAATACTTGGGAAATAGAGAACATGTTTTTCTTTTTTTAAACACTTTAAATTGGAGTGCTCATTTGATAGGTATTTTAATATTTTGAATTAAAATTCAATGACCATTTATTCCTATGACCAGAGAATTTGCAGATGCTCCTGTATCTCCACCTGAAATTTCTAAAAGGTCAACTGAAGTCATTCAACATGGGCAATTCACGTTGGGCTGATTTGTCATTACTCCTGGCACCGAGATTCTGATGGGTGATGTTCCTCAGCCCTTGATGGGGAGGCCCTTTAAATGATTCATAAGAATGTAACAGTTGGAATATTTGAAAGGGGTTCATTTTGTTCCTGATTGGGGAATACAGTGACCATTTAGGCCTGTGGAACTGCTGCAAGAGGATCCCTTCTGCCCCGGCCTCGGAGCATGGCCTCAGAGGGGGTGTCCGGAGCTGGGAATCGTGCACCCTGGGCAGCCTGTCAGGTTTATCTTCTATGTTCTAAACGGTGGAAAAGCCTGGAGAAGCTCCATCCTTAGCCCTTGCATCCTCCCTCCTGTCTTTTCCCCTGGAGCTGTCTGGCTTGAAAAAGAGAGCACAGAACCCTCCTTGGAGAATGGGATGAAGGGGTCTGTACGCCCCCCGTGTCAGTCCACAGCCAGGTCAATGCTGCCCAAGAGGGCGTGCGGGTCGTCCATTCAAGCAGCCCTTCTGTGACTTTCTACCAAGCAGAGAAATGGGTAGCTCCCCGGGTGAGCGCATTCTCAGTGGCACTCAGGAGCCTGCAGCTGAAACAAACAGCCATGCACAAAGACACACGGAGAGAAGGGACCTGCTTCTCAGGGGTCTCTCACTTGGGGCAGTGGCTAGGAATATGGGCTTTCTGCTCAGCTCCACCTGAATTTGTTTTTTTTCCCCCTGCACTGGGTCTTTGTTGCGGTGCACAGGCTCTGCCTTGCAGTGTGGGGGCTTTCTCTAGTTGCCCCCAGCAGAGGTGACTCTCGAGTTTCGGCGCCCTGGCTGTAGAGCATATAGGCTTCAGTAGCTGTGGCCCATGGGCTTAGTTGCCTTGCAGCAGCATGTGGCATCTTCCCGGATCAGGGACTGAACCCGTGTCCCCTGCACTGGCAGTGTGCGCGCTCAGTCACTTCAGTCATGTCCGATTCTATGTGACCCTGTGAACCATAGCCCACCAGGCTCCTCTGTCCATGGGATTCTCCAGGCAAGAACGCTGGCATGGGTTGCCATTCCGTTCTTCAGGAGATCTTCCCGACCCAGGGATCGAACCCGGGTCCCCTACGTTGGCAAGTGGATTCTTAAGCACTGAACCGCCAGGGAAGCCCTCCAACCTGAATGTGAATCCAGGCTCTGCCTTTTTCTAGCTTTGAGTGATCAGAGCGTCTGTAAAATGAGGATGATGATCCTACCCCTTGTAGGGTTGTTGTGAGGATTAAATAAAAGCAGCTACATCACTTGACCGGCTCTCAGTGCGTGGGAGCTGCGACTGCTACCTCCACTACCATCGCCGGCACCGCGGCTGCGGTCCTGCCCCCAGCGAGCCGCTGCCACCCGACCGCCAGGGCGATCACCTCCACCTGCGGCTGTTCCCGCCGCCAGGACCGCCGCCACCCCACTGCGGCTGTTCCTGCTACTGCCGCCGTCAGAGAAGGTGCCATCCGGCTTATCCCAGAAAGGGCCAGGGAGAAGCAGAGCGTCGGATTATGACCAGACGTGAAGATTCCAGACTAGCTTTAAGGGTTCTGAGAGTCATGTGCATTCTAGGAGATGTTTGAGAACAGGATGCCTCCCCCCTCCCCAAAGCTTCCTGTTCCCTCTGCTGCTGCTGCTGCTAAGTCACCTCAGTCGTGTCCGACTCTGTGCGACCCCACAGACGGCAGCCCACCAGGCTCCCCCGTCCCTGGGAGTCTCCAGGCAAGGACACTGGAGTGGGTTGCCATTTCCTTCTCCAATGCATGAAAGTGAAAGGTGAAAGGGAAGTCGCTCAGTTGTGTCCGACTTTTAGCGACCCCGTGGACTGCAGCCTACCAGGCTCCTCCGTCCATGGGATTTTTCAGGCAAGAGTACTGGAGTGGGGTGCCATTGCCTTCTCTCCTGTTCCTCTAAACGCTTCTAAATCACAGATTGATTTGTCCCTGTAAGAAATGAGACTCAGAGGTGCTATGTATTTGACCCAGCACCAGTATTTGAAAACAAATGCATTTTAGAGAATTAAAAACAAAAAACAAAACAACAACTTAGAATATCTGCTGGAGGAGGTTCTAATCAAAGGCAGGTGACCAGAAGTTGGGAGCCAAAATCAGGCCAAGAATATACCACATGGAAAACTACCTTCCAAAGGAAACAACTGGATTTCTAAGCACATATTTATAAGCTTGAGGCGTCGGTCAAACAGTACAGTTTTCAGTAGCCAGTAAGCAGGAAAAAGGAAAGGTATAGTATAAAAAGAGGAAATTCTTGGGAACATGGGAACTCAGTGGATGTAAAATGAAGATTATCGTTAACACTTTGCTTCTTAATAAGGAAGCATGAAATCATTTAGCTTGAGCTCTATACAGGAAGTAGAAACACTCATGTGTTGGACAGTAGTAAGATTAATTTGAGACTCTGCCATAACTTTAGGAAACTGGTGAAGTAAAGGAGAATTAGTAGAAGATCTGGAAGATGAATGTGGAAGGGAAGGTAGAGGTGGCTGAACAGTAGGGAGGAGAGCTGAGGTGAATGTTTGGGTCAATTATCTTAATGCGTGACCTGTCCTGAGCTGTCCGCTTGCACAGATGCAGTGTCTCCATGGACCAGAGCCTCTTTACTTCACAGACAGATAGGGAGACCAAAGGTGCCTTCTAAGATTCTTCTCAGAACCCACTAAATGTAGGCAACAGGCTTTATCTTTTAAAATATTCAGGCAGAATGATCAGGACAGGAATCGAGAAGGCTTTAAATATCTTTTGATAAGGAAATCTGGAAAAATCAGGCCAACTATGCCACACGGCAGGCTACCTACCGAGGTGAAACAATTGGATTTAAAAGCATATTGCAATCTAAAGGAGTTTCAGCATTTGCCAGCAAATTAGAGGGTGTGCTTAATTTTCTGTTTTTTAAAAAAAATAGCTTTATTGAGGTATAATTTGCATACCGTAAAGTTCACCCATTGTTAAGTATATAATTCGTTGACTTTTACTAATTACATAGAATTCTGCAACTATCAATGCTCAGATTTTTTTGAAACTAGAAATCTTGTTGGAAAATATTTTATTTTTTAATACTGAGATAAATGTGTAAATACCTTGAATTTAATATTTTATGTCAGAATATTTTATGTCAAATTTAAGCTGATATTACTATGAGAAAAGCAGAGAATGAAGGCCATTTTATAGCAGCTTGAAGCTAAGACCAATAGTTTTAAACTTCTTCTATTTTATATGTTGTAGTCTTATTCTTTCTTTGGAAAATACATCTAAACAAACTAACATTAACTAGAAGGCACTTTAAATTTTTTTTTGGCACTTTAAATTTTAAAACACTAAAATATAAATGATAAATAATAACTGATGAAATAATTAGTGAAAATTTTTTTCTTTCAATTTTTCTAGAAGGGGAAAAATGTCAGCATCATATATATTGTTAAAAAGTACAACGAATAATTTCTTTTTAGCACTGTCAGAAATTTAGAAACCAGCTAGCTAAATAGTATTTGCTAAATGTGTATTGTGTACTGATTTCTAAGATGCTGCAGGAGGATGTACAGTAGGGAAAATTCTTTACTCTCTGGGCTAGAGGTAAGAAATGCCCCCACTTTTTTTTTTCCCACTGAGGTCCACTAACTTAAATGGAAAAAAAAATAAGAGAATTCTAGAAACTCTTGCTTTCTATTTTTTAGTAAAATAAAAGCTCCATTTGCCTGCTTTTAATATTAAAAAGAATTAAAGAATTCTTTAATAAGCACCACAAAATATCAAAGGAATGCTCTGAACCCCTCTAGTATAATCAGCAGAAGGAGAGAAGGTAGGGGACAGGGGTGCAGTGGTGGAGATGATGTGGTAAGAAAGGAAGAGAGAGAGAGACAGAAAAAGAGAAAACCAAAAAAATCCACGTAAATGGATCAGGGAAGGCAGAGGAAGGACATGTACAGAAACACACGCAGACCCATACATCCTGAGAGGGAGAAGTCCCGTAAGAGGGGATGAGAGAGAAAGACGTCTGAGAGTAAAGCCACCCTTTCATGGCCCTTGCTTGGTTCTTGCTCTTAAAGGAGCTAAAAGGCATGGTGTATTTCTGCAACCACAGGTGTAAGTGAGAACAGGACTTTGGGAACTTGTCCTTTGAGTGAGATGAAACCCAGCTCGGGGTCAGACAGGGCCTCTTTACCAAAGGCCCCAGACTGGCTCTGAGAGTTTCCAACTTAGCTTAGGAGGTCGAATGACTAATAAAACAGAATGAGGTTTGCAGTGATCAGAGCCAAGATGTCTTTCTGGGGCAGGGCAGGTGGACAACGCCAAGACAGAATTGAGAAGGAGGGAGCCACGTGGGGAAGAATAGCTGGGAGGTTACATGGATTTTCAGTTTTCTTTCTTGTCTCATCATTTACTGCTCATGCAAAAAAAAAAAAAAAAGGCGTATGATGAAGAAAAAGATTCTAATCTGAAGTAATCAAATTCACATTTTGTTTCTGAGTGAATACTTTTTAAAGCTCTATCTAGTTTTGGTCATTAGCGTGCAGATTCATTGTGACCAAATTGAAACCAGATTAAGTCAATTCTGCTCATATCTTTAGTTACAAAGTGAGCCCCGAATTCTGGTAGGGGCTGGATCACCACCTTGGGTGTGAGTGACCTTGGGTAACTTCCAAACCCTTGTTGGGGCTTGGTGTATTTTTTAAGTTGTAAACTGAAAGGATTTAACTAGAAGATTTTCTGAAATTTCATCCAACAGAATTACATTGTTTTCAATTGAAATTGAGCAAGGAAAAAAATCCTGACAAATATAAGACAGAAGAGAAGTATTTTGATTAAAATAACTTTAGGAATATGTTATAAATTAAGGATGAAACAACTTTAAAAATTATCAGATTTAACTTACATACAAAATCTCTTATCCTCTAACACTAAGCCAGCCACTTGCCACTAAACCTGTGTGAAACAAGGATATGATTAGCAGTAAAACTGTATTGCCTTGATTTAAATGCAATTTGTTGTTAATTAGATCAACCTTAAAGTCATCGTCGGCAGACTCAACTTTCCTAGAATTTGACTTTTTAAAAGTCAAAAGTATGGCATGTAGTTCTAAAGATTTTCATGAACAAGGAAATAAATGGAGAAATGCAATAACTAAGCATCTCAAAAGAAGAGTGATGTCCCTTCCTCTCATTTTCACGGGCAGCCCCTCGGTTCTGATTTTGAGTGTTTCTGCTTACAAATAAGTGGGGCAGGCTGTGGGTGGTGGGGTGCAGGAGTGCACGAGGGCACAATGCTGTCTATTAGTGGAATCAACTCTTTCCTTTGAAAAAGACAACAACCAAATCTTTGGATGGTTTATTTGATCTGCGTGAAAGAGTGGCAGTGGGATTTCTGGCACTTGAATAAGCGGAAACAATATTTTTGGCTAGAGAGACTTCTGAGTTCTCTCAGGGAGCCTTCTAGAAGGCCATCTGGACCAAACAGTATTTCTTTTGTAAAGCCCTGCATTTGGAAACACAAATGAAAGGTGTGTGAGCCACAATCAGATACCTATGAAAATAACTTGCTTTCAATATTGGGGAGGGGGTATACTTCTTGGATTTTTCTAGATCAAAAGACTTATATGAGGAAAAAAAACCTCTTTCTTTTTTCTTTCTTTATTAAGATATAAGTTTCCATTTATATTCCTGTAGAGAATTTGCTTATTTATGTAAACATATTAATCTGTATTATTGCTCTCTCCAGAGTGAAGTTAGAATATTTCAGTCATATGTGTTGTTTATAGTTGTTATGTCAGCTAATGACCTTGGTTTTGACCTTTATAATTACTAAAGGAACCTAGATTTTAAAGGTGGAGACTTTTCCTTCCTTGGTTTTTAGCCAGCTTGCAAAGCTATAAGAAACAAAAAATACTGAAAAATTTAAACAAAATCCTTCCAAAAACCAAACAAAGCATTTAAAGATTTCATATGAATAAAACAGAGTGCTTAGAACACTGAAAATGTAGCAAAGTCATATTGGCAGCCAGGCACTGCAGAAATATGAATACTCTAGCAAAGTACCTTTAAAAATCGATCTCACCTAATACATGTTGCTATTCTTAATATCTTCTGCTACTCTTTCATATTTTTCTGTAAGAGCCTCTATTTGGAAAGAAACAGTAAATTCTTAAATTAGAATTTCCTGGCATTATCAATCATTTTAAAAAAGCAATCGACTATTACCTTTAGCTGTCATTTTTGCTCAAGAAGTGATGAAATTAACACTGTGTTTAGAATATATACATGAAAAAATACACAGTATCATACATATATGAATGTATATTTAGTACAAATATGTATATGTGTTTATTTATATACAAATTAAGGTTTCTATTAATATTAGCTAATTATTTTCTTGAGATAGTTTCAATTATCCAATTTTCATACTATACATAATCCTTAGTTGACAACAAAAGAACTGTTAAAATCATATCTTAAAATAAACAATACTAAATTCAGTTCTAAATGGAGAATTTTCAAATATTGAAATCATTATTGTGAAAAATGACATAAAAAATGATGTAAACTTTTAAGAAAATATAAATTTAAGACAAATCACATGGGAGTGATTTATCCTGGCTAAAATATTTCACCAATTTGGGGCTAACATAATTAATGACATGTATCTCAAAATGTATTTTTCTAGAAGGATAGAAGAAAGACTCAAGTTTGATTAATAGTGTGGATATATACCTCAGAACTGATGTCAGCTGAAGCAGAAATATTTTAGCTTATGGGAATTAAAACAGGAGCATAGAGTATGTGGAATGTTTAAATTACTTCCAACAGATTTTAATGAGTCCCCAATATTAATCTGTAGTTCTAATTCTTATGCTGGGGGCTGTTACTATGCGAGACAACTTTTTTTAGCTTGGAAATATCTTTAGTTTCCTTAAACAAAGCAGTTATAAGTATCATTACCTGCCCTACAGTGACAGATTATATGAGCAGATTATTATTTTTTATTATTTCAAAATTATTTTTAATGTAAAGTATTTTTTATCCAACAGTAGGATGAAGTGTATCAAACTTTATTTCCTTAGAACTTTCAATTACTATAAAATAAAAAAATTTCCCGTGATACTAAAGACTAAACCTCAGTAATTTATCTACTTTGGATCTAAGTATTCTCATGAATTTTGTTATTTGGAGGGGACAGGAAAAAAAGGTAGAACTTTAATTTCTTAATAATATTATTATTATAACTACTATAGAAAATATAAATGACTCAGCACTAACTGTGAACTTTAGCTATATCTTTCATCTTAGGACAAAGTATAGTTTAAGATAGGAGCAGGAAGTAGAGAAAAGCAGTGATACATAATTTTGCCTTCTTGGGTCATTTCTACTTGAAAGCATTACTTGAATGAAATTTTCATCAAAGGGTGAAAAAAAATGTCTTTTAGAAATTTTAAGTATCTCCCTAGGACACAAACCATCAGCTTCCCATTCGTTGAGAGAGTCACCTGTGCTTTGGACAAAGTATCCGAGGGTTTATGTTTTCATCAGTGAGTCACATTTGAAATAAAACAGATTAGATGTTTGTTGGAAGCAGTAGTTTCTACAACTGAGCGACCTATTTATACTAAGTCTTTACAAACAAAACCTACATTATTTAAACCCCAAGACCCCTCAAGACCCAGAGTCACCTACCTGGCAGACCCAATTTTTGTGACCAGTCAATTTATAGGCAAAGCGAAAGAAACATGCGAACTGGATAAAATAACCATATGTCCCCACTGGAAGCCCCATTACTTGAATCATTTAAACCTTGCTGGACAAAGCACCAGGAGAATTTGCTGTAGGAAACAAACCTACACGAATGAGGCAGGGAAGAAATGACCTAATAGTAAATCTCCCTTCTGCTCTAATTTCTGTGGTTCTGTGTTAAGACAGGCTGTGCTGCCACAATGTTATGAAAGCTTATGCCTCAACAAGAGGGCATTTCTTATTTAAACAACAACAACAACAAAAAAAACCCAACAGTTCATAATTTAACATGTAAGTTGCCATCATCAAAAGGCAAGAACACTTTACGGCAATTTTCCCTGGGAACAGCACTTTCACGATACAATGGAGAAGTGTTGCTTTTCCCCTCGTTCAAGAACTTAAATGCCAGTAAAAGAGTGTTTCTAGTTTGAATTTTGTTTGCTGGCAACTGAAACTTAGGGAAGCCTCTCCCATACCGCTAGCTGCTTATAATGCCAGTGGCATCCTTTGATTTCACTCAATGTGAAACCCAGGATAGACAGTAAAGGGAGGCATTGTTGGCCCAGACTGGAAGTCTACTTGGTCTGCGTTTTGATGGGCCCCATCCTGCCTCAGTTTATGTCAGGAGGAAGTACTTATCAGGTGCATATCCTTAGCTGGCATAAGGTACACCCTGAGGTACAGAACATTTAGTCAGTGTGTGCCCAGGCAAGCAGGCCGGAGAGGGGAGTGGATGGAGTTATTTTGCATATATAAATGTAAAAGTACATGGCTCTTCTCTCTAGATAAATGTATTTATTCATGGAGGAACTGAATTGGGGGGTCAAGATATAGAAAAAATATTTTTATGAACTGCAATTTTTTTAATGGTTATTATCGATTTCAAACAAAAGGTTGCTATTTATCCTGAAATTGGTATAAGTAAGTCCTGATGGGATGTTTCTAGTGTCACATTTTCTGCCTTTTGATTTTAAGTGCAAGTTTGTGCATAGAGGAGCCTACAAGTATGTGAGGGCAAGCATGCGTGCATGGTTGGGATTGAAGGCAGGTAATGACAGGGAGGGAGTGACCCATTTAATATTGTTACCTAGTTTGGAAAATGTTGGGATTTTTAGGTGTTTTTACGCCAATGAAAAGTATAAGCCACACGTTTCACATTGATGTTACCAGTTCACCACTGAAAACGAATTTTGTTCTTTTTTTTTGGGGGGGGGGGGAGGGGTGTACTGTTTAACATTTAGAAACTTTATAATGTTTCAACACTCTTTCTCCCCTGAGTAGTTTTGCATGCTAGGCATCAAAACTTCACTCTTTATGTTAGTAACAAGGCCGAGTTTAGATATAACCTCTAGGGTAGATTTATAAAGGCAACTTTCCTTCCATCCCCTTAAAAAGAGGCAAACGGTATTATTGCAAATAACCTTTAAGATAATTAACTGACAATGCTGCAACTAGCATAAAATCTTCCTTCGGGCGACACCTCATTTAAGTGTTACTGGCACAAAGTGGAGACAGATTGTGCATCACCACTGCAATATTTACACAGCAGAAACCCACAGAGCAGGAAAGGCGAGGCTCAATGATGCACTAAATTAGGAACAACCGTACTCCAGTGTTAATTTGCTTTCCATTCGATCCAAATCTCAGGTCCAGAAATTGGTACTAACACACAGACAGCCTCCCACTCTTAAATGACTAAACCGGAGGAGATTTTTGTACTCCCCCCCCCCCAAATTAAAATAACCTGAAATTTATTTCTTCTCTCCCCAAGAATCATTTGATCAAACTGTGTTTATTTCGTTACAACTTGCTCTCATTTTGATCTAAAATTATTTTCATATGAATGCCGCATTGGGGTCTGTAGAGTAAAACTAAACAGACTTCTATTTTCTCAAAGGCTGCCAGTATAGTTTATGAAAATAATAAAATGGGAAACTTGAGAGCCAGTGAGTGAAATATTTAGGAATGAGCAACAAATTTACCTTAAATGAATTTCTCACTGATAAATGATGTCCCCGCCCAAGCCCACACAAATCCTCCTCCCCCAAATAGGAGTTTTTTTTAGAACCACGCAAACAATATATATTTTTTCATTCTTCCCCACAGTATTTTAAACATGAGTTTCACCCACCGTTTTGGGGCATTTTAACACAACGTTTACCTTTCCTAATTGTTGATGTTCTTTAAAGGCAGCAATCAGTTCTTCAGCCCACTTAATTTTTTCGGCAGAGGGAGAAAACTGCTCCTGGACCACCGCGATTTGGTTCGGATGTATCACCTGCTTACCTAGAGAAGATTAATAACACCAGAAACACAAAACAACAAACAGATGTTCAAACAAAATGTCTCACCCACGCCAGGCTCCTGAATGCCTGCCTTACAGACTGTACGTAAAATAACTCATTCTGTTTAGAACTTTTTAAATAGAAAATGACCACAATCAGGCAGGCCTTTCCAGAATACCACAGAAGAACAAATACAACAATGGCAGTAATTGTGTTTTGGATGCTATAGAAATGTCACCTTAGTGCAGATAATCTCTCATTTTTAGTTACAGGTGGATTGACCAGGCAGCTCACTGACTGCTTTGGCTAGAACTTTAAAGGATAATGTCTGCAAATTAGAACAATTATTTTGAATTAAAGTAGAAAAAATTACATGTTAATTCTTTCCAATTCTATAAGTTGTCTTTGGCTTTTTCTGTACCATTATTCCACCTTCCATGATTTCTTTTAAAAGCGGTCTGTTGGTTTTCACAGCGCTTACAGAAGCAGGTGTTATAACTACATTAATATCAAATGGTGTCTTACAATAATACATTTAATTTTCGTCCTTTCAGATGAATATGGTGCATCTTGTCTAACCACTAATAGAAAAGGGGATTTCAATTAAAAAATTTTATCCAGTATAGTAAAAAAGAAAGAAGAATTGAACACTGCAGTCTCTAGATTACCACATTTTAAAATGTTTAAATAAAAAAATTAAAAAATGTTTTTCTAACAACAAAAAAGCCCCAGATTTTCCCTTTCTGCTTAT
Source organism: Dama dama (assembly GCF_033118175.1). NCBI lineage: Eukaryota > Metazoa > Chordata > Mammalia > Artiodactyla > Cervidae > Dama > Dama dama. The sequence continues at coordinate 79,795,629 of NC_083710.1, read as the reverse complement.
GGAATGAAGATTGGATATTTCTCCTTTATACAGATTCTTAGACACTGCAGAAGAAATCTTAGTTCTATAGCAATAGCTTTAAAAAAGCTTTAAGAATCTTAAAAATATTACACAAGAGTCACAGGATTCTATGAAATCATGTAGTCATTTAAAAAAAATAATTTAACAATCAGGGAAGAATGAAATCTAATCAGGTCATTAATAAAGTACAACATAATTTAATGTTGTAATAATGATGAGATTATATTTTATTACATGATAAAATTATAGACATATTTGGTTCTTTAAAAATGAATGTATGCTTAATGATAATTAACTCTGCCAAGTATATTTGCTGGCATATCAATCTGCTTTGCTTTTGAAATAGTTGTTTTAAGTACAAATTATATCCTTGATGTTTTATAAAAGTCCATTCCTGTTACCGTCATTATTCTGTCGAATAGGAAAAAGAACAATGTTTCTAAGAAAAAATATTTTTAGCATTTCATGAAAAAGAATTTAAGTGAATAAATATAACAATATCTTGTCTTCAGAGAGGCTTAATTAAAACATCCTCACATTGTTGTTTCATTCTTATTTGAGAGCATACTAATAAAACATTAAAATCTTATATAAATAAAGATGTTTTAAATTATTTGAGGGATAATTTCTGGGAACAAATAACATCAGTGATGACAAATGAGAGCTTTTTCAATATCAGAAACTGAAATTATATTTAAGTAATCTAACAGTTGTTACAATGTGATCAATAAAGGATGTTAGTCTGGTCATCATTTTGTACTAATTGTTAGTCCTGAATTTTATAATTTATGTACATAACTTACACTGATGGGTAAAAAGTCAGATTTCATGGGAACTTCTTGGTACAGATACCATAAATTAAGAAGCAAAACATAAACTATTCACAATGCTGTGAAACTAATGGCGGCTTTCAAGTAGCCATATTTTGGTAATGAGGCTAATTTTAAGATATGTGTTAGGTTTTAGAAATTTATGAACCTCCATATGTGAAGCTATCTTTCGTTGATCTTATATATCCCAACAACTGAATGGCAGACTTTAATGCCATGTGGGAGCGAAGCAAATATTTTATACAGAGGAGTTGTTATTGACAAGTTACTGAGAGGGTGCAAAATTGGAAGACATTAAAATTTATGACCATGAAATCCTTTTTACAGTACCACTTGATATATCGTGCTTTAAATCAATACCTGTCAAGTCTTTTAGGTAACTGTATGATGGTGTCATTTTTGTCTTCTACAAAAGACTGCAAAAAAGAAGAAAACCCATAGTGCTTCATATTTATAATCTTTCTTCTCAGCATGTAGTACTGGAATAACTATGATGCCTTAGTCGGCTGTTAAAGCTTTATTCCAAGATTTATTTTTGGTTTCTTTTTATAAAAATAATTCCTAAAGTTAATAGTCAGTTATACGGTTAATGCATTGATTTTAAATCAATCTACATGGATTATGGCCCTGTGAAACAATGATTACAGAAGAGAAACTGTAACCCGCTGTCTGAGGCATGGTTAAATGTCACAAAAGTACAACTCATTAAAAAAAAAAAATCTAATTTTTTAAAGCCCAGAAAATTCTTATAGCATAGATCCTTATCAGTGTTATAGACAACACAATACTTCATTGAATTTTAAAACTTTCAATCTTTTGCTTCAAATGGGGTATGCAGCTCTCTTTTCCTGCCCTCCCTCCTTCCTTCCCCTTTTCTTCCTTCTTTTCTCCCTTTTTGTGTAAAGCTCAAAGTATGGCAGTTACATGACAAATAATTAGGACAAACAGATCATGAGTGGTGTAAAATGCTCATTAAAGCATTCATTGTTTTAAAATACTACCAATAATCTCTTATCTTATTATCAGACCAATCACCTTTTATTGGTGTACAGAAATAAAGTTGGGACAAGAAAGACCTTTCTTTCTAAAAATTGCAAGATGGCTCTGAAGTTCAGCTTCCTACTTTCCTGACTTGTTCCCTTGAATGTATAATGGGCACTGTACCCTCCCTGCCTCCCCCTCCCTCCCACTTCCATTTTTTTGTGTGATTTAATACTCCCTGTTGTTGAGAAACAATGGTGCCAAGTCTGTAAGCTCCTCACACTGAGTTGGGCACAGTCTAGAAATTTAAATCTGATTTGAAATAACTTGTCTGCTACGATCGAATTAGGGACCAATTTAATTCAGCCCTCTCTCTGGGAGAAACTCGCAAACTCTCTTACAAGTTCTGGAGCAAACACTTCCCCTGGAGGAAGCAGAGGACACCCAGGTTATCCTGAGTGATGATCAGAGAGGCCCCATCAATTTGGTGCTTTCCTTTTTTTTATTGTATTAGTGCCCATTTCAGAGCAACATCTGGCTGCTTGGCAGCCAATGCCACATAGTTTAGACCAACAACATCAGGGTCTATTAGATAGATTTCATGGAGTCTTTCTCCAACTTTTCCATTTGGGTCACATCCTAACAGGTCATTGGAAAGAGGCAGGTGTCACAGGTACAGAGACAAGGACAATCAATGCCAGCGACTCTTTCCTTCTGGGTCACTATTAAATGTAGGGGCAATTAATTTATTAATAGTTCAGATGATCGAGAAAATAGTTCTCTATAACAGACATCTTATTCATTTAGCAGATTTGGGGGGATCATTTTTAACTCTTTGTGTTAAAAACACCAGCACATAATATTTGTTTTATTTAGACTGAAAGATTTCTGGTCAGGCACCTTGCCTATATTATGCCCTCTCTCAAATGCAGAGTGTTGGCATTATTCCTACTGCCACAGTTAAAGCAAATAATGATGCTCTTTTAAATAAAAAGGCCCCTGGAAACCCTAAAAAGTAAATAAAAACACAAATGCAAAGGTCAGAGCTTTATTTAAGTCTCCTATAACACTAACTTTGTTTCTTCAGTCTTTCCATTTTACTTTGGGTTAAATTATCATCCATTAAGGTATCTTTTATATTGAGGGTCATTTTATGAAATGTTTCAGTCACCTCTACACAAACACATTTCAGAAATACTTACAAGAAGAATAGCATGGATGCTTGTATCTTTTATTTTTGGGGGGTGCATTTCTGATCACGATATTCTTAGAACTTGCAGCGGAAGAACAAATAAGAATAAAAGAGATTATGGTACTTTTTACCCACAGCTTTGTGTGTGTGTGTGCAACTGCAGACATGTTTGTCTATAGAATCCTATTGTGGTTTTTAAAAAAATAGATTCTTATTGCAAAAATACAATTTTCGGTTGCTCCCTGGGCTCCTGGGTATGAGTGACCGGGCACACCAGTCAACAGATATCTATCTGCCTGCGCTCCGGGACCGGATTTCAAGGACCCGCTGATCTTAATGCCAGCCAATGCCCGTAGGTGTCACCCAGTGCACAGACACTCACTGGGTGGTGGAGGGAAAGGAGGGACTTGAAGCAGCAGAAAAATAAAAAGCTGGTTACGAGTTGAAAAAAAAAAAACAAAGAAGATATCCCTAAATGTTTTCCAGAAATAAATTAATATTTTGGATATTTGAGTACATTTTCTTTTCCTACCCATCAACTCAAATTCTTAAGGCAGTTCACTCAGAAACACTGCTATAATGGCCTTGCTCTTCCCCTCACATCAGCAAGCAAAAACTGCAGAAGAATTTTATTAAGAGGACAGAAAAACTGGTAGGTGTTATCAGGAGAAACTAAAATGTGTGCTTTGTTTTTTGACTTGCAGAGCCAAAGACAGATATGACGCTTTGTCTGGCAGCTTCTTGTTGTGGATAACTTTTTCATGTTTCATACAGTGGGATAAGTATATTACATTAAATACACCCAGTTCTTGGTTACATTTCTATTTTTCTGGAAAGTTTGCATAATCTAGATACTGCTTTTTAGGGTATTATCGAGAATCGTACCAGTAAATCCCATTGCAGCTCCTTCTCTCGACTGCCTGAGGAGCCCCTCTTCATCCCGGAAGTCGATGTACACCAGATCTATGGCCTGTAGACCGAAGGCCTTTGCTACAACAATAATCTTTTGTCGAGCGTAGAGGATATCTTGGGTTTCCTTACTACTTGTTGCACCTGAAGTGTTGACAGAGAAAGCAGATGTTAACTTTGGAAACTGGACCTAGATACCTAATATTACAAAAACTCAAGTGTGTAAAGACTTCTATGTCTACCTGGGGATTTCACCCTAGCAAAAGGATGATGCAAATAAAAGAGAGGGTTCTGCATAGGCAGACTCTCACTTGTGTCTCTTTATTGTGCAAGGCATCTTTTCAAGTAATTACTTGCACATGCATTAAGAGAAGGCCCCTCCCCTATCTCACAAGCTGGACACAAATGACTCAATAGGTCACAAAGGACTCCTGGTGTATTCTTTTCCTTCTTGCCATTGCTCAGAAAGTGTCACTCCAAAGTCAGCACTATGCAAGGTGGCCAAATAGCTGTGCGTGGAAATAGTTAATTCCCTTCACTGAGCACAGAATTCGGGTGCTGTGGCTGCAAGGCTGTGTCATAACCGAGGTTCTGAGCCAAATACGGCAGCTTTGGGGTGTGCATGGGGAGCTGGGGGAAACGAAAGGACACTCGTTTTGAGGGAGGCAGAAAGTGTCCACTGAGCTGTTAGATACTCAAAAGTCTCCTGGAAAGAGTGGTATTAAAATAGGTTCCTTTCTTTCCCCCCAGGAAGGGGGGCGAAGTGTCACTGTTTATATTTGGACCATGACACTGCTTAGGGAACACTCCAGTTTTCAGGTCACTGGGACTGGGGTTCTGAAAACGCTTTGTGGCTGAGGCCCCTTTTCTAGACACATTTACGGCCTCTAGTGATACTGCCCAGACCAAAGACATAGTGCCCAGGGGAGGAGGAAGATCAGTGAAAACCAGTATACTATCTCAATAAATATTTCATAATAAAGGAGCTCAGAAATATATTTTAGGGTAGATTTGAGATCTATGTTAAATATTTACATACTACATTCAGTGTAGAAAATGATTCATTAAAGCAATGTGAAATTGCCTTAAATTTGTGTTACAAGTCTAGATAGCCCTCAGACTAATGGGAAAACAGCATGTTTAAACAACAGAGAAGTTGTTCCCATAATGTACTTATTATGAACAACATAGACGTCATATAGACCTGAACATGTCTGAGGCTACGACAAGCTTTTTATTAGTCATTTTATAAATGAATGGAAGTGTTGATGTAGGGTTCTGGAACCAGGACAGCTATGAGGTACCCTAAATTATCAGGAAGTGTTGCCCGTGGTCATGGTTGGCAAATTGATATTGCCATGTAAATGCCCATTCTTCAAGGGGCAAAGAAAAAGTATATACACATAAACACAGCGAGAATGAGAGGAGAAACGTGTCTTTGACACCTATGCTGGCTCGAAAGTCTTCTCCTCCAAAAACTACAGCATCTAGAAAAAGACCCACTCGAGGCCCGTTCTTCACTGCTCCTTCACACACTGCCTGTAAAAGAACAGAACAGAACCATACACACATGTTAGAGAGAAGCAGCATGGTGTATTTCAGTAACAGAAAGATGCAACTCCTAACACCATTTGGCTGAAAGCTGTCCCGAAAATGCAGCCTCAATTCACCCCTTTCAAAAGTACTTAATATTGTCCAATGTAAGTTATGTTGCACATACTTGCTTTGCTTAATGGATTATATTAATATAGTTGTAAATATATTATTAATATTGATATAATGTTCACATTTTAGTTCATCCAATCTTATAGAGAAACTTTGAAGTTCACTCATTTTGATGGTACTAGCAGTTACTTCTGTTCTTCCAAAATTTGTTTCTGCTTTAGGAGACCCTCCAACAATAAACAGAAAGCCGCAGGAGAAAATGAAAGAATTTAAAAATCAAACTAATTGGATTATTTACATTGGGATCAAGATTTCTCATTAAATGGTCTCAGGATTAAAAACAAACAATACAAAACTCTACAACTCCAGAAGAGAAAATAAAAACGCAGTAAGTCATCCAAGATGTATTAATAAGCAACTTGGACATTTCTTGGTGAAAATAAAGATGAATAGCGGTCATCTTAGACACGACTGTGACTCTGGAAAGGTGAAGAGTCAGCATGCTAATATATGTGGGTGGGGAAGACATGAGGAATGGATGAGAGCACTGTTGATCAGTTTCAGGGGCTGTGAGCGCTTCTATGTATATTATGAATAAAATGGCAAACCAGTGCTTCAAATGAAATCACTGTATGAATCTAGTTGCGTCTAGGAAATATGCATCGATTATATTCTCAGAATTCTAGGGCAGGCTGGAAGAATTTGTGGTTCCTGGTGTAAACGTGCTGATGCAGCTCCCCAAGCGTCTGCACTCTGCCCCTCCTGCACGGGCCAGCAGGTCTCCAAGTTTCCTCTCGGAGCAGTGGTTCATATATTACCTCCCCAGCACAGCTGGACTTTCTCTTTTTGTTTTTAGGTATTTCTCCTCTGCTGCCCTCTGAGATGGGGTGCTACAGGTCAGATGGAACGTGAATGAGGCATATTTGGATAACAACTTAGATGGCCACTGATAAACAGTAAGAAACAAGCTGGCTATGAATTCGTTAAGGCACATAGTTCAATGCGATCATACAGTGCTGAAAAAGCTTGGCTCAGCTAATCTTCTTGTATGTACATTAGGAAGTATTTTACGTTCTAATGTGGTAAGTTGAAATAACATAGAACAAATTAGTGTGAACACTAACTCAAAAACAGTAATCTCGGCTATTAGACATTATGGTTAATGTTGCTACAAACAGGCCTGAAAATTTCCCAGTAGATGGCAATTGTCACAAAAGAATAATTGAAAGTTAATTCATAAGGGTGACATATGTTCATGTACACTTACTCTATAAATGAAATAATTCACAGCAAAAATTTACAGTGATTAATTAAAATTAATGCCAGAAATATATAAATATTTCATTTAAATATTTAGGACTAGGAAGTTTTTTCTTGCTACTTAGCGAGTTTCTTTGTTTTCTAAGATTCACAACCTGGTTTTTGGTTGTTACAGATAACACATGGTGCTCAAGTTTTACTGTGCTTTATAAATCTTTCTAGAAAAATATTTTAAGCAGATGTCAAGATTGAAAACCAAAGTTCTTTTCAGGTAATAAATAAAATACTAACCTATTAGCCACATTATGGATTTCTTACCTTAAAATTGAGCAAACCCATTGCAGTTTCCACAAAAGGGATTAAATTCATAGGTTGTTCAAGTTTTCGGTCTTTTAAGTAGAATGAAAATTTGTCTGAAAACTAAAATAAAAAGTGTCATAGGTGACTAGTGGGGGCAAAAATGTACAATCATTGAACTCTAGAATAGAAATAGTATTTAAGTCTTTGACCTGAGGAAGTAATAATATACAAAATAATTTAAAAAAAGAAAAAAATGGAGGAAAGACTAAGGAAAAAAGGTAATAAAGTTTCCACCAAATGAAATAGTAAAACCCCAACAGTATCATATATATTTTTTTTTTCCCTGAAGGAGCAATTTGAGGCTTAGGAGTTAGAGGTGGAAGGAGAGATTCTTGAGTTTAAATACTTTCCTTGAAAACATATTTACTTAAGACCTCTCGCCTCGATTTCCTTCAGTGCAAGTGGCAGGTCCCTAAAACAATGAAGGCTCGCTCTACCTGCCATTCTGGTTTCGCTTCCGACCCAGAAGGACATCAGTGTGACTGTTCAGCAGCCTTCTACGTGGAATCCATATTATTCATTATAGCGACACTACCCTTTGTTCCAAGGTTTTTCTCCATAATTTTTTAGCTTACCTAGGAAGACCTTAAAAAGGAAGTTTAATTCTTTGAAGACCAAAGCTCGCCAATTTTTTCCATGAGACCAGTTCACAGCTAGCTCTGTGCTGTCAGTGGGGTAGCCCAAATTCCAAAATCTATCATCTGGAAACATACAAAAGCTCTCACACAGATCTCCCCCCACCCCTTTCAAAGGGGGGAAAAAAAAAACCCCACCACACTCTAAATTGTAAATCTATTATGTCCATCTAGATCTAATAAGATGTGGGAAGATAAAAACACACACACACACACAGGTATGATAAAGATATTTTTGTAAATAAAGATAAAAACATATATATCCATTTTAAATTTAAGGAATATTCAGCCATTAATGGATATCAAAGGAAAAGGGAATTTTAATCATCTCTCCATTCAGTCTCAGTTGGGTAAATCATATCTAAGAGATTTGCATAAATATAAACCATCAAAGACTTTTCATCTTCAAAGGGGGTTTCAAGACCCTATAAGCTTTGTACTGTAATCATCGCAGGTCACCGCCCTGCAGGAACAGGGCTGCTATGGCAACATAAAAAAACTAATGCTTAAGGCTTAGCATAATATTCTGACTAATAGAAAGGAAACTCATTTTAAAAGCTGGCAGCCTATTTACCAGAAGCAGGATTAGAGGTGTTATTTCCCCTTTTAGCTGCCCCCTCCTTGCCTATGCAGCCTCCCTCCCCCCCCACAACCACCAAAAAAATCTAATCACTGGGATCTTTAAAAAGCTTTTGAGCAATTTGCAGTAACTTTACAATTAGGCTAAAATAAATCACAGCTTTCAGTAATGAAGAATTATTCCCAGTTGCACCCACTGCCCCTCCCTTCCTCGACACCATCATCATCACCTCCTTAGCAACTTTACAAGGGAAGGAATAACTCAACCAAAATAGCAAGGAGGAAGCGAAGGCTACAATTTCAGGGGACAAATGTATAGTATTCCACGAGAATGGAAAGAAAACATAATTTATGTCACATTTAAGCTAGAAAATGGGTGGTAAAATATTAGTGGCTTTGGTGTTACCTGTGCAGCCAAAAAAAAAATTTTCTTTTCTTGTTAAAAAACAAAACAAACCCTTGAAACGTCACTTGTCCCATTCTTGGTGATAATAGTTATAACTAAAAAAACCATAAAAAACTGGGTAAATCTTTTACAACCCCTTCCCTGGTTCCTAGTGAGAAAAATCTCTAATGCCTTTTGTTTTTAAGCCAGGAGGGGCATTTAAAAATCAAATATTCTAGCCCATCCTCCTCCTCCTCCTCCTCCCCTTCTTTCTTAAAAAATTGCATTAAGTACTAACACAAAAGGTAACTAGTGGAGAAGTTTCAATTAATTTTTTCAAAAGGAGACGATTAAATGTTTCCGGCCTGGTAAAGTGTTCATTTCAGCGAGGTGGAGGGGACTGGGGGGGTGTGGCGGGGGAGGGAAAGAAGGGGGGAGATCACAAAGAGACTGGGGAGGAGATGAAGTAGCCAGGCTCAGCAATTCTTTCAATTCCAGTGCACACCCAATAGTGTGCTGGAAGAATGCACCCCGTTCGGGATTTGTGGGAGAATTGTCCCACCACAAAGGAGGCAGAGTCACGCTTGTTATAGTCCAATAAGCCGTGCCAGTCAAACAAGAACCCACACTAGCGACAAAAGGCCAGTAAGAGATTCTCACACAAAAGAAAACAAGGAAGCCCATCTTTCAGTTGCGCATCAGGCTCTGGGTTTTATGCTTCACATAAATACAAACGGAGAGCAAAAAATAAACAGCCCCAAAGACTTCTGTTAACTAGAAATCCTATTTAGATTTTGGTACTTTCCTCACAAGCCAGGGATTTAAAACAGCGAACAGAGGCTGTGGCCGAAGGCTGGGGTGAGCCCTCCCCTCTCAAATGAGGGGTAATAACGGTGATAAATAGGCATTAACTAGGAATCCAAAAGGGAACAGTGACTTCAGATTCCATTTCAATCAACCTAGGACACGTCCAGATCGGTCAAACCTGGAGGATGTGAACCTGCTCTCACCAGCACCTCCCAGCTTCTGAGGGGTAACCTAGCCCAGGAAAACTCTAGTTTGGAAAGTAACCGGGGGCCCTTGAATGCAGGTCTTCAAGAAGACGCCCCGCGGAACTGTCCAACAGAAAAATAATGGCAGCTGCGTATGTCATTCTAAACTTTGCAGTCGCTGCTTTAAAAGAGTAGGATGAAACAGGTGAGTTTCATTTTAATAAGAGGTTTATTCAACCCAGTGTGTCTGAAATGTTATCATCTCAACATGTCATCGACATTAAAAATTATTGAGATGATTTACATTCTCTTTTTGTGCAGGGGGTGGGTGTGTGGGGAGGGTGCTAATGAGGTCTTCGAAGTCCCTGGTATATTTTCCACTTACAGCACATCTCAATCTGGACTGGCCACACTTCAAGTGCTTCCACCCACGTGTGGCAGGCAGCCACGGCACTGGAAGGCACAAAGCCGACACAGCTACGAGGGTTGAAAAGGTGAGCAGTGTCTGGGTGTCATGCCTAGGGCTCAGTCAGCCACCACCTTAGAGGTCACCTCGGACATGGCATCAAACCGCTGTCCGCACGCCCTCACCACGCCTCCAGCACCTGGGTGCCACGGGCCCCCCCACCCCCCAGACCGGCACAATGGAACCGCCCTATATTCAGCAGAGATCTGCTGCGTCACAGTGACCCCGAAATAAAATCTAGCCCCACCCAACCCCCCAACCCGGGTCCTGCTTTAACAATGAAAACAATCATAGTATAATTAGGCCCATTTCAAAGTTTTCTTAAGTAATTTGACATGCCAGGGTTTTATTGGCTGAAAAGTCTGTCATGAAACAAACACACCTGTCAGCAATTTAAAAAGGATGAACTAGGGAACTGTTCAGGAAATAATATCTCTGCTAATTAAAACCACTAGTTAAAAGCTTCCTGTCTCTTCCTCCAGTTGCCCTAAGGAGTGACCTTTTCCTCTCCTCCTTTAGGTTCATTTTTTTTCCTTTGCAGTTAATGTGCTTTCGCCATCCACGATGACTTCAAATCAATCTGCCTGAGAGCCACGCATCTTCTTCTCTTCCAGGTGCAGGGGCAGGGCCTAGCTGTATGTAGTCCCGGGTACACCGGTTTCCCGTGTTGCTCTAGAGGAAGCTGTTCTGTCTACACCACATATCTGTGCAGGCAGCAGAAGCATCATTTCAAGTGTAGAGTGTTTTCTGTTGAACACTTGGGGCAAAGCAGGTTCTCCTTGGATGCCGGAAATGGTCTTTTTGGTTCCTTTTTCTCGGTTCCATTTTCCTCTGCTCTGGATATGCAGTTTCAAAACCTGAAGGATCCAAACCCTTCCTTTCTGCTACTCCTTCTTAGCCACTCCCCAGTCTTTAATTAAAGCAAAGTATATGAGCTACTCACCCACTGGATTTCTTCAGGACCTTCGACCTTCGGGAGCATGAGGCTGGAAGGAAGGACCCGAGACTGCAGGATGGCCTCCAGGTCTTCTTCGGCCAGACCACTGGACACCGAGTTGATCCTCACACACTTTTCAGTTGGGCCCAGGTCAAAGTCTTCTAGAGTTTTGACTATTCTCAATCTAGCTTCATCCTATAAGTATAGATAAAATGTATCACCTTAGCTTATGTACCGTTGAGGGGAAACACAATCAAACCAGCCATGAAATTCTTATGTTGGTTGAGAGTCTGAGCACCAATACAGTGCCTACTATAGCCACCAAGTAAATGATGTTTGAAATGATGGGCAAGTGATTGATTTCCAGACTTTATTCAAGTTGACTATAGCAGAGATGAGAGCCATTGTAATGCATGCTAGTGAAACTCTAAATATTTAATAGTAGTCTCATCTTGCTCATTAGGGCTTCCCCAGTGGCTCAGTAGTAAAGAAACTGCTTGCAAAACAGAAGATGCAGGAGATGTAGGTTCGATCTCTAGGTTGAGAAGATCCCCTGGAGGTGGGCATGGCAACCCACTCTAGTATTCTTGCTGGGGAAATCCCATGAACAGAGGAGCCTGGCGCATGGGGTCGCAAAGAGTTACACGTGACTGAAGTGACTGAGCATGTACGCTCGAACTTGCTTATTAGCATTACTTTTCCATTGGAAAGATAAAATAATTAATAGGTCACATTTATTGAACATTTACTAAGCACTAGGCATGGTACTATGGAGAAGGCAATGGCACCCCACTCCAGTACTCTTGCCTGGAAAATCCCATGGATGGAGGAGCCTGGTAGGCTGCAGTCCATGGGGTTGCGAAGAATCGGACACAACTGAGCAACTTCACTTTCACTTTTCACTTTCATGCATTGGAGAAGGAAATGGCAACCCACTCCAGTGTTCTTGCCTGGAGAATCCCAGGGACGGTGGAGCCTGGTGGGCTGCTGTCTATGGGGTTGCACAGAGTCGGACATGACTGAAGAGACTTAGCAGCAGCAGCAGGCATGGTCCTAAGTGCTCTTACCGGCATTTTCTAATTTAATAAATACAAGAAACTAGATAACTTATGGCCTAATGGTAGTCTTGACTGCCAGCATATTCACATTAGGGAAAAAATAAGGTTTTGTTTTTCTATATCTACAGGCTTCATGTTTTTTATTCGCTTAAAAATTATTTTGCAGCTGTGTTGAATCTTGACATTCAATTAATAAGGCACTCACAGGAAAATGACACTACACTACAAAAAAGCTCCAACTTCTTCACATGGAAGGCAATAATATCACCAAGAAGAAATCCCTTCATGAAGCAGTAGACAAATACATTTTTTTTCCCTTTGATTTGACAGGCTTTGCTTCACAGTTAAGTAAAGCTGAAAGGTTGAAAATCTGCTTCAGTATTTGAATTGTCCCCAGAAAAACTGTACGAAATTAAACATGTTATTTACTGACTTTGAGTTGGAGGTGATGAAGGTGGGGTAGGGGGTGGGGAGAGAGGAGTGCATTGAGGCCGTGGGGGCTGAAATCAAGAGGAAGAAAGCACTTGGGGTCATTACTTCCTGCCAATTTCAGTTTCAAAAACAAATTCCTCCCACTTGCCAACAGCCCTCAACAAATTCTCATTGTCAGAATGAACACTTATCAAAAGTAGTTTCATTTGAGAAGGGTTTTTATGATACTAATAAAACTTTAAAGCTTCTCACTGCTGATGAATGTAGCTTGGGGGGAAGAAAAAGTCTTAACAATATATGGTCATTTGAACAGCCATAGTTATCTAGGAAAATCACAAACCAAAGCAGAGAGAAAAAAACAATTATTTGAGCCAATATTGAGTCGAAGGCCAATCAAGGAGACCAGCCGGGACAGTAGATTTAAACCAGACGGATGTAGGTCTGCGACTGGGTGGAAGCAGGGAAAACCTCCAAACGTGGTCTGAGTTAAACAGTGTGAGGAAACTAGCTTAGGCTTGTCAGCTTGGAAGCAGAGTCCAAGGGAGCAGTTTAAGACAGCTCCGTGGAGTCCTGATTTACTGAGCTCTGACTGCTAATAATTATGCCGAGCTTAGCCCAGAGCTCATACTAGCTACTGTGGAGGAGGACGCCGTCACGGTGGCTGGGCTCCACCACGCTGTGGGCTGTTCCGCAGGGACAGAGTGTTTCCACTTGCTCTACCGTGCCCTCTTGCTACGATCACTGAATAAGAAAATCCTGATGGTGTAGAGCAGAAGTCACCTCATTAGGATGGTTCCAAGGCTGTCTATGACTGTCGGGAGAAACGATGCCTGTGTGTATTTAGATCCACGGCCTCAAAGAACCCAAGATGTGCTAATGCTCCATGAAGCCTGGTGCAGCTCTAGAACTCAGGATGGCTCCAGCTCAGAAACGTTTCAACTTCTGGGTTTTCCCAGGGCAGGTCGGGTGTGGAAAGGGTCTCCTGGGACAGAGTGAATGAAAAACGGAAGGGAACTAGCCAGATTGTTTAGGCTGCAGTGTGTTTCATTTACTTATTTATCACTGTTGGTTTTTTTTTTTTAACTTTTTATTTTGTATCAGGCTATAGCTGATTAACAAACACAGTTGTGATAGTTTCAGTTGAAATGCAAAGGGACTCAGCTATATATATATGTGTGTGATCCATTCTGCCCCAAACTCCCCTCCCATCCAGACTGCCACATAACACTAGGCAGAGTTCCCTATGCTCGACAGTAGGTCCCTGTTGGTTCTCCGTTTTAAATACAGCGGTGTATACATGCCCATCCCAAACTCCCTAACTATCCCTTCCCCCTTTCCTTCCTTCCAGCAACCATAAATTCATTCTCTAAGTCTGTGAGTTTCTTCCTGTTTTGTAAGTTCATTTGCATCATTTCTTTTTAGATTTCACATGGACAGAGAGAAGAGTGAAGTGAATCAGAGAGGGAGAAACATCACATGAAGTGCAAATCTGAATCATCACTGCCATCCTCCCAGTTTAATTTGTACATGTGCCTGAGGACGTAGGATCCCCGGCAACATCCGCTTCCCAAATTGTTAATGTTGGGGTCAAACAAAATCTGACCTCTAAGCTGTTTAGTCATTTCACTTGGATTTGAAGGGGACTGTTTGTTCAAAGCTCATGTTCTAAACCTGTCTGTGATTTTTATCTAAAGTCAGATTGCCATGGTTTCAGCACATTCTGGTTTACTTAGTAAAATTCGGCCCTTGTGAAATTGGCTGCAAATGAAGTACCCCATTCCAATTTTAGGCATAATCTGATTAGTACTTTTCATGCTATAATAATGAGCAGTGAATACTCAGCATTTTATTAAACTCTTTTTTTTTTTTTTTTCCTGTTTCTGGCTCAGAATTCAAACCAAGCTCTTTCCAGTTCATCATTCTATACCTTTCCAAAAAAAGATGGTCGCTTTGGAGGTATATTGCCACACAACACCCTTATTAACAGGCTGTTGCTTGTGACAATTTACATAAACCAAGTGTGCATCCCTCTGCTATGCATCCTAAAATATCCAACAACTTCCCTGAATTTACACCAACCAACAAGCATGTGGATTTTTTTTTTCTTTTGGTATTTTAATGGTGAAATATGTTACTGTGCTAGCAAACACACCCATGCCATCTGTTGGGTGAGAGGAAGGCAGTTTCTAAGAACAATTAGGTTTAGTTCTGGGTGTTCAGCTAGAGAGAGCCACAGTCCACCAGTTGTGAAAATAAAGAAATTCTGTCCGTGCTATTCTCTCTCCCTTTCTCTCTAACACAGACCTTACCTCTTGCTACCGGCTCTCTTACATCTCTCTCATCTCCAGCACCTCGCTCCCTTTTCACTTTCATTCTCTTTCCCTCTCTTTTTCCTGTTTGGCCCTGACCATCCTTCCAAGTTCCATCTCATTAGGGGGATTAGTAAAACTCGGGCTGGCAGACACCACCTTCTCGGAAGGGCTACCTGGATGATCTGCTGAGATTCCTGGGAGGTAAGTGGTCCCTGGAGAAAGGAGGAAAAGGAAATGGAGGCAAAAAGAGGCCACTCAGAAATGAAATTTTTGGCGGGCTGGGGGCCTGGGGGCAAGGGTAGATGGGGGTCTTACATTCTGGTAACAAAACAGGTCTTCCAAAATAAGATTTAGTAGGAACTGAATTCTAAATGTGTGAACGCTACAGGACGGCCTTGGTCAGCATTTCTCAGTGTAGGATAAACTTGTCCTTCTACGACCTGACAACCTGAAAAGAGGGAATAATGAATGTAAGGCCTTGCTCAACAATTACATTAGATTTTTGCAGAGACTTAATTAGCATCGTGTGTTTGGAGCAGGTCTGATTCCAGAGGTGGGGTCTGCAAAGGTCACAGAGCAAGTTGGCACAGGTCAGAATGTTCACAGACCCCAGGTCTAAAAGGTGATGTTACCAAAGTTCCCACATTTCAATCAATATTTCGTGCCATGGGCTGCTCAGTGCAGTGGACCAGGGGCTAATAAACTTGTCCTTATACATAAGCCACCAGATTATGTGACTCTGTCTGGGCCAGGAACCAAGGCGTGCTATGATTTCAGAGACCGGGTTCTTATCACCTGGGGAAGAGAGACACGCTCTGCTGACGTAAGAAAGCGAATAAATCAACCATCCCGGAGACCTGCAGACTCCGAAATGAAAGGAGAAAATATGCGTGCAGTTGGTTCACTTGGCACCCATTAGAGCTAATAACTAATCATCCTCGCAAGTTTCGAGCTCAGAATGATCAAATCTGCAAAGAAAACAACATCCGTCCACTTTTACACTCCAGTGGAAGAGGTGGTCCCTCGCGGCGGGGCGGCACAGTCTCGCCATCTGGAGAATAAATCGAGTGTGAAGTACAGTATAGTTTGGGACCAAGCTCCGTGGCGGGGGCTCAGCAGTCAGTTCATTAGTTCCAAACTTGCAGGGATTAGAGCGGCGTCACTTCTACTGTCGGATAGGAAGAGACAGACAGGACCCAAGATGCAAGTAGGATGGTGACAACCAGGAGGAGCCCCTCGGGCTTATTTATAAAACTACAAAGTATAAACATACCCAAATAAGCGTCTTAAATAATAGCATTATCACAGTTTCATAACATCTGAATTAGCACCTTTCTCTTCTCCGACCCGCCCCCCCACCACCCTCTGAACCTTGTCTGTTAACCTATAGTTTGTTTTCAGAGGAAATCGCCAAGACAACCCTGAATGCAACAGGAGCAGGCGGAAAGCCATGTGGCCAAAAGGAGATTTGGGAATTAAGAAATACAGAAGGGTTCCCTGCTCCAGAGAGATGCTGAATCTATGAGATTTTTCAAAATGAGCAATTACTATTCTTGTCTTACAAAAGGCAAATCACCACGCCACGTACCCAGAAACACTAGTGAAATGTCTTTTCTGAATTTGTCCAGTTCACCTCACTTCCATTTTACCTAATTCATCAAATGATGTCATAAGCATGGACTGGAACGAATTTGGGACAGAAGGCCCTGATATAAGCATCTATATGAAATGATTTTTTGGAAAATTTTGAGATCGGTTGGTTTAAAATAAAAGGTTCTGATGCATTGTTCCATTTAAGGATGTTCTTTTCCATGTAAGTTCTTTTTAAATATTAATATTAAAAAACAGAAGTGCCTGTGACATAAACAAGTCATCATTAGTAAATTATTGTATTTCTCTGATAAATGTATCATAATCACAGAGACTGTTGTAGTGACTGTATTAGAAAAAAAGACAAATTTTAATTGACTATTGCAACCTGGTTGTGTTTCTTCAGGTAAGGTGATAGTGTTGAATTTTCTGGCCCATTGTTTTTCCCACATGGAAAAAAATCTTGGTTTACCGGAGTTTTTTTTTTTTTTTTTCTTTGAGCTGCACCATGCAGATTAGTTCCCTGATCAGGGGGTGAACTTATGCCCCCTGTGATAGAAGCACAGAATCTTAACCACTGAACTGCCAGGGAAATCCCATGGTTTGCCTATTTTCAAAAAAAGAAAATCTACAGCAGTACTGAATATACTATAAGTTCTCTGGCATAACAGGGAAGCCTGGTGTGCTACAGTCCATGGGGTCTTGAAGAGTCGGACATGACTAAGTGACTGCTGAACTGAACTGAACTGGCTTAAGCTTTCATTCATTGATAACACCAAAAGCACAGGTAACAAAAGAAAAGATAAATTGAACTTCATGAAAATTTTTAGATGTTGTACATCAATAGAATAAAATCAATATTAACAGAATAAAGACACTATCAATAGAATAAAAAGGCAACCCATAGAATGGGAGAAGATATTTACAAATTATATATCTGATAAAGGAATACATATTCAGAACATATATGGAACTCCTAAAACTCAACACCAAAAGAAACCAAACAAATCAACTCAAAAACAGGCGAAGGACTTGAACAGACATGTCTCCTAAGATGTACAAATGGCCAATAAGCACATGAAAAGATGGTCCATATCATTAATCATTAGGGAAATGCAAATTAAAACTACAATGAGATACCACTTCATACCCATTAGGATGGCTACTATCAAAAAACCACCAGAAAAATACAAGTGTTAGGGAGGATGTGGAGAAATTGGAAGTCTAGTGCACTGCTGGTAGAAGTATAAAATGGTACAGCCACTACAGAAAATAATATGGCAGTTCCTAAAAAAATTAAAAATAGAATTAACATATAATGCAGCAATTTCACATCTGGGTATACACCCCAAAGCACTGAAAGCAGATCTCCAAGAAATTATTTGTACATCCACTTTTATAGCAGCATTATTCACTAGTTAAAATGTGGAAGTAACCCAAGAGTCCACTGACAGAAGAATGTGTGTTAGTCACTCAGTCGTATCCAGCTCTTTTCGACCCCATGGATGTAGCCCGCCAGGCTTCTCTGTCCATGGGATTCTCCAGGCAAGAATATTGGAGTGGGTTGCCATTTCCTTCTCCAGGGGATCTTCCCAACCCAGGTATCGAACTCGGGTCTCTGGCATTGCGGGCAGATTCTTTACTGTCTGAGCCACCAGGTTCTCAGAAGAATGGACAAGCGAAATGTATTGAATACATACAATGGAATGCTATTCAATTTTATACAGGAAGGAAACGCTGACACATGCTACAAGATGGATAAACCCTGAAGACGCTGAGTTAAGTGAAATAAGCCAGTTACAAAAGGACAACAATGTGAATGTACTTAATAGTCACTTAACAGTGCACTTAAAAGTAGCTATGATGGGGCTTCCCTGGTGGTCCAGTGGTTAGGAATCTGCCTGTCAGCGCAGGGGACACGGGTTCAATCCCTGGTCCGGGAAGATCCCAGGTGCCACGAGGCAGTGAAACCTGTGAGCCCCAGCATCTGGGCTCCGAAACAGAAGCCACCACAACGAGAATCCCGTACACCACAACTAGCAAGTAGGCCTCACTCACTGCAACTAGAGAAAGCCCCCACCCAGCAACGAAGACTCAGCACAGCCCATAAATAAATACATTTTTGAAAAAGAAAGAAACACACAGTTTAAAAATTGTGTATGATGGTAAATTTTAAGCGATGTGTACTTTATCACAATAAAAAAAAATGAGGAAAATGTTCATTTACTGATTTCATCCCACAAGTTATTACATTCTAGGCACTCTGCTCTGGAACTGTAGATTTTGGTACAGCAAAGTCTCTGATGTGTTTATTATGAGAGATTCTTTAAAACACAGGTTTACTAAAATGTCAAATCAGCTTCCATTCAAAGGACCGAAAAGGTTCAGGATGTGTATGAGGGCGTACTTTGGCATACAAGTAGCTCTTTAGGTCTCTGTTTTTAATTCTTCTGGGTATATACCTAGGAGTTGAATTGCTGGACCATTTAGTAATTTTATGTTTAACTTTTTGAGGAACTGTCAAACTGTTTTCCATAGCGGTTGTACATTTTACATTCTCATCAGCAATGTAGCAGAGTTCCAAATTCTTCCACACCCTTGCCAACACTGATTTTTCATTTTATTTATTCGTCTGTTTCTGATAATAGCCATTCCAGTGGGTGTGATAACATATCTCATTGTGGTTTTGATTTGCATTTTTCAAATTATTAATGATGCCGAGCATATTTTTATGTGTTTACTGGCCATCAGTACACAGATCTCCTTTGACTTATGATGGAGTCATGTCCCGATAAACCCATTGCAAGCTGAAAATATTATCAGTTGAAAATGCATTTAATACACCTAACCTACTGAACATCAAAGGTCAGCCTAGCCTAACTTAAATGTGCTCTGAACACTTAAATTAGCCTACAATGGGGCAAAACCATCCAAACATGATAAAAAGTGAAAAACTGAATGGTTGTCTGGGTAGAGAAGGGTTGCAAGTATATCAACAGTTGACCTCAAGCCCACGTTGCTGACTGGGAGCTCTGCTTCACTGTCGCTGCCCAGCATCATGAGAGAGGATCAGAATATGTAACACTTGACCAGGGGAAGATCAAAATTCAATATTCAGACAATGGTTTTTATTGAATGCGTATTGCTTTCCCACCAGGTGGACCACTGTAAGTCAAGTCCCATCTGTACCTTCCTTGTAGAAAAGTCTATTGTAGTCTTAAATTTAAAAAAATGGGTTGTTCATCTTTTGGTTGTTGGATTATAAATGTTCTTTATATAACCTAGATATTAAATCCATATCAGATATCTATGACTCACAAATATTTTCTCCCCGTCTGTAGGTTGTCATTTCACCTTCCTGATGGCGTCTTATAATGCACAAGGTTATAATTTTGCTGAAGTCCAATTCATCTATTTTTCTCTTTGGCAGCTTGTGCTTCTGTGATCATTTTGTGATCATTGCCTAATCCAAGGTTACGGAGATTTACACCTAAGTCTTCTTCTAATAGTCTTACAGTTTTTACTTTAACACTTAGTCTTGATATACTTTCAGTCTACACATGTGTATACAGTGTGAGGTAGGGAGGCTTGTGATAGTTTTATTTTGTGGTTTCGGTCCTCATTGCTCAATAAAATACAATGAAAATTCCCTGGAAATAGAAAACTCAGGTGGAAAGAAGGGGCTTACTCCCCTGGGACTCTTCACTCAGCTCTGCCCTCGCCCCTGACTGGAGAGTGGCTGGTGCTCAGCCTTCCCATCTCCAAGGCCCTGTCCACTCCACATCACCATCCTGCTAGCTCTTCCTCTTGCCCTTTGCCCTTTCCCCACCTGATAGCTCAGTTGGTAAAGAATCCGCCTGCAATGTGGGAGACCCCAGTTCAAGTCCTGGGTCAGGAAGAGGGAGACCTGGGTTCGATCCCTGGGTTGGGAAGACCCCCTGGAGAAGGGAAAGGCTCCCCACTCCAGTATTCTGGCCTGGAGGATTCCATGGACTGTATAGTCCATGGGGTCACAGAGAGTCGGACACGACTGAGTGACTCTCACTTTCACTTTTCCCCACCTGCTCCAAGTGGATTTTCCTCAACTCTGCAAGACAGGCCTTGTGTGTGTGTGTGTGTGTGTGTGTGTGTGTGTGTGTGTGTGTGTGTGTGTGTGTGTGTGTGTTTCTGAGGACCTTCCCAGGCTGCCCCATGAGCCTCTGAGGGACGTCAAACCCACACCCACAGGGCAATGTCGAGCTAGTCCTGAGAAGGTGTCCTGCATGGGCAGAGCGGTGTTTTTAACGTTTCTTGTTAACTTTGTGATTTAATAGTGAGGCTTTGAGGTACACTTTGCACACAACACTCTGAAAAGACAAAGCATTTGCTTACTAAGGGCTGGCATAGCCTTTCTCAATGTCAAGAACAAGGACCACACTCATGTGACTGGAACTCTGGAGTCTGCAAGTTCACGGCTCTCTCCACGCATTATTTTCTTTGTTCTCACTCACTGCTTGTTCTTCGCCTCAGAGGGGCAATGGTATTTCTGTGTTCCAGCTGGGAACACAGGGAGCCGTGAGGTTTGTTCCAAGTGGACTATTGGAGGGAGGAACGGGGGGCTGTGACTGCTCTCTCCTGGGGGGTGAGCGTGGGGGACTGGGCAGCAGCCACGTCTCCATGATGGGAAGGATCCGGAGGAAAACGAACAAGGTCTCATACGTGAGGTGTTTTATGTACTGAAGACCAACCTTCTAGGTACTTGGAAACATTTCAGTTCAGTTCAGTCGCTCAGTCGTGTCCAACTCTTTGAGACCCCATGGACTGCAGCACGCCAGGCCTCCCTGTCCATCACCAATTCCTGGAGCTTGCTCAAACTCATCTCCATGGAGTTGGTGATGCCATGAAAACATTTAGATAACTGATAGGGTTTGTCCTTTTTAAAAAATGAGTGCTTGTGATTCTGAAAAGAACATTTCCTGAATACTATTCTCACATTTCTGCCCGATGTCTGTGATCTGGAGCAATTAAAATTTCTTAACAAGCAGGATAGAAATCAGTCAAATGTTATCCACCATGCTGTGGACAAGTGTGGAGGAATGCAAAAGACACATGTCACTTTATACATGCCTGCTAAGTCGCTTCAGTCACGTCCGTTCTATGACCCTATGGACTGTGGCCCGCCAGGCTCCTTTGTCCACAGGACTCTACAGGCCAGAGTACTGGAGTAGGTTGCTGTGCCCGCCTCCAGGGGATCTTCCTGACCCAGCGTTCGAACCTGCGTCTCTTTCTCTTTCGTCTAACCTGCTTTGACAGGCAGCTTTTTTACCACTAATGCCACCTGGGAAGCAAGTCACTTTATATTGACATGTAAATCAACGGAGGAATGTATCATCCAGTTGCAGAGCCACAAGGCCCATTGGATGAGAAGTGAAATAACAGTTCTGAGTCAATGGTACAGACATTAGGACGTGGGACTCAGAGGCAGGAGGGAACACGGCGGGCTGAGAGCGAAGGCAGGGGCATTGAGGATTTCTGTAGGTGCGGAGGAGAAGGGATGACCCAGCAGAGAGCTGGCAAAGGGCAAAGGCAGAAAGAGTGAGCGAATGAAAGGGCGGATGATCAGTATCCGTGGCGTTAGGGAAGGGAGGGGATGTGCCAGGAGATGGACAAAAAGCCAGGAGATTCCCAAGCCGGCAGAGGAGAGCCCAGGATTTAGGAGGCCCTGTTCCACCGGGGGAGGAACGGGTGATGGGGTGGGTTGGACAAGGGTCACAGTTCAGGGGGGACTTCCCTGGTGGTCCAGTGGTGAGGACTCCGAGCTTTCCGCCGCAGGGGCGTGGGTTCCATCCCTGGTCAGAGAACTAAGATCCCCACGTGCCGCGTGGTGGGGCCAAAAAAATAATAATAATAATAATAATCATGGCAGTTCAGTTCTGCCTCCACAGCAGAAGCTGCCTGGTGTTCAAGCCTGGATTGCCAGAAGGTCCACCCTGCAGCTCCTTGAGCACTAGGTGGAAAAGGGTCCTGCTTGAGGCCGCCCTGTGCATGCTCGGTTTGGGGGGCTGGGGCACGTGCTTCCAGGGAGAGAGGGTCTCCCGTCCCAGAGCCACTGTTTTTACCTTCGAATGGATGTTTGTACCCATTCTGGGATCTGAGTGACGGGTGTCACAGTACCTTGAGAGCCCTTGAAAGCGAAATGGAAAGTACACGTGGGGCGGGAGGGCCAGCCCGCCGCCCTCCCCGCCCCTTCTAATTGCTGTCTCCCCACCTGGCCTCTGTCGGCGGAGAAGGTGGCCTCTGCCCACCTTGTGCAAAGCACAGCCCCAAGCAAAGCTGCCCTCTCTCTCTCAAGGGGCTCTGTTTGTGTTGGGCTGGAGGAGGTAATTAAGTGTTTTGGTTTAAAAGCCCTCCTGCTGGGCTGCAGTCTTCGTGGGAGAATAAAAGTAAACAAGCGAAAGGGGAGTGTGTCATCAAAGGACTCTGCCCTTACCTGGCTTCATTATAAGGATGAAAACCGTGCCGCTTGCCACAGGTGTCACCGATTCCCCACGCAGGGCAGGGCCACGGTTCTTTCTTTTTCTTTTTTTTAACAATAAATTGAGAGCGATCAGTTCATAGTTTAATGAGGCAGCCTTGCCCTGGTTCCACATCCGCACCAGGTAACAGCCGTGTCACCTGAATCCTGGCTGAGCAGTTTTACTGTGATGCCAACATATTCTGGCTGATGACTTTCTTTACCTCTCAAGCCAACAGTGAGATCCATGGTTAGAAAGGGATCCAAATGGTCTTCATGTAAATATGAAGAAACAGTTTTTTATGGTCCTGATGAACCTATCTGTAGGGCAGGAATAGAGACGCAGAGGAAGAAAACGAACTTGTGGACGTGGTGTGGAAAGAGAGGGTGGGACAAATTGAGAGAGTAGCACTGACACATATACACTGCCGTGGGAAAAGCAGATAGCTAGTGGGAAGCTGCTGAGTTGCAGGGAGAGTTCAGCTCCATGCTCTGTGATGATCTAGAGGCATGGGAGGGAGAGGGGGGAGGCAGGCTCCTGGGGGAGGGGGTACATGTAATACATAAGTTGATTCACTTTGTTGTGCTGCAGAAACTAACACAACATCGTAAAGCAACTGTTCTGGTTTAGTCGCTAAGTCATGTCCTTCTCTTGTGACCACATGGACTGTGGCCTTCCAGACTCCTCTGTTCTTGGGATTCTCCAGGCAAGAATACTGGAGTGGGTGGCTGTTTTCTTCTCCAGGGAACCTTCCCGACCCAGGGATTAAACCCAGATCTCCTGCGTTGCAGGCAGATTTATTACAACTGAGCTAGGAGGGAAGCATGCTCCAATTTAAAAAAAAAGGTTTAAAAAAGGATAAATGGAACAGAATAAAGAGTCCAGAAAAACACCCGCAACACCCAAACAAATATAGTCAACTAAACTTTGACAAAGGAGCAAAGATAATTCAATGAAGAATGCTTAATCTTTAAAAAGAAAAACAAAAAGCAGTTTTTTCTTTCAAGCCAAGTTTCTTCAATTATGGGGCTTCCCTGATGACTCAGTCGGTAAAGAATCTGCCTGCAATGCAGGAGACCAGGGTCTGATCCTTAGGTCGGGAAGATTCTCTGGAGAAGGAAATGGCAACCCACTCCACTGTTCTTGCCTGGGAAATCCCAAAGATGAGGAGCCTGGTGGGCTACAGTCCATGGGGTCGCAAGAGTCGGACACGACTTAGCAACTCAACTTCAACTTCAACTCTGTTCAATTATATGGAAGAAAACATTTGTTTCCCTATCCATCACCAAATTTTGGACGCAGGTGGGGCTTTTTCTCTCTGAGGCTGTGATAAGGCAGGTTAGGATGGAACTTGGCTGCAAAACTTCTGCCTGAGTGACAAATCCTTCAATATCACTTTGCTAAGGTGCTGACACAAAGGATCTTGTCTCCATAAGTAGGAAGTTATAAAAGCTTACAGACAGAAGTATAAATGTCTAATGGTAAGGCACAAACAACCACACAATTAAACAGACTAAGCTAATGGGAATTTGAGCTGGCTATGGGTTCAAGGTCTTGACTCCAATTTGGGGCAGGAAGCTCTACCCCTGTGGCAGAAGAGCATCCCAAACAGGATTCTTTCCATTCCTTAGTGTTAATTAGTCTTCCTGGCAACTATGAATGAAGAAATCAAGTAACTGAATAAGCTCTGGGATGGCAGAAACAGAATGTAAAGAAGTCTTTCTTGCAGTACGTTAAACCCATTATTCTCACAAACTGCTTTCAAGGTAGTGAGACTTCACAGCTAAAAGGAATTTTAAAACTCCTCACACAATATTACCAATTGGTTCTACCTTTGTTTCTTTTGATTTCTGTTGCTCAAATGTATACTCGCAACCTCATTTTTTAGTAGCTAATCATTTATTTTTCATGGCTTGTTATTGTTGCTTGTCTCGCTTCCTAGTTATTTCCCAAAGAAAGTGGTAATTCAGAAAAAGTTTTTTCTTTTAGGTAGCAGATGTAAAAGTATTATATTTTAAAGGGTAGAACTTTCCCATCTTATTCCTTATACATTTTATTTGATTCTAAAATCAATGAGGAAGGGAATTCTCTGGCAGTTCAGTGGTTAGGACTCTGCACATTCACTGATGGGGCCTGGGTTCAATCCCTGGTTGGGGAACTAAGATTCCAAAAGTTGTGAGTCACAGCCAGAAAAAAGAGAGAGAAATCAACAAGGAAAGAAAAAGAAAAGAAAAATACAATGTGCAAACTGGAAGAGTGAAGGGTGATGACAGCCATCAGAAGATTCTATTTTTATTTCTATAATTTTGTTTTTATTATTTTGCCACACTGTGGGGCATGTGGGATCTTAGTTAGCCTACCAGGAATTGAAGTTGTACCTCCTCCAGTGGAAGTGCAGATTCTTAACCGGTTACTGGACCACCAGGGAGGTTCCAGAACTTTCTATTTTTCAAAAGGCAGATTCTGCCCTATGAAAACCAAGCTTTGGTTACAGTGAAGAACCTTTCTTCAAGGACCAGGCTGCACGGAGGTTTCTCTCTGCTGACTTTACTCTGCAATTCCTCAGAAAATGGCTACCGTGGAGAGAGTGGCAGAGCCCAGCATCATCTTCCCTAGCTCACGGACACCAGATCTTCTATAATTAAATGTTTTCCTCGAGAAAATGCTAATAAAATAATGCAATGGCTGGCATTGCCACACTCGGTTTTCATTGCGTTTTACACCTTTTCCTGTTGCCAGCTCTTCACGTTGACTTTCATTCCTTCACTGATGCCAGGCAGGCTCACTGTGGAACCACTTGGGTTTTCTTCCCTCTTCCTGCACCCGGTGAATTTTCATAAAGCATTTAACGTGAGAACAAGCAGGTTAATCTGCTGTGCCGGTGAGCCAGGCTCTCGGAAGGCCCCCTGCAACACTGCCATGTTTTGGCGTCAGAGTCAGAGGCCTGGGTCCCAGTGGCAGGGACGCTTGCCAGAGCCTTCTCTGTGCAGACACCAGGTGTGATTTAGCATAACAGATTGTGCGGACGCTCAGTGGCTCCTGTAACCCGTGCGTCAGAACCAAATCGCAGCCTTTGTGCAAGATGAAGATGAAGAGTCTCATGGGCTAGAAGTTCTGCCAGGAAAGGCTTCTGGACACAGAGGAAATGGAGAACCAATCCCCCTCCCCACCCCTGCCCTTGCAACAAATGCCTGGTTTCAGGAACACTGACGTTCTCCTTCATGGTGTCAGTTCAAATCCCCTGTCAAATCACAATGCTATTTTCCTCTACTGACAGACAGGCAATGAGAACCAAAGATTGTTCTCATGTATCAAGAGAATATGCAAAAAACAGAATTATAATGAAATTTAAAAGCTCACTGAATGCAGGAGACTTCTACGGTGGTCCAGTGGTTGAGATTCTGTGCTCTTAATACAGGGGCTTGGGTTCAGTCCCTGACTGGGGGACTAGATCCCACATGCCGCAACTCAAAAACCTGCATGCTACAACTAAAGATCTGACATGCTGCAGTGAAGACTGAAGATCCTGAATGCCACAGCTAAGGCCTGGCACAGCAAAATAAAGACAACAATAAATAATTTATATTTTAAAAAAAGCTCACTGAATCCAGCCTTTGCTCTATATCAGTTGACATTGACTCCAAATGCTGATGCTCTAGGTGTCAGCTCTCATGGCAATAATGAAGGCGATTGAGGAGGACTCCCAGGGGAGAGGACTTCCCTGGTGGCTCATATGGTATAGAGTCTGCCTGCAGTGCAGGAGACCTGGGTTTGATCCTTGGGTTGGGAAGATCCCCTGGAGAAGGAAACGGCAACCCACTCCAGTATCCTTGCCTGGAAAATTCCATGGACGGAGGAGCCTGGCAGACTACAGTCCATAGAGTCACAAAGAGTTGGACACGACTGAGCAACTTCACTTCACTTCCCAGGGAAGAAGCCAAGCCGGGTGGCCAGCACAGTGTAGATCCCAGGGATGAGAAGAAAGAGCTCCCTGAGGACAGCAAGCACAGGGAACCTTGAGAAAAGGATAGGCTCAAAGCAGAGGCACAGGCTGCCCCCGTAGGGAGAGTGGCTGCAGCCACCCAGAAGACAATCTTAGGACAAACTTAGCAAACACAACTGCTGGAACTACCTGCTGTTTTGTCCAGATCACTGCCACAGGGCAACTTAACGGCTCAGCGACGTACAGTGAGTTACTAGAGAGAACCAGTGTGTTACAATGCTGAGCAATATGGCTTTGGAATGATGTCTGTGTGCTCAGACATTCAAAGTCCCTTGAAAACAATGATGTAGGGGCATACACGGTTCGAAGGACTTGTCTCTCATTTTCCATCACAGCACTCCTGAGGTGTAGGCAGGGCAGGTATTATTACCCACGACTGTCTGAAGAATGTGGGACTTATCCAGAGAGTCCACACTAGTCAGCAGCCGAGATGAGGATGAACTCAGATGCCAGGCTTCCAATCTTGTGTTTGGTGTATAGAACTCCTCTTTGCATATTTTGTAGTCTCTGATTTCAACTATTTGTGTTCTGCTCAAACTCAGTTGATTCTGTAGTTGGCTACCAGGAATCTTGGCCAATACAGGGATCATATACACATGCAGGATCTCATGTCCTTTTCACACGACAGGTAGGGAATACCTTTTGTACAGGACAATCTACATAATCATGTGTAATGACTACAGAGTCTTCTATTGCATGGGTATGCTATAATGTATCTAATCAATCCCCTTATGATTAAGATTTAAATTTCCCCCAACTTTTTGCTATTAATTCACTCATTTTATTCAACAGATATTTACTGAGCACCCTTCATGTGCCAGGTACTATTTTAGGTAATGAGGACAACAGCTCCCTCTCTACACAGAACTTACATTCCGGTCAGAAAACAACTAATAAGCAAGTAAACTAATAAACAAATGCAGGCTATGAAAAGATCTAGTAAGAGAACAGAATTTAGTAATGGGAGAGCTGTATATGAATATCAGAGAACATTCATCTTAGACCACTTGTCTGAATAGTCCCTTAGGATAAATCCTAAAAGTGCCAATGTAAGGTCAAAACACAGGCTCATTTAGATACCAAAAGAGGGTCATGAAGTTCTGTCACAATCCCCTTCTAAACTGGCTTTGAATCCAGCACGTCTAGGTTCCAGTCCCAACTGGGCCGGTGACTGGCTCTCTAAGAGACTGGAGAGGCTGCTATCCACTGCACATCTCTGCACTTCAGTGTTCTCATCTGAGAAATGGGGGCAATAAAAGTGCCTGACTCAGGAATTGGTAAGGATTGAAAATGATGTGACATAAGTAGTTAATAATGTTAGATGGAAAAAAAAAAAAAACATACTCATTTAAACATGTACACTAAAATTGCTTTTTCAAAAGGGGTGGGACTACCCTGGTGATCCAGTGGTTAAGAATCTGACTGCCAGTGCAGGAAATAGAGGTTCAATCCCTGGTCCGGAAAGATCCCACATGCTTCGGAGCAACTAAGCTCATGTGCTGCAACTACTGAAGTCCGCACTCTAGAGCCTGTGCTTCTCAACAAGAGAAACCAGCAAAAGGAGAAGCATAGGCGCTGCAAAATAAATAAATAAGGGGCGTACAAATTTAAACTCCCATTTCCGGGGTGCCCACCCACTTTGGGTTGGCTCTGAGCTCAAGCTAGCTTGACCTGTCTGTTTTCTAGAACCCAGCACCCACACACCAGACCTGCAACCATGTGAGGACTGGGATGGGATCTTGTTCCAGTGGCTGTCATGTCCCTAGTGCTCAATCCAAAGGGAAACACAGGGCACTGGTCTCTTGGCGCTGAGGAGAGTCTCCAAAGAAGCCAACATATTCACGGATGGTCGGGCAGCCTGCCTACTGAATCTTAGACCTTTCATTTTGTAGGAAATCACATCTTACATACCAAGTCTACTTTCCTACAAGTGCCATGGCCTCCTGTTGGCTGGATTCTTCAGCAGGGTGGGTAGGTCTAGTGTGCTCACCGCTACTTGATAAAAAGCACAAATAGCAACCTGCTGAATGTCTTCATTTCAACGTAGAAACCCCAAACTGGAATCTTGAACTGGTGCCTTGGCAGCACTGGAAGGCCACAGTTTGCAGATGGCAGATGACTCACAACCATCTGAAAAGGTCGATGCCGTTGGTCCAAAATGTGACCACGTCCCACTTCTTCCTTTGTCCATCTGTTGTGGTCTAGGAGTGACAATTTTAAAGTTTCAAATTTGGACTGTATATAAGCTGATTTCTCAAGCCACATCCAGTAAGGTTTGGCAACCAGTACTACTCTGGTGTGGTTTGACTAAGAAGGTAGTAAAGAAGGTGTCTATCTTTTTCCAAGCTGTATGCACAGGTCACCTCTTTGAATGGAGGTGGTCGGGATGAAGGTGGTTGGCCATGCGGTTGATTCATAAGAAGGCTGGTAAGAAGTTTTGGTTGATTACGACGTTAGACTAATTCTTCATCTGCTCAGTGTACTGAACACTATAGCTTTCATTGTTGTCTTCTTAAATCCAGCTATTCTTAATACCAGCTTTTCAGTTTTTCAAAAGCATGTTAGAATGTTGTTTAACAACATAGGAAGATGGAAAATCACCATATTTCATAAAAGTCAGGCTTTGACTTCTTCCAAAGCCAAAAAACATATGTATTCAGAATTTTTTTTTTTTGACATTTTACCTTTTTAAAAAAGAATGTTTAGATTTTTCTTTTTTTTTTTTTTTGCCATGCCATGCAGCATGTGGGGTCTTATTTCCCTAACCAGGGATTGAGCTCTCACCCGTTGC
The DNA here is from genome assembly GCF_033118175.1 of Dama dama. Classification (NCBI taxonomy): domain Eukaryota; kingdom Metazoa; phylum Chordata; class Mammalia; order Artiodactyla; family Cervidae; genus Dama; species Dama dama. Next base: position 79,765,737 of record NC_083710.1, on the reverse strand, counting down.
ATTGGAAGGAGAGTCTGCCGGAGACTACCACTGGACTGCCAGAGAAGTCCTTGACAACTCACGTTTAACTGCCATGGAACATATGCCACAAATGGTAGCATTCCTGAAACAGAAATTCTATGTGTTTAGGGCCCTAAAAATTGGTTTCTGAGTTTCTATCTGGCTTTAACATTCAACATTCTCAGTATACCCCTACTCTGGTCAATTGTCTAAGAGAATCCCCTCCCTCCAATAGTAGAAATATGTACCCTTATGAATTCCTTTTGGATAAAAATAATAACATACTGCTGGCCTAATATTTTAATGGCACAAAATACCTAATGTTTGAGTATTCTTTTGCTTTAAATATAAAAGCTTACAATCTTTGTCATTTTAGATGGAATAGGTTTTTTAAATTTTGCTGAAATTTATTATTTACCTTTATAAATACATCTAAAGTGCTGCACTCAATATGCCAGAAAATTTGGAAAACTCAGCAGTGGTCACAGGACTGGAAAAGGTCAGTTTTCATTCCAATCCCAAAGAAAGGCAATGCCAAAGAATGCTCAAACTACCACACAATTGCACTCAACTCATGCACTAGTAAAATAATGCTCAAAATTCTCCAAGCCAGGCTTCAGCAATATATAAACCATGAACTTCCAGATGGTCAAGCTGGTTTTAGAAAAGGCAGAGGAACCAGAGATCAAATTGCCAACATCCACTGGATCATTGGAAAAGCAAGAGAGTTCCAGAAAAACATCTATTTCTGTTTTATTGACTATGCCTAAGCCTTTGACTGTGTGGATCACAATAAAATCTGGAAAATTCTGAAAGAGATGGGAATACCAGACCACCTGACCTGCCTCTTGAGAAACCTGTATGAAGGTCAAGAAGCAACAGCTAGAACTGGACATGGAACAACAGACTGGTTCCAAATCGGAAAAGGAGTACGTCAAGGTTCTGTATTGTCACCCTGCTTATTTAACTTAAATGCAGACTACATCATGAGAAACGCTGGGCTGGAGGAAGCACAAGCTGGAATCAAGATTGCCGGGAGAAATATCAATAACCTCAGATATGCAGATGACACCACCCTTATGGCAGAAAGTGAAGATGAACTAAAGAGCCTCTTGATGAAAGTGAAAGAGGAGAGTGAAAAAGTTGGCTTAAAGCTCAACATTCAGAAAACTAAGATCATGGCATCTGGTCCCATCACTTCATGGCAAATAGATAGGGAAACAGTGGAAACAGTGGCTGATTTTATTTTTCTGGGCTCCAAAATCACTGCAGATGGTAACTGCAGCCATGAAATTAAAAGACACTTACTCCTTGGAAGGAAACTTATGACCAACCTAGACAGCATATTAAAAAGCAGAGACATTACTTTGTCAACAAAGGTCCATCTAGTCAAGGCTATGGTTTTTCCAGTGGTCATGTACGGATGTGAGATTTGGACTATAAAAGAAAGCTGAGCACCAAAGAATTGATGCTTTTGAACTGTGGTGTTGGAGAAGACTCTTCAGAGTCCCTTGGACTGCAAGGAGATCCAACCAGTCCATCCTGAAGGAGATCAGTCTTGGGTGTTCATTGGAAGGACTGATGCTGAAGCTGAAACTCCAATACTTTGGACACCTCATTCGCAGAGCTGACTCATTTGAAAAGACTCTGATGCTGGGAAAGATTGAAGGCAGGAGGAGAAGGGGACGACAGAGGATGAGATGGTTAGATGACATCACTGACTCAATGGACATGGGTTTGGGTGGACTCCGGGAGTTGGTGATGGACAGGGAGGCCTGGCGTGCTGCGGTTCATGGGGTTGCAAAGAGTCGGACACGACTGAGCGACTGAACTGAACTGAATGTATAATTGTGTGTTTTCTGTGTGTTGGTCGTTCAGTCGTGTCTGACTATTTGTGACCCCATGGACTGTAGCCCACCAGGCTCCTCTGTCCATGGGATTCTCCAGGCAAGAATACTGGAGTGGGTTGAACTGAACATATAAGTATTTATCCATAATCAAAGAACAAATAGATAATGCCTATCAATCTTTATTGTTTGTTTTTAAAATATTTCGGCCATGCTGCATGGCCTGCGGGATCTTAGTTCCCCAACCAGGGATCAAACCCATGCCTCCTGCACTGGAAGTGCAGAGTCTTAACCACTGGACCACTAGGGAAGTGTCCTGCCAACCATTAAACTGCATTAAAGAAGTGTTGGGCTTCCCTGGTGGCTCAGTGGTGAAGAATCCACCTGCCAAAGTAGGAGATGTGAGAGACGTGGGTTCTAGCCCTGGGTCAGGAAGATCCCCTGGAGTAGGAAATGGCTACCCACGCCAGTATTCTTGCCTGGAAAATTCCATGGTCAGAGGAGCCTGGAGGGCTACAGCTCATAGGGCCGCAGAGAGCCAGACACGACTGAGCAGCTAAGCACACACGCACAGAAGCATTAAAGGGTATAGAAGCACTGGCATTTTGAGGACTTAAAATCAGTTGATTTGGTGGAGGGCAAATCAGACATATCAAGTAAGAAAAAACCAGTAAGTAGTTTTCAGGATCCATTTTTCATTCATAGTTAAGAAGCTCTATGATAAACCTTTCCAAGTATTTAGCAATGTATTTCTCTGCTCTTCCTTGAGTGGATTGGTTTGGGTGGGGCATAGATGGGTATTTTTCAAGGTTCCCCTGGTGATTCTGATGGACAGTCAAGGTTGAGAATCCTTTCCTAAAGGCATATGCAAATGTCTTGCCTGCTGGACACACAGCCCTCAAAGGACAGGTGAAGAATAGCCTGCTGGGGAAGTGGAAAAACAGCAGCCTCTTAGCATTTGCCAGAAACCTGCAAGTAGCATTTTATTTATCACATGAATTCTCACAAGCTAGTGGTGAAGAACCCATCTGCCTAATGCAGGAGACATAAGAGATGTGGATTCGATCCCTGGGTTGGGAAGATTCCCTGGAGGAGGGCATGGCAACCCACTCCAGTATTCTTGCCTGGAGAATCTCCATGGACAGAGAAGCCTGGCAGGCTATAATCCACAGGGTCGCAACATGACTCAAGTGACTTAGCATGCATGCAATATTGTCACAAACACTGTGAGCTATTCACCCACAACTGTGAGCTAGCAAATTGATTATAATAACAATAACAATATAATATGATAATAATATATAATTATAAAATATAATATAACAATATAACATCATATTCTAAATTTGAAATGAAAACCATATTGGAAAACAGTTATTAAAAGATGTACTGAGACAGAGCTCTGAGAATACGTCAATAAATTTGGGCCAAATGACCAGATAGTCACCTGTTTGATAAATGTATAATAAAACAGCAGAATTTTGCTGATACTATTACCCCATGAAGCTGAAATACCCTAAAACAGAAAGACTAACAAAGAGCATCAGTCTGGTTCAGAAATGAAGATACCAAAACAAGCCAGGGGTGGAAGGCTGCAGCCCATTTCTCTGATACTGGGGTGTTTCTTACCAAAAAAAAACCCAAAAAACCTTAAGAAAATGGTTCATTCAGAAGGTGTTATTTCTACACAGCTATTACATGAACAAAAAATGTTAATCTCTAAAGAGATCCAATATTCCAATTGAATAATACTATTAATATTAAAGCTGTTTTAAGTCGGCATTCTTTGATTTTTATTAGAGTAAAACTGACCACGATGTTACTAGAAAAAGAGAGATCATAGCTCCCAATTAATGAAGTTCATCCTTTGAAATATACTCTTCTGAACTGTGTTAGTCCCTAAGGCTGCCATAAGCCAATCACAAAGTTGGCTGCTTACAACAATACAGACTTCTTCTCTCACAGCTCTGAAGACCAGAAATTTGAAATCAAGGTGTCAACCAGGCCATGCCCCTCCCTGGAGAATCCTTCCCTGCCTGTTCCAGTTTCCTTGGGCTGTTGGCATTCCCCATGGCTGAGTCAGTCTCATCTCTGCCCATGTGGACTTCTCCTCTGTGTCTCTGTGTCTCTGGAACTTTGTTCCCATCTGGGTGATCTAGGATGGTCTCATTTTGACACCGTAACTATATCTCTGAGAACCCTTTTCCACATAAGGTGGCCTTTATAGGTTCTGGGGATTAGGATGTGGACACATCTTTTGGGAAGCCACCAATCAATCTGCTATGGGAAGCATATTCCATAAATAGTGGAATGAAAGGTTCTTCAGAAGAGCTACTACCAAATCGAGTGTTAATGAAGAAGAATTCTCCCTTTCCCATTCTCTCTAAATTCTACACTAAAGATCACAATGCTGTCTGGAGCCATATTCAGGCTTCCCCTTTGTCCTGTGCATCACTGCCTGTCCTTGTCCTTTTTGCTTCTAGCTTCCACTGAAAGAGCACGTAGTGAAAGAGAAGAGGATGAGAGTGTAGTACTTCTGAATCACTGCTTTTTGGATGTGTGCTTGGGTTAATGCTTTCCTCCAAGAAAGCTGACTTTTAAACTTAGGTCTAGTAGATATCATCCAAAGAACACATTTTTAGATGATTGGCTTAGGTCTGGAATCATAAAACACGCAATTTTGAGGATGAAGGGAGTTCAGTAATTATCCAGTTATTTTAGAAACAAGAAGACAAGAGTCCCAAGGAGATCTATAAATCACTGAAAGTCATCAATGCCAGGGGGACAGAGCCTAGACTATAAGTCTCTATCAAGTCCTGTGATCCCTACTGAAGCATCTTTTCACTTAATTCAGAGTGTGATGCAGAGCTCTCTCCTCTGTGGACTACTCAAGTTGGTAGCCTCATGGGTACCACCCAATGAGACAATCAACCTTCTGTGAACTGAACATTTGTTCCTCTAAAACTGTTATGTTGAAGCCCTAACCCCCAAACATGATGGTATTCGAAAGAGGGCGGTAGTTAGGTCATCAGGGTAGAGCCCTAGAATAGGATTAGTGCCCTCATAAGAAGAGACACAGGGCTTCAGAGCCCTGGTGGCTCAGATGGTAAAGAATCTGCCTGCAGTGCCAGAGATCCTGGTTCGATCCCTCGGTTGGGAGGATTCCCTGGAGAAGGGAATGGCAACCCACTCCAGTATTCTTGCCTGGAGAATTCCACAGACAGAGGAGCCTAATGGGCTACAGCCCATGGGGTCACAAAGAGTTGGACACGACTGAGCAACTAACACTTTCATTTTCAAGAAGAAACACGAGAAAAGATGTTTCTCCCATGTGTGGGCATAGCAAGATGGTAGCCATCTATGAACCAGGATGAAAGCTCTTACCAGGAAGCAAACTGTCCTGCACCCCTCGATCTTGGACTTCCAGCTTCTGGACAGTGATAAATAAATGTCTGTTATCTAAGCAACTCAGTCTGTAATATTCATTATATCAGCTAGAACTGATTAAGTCACAACCCAGTGAATATATTCCAAAATATTTTCTGAGTGTGTGCTGTGTGCAGAGCTTGCAAGTACCTGAAAGGCTGAAAGGCTTTGATGCAGCTTTCACATGAGGGTGTTGGGATGACTCTTCACTCCACCCTTGGAAGAAAAGTGAAGTGCCTGGAGTTTATGTCCCCACTTAGAACTGCTTCTTAACTTGGCAGGTATTGTTGTTTGAGTAAAAAGAACCTCTTGGCCTAGAAAATAAGTCTCCTGATTCCTCTCTAGTGCTCAACTCTAAGATGAAGCAGGACCCTAAGGTCAACAGCCTAAGCTTTTTTTTTTAAATTAAAATACACCATTGTCCATAAAATAAAGTATCATCTCTGGGGAATAGTAAAGCCATCAGCTAGCTACTCATAAATGAGAGAGTCATTTTCTGGTGGACACAGTGAGCAAAAAAGACCCAGATGGTGGATCCTTTTGGCATAGACTTATCTGCTCTGGCTGTCTAATACATTTCTTCACTGTGTTAATTCTTGCATCAGAACCATCATGGCAGTGTGCTTATTTCCAAGGAAGATGAATATGGAGAGATTTTTGTCTGTAGGATTCTTGCCTTCCTCCTTCAACATGGGGGTGCCCTGTTCACTGCAGCAGGGGGCAACTGAAATGACCTGGATCGTTTGGTGCAAAATCTCAAAGCTCTGGCCCATGCAAGACTCAACATAATCCCTTCCCCATGAAACAGGAAAGGGGATTAGACTTTTTGGGGGTAGGGTGAGAGGGTGGGGGGGTAGTATTTTACCTGGACTGGACCCGAAGCCTGAGGAAGATTCAGAATTTATTTTAAAATGAATTTGGCTGCCTGGGTAGAGCATGTTGCATTGCTGCTGGCTGGAGAGTGAGTCCCGCGGGCTTGCAGCCCTGCCTCCTTTCATGAAGAATCCCTGCCAATCCAGGATCTGTGAACTGCTTCTGCCAGCCAATCTCTAATTTAGCATATGCACAAAGCCAATTTTTGGACACCATGATGGTGCCTGGCACCTCTGCGGCCCACCATGTTTGCAGAGCTCACAGTGAAATAAGTAGCTTGCAAAAGAGAGGAAAAAACATGCCATGCAAAGGCTTTTGAAATTCACAGATAAATCGCCTATGTATTATACATGTATATGTGTCTCTCTCCTGCTTTTCCAACATAAACTTCCCCCACGCCTTTCCTTGTAGTTATTTCATTTAGATTTTCAGTCTGGGGTGCACTTAGCAATAGTCAACACTGACAAAGATAAAACCCGGCTCCCCGCTGAGAACATCTGATTTTTAAAATGTAGAAATGCTGCTCTTTACAAAATAGGACATTTCCCTCTTAATTAGCTTCCAAATACACCCAAATAATTTGCAACTAGGAAATGATGCCATTTTCGAATACTTAAAAGTAATTCCGAGGCATTGCACCACCAATCTCATGAGAGGCACAAGCCAGTGAAACCTTCCGTTTTGAGATAAATTCAACTGTTTCTTTGGGAACAGCTGTCACAACCATGGGCTCATTCACCTAACCCTCTGGCTTTGATCATTGTTTTCTCTCAGAAAACCCGTGTCTAAGGTGTACTAGCTGAAATATTTGGGAACAAGTAATAGAGGCTCAAGTGCACCCATGTGGATCTTCCTGCCTCCCCCCCTTCCATAGACTCCCTCGCCAATCCTCTAGTTTTCAAGCAGTTCTTCAGGAGACAAGGTAGCCGCAAAAGCCCTCTGGTGTCACATCATGCTATTTTTGAAAACAAATACATGGACGGTGCTCACCCTGCGATGTGCTGGCTCTGAGTACCGAGGAGGGGCTTTTTGACTTTTCCCTGTGTGTAGGTGACACCAAATCTCTGGACAGAAGGTAGGGGAGAGCCATTTGATTTTCCGATGTGTCTCTCTCCCAATGCTTAGACGGTGACAAACGGCCAACGTCTGAACTCTTGCTAAGTGACATCCCCGCTCTTTTGGCCAGGTAAGCCATCGCTGATAGGTTTGCTAAGCGTGGGACGCACGAACCCTTCCAAACTACACCCGGACCTTACCTGTTATGGTTTCTGTTGGTTTAAAAAAAAAAGTCTGAGCCCTGCCGTATAAATATAAATATTTCAGGAGCCTGGCTGATGGCAAGCCTCGCACGACCATGTGGAAGCCCGGCGTGATTGCCCTGGCCCGGTGTGGGTCTCCGCAGGCGGCAGGGGCTGCAAGCGGGCCACGCCGTTGGTGGGGGGCAGACCTGAGTGCCTCCAGTCATTCCGAGTAGCCCCTGGGCTGATTGGTGACGAGGGCTGACAGGCTCCTGAGGGGAGGTCCTGTCCAGTTTCTCTCTGAAGCAGGCATGATGGGCCAGGCATGGGGTCCTGGAGCCGAGACTGGGGACTTTCTCGTGTGAGTGTGTGTACATTCCTCCTCCACGAGGCCACACTCATGGTCTCTTTGGAGGCCCTTGGCTCGCCGGAGGATTACCATTAAGAGACGTCTGCTCAGCGGCGCCAGGTTCCTTCCCCACCCCTCGGGGGCCAGCATGGTGCCTCCATGCGGCTTCACCCAAGCCAGACAGAAGGGCAGGCCACCAGGTCTGGGAATTAGAGAGGGCGATCGATATGTGTATACGGAACATAGTCACGGACAATTGAAAAGGCTTACACGTAACCCCACTGGGAACGGCTTAAAACTGAAGCCTGTGATAAGTGACTCACAGGACCCAGACCCTGACGAGGATGCTTGGGGATGACCAGAGGTGAGGTTCCTAACATCTGTGATTCACGGAGTTCAAATGGCTGGAAGTATGTAAATGATTCTAGGATTGGTTCTGTGAATAAATATAACTACTTAAAACAGGGAAGCACTTTTCACTCCTGAGTGATCCTGAAACCTGGAAATACGTGATTATCACTTCTTAAGTTTCATGTCAAAGGCAAGACTACTTCATTGAAATATAAAGCTTACTACTTCAGTCCCACTAAGTGCCACCTCAGAGGTATACTGAGGTTCTTTAGAGATGGGCAAGTGTTCAAGTGGGGAAACCACCTAAGGGAATAATTAAGGATTATAAAATTATGATAACAAAGGCAGATATGGGATTCAAATACAGATATTTTGAACTTCAAACTTCTGATAAGATACAATCAATAAGGATTTTTTAAAGTGTGCTTTAGTTCTATCAGGGTTTAGTAGGTTTTAGGAAGATCTGAACTGGATTGTAATTTGGGATTAATTTACATAGTTTGTTGTTTTACTAACGCAGTTGATTTTCCTAGTGTAAAGAAAACATCTTGTATGCTGGACCACTGACAGCTGGGTTTATAATAGAAACCAAAAAAAGGCAAACTCAAAATAGAGAAACGTTGTATCAATCAGGGCTCTCCAGAGAAACAGAAGCAAAGGGAGATAGAGAAGTGATAGACAGACAGATAGAGAGATAGGCAGATTTATTTTAAAGGATTAGCTCATAAGATGACAAGTTCCAAATCCATCAGGCAAGTTGTGGCCTGGAAACTTGGGTGGAAGTTGATGCTGTAGTCTTAAGGCAGAATTTCTTTTTCAGGAAACCTTAATTTTTGCTTCTAAAGCCTGCAATTGATTGGATGAGGCCCACCAACATTACCCAGGGTAATCTAATTTGTGTAAAGTTAACTGAATGTAGATGTTAACCACATCTACAAAACATAGTCCCAGGAACATCGATATTTGTGTTTGATTAAATAACTGGGTATTATAGCTTAGTCAAGTTGACATATAAGGCAGATCATCACAGTAGCTTTCTTCCAAGCTGTGAAAAAATAGTAACTGCCTTCAGTCCATGAAGATTCAGCCTTCTTTCTCCCCTTTGGGAGAGTCCAAGCAATACCCCATTCATTATATGAGGTATGATCACTAGTGATCTGTAGCTCTACTGTCTTCCTCACCAGATACCCATTGGAGGAAGATCACAGATCCTGAGCCTTGTACAGATGATGCTCAGAAAGGGGACTGGCAAACAAGCTGAAACAGAGGGAGGAAGATCCACCTATTTTGCTTCTACCAGCATCTCTGAAGCAGTTCCTCCAACCACAGCCAGTACACAAGTGGTTGTCTGTGCTGCCCATCTGACTGGTCCCTGGTACATGCCTTCCATTACCATCACTCTCACATAGTCGCTCAATATGCCCTTTGAACATGGTGTGCTCTTGACGTGTGAGATTATGAACATATTGTATTGGGTCAATAAGCCATGGGTAGTCTTATCCCAGAGAAACATAAGCTTCCTTCTCTGCTAATTATACCCTAAATCTTTCCTGTCATAATGTTTATATTTGTAAAACACGTTAAACACAAAGCATCCTTCGTCTGTATGTGCCTAGTTGCTCAGTCGTGGCTGACTCTTTGAGGCTCCCATGGACTGCAGCCCACCAGGCTCCTATTTCCATGTGATTTCCCAGGCAAGAATACTGGAGTGGGTAGCCATTCCCTTCTCTAGGAGATCTTCCTGACTCAGGGATCAAAACCAGGTCTCCTGCACTGTAGGCAGATTCTTTACCATCTGAGCCACCAGGGAAGCCCTCATCTAGAGAGGATTAAATCAAAAGCAAAAAAACAAAGCAAAACACGGAATAAGAACACGTCCTTCTGGGACTTCTCTGGTGGTCAGTGGCTAAGACTCCAAGCTCCCAATGCTGGGAGCCTGTGTTCGATCCCCAGTCAGGGAAATAGGTCTCACTTGCTGCAACTAAAGATCCCACATGCCACAATGAAAATCAAAGATTCTTCATGATGCAACCAAGATCCGCACAGCCAAATAAATAAATAACAAATTCTAAAAGAATGCATCCTTTTGATCGCTGAGGTCAGACAATAGTAAGTAACATTTACATGGTACTTTGTCATTTGCTAAGTGCTTTCACATACATTTATTTTATTTTTATCTTGGCAGCAACCTTGGGAGGTAGATGGTATTACCACCATTTTATAGATGATGGCACCAAGGCTCAGAGAGGTTAACAGACTTTCCTGATGTCACCCGGCCATCAAGCTATGAAGTAGGGACAGGAGCTGGGATCTTCTGCTCTGAGCTCCACGGTGGGCTGCCTAGACTATTTTGGGGTTTGTTGCTGGTGACCAACTCAACTCGCAGACCTTAGTTTATGGAATTCCATAAATATGGCCAGAATCTGACTGTCGGATAAATCATGAAGTGACTATTTACCTTCGGAAAACCATTGCTGGAGGCAGTATTCCCACATATGGCCAGGTACCTTTCTCTCCATGTGTCTTACTTGGGTGCAGAAAGTTCTATTGGAAATTAGTGGGAGCCAGCACAGTGAAGAGCAGGGAGTGAGAAGGGGGATGTGAATCTATTTCATACAGTGGAAACTTATGTCCTAACAAATAATTAAGAAAAAAACCCGAGGTTGTTTCCTCAGCTGATCATCACCAGCAGAGCCAACTTTGGATTAAACACTTCTGCTCAGTGGTTTTGACATTCTCAGTCAGGCATATCTTGATGAAATTAGAGATGCAGAAAATATTTCTTGATGGAGTGCAGGGGGAAGAAATGCTAGAAGGGAAGCCAAATCTGTGTGCAAACTTGTGCAGACAGAGATAAAGAGAAAGTAGGAGAATGAGAAGTGTGTGCGTGTGTGAGTGTGTTTGTGTGTATAAAATAAATGAAGGAAGATGAAAGCAAGCGACAGAAGAGGAAAGGGGAAGCTGGGGTGATGCTAATTAATTAAACTTTAAGATCTTGGCAGCAAGAGGTGTGTTTATAAACATCCTTCACTAAAACATACCTTTCCAACTATTAACTGTTTTATTTGCCAGAAATAGTCTCTAATTATTCTGTGCTTGTTTCAATCCAAAAGTGGAGAAAGAAATGTTAGTACGTGAACATAGCCACCCTTACGCTATAAAATATACCTCTGCACAGAGGTTAATGTTTCAAATGCTAAAATAATGAAGTGTAGCTAATTCAAACTATTTTACAAAAAAAAAAAATTAAGTGGAGGGGGCTATTAGTCTGATAGCTTTCGAAACAGTAGAAAAGAAAAACTAGACCAAAGATACAAGAAATAATAGAAGGTTAACCATTTCGGAATCTCTAAATAACATGCTTATACTAAGCCAACAGCAAGTCAACTTGTTTTCCTCTTAGGATTTAAGTCTAGAAAAGTCTGATTTATGAGGATAGAATAAAGACTTGCAGACATGTCAAGTGTTTTTAAAAACTTCTCTCTCATGTATCCTATCTGAGGTAGTTAATAAAGGATATGCCATTAAAATAAGAGAATAAATCAGGAAAGAAAAAGACATGAGATCCAGTAAACAGAATATTCAACTCAGAAATTAAGTCAAAGAACTTCCCAGAAAGGAAGGGAAGGTCCCAAATAACAATCTAGTGAGCAATCGACTAAAGACTGGAGCAGTAGATGGTGACTCTGTTGGAGAGTTTCGGATTCAACTAGGTGAGAGAAATGTAGAAAATAAAGCAAATTTCATAGGTGAAGGGATAAACTGTCATACACTCACACAGTGGAATACTACTCAGCAGTAAAAAGAAAAGCCATTAAACCACAAGAAGACATGAAGGAAACTTAAATGCATATTGCTAAGTGAAAGAAGCCAATCTAATTCCAACTATATGACATTCTGGAGAAGGCAGAATTCTGGAGACAGGAAACAGATCAGTGACTCCCAGGGATTCCCTGGAACAGGTGGAATACAGCAGAAGGGATTTTTCAGGCCAATAAAATAGGATTGCCCTAACCCTAACCCTAACTGAATGGATCCAGTAAACAGAATTTCAATTCAGAAATTAAGCCAAAGAACTTCCCAGATAGGAAGGGAAACTCCCAGATAACAATCTAGTGAGCAAACTGGCTCAAGGCTGGAGAATAGATGGTGACTCTGTTGGAGAATTTGGGATTGAATTAGGAGAGAGATAGGTAGAAAATAAAGCAAATTCCATCAGTGAAATTAACTGTGGACTATAGTTAACATCTATGGTATCTATTCATTCATTTGTTCACAGAATAATGTGAATTAAACCAATTAAGTGCCAGATATTGGGTTAGATGCTGAGAATCCAAAGATGAATACGTTATAGTGCCTATCTTTAAGGTGCTCAGAGCCTAGTAAGAGATACAGACAAACAGAGATATACTTCAACATCCGAAATCTAATCCATCCCTTGAAAATGGCCAGATAGCAACTTTTAGGAGCGCATGAGCCTATATTCCATCATTATGAATAGAATCAAAAGTATTATATTTTCAGCCCATCTGAAAACCTTTAGAAAACATTTTTGACAGTTTAATTGCCCACATAACCACCCACTATTCTACACAATGTAAAGGATTTAAAACATTGATTACAATTATTTAACAATGAATGAGTACTCATGAGTGCATTTTTTTACAGTACATGGGACTATATAATAGCAGATACAACTTATGTTTTCCTTCTATACCATATTAAACATGTATGGTAATGTACTTAAACAATGTAACTACATGCTAACAAACCTCTCTTGGAAGACAATAACTTGAGATGGATTGGATGTTAGTGATAACATACATGTTTAAATGACATGCAGTGTGATCGCAGCAGAAATACAGCTGAATACACTCTGACCTGAATCCATTCGAAATCCAAACCTTTTCTGACAGTACACACATACAAACCCATGTTGGAATTTTGATCCAGATGGTAAACGCTGGGTTAAAAGTTTCTGCAAGTTGTGACTTATAAGACAGTTCTGCAAGACAGTGACTACTCCAATGATGCGAGTTTAGACAGTGCAGGAATTTTATACTAATATTGAGACTGTGAAACAATGTGAGGATGTCTAGGGTTATTTGATGGAAGTAGGACACAAAACTGAACTCAGGTGAAAATAAGTAGGCATATATTATGTGTGCATACGGGCATGGTAAATAAAGGGTCTTGAAGTAGCACATCCGCTGTTACGGAGATGAATTTCTGAGTGATGTTCTCCTTTTCTGTTATTCTATTATTGCTGTTAAACTGCTGTTTGCTGTTGTATTGTTGTTTTTGCAGTTAAGACACGATTTTTTAAACATGGGTACATGCAAAAACAATGGATGCAAACATAAGCCTGGGGGCCCATGAATACTCCCCCTACCCCATGATCTTCAGTGCCTGGTCAGACCATCAAAAGTGGAGGAGGTCTAACACTCAGGAAACATCACCCAGATCAGGTCTGCTTTAGGGAACCTGCAACCAGAAGCCAAGAATGCACATGTCAACAATCGTATAATAAAATATAGGTATTTTGCTTTGCATAGTAGGTGGCTGAGGGTATATTACATGTTTGTAATTTAAATTATACCAAAGAAACAGAAGGGGAGCTCAGTATTTAAAAGTCCCTTGCAGAGATTTCTTTTGATGAGTAAAAATGTCTTTAACTTTAGTACTCACCCCCCTGATTTAACTGTTTTGATAAGCTGGATTGTTTCAAAGCAGGGTATAACAGCAGCATCTCACACTTGTTTTAGACAATTATGGTACATCAGCTTGATGGAATATTAAACAGTCATTAACATTTATAATTACGAAGACTGCAGCGATGCAGAAAAATGCTTGTGGTGTGCTAGGCAAAAAAGAGCTAAATATAAAATTATATTGAAACTATTACTGCAACTAAGTAAAAATGCATGAGGAAGGGCAGGAAGAGAACATGGAAGAAGAAAAATATTTTTACACACATCACATTTTGACCTCAAGGGGATTAAGTGGAGCTTTTCAAAAAAGTAAATCCTACCTTACAGCTATAGGGACTGAAGAGGGCAGACCTCACGTTTTAACTACAGCAAGATGAGCTGCTATAACAGATACCCACAGTCACGGGGGCTTACACACTAGTAGTTCCTTTCTTATTCTTGTCAAAACTAATCTGTGGTGGGGTGGAGTTGGGTGCTGTGTCTTCTGGGACCCAGTGTATCAGTGGTTCTCATCTTAATCCACAATGTCCAAAGTCTCTCATCTGGCTGTTACATGGAAGATAGAGAAAAGGTTTTGTGGGTGAGAGTTTTCTGGGCTTTGGAGGTGGCACAGTGGTAAAGAATCCGCCAGTAATGCTGGAGACTCAGGTTCAACTCTTCGGCTGAGAAGATTCCCTGGAGTAGGAAATGGCAACCCACTCCAGTATTCTTGCCTGGGAAATTCCATGAACAGAGGAGCCCAGTGGGTGACAGTCCGTGAGGTCACAAAGAGTCAGACAGGACTGTGATTGAGCATGCATACACAGCTGGAGGTATACATCACGTCCATCCACATTCTGTGGGTTCAAAGTTCACATGGCAATATGACACTGCAAAGAGGCTGGGAAATATCATCTATGTACCAGAAGGAAGTAGAAGAAGGTTTTGCTGACTAACTGGCTGATGTCTACCACACAAATTCCCACATCTAACAAGAGGGAGGGCAAGAACTGGAACCGAGGTCTTCCTATCTTAGCTCAGCACTTACATTTTTATCTCTCATTCGTATTCTCTGTGTGTGTGTCACACACACACACAAAGGAAAAGATTTATGTGTTGAAATCTAAACAGAAAATAGTGCAAGTTGCTTAGCAGTGTCCAACTCTTTGCAACCCTATGGACCTCTCCATGGAATTCTGCAGGCCAGAACACTGGAGTGGGTAGCCTCTTTCCCTTCTCCAGGGGATCTTCCCAACCCAGGGATCGAACCCAAGTCTCCCACATTGCAGGTGGATTCTTTACCAGCTGAGTCACAAGGGAAGCCCAAGAATACTGGAGTGGGTAGCCTGACCCTTCTCCAGCGGATCTTCCCGACCCAGGAATCCAAACGGGGTCTCCTGCATTGCAGGCAGATTGTTTACCAACTGAGCTATCAGGAAAGCCCAAGCAGAAGACAGCTGTTCCACATTTAAGTACAACCAATATAGAATCTAATTCTTTTTAGGAAACACACTACATTCTCAGTGAAAATCATCCCTGGGAAGGAAATACCAGGGATGAACTCAGGTCCTTAAGCAAGAGAATCTGGTTAGGAGCTGACCTGGCTGAGAAAGAATGAGCAAATGTCTAGGTAATTATGTGGGCCTTACATTTCCAGTGTCACTTACATCTTTGCATAAGCATGATCCCATTGTCGATGGGAAGGAAGAAAATCCAATCCTACCTGTTGTATACATTAAGACCCCCTGCCACTTCCCATGAAATCCCAGCCAGAAGGCGTTAGAAAAGAGTTGGCATATTTATCTTCTTTGCGGCCTTCTTTTACTCGGCCTTGCTCAGCTTTTCAGGTCTATTCCACCGTGGCCGTGACCGACAAACGTAAGGGCATAGTCACTGGGAGTTATTTTTGAGCAAAAACATCTTCAATAGTACATTAAAGTATTATTTGGGGTTACATCCTGAAAAACAGATTTCTGTCCCAAATTTGGCATTTTAAAAATTTATTTATTTATTTGGCTGCACCAGGTTTTAGTTGTGGCATGTGGGATGCAGTTCCCTGATTAGGGATCAAACCCAGGCCCCCTGCACTGAGAGAGGGAAACCTTAGCTACTGGACCGCCAGAGAAGTCCCATATTTGGCATTTTTCATATTAAATGTTTTCATTTGGTGAGAAATCAGTTCAAACCAGGACGAGCTGCCAAATCTTATAGGAACTTGGTGGAGCTTGGTGAGTGCTGTTTTTGTCAAACAAGCCAGAGCTTAAACAGGACAATGAGAAAAATAAAATGGCTGTTTTATATTCCTCTGTCCCCTGCCAAGACTCACCAATGCAATGCTTTGAACATTTAAGCACTTGGTAAATACTGAGCTAATCATGATGAACATAATTATTATGTTATGCTGTTTGACTACAGTTTAGAAATGATTGAAGTAAAAATGGATAATCGTACCTACAGGAAATGTGGCCAGGCTGCTCTGCTTGTAGACTTCCTCTGAACTACTTTTTTCTTTTTGGCCGCATTGTGCAGCATGCAGGATCTTAGTTCCCCAACCAGGGATCGAAACCATATCCGCTGCATTGGAATCACAGAGTCTTAACCACTGGACCCCAGGAAAGTCCCTGCTCTGAACATTTTAAGGTTCACCCATTCTCTCATTTACACATTCCCTCATCACCCACAACCCCTACATACTCTCTCCCATACATCTACACACCCATCCATACACACACAAACATATCATCCTCCTAAGACACAACACACACACACACACACACCTGTACACACCCATCCACACACAAAAGTTGTGCCCTGAAGCTTGTAGGGTTTCAGGCCTCTTTTGGAACTGTGACTTCTAACCGTTATTCCTGGGAATGCCGCTCCTCACAGGTCGTTCCATGGGGTGATCCTACCAGTCCTGGTGAGCAACTGGGGCTGAAGTGTCACCCCGAGAAACAGAGTGGGGTGACCCAGGCCAGGCGTGCTACCCTGGGGCCACTAGAGAAACTTGTGCTTCAGGAGCCCCACCTTGGTTCTCTCCCAAATTATTTTTTTAATATTTATCTATCTGGCTGCACCAGGTCTTAGTTGAGGCATGCAAGATCTTCAGTTGCAGCATGTGAACTCTTAGTTGAGGCATGTGGTATTTAGTTCCCCGACCGAGGATTGAACCCAGGCTGCCTGCATTGGGAGTGTGGAGTCATAGCTGCTGGACCACCAGCAAAGTCCCTGTCCCATTTTTTCATTTCAGTGTTTGAATAAACCTTGCCTTTGGGATAAAGGAACATCTAGGAGTCTTAATTCCTATGCTCTGAATTCAGTCTCTGTTTCCGACTCCAAGACCTGGGTAAATTCCTTACTTTTCAATGGGTTTGCCAGCCCTTGAACCAAGACTTGCAGTAACCCATAATATCTAAATGCTGAGGAGGAGGGAAGGGTAACTTAAGAGCTGGTGTCAGAATTCTTCAAGGAGAAAACAGTCTTTTAAAATTTTTTTATTTTAATCATTGCCTTTGATAAAGTTGGTATAGAAAGGCTAAGGGTAGAAAGAACTGTTTCTGTTTGTTTAAAAACAAGCAAAAAAAAAAAAGTGGCTAGGCCATTTGCTAGTGGAAAGAACCCTCAGGGCAAGGCAGGGATGAACTAGGAATGAGACAGGAAAACCAAATTTCTCTGCAAAATAAAATGAGAATGGAGAGGAAGCAGGGAGGGAGTAGAAAAGGTGGGGTGATTTTGGTCCATAACAATGGCCTATGGAGTTTTCTGTGATAGGAAATTTTGTGCTCTGATGTGATTCCCAGGAGCTGGAGGACCTGGGGACGGCAAAGTGGCCGTCATCTAGTTTCAGGTTAAGATATATTGAGCACTTATTGTAGGCCAGGCACTAGGTTATGATGTCAATGTGCACGTTCTTTTTTTTTTGGCCATACCTCTTGGCATGTGGGATCTTAGTTCTCTGACCAGGGGTCAAAACTGCACCCCCCACAGTGGCAGCATGAAGTCTTAACCAGCAGACTGCCAGGGGAGTCCTGACATGCATATTCTGATTTAATCTTCAAACCTACTCTGTGATAAGCCCAGGGCTTCCCTGGTGGCTCAGCAGTAGAACCTGCCTGCCAATGCGGGAGACGCAGGTTCCATCCCTGGGTCGGGAAGATATCCTGAATGGAGGAAATGGCAACTCACTCCAGTATTCTTGTCTGGGAAATTCCATGGACAGAGGAGCCTGGCGGGCTAGAGTCGTCCTTGGTGTTGCAAAGAGTCAGACACGACTGAGCAATTGAACAGCAACAGCAAATCCTCATTTTACAGAGGAGGACTTGGAGGCTTGCCGAGAGACAGATACCCAGTAAGTCAGAGTCCACTCTGAGTTTGACTGATTCTAAAATCCATCCTATTTATTAGTCACTGGCGCATGCCCTCCTTGTGAACACTGAAGACTACAGCACTAAGCTATGGAGCAGAGATTATTTGTGGTTTACTAATTAAGGGTGATAAAAGCATCCCAGAAATGGCAAGCACTGAATAAGTACTAGTATCATTGTCTTGGAGCATGACCACTGACATCTGAAGGAAGCACTGTCATCTAAAATGGAAACATGACAAGCCAACAAGGGCTTATTAATGTCACATGAAAATGATACAGTTAAATACTCCTGTTTGCATTCCACTGGATATTTACATTCTGACAACCATGCTTTCAGGCACTGGGCTCTTCATTAAAGTCAGTCAGGACTGTTTGCAAACCCAGTAGAAAATACCGCCATATCACTTCTTTTTTTTTTCCCTGGGACAATAAGAAGGAAAGTGGTGCACCATTTTGGCGCAGATCTGTGAAGCAGAAATCATGGTGTCTTTACCACTCTTGCTTCAAAGAGAAGAAATTATAGCCTTTCGTTCTCCTAGCAGCATGTAACTAAGGTTTAGATGAGTGAACAGATGCATGCAAAAATCAGCCACGCGCATAGAAAACATTCATTTTCACAATCTGGTAAATCTGCTAGGTACGCGTGAAACAGAGCCAAACTGATTTCAGCAGAATGCAGTGTCACAGCCCCGACACGACAGGGATCCTCCTCAGCCTCACCCCTTGCCAGGCCCGCTGCCTTCCCAGATCCTGGGTGTATCGATCACCCAGCACCAAGGATGTGTGAGCGGTTCCGTACATGGTGGCACGCTTTGCCCAACCCCAGCTGACCGGCTGTGTTATTTCCATCCCTAGGAATGGACCGGAACAGGCACCTGTGTCCTTGCTTTCCCCACTTTGAGGCCTTATCTGAGCTTCTTGCTACCCAGCTCCTCATCCCTCCTGTAGGTAGCTCACAGAATTATGGAATATAAAAACCCAAAGTGTCCTTAGGGACCATCCTGTCCACGTCTTTCATTTTATGGATGAGATCCAGGGAGGAGAAAAGTCTTGCCCAAGGCCACATGGGTCATTAATAATGGCCCAGGCACCTTCTGACTCCTAAACCCATGCTTTTTTCACCGCATGCAGTCTCCATTGAAATTTGGACTCAGACTACGGAAGAGGGAATTCCCGCAATTCCATCAACCCCAAACATTTCTATGGCTATTAAATATTTATAGCGCAAAGGGCTCTATTTAGTCTGCCCTCGGGTTTCCTAATTGTCCACTAGACCACAAGTCCTCAAACCCATAACAATGCAAGTTTACCATCACAGGTTAGAAAGCCTGGGAGACAAAGGTATTTTAGAACGAAGAATCTTTTGGGAAAGCCAAAGTTTACACAGGCAGTTTATCCTATGTCAGCCCACCCAGAAACCTGGAGCAAAATGTAGGAGTAGTCACACACAGCGGATGGAGTTGACCAGTTGCCCCACGTCAGTTTAGGGCAGATTTTGCTCCCAAGTGAAATCAGCTGAAAACTTATAATAAAATTTTTTGGCTTTCAGAACTCTTTGGATTTTGAAAGATGAATCATATAGGTTTTGGCATTAGCCACATAATTAATATTGTTCATATTTAAATATGAATAATAGGGTTGTGGATTCCTATTAGTCTCTTCACACGAGTGGCCTTAAATAAGTATCATGGACCAGTCGAATAGCATCACTCTATCCACACCAGGGTGGTTTGTCACTAGAATTTTCATGGCAGGACTTCGGTTTCTCTGTAGGTTTCAGTTATGCCAGTTGCCTCTCGGTTAAATCCCAGATATTAACAGAAAATGGAATGGCCCTACACTGGCCAGACCTCAGGGAGCTCGGGTTCAGATGCCGACGGCCCCGTTGGCTTCTTGGATCTTTTATAAAACAGATCCAGCTGGGATCACCGGAGGGGCAGGCACGTTACAGGCAGCTGCGGAGGCCGTATGGGGGCTGGCAGCAGCAGCACCTGTCCTCTTGGGCTTCGGTAAAAGCAGAGCAGAGCCGACTTGCCACCGGGTCCCCAACGGGCAACTGATCGCGCCTGCATCCCGGGGCTTTCTCGGGCTCCAACCGCTTCTCAGCTTCCTCCTTCTCATCAGATGGGCAGGTTTCCAGAGCTGTCAGATTTTCTTCTGCCCAAGTTAACAGGGACATTGATTTTGGAGGAAGGGAGGCCCTTCTCCGCCAGCCCGTCCTTGCCTCGCTCCTGGCTCAGCCACGCCAGCTCCGTGGCATTGTCCGGTTTGATTAGCGCTGCCTGGATGAGGCCCCCTTTCCCAGGCGGCCCCGGTGCTTCCCAGTGCCTCTCCTCTTGGCATGTGGGCGCGCACTTCTGCTCTCCCATGGAGAGCACGCTTACCTGGGTAATGGGCACTTGACCCCCTGGTTTCCAAAGTGGGCTTCTGTACCACAGCAGGGTCTGCATCTGTTTTTATTGTTTTCTGGACGGTCGCTGGGAGGGAGTCCTGTAAACGTGACCTTGCTTGGCTGGCTTTGGGATTGATGGAAATCAGATCACTTTGGGGGTTCAAATGGGCCTAGGCCTAGGCAGGGGGCTCTCGGGGTGGCGCAGGAGGGTCTACTGTGTTTATGAGGAAGCCTTCACTCCTTCAGAACTGAACATGGCTTTCCTAAAATCTTTCCTCTGGCAGAGAATTGTAGGTACCTGTTTCTTTGAGGAAGTTCCCCATAAAGATAGGAAGATAGAATTTTACTTGAAAACTGTAAAGATCTTCTAAGAAAAAGAGTTCATTTCTGTCTTTTGGAGCAGAGAAAGTGGATAGGTTTGGAGGGGAAGGAGGGAAGAAAGGAAGGAAGGAAGGGAGGGGGAGAGGGAGGGAGGGTAGGGGACCGGGTCTCCCACGTCCTCTGCATCCCTCATCACCTCCGTTCTTCCCACTCACCATTGTGATGGCACACGGATGGCCTCACCATCCACTCCGATCCATTCCACAGCATCCGGAATAATATTTTTATAAGACTCTCATCTCTGCTGCTTAAAGTCCTCAGCGGCCTTACTCTCTCCTTAGAATACTTGTATAGATCTGATAGTCGTACCCAGGTCTGCATCATCCCGTCCTGCTACCCCTCGAGCCTCATTCTGCATGACCCCTGGGCTCCGGGCATTCCAGCCACACAACCTTCTCCCAGGCTTCCTGCTGCCCCTGGGCCTTTGCACATGCCTCTCCTCTGGCCGCCAAGGCTTTCCACTCCACTCTGCCCCATATCCCACTCTCGGCCTAGTTGTCGCTGTTGTATCCTAGTGCAAATGTCATTTCCATAAGGACTCCTCTCCAGCCTGTAGTCCTGTTTTATATGCTCACAGCACATGCACTTTGTCTTCCCATCATTTATCACAACTACACACCAAACATGGTGGCCACTGGTTTGATGTGTGTGTCTTTCTCCAGCCCATGAGTTCTGTGAGAGGAGGGACCACATTTTCTTTGTTCACCTCCAGCATCAGTCTTCCCTTGCCAAACAGTGTTTTCTCAATAAGTACTTGATGAGGACTTCCCTAGTGGTCCAGTCGTTAAGAATCCGCCTGGAAATGCAGGGGACATGGGTTTGATCCCTGATGTATGGATGTGAGAGTTGGACTATAAAGAAAGCTGAGCGCTGAAGAATTGATGCTTTTGAATTGTGGTGTTGGAGAAGACTCTTGAGAGTCCCTTGGACTGCAAGGAGATCCAACCAGTCCATCCTAAGGGAAATCAGCCCTGAATATTCATTGGAAGGACTGATGCTGAAGCTGAAACTCCAATACTTTGGCCACCTGATGTGAAGAAGTGACTCATTTGAAAAGACTCTGATGCTGGGAAAGATTGAAGGTGGGAGGAGAAGGGGACGACAGAGGATGAGATGGTTGGATGGCATCACCGACTCCATGGACATGAGTTGGAGTAAACGCTGGGAACTGGTGATGGACAGGGAGGCCTGGCGTGCTGCAGTCCATGGGGTCTCAAAGTCAGACATGACTGAGCGACTGAACTGAAGCAGGAAGATCACACATGCCGTGGAGCAACTAAACCCACACACCACAACTACTGGGCCTGTGTGCTGCAATTACTGAAGCCCGCTTGCTCCAGAGCCTGTGTTCTGAAACAAGAGAAGCCACTGCAATGAGAAGCCGGTGCACCATAACTAGAGAGTAGCCGCATCAAGAGAAAGCCCGTAGGAACAACAAAGATCCAGCAGAGCCAAAAAATATATAAATAAATAATTTTTTAAAAAAAGAATCTCAATTAAAAAAAATAATTACCTGATGAGTTACTGAGTGAATCATTTTTCTAGCCAGTTTGACACCTTCGCCAACAACGCTAGGTCTATCTAAGAAAAAAGCCCCCTTGTTACTCGAGTGGACAATGGGAATTTCCACTTGCTGACAAATTCAGGGATGGGGTATTCTTGAAAGGCAGTTGATGAGCCTGTGTCTCCTACTCCCTGGGGACAAGCCTGCTATGGTGCGTTTTCCTCCAAGGGCCCTCTCTCATGGCAGACTGGCATGTCTTCCCTGAGTTTTCATGTCGGCCAAGAAGAGCATGCCACATTTGTAATAATGTCAGTAAACTCCGAAGCTGCCAAGGAGAGCAGTAAGCGAAGGCCAAGAGGAAGCCGGCAGAGCCTTAAACACGAAGCCCTGGAAATCATCTCATTACCAGAGGTGCCAGCCGTCACACCCTGGCTGGAAGGGCATAATTGCTGAAAACAGCTCGTCACTAACAGCCTGACAGCCAAGGGCCCACCGCCTCCCCTTTCTTCGCTCCCGGATCTGCCCTACCACGAGGGGAAAGGTGCCAAAAGAGGAAACCATGCGTGAAGACATGGCTCCCGCCTTGGAGAGAGGACATTTCTGCCCCCAGCTTTCTCAAGATGCTTTGGGGGCCCTCTCTCTATTTGTTTCCTAGCTTGAATCCTTGATTGTTGTTGTTTAGTCGCTAAGTCCTGTCTGACTCTTTGCGACCCCATGGACAGTAGCCTGCCAGGCTTCTCTGTCCATGGAATTTCCCAGGTCAGAATACTGGAGTGGGTTGCCATTTCCTTCTGCAGGGGATCTTCCCGACCCAGGGACTGAACCAGCCTCTCTTGCACTGGCAGGCAGATTCTTTACCACTGAGTCATCAGGGAAGCCCTGAATCCTTGATGTTTTTGTCCAAACACAGTGCCTCTGGATCCATAGATGTGATCACAAGTTCAGCACAGCAGAGGACAGTCTTCTGTGTGACACTGGCCATCCAAGGAAGGGAGTCTCACAGAAGCAACATTTTTCTCTCGGGAGGGTAATAGGGATCAGGAACTCATTATGTAGACATGACTACATAAGATCCTTAGGGGGAAAATAAAAATAATAATCCAGCTGATGCGAAGAGCCAACTCACTGGGAAAGACCCAGGTGCTGAGAAAGATGGAGGGCATGAGGAGAAGAAGGCAACAGAGGATGACATGGTTGGATGGCATCACTGACTCAATGGATATGAGTCTAAGCAAACTCTGGGAGATAGAGAAGGACAGGGAAGCCTGGTGGGCTGCAATTCATGGGGTCACAGAGTCGGACACAACTTAGTGAATGAATAACAACAGAAAAAATAATAATGGCCCTCATAATTTCTTTGTCCAGTTATACTTGTTATAATGTATTTATAGTAATCTGTTAAAGTAAGTAGACAGATTCATCTAGCAAACATCCACATAGATATCAAAACAGAAGTTATTGCAGGTATCTGGGCAGGTAACTGCTGCAGGTTGTGTGTGTATAAAATTAGCAAGCATAGCACTTGGATAAATTCAAGCATGTCTTTTCCCCCTAGGCTACCTCCTTCAACCATCTGTTGGGCACCTTTTGTGTGCCTGGCGCCATACTAGGTGCTTAGGACACAAATGTGGTTGTGGCCTCAAGGAATTTGTGTACTAGTGGAAAAAACCCACAGATAAATGAGCAAGTGTGCTGTGGAGTACAAAGTTCTAGACCTGACTGGAGCAGTCAGTATAAATTTCTTAAATGTCTGAGGGTAGCTTTTGTGCACAGAAAAGACCATGTAGGTTACTTTGGTTTCTAAAATTACCAGCTTAAAACGTCTATCTTCTTTAGGCAGTGGTGTTCAGTCTACAACCTTATTATTCTATTTATAAAGAGAATGGATTAACTCAAGTTGACTAGGTTTAAATAAGTTCAAATCTCAACTGGTACCATTAACAGCTTTATTAAATTCCCTGAAACTTTAAAAACCGTATTCATGAATTTAACACATTCAATTTCTTTTTAAGTGCTTCAAAAGCTTGCCCTAACAAGCTGTGAGATGTGAGAGCTGGACTATAAAGAAAGCTGAGCGCCGAAGAATTGACGCTTTTGAACTGTGGTGTTGGAGAAGACTCTTGAGAGTCCCTTGGACTGAAAGGAAATCCTAGTCCAACGTAAAGTAAATCAGTCCCGAATATTCATTGGAAGGACTGATGTTGAAGCCGAAACTCCAAAACTTTGGCCACCTGATGCAAAAAACTGAGTCATTTGAAAAGACCCTGATGCTGGGAAAGATTGAGGGCGGGAGGAGAAGGGGACGACAGAAGATGATAGTGAATGGCATCACCGACTCAATGGACATGAGTTTGAGTAAACTCTGGTGATGGACAGGGAGGCCTGGCGTGCTGCAATCCACGTGGTCGCAAAGAGTCAGACATGACTTAGCGACCGAACTGAACTGAACAAGCAAAACATTTCCAAATACTTCAGCAGTGCTTGCAACTCTTAAATTACTGATACTATCTGTAGGGACTGACATTCCCCGAAGGCCAAATATGACCTCTGGGCACATAGATGCCCAGGTGATTCTTTGCTAAGAAGCTCCCGACCCCTCTTAGGGTTGCTGCAAAGATGGGGAATGTCAAGTTTCTACCCTTCCGACAGAGTTGGTTTTCTTGAGTCCAAATTACAATCTAACTCAATTCTTTCCTCTCATTTGAACTGTAGGCTTCTCACCCAAGTTGCTGCTAACTTTTTTCAATGAACCTCTTTACATGTTCTTCATATTCTTGGTTGAGTCCCGATTTTTTTTTTTCCTTTGACAAAGTATTTTATTGTGGTAAAATATACCCAACGTAAAATTTATCATTTGATCCCTTTTCTTTCTTTTTTTTTTCATTTGATCCCTTTTAAAGTATATAGTTTAGTGGTATTAAGTAAATTCTCATGGTTGTTCAGCCATCACCACCATCCGTCTCCAGAACTTTCCTCATCTTCCCAAACTGAAACTCTGTACCCATGAAATAAGAACTCCCTATTTTGTCCTCCTCCAACCACCATTCTACTTACTATCTCTATAAATTTGACTACTCCAGGTGCCTCATATGAGTTGAATCATATGGTCGTCTGTCCTTTGTGACTGGCTCACTTCATTTAGCATAATAACTTCAGAATTCATACATACTAGGCATGTGTCAGAATCCCCCTCCTTTTTAAAGGCTGAATACTATTCCACTGTATGGACACACCACATTTTGTTCATCTATTCATCTGTCATGGACACTTGGGTCATAGCTACAGTTTGGCTATTGTGAATCATGCTGCCACAAACACGGGTGTGCTGGGTTCTGACTGTTAGAGACACTTTAATGCTACCCAACCGGATTTTACATCAAATCAGACCTCCGTGGCTTCGTCATACTCATGCCAGGGCTTGAGCCTGGTTCTTGGGAGCCTGGAGGAGAAGCGCCTAAATCAGAGTGGAACCCTGCAGCTCCTGAGAGTCAGAGTCTTCATGAAAACAATGGGGCTGGACTCCAGTCAAAAATATGGAAAATTAAAAAACAAAGGAGACAGTAAGAAAGAATGAGAAATAAGTACTCATGAGAAGGAATTTCTTTCTACTATAAAAATATACACTGTACTATATCTTCAAATATTAAATACATGAAAAATGACTAACATGCAGATGAGCTACGGAGTGGAGAGTACAGGCCTTGGAGTCACTCAGTGGTCTTGGGGCAAGTTGTCAAACTTCTTTCACATCTCAGTAAGAAAGCTTATATATAAAGTGCCTGTCGAGGATTAGGTGATACAGACATGTGGACTGGACCTTCTGCTCCTTATTGCTCTGTCTGAGGAGAAATAGCAAGCTGTGGTTTGCATCTGTGGCAGCAGAGCCTGAACCAGCTGGAGGTTAGGAGGCTACTTTTTCCCACAAACATCCTTGCCAATAGGGGCTTCCCTGACAGCTCAGTTGGTAAAGAATCCTCCTGCAATGCAGGAGACCCAGAGATTCTTGGGCTTCCCTTGTGGCTCAGCTGGTGAAGAATCTGCCTGCAATGCGGGAGACTTGGGTTCAATCTTTGGGTTGGAAATGACCCCCTGGAGAAGGGAAAGGCTACCCACTCCAATGTTCTGGCCTGGAGAATTCCATGGACTGTAGAGTCCATGGGATCGCAAAGAGTCGGACATGACTGAGTGCCTTTCACTTTCCCTTTCACCTCAACAATCCCAGGCGAATGCCAGCTCTCGTAGGAAGCCCTGATGAGAAGCACAGGGCACCTCCGACGGGGTGTCTGTACATCCTTCCAACTCAGCAGTTCCTCTGTTGACCATCCATCCCTCAGAACGGAGACACAGACAACCGGAGTGACAACGATGTTCAGTCAGACCAGGTCATGTCTATGTGTGAACATGATGGCAGGGCTGGCCCTATACAACCCGTCCACCCTTACCTGTCTCCCAGCAGCTCAGTCACTCAAAGGTGGGAGGTAATACGGAAAAAAAGGAAATATAAGATGATACAGAAGGAGAGAAGAAAATCAGGTAGGGGGATAACTTGAAGCAGTGAGAATGAAGATGGTTAAAATTAACTGAGAATATTCAATGTACCAGGCCCTGTACTAAGGTGATTCATATACATTAGCTCATTTAATCTTTGCAATAATCCAAGGAGGTAGGTACTATGAGTGTTTTTTTTTTTTTTTTTGAAAATGAGAAATCTGAGGCTTAATGAAATTAAATATAACTTGTCCAAGATTAAGAAGTAACTGAGGTAAGAACTGAATCTATTTCTGCTTCCAGTATCTAAGGTATTCATTTTAAAGCAAAACTGCTAAAGTCACATAGGAGATAACTGGGCAAAGGGTGTAAAGAAGCAAAATACAGGAAATTCCCTAGCGATCCAGTGGTTAGGTCTCAGTACTTTCACGGCTGTAACCCGAGTTCAATCCCTGGTTGGGGAACTAACATCCCACAAGAAATAAGTCTTAAAAAAATGTCTAAAAGGAAAAAGTTACATAGATGAAGCACTTTACTGCTAAAATTATAAGATGTTAAGCTATATAATAATTACACAATAAAATTATATAATAACTATTATAAAACTGCAGTGAAGAACTGGAGACCATGTACATTTTTAGCAGTAGGGGAATGGTTAACTGAACTGAAATGAAACCACTTGATGCATATATACATCTACTAAAATAATAAACACAAAGATTTCTATAGCAGTAAAAAAAACAGAATATAAAATTATAACTATTTAATCATACAGAAATTATGGCAAAGCCTGAAAAAGAACAGGGTATTAGAGTGAATTTTGCGTGAGACAGGTAGATTCAAAATGATTTCTTCCCTTTTAAAAATATTCTCTATGGCTGTTAAAAGCAATAAAAATTAAAAATTTGAAGTAGCTGACAAGACTTGTCCATAAAAATAAGGGCACCTGCTGAGTTGTTCTGACGACTAAATAAGTTAATGGATGCCAAAGCTCCTAGGAACAGCCCCTGCCGGCACTCCACAGGTCTCCCTCCCCGCCCTCTTGACCTCACCTTTCCTTCCTTCCAGCTCCAGCATCCAGAGGCTGCAGGATCAACTCTGGGCTCACGGCACCTCTGCACTCTCTTTCTCAGTATGAGAGCTGCTTTCGCTTTCTTATTGTTTTTATCTGTGACTTCCAGAGCTCAAGAAGATCTGGTCACTTAACACTTTCTGATTTTCTCATCAAAATAAACCTCTTTTCTTTTTGGTTAATATATATATATATTTTTTAAGCATTTAGTATTTAACAGTCTGGGGGTTCTCCCCAAAATTAAACATACATATGATCCATATGATCCAGAATTTCCACTTCTGGGTATGTATTGAAAAGATGTGAAAGCAGGGACTTGAACAGATATTTGTACACTCATGTTCATAGCAGCATTATTCACAATAAACAAACAGTGGAATAATCCATGCCCAATGACAGATGAGTGGATAAACAGAATGTAGCATATATATATATACAACAGGATATTATTCCAGCCTTAAGAAGGAAAGAAATTCTAGGGATGTCTTACTGGCTCCGTGGCATGTGGGATCTTGGTTCCTCGACCAGGATCAAACCCATGTCCCGTATATTGCAAGGTGGATTCTCAATCACTGGACCCCCAGGGAAGTCCCATGGGGGAGCTTTCGGGCTGGCAAAGCCAACAGCTCAGCAGTGTCAAGGATGCCTGTTTCTTCTGTCCTCCCTTTGCCACCCACAGTGTTGTCTTTGTCCTCAGGCAGACAGATGTTCCTTAGTAGTAACTGCTGTGACACACCCCTTTGTTGTTATTAGCAAGAAAGACAGACTGATCTTCTCTCTTTAAAAGAAAAAAAAATTATTATTTATTAATTTGGCTGTGCTGGGCCTTAGTTGCAGCACGTGGGATCTTCTATCTTTGATGCTGCATGTGAGATCTAGTTCCCTGACCCATGCCATAGGACCCATAGGACCATAGGACCCATGCCCCCTGCACTGGGAGCATGGAGTCTTAGCCACTGGACCACCAGGGAAGGCCCCTGATTCTCTTTTAAGAGGAAGCAAAACTTTACTAGAAACCTTTGGCAAACCATTCCACATACCACACTGACAATGAGTAGGGGTCGCTGGCCAGGAGACTTAATCAGCCTTCCCTGGCCTAGTTGGGCTTAGCCCTTGAGTCAGGGTGGGTTCTGCAAACTCATTTCCTGATGCTCAATGTCAGAGGAGAGTCTACCACAGTCATACCTCTCCCACCTCCACTGAGACCAACAAAGTAGCACATGCGGAAACACCGCTGGTTGCTAAGGATCCAGGCTGAATTCCTGCCCTCATGGGGCTTCCAGTCTAGAGACAAAGAGAAGCACTGTACAAGTATTACAGGGGTGATGTATGG
Organism: Dama dama; assembly: GCF_033118175.1. Lineage (NCBI taxonomy): Eukaryota > Metazoa > Chordata > Mammalia > Artiodactyla > Cervidae > Dama > Dama dama. Next base: position 79,736,427 of record NC_083710.1, on the reverse strand, counting down.
GGGAAAGTACGTATGGGACGTGGAGCCAGGGACATCACCGAGTCCCAGTGGTCCTGGAAGGCCTGGAAGGCCTCTGAGTTCAGATGCTCCCTGTCAGACGCAGAGAGGATGCTGAGCAGAAGGAAGGGCACATGTGAAGACTGGAGTGGAGAACAGCACTAACCCTAGACCTTAAGTCCTGGGCACACCTCCCGGCCAGGGACCAATTGCTCAGTCTTTCATTCACGCATGCATTCATTTCATGAATATCTACCTGCAGCATGTGAGAGAGAACATGTGTACATCACTGGCAAAAAGGAGTTACTTAAAAGATGATTAGTCTGTGAATGAGCCAAGCCTTTCCCCCTTGTTCTCATTAACCATCAAATTTGTTTATTTGAACTTTGCTTGGAGTCTACCCGCTAAAAATGTGAATTGGACTGGCTAAGGTCAATTGGACTGGCTAATCCCCCTGAGCCAATCACTGTGGCCAGTGGCATGTCGCTGATTGGCTAGTCTTGAACCCCAGATTCCTTGGGGGCTGAGATCACACCTAGATAATCTGAGCTGGAATAGAAATGAGGAGCTGACCTTTGAGGAAAGAAAAATAGCTGCTTAAGGGTAAACCACAAATGTCCTCTACACTGGTTCACATTCTTCCCGGGGAATGTTTCCACTCTTGCAGGAGACAAAGCCTTAAGACAAGAGTCTTAAAAGGCTCTTGTACCATGGAGTTTCCTGTGTTCTACTGGGGAAGCCTTGGGGATGGCGCTGTTTCTTCACCCCCCAAGCCACCAGCCCTGGTGTGTGCCCAGGACACGCATCCTCCTTGCCAACATAAGCAAATATATGACACGATTGCTCTGCATGGAAACCTCTACCAGAAAACCAGCGTGTTGACATGATTGATATCCACATAATTATCCACATTAGTACATGAGACGGATATGCACAGGATTATCTACCTCAATACCTAAAGTGACTGATACCTGTGTGATTATCTGCCATGAAGACACGCCCTCCCCTGCTTCTAATGCAATTACCTTTGTCCCGATACATGGAATCGATGCCCACGTGATGACCTGCTTCAGATACAGCCATGATTGATGCCCATGCAATTATCTCACACAATGATATGCCACTGATTGATGCCCATGTGATTATCTGCTAAGATGATACCCGTGCAAATGAAAATTGGCAAAACCTGCCAGCTCTAATAGCCCTCACCAGCAAGCCAAAACCAATGGCTAAGACTTACGGAAGTTTCCTCTCTAAAAATAAAAAAGCCACTCATCCACTATTAAGTGTACGTTTGTATGTGTGTATGAGAGAAAGATCCATCTTCTTGTGGTGCTTAAAGCAAAACTTGGACTAGGACTACAAAAATTAAATAAAATAAATGTCAAAGTCCTTCCCAGCTCTAAAATTCTCAGATTCTCAGGGTCTAACGATAACTGAAAAAGTGTTGGTGATTTTGCAAAGTAGCAAAATATTTCTTCCACCACCACTTTGTGCTATAATTCATGGATTCTTTGTGCCCTTTAGTGAACATGTAAGGAAACCAGCAGCAGGGAATTACTGATGCAGATAACCATCTACAGCCAAAGCTGGGGCGCCGACATGGAAATCAGCAAGGCCACATTTCCAATTCGAGAACGCGTGCCAGAATTACAGACAAGGCCACGCTCAGCTTTACCTCCCAGCCTCCATTGCTCTTCGTAAAAAAGAAACAGCCTAAGTCATAGCATGTTTGGTCATTTATCTTGTTCCCTTTCCCCAATTCGCCGTTCTGACTTTCGAGAAAGGCATGTAATATCCCCATAGAATGTGATGATTTTCTTTGTTATTGTCAAAAAATGCTAATCCATGAAGAGAACCTTCCTGGGTAATGTTAATTCAGCTGCCTGTTTTATAATAGGATTATGTTTTCCAGGATTTAAAAATCCCACTTGTTAGCTACCAAATAGACTTCTACAACAGCTATAAAATCTAATTTAATCCCTACTGGCATGAACGAAAGAGCTGAGGTACAATTTGTGTCTAACTCCACTTAACGCCCTACAACCTCCAATAAATATGTAACATTGCTTTTGAAGTTATAAAAGGAAACTGTTCAGTGGGATAACGGGAGTCTCGTGGGTCCAATCATGCGATATCTCTAAGGCAGAACAAATGTTGTTTACATATGGTGAGGATTATGGGGAAAGTTTATTTAAACAGATTAATCCATGTTTACATGTATTAATGCTCCCTTTTCCATCATGCAAATTCAAGTTAAAATGATCTTCATTTCTTTCATTTGAAAATAATTATAGGGAGGGAGTCAACTACTCGGTCTCTTACCATTTAGTTTAAGACCCTAATTAGGTTAGAATAAATTTCAGAACACTGTACTAAACTCAAGGTAGAAGACTAATACTGTGTTTCAGTTTACAAAGGTGGAGGGCATTTTCTGGAGGATAAGTGAAGATAAGAGAAAGAGAGGGGACCCAGAAATGATCCTGTGGGCCAGAGAGAGTAGTGAGCAGATTCCCTTTTGTCTTTGGCTGTTCACTCTCCTATCATCCTCTCTTCACAAGTGCAGTAGATTCGGCATTAAAGGGCCTTCTGGGAATGTAAAATTCAAGGGCAGTGAAACGGAGACATATTTCTTCTCCTGCCCCTGCCCAGCCCCTCCTCCTTCAGACAGGTGACTATCGGGAAGCTTATGGTAGGCCAGATGGGACCAGAGATGCGCTGGCAAATATTGTTTCAAGATGAAGGAGAGGAAAACAAGGAGGCTGACATGTAACATATCAAAGACTATCCAGGCACCGGGAAGTTGAACATGCATCTCAGGGCAACCCAACCTCTTTAAAGATGCAAATTGCAGTCAAACACAGAAAACAGTAGGGTTCTGTTTATCCTTTCACAAAGGGTGCAAACTGCTAATCAGGCTCCATTGCTGGGCTGGCCACTTTGTTTATCAATAAACAGGAAGACAGTTAGACTGTAATTTCCTTGCCTAGCACTGGTAGCCAAAAGGAAATGCTGGCAGCTTCGTAGTACTGAGTTCCAGTTGCATCAAAACCCAATTATTACTATAATAATGTATGGGTGTTTGCAAGTTGCACAGGCGTGCTACACATGTCCCCAGAATCATGTGAAACATATTGGCAGAGAACAAGCTTGGTGATACACGGACTAAGGGGAGCTGTCAAAATAGGCCGGTCCTCCAAGGGCTCAGCTGCGGAGTGCTGTTTAAAAACACACACACGCTGGAGTTAACGTGGCAGATATGGAAGTCTTCTACATGTAAGACAACACAACAAAAACACGGTTTGACAAATATCAAACAACACATAAGCTCTCAAATGGGAAATTGGATTGGAATATGCTATAATTGCCACTACAAGCTCTGTTACCACAGAACAGCGCACCCTTTTAAAGAGATGTTCAAAGTTACCTTCATGTCGGTGGAGCTCCCTGCCTAAGATACTGTAAAATCCCAAATCTAAAATATAGGGCAAGATCTCAAATCTAACATGCAATAAAATTTAATCACACATGTGTTTAGGCATTCAAACTGCCTAAATCACAACCTTAGATGTTTGCTTCATGTTGTCTGTATAGATGCTCTATAAGAAATTAAGAGGGCACCTCCCTGGTGGTCCAGTGATTAAGAATCCGCCTCACGATGCAGGGGATGTGGGTTCAGTCCCTGGTCTGGGAACTAAGATCCTACATTCTGTGGAGCTACTACTGAGCCCAAGCACTCTAACTCGAGAGTTCATGCACCACAGTGAAAGATCCCGCGTGATGCAATGAAGACCCCACGTGCCGCAACTAAGATCAGATGCGCTCGTCTTAAAGGAAGAAGGAAATAACTTAAGATACACTTAATTAAATAAAGAAAGAAATTAAGATACACTCCAAGGTTCACATAGCTTGCAAGACAGGGCATGTCAAATATAAAGTACAAAGGAACTATAAGTCCTGTAACAATGCTTCTACTGATGTTGAAATACTAATGATACATGGGTTAATAACAGTTAATATTCTACTGATCACGTGTAACTCACTTGTTCATCAAATGTTTGCTGAGCTCTCTGGTAAGCTGGGGGAGGGGATGCAGTGACACCCTCTTCACAATGCTGACAGGGAAGCCCACACGGGATATGTCATTACATTAAGGGGTGATGGCTATTATAACAGGGTGTGTGAGCCACTCACTCTTATATGCACCCAAGCAGTCTTCTCTGCTATGCCTGGCTCTCCAGGGTGCCAACCCACAGCTACCTACCTTGGCAACTTGAGGTAGGGAACTGTGACTCGATTCTGTCAGGGCAATACTTGTGAAAATGTTGCAGGTTCCCTGTGGCTCTGTTCATAACTCTCATTAGCAAGTATAGTGACCAAAAGTGCATCACAGGGTATGAACTGACTGGCCTCCTCACTCCTTAGCTGTGTGCCTTTGGCTAAGTTTGTTAACCTCTCTGTATTTCACTATCCTTGTAAGTCAATGGGGACAATAACACCTCTTTCACAGAGTTTCTGAGAGCATGAAATAAGTTACTCCATGCAAAGCAGTTAGGAATAGTGCTGGCACACAAAAAATACTACATACTCAGTGCATGCATCCTCAATCGCTAAGTCACACCCGACTTTTGCAACCCCAAGGACTGTAGCCCGCCAGGCTCCTCTGTCCATGGGATTCTCCAGGCAAGAACACCGGAGAGTGGGTTGCCATTTCCGCCTCCAGGGGATCTTCCCAACCTAGGGATTGAACCCACGTCTCCTGCATCTCCTGCATTGGCATGTGGATTCTTTTGCCACCAAACCACATGGAAAGTCCATATGTACTCAGTAAATGTTCTCTTTCTCTGGGCTGTGCTCAGATGCTCAGTTATGTCCAGTTCTTTGCGACCCCATGGACTGTAGCCTGCCAGGTTCCTCTGTCCATGGGATTCTCCCGGCAAGAATACTGGCGTGGGTTACCATAGACTTCTCCAGGGGATCTTCCCGAGCCAGGGATCGAACCGGTGCCTCTTACATCTTCTGCACTGGCAGGCAGACTCGTTACCATTAGCGCCACTCTTTCTCTAATACTGTTCTAAAGCCATCTTCAGCACCTTGGTCAGCTCCAAGAGGCCTGGTCTTCCTTGTTAGAGCAGAGCTGGAAACAATGATTGCGGTGAACTGCCTTTAGGCCCAGGAATGGCCAAAGTTGAAAGTATGTATGCAGTATGTCTCCAGCGGAGATATGGAAAAACCCGGTCATGGCTCAGTCCAGAGAGGCGTGACTGGTCTGACCAGAGGCAGTTCTTGATCTGGTTCCCCCTAACCTTCTCATGACTCCAAACTTGGGTTCTTCATACCCACTTCAAGCTCCCTGTGCTCTCAGAGGCTATTTGGAATACTCTTTTTTTTTTTTTTTTTTTTTGCATTTATTGACTCTGTCTACTTTGCCTTCTCTCAAGCATTTGTCCATCCACAACTCTAGGGAAGAGAAGGTCTTGACACCCCCTATGCCCTGGCACCTGCACCAGATGGGTCAGACCATCAGCCTTCCCCTGCTGCTAGGGAAGGGGGGTTAGATGGTATGGATAAAAGGCTTAGCAGAACAGCCTCTTGGTGCTCAACCCTAGCTTCACTCATCTATGACGTGCTGGGAAAGCTTGAGGAGTCCAACAGAAGCCCATGTTGATTTCAGGCCAGCCTCCTGGCTCATCTTCCTCTCTTGACTTTTTGCTCTTCTGACCAATGTCTAGGGAGTTCTTTATGGCCCTGTTATCTGGAGCCAATTAATACTTTGCCCAAGAATATGCTGCTGTTTAGACTAGATCTGGCTGAGAATTCAGACTCAAGTGCTAAATTTTGGAGGTTAATTTTTCACCAGTGAATGGGGAGTCCAGTCACATCAATGGGAAAAAACTGCAAAAACATATCTGAAACAGACAGCATATCTTCAGTAGAAGGCATCCTTGAGTTAATTCATGACTTGACATTTGCTCCTGACTAATCCATACTTTCCTTTTTTTCTCCCTTTAAAACACCATCTTTCCTAAGCTACAGAGCAGGTATAGAATAAGAATGAATCTATGACCACCCTGGGAAGCTCTAATGTACTTATATCTGGCAAAAAGTAGGATATTATTTCTTTTTAGAATTTTTACTGAAGTACAGTTGATTTACAACATGGTATTAATTTCTGCTGTGTAGCAAAGTTACTCAGTTAAACACATACATACTCTTTTTCATATTCTTTCCCATTCTAGTGCCTAACAGGATACCGAATATAGCTCCCTGGGTTATACAGTTGTTGTTGTTTAGTTGTATCTGACTCTTTGCGATCCCATGGACTGTAGCCCATCAGGCTCCTCTGTCCATGGGATTTCCCAGGCAAGAAAACCAGAATGGGTTGCCATTTCCTTCTCCAGGGGATCTTCCAGACACAGGGATCATCCCAAGTCTTCTGCACTGGCAGGCAGAATTCTTTACTGCTGGGCCCCCGGGGAAGAGCCATGCTAAACAGTAGGACCTTGTTATTCATCCATCCTATATATACTGGTTTGCACCTGTTAATCCAGGCTCCCAATCCTCCCCTCCCCCGCCCGCTCCTCCCTGGCTCTCTATGCCTGTGAGTCTCTTGGTGTTTCATAGGTATGTTCATTTCTGTCATTTTAGATTCCACACATGAGTGATATCATATGGTATTTGCCTGCCTTTCTGACTTACTTTCCAAAGACAAGATAATCTCTAGGTCTACCCATGTTGCTGCAAATGGCATTATTTCATTCTTTTTTATGACTAATATTTCATCATATATATATATTTGGAATCAGTCCATTGTTTCATGTCTGGTTCTAACTGTTGCTTCTTGACCTGCATACAGATTTCTCAGGAGGCTGGTAAGGTGGTCTGGTATCCCCATCTCTAAGAATTTTTCACGGTTTGTTATGATCCACACAGTCAAACACTTTAGAGTAGTCAGTGAAGCAGAAGTAGATGTTTTTCTCAAATTCTCTTGCTTTTTCTACAATCCAACAGATGTTGGCAATTTGATCTCTAGTTCCTCTGCCTTTTCTAAATCCAGCTTGAACATCTGGAAGTTCTCAGTTCACATACAGTTGAAGCCCAGCTTGGATAATTTTGAGCATTACTTTGCTAGTTTTCTGAGGAACCTCCACATTCTTCTCCATAGTGACTGCAACAACTTACTTTCCCACCAACAGTGTAAGAGAGTTCCCTTTTCTCCATACCTTCTTCAGCATTTATTATTTGTAAACTTTTTAATGGTGGCCATTCTGACTGGTGTGAGGTGGTACCTCATTGTAGGTTTTATTTGCATTTCTCTAAAAAGTAACAATGATGAGCACCTTTTCATTTGCCTATTGGCCATCTGTATGTATGTCTTCTTTGGAGAAATGTCCATTTAGGTCTTCTGCCCATTTTTCGATTGGGTTGTTTGTTATTGAGTGATTTGAGCTCTTTGTATATTTTGGAAATTAAGCTGTTGTCGGTTGCATCACTTGCAAATATTTTCTCCCAGTCGGTAGGTTGTCTTTTTGCTTTGTTTACAGTTTCTTTTGCTGTACAGAAGCCTGTAAGTTTGACTAGGTTTCATTTGTTAACTTTTTATCTTATTTCTATTGCTTTGGGAGACTGACCTAAGAAAACATTGGTACAATTTATGTCAGAGGATATTTTGCCTATGTTCTCTTCTAGGAGTTTTATGGTATCATGTCTTATACTTAAGTCCTTAAGCCATTTTGAGCTTATTCTTGTGTATGGTGTGAGGGTGTGTAATTATTTCACCGATTTACAGTCAGCTGTCCAACTTTTCCAACACTGCTTGCTGAAGAGACTGTCTTTTCTCTTTGTATGTTCTTGCCTACTTTGTCAATGATTAATTGTCCATAGGTGTATAGGGATATTATTTCTTGTCTCTCTAAATCAGAATTTTAAATTCTGCCTTAAAATATACCCACTAATTCATTATTGAAAACATAGTGCTATTTAATACTTTGATATGACCTGCTATTGTTGTTCAACTGCCCAGTTATGTCCAATTCTTTGCAACCCCTTGGACTGCAGCACGCCAGGCTTCTTTGTCCCTCACCATCTCCCAGAGTTTGCCCAAGTTCATGTTCATTGCATCGATGATGCCATTTAACCATCTCATCCTCAATGCCCTCTTCTCCTTCTGTCTGTCCTCAATCTTTCCCAGCATCAGGGACTTTTCCAATGAGTCAGCTGTTTGTATCAAATGACCAAAACACGGGAGTTGCAGCTTCAGCATCAGTCCTTCCAACGAGCATCCAGGTGATATGACCTATGGCCACTTAAATAAGAAAACTTGAACAAAACACTGTTCTTTGAAATCAAGCACTTGCACTGAAAGATTTCCAGCTGTGTCTGCTTTCCAGCTGTGTCCCCGTATTCTGGTGGTGGCTACATATGCTTGGTTCTTTGGTCACTGAAATTTAGCAAACTGAAACATTGTGGGCTTATTTTGTGAAACTCACCTGTGGTCCCCTGATTAAAAAGAACAGACTTTAACTGATAACCAAAGTTGGAATAAATAAGTCAACTGGTTTTCACTCTAGTCTCCAAGCTATTTCTTACTTCATTTCAGAGGAAATGGCTACAGTTCCCACTTTGATCAAGGTAAGTTTTTAAGCTAAGTTCTTCTTTCAACTTTAATTTTAGACCTGGGCTTTCCACAGTCAGGTCTATCATGTTATAGATACTCCATCTTACTTAATTGGATTCTTATAAATTGCTGGAAAAGATATAACCGGCAACTTGAAGCCTGTATCTCTTTGTATAAAGAGATTTTGCTGAGCTTATGAAATGGCAATTGCTGACTATTATGACTGTAATAAAGGTATTTGAATCCTTGCATTAAGAAGATGCCCAGTTTGAAGAATAAAACAATGGGGGTAAGGGGAGGGGAGTTTTTGTTGTTGCTGTTTTACCAATTACTCCACAAAAGGGAAAGACTATTTAAGGGTACAAAGAGATTAATAAAAGACTGGAAATATTTGACTGCTTTTATGAAAACTTGGATTGGTTTTCATATCAGAACCTTTAAGGATCAAAAAGACCTTGCAGAGTTCCTAAGCACATTTCATCTCTCCATACTGTTCCCAAAAGACTCACAGACACCAAAATTCCTATTGAAGAATCTCCCAAGCTCTCAAGTCTTTTAATAAAAGCAAGGTCCCTGGGAGAGGAACCTTCCCATCCTAATTTCACTCCCCTATTGAAGAGGCGTTGGCTCCCCACGCCTTGTATACATTGAATCATTCACTGAATGTCAGTTAGCTTTCTCCCTGTTGGGACAACACACCTCCTCGCTACTCTACTATTTTATTTCAACCAAAGTGAAAGCATTGGAGTATTTAAAATTTAACCCAGTAGATTTGTGTATGCATATAGTAAGTGTAAATGGGGGCTTAGTGTCTATGTACCTATGTGTGAGAGCACACACACTTGCAAAAAAGGGAGCCAAATGAGAGAGTACAAATTAGAATACATAAGCGCAGGGAAGAAAAAAAAGGCTAGGGGAAAGAAAGCAATTAAAAGTTCTACAGAGGAACTCAAGGGTTAACTGATTTAACATGAAGAGTGTCAGGAACTCATATTTATATTACTTGAAGATTAAAGATAAGTCAACAACTTTGATTGATATTTGATATTGATATTTGCGTTTTGTTTTTGTTTTTTATGGCCAGGCGGCATGTGAGATCTTAGTTCCCCGACCAGGGATGGAACCTGTACCCCTTGCAGTGGAAGGGCAGAGTCTTAACTGTTGGACTCCCAGGGAAGTCCAACATTTTGTGTTTCTTAATGAGGAACTCATGACTGCTTCCCTGTCTGCCCACAGTGCAGGAGACCCAGATTCAACCCCTGGATTGGGAAGACCCCCTGGAGAAGGAAATGGCAACCCACTCCAGTATTCTTGTCCAGAAAATCCCATGGATGGAGGAGTCTGGTGGGCTACAGTCCACAGGGTTGCAAAGATTCAGACACGACTGAGTGACTAACACTTTCACTTTTCACACTTGCAAATGGGCTTCCCTGGTGGCCCAGAGATAAAGAATTCACCTGCAGTGCCGGAGATGCAGTCCATGGGGTCACGAAGAGTCGGACACAACTGCAGAGACCCAGCACGCACGCACACTTGCAAATGCGATGACTCCGGGGTTCTGCAGAGTCTGACAGGTGTGAGTCCTGTATAGTCCGTATACAGGCATATAGTCTGACAGGACCATAGGAGTCCTGGTGAGACTCCTCTGTAATGCTTTTAATCGCCTTTTTTTTTCCCAAACTTTTTTTTCTTCCCTGAGCTTATGTATTCTAATTTGAGCTCTCTCATTGGCTCCCTTTTGTGCAAGTGTGTGTGCTCTCACACATAGGTACATAGACACCAAGCCCCCAGAGTACTTAGAAAGTGGTTTATTGTGGGGAACAAAGTCGTACTCCCCTTATCTCCATGGTGTTATTTCCAACTGTCTCTCTACAACCACAGTCCTTCAGGCCTTACAGAGGTCCTGTATCCAGGATGGATGGAGGGAGCTGAAGCAATCAAATAACGTGGCCTAGGGCTTCCCTGGTGGTCCAGTGGTAAAGAATCCACCTGCCAGTGCTGGGGACGTGGGTTCAACCCCGGATCCTAGAGGAGACCCAAGCCGCAGAACCACTAAGCCCGTGCACCACAGCTACTAAGACCTTGCTTCCTAGAGCTCGTGCTCTGCAACAAGAGAAGCCACCGCAACAAGAAGGCCGAGCTTCGCGACTAAGGAGCAGCCCCTGATCACTGCAACTGCAGAAAGCCTTGCACAGCAACCAAGACCCAGCCCAGCCGGTGAGAAATAAGTCTTTAGAACAAACAGGAGCAACAAAGAACATGGCCCCGGGCGGGGGCAGTGATCTTCCGGGGTTTCTGCAGTCTGATGGTTACTTAGGAGGCAAATAGCTTCCCCTTGCTTTTCACAATCAAGATAGCCCTCCTGGCAGCCCAAGGGGCTCTACGTGCAGAGTGGAAGGGAAGGGAGTGCTTCTCCAACCCCTCACTGACCAGGGGCTCCCCTCGACAGCTAAGGGCACCCCTCCTCCAACACCCCAGCCCCAGCTGGGGCTGTCCTCCTGGTCTGTTTCCCATAACAGAATGGCACTGTGCACCAGCCCCCAGCCCCTTGCTTCCTTGCTCTGAGCTGCTGGGGGGCAGTGGAGTGGGGGAGAAAGGTTTTCGGAGTAGACCACCTTCCTCCACCCTTCTCTTACTCCTTTCTGTCAAGGACCCAGCACAGAGATGCAAAGTGAAAATCTACTGCTTAGCTGCTTGTGAAAGATAATTTTCTCTTTGTTTTCCTGAGGAAAAAAAAAAAAAAAATAAGTAAGATCTTTCTAATATAGCTGTTTCAAGCCCCCTAGTGTTAAGAAATCTGTGAAGGAGCTTGAAAGAAAAAGTGGCTATTTTGCTGTCCCTAGAGTCTTTTCTTTGTCTACCATAGTGGAGAGAGAGGCAAAAAAAAGCAAAACTGGCGAACTCTGCAACGTTTAGAGCAAAAACTTACCTGTGCCAAAACATTACCCTGTGAGAGTCAGGAATCTAGAGGACCAACCAATACCAGTAACCCTCGACACTCTAAGCAAGCATCAGTGACTTGAGTTAATGCATCAGACTCCTGGCCAGTGTTGCAGCTAAGACAACTGCTCTGAGGTATTTATCAACCACTCATTCAACACATTATGTGCCACGCACTGTCTTAAGCACTTTACAAGTTCCCACCCACTTAATATAATTCTGTGGGGGTAGATACTACTGTTACCATTATTGCCTTCATTTTACAGACGAGGACACTGAGGCACAGAGAGATGGGCTAATTTGTCCAAGGTCACACTGTTAGGACAAGCTCATGTCAGACTCCAGACACCAGAATCCAACAGTCTGGCTCCATAGTCTGTTCTTGACCATCAAATTACTTGAAAGAGACACCTTAAGGAATATGCTAAATATCCATTCTCTTAAGTCTTCTATGCTTTATTATTTTAAAAATGACATCGAAACTTCTTCTTTAGAAAAGCAATATTTTAGCACTTGCAACTTTGCAAAATGCTTTTCGACAGCTGGCCCTGTGGTGGGTAGTACAGGATTCATTATTACCAATCTCATGGGACAGATAAAGAAACAGAGCCTCAGAGATTACAGGACTCAAGTTCCCTGGATAAATAGTATTGAAATTGGGACCATCAAGTGGGTCATCTGTTGTCAAGCCCTCTACCCTTTCCACTGAACTGGGTTGTTTGTCTCAAATCAAGTTGCCTGTGAGTGACAGCCCAGATTTCACTAGCTCTGGCATAGAAAAGCCTTCCTCAAGTCACATCTCAGCTCCTCCTTTGGCTTCCTGAAGGATCCATGTAAGACCCTCATGATCCTACTCTCCAAACATACTCCTGCTCTTTACAAATCAAATTAGGAAAAAATCAGACTGTACGTAAGTCGCTTCTGTCCTTCACAGGGGAACTTCCTCTCAGAAACTCCTGGAGGATGTCCTCACCGAATCGTACTCAGATATAAAAAGTCAGAAAACAGGATATCCAACCCAGCTGAGAGGAGAAGGCAATTCCCAGGGTCGGGGAAGGGTGAGTTTGGAATTGCAACTGTGCTACAGGCCTGAAGGACAGCTACTTCAGGCTTGAGGGGATCAGAAGAGGAGAGAGTTCTCCAAGAAGATGAAACTGAAAAAATACCAGATGCTTTTAAACATATTAAGAGGAGATTCAGACAATTAGGAGGAGGTGGACTTTGAATTAGGGACAACTGAATAGAAAAATAAACCAGGGGGAAAAAAGATAACTATGAACTCCAGGGAAAACAACAGGCTGGCAGAAAAGGAAAGGTGATCAGTTTATTACTATGTAACTCAATTCTGATACTTTTTACACTGAACACCAATCTCATCAAAGTTACATATGACTGTATTAGGACAAGTGAAGGATGAGAAAGGTTCATATGAAATGGGGACAGGTAGTGGGGTGAGAAATAACTCCCATAGCACAGGGTCAATATCATGCCTGAAATTGAAAAAATAATTCAAAAAGTATATTATTTAGAGACATGGGAACTTGCAACTCTCTTTGTTCTCTTCCTGCTTGCCATGGTGACTGGTTGAGTGGGTACTCAATATTTACTGAGTATTTCAATTTACACATTGAAACATTAAAAAAATTTAAATATTTACTCAGCTAAAATAGCAGCCCAGGAGCCCTGCCTCCATCTATTTCACTCCTACTTTCTTGGCCTCACCCAGCGTCATGGAGATTCACCAGAAATCTGTGCATTACTTGACTTCTTTTCACTGTGTCCCAGCAAGCAGTGGCTTAGACAGCCTTGTATCTCCTCATGTATTTAAGAAGGAAAAGGAGAAGATAAGAGGGGAGTGGAGATGGTCTTTTCATCATCCATGCTTGGGAAGGTGAACTGGTAGGCCATCCCTGACATGAAGGAGCTGCTTAAACACAAATTGGATTAACAGGACAGGATTAGAGACTGCTAGAAGGTATTATATACTTATAAACTGCTCTGCTGAAGTGCCTCTTGTTTTCATTACAAGCCCACACTCCACAGAACCAGTCAAATGAAATATGGAATTGGTCAATTACTAAAAAAAAGAAATAAAATGAAAAATATAAAATGAAGTGACTAAGCTTTAATAATGCCAAGAAAGTTGAATTAGGCAATAAGAGTTCAGTTTAGCAAAACCATAACTAGATCATTTGAAAGAATTTTAACATGGTAAGAAGTAAACATTAAAATGGTCTCTATCTCCTCCATCAAGAGGAATAATATTCAACAAGAAATATGATTAAAAGGTGACTTCAAGAAAGGAAAAAGAATAAGAGCTACATGAGAAGTTTCAGACTTACTGGACTTTTCAAATGAATTTAAGTTATCAGGTCTAAAATGCACTAAAATCCTAAAACACTGGAAGAATTTGCAGGTGTGAATATGATGTTTCTGTTGGTAATCTTTGAGAAACTGCAGAATATACAAAGGTGACAAAAGATAAAGAGAAGCCAAGGTACTAACTTTCAGAGAAAGGAGGAAAAGGTTATGTAATATGAGCTATGTAATATGCCAACAAGTGAACTTCAGGCTGATTCCTGACAAAAATTCAGGAGGTTCAAATCTTGGTTCTGCTATTTAATGGCACTGCGTCCCTGGACCCTGGACAAAACTTTGATATAAGGAGTAAACAAGATAATTAAGGTATTTATTATAACACCTCTTACATTCTCAGTACATGGGAGCTATTAACATTTTTGTATCTCCAGCACTTCAAAGTGAAGGAGGTAACAACGCGGTAGTACTGACAGGGGGCGGTAGTACTGACAGGGGTTCTTCAAGGTCAAGTCTCATCTACTTAAACTCATTTTTCTGGAGAGATGGGGATACAGGGAGAGAGAGGGCATTGCTAGACCGTGTAGATCAGAAAGGAATCTTGATCTTGAAACGCACTAGGTAAAAATCTCTCATCTATTCTTGTGAAAAGACTGGATTTTACAAGTTAGGGGACTGAATAACCGTATTCACAGAACTGATTCATGACCCTGACCGCTCCACGGTTCAGCTTCCTTATACGTGCTGTGCTTAGTCACTCGGTCATATCCAACTCTTTGCGACCCCATGGACTGTAGCCCACCAGGCTCCTCTGTTCATGGGATTTCCCAGGCAAGGATACTAGAGTGGGTTGCCATTCTCTTCTCGAGGGGATCTTCCCAACCCAGGGATCTAATCTGAGTCTTCCGGTCTCCTGCATTGCAGGTAGATTCTTTACCCGCTGAGCCATTAAGGAAGTCCACCTTATCTGTATATGGAGTATAATGATACTAACTCATTGGGATGTTATGCAAATTAAAACCTTTAGAACAGTGCTTAGCATTTAGTCACCACTATATAAATGTTTGTTAAGGGGAGTTCCCTGGTGGCCCAGTGGTTAAGGCCCTGCACTTCCAATGCAGGGGGTATGGGTTCAATCCCTGGTCAGGGAAATAAGAGTCCACATGCTGCCTGGTGTGGCCAAAAAAAAAAAAAACAAAACTTTGTTAAATAAACTTGAACAGAAGTTTCTAGCGGCATGCTTGCATAGCACTTGGCTCCAACCTCTTCAACATCTCTATCAGAAACTTGTCAAATTTTTGTACAGTGTGCTGGTCAAGTTCTCAGATAACATAAATGTTGGACAAGGAAATCAAAACCCAAAAAGACATTGACAGACTGGGGCTATGAAATGAAATGTATGAGAAAAAATTAAGTCCTGGGTAGAAATTTTAAGAAAAAAAAATGTGTTTTACACGTACTGGCCTGGCTTGCCAGAACTCTCTGTGGACAAGAAAAGGAAATTTGGTTGACTCCTATTCAGCCTGTGTTCATCAGTGTGTCTGGCAGTTAACGCAGATTTTAGGTGCACTGAGAACTGCTGTGTTCTGACTGTCTGGACATCTTCACCAAGGCAGTGGGCACAGCTTGCCCGTCCTAAGCTCTTCTCCCGCCACCCCTCCTTAGGTTCCTCCTCAGTAGTGGCTCCAGGTATTAGGATGCACTTCAGAACACAGATTAACAGTAAGCAAACATGATGCAGGAATGAACTATATTTCCAACTCATCTGGGTAGCTGGAAACATCCTTGGGTGGGAGAGGGAAGATAGCCTCAAGGCTTGTGAAGAAATATAATTGGAAGTTTATCAGAGCACCGAATGGCTCACTGGGCTACACGCTAAAATAAATTCCCCTCTAATCATGATTACTACAGGATTTATCTAATCTATTTCCTATAGGAAATCAAACTACTTGAGGGCATTTTATCAAACTTATTCCTTGCTATAATCCCTGTCCCTGACAAAAGAAGATTTTTGTCATCCCACAGTACAGATAAGAAATTGAGGCAAAGAAGTAGAGTGAATTGCCCTGGGTCACAAAGAACTAGAATTAGTTTAGTATCTAATCTTAGAGTGCGCTATGTGAGTTTTGGAAGGGAGAATACTGGAATCATATTACATCCTTCAAGAAAAGCCCTATTTACCTTAATCTGTGGGAGAAAGAAGATTAATTGTATTTTCTCTGGTGCATGCCAAAGATGTTGGGTAGACACTTTTAGATTCCATGTTTATTCTAATCCTTTACGATATACTTGTAAAGCCTTGGTTTCACCATTAGAAAGATGCTGGAAACTAACTTAAAAAAAAAAATAAGGCCACTATTTGCTAGAATCTCTAGGGAAAGCAGTTAATCAAGAAAGTTGTACAGGACAAGCATGCTATTTTAGATCACCAAGGAAAAGAAACTATCCACATAGAAAAAACTTCAGATGGCCAGCTCCTCTGTGCCTCCAGCCCCACAGTCTATTCCCAACCCAGCATCACTGTCTAGGGACTGGACAGAGGAAGGTTGAGGGAAAACATGTTTTTAATTTAAAAAGTTCCATGCCAACATCAGTTATTATAATGATTTATGTATTTTACCCAATTATTTGAACAAATCTGTGTTCATTATAAAAACCTAGAAAATGAAGATAAGCAAACCAAAATTAAACAAAAAGTATTCATCATGTTACCAGCCAGCAAAAACCTTTTGTATCTGTTTACAAACTGGGTATTTTTTAAGATGCATTTCTCTGATCAGGCCATGAGAAAATCAGCTAGAAGCAGCAAGTTTGAAGTTCTGTGTGTAGTTGCCCTTTAAGTATGGAGGGAAAACAGTGACTTGTCCATTGAAGACTATTTGTTATTGGCACTTGTCCCGGAAGAGATAAGGTCACTCACTACACTGTATACCTAGCAGTAAAAAGAAATAAATTCCTAATTTCATCTTATTGATCTGAAAATTTCATACGACAAGTCTAGGATTAACTGATTTACTTAAACCAGCAAACATCACAGCCAAAACAGATTGGGAATCTAATTCTCTTTCTTTTCAAGCATATATCTCTTTATCTATACACACACACATAATCATATATGCTGAAGATCACAGTTTTAAATATATTTTGGCTGGATTCCTCCTGTCTCTTGGAGAAAAGAACCATATACATTCAGAACCCACACAAGGACTGGTCAAGAATATAATGCGTGCTGATATACTGTGCTTAGTTGCTTAGTCCTGTCCGACTCTTTGCAACCTCAAAGACTGTAGCCCACCAGGCTCCTCTGTCCATGGGATTCTCCAGCCAAGAATACAGGAGTGGATTGCCATTTCCTTCTCCAGGGGATATTCCTGACCCAGGGATCAAACCTGGGTCTTCTGCATTGCAGGTGGATTCTTTACCGTCTGAGCCACCAGGGAAGCCCATGAATATATTAGTAATCAGTAAACGATGAATATGGTAGACTCTTTCCAAATAGTGAGCGATGCTACCGAATTTCAATGCATTTCTTTGTCCCACCATAAGGAAAAACCATGCCGTACCTTTTTGTTCACAGCCACACCATCCTCACAGTCAAGCACCGCACAGTCTACATTCAGGGAGGGAATCTTGTTTATCTTCTTTTCATCATTGCCAGGTACATAGAGCACGGCCCTCCGGGGGATGTATTTCTGGCTGGGTGAGGAACTGCACCCAAGCCTGGACACGTCAGCTGCCAGGGACGCTTTCCTGCGGGAGACATAATTCGAGTTAGTCCAGAATAGAATTTACTTACAGACTTACTGAATTTACTTACAGACTTACAGAACTTACTGAAAGACATTATTTAAATGCAAAATTAAAAGAGAAAACATGGATAATTTTTTAGAATTACTGCAGAACATAATCACACATAACGACTAGGAAAATAATAACAGAAATAATCAAGAAACAGAATGTCATTTTGGCTGAGGTCTAAAAAATATACAACACAGTTTACTGTTTACTGACACAACCTTCTGAGAAAAGGAGGAGAGTGTACCTATCTCTTGTTGGAAAAACCCTTCCAGCATTAATATACTGTCCAGGCAGCATCCATGGAGAAAAAGTAAGGAAATTTTTATCCAAAAGCTCACAAAGAGCAAAACTACAATTATATGAAAGTAAAAAGTAGAAAATAAACAATCTAGGGACCTCCCTGGTAGTCCAGGGGCTAAGACTCCACAGTCCCAATGCATGGGGCCCGGGTTCGATCCCTTGTCAGGGAACTAGATCCCACATACTGCAACTAGAATAATCCCACAGGCCACGCAAAGATTGAAAATCCCAAGAGCAGCAAGCAAGACCTGGAGCTGCCAAAATAAATAAATATTTTTAAAAAGGAAAAAGAAAGTAAAACATACATGTAAGCAAAATCTATGGCTCTCTCCCTGATGGTGAATCTTTTTAAGTTGACAAATAAGTGACTCGCATTCAATTTTAACAACAGACAAAGAGGAATGGCTATTTCTTAAGTCAGTAGAAAGGTGAATAGGGAAAGACCATGACTATTAACAGCTCTATAATTATGGGCAACTTGACGGCTGAAAACTTCAGATTCTTCATGTGTAAAAATAACACTCACGTTGCAGTTTGTTGAGAAAATTCAGTGAAGGGAAATAATGTACCAGAAGCGATCAGCTAGAGCCTGGGGGTTACCAGCTTCATGTGGTTGTGGGTGTGGTAGGCATGGCAGCCTCTGCTGCCGCTCTTCCTGGGGAAACTCCAGCCCCAGCAGCCTGTCTGCTTGGAGACCCTGCTCTCTCCTCACTTCTCCTACTGGACCAAGTTTAGCCTCCTACGGAAATGAGAGGCGTTGGCCAAAGCTCCGATAGCTCACCGCAGCCCTCACCCCTAACTTTGGTTTGGTCCTGTGGACAAACCATGTTTTAGCCCATAATATACAGCAAGAAAAGATGAAATCAGCTTTCACCAAGACCGGTTAGATCATTTGAGGGACCCTGTGTAAAGGGCTTTCCTGGTGGCTCAGTGGTAAAGAATCCACCTGCCAATGCAGAAGACACGGGTCAGGATGATCCCCTGGAGAAGGAAACAGCAACCCACTTCAGTATTCTCGCCTGGGAAATCCCATGGACAGAGGAGACTAGTGGGCTACAGTCCATAGGGTCGCAAAAGCAACCAAACAACAAGAATCCTGTGTAAAATGAAAATGCAGAGCCCTTGTTCAAAATGTATGTGGAATTCCAAGATGGAAAGAGAAGAACATCACACGAAGCACCAGACCCTTCTAAGCACAGGGCCTCTGTGACCATGAAACTTTACATACCCATGAAACTAGCCCTGCCCATGAGAGGTGGAGTTATACATCATGAAAACCTCGGTTAAGGAAAGGTTAAAGCCCCAGCAAACTTGGGAACACCATAATGTGTTACTCCCCCAGGGTGAATAGTATGATCCTTTTAAAAGTATGTCAGCTATACACTCCATGAAAGCTCTTGACATTTGATAGTTATCCTAAGTTAATTCCATCAAGTATTTTACACAGTTGTAACATTTTGCCATATTAGTGTAGCTTGTGACAATGTACACCAAGAAAACTCAGCATCTCCTTGGTGGCCCATCAGTTTTGTGACGGCCCCCTTATTCAGTTTTTTAGCAGATCTGAATAAAACTTGAGTCTGACTCTTATTTTTCTATAACATAAGCATTGCGCTATGTGAGGTATGGTGACTTACAGATGAATTTTAAAAGTGTATGTGTATTACAAAAGTGTATTTGTATTATATGGTTTTAGAAAGGCAGAGGAACCAGAGATCAAATTGCCAACATCCGCTGGATCATCGAAAAAGCAAGAGTTGCAGAAAAACATCTATTTCTGCTTTATTGACTATGCCAAAGCCTTTGACTGTGTGGATCACAATAAACTGTGGAAAATTCTGAAAGAAATGGGAATACCAGACCACCTGACCTGCCTCTTGAGAAACCTGTATGCAGGTCAGGAAGCAACAGTTAGAACTGGACATGGAACAACAGACTGGTTTCAAATAGGAAAAGGAGTACATCAAGGCTGTATATTGTCACCCTGCTTATTTAACTTAAATGCAGAGTACATCATGAGAAATGCTGGACTGGAGGAAGCACAAGCTGGAATCAAGATTACTGGGAGAAATATCAATAATCTCAGATATGCAGATGACACCACCCTTATGGTAGAAAGTGAAGAACTAAAGAGCCTCTTGATGAAAGTGAAAGAGGAGAGTGAAAAAGTTGGCTTAAAGCTCAACATTCAGAAAACTAAGATCATGGCATCCGGTCCCATCACTTTATGGCAAATAGATGGGGAAGCGGCGGAAACAGTGGCTGACTTTATTTTTCTGGGCTCCTAAATCACTGCAGATGGTGATTGCAGCCATGAAATTAAAATACGCTTACTCCTTGGAAGGAAACTTATGACCAACCTAGACAGCATATTAAAAAGCAGAGACATTACTTTGCCAACAAAGGTCCATCTAGTCAAGGCTATGATTTTTCCAGTGGTCATGTATGGATGTGAGAGTTGGACTATAAAGAAAGCTGAGTGCAGAAGAATTGATGCTTTTAAACTGTGTTGTTGAAGAAGTCCCTTGGACTGCAAGGAGATCCAACCAGTCCACCCTAAAGGAAATCAGTCCTGGGTATTCATTGGAAGGACTGATGTTGAAGCTGAAACTCCAATACTTTGGCCACCTGATATGAAGAGCTGACTCATTTGAAAAGACCCTGATGCTGGGAAAGATTGAGGGCAGGAGGAGAAGGGGACGACAGAGGATGAGATGGTTGGATGGCATCACCAACTCTATGGATATGGGTTTGAGTGGACTCTGGGAGTTGGTGGTGGACAGGGAGGCCTGGCGTGCTTCAGTTCATGGGGTCGCAAAGAGTCAGACACGAGTGAGCAACTGAACCGAACTGAACTTTTCCTTTAAAATGGCAAAAAAATGCAATCAGAAGAGATAAAATTTTTATTAACCAGGAAATTCTTAGGGCAATTCTCAGGAGGATTTACTGTAACTGCATGCGTAAAAGCCAAAGAGACCTTCATTTCATGAAAACTGAGATTTCCTCCGTGTGAAATAGCTTCTGACTGCCAACGTGGATCCAGTCACTGTGGTCTCCAAGCCACACCACCTGAATGTAAAACCCTGAGCCACACAGACGTGGCTGACAGGTCACACTACTATCACATGCTAAACATCCTAAGGGCAAATCATTCTTAGGATGTTTATATGATGTATAATTTTTAAAACAGATAACCATTTTAAAAAATCTTCTGCTACTGCTCAAGGTGTTTCTGGTTTCCCAGATAAAGACTCCTATGATCACTGAAACATTGTTTTCCTCTTATTCCTGCTCAAACACTGTCAACAGCTCCTTATTACCTGTAGAATTCAGCTCAGTCTCAACTGACAGCCCTTTTCTGAATTTATATCCCAGGCTGCAACTGTTTACCCTAGGAAAATTAGGTTATGACTATCTCCACAAAATGCCGTATCATTTCCATTGTACCTGTGTTTCTGCTGGAAGTTTATTTGAAACTTATGGATCCTTACGGCTTAGCTCAGGGTCCACCTGACTGCGGAGCCTTTTCTGACCATTCGTTTTGAAACTCTCGCAAGTTCAAAAACAGCATTTATCATTGGTAACCGAACCAGCATCAGCAAAGGACTGGCTCTGTCATCATGGCTAAAGTTAATCAAGAGGCACATGCTTTCTGGAAAGCCAATGGATGCTACAAACCAAAAGACTTAAAAAAGGTTCCTGCTTCTGATCCAGTAATTTCAAGTAACTCAACCCAATTCCTTCTGGGAATTGCTGTAGGTTAAATTCTTGTGTCCCCCACTCCAAAATTCATATATTGAAACATAATACCCAATATGATGGTATTTGGAAGGGGGGCATTTGGGAGGCGATTAAGTCATGAAGGAGAGAACATAGGAGATTAGTGCCCTTACAAAAGAGACACCAGAAAGCTCCCAAGTTGGCTCTGCCATGGGAGGACATAGTGAAAAAAGCGCCATCTACTAACCAGGAAGTGCATTCTTGTCAGACACTGACTCTTCCAGAGCATTGATCTTGGACTCCCCAGCCTCTAGAACTGTGAGAAATAAATTTCTATTGCTTATAAGCCACCCAATCTATGGCAACTTTTTTACAGCAGCCCAAATGAATTAAGACAGAAATTTATTTTTTAAAATGATGAGAAATAAAATTAGATATATATAATATTAAGAAGTGAAAACAATCTTCAGGTCCATCAGCAGGATAAATTATGAAACCTACAACCAATGCCATATTATGCCATCATTAAAAATTGTGTTAAAAACGTTTAATGTTATGCGAAGATTGTTCTTTTTCTAAACAGAGAATATAACATTATATATGCAATAATATCTCAACTTTATAAAAACTCCAAAGAAAAATGTCTGGAAGGAAGTACATCAAAATGTTCTTAGGGATGCCTCTGAAGTGTAGAGTTTGAGATTAAGAATTCTTGGCTTCTGCACACTCTTTTCCTATTTTAAACACTTAAAGCATCACTTGGAGAAGGCAATGGCACCCCACTCCAGTACTCTTGCCTGGAAAATACCATGGATGGAGGAGCCTGGTAGGCTGCAGTCCATGGGGTCGCTAAGAGTCGGACATGACTGAACGACTTCACTTTCACTTTTCACTTTCATGCATTGGAGAAGGGAATGGCAACCCACTCCAGTGTTCTTGCCTGGAGAATCCCAGGGACAGGGGAGCCTGGCGGGCTGCCGTCTATGGGGTCGCACAGAGTTGGACATGACTGAAGTGACTTAGCAAAGCATCACTTTATTTTTCTTACACAAATTTATTTTCTTAAACCTTTAGTTTT
Source organism: Dama dama (assembly GCF_033118175.1). NCBI lineage: Eukaryota > Metazoa > Chordata > Mammalia > Artiodactyla > Cervidae > Dama > Dama dama. Next base: position 79,713,661 of record NC_083710.1, on the reverse strand, counting down.
GGTTGCTTTGGGTCTTCGTTGATTTTCATGGGCTTTCGCTAGTTGTGGTGAGCAGGGGCTACTCTCTAGTTGCAGTGTGTGGGCTTCTCATTACAGTGGCTTCTCTTGTTGAGGAGTGCAGACTCAGCTGTTGGGACACACGGGCTTAGTTGCCCTGTAGCATGTGGAATTTTCCCGGGCCAGGGATTGAACCTGTGTTCCCTGCATAAGAACCAGGTGGGTTCTTATCCACTGTACCACCAGGTAAGTCCAACCATCACTCTTTTCTAAAAAAATCCTTTTATAATAGGCTTGAAGTAAAGTGAAACGAAAGTCGCTCAGTCATATCTGACTCATTTGCAATCCCACGAACTGTAGCCTGCCAGGCTCCTCTGTCCTTGGGATTTCCCAGGCAAGAATACTGGAGTGGGTTGCCATTCCCTTCTCCAGGGGATCTTCCCAATCCAAGGTCGAACCCGGTCTCCGGCATTGCTGGTGGATTCTTTACCACCTGAGCCAGCAGAAAAGCCTTAAAACAAACCAGTAAAATCACTTTAGAGGTTTCAAGTGGCAGCATAATACTCTGGCGAGTGTAAGAACCACCTATATGAAATTGCTGGCATCTGACCATTTTGGCCACCAAAAATGCTCATTTTGTGTGGTTCAAGCCCATATTGTGACGGGCAGTCAGAAGATAGAGAAGCGCCATAGTGGCTGCTCCATACAGGGGAGAGTCACGTAGTATGTCTGTGCCTAGCTACTATGATGATCTGACACCCGTCACCCCTGGGTGGTGCTGGTCAGCACAGCCCCGCGTCAGGAGTCTGGTTGGACACCAGAAACCCTCGGTTAGATCACAAGCTTGCTGATGGAAAGGCAGTCTTTGGACTACCCACCCTTGCTTAGCACAGGGCCTTGCTTACAAAAGGCACACAATTCCTGTTACCTCAGTACCCACCCAAAGCCAGCTCTCCAGGAAGTGGGACTGATCTGTGACCACACTGTCCTTACTCTTCTTGGGCAAGAGTCAAGCTTAAGTGTTGTTTACAGCTAGGAGGCCGTTTTTTATTCCCTCTCTCCTTTGCCATTCTGGAAGCTTTAACCCAAGCCATGGACTGTTGCTTCTTCTCCTTTGTTTACTCCTTCTTTTTATAATACAGTGGACATCCTCATTTGGGGCCTTCTTCACCTTTACCTAGAAGACCGTGGAAGCATCTTATTTACCCTCCCTGCATCCACTTTGTTCTTCTGTTCATACATTCAGCGAGCACTTGGCAAGCACGCACTGGGTGACCTGCATCAGGTCTCTGCTCACACCCCCGGCAGGTCCCTTTGTGCAAATTAGAAGAAGGTGCTCCCTGGAGCCAGCCAGCAGGTGGAAGGGCCAAGAGGTGCCTCCTGCTCCCGAGGCGGCAGCTTTGATGCATAGAGATGAGCTGAAACTCAGCCCCACGCATGGCCTCAGTTTGGTAGGCGCCTTGATCAGGGCACACCCTGCACAACCGCACCGCGCGGTCCTGACCCACACTGTCCTGGGCACTGCAGGAAGGCGGCACAGAAGATGCGGGTCAAGTCCAGTAGGTCCAGGGAGGAACACCCAGAGGATGGCCCGCAAGCAGCTCTGGAAGACTGAAGACCCGTACAGAATGAAGCTTCAGGGAGAAAGTTCACAGGTGGTTAAGACTGTTTGGAATAATAAGGAGGAGAGAGGTGTAGGGGGCACGGTTCAGGCTTCGGGTTATGTCGCAGACTCTGAGGTCCCGGCGGGGGCTGTCGCTGGGCAGGTGTGGCAGGAACCTGTCGTGGCTTCCCCAAGCCTCTCTCCTCCTATCCTCCTGGAGTATCCTCTCCTTCCCCCACCTCCGGCTGTTTCAAAATCTGTTCCTGACTTCAGTTGTGCTCAGCACTGACTACTGCGTATGAACACAATTGCGGTAGGTGCAAGATCCAACTTATTTTATTTTATCTTACATATTTGGAGTTAGGGCCTCCTGATAGTCAACATGTAAATGTATTCAAACAATATGCAAAACAAGGGCATAAGATGAGTGGGAAAAAATCTGGTGGCCTTATGGTGAGTTCTTTCTACAGAGGGACCTTATTTTAGATAAGACATCCCTTGGTAGGTTCAGGGGCTCTTCTGGCCAGAGGGGGCTCCCTCCTGGTCTTGTTTTGGTCTTCTCCCTTTTCTTCTCCAGCAGATACCATTTATTAACCATGTATATCACAGGAGGCATGAGCCAGTCCCCAGTGCTGCTGGGGTTATCCACCTAGGATTCAACATAACCATCACCTGGGGAGCTTGTAAAATTTGTCGAATCTTGGACCCCACCTAGTGCGATCAAATCAAAATCACTGGTAGTCTTCTCAGGTTTAGAATATATCTCTCTCTCTCTCTTTTTTTTAAAGCTCTCTAGGTTCTTGCCACTGAAGTGAAGTTACTACAGACCAGCACCACTGGCCTCTTATCTGTTCTCCCATCAGATAAGAGACTCTCCCATCTTTCCTGGAAGCATGTACCATCACCATGTTTGAACCTGTAAGAAATGCAGAGTCTAGAGCCCCCACCCCAGCCCCATTGAATCAGAAGCTGTGTATGAACCAATCTCCAAGGGATGCTTATCTTATGAGAGTTTGAGAATGCTGTTCTAGGTTGACTCAAACTCAGGGTCATTGTGGAATCACTGGGGTGCTTTCAAATAAGCTGACACTAAAGCGCAGTCACAGAAAGTTTGAAGTCATAGGTCTCAGGTCAGATTGAGCCTCTGGAACTTCTAAAAGCCCTGGGGGTGATTCAGTGTACCGCCAAGCTGGAGGACCACGGCCCTAGATGATCCCAATGTGTAGCCATTGCCCTAATGCAGGAAATTTTCCTCCAGTGAAGACTTCTCTTCAGTGACTCCTGTGCTACCATTATATACAAGTGAGTTGTGTGCGTGCATGCTCAGTCGTGTCCGACTCTTGGCAGCTCCATGGACTGTAGCCCGCCAGGCTCCTCTGTCCATGGGATTTCCCAGACAAGAATACTGGAGTGGGTTGCCATTTCCTCCTCCAGGGGATCTTCCCAAGCCAGGCATCCAACCCGTGTCTCTCTCCTGCATTGGCAGGTGGATTCTTTACCACAGAGCCACCTGGGAAGCCCACATATACAAGTAGATGCTGTGAAAGTAATAAAATCATAACTGAAAATGCAGCAACTTGAAAAAAAAACACAAAACCTATGTTTAAAGAAAAGTCTTTCTGATAAAAAAAAAAAAAGATAGTATTTGAAATAGCAGCAATTATCAACTAAGCTAATGTCCATTTGAGGCTCTGCAGCTTGGTATGCGACTTCCCAACCAAGTTAGTGGTTTCTTCTCTTAGCTGACAGCCAGCACCGAGGTCTCTACTTTGGCTGCACAATACAAGCGGGGGAACTTAGAAAAAGAGAAAACCCCAGGCCACAGTCCAACCCAATTAGATCAGAGCCTTGTGGTGAATCCCAGGAATCAGTTTTTTTTTAAAGCTTCCAGGGAGGTTCCGAGGTGCAGCCAAGGATGAGAACCTCTGCATCACGGTTTCAGAGTACCACCAAAGTGTCTTATTGGTCCTAGAAAGGATCGGGGGTCATTGGACTTTGAAAGTGGCCAGCATGTAATCCTATCCGCCCTTAAGCTTCTGCCCAGACTCTGCTCATCTCTTCTGGCCCAGGTAGCTGAGAGTCTGGAGGGCCCGGATGGGGGCTCCACCAAACTTACAGCAAACGCAGATAGAGAAGCAGTTCGCCAGAGCCCAGGCAAACATCCGGATCTGGGGCTTGGTTGAGTGGGCAGCGTGGGACTGCGGGTGGAGGCCTGGGCTGAGCTCTCTTCACAAGCAGCAGAGCTCTCTGAAGCCAAGGCCAGGTGGAACATGCTGATCAAAGTCCAGAGATCCTAAGTGAGGATTCCACATCAGCCTTGACCTTGAAACCTGGCTCAGAGATGCTCTTGCTTCACCCGTAGATGACTCTCAGCCAGCAGTGTAGGCTGGAGGGCTCAGATGCAAGCAGGGAAGGCCAGGGAATTTCCAAGTTGTTCCCCTTGTTACACAACGCTATCACTTCACAAACAAAAATGTATTGATCCTGTAAGTTTTGAACCTAATACTTTTTTTTCAATGATCTCAATGGCAGTCCAGACTTAACCAGGTGCAGAAAAGAACTTGATTCAGGACTTTTCATAATGTCACTCAAATACAAAGCTCAGTTAAAGAGCAATTTGGACTACAATAATGATTTAGGCAGCACAATTAATTCTAAATTATTTGAATAGATAATACCTTTATGGTTAATGTTATGTGGCCAGGCCACAGGGTGCCCAGACGTTTGGTGAAACGTTATTCTCGCTATGTCTTGCAGACATATGCGGATGAGATTAACATGTGAGTTAGGGTACTGAGTAAAGCAGACAGCCTTCCCTAGTGATGGTGGGCCTCATCCGAACTGTTGAAGGTACTGAATAAGCCAGTGGTGCATACATGCCAAGTCGACTTACTCCCCCAATTAAAAGAAACTCTTCCTGCCCGAAAGCTTCCAGCTAGGACATGAGGTCTTTTCTCCCCCTGATAGTTCAGACTTGAACTGAAACATTGGTTCTTCCTGGTTCTCAAGTTTGCCAGCTCCAGACGGGAACTTACACCAATGGCTCTCCTGGGTCCCCAGCTTTCTGACTGCCGCTCTTGGGATTTGTCAGCCTCCATAATCATGTCTATAATCATGTCAGCCTCCACAATCTTATTGGCCTTATAATACATCTTTTATGTATTACACACTCACACACACAGATGTACCCTATTGCTTCTGCCTCCCTGGAGAATCCTGACGAAGACACTTACACATCACTAACTAGATAGTTAACACATATTGGTCAGGGGCTTCCCACACACCTCCACACTGCACTTCCCTGTCCTGACCCAACACAGCTGTGTGTAGCTCTCAGACCCCTGCCCGCCCAGCACACTGCGGGACTGGACTGGACTCTCGAGCAAAGTGAAGGAACAAATGAACTCAGGGGTAGATGGGTGGTGGGCTGGCAAGCTTTTAAGGAGAGAGGGCCACATATTTCCACTAGCTGCTGTCCTCAGAGGGTGGATGTGGTCACCATCATGCTCTTTACAGACTTCCCTGGACTGTCTTCCCAAAGGGCTGTACTAATTTATTCTCCCACCAGCAGTGCATGTGCTGAGCTGACCAGGTGCTCATGCAAAGCCTAGCATTCCTTACCCCGGGCTTTTGGACATTCCAATGGAAGAGGCATCATGGAGTGAGTGAAGGTGGCCATGGAAAGGGGCTGGAGATCTGAAGCCCTGGGTCAAGTTTTATAGCGGCCTTATTTGAGCAATGATGACACAATCTATTTGGTGTTGTTTGGTCACTAAGTCAGTTGTTTGGTCTCAGGTGGTGCTAGTGGCAAAGAACCTGTCTGCCTATGCAGGAGACGTAACAGGCGTGGGTTTGATCCCTGCGTCAGGAAGATCCCCTGGAGGTGGGCATGGCAACGCACCCCAGTATTGTTGCATGGAGAATCCCATGGACAGAGAAGGCTATCGGCCATAGGGTCGCAAAGAGTTGGACACAACTGAAGCGATTTAGCACACATGCACAGTTATGAAGTCGTGTCTGACTCTTCTCAACCCCATGGATTGCAGCACGCCAGACGCCTCTCTCCTCCACTGTCTCCTGGAGTTTGCTCAGATACATGTCCATGGAGTCAGTGAGGCTATCTAACAATCTACTGGTCATGTTAAACATTCAAGATTTAGTATTTGGGAAAGATCAGTATTTCCCACCTTGAACTGATCTGTATTCCATCGTTTTACATCTCTGCTGGTCAAATATTACTTTTTTATTGTGGTAAAACAAACATAACATAAAATTTACCATTTTAACCATTTTTAAGCCTACAATTCAGTGGCATTAACTACATTTCCATTGTTGTGTAACTATCACCACCATCCGTCTCTGGAACTTCTCATCTTCCCAAACCGAGACTTACGTGTCCATGAAACAACCACCCGCCCATTCTCTCTTGTCCCCAGCCCCTGGAAACCACTATTCTACTTTCTGTCTCTATGAATTTGACTATTCTAGGTACCTCATGTAAGTGAAATAATATAGAATTCGCCCTTTTCTGACTGGCTTATTTCTATTAGCATAATGTCCACAAGGTTCACCCATGTTGTGGCATATGTGGCATATTCCCTTTTAAGGCTAAATAATACTCCATCACATGTACATATCGGATTTTGTTTATCCATTCATCCACTGATGGACATAGGTTATTCCCACCTTTTGACAATTGTGAATAATGCTGCTATGAACAAGTATCTCTTCAAGGCCCTACTCTCAATTCTTTTGGGTATATCTCAGAAGTAGAACTGCTGGATCATATGGTAATTCATTTTTTTTCCTCTTAGGCTACACTGCACGGCATGCCGGATCTTAGTTCTCTGACGAGGGACCAAACCCCTGCAGCGCAAGTGCAGAGTCTTAACTGCTGGAAGTCCTTAACCACCAGGAAGTCCCTCATTGGTGACTCTGTTTAACTTTTTGAGGAAAAAACCATATTACCTTCCATACTGGCTATATTACTTTATATTTCCACTCAAACATTATTTTAAAATATTTTATGCTGCATTCAAGTCCAGTTATCCCTAAAAGGGTGTTTTTGAAGCAAAAAGCAAAAAATAGTAATAATAATCTTTCATGTGCCTTTGCCCTTTAGGAACTATCTTCACAATTTCTAATAAATTTTGGTAAATTCCCATTTGTTCATTAACATAAAAAATAAGAAAACAAATAAAGCATCCCTTTAAGGTAATGTATCAATACATTTCTATTTAGGACAGCACACAGAAATCATACAGCCCTTTAAGTTCTTTTCAAAAGATTATGACTCTAAGAGCTGATAAGGTTGAAAATAAAAATTTCTCACAGTAAAGTATGCACAAATCCTGATTCTTAAAGGATTCCTCTATTTGGGGCTGTATCTTCAATCTTTTGAGGGGATTGGAGGAGCATACCTACACTCTGTCACTGACTAGTCTATATATTGGGAATATAAGAACTCGGAAAAATTGAGTTCTCTCTCATAAAATCTGTGGCCTGATCTTGTATGACAATTCTGATGCTCATGGAAGAATGTGTGGGACTACAGTGAAGACAAGAGCCCATTCCTTCATCCTTTGCAACCCACCCCCACAAATGACAGTAAAATTCAGCTACAAACTGCAGCCGTGCTTATGACTATTAATAACTAGGTGTTTACACCAGCATCTGTAATAATTGCGGTCTACGTATGTTCTCACTTTGCTAGGTTCCCAACTGCCCAGAGAGATTCCTTCCCTGTTTTGAAGAACGATGTTTCAGTTACTATGGCAACAGGGCAAGGAGAAGTATGGAGATTTGCATGGGCACCAGAGCAAAAGAACAGCTATTTGTCCCCCCACCAGCAGAACAGGGCCATTCGTGAGATTAGCATGGGGCGCAAATACACACAAGCGTGCGGCCCGCTTCAGAAACGCCAAGACACTATCAGGGCAAACTCTCTCACAAAGCAATTATATCACACCTTAATCGAGTGCTCCATTTTGTACTGAAAGGAAGAGATAGTCTTTTGTGTCCAAAGCAGACACACACACGGATTGCCGTTTGTGGCCACTGTGGGTTCACTTCTAAGGGAGGAGTCAGGGCACACAGTGGGGGAGACCCACAGGCTGTGGCTCAGTCTTTTGGCCACTGTGGGGTGCATGGGGAGAAGGAGGGATGCTGGTGAGGGACGTCTTCCTGGCCTACCCAGGAAACCCCAGGTAGAGAGGTGAGTGTCGAATAAGGGACAGATTTATCAGAAATGGAGAAAAAAGCGGAATTCTTATTTTTGCTCACTCTGGTAAAATGGGTGTAATTCTGTTTCACTGCAGATCTCTTCCTCCTTAGACCATCAGAGCACCGAAGGGCAAAAGCAAGTGACCCCAGCGATGGAAGTCTTTTTTTTTCTTTCACACAGAATAAGAAAGCAAACAAACATCCAAATCAAAAATTATTACTATCCTAAGTGAAATAAACCAGACATACAAGGGCAAGGGCTGTATGACTACACCTCTGCCAGGTACCCGGAGCAGATAATTCAGAGACAGGAAGTAGAATGTTGAGGGAGGGAGGGGAGTTACCATTTAGTGAGTACAGAGATTCAGTTCAGGAAGATGAAAAAGTTCCGGATATGGATGGTGGTTGATGGTTGCACGTACTTCATGCCACTTACACTTTACAAAGTTAAAATGGTAAATTGTATGCTATGTACATTTTACCACAGTGAAAAAAATGAAAAGTTAACAAATCTGTTTATAACATATCTGTTAAATCTGTCCTATTGTTTCATAAACACAAATGTACTGATCCAAATAAATACGGAGAATGCTCAGAGTCTACCATGAGCTGACCCTCAGGATCAGCAAATATGGACAAGAAATTATGTGCCCAGAGACCCTCACTGGTCACTGAATCCGCTTATTTGTCCACAGAACTGTAGCTCTCCGGGTAGATGAACGGGTAGGGTATGTCCCAGAAACTCGGAAAACCCCATACAACTGGGTGACCATTAAGGCTTCCCACGTGGCACTAGTGGTAAAGAACCCACCTGCCAATGCAAAAGACATAAGAGATGTGGATTCCATCCCTGGGTCGGGAAGATCCCCTGAAGAAGGAAATGGCAACCCACTCCAGTATTCTTGCCTGGAGAATCCCATGGACAGAGGAGTCTGGTGGGCTACAGTCCATGGGGTCCCAAAAAGTTGGATAAGATTGAGCAACTAACGCTTTCAATGGGTCCCAAAGAAGAGAGCAAGTTTTCCATGAAAACAGAGATCCACGTTTATATCCCGCACGCATTAGTCTTTATAAATAAATGTGGCGGGAGCACCACTCTGCCAGGAGGTACTTGGGAGCCCGGAAGCACTTGGAAGGGCAACACTGCCATTTCGCCGAAAGGCAAATGAAGAAGAGTTTGACGCCACTCAGGCTGAGTCAGCAGTAGCCAACGGGGAGGGAGAGACGGGCAGGGGTGAGGGTGTTTGAGAGGAGGCGAGGGAGAGCAGGAGAATGGGGAAAAGAAAGGGAGGGAGGAGAAAGGATGGGTCCTGGAGTTAAGCAGGCGGATGAGAAAGCGGGAGGCGGAGGTGCGGGCCGAGAAGGAGGGTGGGGGATGGGACGAGTGGAGGGGCGCGGAGCTTTGTTTTGCGGCAAAGCCCCTTGATTCCTGTTGAAGAGGGGACGACAATAGAGCATGTGCCTGCTAGTGGGCATTCACCGTAATCCCACTTTCTTGCTCTACTTTTGGTGAGAAGAGGAGGAGCAGAGGTTTTATCTGAACGGAAAACTGGAGGGATTTTTTTTTTTTTCCTCCTCCCGGAGTGACACTGAGGTCAAGAGGGAAACCTGCTCTCCTTCACTGAACACGTTTAAGAACACAATGCGATTAGCATCTCTTCTGTTTCTGGGCTGCTTTTCAAGCCGGGGCTGCGGGAAACACAAAGAAGTCTAAAGGATGTTGTTTATTAATAGTTAACTGTCGATGTCGCTGAGAGCTTGGTCCAGGAACGATGCTCAGGACCCTCTACCCATAGTGATTTGATAGATGGATTTCCCAGTGTTGCGAACCCTGAGAGGAAGCACCTGTCAAGCACAGAACTGGAGCTTTCCCTAAATTGTAACTAAAACTTAAAGGACACGCCAGCCGACTTCCCTTAGGCCTCTGTAGAGACGATTTGGGGCTTTGGATGGTGAAACTCTGATTGTAAGGAATAAACAGCTTATTTGTTCCACTCCTGGCCAAAGCTGAACACCCAAGAACAGAGCCTTATGTTTAGACTGCTCACTGCTGGCATTCCTGCCTGAGATCTGATTCCAAAATGAGTTGCAGAAAAGACAATATTTAGTAGTTAATGTATCCATATTAAAACAGGCAATGGAGAGTATAGGAAATATTATTACCACCAGGTCCATGAGAAAACAACACAAAAAAGATCATTTGCAAAATTTCTCCACTTAGAGATTCCATTAGTACTGGGTTATCCTATCTCAAAAAATAATTTAAAGCTGAGATGACTATTTCCTGGCTTAGGCAGAACTTTAGAGGTAACTGAGGAAACGTGAACTAGACAGATAAATTTCTCCTTAACTTTTTTTCAAAGGTCACGAAAGAAGACTGTCAACCTGGCAGATGTAACCATGGATTCATTTACAGAGTCCTCAAAAGCTCAGAGGCTGCTAAAAGTGTCAGACGAGGCATCTCCCCCATGCCCTGGGTTCTTCAGTATGAAAGTAATCAAGGGAGAATTTTTTTTCTCCAGAAAATGGATCACAGTTTTGAGAAAACATTCTCTCCGCATCTTATGTATTTTTTTTTTTTTTTTTTTTGGTAGCTGTCATGAAAATCATTTAGGTTAAAGGAATCTTCGTTTTCTCCCTAAATTCTCTCAAAAATTCCTTTCAAGTGTCAATCACAATGAAATGAGGCCAAAATGTTACACAGCTTAGAATTTTGGTATTTTGTAAGCTATCATCCTCTGATTATACTGATTTGTAGATTTTGGGAAATTTTAATATTGATCTCTCTCTAGCACTGAATAATTTTTAGAAAAAACCCAGTCTGAATCTAATTGCCAGACCTGTACTACACACACGAAAGCTGTGAATACAAGCTGTGATCACGAATCACATGTATGTGGCTTTGATTGTGTGGGACCCACAATAAGATTAAGATTGCTTTTTTCCTTCTTAATTATTCAGAGCTAAGTGTGATGAAAATTAAAACTAAACATATGGATGTAATCATGAAGGTATTCTCTAATATAGTTTTTTTTCTTTTTTTAAAATATGTTTAATGTGTTACAGGCACTAACCCCTTTAAATATTTAAGGAAGGACTTTCTAGAATTTGCTCTAATTTTAGGGGAGCTTACATTTTTTTTTCTTATTCAATGCCACACTTTGCAATGCACCAGCCCCCCTCAAATGCACTCTTACTGAATATGTATTGTGACTTAGTTTTCTGTGGAATGAACTGGTCAGACTCAGACAGTAATACTTTTTATTGTAAATATAAAAGGAACAAAATTTAAAATTAAAGGTGAATCTTTTCCGCAAGCTATAGGCCGATAGCAATCTATGTTACAGTTTGTTTGTGACTTGATGCAGGGGTTTTCTATGATAAAGGGAAGAGAGATGGAATAGGTTATCCAAAGACCAAGATAAGGAGACCATTTTTCATGTTTGTCTTTGGAAGGCACTCACTAATTTCAAAAGCGAATTTAATCTTATTTCTATCTAGAGCAGCACCGATATTTGTCCCCCATTGGTATGTGTGACTGATATGCTAAAGGATAGGTGGCTCAGAAGTCGCTTGGGTGACAAGGACAGACCACTCGAGACTGAAAAGTTGTTGCAGGTTATCATGGCACCATATGGACTGTCTCCAAATGGTGCTTCCTCTGATTCTGGCTTCAGAAATGCAGGCAGGGGACAGGGGAACTCTGAGCTACAAGTTAGGAGGCCTGGAACAACCATTTGTAGATAAACTGACACTGGATTTTGGCCTCTGCCTGCCTTGGCACAGTTCCCTGGCACCCTGGTTGCCTTCCTCCCTAGCTCTCTCACTGACTCCACATTTAGCTGAGCTCACATTTCCTAGCTAACCCCAAACCCCTAGATGCACTTCCACGGGGAATTCAACTGCAGTCCACCTCTCTAAACTGGTCCTTACTCCAACAGTCCCTTCTGTCTTCCTCCTGGTTCTGCTCACTTAGCTAGGTTGAGGCTGGGGGCTTAGCAGGATGCTGACTGTTCGGAGGAGCCAAGCAGTTTACAATCCCAGTTACTTTAGTTTGACTAAGTTCCTGCTTGCCAGGTCTCTGTGACTGTAGCTCAAGCGCTCAACACAAGAGGATCTATTTCGGTTCAAAAACCAAATAAGAGAGCAAACTTAGTCACAGTCCTCCATGTCATCCAGCACTTTAAAGAAAACGGAGCAAAGGAGGAAAACTCAAGAACTCAGTTTATCTCATCCCCTGCAAGATCAGTAGACTGCAGTAACAACCCAAAGGCAGGAGAAAAAAAAAATACACACAGGATATTAAATTACAAAACACCAACATTTACACAGTAATTCCCGCTAATTATGAAAGAAAGATATAAGTTGTTTGTTATAAACATCACCAGGTCTTGAGCAAACACCGAGAGCTCACCACAGAGCCAAACCAAGCGTTTGTCTAATCAGAGCCACTTCCCCGAGCGTTTTATTGGGGCAGCTGCAAAGCACACACTTGATCACACATGCTAATAATCCCAGTTATGGCGCCCACATCTTAATCATTTGTTCTGGGCTTGTTTCTCAAACAATTAGCACTAATGAATGGTCAGAATACCTCGGATCATATATGTCTAATTGCAGTCAAGAGCGGTTCTCGTCTGCATGTACATTTCAATTTACCTCTGGGGATAATGTTTGTTAATTGTATTTCTTTATACGCAAGTGAAGAAAAAGGCAGCTCAGGCAAAAAGGGACTAAGTGTTCTCCTCTTTCCCTTTGTTCCCACAAGAAGCTAAAGTCACTTCAAGAGGCACTTAATCCCATCATCCCCGGTTACAATTGCCTTGCAGCATCAATCAAAAAGAATCTGAAGTAAAACGATGCAGCTATATTGTGTAATTAAAAGCAATTCAGGTACTTATTGCTTGGGGCCCTTTACGGGTCCAAATACTTAAAATGGCCCCGCAGGGATCCTAAACATTGTAGTGTTTTAAATTTGGACTGCAATAATATCCGAAGGAAAGGAAGGAAGATGAAAACAAAAAAACCTGAAAGACACAAACAACACAAAAAGCCTACGACCCTGTCCTTGTGCGATTTGTAAAGAAAAAGATCAGCAAAACTCTGAAGTGAAAAAACCCATGAATCACAAAGTGAAATAAATGTAGAAAAAAAGGAAATAGAAAAAAAAAAGAATTGATGTTTTCTAAATTCAACAGTCCCTGTCCCAATTCAACTTTTGTGTTTAAGGAAAAAAAAAAAAAATGTGTCATAATATTGGTTGGGTCTCTTCAACCTGAGATGAAACAGGCTTTGACGATCTGTAACAAATGGATCTATATTATAACAACCAAAGGCTGTCTGAAAACTCAAAATACAAAGTAAATATATGGTGTGTCTGATGCTAGTCACTTATAAAGGCAACATGTTAAAAGTACTTTTTTAAAGTTTGGCACAGATATGTAAAAAGTGATTTATTTAAGTCATTTAACAAAACTAAGTGCCTTGGCTTTTAAGGCTTCATATATGACTTTTTAAGCCAACAAGAGTTTAACATACTATTTTCTGTTGTGTGCTTTTAACAAAGAGCCATCACTGACAGGAGGCTGGGAAAAGGCATAATTCTCTGGTTTTGATTCTTGGCTAAAATATATTTAAGTAAAAACACAATTCCTCAACAGATGTAAGACTAGATGTTAAAATAACAACGTGTGTTTAAGTTTTACCATCATTTCCCCCTTTATAATAAAAACGGGAAGGAAGGCTTCCTGTTGATTTATGAAAGAATTTCAGGGGAAAATGCTAAGCCTGTGCCAGAGTGAGCTATTGGATATTAAGGAACTTTTCATGAAAGACACCAGTTTACTCCCGGGATAAGGAGCATTCTGGAAACAGATGACTAGAGGAAATACTCCACACCACCAGAACACAGCGCTTCACAGCAGCATCTATAAATACCAAAATATAGCTTAGTGGCAAATGTAATTGTGGCCTGAAAACCATTATGTGTGCACACGCGAGGGTCATATGACTTAACATTCACATCACAAAATGATCGTCAAGTAAGATATCTGACAACAGTTCATTTAAACATAGAACTGACCTCATTTTCCACACAAATATTCTACCAATTTGAGTGCAGAAGTCTACAGCTGAAAAATGCAAAAGTACTTCCGCAAAGCTTAACCTTACACGACCTACTGGTGCCAAATGGCAGAATGGAAAGGATTCTGCTTTCCTGTTTAATAGAATCGAACTTTAAAACAAAAATCTGTCATTTAAAAAAGTCTGCTGACAATGCTTCTTTAATTATATTGATCATAGTGTTAGAGATGCTATACGTGCTCAAGCAGTTTCATGTCGTGAGTTAAGTATTTCCTATAAATTTAAACCTATTTATTATTATTCAGCAGTCTTCACGTATCCGTTCAAAATCATTACCCTCAATGGGTGGTGAGGGGTTGGGGGGTCTGACACACCCTCTTCACTACAGTATTCCTATCACCTCTACCTTCTACTTGCCCTGGTGAAGCGGCACGCTCCAAGGGAATAAGAAGAAAATGTGGGTGACAGAAGGGCGCTGGGTTTACCTGAGCTTGGTTCCCTGTCTTTCCATCACCACCAAACTGCCCAGGTAATTTACTTCATAATCAGGTACAAGTGTTTCTTTGCCACAACTGTGCTGCCCTACTTGAAATGGGCTTCCCAGGTGACGCTAGTGGTAAAGAACCTGCTTGCTAATGCAGGTGACACAAGAGACTCTGGTTCAATCCCTGGGCCGGGAAGATTCCCTGGAGTAGGAAGTGGCAATCTATTCCAGTATTCTTGCCTGGAGAATCCCATGGACAGAGGAGCCTGGCAGACTACAGTCCGTGGGGTCGCACAGAATCAGACGTGACTGACGTGACTTTGCACCTGAAACAAACTAGAAAGTACCTGAAAGACAGGCACCAAGCAGAAATAAAAACAAAAAAAACCTTTATTTTCGATCCACTGAAGTATCTGTTCATGTCCTACAGTTTTTATTTCACTAGCCTTTGGATTAGGATAGGCAGGTACCTAATCTTAGGAAAATGAAGTGTAAACTTTTAATGAGGGACATTTTAGGAACCCAAAACTGCACTAAGGAAGGAGGAGAAAAACAGATTCATTGATAATGAATATCAGGCAAAAGTCTGCATTGTGATCTATCTCCTGTAACGTTTCCCACTGACAGGTGCTCATCAATATCATATTTCTTTCGTCTCGCGCCCCAGGTCTGCTCACAGCTCCCCTGTCCCTGGTGCTCCCCTGGAATTCCCCAGGGATGGTGCCCACCAAGGGTGCCAGGAGGAGCCCTACAACCGGCCCTTCGATTCTTGCCATTGATCCAGCTGTGCGCATGCTGGCTAAAGGCTACCAGGTTCAGGCTGGAGAGCAGGACTTGAAAATTCAGTGCTAATTACTGTGATTACAATCTGTGTCTCAAGCAGCCAGAGCCTCTGGGAAGTTGTCTACAGGAGACCTGTCTCTGTATCCAAAGGCTCAGTTTGAGAGATGAGGAATCTATATACCCAAGGACTTTTCTAACTCGTTAAGTTATAACATGGGCGTCAAGTCGTTCATGATACCTTCTCGTGCACCATATGTGACTGAGGCAAGCCCAGAACACGGAGTGTAAGAGACACAGAGGCGAAAGGACCAGCAGCAACCATGGAGCCACATACATCGCAAACACCAGCCCTGCAACCTGATGCTTGGATGCTGATTCTCTTGAGATGATTTGAGATTCTTTGAACTCACTGAGGCAGTGAGTGGGGGCTTAAGGAGCGCGCTCACAGGCATCCTCCGTCCTCCAAGAGCCGGGGCCCAACTTGTTCTGAGAATCCTGAACCTCTTAGGATGCACGTCGGTTGTGTATTTACCACTGAACTCCCAAAGGCAGATGTCAGAGAAAGTGATTTCATGAAGATATTTATGTGACATTAAAGAATCCAAAAAAACGATGTGAGAGCATACTAAGATATCAGTTCATTTTCCTGAGCTCACCAGTGTTTCTTTACATACATGTGACTCCTTTGGAAATAGGCTGGGGAGCAAGGCAGCTAGTTCTTCTCCGGACCACGAGGCTCATTTTCCTTTCTCCACAGATGATGTGCAGATATGCTTGTCCCTGACCAAGTGTATACAAATAGAATTCTTCCCGGGGCATGAACATTAGAACAGAATTAATTGCTCTGAATCCTCTGAATTCTAAAGGGATTTCTATTCTTGTGGTGACATCACAATGCTAGGTTTCAGACGCTGCCAAAGAGCTGAGTCTGATTTCGCCTCTAACCCATCACGGGGGCCCTTGTGCAGCTGGCGGGCACCACACAGGCTTTCTGATATGTGCCCAAAGCGGGGCTTCTGAGAAAGAGAGGTTTCTCAGGGGACACTCAGGTGGCAAGTGGGGCCCCAAGACAGTAAGGCAAAACCTGAACTGTCATTTCGAGCCTGCCCTGAACCAGCCAACACATGTCAAACACCGCAGGGCCTTTATGAAAATGTGACTTCAAATATTTTTCTTTCCTCCCCTCATTTCCTTCTTCCAAGTACTCAGTTCACCAGGTGTGTCTGTAAGTGTTTATTTGGAAATGAAACCGCTTTTAAAGGGCTCAGTTGTTTAACATCAAGAACCCTGAAGATAGAACATAAAATATTCAGTATGAACTCATTCTATAGAACACCATTATTTGATGACTTCTTTGCTGATTACTCAATCTAAATACAATTTTAAAAACAGAAGTGACTGCATGTTTTAAATTTTTGGTAACCTCAAGTGGGTGCTTTTTCTCCTCTTAAGAATTAAATGAAGTCACAATGTTAGCAAAGCAAACCATTTCTGCATTTTAAAAATTTACTTAGCTATATGTCAGGAGCTCCTGCCACTCACAGTGACCAATCCTGTAAGTCAAAATTTGGGGATACTTTAAGTTTTCATTTTTTTGTTGTTTTTTCTGTGTATGGTGAGAGAGCAAGCAAATCTCCTAAGTCTGTTTCTGAATCTGGGTCTGTTTAGTTAGCAATAAGAACTTGGCCCGTTGATTAATTTCTAAAATATACAACAGCTCATACAGCTCAATGTCCAAAAAAAAAAAACAAGCAACCCAATTGAAAAGTGGGCAGAACACCTAAATAGACATTTCTCCAAAGAAGAAAAACTGATGGACAGCAGACATGAAAAAATACCCAACATCCCGTAGAGAAAAACAAATCAAAACTACAATGAGGTATCACTTCACACAGGTCAGAATAGCTATCATCAAAAAATCTACAGGTAATAAATGCTGGAGAGGGTGTGGAGAAAAGGGAACAGTCCTACACAGTTGGTGGAATGTAAATTGGTGCAGCCACTACAGAGAACAATGTGGAGGTTCCTTAAAAAACTAAAACTAGAGCTACCATATGACCCACCAATCCCACTCCTGGACATATACCTGGAGAAAACTCTAATTCAAAAAGGTACAGGCATCCCAATGTTCGTTGGAGCAATATTTACAATAGCCAAGACATGGAAGCAACCTAAGTGTCCATCAACAGATGAATGCATAGAGAAGATGTGGTACCTATATACAATGGAATACTACTCAGCCATAAAAAGAACGAAACAATGCCATTTGAGCAACATGGATGGACCTAGATATCACATATTAGTGAAGTCCGTCAAGAAACAAATGTATGATATCGCTTACATGTAGAATCTTTAAAAAATGATACAAATGAACTTATGGACAAAACAGAAACAGACGCACAGACACAGAAAACAGCACATGGCTACCAAAGGGGAAGGGGGGGATAAATTAGGAGTACAGAATTAACAGATGCACACCACTCTGTACAAAATAAACAACAAGGATTTACTGTATAGCACAAGGAATGATATTCAGTATCTTGTAATAACTTAACATGGAAAAGACTCTGAAAAGGAATATATGTGTACACACACACACATATATATGTATAACCAAATCACTTTGCCGTATACACCAGAAACGAACACAACATTGTAAATCAACAGTACTTCAATAAAAAAGTAAAAAAGAACTCGGCCCTTTGGCTTGTGGACACTAATACAAGTTGATTAGTATCCAGCAAGGTGTGGCTCAGGGCCACACTCATGGGTGTGGACCAACTTGCTTACCATCTTCCTTCCTGGTTAATTGTAGGGACCATCCAAGTCATCTGCATGGGGTTTCTCAATGGCCAGGATACACTTAAATTTGTTCCCTTTCTCAGACAAATTTCTCTAACAACTGTCTGCCCCATACCATACCATAGGCATAAATCTGTCCCCTGCAGGCTGAAAAACAGCTTACTCTACAAGCCCACTAAATAGAAAATGCACCAAAAATAGGCTGTGATCAATACAAATAGGTCCAATGAAGACTGCTCCAGAAATAATTTCAATCAATTTCATACAATTGATTTGTTCTTTCAAGGAGCCCTTAATTTACTCAATCCCTGATTGAGTTGTTACATGAATCATGAAGGATTAACTATGAAGATAAAGGCAGATATTTCAATCAGGGAATACCCACGATGGTTTAATTAAAGAATTTTTGCATCTCACTTACAGAACAGTGCTGCTTAAGTACAGCGTGGCATTTATTTAAAGTGTCCCAGAGGTAATTAAGCCCTTGATTAACAATAAAATTTTCTTCCTCAACTTCATTCTCAATTACCATGAAGCTCATTTCTCATTGCCGGGAACTTCCAACACGTGGTACCCAATGGCTTTAACTTGCATGTGATTCCACATAAGCCATCAAAAAGGGTGAGGAGGAACCAAGGTACATAGGAACCAGCCTTTTCTAAAAGTTGGAAGTCTTGTTTGGCCGCTTGCTCACTCGCCTCCCTCAGCTTGCAGCCTAGCCACATCCATGTATGTGTGATCCCCCTACTTCGGGTTATGGTAGCAACAAGGGAATGTGGTGACCAGGACAAAATTCCTCTAAGAGTTCAGCTTTTCTTGAACTCAGAGCAAACCTGGATCTGGTGACACCTTAAGCGTGTCAAGCACCTCACACACATAGGAAGTCCAATCACTAATAGCTCCTGCTCAGACTTCCCTGGTGGTCCAGTGGTTAAGACTCCATGCTTCCACCGCAGGGCAGATGGGTTTGATCCCTGGTTGGGGAACTAGGATCTCATATGCCACAAGGCATGGCCAAAAAAGAAAAAAGCTACTACTATGAAGGATAAGACACCCCCTGTCTTTTCCCTGACCTCCGTAAGCTAGACACGTGGGTCTGGGATAGACTGTCACCTAGGCTTCTACACAGGCATGCCATTCACACACCCACACAGACAGATGGTACGGGGCACTCTGTCACATCTGGGAAACACCCCTGCCAGGGCACGAGGGAGCCCGCCTCCATGCTAAGGGTTGGCAGCACAGAAGATAGAAATGTCAGATTTATACCTCCTTTCTGATGCCCCTCATAGCTGGACAAGCTATATACACATTTGGGCTTATCTGTGAATTTGTCATCGGCTCTACAAGAATGTTTCATGATTATGCACATTAATTTACATCTAAAAGAGAGAAAAGTCAAAAGGATTTGGCCACTTTTTATTTTAATGCTAGTGATATATATGGGGCTTCCCTGGTGGCTCAGAGGTTAAAGCGTCTGCCTACAATGCGGGAGGCCTGTGTTTGATCCCTGGGTCAGGAAGATCCCCTGGAGAAGGAAATGGCAACCCACTCCAGTACTCTTGCCTGGAGAATCCCATGGACAGAGGAGCCTGGTGGGCTACAGTCCACGGGGTGGCAAAGAGTTGGACACGACTGAGCAACTTCACTTCACTTCAGTGATATATGGAATAAAAATTTGTCTGACTCAACAAATAGATACTGGACATGTAAGCCAGGCAAAGAAATTCGAAAGCAGAGAAGAGGGTCAGCCTGGGAGAAGCTGAAGTCTAGCTAGGGGGTCTGGGATCTCTAAGGTAAGAGGGCAAATTCTGACACTGGTTGGAACAGTGGGAGGGGCGATTCTGAGAAGGCTTCTCAGAGGTGGTGAGAATAAAGGGGCCTTGGAAGGCGGAGGACAAACTCCAGGGGCAAAAAGTGCCTTGTGGATGCAATACAATGAGGAAGAATGAGACCACCTGCTCAAGAGTCACCAGTGACTTTCCTTCATTGTAAACGCCATGCCTGCCTTTAATTCTTATCTGTTGCCCTCCTGCATGTGGGGGATGGATTTTCAGGTATAAACATCAGCTATGTGAAACACCAAGACAGTGTCCTGTTTCCAATCCTGTACTCTGTCACAGATGGTGACCAAAACAGTGACACTCAATATCCTAAAATTTTCTGACCTAAAATCTCCCATTTTTACTCTCCGGTGAGAGATATTTATGTTTTAAAAATCACCTTGGAATATTCTGGACTTAAGTAATAATTCTTAAACAGATAGGGTGTTCCTTTAAAATCAGAATCGTGTTGAAAGGACCAGATTATATTTTGCATTATCTGAAGCTTATGAGAAAATTATTTGGGGGTTTCCTGTGGACAAGGGACAGAATGTCTGACACAGATACAAAATGTTTAAATGAAAGATGCCACGATTCATACATACTAAGGAAAACAAACAAGTTCTCTTTTGTAGACTTTGTTCTTGCTTTTGTCTTTTTAACATCTGTTGTGTCCTTTATTTGTATTATCTCACTTAATCCTTTCAAAAATCCTATGAAATAGGTCTATTATTGCCATCTATTTTATATAAGGAAATAGGTTTATTTATCCTGTAGCCTTAACTTTTCAAACAGGCAGCAGCTGACACTATTATGCCACATTTCACAACTGATACCAGTTTTTTCAGGGCATTGCACAAGCCGAAGAATATTAATTCACATCCATACTGGCTTCATGCTTAAAAAGAAAATGGAAATATGTAAAGTCTTATCTACATGGGTTTGATTACAGAAACTAATAAAGTATTCTCTAAATAAAAAAAAAAAAAAGAAAGAAAATGGAAATGGAGATTCAAAGAATGACAGTGAAGATAATCTTTTTCTCCCCTTCAAAATTTCTCTGTGTGACAGTTTAGAACAGGACTCAACAAACTTTATCCGAAAAGGCCAGGTAAATTATTTCAGACTTGTGAGCTGAGAGATGAACTCAGGGGTATTTAACAGGGACTTGTGTAACAAGAGGGAACCCAAATTTCCACACACTTGGTAATAACAAAATCCAAAATTAAATTGAGTACAATTTTTTGGTCATAAGGTTCTACTCAAGAGAAGAACAGCACTCCTTTGCCTGGGGCGGGGGTGTGTGTGTGCACGCGGATATAGTCAACTGAAGTTCAAAGGCAATGTTCCCTCTTCTCAATTCATTCATCTGGAAAAACCATTCTTAGTTTGAGAGCTGAACAAAAATAGACAGCAGGCAGAATGTGGCCCAATGACCCTGGTTTAGAATATTTCTCTGAAAGTTTAGCCACAGACAACCTCATATACCCTGGTGTGTGTGTGCTAAGTCGCTTCAGTCATGTCCGATTCTTTGTGACCCTATGGACTATCGCCTCTGTCCATGGGATTCTCCAGGCAAGATACTGGAGTGGGTTGCCATGCCCTCTTCCAGAGGATCTTTCTGACCCAGGGATCGAATCCGGGTCTCTTAACGTCTCCTGCACTGGCAGGCGGGTTCTTTACCACTAGCGCCACCTGGAAAGCCCCATATACCCTGGAGACTCAGAGTTTTAGAGACACAGGGCCCAAGTCACAGAGGAGTACCCAGCTCTGAATTGCAGGCCAGGGTACCAGTCCTGATTATTATTACCCAGAGACATCAACAGGCAGAAAGCCTCCAAGGCCCCTGACTCCCTTTGCATGGCTTCTCGTTTTTTAATATCACTTGTTAACCTGGGAGCTTTGGAGTCACTGCCACACCTACTAGGTTGTGGTGCCCCAAAGAGAGGTCAGTTTCGTGTAAATGACAAATCAGTTTGGTGTATATTTTCCTGTATCTGTGGCATTAAAAAAACTCAATTTCTTTTATTCTCCTATCCTGACACCAATAAATCTCCTTTTTGGCAAAGTTTTAACAGATCAATTTTGTGTTCCTAAGTGTATGCAGCATTTCACCCTCCTTTTAAACATAAACCCTAGACACTTAGTCCTTTGTGGGTCCCGTGATGTTTCTGCAACCACAGGGTAGGGGTAGAGGAGGAGATGGGAAGGAGGTGAGGAGGAAAGATATTGGCTTACAAAAGTCCAAAGAGTATTTGACTAAAAAAACGCAAAGCAGGGTAGAAGACAAGCATCAGAAATCCTGCAAACAGAGGAGGTTATTTTTCTTTGAAAGGATTAAGGATTATAGGTTTGCATGCTTACTCAGCTGGAACAAGAAAATATTGTAACTTCTTGCCTCATTCAGTTTGGGTCTGAACAAGATAAAGGTCGGTCCCATTCAAAACTCCTATTATAATTACCTTCTTCCCTTTAAGATAATGGGACATTAGGTGAAAGATTTGGGGTTATACTCCACTCAGGAAACAACCATGGAGAAGAAAAGTGGGAAACACACCCAGAACTCGAGGGAGACTGACCTGGTACAACTTTTCCCCGCCTTTCAAGGAGACAGACATTCTAGGTAAAGCTTGCTCACCATTGAGAGCTGAATTCCAGTTCTAGCATCAAGCCAGACATTCTGATTTCAGTTGTTCAGGACAAACAGGGAAATGCACACAGCTAATTTATAAAAGTGTCCAAAGGAGCATGAGCTGTTTCTTTTGAGGAGAGGAGCCATATTTTCCAAATTAGTCCAACTTCTATTTGATAGGCTGAACGCCCATATATCTCCATCCAGAAGGAACGAGGGCTCCTGATGATTAATCATGCTTTCAGGAAGTAGTTAAACACCACTGTGTTGCACACTGGTAGTGCCCAAGATAAAAAGCCAGGGCAACAGGCAAAGGAGGAGAGGGAGGAAGTTAGGGCAGTAATTTTGACAATAAAGTGGAAAGGGCTTCAAGGGTTCAAATTACAACAGGGTCCGTTCATTTCAGCTTGAGCAGCCCTCCTTGTCTACACCAGTAAGTCTGTTGATTCTCCTGATACAGCCAACTCCCCAGTAATTAAAATTTCTTAAAGATTTTCCCTTCTTTAACTATCCCTCCTGCAGTACATCACTGGGACTCCAAGGTCTTAAAGACTTAATCTAAATGTCTGGCCACAATGATAAGGAAGAACAGGAGGTAATATCTGAGAGGGGGAAAGAGAGACAAAGAAATAAGTTTAAGAACCACGATTTTAAGGAGTTGTGATTTTAGGAAGCAAAACTCTTTGTTTTGCTTCCCAACCCAAGAATCGAACCAGGGTCTCCTGAATTGCAGGTAGATTCTTTACCAACTGAGCTATCAGGGAAGCCCATACCTTGCATACAGTAGATGCTAATTAAACATATAAATGAGTAAAAAATGAATTTGTAAAAGCCCCACATCTTAAACGAGCTTTATATAAATATCTGCCCCTTAATCATTTAATAGTGATAATAATTATTTGTAAAGCATTTTAAAAAATAGAAGAGCAAGTGTAATTATACTGCTTACCTACTAACCAATGTACTCCGTTAATCACGCAAATGAAACCAGTGACTGACACAGTCAGGAAATTTCTGAGGAAGCCGATGTGTTTTTAAATATCTTTGCGTGAAGTATAAAGCTGTCCTGTAGAAACTGAAGGGTGGTGGGTGAAGGTAATGAATGCCTCTTTGACTACACACTGCGTTTTTATATTTTAGCTCTATTTTTAAGCTCGCAAGATATTTATAGCACTGAGTTTATGGGTATGTTCTCAGAGATCAAGAACAGGGGGTACAAGTTTTATTTAAAACTCACTTAAAATAGCAAAGTTATAAAACAGTGATTCATTATCATAATCCTCCTGTGGACATAGATCAAAATACACAGGAAACTGATTTCTCTCTGAAAAGTGAAGAAAGAAAAGAACTCTTTAAAACACTGCCCTATAAAGCTGAAATCCTTAAAACAATTTGGTCTGAAAGATGTAGGCATCTTTACATAATATACTGCATCCAGAAAAGAGGGAAAAGAAAGAAAAAAAGGAATAGATACTCCCAGCAAAAACAAAGCCCCAGCAGAATATACTGCAAAAATGCAAAGCTTCTGATACTGGTCATGCAAATATACATACACTTTCTATGTTTGAAAATGCATCAACCCCTTAGACTCCAACAGAGAAGCAAGTAAGTCACAGGTTCACTGAAGAATGGAGTAGAGGTTCCTGAAATGCTAAAGCAATGTGAAACCATTTCGGGGTGGAGTTTCCTTTTTAGCTAGAAAACAAAGAAGTCAGAAGTGACAGCGCAGGCCTTCTGAACATCAGGAGAGTCTCAGGCTCCCCCATGCCCTTCCCTCGGCATCACACTATCTGTGTTTCTCTACACTCTGTACATTAGACACGTCCATTACTACTCTCCTCCAACCTTTTCCCACCTCACGGCCTCTATCTCTTCACACTTCTGAAACCACTGCATGGTCTCCTCCATCATTCATCACAGTGAGAGCTGCAATATTTCTGTTCTTTTGCTGGACTCATCAGTGGTTTGATGCTTCGAGGCATTCTTTCTTTTTTAAAAGCAAGCTGGAGAGGGACTTCCCTGGTGGTCCAGTGGTTAAGAGTACAGGGGGCTAGGGTTCGATCCCTGATCAGGGAGCTAGATCCCACATGCAGCAACTAAGATAGAAGATCCCATGGGCCACAACTAAGACCTTGGGCAGCCAAATAAAGTGAAAGTGAAAGTCGCTCAGTCCCGTCCAACTCTTCGTGACCCCGTGGACTGTAGTCCACGGAATTCTCCAGGCCAGAATACTGGAGTGGGTAGCCTTTTCCTTCTCCACAGGATCTTCCCAACCCAGGGATCGAACCCAGGTCTCCCACATTGCGGGCGGATTCTTTACCAGCTGAGCCAGAAGCAAAGCCCAGTAAATTTAGTAATTAATTTGAAAAAAGCAAGCTAGAGAGTCATTTATTTTGCTGTGAGCCTTTTTCATTTAAGTAATTAAAGTCACCTTCAGCTTATAAACATGGCTTGCTAGCCCTATTTTGACCATGCCAATCCCTCTAACTTTTCTACCCACGTTCATGTTTCTTTACAGAGTGTGACCTGCCTATATTGACAAAGTACAAGGTACAGAATCTTCAACGCCCCTCCCTGAAGCCCTCCAGTGACGCTCTCTGGGCCCTGGGGGGGGGCCCCCTCTCACACACAGGTGCTGGGTGGACTTCCTCCCAGCCGTGGTTTCCACAGCCCTCCCCTCCGTGGTGTCTGCCCCTTGGTGTCCTGAAGAAGCATCTGGGGCTAGTGCGCTGATTCCCCGCGGCCTCTGGGGCCCCTGTGCACCACTCTCAGAGGCAGCCCTGACCCTGAGTCTCACTGTCTCCACTTGGAGAGGGACCCACCTCGGCCCTCCTCTTGGGCCAGTTCAGCCAGTCCTAAGGAGAGACGAAGGGGAAGCATCAATTCTTGAAGTGGCAGTCCCGGGTTCTGATTAGCAAAGAGGTCAGTGAGGCGGCCAAATGCTTTCTGCCCAGACTTGACCAGTAATGGGGCTGTCCCTGGTAAGGCCCATTTTCTCTGCCTGCTGCCTGCCACTGGGCTTGCCACTCTGTCCTTGCACTTGTAGGCTGTGGTGGTAATCATTTCATGGATTGTAATCTGTCAGGCTCCTCTGTCCATGGAATTCTCCAAGAATACCAGAGTGGGTAGCCATTCCATTCTCCAGGGGATCAAACCCGGGGTCTCCTGCATTGCAGTCAGATCCTTTACCATCTGAGCCACCAGGGAAGCCTATTTCTACCACATCAGCTAGTCAAATTTTAAAAGGCGAACTCAGATGTTGAATAAAGCCCATTAACGCAGGAATGAAAGACCTCGGCCACCCACCTGAGAGGCTGGTTTCCTGAGCATCCACAGGTGCACCCTGCGATCCGCGGCCAAGGTGACAAGCCTTGGAAAGATGGGCCTTAAAGCACCTGCCGCCTCCAGCCAGGGGCTGGTCTGGGAACAGCACTAACAGCATAAACCAGCCCTGGCTGGGGGTGGCAGTCAGGACAGCCACACGCTTGAAATTCAAGGATGGGCCGAAAGTGGCCCAGGCTGTAGTGCTCCTCCCCCTCTATTCCTAATCTGCATCCAGGCGTCCCCAGTGGCTCAGCGGCCAAGAATCGACCTGCAAAGCAGGAGCCACCGGGGACACAGCTTCCATCCCTGGGTCCGGAAGATCCTCTGGAGGAGGGCGTGGCAACCCACTCCAGGATTCTTGCCTGGAGAATCCCATGGACAGAGGAGCCTGGCGGGCTACAGTCCACGGAGTCGCAAAGGTCAGACATGACTGAAGCGGCTTAGCACGCATGCAAACTGTATCCACAGACGAAAACCTCACTTTGCTAATTGACAGGGAACGAAAAAGAACCTTTCAACAACTCTTGAGTGCCCCACCAGTGGGCCAAAGGCCACCTGTAATTTCTCTGCTCCCCTCTGGGGGAGGGAAGGAGTGATGATGTACCTGCTGGCCCCTCTTCCCATCTACATACATTTCCAAAGCTCATCAAACTCTGAAGATATTCAGCCCCAAACAGACCAAGGTGTCCAAAAGTACACACCTTGCCTGATGGAACTATGCCTCAGAGAGACACTGATGGCTAGCACCACCAACCTCCACTTCCGGTGTCTTTTCCTTAAGCCTAATTGATCCTCAAGCAGATGACTGACCAAGGAGTCTGAAAGGTCATGGAAGAAAGATTCAGTAGCTGACTTGTAAGTGGAGGCCCTTTTGGCTAAGATCACATATACATGATTTCCTTAGAAACAGCGGAATACATCTGCCGGTCACCAACAGTGTGTAAGGAACACAGCAGCACGCACAAACACCCTCCACCACTTAGGGCTCACATGTTTATAAGACCGGAGAAATCAAGCAGAAACATTCTGCTCAGGGCTACCTGTTCTGAACTTAAAATAAGAGAGAACATTTAATGCACTCCTTAATCCTAATCTACAGGAAGAAGACAACTGGATGGCCCTTACCACTATGCTTTCTCAAGCTCTAAAATAACAAGGTCCTATAGAACTTCCAGTTCCATCACCTCATGGCAAATAGATGGAGATAAAGTGGAAACAGTGACAGATTTTATTTTCTTGGACTTCAAAATCACTGTGGATGGTGACTGCAGCCATGAAATTAAAAGACACTGGCTCCCTGGAATAAAAACTATGACAAACCTCACTAAACAGCATATTAAAAAGCAGAGACATTACTTTGCCAATAAAGGTCCGTCTAGTCAAAGCTATGGTTTTTCCAGTAGTCATGTATGGATGTGAGAGCTGTACTGTAAAGAAGGCTAAGCATCAAAGAACTGATGCTTCTTAACTGTGGTGCTGGAGGACTCTTGAGAGTCCCTTGGACGCCAAGGAGATCAAACCAGGCCATCCTAAAGGAGATCAACCCTGAATATTCAGTGGAAGGACTGATGCTGAAGCCGAAGCTCCAATACTTTGGCCACCTGATGTGAACAACTGACTCATTTGAAAAGACCTGATGCTGGGAAAGATTGAAGGCAGGAGGAGAAGGGGATGACAGAGGATGAGATGGTTGGATGACATCACCGACACAAGGGACATGAGTTTGAACAAACTCTGGGAGATGGTGAAGGACAGGAAAGCCTGGCGTGCTGCAGTCCATGGGGTTGCAAAAAGTGAGACAAGACTTAGCAACTGAACAACAACATCATAGAACTTCCAGAACACACTCATCCAGAAAGTTTTCAGCATTACAAAGCAGAAGCAACAACTAACTGTCTTGGATATTTAAAAAAATAAAAAAAATAAAAAACTGCTATTTTAAATAAAGTATTAAGAAAGACCCATATTACACTGAATTTTAGAAACACTCACCAAACACAGTAAAAGCAGTATAATGGGATCTGTAATATTACTTCTAACATTCTCTGTAAATAAGGACCAAAAGTTATCATTTTCTGTGAGATCTATTATAAGGTAAAAAGACAATTTTCTTCAGCAAGCACGTTGTACAGTTAGCTGTGGGAGAGTGAACTGGGGCTTTTTCAAGCCTAGATCTGTTACCAGGCCTGTGTTTCAGAGGAAATGATTCACTTGCTCGGTGGCCTACTCCTGGTACTTTCTGGATCCCAGATCTGACCCAAGGGTGGTCTGGCAGAGGCTAAAATGCGCTTCTGTTGACTCTTTTTTTGCACTTGGTTCCAGAAGACAAGGTGCCCAGATGACCACAGTCGTCCCATTTTACCAGTGACCTTTCACCCTGCCTGCCCTCTGATAAGACCTTTATCTGAAAAGAAGCTGTAGCCCTGGAAGAAATGTGGCTTGGTTTTGGTGAGAAATTAAGGCTGTGGCCTCTTCCTTCTCAGCAATCACCATGCTGATTTTGGAAGATTTCTACTGTACAGAAATATTTCAAACAATTATGCTTTTTAAATCTGCAATTATGCTTCAAATAAGCAAATAAGGTGGGTATTCCCTGGATCTGGATTCCCTGGATCAAAGAAAAATCTTTGCGGTCTTTTCCACTGAATGAGGTTCTCAGTATACATCCTTGTTCTCTATCTGGTTGGGGCATAGAGAGGGAATGAGCAGGTAATTTCCTGGCTCCTGAGTGTGCATGATGGGAATGGGATGCTGATGCTTGAGGCCCTGTGGGTACCTCAGGGTCCCCTATTTCTGGGGAATTAGGAGTGAGATTCCCTGAGGATTCCACATGGGACAAGCCCTATGCTAGCCACTTTACCATATTCAGAGAACTTTGTTCATGCACCAAGCCCTGAGCTCCTGCCTTTCAGGTGAGGAAAAGTGCCAGCTTGTGTTCTTTCCATGACACCATTCTGCCTCTAGGGCTCTCTCGAGTTTCAAATCTAGAGAAATCCATCAGTCAAGCAACATCAGCATTCCAAGAGCTATGGTCAGGCTTGAGTAATCTACTCATAGACAGGCTGGTGGCTTAGACCGTAAAGAATCCGCCCGCAATGTGGGAGACCTGGGTTCAATCCCTTGGTAGAGAAGATCCCCTGGAGGAGGGCACAGCAACCCAGCCCAGTATTCTTGCCTGGAGAATCCCTGCAGACAGAGGAGCCTGGCGGGCTACAGTCCATGGGCTTGCAAAGAGTCAGGCACGACTGAGCAGATAGCACAGACAGGCTTCAGAAAGAACACACTCACCCTCACAAGGAGTGTAAGCTTATGATAAAGAAAAACTAGGACACTTAAGGGTTTCCAGTATTTATAATAATCACTGTAGATATAAATAAAGAACCAATTACACTGATAATTATAATAATGTTGATACAATACTATGAGTCCAGCATAAAGCAGGAGTTTAATAAATACGTGGTGAATGAACAGGTTTGTCTTTGGGTTCTTAATCTGGGAACAATACCAAAAAAAAAAACGAGAGGGAGCTAACATCTTATTCATTTCAAAATAACAGTTTTTGGACTTCCCTGGTTGTCCAGTGGTTAAGATTTCACGCTTCCAATGCAGGGGGCACGGGTTCGATCCCTGATGACTGTGAACTAAGATCTCACAGGTCGCGTGGTGTGGCCAAAACAAAACAAACCCCAGATAACAATTTTTAAAACTCTTATGACTGGCTATTAACCATTAGCAGTATTGCAGCAATGATCATGAAACATACTCTAAAATTAGTTCTGAAATCTTGCCTTAACTTCTTTACATAAGCATATCTCACATATAAATTCATTAAAATAAGCCCAACTACCCCTTTTTCAAATGGAAAACCAAAAAACCAAGCAATTCTATCCCCCCAGACCCCAGACTCTCTTCTTAAGCCAGGACTGTTAACCTGTTGCCTTCATGAGCATGTGCAGTGGCTGAATTAACAGGACAGGAAGCAGCAGCCCTACGAACCAACTCGGTGTATCTAGTGAGTAAACCACAGAGAGGGGATTTAAACCATCACAACGATGTTCCCCTGGGAGCCGTTCCAGTCCATCAGAACCCAAATTCTAACTTTTCAATGGCGCTTAAATGCATGCACACCCAGACTTTGAATTTGCAATAAAGAAAACTGTATACCTTTCCAAAATCAGCTCATAAAATACAGTAAATACCTGATTGCGTTTTTAGCTAAACACATCCTAACCTGTTTCTGGATCGCAACAGCCAAGAGAGTGACTAGGTTTCTATAGCACAGAACTCAAAGGTCCCCTTGCAGCTCTGATGGCCTCTTGCAAACAAAGCTGGTAAATAAAAGAAAGCGGATGACAGGAGAATCCAGTTTCCTACCTGATCCTGACCAGCCAGCCCAGGGCAGAGCTTCAGCTCTCCCAGAGCAGCCTCGGGGAAAGCAAGCACTGGTCGCCCTTACTTGCCTCTTTCTTGCTTTTGTTTCCTTGGAGAGTCATGCCTGCAACTTCCCCAGGATGTGACTTCCTGAGTCAGAGGCAGATCCAGTACCTTTAAAAGAGTTCACCGTGTAAGGCACCATAGTACTTACTGTTGGTTCTCTCCTTCTCTTACGTCAAGATTTCTTTCTGCCACCAACCTGACAGCAGGCTCTTCCCTGAGCCAAGATCTCAGATGCCGGTCATGTTGAAAGGCTGGCCCTGCTCGACAAAGATTAGAGAGCTGTCTGCAGCAGTCCCTTCTCTTCACCATAGCCAAGTAGGCCCGATAAATGCTAATACTCAGCATGACGCATCAAGAACTTTAAGCCTCCGCAATGGCTAAGCAGAAAGTATCACAAATTTACTGAAATTATCTGTGGCACAAAAGAAAAGAGAAGGAATTAATCAAAGTCTCTCTCTTAATGCAATGCTTGATTGAACTACCCCAATCCCTTTTTAAATAGGATACTGGTGGCAAGTGACCCTGATGGCAGGCCCTAGTGAGACACACAAGGAACACTTGTTCCATTTTTTTCTTTTATGACCTCATTAAGGAGGATTTTGAAGATTGTTCCTGAATATGAGAACAAAGTATCTTAAGACATCTCTAGCTTTTTATGTCTTTTAGCCTTTTACTGCTGGGATGGCCTTTAGGTCTGTGTTTATAACTAGGTATACTTATGCTCACACTCATCTCCCCCTCCTAAAACAAGAATCAAGTAAGAGGATCTGGAGGAAAGGAGTCAGAGCTGTACACCTCTAGATGCAGAGATGCACTAGTTTCTTACACCAGAAAGTTTTGCCAAGACCAACTTGGGATCCACTCTTTTTTCATCTCCTCCGAGTTGGAGCTCCCATTAATTAGCCCTGGTGGCTGTTCGGAGGCTCTTACCAAGGGAGGGCGCAGACTGCCAAATCTGCTGGTGTGAAAATAGTCCACCGCCAGCAACATTTTTTCTGCGTGTTTGTTGACTCCACGCTTCACTTTAATACGGAAGATTATATTTTAAGATCAGAAACAAATAAACAGATTTACAACCGAAGGCTTGAAAGGCAAACAGCAAAAAAGCCAGCCAAGGACTGAGCCTAAATGTAGTGTTTTTATTGACTTCTTAGAAACCAAATAACCTGGCATATTAGTGTGTGCATTCTGCAACAGACATTCAGCCCCATTGTACTACTTAGAAGAGAATAAAAAGAAACCCTACTGTTTGAAACCCAGCGGAACATCCCCACAACAGGGCACAACTGTTCCTCACGCATGAATGGGAAGGAGATGAAAGAAAAGATGGACTTCTGAGGTACAGCAAAAAACAAAGACAACAAAAGTGCTGATCATGAGGGGATGACACAACCCACTGCGGCAGAAAGGATGAGAGAAAGGAGCTCAGACAATGGTGAGGACAGCTAAGTGACACGTAGGAGAACTGAAAAATCTACACAAGTGTCTTTTCTCTCCACCCTCAATGAAAAACAATTAAATGTTGGTACATCTGTCATAGAAAAGATCACTGAAACCTGTTACCATCACTATGGACGGTAAACTCAACTGCCCAAACTGTAACTCTCCAATTAAACGCTGCCACCTCTGTCTCTCACTCTTGCTAAAATGAAAAGTGTTCACTTCTACAATGCTTTACAACATCTGAATATGTTGAAACAGATGATAAAGGCTGAGGGGTACTGAAAATGTGTATGTATGCATGTATGTGCGCATAGAGGTTTAAAATACTCTATGTAAAAGATGGGCTTCAGTAATTGGTATATAAACTCAGCTTTTGTTTGTAAAATATTCTCTCCTTGACTCAGGCTATAGAGATATTTGCTCTAAATTTTGCATTGGTTTTCATCCAGTAGCAGCTCCAAATGTTTTGGGATTAAGTTTGTTTGTTCTCAAACCTCACTACCAAGAAGATATTGTTTGTAAATGCCTAATATGGATGAAGCTCACAATTGAATGCTACTTTTAGGTAAATGCTGTCATTTGTAATGGGATGGGAATAATTACTTTGGGATGTTTCTGTTTTTCTTAAGAAACAGAGGCATACCTGTCCACACTTCACTCATGTTGAGCCCTCCTAATAAAGTGTTCAGTGAGAAAATCCTATCAACCAAATATATTATCAATTAAAAAAAAAAACACCATATGAAATTCTCACACGATGCTCATTGCTCCGGAAGTCACCAGCCTGGGAAGTCACACTGCTTTTAAATGAGCTCCTGAGCATTACTCCTTGCTTGATAACATGCAGCCCTTCACAAAACCCCAAAAGCAGTTATTGACCCTGTCAGGATGCCTGATTAATGGACAAACGCAGTAATTGATTAGCAAAGAAGTGTGAATTAAAAGGGGCACAGCATCAATAACCAGCTTCTAACAAAAGTGGTTGACATAAAATGTAAAACAAGAGCCCGCAGCTATATCTCATCAAAGGCACGCTTTTCTTAAAAAGGGGAGAGACTGAGAAGTAAACAGGCCTAGTGTCCTGTACCCTGTGATTCTTTAATCCTTCATCTTGGTGAGGATGCTGTGTGGAGTCAGCAAGCAGTTTGGGAACTGCCTGTCCATCCACTTTCAGTCCACCTTCAGATGTCGAGCAGATGAGCCAGTTAACTGTTCCCATTGTCCCAAGACTTAAGAAAAAGCATGTAAGAAGTCCTATTCTCTCTTTATTTTGTTTACTGCGACCTCTCTTCACTTATGTCCTTAGAGAAAAATAAATTCTGCTTGCTCAGGTGCCCCTGGAGAGACAGGCAACATTACTCACTAGAATGTTGCTTCCACCTGCTTCTGAGCATGAAAAATAAATTTATTCAGTCAGTCAGTCAGTCATCCAGCACCTGATACAGGCCAGTTATTCCTCTGAGCTGGGCGGTACAGAGATGAATAAGGTTTACGACAAGCTGAGTGAATGCAGACCCTGCTCCTGCTTAGAAAGCACAGAAATATTGCATAACCTAAAGCAAAAGTTAAAGGGAACCCCCTGGTGGTCCTGGGTTCAATCCCCAGTTGGAGAACTAAGATCCCACAAGCTAAGAGGCACGGCCAAGAATAAATAAATACATAAAATAAAGCAAAGGTTTAATACATATCTCAGCATGAAACAGAAAGGAAATCTTCAAGTGCTGAAATAAAGCAAGAATTTCAGAGCTGGAGTTCCTGGAGCTGATGCTATGTCTACAGAGGGCCATCAGCCCTGGAACAAAGACTAGAGGCCAGAGTGTCAACAGCCTTGTGGGACAGAAGACACCAACCTGGGCTTGTGCAAGGTGAGGGAACTGGACAAACTGTACCCCTTTAAAAGCAATCTAATCCACAAATAGGGAAATAGAACCTAGACAGCATATTGAAAAGTAGAGACATTACTTTGCCGACAAAGGTCTACATAGTCAAAGCTATGGTTTTTCAAGTAGTCATGTACAGATGTGAGAGTTGGACCATAAAGAAAGCTGAGCACCAAAGAATTGATGCTTTGGAACTATGGTGTTGGAGAAAATGCTTGAGAATCCTTTGGACAGCAAGATGATCAAACTAATCAATCCTAAAGGAAATCAGTCCTGAAATTCATTGGAAGGACTGATGCTAAAACTGAAGCTTCAATACTTTGGCCACCTGATACGAAGAACTGACTCTTTAGAAAAGACCCTGATGCAGGGAAAGATTGAAGGCAGGAGGAGAAGATGATGACAGAGGACAAGATGATTGGATGGCATCACTGATTTGATGGACATGAGTTTGAGCACGCTCCGGGAGATGGTGAAGGACAGGGAAGCCTGGCATGCTGCAGACCATGGGATTGCAAAGAGTCAGACATGACTGAGCAACTGAACTGAACTGAGAAGAACTATGTCCACAAAGAAACAGCAAGATAGTCTGAGGTCTGGCTTGGGCCGTATGAAAATAAATAAAGCCTTTTATATGATCATCAAAACCACAAGCCTGTGTTAACAGCAAGTACGGGCATGAAGTTTATACCACCTAGATGGGTTTGAAGTCACAGACAGAGAAATTAAAATTAAAAACTTGAGTTCGAGACTCTAAAACAACTGAGTCTTAGTCTGCAGAAAAGAAATGCAAAGCAGTGCTGCAAGAATGTATCCACAGTCTGGAGTACATTAACTTCCAGAGGCAAAAACAATCCTGCTGAAGATGAGCTCACAATAGAATCCCAGCCATGGAAGGAAATAAACCACCAGGAGGGAGGATCACTAAGCACAACATAAGGGTGAAGAGGTATCTGGCAAGAGTCCCTTGGACGGCAAGGAGATCCAACCAGTCCATCCTAAAGGAAATCAGTCCCGAATATTCATTGGAAGGACTGATGCTGAAGCTGAAACTCCAACACTTTGGCCACCTGATGGGAAGAACTGACTCATTGGAAAAGACCCTGATGCTGGGAAAGATTGAAGGTGGGAGGAGAAGGGGACAACAGAGGATGAGATGGTTGGATGGCATCACTGATGCGATGGATATGAGTTTGAGTAGGCTCCGGGAGTTGGTGATGGACAGGGAAGCCTGGCGTGCTGCAGTCCATGGGGTTGCAAAGAGTAGGACACGACTGAGAGACTGAACTGGACTGAACTAGAAATAAGTGAAAAACCTCAGTAGGAATACGAGACATATATTTGAAGTTATTAAAAGTGACACAGGAAGGAGGAGTAACCATTGAAAGACTGGGACAGTATTGGAAATAAAAATTAATTCAAAAGAATCAAATTTAGCACTTTTGAAAGAAAAAAATATAGTCACAAAATGAATAAGTAAAACAGTAGATTAGATATGCCTGAAAAAAGAATCAGTGAATTCCAAGGTCACTTAACAGCCCATGAAAGAACAGCATAGGAAAAGGGCAATGAAAGGGACCAGGAAAACTGGGCAGAGTTTAGAAAAGCAACATGCCTGGAGAGATAACCCTCTCCTTTACCTCTCTCTCCTGCCTGGGTAAACATTCACAAATTCCCTCAAGTGCTGTGTTGACTTCGTAAGTCTCAATGACAAAGACCACTGACAAAAATGTGATGCAGTGTAAATAATAACAGCTTTATTATTCCCCCAGCTCCACTGGGGCAGAGAAAAGCAGCAGACGGTCCCCGGAAAGAACAAATGTTAGTACTGCCCAGTCCAGAATGCAACCCGCCACATTGCTCTGGGCCTCTGGAGGAGAAAAGGAGAAACACTGTCCAATCTTAAGTTTCTTAAAAACAAACACACAAAGAAAAACCCAAGCCACCCATTTAGAGATAGTTAAGAATGAAGCTGGTTACAGAAATGCAGTAGGCTCTGTCCTCCAACTAGATCTTTCATCTTCATTTCATACAGATGCTCATCTGCATTTCTTTTTTATTGAAAGAACATACACATAAAAGCCTACAGATAAACTCCCACCTCTCGTTAAGAGTTTGGAATTGGGGCAATCTCTAGGAGTTAACAATTTATAAGGGATTGTGATCTTTCCAAAAAGAGAACAGTCAAGCTGAGAAGTTGAGAAGAAATATGGGAAGAGAGAAAAGGAACTTTTCAGCTACAAATTTTTCGGAACAGACACAGGAGTGAAGGGCATGGAAATTTTCTTGAATACTTGTTCTTGCTAGGAATTTTTTGGTTTTTTTTTTTTTGCATGCTCTTTCATGAGCCAGAAAGAAAAGGAAAAAAACTACAAGCTGAAAGGGAACAAATGGATTCCCCACTGGCCAGGAAATAGAGGCTGGTTCTCAGATCAGTGAGAGATGCAGTAGGCAGGGGATGACAACGTCAGCTGTATTCGCGAGCTGTGCTGTGCGCTATGAGCTAAGTTGTTTCAGTTGTGTCCACTCTTTGCGACCCCATGGACTATAGGCCACCAGGCTCCTCCGTCCATGGCGTTCTCCAGGCGAGAATACTGGAGTGGGTTGCCATGCCCTCCTGGGGATCTTCCTGACCCAGGGATCGAACCCATGTCTCCTACATCTCTTGCATTGGCAGGCAGGTTCTTTATTACTAGTGCCACCTGGGAAGCCTAGAGTTGCAATAACAAAGTTCTACAAACTAAGTGGGTTACACATTTCTGGAGACCAGAAGTCTGCAATCAATTGGTGGGTGGCTGAGGATTTCTACATTGAGGTTTTGCCATCGATGAAGTATTGATGAAACATTGCCATTGCCTGATGAAATATTGATGAAGTATTGCCATCGCCCAAAGCACTCATGTTTCCAGTAGAATCCTTAGGTCCACACGGTGTGTCTATGGGCTAAGTGGCACATGGCGGGGAACACATAGGCTGAGGAGTCTGACAGAACCTGTCTGGTGGTGGCAGACACAGACGTTGAGGATTTGTGTGTGCTCAGCTCTAAAGAAACAATTCTAAAATGATTTTTGAACATAAGGGAAATGATGAGTTTTGAGGAGCTAGCCTGGTAAAAATACAGCTTGGACAAGTACACACATCACGCAGATCTATCAACCCCCTAATTCAAGGTCAACCGTCATTTCAACAGCAACAAGATTAACTGCCATTACAAAGAGAACTTTTTTTTAGTAACTAATGTTTCAAACTTCTAAATCTGTTTTATCATAGATCATATCATTGTAAACGATCTCTCAAAATCATTAATCCAAAAATCAAGGCCAAATCTCTCTCTAAAAAAGTCAACTCTGGCTTGCACTTAAGTACTCAAGTTCAACTGCATGTGCTGGGAAGAAAAAAGTTGGAAGGAAATACTTTAAATAGTATAATTGATGCCTGGTTCCGCCAGCCACTTAACTCACTAAGAGCAAAGATGTAAATCTGCCTATGAAAGTCCCCCAGGGTCCCTGAGCCTCTCATCCTGTCTTGGGGGCTAAGTGTGATGCCCGGGTTTAAAACTGAATTGCAAAATATGTATTTTTCCAAGAGTCTGCCTCTAAATGTAGCCACCCTCCCCTCTGGCATTTAGCTGAAGGAATGGAGACCTGCTCCCGTGCTAGAGGGAAAAATAAATCTGTGGTCAATTTAAAGACATATTATTTAACATAACAGCACAAGAGATTTG
The DNA here is from genome assembly GCF_033118175.1 of Dama dama. Classification (NCBI taxonomy): domain Eukaryota; kingdom Metazoa; phylum Chordata; class Mammalia; order Artiodactyla; family Cervidae; genus Dama; species Dama dama. The sequence goes on along the minus strand of NC_083710.1, from coordinate 79,676,423 downwards.
AACTTGACTGTATATGACTATCCCTTTTCCAACTGTTTTTAATGCCAAATACCCAAGAAAGGTGCAATTACTCCAAGTCACCTTTCACACAATGATACTGTATTGATAGGTTTTTCTCTCAGAAGTACAGGACATAGTCATCCAAAACCACTAAGAAACCAAAATCCATCTGCCATCTGCAGCCCCAGTGCGTCGTCACCCACGAGAGCCTCATAATAGCTGGAGCCATTCAACGAGGGACCTCTCAGGATGAGACCTGGCAAGAGACCTAGAGGCTGGTTGACAAAGCTTTGAAATGGTTTTATATTTTCTGGGCGTATTTAGCCCAGGAGCACATTGTATATTTTCCAGTGGCTTTGTCTTCATTGTGTGTTATTCTTTTAATTGTGGTTAAATATACATAACATGGGCTTCCCTGGTGGCTCAGATGGTAAAGAATCTACCTGTAATGCAGGAAACCGGGATTTGATCCCTGGATCGGGAAGATCCCCTGGAGAAGGAAATGACAACCCACTCCAGGATTCTTGTCTGGAGAATCCCATGGACAGAGGAGCCTGGTGGGCTGTGGTCCATAGGACTGCAAGGAGTTGGACACGACTGAGCGACTTTCACTTTCATTCACATACATAACATACAATTTACCGTTTTAATCATTTCTAGTTGTATGGTTCTGTGGCATTAAGAACATTCTCATTGTTATGCGAACATTACCACCATTCACCTTCAGAACTTTTATCATCATTCCAAACTGAAACTCTGTACCTGTTAAACAGTGCTTCCCCACTCTCCACCTCCTCCAGTCCCTGGTAACCATTATTCTATGTTCTGTTTCCATGAGTTTCACTACGTTTGTACCTCAGGTAAGTAGAATCATACAGTTTTTGTCCTTTTCCATCTGGCTTGTTTCACTTAGCATAATGTTTTTAAGGTTCATCCGTATCGTAGCCTCGGTCAGTATTTCCTTCCTTTTTAAGGCTAAATAATACTCTGTTGTACAGATACACATTTTGTTTATCCATTCATTCATCAGTGGACACTTGTGTTGCTCCCACCTTTTGACTATTGCAAATAATGCTGCTATTACCTGGGTGTGCAAATATCTGCTCAAGTCCCTGCTGTCAATTCCTTTGGGACTATTTGGGGATATACCCGTAAGAGGAATCGCTGGGTCATATGGAATTCCTTGTTTAACCGCTTCATTGTATTTTTCTTACAGGTAATGTTGTAAACAGATGCGTCCTTGCAGCGTGTGCCAGGTGCAGTGTGTGGTGAGGTTTCTAAATGTCAATTTTTTAAAAGCTCTCAATGAGTAAATTAAGTTAAAAAAGCAAATTTAAAAGACAAATGTGATGAAAACACGGCCTAACACATAACAGATAATCAGTAAGTAGTTGCTGAATGAATGTGAAAGTGACTTTAAAATCTAACAAACCTGGGTTCAAGTGTTGGCTGCTATTTACCAGGGGTGTGACTGAGTCCTGCTTCACTCCTTTTGATAAAATGGGGATAATCTTGCACAGCTGCTGTTATGTGGTTGGAATTAAATGAGACACTCTATGTGAACTGGTGAGGATTCCCCATGTGCGCTAAGTGTTCCATAAAAGGCTGCTATCGTTATTGCTGCCATGAGTATTCATGACCTCTAGCTACTTATGGTCACAGAGATCATTTGGAGATTTGGTCTCTGCACCCCACCTCCCCCCACCAAGGGCACCCACGGCTGTCACTGAAGCACCTCTAAGCTTGCACCACGCTGGGCTGAAGTGACAACAGACACGGGCTTATGGATGTCTTACATCATCCTCCGCAGCATCGCCGAAGCAGTGTCAACGTCCTCTGCACTCAGAAGGGAAAATACACAATCTGAAACCGACATCAACAAAGGAATCTTGACAATCAGGGTGAGAAAAAAAAATCTGACTTTCCCGTAATGAACAGTAAATCACTTGTTTTCAAGTTCCTTCGTGCTGTGCTCAGAGACAAGAGAATATATTGACACGATCCCACAAATACCTTCACACCAAAAAGAGTATTACAGTGTTGATTCTTGAGGCATAAACTGTATTACTGTGCAAATATACATCTGGGTTCGTGGAAACCTTGGTCTAAAGGCCATCCATAAAATGCCAAAAGCCAGGACCAGCCATGTCTTCAAGCATCACAGTGTGAAGAGGAACATAAAGTCTTCTGCACCCTCAGCTGCTGTGTAAAAGTTGTCTGTTGTGATTCCTTGTAGATGGGGGCTGTCAGAGCATTGAACAGGGGAGTCACAACTCCAGAGTTTACGACACCAATCCAACGGATGGCAAGACTGTCACTCCTACACGGTGGGTCCTGTGCCCAACAAGGGGTGTTTACAAGTAACCATTTAGCACCTTCCTTGCAGTATTTTTACACCACGCTCCTGCCTTTCCTGTGGAGAAGAGAAGCAAGGAGAAGACGCTTTCTCTTCAGTGCTGAAATTTAAAATTGGAAAATGTAATCACATGAGGATTGGGTTTTTTCTTTTTAATGGCGATGCTTAAAATCTCTTCTGTGTCAATGATGCAGGGGAAAAAAATCTTACTCCTTAAAATGACTCTTTCATAGAACATCAGGGTTAGTTTGTGAGTGGCACGTTTTAAAAACATTTAATCAGTGATCTGAATATACGTCAACACCTTCTGGCGGCGTGCTATAAAACGTGAACCTTGTCAACAGCAACAGAAAAAGGTGACACTCTTGGGACACAGAGCTTTTATGCTGACACGCAGTAATAATATAATTTTAAAATTTATCATCTGTTTAGCTGCAAGCAACAACAATTAATCTTTTTGACAACTCATATAATGCTTTAAATAACACCTGGGAAGAAAAACAACGCATTCTAATTTTTGCGTTCATTGTCTCCCAGGCCTTTGTAGCTACAAGTGCATATAAAACCACACACAATAAATTTTGTGATTAGGATTAAAATGTTAGCAAAAAGTATTTCCCTTGTCACCTCATGCCCCCCTTTGCCTCGGTTAATAAAATTACTTAACACAAGAACCGTAAGTGAGAGCGAGTCCCAGGGGAAGTGTGGGCCACCGAGGGTTCATTTCTGTCACGTCAAATGACATTTTATTCCCAAATCATTTAACCTACGACTTCACGTGACTACTTATAGCTTGAACGGAATTCTAGTGGGGGCCCAGAAATGACACTAATCCCTTTACTGGAAACTCCATCAGGGCCTGACAATCCCAAGCCCATCTGATACCAACAATTTAAAAACTACAGCCAGGCAAATTGTCTTCATAACGTTCAGAAGCAGGTGAACATATATGTGGTGTATGGTTTGGTCTTTTGCATGTCCTGTGAAGCTTCATGGAATTTAGATTAGACTACATTAACACCTTTAATTCATCTCTTTTCTATTATACATTAAATCAAAGCATTTTTCCTAATATACCTGCTGACCCAGTGCCCTATTAACCCTGAGATTTGAAAGTCTGTGGGTTAAAGCAAAGGCAAAAACACCACCACAAAAGAGGGCTGATGTTACTCTCACTAGTAAATCACAAGCTTGTGACATTTGCAGGTGAAATGAAAAGTGAAGGTTGTTGCAAATCACCCCACTGTCCACACATCTCTTTTTTAAAAAAAGATATTTTTATTTATTTATTTGGCTGTTGTTGCAAACCACTGCACTGTCCACACACCTCTTGCCTTTTTAAAAAATAATATTTATTTTTATTTATTTCTTTGGCTATGCTGGGTCTTAGTTGCAGCATGCAAGATCTTTAGTTGTGGCATGTGAACTCTTAGTTGTGGCATGTGGGATCTAGTTCCCTGACCAGGGATCGAACCTGGGCCCCCTGCATTGAGAGTGCAGAGTCTTAGCCACTGGACCATCAGGGAAGTCCCCACATACCTCTTTCAACCAGTCTTCCAAGACTCTGACTGTATCCATTTGACAGATGAGGAAACCAGAGTGCTAAAACTCTAATTCAAGGATTTGCAAAAGCCACATCCCAGGTGTTTTCTATTGTCACACACCCTAAACTACAGCCAAGACTCAAAAATAAGAAACTAGCTCCAAGAGCTTCGCCAAATGGGTCTGGACACTAGAGTAGAATGGCTTATGCTTTGGGAAAGTACCGGCAGCAGAAACACAGGAAAAATATGAGCTCTCCTGCAAAGCAGAGAGAAGACAGTGTCAGAGGAAGACGCAGGTCATGAGACCTAAGTGTGCATGTTTGTGAAAAAATAAGAGGGCTGAGTATGTACAGCTCTTTGTCTACAGGTATTTTGTTCTTTTGGGGTCTTCACTTTCATTCTTTTCTTTTTCCTTCTTTCCCAAGTCTAGGCCTCCTAGGAAGTGATCAAACTGATTTTTACCATGTGCCGTGTGTCTTTTATGCAGGTTAGGACTTGAGCCCTGGATTTTAGGGAAGCTCTAAGGGCTCAGTGGTAAAGATTCCACCTGCCAATGCAGGAAACACAAGAGACATGGGTTCCATCCTTGGGTTGGGAAGATCCCCTGGTGAAGGAGATGGCGACCTTCTCTAGTGTTCTTGCCTGGGAAATCCCATGGACAGAGGAGCCCGGCAGGCTACAGTCCACGGGACTGCAAAAGAGTGAGATACGACTTAGTGACTAAACAAGAAGTAGATTTTAATTCCAGTACTTTTTTTTCCTAATGAATGATCAGTGTTACACGATTTTGGTGCCAGACTTCGATATGCCCCACAACTGGCTTTATGTGCTTCTTAGAAAAAACTGCCAATTCTTTTTCAGAAAAAGATTTTTTTAGCGGAAAGCCTGCCATTCTACACAGAATGTCAGACTTTCTCTAATGGCTATGCTGACTTGGGGACCGTTACTCTAAATGTATATTTGGAGCCTCTAAGCAAAAAAACTTCATAAAGGCTTCCTTCATCCTTTAATTACTGATGAACTAATCCCCCATATGACACGTCTCCCTCTGTTCTGAGCTCTAACCAGCTGCTTGTATAGCATTTGAAACTGTAGCAGGAACTTCTAAACATGGACAGGTTATTTTGAAAGGGAGGATTCTGGGGTGAATTCTGAATCTATGAGGGGACCGTGGCACACCCAAGGCACTCCACTCTCACTGAGGGGACCAGGAAGCTGAGACAGAGGGCTTCGAGAATTTGCTGACATCTGTGCTCCTGATTTCCTGACTTCTGTCCAATTTCCTCCTGGTGCTTAACCATTTTCCTAGCCCTGAAAGGCATAAAAAGACTTTCCCACCAAGGATTTCTTTCCCCAACTATTAAAGCGGGGGGTGGGGGGGAATCCCCCATACTGAATTAATTGATATACAAGTTTCCTTTTAACTATACCTAGTATTAATATTTAAGTCTCCGGCCTGAACCAGACCTCTCCAGCTAGTGGGAAAGGCACTGATGTCCTTTCCCAGTACATACACAGGAGAACAACTCTTAAAATGTGTTTAATTACAGGGAGCCCCTCACAGCATGGAACCAGAGCACTGGGATCTCAGAAAGCAATTTTCCATTTAGTTGGTGCTCCTCAGCTAATTAAAAAAAAAAAACCAAACGGGCCAGCAATCTGGACAAAGAAACAATGCACATTCCACGTGTTACAACCCAGGTAAAGGTACGTGTGAGCCTGAGTGGAGTGAGAGCCGCAGGAACCCAAAGGTGAAAACAGCCCTTTATAGCAGCGGCCCTGACGGACGGGGACGTGCCTGGCTGGCGAATGACACGCCGCCTCTCACTTCCTGAGACGCGCGAACACTCCGGCCATCTGTTGTATCTGCAGAGATCACCAACTCAGAGGAGAAGAGAAACACGCTTCAGTTGCAGCTGGAACACACATGCTTGCCAATGACATGGGCTCTTGGCACAGCCAGGAGTTCAGGTTTGCGCCCTCAATGACTGGTTACTTTCCCCCCTCCTCTACTGTTTAATCAGGTTCCCTGGGTCTTTGCAGGAATCTGTCTGGGGAGTGAGAGAGAGATAAGGGAGGGAGGGTACAGAGCAGCCACTGGCTTTCCAAGAGCTCAGTTCTCCTCTGACTATTGAAATGTCTCACTGAGGAAGGAAGGAGGTCCCAGAGACCTGGTGCAGGTTGCGCCCACCATAAATCCCGCTCAGCTTCCTTCCATTTACAGTTTATTGCATTAACATTTCTTTTGTGCTGGCTTCTGCTGGGAAGCTATTGTAAATTTGGGCAATTACAACTTTGGTTCCATCCGTCCCTCCCCTCCTCGGTAGGCACTGGAACATCAAAGGTGGCCCGTTCAGCAGAGGTTGGCTCTGTCTCTTAAATCCAACCTGAAATAGATGTTATTAGGAAGAGCAGGCTCTGGACAAAAGGTAGCAGGATGAATCATAAAGATGCTGCTCTGACCTTCTAAGAAAGTCTTAAAATAAGCTTTCTTAAACCCCGGGCACAAGCTGCCAAGTCAAAGCCCGGGCAGGCACTGGAGGGCCTCCTTGTCCAAATCCTCATAAAGCAGATGCATGAGTCGTGTCAGACAGCCACGGGCCCCTGAATGGCAAGGTTCTACCAGCCCGGCCTCTGCTTGCGCCTCAGCGGTGCTTAAAATAATTTCTCTTTCAAAGCACCTGCGTAAGCCAGAGTGGGTCCCCACTGCTGCTGTGTGGCTGAGGCAGCCTGGAGGAAGCCCAAGACCCTGGTGAGGGCCCCAGCAGATAAGGAGGGTCAGTAAGCAGCTGGAAAGCTTGATGGACAATAGGGAGCTGCTTCCATTCCTGACCAGCTGTCACTTGTTACAGGGAAGAGAGAGAGTAAGTGTGTGCGTTTCAGGGGTGCTGGGGACTTCACTGGCCAGCTACAATCTCAAGAACTTTCTGAGAACCGACTGGGTCCTGTGGTGCGTACCGAACTGGGGGGAGTGGGGTTCAAGGATGAACAGCAACAACCCTTGTCTCAAGAAACTTAAAAGCCAGTGGAAGCTGCAGGCCTGATGATATCTGACTATTAAGTTGCTTCCTAATGAGTTTCATAACATAGGCACAAAATGCCATGCATTCTAGTTCTTCAACATGTTAAAAACAGAGTTATTATATGACCCAGCGATTTTACTCATAGGTCTACCCAAGAGATATGAAAACATATGTCCACAATGTACACGAATGTTCACAGCAGCATTTTTCATAATCACCAAAAAGTGGAAATAACCCACATATCTATGATGCATGGATGGATAAATAAAGTGCAGTATATTCCTTCAATGAGACATCATAAGAAGGAATGAAATATCAATTTATGCTACAAACAGGGAATGTAGTAGTGTTAGTTGCTCAGTCATGTCAGAGTCGTGACCCCATGAACTCTAGCCTGCCAGACCCCTCTGTCCATGGGATTCTCCAGGCAAGAATACTGGAGTGGATTGCTACTTCCTTCTCCAGGGGATCTTCCCAACCCAGGGAAGGTCTCCCGCATTGCAGGCAGATTCTTCACTGTCTGAGCCCCCAGGGAAGCCCCACAACAGGGATGAATCTTGAAAACATTACGATAGAGAGAAAGCAGCCGGACACGAAAGGGCACAACCACACAATTATATGAAATGTCCAGAATAGGCAAATCTAAAAGTTGGGAAAGTGGATCCAGGGATTCTCAGGGAAGGGAAGAGGGGAATCTGACAGCTGATGGGTATAGGGTTTCTTCTCCGGCGAGGAAAACATTCTGGGATTAAGCAGCACTGATCATTGCACAACTCTGTGAATAGACTAAAAAACTTTGATTCATACATGTTAAGAGAGTGAATTTTATGGTATTTGAATGATATCTCAATAAAACTTCCTTCGTGGCTCAGACAGTAAAGAACCCACCTGCAATGCAGGAGACCTAGGTTCAATCCCTGGGTCTGAAAGATACCCTGGAAAAGGGAATGGCTACCCACTCCCAGTATTCTTGCCTGGAGAACCCCTGGACAGAGGAGCCTGGTGGGCTAAAATCCAAAGGGTCACAGAGAGTTGGACATGACTGAGAGACTAACACATTCATTTTCAATAAAACTTATTCTTTATTTTTTGGCTGCACCATGTAGCTTATGGGATCTCAGTTCCCCGACCAGGAATTGACCCCAGGCCCTCAGCAGTGAAAGCAGAGTCCTAACCACTGGACCACCGGAGAATTCCCAAATCTTATTTCAAAATGCTATGGGAGTTTAGGGTTGGGAGTAATGTGCCTAAGGGAAAAGGACTGTTGCATATGCCACCTCTGCTTGTATTAAGAACACGGTATGGATTCTAAGCACTTTCTTAACAGGAAAGCATGCATGAAGAGAACAGGTTACTGGATTCATTGCTCACTTGGATACCTCCTGGTCTGAAGAATGGACACTGAGTTTCTACTTTCTAGATTATTGTTATTGTGATACAGTCCATAGAAATAACATTCTAAAAACACAAGGATTTAGAGCGCTCTGTGCCGTGTGAGTTTCAGGTTTTGAGGATTCTAGAAACTCCTGTTCTGTGCTCCCACCACCCTCCAGGATCTGTTTTCACCATCATGTGGAGCAGCTGATATTTATTTGTCTTTTAAGCAATTTGGGGGCAGTAACTATCCCTTTCATCCCTACTGCCAGCAGTATGTACAATAGAGGGGACTCAACAAGTGATTGTGGAAGAAGGAAGGAAGGCTGAAGGGAGGGAGGGTGGGGTCATTATTTGCTCATAATGAGCTTATAGTCTAATTCCTCAGGCTTTCTTATTTCTCCACTTTCTTATCAGGAGGTGTTATTGCACTAAAAAATTTTGGTACTCTAATGCTGTTTTTGGATGTCAAAAGTGGTCAAACAGCAGCAGTTTCCTATGGTTCCATCACAAGAAACAATATCATTTCAGTCCTATTTCGTTACACAGAATGTGTTTTGAACTCGGGGCTCTGGAAGCTCCTTAGGGAACACCAACTGAGAGGCAAGGGGAGGTTCTCTGATCCTCTCCTTCCTGTTGCTGCTCGGTTGCTACATCCTGACTCTGCGACCCCGTGGACTGTAGCCCACCAGGCTCCCCCGTCTTCCTCTACTACCTCCTCCAAAAAACAAACCAGAGGTTCTATATTGAGTTGGTTTGAACTAAAGGCCTAAAGACACGTGTCTAAAAATTAGTTTGCACAATTTATTTACAACTCTAGACCAACTTGGTTATTCACTAAGAAAATGACCTTTAGGTCAAGAAAATAAGGAGTAATGCTTAAGCTCTTTGCTCTCTATTCAGCTGAAAACCATAATGCTGACAAATTTTCAAGCTATCTACCAACAGGGGCATCTAAGGAGAGGCATCTGCAGGAGAGACAGCCATGCTAGAAATTCTGTATGGGGTGGTGACAGGCGTTAGAAACTCGAAGCAGTAATCCAAGGGTTAATCAGGAGAGAGACTGAATCCAGAAAGTGCTTATTAATCCAAGCCTTTCAGTACTGTCTATACCACCCTGCTGCCTCTAACCAAACAGGACACTGTAGGTCTCAGGATGACAGAAATCTTTTGTTGAAGTAGGAGGCTGACAGCTATCTGTGAGGAGGGTTTTTTGTTTATTTGTTTGTTATTCAAATAACTTCCCCCCCTGAAGAAATTCAAAAGGAAAATGTCAGAAGTCTGTGATTAATGATTTTTTAAAATAGATGGGATTTCCACACCCCACCCCCGTTGAGCTGAAAAGTAGGTATAGAGAAGGAATCCACCTCATTAAATGGTAAATCCTCGTATGTAAGTTTGATATTGATTCTTTCAAAGGAGTTGTGCTTGCAAGTCAGATGAGTGACAGGAGGGTGTGTCTAAGTATCAGCGTTCTCTGAAGGGCAGCTGGTCAGGAACATTGTCAGATAGTAATGACAAGCAGAACTGGAACTCTGATGATCAACTGGTGATGGGGAAGTCACCCAGTCCTGTCTTCTCCTCCAAGCTGTGCATTATTAATGTGCTTCCTAAAATACCTCCCTAATTACTTTTTAAAATACGTGCTGTGGGGAAGGCTGGGGTGGCCAGGGAAGGTGGTCACAGCGGGTAGGGGGTTGGAGACAAGGGAAAGATTCCAGAAAGGAAAAACCTACACTAAAAACTACCTTCTTTTAATTTTTTTTAAAAGTTCCTTTTAATCAGCTCTTAAAGCAAAGACAGAAGCTGAAAACATTCCATGTAAATGAACAGCAAAGGACTCCAAATGCTTAGCAGACCAGAACACCGGAAAGAGCTCGCTTGGTACCGCCAGGCATGACCGGCTTTAGTGGATTTAACAATAAAAAAGAAGATGGTGCCAAATAACCAAACTACATGGGACCTGCCCTTGCAGCAAGAAAAGTGGGTAACACTTTCCTCTGGGGGATGCGGGAGAGGTCTAGGGAGATAAATTCTACTTAACACAACAATGTGGCTAGCATTTAGGCCTCATGCAAATTTCATCTGCAGAGCTTGCAAATGGAATGCAATTTACTGCTCAAAGGATGTAACCTATTTGAGTTAGAGAGCTAGTTAATAAAACCTTCTAGAAAAGAATGCAGAGTTAATCGCCATCCATCTCCTGGGCTATTTCAACTTGGCTCTTTTTATTTGCTGTTAAGCAAAATTCTAAATATTGTTACAGCGAATCATGTTTCGATATCCTAAGAAAAGATAAGTTAGGTTTTGGTCGAATTTAAGTCCCTTTAATAAAACCCTTGATAAGTTTAAGCTGCTTTTCTCCTCAGAACTTGTTCTGTGGTGGATAAAATTTTCAACAACTATAAAAGTTTCAAGTAGGGTCACATCTAGAAAGTGATAGTAAATAAACGTAACCACTCATAAACGGTGCTAGATCTTTTTGCATTACCAAAGTTGAAATAATTGAGTACAGTCTTTCTTCAAAAAGCATTCACTTGAAGATATAGTTGGCACATGGGATGTAAACCCTACTCCTTCCTTGCTGTGAATCATGGAATTAAAGATAGAAATTATTTTTATCTCCAGTTTTCCTCCTGACTTTTTCTTCCCCTGAAGCATGCCTGCACTAAATAATTTTTGTTTTTCACTGATAACAAGAGAAGTTTGCACCAGACTATTCCTTTGGGACAACCTGTCAATGATCACAAGGATCCAATTCAAAACTTCCTGCAAATAGTGCACTCATGGCTCATTCTTGGTTCTGTTTCCCCCTGAAGCTGGCTGAAGGAAAGCACGGTGCGTCTTCATCCTGTCTTGGTATATGTGCTTCTGAATTCTGAAATTGAGAATGAACCTTATCCACTTTTCAACAACTAGGCTTAAAATGTCAAAGACTTGATAAGTCGTTGAGTAGGACAAGATACTTTATGAATTTGTATTAAGCCCTAAGGGCTGGATGCTAAGACCCCCTACACTTCAGTCAGAGTGTTGAGTTCAGCCAGCCACTTGCTAAGGGTGCGAGGGGCGGTGCTTAGGGTGTGAGGCTTACTTTACGGAGCATCCTTCAATACCTGCGTGGGCAGACCTGGAAAGTGCAGGCCTTACCTTGGCCACGGTCCCAAAAGGTACATCTGCACCACTGGCTTTTATCAGGATGAATGATGGCGTTGAGTCATTTTAGGAAAGCAACCCAGTTGCCAAAATATAACTGCCAAAATATTTGGAATAATGTAATTTAGCACTTTAATGTCATTTTACTTCCTGAGTTTACAAATAAGGAAAAAGTTGCCTCTGGCCATTATAGCTTTTTTTTTTTTTTTGCTCTGTGCTTTACAGCATCAGCTATTTTCACTATACTCCATCCCATATTGAAGCTGGAAGAGATACTTATTGAGCACATTTCTTCTCTCTTTATGTCACCACTTCCTCATTTTCAGTTCACTTGTTATTCTCCTGGTAATGCTGAGTCTGTATGCTTAAAAAAAAATTTTTTTTTTGACTAAAGAAAAGCTTAAGAAATGATATCATTAGCAAATGCAAATATGCTAATTCACATAAAAAGATAAGGCTTAAAAAGTCAAACCTGTCATATGTAAAATTATTTTAATGACATATTCAAGAAGAATCTGGAGATTATGTTGCCAAGTAGGCAATACTTTTAAGGCAATCTTACAAAGTATATGAAATCACAGACTGTAATATCCTGCAACTATTTTAATTTTAAAAGCTCAGTTTACAAATATATACCAATATTTTTCTCACTTTTAATCACTCCCCCACTGTTTTAGCATAAGAGCTAAAATAACCTAAAACTGCCCCTTAAAACACACACAGCAAGTCTGTTACACAGATCGAGAAAACAAAAAATGTATGAAAGAAAGACTGTTTTAAATAATCTGAAACAGAGTAGCAAAAAAATGTGTGGTTTCTAGGTTTCAGCTACTATTAAAGAATTTTCCTGGGAGAATTTTACTTTAAAGCAACTCTAAATGAAAATGCATATAATTAAGGGAAAGACCATTGCTTCAAACAGATTGACTGTCTTTAACAAGTTTCTCTCTTTCTAGCTACTCAGATATGCTATATTTCCTAATTATCACCTTTTAAGGGCCATCTGGGCCCATTCCTCCCCATCAGGGGGCAATTCCATTTGCATTGTTCCTGGGTTTAGTCATGATCAAGTAGTCTGGTGGTAAAGTTCATTAGAAATCAGAACAGAAGCAATCAACCCAACACAGTAAAGCAAGTATCTGATGCTTAGGCACCCACGGGAGAGATGCAAGCCCTCCCGACCTATTCTCACATAACTAACAGGTCTGCCATGTGCATTTTATCAATTGCTTAAAGAAACATTCAGCTAGTCCCTGGCCAGGTATGTAATGAAAATTTGATTAAGCCTCCTCACACTGCAAAATATTTCTCAATTAAAGCAACATAACGATAGTCCCTCATGTCTTCTGGTTCCAAAGTCTATTAAAAACCCTTTAATGATTCCCTCATTTAGCCTACCATTCACAAGCAGTATACCACTTCCTTCCTGTAGAGAACACATAAGAATTATCCTAATTGTATTTTCTGTGAAACGAAAGTGCATTGCAGAGAAGGCGTATCCAACCCTCAGACCGACACTGACGGGTATGGGTTCCGAAGACATTCCCTTTGTCCTTCAATGGATCACCCTATACATTCACACATTCCTTACGAACGTGTTTGTGTGCCAAAGGGAAGCTTGGCCCCTGGATGTGCTAGATGGCTAGGCAGCTGCCCTAAGCAGGGCTGACTGCAAATGGCGTGGCTAATTCAAGGCAGCCACATACAAGGGTTCCCGCTTCATACCTCGTAAGGTTAGATACATAAAACCCAGGAAATAGTTACTGCTTCATCTTGCAGTTTCTGAGCCTGGCTTGCAATGGCCATCTTAATCCGAAATGCCAGCCTATTGAGATCGAGAAGGGGCGCTCCCTGCTGAGACCCAGAGCCTCATCCAGCTACACCTTAGTCTTGCAAATGAAGACAGCTGCAGCAGGCCCTAATCTATGCAAGGCAGGTGTAGCCCTGGGGCGCTCCAAAAGTGACCCTAGGAGCTCTTCGGGCTGTGAAGTTAAGAAGTTACTGTTATAAAAAGACTTATTTCATAGCCTGTCATTATCGAGGTTATTATGCTTTTTAAAAGAACAATGGTTTATTTCCTCCCATTTGTACCTTGGTTTTCTCCTCTGCCGTTCTGAAATTCCCTTATTCAGACAGTCCTGATTCTGACTCCAGCTGGGACAGTGCAAATCAGTGGCCTAGCTCTCGCCTAAGCCATGCTACTCATTCAATGGGCTTTGTTGAAAAATTGGTTCTACATCAAGTTCCCCCATTTTAAAAAACCCATCCTAAAATCTACCCTTCATACATTAGTAGAGATTTCAGGAGAAAAGTATGCCCTGTAGGATCTTTCTGAGGTCTGATTCGTAAATAAAAATAATTCAATATTGCTTTGTAAAAAGAATCTACAGCAAAACATAGCATCACTGAAACGGAGCCAACAATAATTAACTCAAGAAGTAATCACTGAGCCCCCTTCCCTCTCTCACCCTCCCCTCTCCCTCTCATTCTCTCAATGTGTTAAAACAAATATATCTATGTCAGAAGCCAGTTCCTGGTCTCCAGCGTCCTCCCAAAGGCTGAGGAAACAGAATGTCAGGGGTGTTTCTGCCTTAAGAGGGCCTGGGGTGCACCTGGAGAGGGCTTGGCTGGGTCACCAGCAAGGCCACCACCTGAGGCTGGGCCAGGCCCCTGAGCTGAGACTATGTGGAGGGTCCCTGGCAGAAAAGGAGACTCAGCAAACCTTAAAGCTTATCCTCTGGGAAGACCCCCGCTCCCCACCCCCATTCTGAAGGACTGAAGTTTTGCTCAGATGATGCTTAAGTCATGTAGGTGTCAACAGTAGAGGCTGATGAAAACCCAAAACCTTACATGTGATTACTATACTGAAAGCTTGTCATTAAATGTCATTTTTAATAGTGTGACTTTGAGGCATACTTTGGCTTTCCAGGTGGCTCAGTGGTAAAGAATATGCCTGCCAATGCAGGGGACGCAGGAGATGTGGGTTCGAACGGTGGGTTGGAAAGATCCCATGGAGGAGGAAATGGCAACCCACTGCAGTATGCTTGCCTGGAAGACCCCATGGACTGAGGAGCAAGGCAGGCTACAGTCCATGGGGTCCCAAAGAGTTGGATATGACTTAGCAACTAAACCACAATAACAGAGGCATACTTTTAAAATCTGGGAGCTCACACATGAATTTTGAAGTAAAAATGATAAATATTTTTAAACACTAGCATTTTCTTGAAGAATTATTTTAGAACTTTTTAAAATCAGTTCTCTTTTAGTTTTCTACCCTTCACTTTAGGAATACACATAATAGGCTTCCCCCCCACAATTCCTATAGAACGGTTGAGTCTTTATAAAAGTATAAAATTTGAAACAAGTGAAGAAAGCCTGTAAATGTGCCAGAAATACTGGGCTACACTTCCACACCCATTACCTCTAACAATTTCACAAGAAGGGGCACATTTTCATGAGTTGTCTGATGTTTTAGCAACAAGACTCCTATGGGCTTTAATGGAAGTCACACAGCTAAAACTCCATGTACCACTTTGAAAATTTAAGAGTAATTGCTAAGTCCCCCTTAGAGGGTCATAGAAATATTAAAAACCAAAGTATTTTGCTAAGAACTTCAATTATGCCTGAAGGCTTACATCAGATTTTATAAAATGATTGGTCACATATATAATGTACTCTAATGCTGTTTTATTGGCTGGTTGTTTTCTTTATAAAAGAGGGTCTTTGTGAAGTCCTGTCTGAAAGGGAACATACAATACAGTGAACTGCCGATCTGGGGTTCACTTAAACCCATGGCTCAGTCTTACAGGGGAGGGATGTGTGAGAAATAAATGGACTTAGGAACATTTTACCTTGTTATTTATAGACCCAGAAGGGCTCGTTTAGTTCACTGTTCCATCAGGCTGATAGATTTTTAAGAAATATATTAAACTTTTGAACAAAACCAGTCTGCTACCCTGGTGGATATTCACGTTCAGAATCTGTTTGGACTGAGTCGGTGAGACTGACCTTCCACATGTGACACAGTGGCAGCCTTTGTCTGAGGACCCCTGTCGTAAGGAGAACTTCTGACCTCTTTCTGGAATCATGCATAAGAAGTTTTATTAATTTGAGGGAAGAATCCAACATTTCTATTTAAATAATTTCAAACTAACAGAAAAGCTGCAAGCATAGCACCAAAAAACTCCTGAATACCCCTCACCAGATTCACCAAGTGTTAACATTTCACCACAATTGCTTTATCATCACTTCCTCTCTCTATTGATTGATGTTCCTATATGATACGTATACTTATATTTCCTTTTGAGCCATTTGTAAGTTGTATTCATTGTGTCCCGTTACCCCTAAATACTCCCGCAAATCAAGGACACTTTCCTACACAATCACACCACAAAGTTCAAAATCAAGAACACCACTGGTACCGTGCTGTTATCTATTCCATAGATATGATTTAAATCTCATAAATTGTTCCAATAATGTAATTTATGTCCATTTTTTTCCTGGCCCATGACCCAATCCCAAATCAGTCACCGCATACACTTTTCACACCTCTTTAGACTCATTAAACTCTTTAAACTCATTAAACTTCTTAAAGATTACTCACAGGATCTCTTTGGTAGTACAGTGGATAAGAATCTACCTGCCAATGCAGGGGACATGGGTTTGATCCCTGGTCTGGGAAGATTTCTCAAGCCATGGAGCAACTAAGCCTATGTTCCACAACTACTGAGCCCGTTCTCTAGAGCCCATGAGCTACAACTACCATGAGCCCAAGGGCCACAACTACTGAAGCCTGTACGCCTAGAACCTGTGCTCCACGAGAGAAGCCACCGCAATGAGAAACCTGTGCACTGCAACCAGAGAGAGCCCATGCGCAGCAATAAACACCCAGCGAAGCCAGAAATAAACAAACCTTTAAATAAACTGTGGTATCAGATATTGTCTTGTACACATGTGGAGGAAGACACTACTTTTAAAGAATGCCTTCCGTTTGTTGTTGTAGGCATTGCCATATTGAAATGCTCCCATTAGAGGCCAACTTCTAGCTGCCACTATCCATAAAAACATTAGCCAGTGAAAGCCACCATATACCATTTTGGTTTCTGTCACAGTCCTGAATGCAAAAGTTTCCCGAACAAATATCGAAAAATGCAGACTGAGCATCCTAAATTTTTATATTAAATATTGTCCCAGGAATCAAACATGGGCATTTAGATACTGTTATTTAAATTCTAAATATGCGCACTGGAAAATAATACACTTTAGGATGCCATTTCACACACCAGGACTTGACGGGTCAAATATTTTCTCCGAATGAAGTTGAACAGATCCCTGAAAATCTGAAGGCAGTTGCTGAATGTTGTATATAATCAATGGCTAGAGCAATCTGTCTTTAGAACATTTCTTTCCATTTCGAACAGACATCTCCTTCTCTGTATCTTCCTCCCATTTTGTAAGCAGTAGAATTATGGTTCATATAAAGTGGGTTGTGGTTACTCATTACGTGACACCTGGACAGATGCGCCCTTTGCAGATACAACAGGTCTGCGCTTCACTACCACCCCCACCCACACACAGTTACTCACGTCCCCATCTGAGGAGCTCTAAGAGTGACTCAAAAGGGAAACAGAGAGTCCCAGCACAGTGAACATCTGAGTTCCGCGCCGGTAAACAGATTCTTCACTCAGATCCTCCAAGTGAGGGAGGTATAAGCAGAATGAATGCTCCAAAAGACCGCATTGTTAGAGAGGAGTTCTGGGACATTAAAGAGCACTTCTTGAGGCTCCCCCCAGACTGCAGTCTCCCCTTTAAAACAGGTACCCAGGGCAGAGTTTAATTAGCTTTACAATTTAGGTCACAGAGCTTTTTTCTAAAGGAGCAGCATATTAGCAGTACAGACAGGTTTAAATATTGTGAATGAGAAAACCCAATCACTGCAGACAGACTCGGTTTTTCACTGCCTGGAGCAAGGACCAGCATTTGGTCAGTCTTCATTAGATGTGTGGTGAGTGAATGAACGCTGGGAGAATTATCTTGTACTTTATGTTTTTAAAGAGTTAACCTACATAAAAATATCAGGAGAGTGAAATATTTCACAGTAACGCTTACTGTCTACTTCTTCTTTAATTATACAAAAGATGATTGTAACAAACCTGCTCCTAAAACAAAAAAAGGATAATAATATTTTCCTAATTTTGGTTTGGTCACAGAAAAGGCAAATTGGTGCATAATTAACAGTTTGTTGGTGCAAATTTATCTACATCTTTTAATTGGTGTTAATTAGATTAGGACTAAAATTTCTTTAATCCTCTATCTTGCCTTTTTTGATGCAAACTAATTTTCTCAGCTGGATGTCAAAGTTTCCCATTAATTACACTTTTCTAACTGGAGCTTCTTCAACCACAAAGACTCAAACGTATAGAATGACGGCAGTTTTCAGAAGGCCTAGGGACCAACCTTTTGGGGAAAAGAAGGAACAGTGAGAACTGACACTTTGGAGATAAGCAGCGAACCCACCCAAATGCACTGGTGAAGCAAGGCTTCCACAGTTAGCAGATCCTGGCCTGTCTGAGAGGAGCCTCCAGCATTTGGTGGTTGTAAATGACATCCTGTGATGTGAGTCTGCCACACAAAGTAGGTGTTAGAGCAACACAACCGTGACAAAATGCGTAGCCTTACAGTGAAGAAGATCATCTATTGTAAATGCCAAGAATAACAACACGCTGCCTTTTATGGCTACCTAGGAGCCATTCGGAATACTGGTAGACCCGTTTCCGATGCAAAACAAATGCAAAGGTATACCATCTTAGATGAAGTTCCCCATTTCATATGGCTTCCTCCAAATATTATAACCCTTCTACCATGTCTGACATGTTAGGGGGAAAGCCACAAAATACATTCAATATCTTTTATGACAAGGTGACCCAAAATAAAACTTTATGTAGTTGAGGACTTTCGATAGCTCTTTATCCATTGCTTTCCTCTCACTACACAGCAATGATGATTGAAACCTGATGTGTACTGCAAAAAAAAGGGCTATAAAACATTTTATGTACAAATAAAACAGTAGCCATTAAGTTCTGGTATGATGTCTGAGTAGATATTCAGCATGAAAACATGATAAAACAACTGTAAACCGATTGTGATCAAATGTAATTACAATGACTTGTCTCCAATGAATGACATGAGCTAAACACAGTCACAGACTTCTCCAAAATTACTTTGGGCAAAGAACCAAGAGAACACTATATCCTTTCTTCACTAAAGGCATTTTGCCAAATAAATCGCAAGCATACACGCTTTAATAACCACGGCCAAAAAAGCACTTGGGAACTCATTATGGAAATGTTTAAAACCACGCACACACACACATGTGCACACGCACACACATGCAATCATATTTGATAAAACTCTTTCATATGAATATAAGTCCACTGAAAATGACACATGTTTGAGATTTTTAACTGGTGCTCCCCAAAAGTAAATCCACAGATTGATAGGCAATTTACAAGTCTTTTTTTCTCTCCTCAAAGTCAATGCACTTGGCTGCCTTTCCTGTCATCTTTATTTTGAAGATGCTGTAAGAAGATCTACTTGAAGATTTTTATGCAGCTGAAAGTAAACAATGACCCAGATTCTGGAAGTAACCATAATTTTTCAGTAAGTCAATGCAGGTAAACTCTCTCCCTCACTATCTACCCTTTCTGATGTGGCTTACTACAGTTTTATGTTCCAAAACAGAACAAAGAAAAATATCTATTCATTGAGCACTGCAGTAACTCAAAGTAACTGTTGTTTGAAAAGCTCTGGGAACTTAGGACCTGGAAAAGAAAGAGATGCATTCCAGGTCCTCCTTTTAACCCTGTCTCATTTCTTGACCTTGAACCCTGAAATGTGGCAGTATCAATACAGGCTAAATATTAGTGGTAGTAGGAAAGTAGAAATTTAATTCTACTCCTAAGAACATACCCCAGAAAACCCATGTCCACATAAACACTTGTATTCAAAAAGTCATAGCAGTATTAGTCACAACAGTCAAAAAGTAGAAACAACCCAAGTGTCCATCAGCTGATAAATGGTATTTACAATATGGTCTATCCATGCAATGGAATATTTTTGAGCCATAAAAAGGAGTAGTCAATACTAATACACGCTAGAACACAGACAAACCTTGAAAACCTTATGCTGAGGGTAAGAACCCACTCACAAAAGACCCTATTACATGATTCCACCTATATGAAATATCCAGAAAAAGCAAATCTATAGGAACAGAAAGTAAATGTGTAGATGGCTAGGACTGAGAGTCACAGAGGCAATGACCACTAATAGGTATGAGGTTTCTTCTGGGGTGATGAAAATGTTTTAAAATTGACTGGAGTGATGGTTGTACAACTCTGTAAATAGACTAAAAGCCACTGAACTGTGCACTTTGAGTGGATAAATTGTACAGCATGTAAGTTATAGTTCAATAAAGCTGTTAGGTGTGTGTTAGTCACTCAGTCATGTTCAGCTCTTTGTGACCCCGTGGACTGTAGCCCGCCAGGTTCCTCCGTCCATGGGATTTTCTAGGCAAGAATACTGGAGTGGGTTGCCATTTCCTTCTGCATGGGATCTTCCCGACCCAGGGATCAAACCCTGGTCTCCTGGATTGCAGACGGACTCTTTGCCATCGGAGCAACTGGGGAGGTACAAAGCTGTTATACAAATATTTTTAAAGCAGAAATCATGACGTTTCTCGGTCCCTTTGACATGTGTTTCAGTAGCAGCTCTGAGGTCAAGCATCAACATTGATGAGTGCTCCAAATACACTTTTATTTAAACTTTCTCCTGAAGAAAACTATGAAAAACCCATATTTCCTCCAAATCTGCTCCAACGAGACCACCAGTGACCGCCCCCCACCACCACCGCCACGATGCTAAATTCAGTAAGTAGCCAATTGTCAGTTCCCAAGTTACTTCCCTCACAAGCAGCATCGGGCACAATCCCCACCTCCACCCGCTCTTGCTACACTGTTCCTACTTGATTTCCAGGACACCTTCTCCTTAGTTATCCTTCTCTCTTTCTGCTTCCCTCTCACCTCCCCCAGCCTGCCCTTTAATGTTGGAGTGTGTTGCTGGGTCTGCAGCCTTGCACGCATTGCCACCCGGTCTTACCGCTTTAAATCCCATGTCTATGCTAGCAATGTGCACAGGCCTATCTCCAGTCCAGGCCTCGTTCTAAACGCTTGACCTATATATTCAACTGCTGAGTTGGCATCTCCACTTTGACTTTAATTATTGCTGTTGTTCAGTGGCCCAGTCGTGTCCGACTCTTTGTGACCCCATGGACAGCAGCCTACCAGGCTCCTCCATTCATGGGATTTTCCAGGCAAGAGTTCTGGAGTGGGCTGCCATATCCTTCTCCAGAGGATCTTCCCAACACAGGGATCGAACCCAGGTCTCCTGCATTGCAGACAGACGCTTTACTGTCTGAGCCACTAGGGAAGCATAGCAGATAATCTCAAATTCAACATGTCCAAAGCTGAACTCTGATCTCTCCCCTCTCCCTGTCCCCAAACCCAAGAAAATCGTGCTATAGCCTCTCCCAACTCACTTGAGAGCAGCTTCAAACCAAAAATCTTGACAGTCATCCTTGTCACTTCTTTTATTTCCAACTGAGAAATATTCAGTCCACCAGGAGATCTTGTTGCTTCTGCTTCAGAATATATCTAAACTACCTCTCACCACTTCCCAATCTGGTTTCAGCCACCATCAGCTCTCACCTGGCTCAAGGCAGCCACCTTTGACTGGTTTCACTGCTTCTACCCTTTTTCCCTACAGTCAATCCTCACCACAGGTTCCAGAGGCATCGGCTTAAAATATGAGTCCTGCGATTTCCCCATGGGTCCAGTGGTTAAGACTCCACGCTTCCACTGCAGGGGACACAGGTTTGATTCCAGGTCAGGGAACTAAGATCCCACAGGCCATGAGATGCAGCCAAAAAAAACTAAAAATACAATAAATAAAATAAGAGTCCTACCAGGTCTCTTCTTTGTTCAACACTGCGAGGGTTTCCTCTTCGCTAGAAGTAAAAGTGAAAACACTTATGATGATCTGGCCCCTGTCACCTCTCCCCTCATTTCCTATTGCTTTTAACCCTTCTCATTTCACAAGCCTCCAGGCCTCATTGCTATCCTTGGACACACAGGACTGTTCCCTTTGCCTCGAGTGCTCTCCTCCCAAATATATGCATTTATTTATAAGATACATAAGTCCCTCACTCCTTCAAGCCTTTGCTAGCATTTCACCTTCTCAGCTGGGCTTATCCTTACCACCCTATTTCATTATTATCATCATCATTATTATTTTTGGCCAAGCCTCAAGGCTTGTGGGATCTTAGCTCCCCGACCAAGGATTGAGCCCTCGCCCTTGGTAGTGAAAGCAGAGTCCCAACCACTGGACAGCCAGAGAAATCCCCTCACCACCCTATTTTAAGTGGCAATTTGACTCCCACCTCCCTCTGACCTAGTTCCTTTGCTCTATTGCAACTTTTCTGTCACCATCTTCTAAAATTCTGCATGATTTACCTGTTTATTATCTCTGCTGTTTGTTGTTAGGCTCTAAAACATAAGTTCCAGGAGGGTGGATCTTTGTTCTGTTCTCTGATGGATCTCAAGTACCTAGAACATGGTAGTTGTTCAATTCATATTTGCTGGATGACCAAATGACTGTTGAAAATCTGACCAGACCCATCCGCTGCCCATGTTTGTTTAATAGTGACTGTATGACTTAAGGGCATAAAGTTTTGTTACACAGAATTTTAAACAAAACAATAGTGGGGAAAATCCAGCTAAAGAGTTACTGCTGCTGTTTAATATTTATTAGAGCCCTAAAACATGCTAGGTAACACAGAGGAGATTCTCTCAACTCCATGAGTCTTCAGTGAAATTGTGGATGATGAGATATTCACAGTTGTCTAGATAGAACCCTGTATGGAACAACTGATTGGTTCAAGATCACGAAAGGAGTACGACAGGGCTGTCTGCTGTCATCCTGTTTGACCTATACGCTGAGCACATCATGAGAAATGCCAGGCTGGATGAGTTACAAGCCAGAATCAAGACAGGCAGGAGAAACATCAATAATTCCAGATATGCAGATGATATACTCTAATGGCAGAAAGCGAAGAGGAACTAAAAAGCCTCTTGATGAGGGTGAAGGAGGAGAGTTTAAGACTAAATATTAAACTAAGAACACGGCATCTGGCTCCATTACTGCAGGGCAAGTAGAAGGGGAAAAGGTAGAAGTAGTGACATTTTTCCTTTTCTTGAGCTCCAAAATCACTGCAGACGGTGACTGCAGCCATGAAATCAGAAGATGATTGCTTCTTGGCAGGAAAGTGACAACAAACCTAGACAGTGTGTTGAAAAGCAGAGGTGTTACTCTGACAACAAATGTCCACAAAATCAAGGCTATCGTCTTCCCAGTGGTCACGTACGGTTGTGAGAGCTGAACCATAAAGAAGGCAGAATGCCAAAGAACTGATGCCTCTGAACTGTGGTGTTGGAGAAGACTCCTGACAGTCCCTTGGATTGCAAGGAGATCAAATCTTTCAATCTTAAGGGAGATCAACCCTGAATACTCACTGGAAGGACTGATGCTGAAGCTCCAGTATTTTGGTCATCTGATATGAACAGACAACTCACTGAAAAAGTCCCTGATGCTGGGAAAGATAGAGGGCAGAAGGAGAAGGGGGTGTCAGAGAATGACATGGCTGGACAGCATCACCGATGCAATGAACATGAACTTGGGCAAACTCCAGGAGATGGTGGGGGACAGGGAGACCTGGAGTACTGCAGTCCATGGGGTTGCAAAGAGTCAGACACGACTGGGTGATTGAACAACAACAAGCAAATGGAAACTCACAGGTAAAGGAGAATAATGTAGTACATGTCTTCTAAGAGCTTGGAGCAGAGAGGAGAAAAGATTATGGAGAAGTCCATCTGATCTTTGAGGTGTTCAGAGGTGGTATTTTGGCCATGCTGCTCAGCTTGCAGGATCTCTGTTCCATGACCAGAGATGGAACCGGAGCCCCTGGCAGAGGGAGCGCTGAGTCCTAACCATTGGACTGCCAGGGAACGTCCTGTTCAGAGTTCTATGATGGTTCTTCTCCCTGCAATGAAATATGAGATGGCCTTGAAATAGACAGAGGGTCTGAAAATTGTCCAGGCTATAAAAGGAGAAAAGTTAGTGACCTATGCTGTTTATAACACTGGTCTTCTTGTAAGCAAAATGTGTTGTTGAGTTTAGAAAAAAAGAACGCATTGATCTTACAACTTGCAATTTTAGAAATGCTATATGAAATTTTCCAATGAGACCATGGAAGCACTGGCATATCCTCAGTTAAAATTTTATATATTAAAAACCTTATCATTCTGGCATTTCCTAATTGACAAAAAACTCCCAAAGCAAAAGATGGAAAGTAGTTACTTACAGTGTGTTTGCTTTTTCTTGAGAAGGGCTCATACAGGGGCTAATAATAACATAGTTATTACCACTAATAACATTCCTAACAATAATAGCTAACAGCTAATAATAGTACAGCTTTATATTAAACAGCTATATCATCTTCTAAAAGACAGGAGACAGATTCGATGCTTGAGGATCACCCAGGAGGCCTGCAGCACGTGCTCAGAGGTGACAGCTCCAGCAAGCAGCAGGTCACCTTCCCTGTGCTCACAACCGCACTTCGCACAGGTGGCGCTTGGAGTTAAAATTAAAAAATAAAAACACTAGTGACTGATGATGATTTGTACCTCTGGACCTTCAGCGTGGCTTACATCTTCTTTCCAAGCATCTTTTTTTTTTTAATGTTTTTTTTTTTTAATATTTTCTTCTTTTTTAACACAAAGAGTCCATATCCTGTCCCAAACACTAGGTCAAGAGGAGAGCAGGAATTCACCCAGGCTTCTCAGGAACCGCTGTAGTCTGTGCTGGGTAAAACTGGCCCACACATGAACATCTTTGAGTTTTACACTAGCTCTTTATAAATTTCTCAATATATCCCACATGACTCTTTATAATATACCTTTGGGCACACTGTAATATTGCCCAGAAGCTTCGTTTTTATACACAAACATTTTAAAAGATGAGTAGCCCCCATAGAATATGAAGGATTGAATAAAACAATAATGCTTATCATTGTAAGTCCCAAAGTATCTGCTATGATCAGTAAACTTTGTATCCCAAATCTATCTGCACTGGATGTGGGGCCTATTTCCCCCAACCGGTATCAAACCTGGGCCCCTGCACTGGGAGTGTGGAATCTTAACCACTGGACCACCAGGTACATTCCCCAAATCTAAATGTATTAAACTGCTTTCATTACGACTACTCCCAGTACTAATTAAAATTATGACAAAAAAATTTTTTTTTAATTTAAAAAAAATTATGACAAGCTATAATTAATAGTTAGGTGGCTGAGTGCTAACCATGTGCCAGGCAATGATCTTAGAAGTTTAGACACAGAAGTCTCATCTGATCACGGTAAAGGTATCCTCATTTTTCAAAGGAGAGAACTGACACTCAGAAAAATCAAGTGACTTCTTTGGGGTCACAGAACAACAAACACAGTGACAGGATACTAACCCCTGGGCCAATGCTCTTAAACATTAAGCTCTCCTGCCTCCAAATTAAAACCAGGAAGTGAAGAATGTGCATTAACCACTTGGTTGCTGCTGTTGTCCAGTTGCTAAGTTGTTTCAGACTCTTTGTGACCCCATGGGCAGCAGCACCCCCAAGCTTCCCTGTCCTTCACTATCTCCCAGAGTTTGCTCAAACTCAAGTCCATTGAGTCGGTGATGCCATCCAACCATCTCAAGCTCTTTCACCTCCTTCTCCTCCTGCCCCCAATCTTTCCCAGCACTAGGGTCTTTTCCAATGAGTCAACTTTTTGCATCAGGTGGCCAAAGTATTGGAGCTTCAGCTTTAGCTTCAGTCCTTCCACTGAATATCCAGGGTTGATTTCCTTTAGGATTGACTGGTTTGGTCTCCTTGCAGTCCAAGGGACTCTCAAGAGTCTTCTCCAGAATCACACTTCAAAAGCATCATTTCTTTGGTGCATGAATCACTCCAAGATCACAGTATAAATTACTGAAAGTTTGCATAGTAAGTTGCTCAGGTTTATTTGTTCAGAAGTATTTCTTGAACACTTACTATGTGCCGGCTATTCTACTAGACACTTGGAGGAACACAGCAGCCTGGAGGCTGCTGGCCTGTGTGGGAATCACCCAAAGGTCAGGAGGAGCCTGAGAGCCACAGCTGAGGACTGAAAGTGAAGGAGAGAAGGTGAGGTGGGAGTGTGTGCTTGCCATTGGGTGGGCGGCATGATTCAGAGAGGACTGCAGGCAGAAGAGGAGTCTCTCAGCGTGGCTTCCACCTACAAGCCTGGGTCTTCTCACCTACAGACAGGGCTTTCCCAATCACTTCCTAATGTAGGTGCTCTGTCTCCAGTCTTTCCCTTGCCTCCACCAAGCCCTTGAATCTACCTTGCTGACTGCCATGGATAAATCTTCCTAACATGCAGTTGTACACATTCTTAGTTTGAAAATTCTTAGAGGCTCCCCCCAGATCAGACCTAACTCCTCCAACTTGGTAGTCCAAATCCTTCATTAAATCTTCCATTCTTCACTGAGTGTAGGACTGATGGATGTCTGTTTTCAGAGCATGTGTCCAGAAATTGTGAACAAGTTATAGTTCAGGAAATAACAAAATGCCATGGGAAATTCCACATAAAATTATTTGCATAGTGAGAACTTTTAATGCATCATTTATACGCAGGGAAATTTCTAACAGATCTTGCACTAAAATTAAATAATAGAATGAGAAAACAAGCCTATAAGGAAACTGAACAGATTGTCTAAGACAAAACTTGTCTTGCAGTTCCAGGAACTCTTTTTCTAATCCTGAGATGTGTACTGTGTGGGGTGCAGAATATTGTTTATATCTCAGTTGTAACAGCTCTTAAAAGCTAAAAATAGGGGCCTCTATGTGGAATGAAAAGGAAAGTTTATAATACCCATGCAACTGAAGCTGGCTCTCAGTGAACTAGGAAATCTTTCAGAGGTGAAGAAAACAAAATAATAATTTTTAAACATCATCCAACTTTACACATCCTATTTGCAAACTAGGGTTCCTGGGGATACCCAACTTTGTCAAGGCTTACAAGTCCCCCACCTCGCTGCTGATTCTTAAAGAATACTGTAAAAAGAGCTTGGATTTTTTGCACATGGTTAGAGAAGACTCTGGAAGGAAGTTAGGAAGGACAACTCACAGTTCTTCACAGTACCTTGAGCCCTTAATACCTCACTCCCCATTCAAAGCTGAGGCCCTGGGACTTCCCTGGTGGTCCAGTGGCTAAGACTCCAAGCTCCCAATGCAGTGGGCCTCGGTTCAGTCCCTGATCAGAGATCCCACATGTCACAACTCAGACTTCACACGTCTCAACTAAAAGAGACTGTGGGCCACAACTAAGATCCTGCATAGTCAAATTAATAAGTAAATATTTTAAAAAACCTGAGGCCCATAAAGGCACCAGTAGTTCTTCCTGGCAGTTGGAGACACTGCTGGGGGCTCCATCTCCTGACTTCCGCCTTGAACCAGCTTGTCCAGCTCCCTGGTGCTTTGAACCTACCTCCTGTCCCTCCAGTTCTTCACCTAGATCAACACCTTGATTTGGCTGTACCATGGCCTCTGAGTTTGGTTTTATCCCTTAATCCTATTTCATGGATTGGCTCCAGCACCTCGGACCTGGCTGGGCCACCCTCAGCTCACCTCTCCAGAAGGAAGCCTGGCTCGAGATGCTGTGCCAGCTTCACGTCCAGGCCATGGGGAGGTTTCATCACAGGCAATGGGGAGTGGTAGGTGTCCTCATTCTATCTGCAAACACATCTGTCTATTCCAAATGGCCAATGGTTCATTAACAGTGAAGTTTTATTTTTGTTTCTCATTGTTTCACACGTATTTAGCTAGCATAATTGAAAAATGGGCTTCCCTGGTGGCTCAGAGAGTAAAAAAATCTGCTTGCAATGTGGGGAAACCCCGGTTCAATCACTGAGTCGGGAAGATCTCCTGGAGAAGGGAATGGATACCCACACCAGTATTCTTGCCTGGAGAATTCCACGGATAGAGGAGCCTGGAGGGCTACAGTCCCTGGGGCCGCAAAGAATCAGATATAACTGAGTGACTAACGCTTTCACTTTTCACTTTCACTGAAAAATCATGGGCAAAAGCTTTGTTTCTCAGGTGGCCACAGAATTCTTCAAATTATACACACACACACACACTATATTCTTATCCTTTTGTTCTGAAACAGACCAACTGCCAACTGAAATATTAGGGAGAATTTAATCTTTAGAGGAAGTCAGGTGAATGTGGAAAGAGTTGACTGGTAAAACTTAAGAGAAAATGTGTGACTATTAGGAATATCTAGTCAAAAAGGTAAAAAAAAAAAAAAAAGCTTTTTAGGTAATACCAAATACATTATGTGACTTCACAAAAACAATTTTGAATGTGGGCGTTACTTAGTTTCTCTAAAATGTTCAATTTTATTCTGTAAACACCGAAAGACCATCTAGGAAATTGAGGCCAACACACATACACACAAAACTGTCTTGCTGATCACTATCGAATCCTAAACCTATTGTAGAATTAGACGCAGGGCGGCCTCTCCAGACTTCCAGTGGCAGTGTAGCATCTATAAAAAGCAATATCCTTTAAGCAGGACTATACTTCAATCCTTTCCATAATCTGACTGTGGGTGTGAGAGAGAGAGAAGAGGAGGGGGGAGAAACAGTGACAGGTAAGATTACAGTCGATTTAAGATGAAAACAATGGATTATGTGCTCAATGTTCCTCCTTGCACTCTGTTCAAAACTTACTGAGCTCCACACTCAGGGATTGACTGCATGTGGGGGGTTAGTTGCAAGTGTCAGCACTACTATATTCTGCCAGGGCAATGATTTCTGACAATCCCTGAATCCAAAAGCTTCCAATAAAACCTCCCAATGCAACTTGCTTCTCTGCTTGTTTTGGGGTCTACATGAAGGTCATTTAGCTTAGGCTGGAAACCCTCCAGGCAGAATTCGGACACGTCTTCAGCATGCAGATACTCATCTGGGGCCCAGGACACTGAGATGCCATTCCATGCGCTCTGCCACTCTCAAGGGTGAGACACACGGCCTTCCAACAAGACCTCCCAAGTATAGGCAGCATCGTGTGACAAACAGGAAAACCACCACACAACGGCCATGAAGATCACCAAGAACACCCTTAAAGTCAGCAGGTCATTTTAAATTTTGTTTATCTAAGTGACTTTGGGGTCCGGTGGCTTTGGGGGACAATGGAAATTTTCACATTAATGGTGTGAATTCTGTACTGTATTTTGACACCTGCTATATCTGATTCAAATGCAGGGGGGAAAAAAAAAGAGTCTGCATAATGAAAAGCCATTCATTTTTCCGTTTCCTGTCTCAGCAGGAATAGAAAGCAATTCCAAGCCACTCTGCAAATATATCCAAGGTTAAAGATTTTGGAGGGAGGAGCCTGCTAGCATATCATGCCCTGAATCACTGAAGCATTTCAGTGAACTAACCGATTCAAAATAATAACTGAAGAAAGAGGGAAGAAAAACCCTGTGAGATTTGCAAAAGTTCTGGTGAAGAACAAGTTCTTTCTAGAACCATTCAAGAGTGGCTGGTCACGTTGGACTCTATCTCTGGGGTCTGCTCCTCGATGCTCCACAGTGTACCTTGGATTTGGTAAGGGTCAGACAGCTCAAAACCACCCTGGAGTGGTCACAGTCAACACTTGGCCCAGGCTGGGGTCTCAGCTTGACAATGCAAGAGTTCTCTGGGTGACAATCTATTTATCTCCACCCCCTAGACCATTCTCAAATGTCCATCCCTTCTTCCCTTAATCCCCATTGCTACCACTCTCCATGTGGCCTTCTCAACCATGCTGCCTAGAGAATGTCCTGGAGCCCATCATCACCCAGGCCTCCCGTTCCGAGTTCCTTGGAGCAGGTAGCCCTGGATACAGAGGTCTCATCTCTCTTCTCATCCTCAACTCCTCCAAATGAAGCCCACAGTAAATCCCTCCCCAGACATATCTTGGAAATGATTAATCTCTCAGATTAACTGAATGGGCTCAAATATAAAAATATTTTTAAAAAACAGTAGGGTCGTTAAAGAGTGACAGATTTAAGCGCCATCTGGGCTCGCTGGTCAGGGTGGCGCGAATTCCATCAAACGGCTGAACGGTGCATGATCTGGGAATCCCATCTGTTTTATCTAACACGAATCAGTCCAACGGTTTGGCCATTTTGATGTTAGAGTTGATTAAAGAAAACCCCAGACATATAATATCAATAGTTTTTTTCCCCCCCTAAACTTCTAGAAGCAAATTACGTGCTTGGTTATCACAATTAAAGTAAGAAATGAAGCTTAATTTGATTCTAAGAACAGCCCTGGTGAAATTCCAAATAGGCTTTTTTTTTTCCCATAAAATGTCTATTTTCCCTTTCTTTTTTTTTTTTTACACTTTGGGACCATATGTGGAGACTTTTCTTAGGGTTATCATATGAAGTTTTTAAAAAGTTTAATTTTTTTCACTGAAAACTATATTAATAAGACTTTGGATCTTACAGAATAGCAAATTTTGAGGTCTTCTTTCTCATTTTAATTCTTCCTTCTTTGCTCCCCTCAACGAAAATATTTTGTTTTTTTTGAAAATATTTTTAATGAAAATAATATGAAAGTACTATAACGAAAAAGTAGTCAAGAATATCACTTAGACAATTTTAATTTTTCTTAAGAAATTTTTTTTTTTAACAAGTAATGTCTTTTCCTAGTTTTTATAAATTGCTTTTAACCTTGCGTTTCAGATTGCTTGCCTGTCTTGCTGTGGTATATATAATAGTTCTTAGAAACACTAATCAGATTTTGCTGCCCAATAACATAGTTCTGTTTCTGAACAGTAGCAATAAACGTCTCAAAATAAATATTCTGAATACCTAGTCTTTAACAAGCAGGGGAAAATATTATTATTAAGAGTAAATATATTTTGTCTGTTTTGAGATCTCATAAGAAAGAAATTATAGTCAACTACAAATCAGACTGTCCTTTAATGGGAAAACACTATTCTGCTATGATGTTGTGATTATAATTTTTATCTTTAAAAATATGAGGGATACTTTTACTATTTTTTATATTTTAGTATTATGCTATAATATAGCATGCTATGATATAGTAGATGTGAAACACATGAAAACAAAGCAATCATCCAACAAAAATTCAGATAGCTGTGCATTCAAAGGGGCATTGCACATTATCACATGATTTTATTCCTGTTTTTGTCATCTTTTGTAGCTACTATGTGAAACCAAAATAAATTCTTCAGTCCTAGATTTGTAGTTTTTAGCCATTTTACATACCAAATACATTTCCTAAAGCTCAGAATCCTCTGGAAATATAACGCTGGCACTACATGGTATGTTACATTTGTGTGCATTTATTGATTCCTCGTCTATAAAACAGGATAATAATATCTTCCTGTCAAACTCTTTCAAGAATTATGTGCAATCATATTTGTAAAAATTCTAAAGTGCTGGGCAAATGTAAGGTATCATTAGTAATCATAATAACAATAATTCCATATTATTACCGAACAAAACTACTGAAAAATAAAACATCCTTTCTCTAAATCTCCCTTATGATTAAACAAAGAAGCACATTTATATGAACTCTTTCTAAAGCAGCATTTCACAACTGGCTTCAAAGCATTCACTTCAGGGAATTCCAAAGATTCAGAGAAAAAAATTTCTACAATTGACAAATTTTTAAATGCAGAAGTGAACAGTCAAATTATTATGAACTTTATTTGTATCCTTTACTTTCCTAAATGCTGCTGTGGCCAGTTCAGAATTCTGAAAAGCATATGAAAACTTCTGGCTGAGGGTACTGGTCCAGAGCTCAAACAGGATTTATGTTGCTAACCATCAGTGGTCAAGAGTTATTCATTTAGATGAAGGCAAGTGCTGGGACCACAGACCTTTTCTCCTTTTCCTTCAAGTTTATAAAATCACAAAAAGAGGAGAGACTTTTTGGAGGATAAATGCTATGTACAAAGTCTTTATGGAGAAAAGCCCTGATTATTAAAATGTCATTACATTTGCAGTTCTATCCCTCCCTGCCTCACCTGAAACAAAAGAAACGGGTCCTAGTATCAACCCCAGGGTATTCTTCCCCTCCCTCCGTTGGGGCCAAGCCTGCCGCGCTCCAGCCAAACCCAGCTTTCCCGACGCTGGAACAGCTCAGGTTGTCCCCGTGAGATGCCAGCTGGCTCCTGCACAAAGGTGTCAAGTTTGTGTGTTGATAATCCCTTTGGCTTTCTCAGCGTCCCCAAGTCACGCAGAACACACACTGACACTTGAATCAGGTGGTCATAGTACTGACGTCTGGTCCCCATGACTGTGAGGTGCCCACATCCCGAGGCGTATCCCCAACTCCAGGGCCTGGGGCACTCACTCAGCGGGCATACCCCAAAAGAGCTCAGTCACACTTGGCTGTGAGCCGGTCCTGCTACCCGGCTGCAGGGTGTTAGGACACACGAGGCCGTGGGCTGGGGCGTGGACAGCAGGAGGTGCTTTGGGTAAAAATGACGGCAGTGACAGTCGTGGGAGAACCACCGCAGTGACGTTCTTCCTTGGCCAGGTGGAAGGACCTCAGTGAGGCAGTGCGCATTCAAACATGCCAACCAGAACATGCTATTACTGACATTTACACCCGCACATGTGGCTAGTGTCGAACAAAGCCCTGCCTGCCCCAGTTTCACAGACACACAACTTGTTTGCTCCAGTTCAACTGAAGGATGCCATTTCTAGGGTTTGTAAAGTATAAGAAAATATTCCCTTTGGGGATCGCCTACGTAGGACAGCGTGAAGCTAAGAGAAGTGATAAGCTAGTACTGCCCTGTGTTCTTCTAGCATATCCCTTGACAAAATAATCATTTTGAAACCAGAGGTCATTTAAATGTATCTCAGTCTCCATATCTGGGTGTATCTGAGTGATTTTATTTAACTGTGGTTTAAAGAAAATGTTCAGTGTCCTGAATCCAGCCTGAGATGCTTTTTCTTTGTACCCACATGGACCGTCTCAGATCTCAGCACTGTATTTTGAGCCACTGAGCAGTGGCCTGTTTAAAAGTAATGTAAACAGAAAAACCGCACATTACAAGAAAGAACAATGCCAATAAACGAGTAAGTGGTTGAGTGACCTAAAAAATACTTAATTCTCAATAAGATCTCGTTATCCCTTACCAAAACCAGGGAAATGTGCCATGAGATTGGGAAATATTTTATAAATGTGCTGCACTTTATAGGTTATCAAGTCAGATGGTGGCAAAAGATAAAATGGCATGACCCATTTGTCAGGTTAGCCCATAAATCTGTACTTTTAAATGTGACAATTTGTCAAATTAGCAATATGAATGAAAAAAATCAGCCTTCTCCTAAAAAAAAAAATATATTTTCTCTTCATTATGGTCATTGCCTAACATTTTATACGACTAGAAAGTATAAATCTATTTTTCAAAGAATAATTTCAACAAAATTAGGATGAATGGCCTAACATCAGTAGCTAATGATTCTCGATGAAAGCACAGCTATGGGGAAGAGACCCTGGAAGAGATTTAGAATCTACTTTGGCTCAAGATAATTGATGAAATTCTATTCCCCTATAAGAAAAACTGTTAGTAGTTGGATCAGACTTTTAAAAATGATGTTGAGTGCTAACATCTAGTCCAATTATTAAGCACACACACATACACACAACACAATTAAAGCTGTGAGGAGAAGTATTTTAAATAATCCCAAACATCCAAAACTTCTGTGGCTTTGGTAAAAGGATCGTAAAGGACGCGACAACCAGAGCAAACCTCTTTAAAGCGACAAAATGGCAAGGAAAGGTCAGGGAGCCAAGCAGGTCAACAAAGTCCTTCTTCCCCGTTTGGGGTCATTCTTCCCTCCAGCACTGATTGGTCTCCCTGTAAATTCCACATTAGCTCCTCCCTTCAACGGTAGCAGAAACACTTGAACTGCCTTCTCTCTCCACAAAAGTTTAGTTTGCTGATTGGGGATGAAACAAAGGGAAGACAGCAGGGGTACAATTTATAAGGGGGCAGGCGAGGTTGACAGGCTATTGTGCTCTGGAGGCATCCACAAGCTGTTAATTCTATTTTAACATCGTTAATAAGACTGTTAACACATCAGACTTTGTTTAGAGACCTTGAAAACATCAACAAACTATTAAATGACCCACCTGAAATAAAATAGTATCTACTTTGGAAGTATCAAAATCATATTTTCTTAAAAAAGAAAAACCAAAAACCCTTGGGATGAAAAGACCAAAGAAAGGAAACAGGACATTTATTTCTGTAAAACGTGTATAAAGACCCCGCATTCTTAGGTTTAATGCTCTTGAAACATTCTTTTTTATTTTGATATCATCTTCCATCTATGGATTTTGCAAATAAGGAAGTTAAATCAAAACACAACCATTTCCTTGTCCTTATGCAAAAAGGGATTAAAAACAGAGGTTTAACTAAATATTTTAAATGAATAATTAGTCTTTCAGCTTCACAGCAGTTAATTTTGCAATAGAATAGAAAAATGTTTTGATCTCACTCTTTAAAAAATTAGGAAAACACCTCATTATATTTACAAGGGCAATTTTTGTGTAATTTCATGTCCAACTAAAAAACTGTTGAGTCATTTCAGTAAGAGTGAAAAGCTCCAATTCATGACTTAAGAAAATAACATTCTCTAAAAACTATTTTAATTTTTTCTCTTTTTCTTCACTTATCTTAATTTTAGGAATAAAGACTATTCAAAGTGAAAAGTACTATGCTTAAAATCAAGGAGACTAAATAAGCAGTAATCTATATTAAAAAATAAATGTAAAGAAAATGTTTTCATTAGAACTTTTTGGTGTAAATTTATTTTTAAGGTCAAACGTTTTTCAATTAAGATAGCATATTTCTTATAGAATAGTCTAACCACTAAAATTATTATAATTGATATTTAACTATCTTTTCATTCAAAGCAGAACAGCCCCAAATACATAGGAAATAATGTAGTGATTTTTAAAACTATTTTTGGGCACTGTATATATCTGAAATCTATTGACAGAAAAAAGTTAAAGCATTCTGGATGTGACAAAGTATTGATTTTTCCAACACTCTGTAGTACAAAATATGTAGGTTTGTTAATTTTAAATATCCGTGCCTGTGATTTAAAAGAATCATTATTTCATACTCTAGCCAGCATGGGAAGGAAAATTAAAAAGCATGAGAAATTAATGACAGTGTCACATTATGGAAAAGCGATAGACAGTTTTTGGAAAAGAGCAGAGAATCCTCAGGAATATTTAAGTATTTTGATTCCTTTGAGCCCTGCTGTTTGTTGGTGGGCTTCGGTGGGGAGAGACAATGGATGAAGACGGGGAGAGAAAATTCACAAAACAAGGACATCAATAGGAGAACACAGACGTGCAAACTTCTGGGCAAATGCTGAGGCAACTCCAAATGCACCTTCACACTGAACACTGGTAGGTAGGACAGAGTGCTCTCAACAGGTCAAGGGACCAGTGTGTAGAGGTTGCTGTGTGCAAGGCGTGGCGACTTCGGGTGACACAGCCTGGGAAAGCATCAGTCACCACACGTTCTGAAAAGTGGAAACCCAGGCAGTCGCCCTGAATGATGCCCGGCGGAGGAATCGTATTTGGCTGGCACTGCTCAGTCGCCTTGCCCACATACAATGCCGCGCTTCTTCCTCCAGCTTCCTGCAAACTTTCATGTTTCAGACACACATATTTCAACCCAAGTGTTGCAGTTGCCATAACAACTTCATAAGTTTGTTCTCAGATGTCCCTTTTAATCACATCATTTACAAAAAGCTGGATGGGTCAGGACACTGCCTCAATTTATTCCGTTCACACCTGGCTCCTGAGGAGTCTTGTTACTTGTTCCTTTTCTCTAAGAAGCTCAAACACCTGAAAATAATGTCACTATTCTGCTCTCAGGCAGTTTTTTGTTTTTTGGGTTTTTTTAATCAGTTTGTGTGTGGCCTTATCAAGCTTTTAAAACCCAGGCGACATAATGCCCAGGAACCGTCCTCTGCCTCGTGGAAGTACTGGACGGTGGTGCCTGCCCAGTGGTATACGCAAAGAGCGGCTGCTTTATTTCCAGATATCAATTATTTATGCCACTAATAGGTTTTTGATAGAATCCTAGCCATTTTAATTGGCTTCTGGTGACTATTACTACCTGTACCTTTAAAATATTACCTACCTTAGGATGGGAAAATACAGCTATGCTAATTTATAACAGTTCCAATGGCAGGCATTCATTTTTAAAATACTTGGGGATATTTTCAGGTTGTGTCCCAATAAAGAATAAGGCATAATATCTCTGGCACCGTTAAATGAATGACTTTTACCAACACCAACAACCAAACAATGGAAAACAAGATGCCACCAACAAACAGAGAGTTGGGGGAGGGGGGCGGTGTCAAAAAATTCGGCCGGGCTTTTTGCATATGCAGAGAAACCGAAGGAACTTCTGAAATGCACAGATAAGAACACAAAAGGCCCTGAAGTGATGTTGAGGGCCACAGTTTGCCATTAGACACCGCAGATGGAAACATGTGAAAGTCCACTTCAGTGAACTTTAGAATGCGCAAGCGTAAAATAAAATCAAGAGTAAGAGAGAAGTTAGGGCTATTTGACGGTTCTAGAGTTTTTAGTTCTAATTGCACCTTGGTTGGTTAGAACAGAAATACAGAAATTTAAGCTTAGAGGAATGAGCTGGAGGGGGAAAACACTGTTTATAACCCCATCTGTCAAAAATTAAAACGCAGGGTGTACGGTATGCAACTCAGGACTAGCAAAAAAAAGAGTAAATATTGGTTATATTTAGGAAAGAGCATAAGAACAGATGTTATATAAATAGTTAGACCTTTTACTTCAAAAATTACTACACATGACAAGTTCTTTGCCACTGGAAAAAAAAAAAAAACCCTCTTTTAATTATGTAACGAGTGAGAAGGTAGGATTCTTTACCTTTGAATACTAAATGAGGAAACAGCAGCATCAAAGGCAGGCTTGATCTGTTCTGCCTGAAAAATTAATAGGCTTGACAAGTCCTCTACGAGAGCTTCTCCAGTTGCAAAAAAAGAGGCTCTAGTGACACCCACAGTCCTGGGAACAAAATGCAGCTGTGAAGGAGGGTCTGGGGTTGGGGGAGGGCTTTTTTGTTCGTTTGGGGGCTTTGGGTTTGTTTGTTTTTTCTTTCCTCACGATGGCAAAGCCTCGGGCCATAAGCCTAAGCAGGCTCTGCCGGGTGCTCCCACCCCTTCGGCCGGCTTCTGCCCACTCTGCCCGCTTCTCTGAGCAGCCACCGCCCCGCTGCCAGTTGGAGGGGGAAGCCTGCAGATACAAGAGGGCCTGGTTGGGAGGCCCGGCCACCCCAGGCCCGCGGTTTCAAAGGGCAGGGAGTTGAAAGGAGGGGAGGACCGCGAGAGGGGCCGGGATGCCGAGGGAAGACATCAATTCAGCATTCCTCAGTGGCTTCAGATCTTCACCCTTGTTTTCTTTTCCCCTCTTCCCTCCTGGAAGGGTGAGGCGGGAACCAGCACTTCAAAGGGAAAACTTTCCTGGGGCTTGCGTGGAAGGATGCTCGCTCTTGGTTCTTCCCACCGGTGTGATTAACACCAGAGGCTGTTATTATTTTTGACAAAAAAAATGATCTCACTTAAAGAAGACCACCTTTCATCTCCTGAGCCGCTTGTTGATGAAGCTGTTGGTGTGGGGAGGGTGGGGAGGCTGACAGCCCAAGAAGCCGGGCCCCCTTCAGAAAAATGGAAGGGCCACTTCTGCAGGGCAGGGGCAGGCAGGCGGCCTTCTGCCGGCGCGGCCAACTCTCATCCTCGTCTTTTGTCCTCCACCCCTCTGCACCCCACTCCTGTGGCAGGGCCAACGGGGGGCCAGAGCTTCAACGGAAAGGGGAGGGACGGAAAAAGATTGCCAATTCAATAGTAGGAAACCAACCGTATGGGGCAGGATAAGGCGGGCGCTCGGGCTTGGGCTCCGCGTCTGGGGCTGAGAGGAAATATGGAGGCTCAAGGCAAGTGCCTCCTAATGAAACAAATTTGGCTTAGTTACTGGGAAACGCTGATAAAGAAACTAGCTGAAGACGACTATTTAAAGATGAAGGAAAGCAGAGCTGCTTAAAGCACTCCATAACAAATCTTAATTGCTCAAAACAAAGCAGCTGAGTTTCAAGAGCGCTCAAGAGGCCTTTCAGCTGTAACTTGCAGCACAAAGCCCATGCAATACTATCTTAAAAAAAAGAATTTCAGGATCAAGGATGGAGTTAGAACTTTACCTTTTTTGAAGGGTTTAATTTTTTCTATCCCGCCACCCTCCCTCAATTAAGTCAAGATTTAGATAACGTTACTACTATTTAACTACAAGTCTTTCTTTTACTGCCTTTTAAAGAGCAAATCTAAGGGGATGAGACCCACGTGCCTTCATTTCAAAAAGGCTCAAAATGTGAATTTAAAAGAATAAAACATTCCTGAACAATTATAAAGTCAGGACAGATTTTGGAAAGAGCTATCAAAAGACAATATTTGTATAGAATTTGAGCATTAGTGGCTAGCCTGACACAGCAAAACCATTGTATTTTCCACTAGTTTTGTTTTGCTATATACAGCTGTGTTTTCACAGATGCAAAGCCATGTGTCTCCACCAAAAGGCCTAGCCTTCCCTTCAGATGTGAATGCAGATCAAAGGTTCAGACGCAGAAATACAAGATCCTTTCCCCTTT
This sequence comes from Dama dama, assembly GCF_033118175.1. Lineage (NCBI taxonomy): Eukaryota > Metazoa > Chordata > Mammalia > Artiodactyla > Cervidae > Dama > Dama dama. The sequence continues at coordinate 79,638,054 of NC_083710.1, read as the reverse complement.
GGAACATGTTTTTATTTTTCTGCAGTGGCTGCAAACCAGAATTTCCATCTGTTGTCCTTCTGCAGTGTAGAGGTGAACCTTAACAGTGGGGCTCAGAGCCCTGTTATCTCAGCTAAGAAGTGCACGGAGGTAGCACATCTGCATGGACACTCCGAACGCTCCCCAAGACATCCACGCAGCTGAGACTGAACTGAGCCAGGCAGGGGCAGAATCCGTTTAGTTGATAGGTTAGGCATTAATTTTCTTATTTCTTTAAATATCAGAACAGATTACAGAATTTTTTAAGATGGGGCTTTGCAACATGCACTTTGATAAAGATAACAATATCAACTGTGATTTCCTGCCTACTCCTTCTCTCCACTATCCCCAGATATTTTACATTTGAATCTCAGCTTATGGAAAATTCTCCAGCAATAAAAAAATAATTTCATAAAATTAAGTGACTTTTAAAATTTCATTATAAGTCACTACCATGTAATTTTTAATGGAAATACTTCAAACATTTCTTGTACCTATTATCTTTTTTAAAACAACTCTTTCCCCCTCAATTTCCATTCTTTTTATTGAACAGACCCTCAGGATGACCGAGGAGAAACGAGTTTCCCTCTGTTAACTGCTCTAAAAATGGATTTACTGCCATGTAAATATGTGCTTAAGAGAACAGTAAAAATACAGCACAGTGGCTAAGAATGTGGAAGGCTTTGAACATATTTTTGGCAGGTTTTTAGAAAGACCGACAGGCTCATCCACCTATCTGTAGAAGATCAAGAGAGGTTAGAGGGGTGAATGGGTGGAAGGTTGGGCGGAGATGGCAGATACAAAGCTTTGGCTAGTCCCTAGAGAGATTTTACAAAAGCCCAAAGTGGAAACATGGCAAGGACCAGTCCTAACGCCAATGTGTGAGTGCCATCTAGTGGTCAGCCCAGAACTGCACCCTGGTCTACCTACACCTACAAACGCTCCATCCTGTCTGTGGCTCCCTACCCCTATTTCCTTGCTCCACTGTGGCTCCTTCCAGCACTCCCAACCCTCCTGTCCAATAACTGTAGCTTTTCTGCCCTGATATAAACAACAACAGCAAAAAAAAAAAAAAAGCCCAAAAGTTTCAGAACAAAGCAATTTTTAAAAAGACGATCCCAAAGGTTGGGTTGGGTCTGCCAGAAGCAAACCATGTTGTCACAGGGGTCCCCACTCCAAGGAGGAGGGGAAGCCACGTGAGAAAGCTTGACAAGGCCGTTTTGACAATAAGGAATTGCTGCGGCCACACCTGATGTGCTAAGTTGCTTCAGTCATGTTTGACTCTCTGCGACTCAATGGACTCTAGCCCACCAGGTTCTTCTGTCTGTGGAATTTTCCAGGCAAGAATTGTTGAGCGTGTTGCCATGCCCTTCTCCAGGGAAATCTTCCCCACCCAGGGATAGAACCCATGTCTCTTATGTCCCCCACGTTGGAAGGCAGGTTCTTTACCCCGAGTGCCACCTAGGAAGCCCTGAAGGGCCAGGCTAAATAAACAGCCCCGTTGTTTACACATGCACACTCTCTGGTTTCAGTGCATCAGTCTTTCTTGGAGGGGGGTGTGGGGAAACAGCTCTATGACTGGACATCAGTACTCCTCCATTGGTCCTGAGAGGTAGAGAAAGAGGTAGTCTGTTACGGCTGAAAAGTCGCTATTTTAACCCTCACTTTCCAGCTCAAGTGACTGAAACTGGTGAAGATGCTCCACCAGCCCACCACCAGGTGACCCAGGAGATGCGAACTACCTGCACCATCCCCTCCTGCTCTGAGAACCGCTGGGCAAACCTGAAATGAGGAAGCTCGTCTTATGAATGATAATGAGACAATAGTGATGCTATTAACCCTACTGGGCAGGCACGGTGGTTACTAGCTCAAGCGTGCTTCCTCACAGTGCCCCCCGGCCCCTTGGGCCACTGAGAGGGCTCCTCCCGCAGGACCTACACGAAGGCGGAGAGGCCCGGAGCCCACTCTCCCGACCCAGTCACTAGAGGTCGCTGTTCTGGCTTCATTCTGTGAGTCTCGCCCCCAAAGAGCACAGCTATCCTGACTGTGTGTGTGTGTGCTCAGCTGTGTCCAGCTCTTTGTGACCCACCTGGACTGTAGCCCACCAGACCCCTCTGTCCATGGGATTATCCTGGCAAGAACACTGGAGTGGTTGCCATTTCCTACTCCAGGGGATCTTCCTGACTCAAGGATTGAAGCCTTGTCTCTTGTGTCTCCTGCACTGGCAGGCAGATTCTCTACCACTCCGCCACCTGGGAAGCCCAGTAACAAGATGTAGTACCGCACACTTGCATACCCCCTCCCCAGCTTTACTGAGATATAACTGACGTGTAATACTGTGTACTGTGTATGTTTAAAGTGCACAGTGTAATGATCTGATTTACATATACATGGCAGAATGATCACCACAATAAGGTACGTTAACCTGTCTATCACTTCACATAATTACTATTTTTTGTGTGTGATAAGAACATTTAAGATCTACTTAGGCATGGCAAGAAGGGTTCTCGAGACAGATCAGCCTTTACAGAGAAAGAATGGGCTTTGGAGTGAATCTGGGCAGGTATCTGGTTCTGCCAAGCATCGATGTGTGATCTCAGCAAGACACAACTCTTTGGGTCTCGTGTCCATCCAGTATGAGAGAGGGATCACAACCCCTGTCCTGCATCAGACATAAATGAGACGATGAGTTCATGGAGCTCAGAGCCAGCCTAGGAGTGGGACTCAGGGCACATTCACCGACTGACAGAAAGGAGGGAGGGGATCACCAAGGGATGACGGTCGTGTGCGTCACTCTAGGGGGGCGTGTGCGTGCGCTCAGGCATGTCCGCCTCTTTCTGACCCTATGGACTGTTTAGCCCACCAGGCTCCTCTGTTCATGGGATTCTCCAGGCAACAGTACTTGAGTGGGTTGCCATTGCCTCCTCCAGGGGATCTTCCTGACCCAGGGATTGAACCCGTGACTCTTGCTTCTCCTGCATTGGCAGGCGGGTTCTTTACCTGGAAAAGTCCCCTTGGGAGCTATACTGAAAGGACCCAAAGCACTGCCCACGTTCCCCCTGCCCATGCCAAGCAGGCCAGCTGAGCACAGCTGCATGCTTAAGAACACATTAAGGTTCTGAAGTTTCTTAACCTCAGTGAACATGTTCCCTAAACTATACAACGGGGCTGATAACAGCATCAAGCTTACAGGACTGTTCTGAGGCATAAAAGTGTAATAGGTAAAGCACCGAGTACAAGTCTGGCACATATGTGGCAGTGTAAGGTTTGAGATATTAACCATTGGGTTTAATCCCGTAGGATTCATGTCAGCACTTTTATTTCTCACTGTTGTTAATAAGACCAGCTTCCTGCATTTCAGTTTTGCCTGTTGAACATTGACAGTGAGGACCCGAGACACTTTACTTTTATTAAAATACTACTTAATTTATGGGAATTCCCTGGTGGTTCAAAGCTAGGACTCCATGCTTCCACTGCCAAGTGGTGAAGTTTCAATCCCTTAGTTCTTAAGGGAACAAAGATCCCATAAGCTGTGTGGGACGGACCAAAAAAAAACTGTTTAAATCAATCCCCCGTCAGAGAACTAAGATCCCATAAGACGCGTGGCACAGACAAAAAAAAAAAAAAAGGCAAACTATTTAAAAGCTGTGACTTGGGACTTCCCTAGAGGTCCAGTGGTTAAGCATGCACCGTGCAGTGCAGTGGACGCAGGTTCGATCCCTGGTGGGGGAACCAATATCCCACATGCCGTGGACCAACTAAGCCCATGCACCACAACTGCTGACTGAGCCCTCACACTCTGGAGCCCATGAGCCACACCTAGAGAGTCTGTGTGCCATAACCAAAGATCCCTTGTGATGCAGTGGAGATTTTGTATGCCACAGCAAAGACTCCACACAGCCAAATAAACAGAAAAGTAGTTTTTAAAAAATAAAAGCTGCAACTCGTCTCAGAACCTACTGGGTAGCACGTGGAACTCTGCTGAAAGTTATTCGGCAGCCTAGATGGGAGGGGCCTTTGGGGGAGAATGGATACATGTATATGTATGGCTGAGTCCCTTCGATGTTCACCTAAAACGACCACAGCATTGTTAATCAGCTCTACCCCAACCCAAAATAAAAGGTTTTTTTTAAAAAAAGGTGTGACTTGTCTCAGTGTCGTTCACCACTGGCTTTGAGGATGGAGGCTCTGTGCTCCACGCACTTGTACCCACTGCTTTGTGACTGCTTTGAAGACGTTGCTAATGAGCAAGACTGCGGTGACGCGGAAGCAGCATAATGTAAATGGGTGGAGAAGACTCTCAGCCAGAAGACGTGGGCTGGCCCGGCCCGCCCTGCCACATGCAGGGTTGGGAGTGAGGGTGCACAGCCCAGCCAGGTCCTCCTCCTCTCGCCCCTGGCTCAGTCCTGCATGTGTTTGGACACGCCGGTGTGCGTGCCCAAGTTCCACGCCTCACACCCCAGGCCTGCCCCACCCTTCAGTTACCCCTCTGGTCTGGGGTGCCAACGCTACTGCTGACACTGTCAGCACACTAAGATGGACCATCTATTGATGCCCAGCTGACAATGACATTTCCCAGTCCCTCCTATGTCTGGGTATATTCTGGGACGATATTGTGGTTGATAAGTTCTGTCCAGAGTGAGCAGAAATATGAAGCCCCATAAAAGGAAGGAGTGTGTCCTCCCATTTCTGGTGTGATGAGCCGGGCCTGAGCAGCCGTCTTGGGTAAGACGTGTGGCGTGTGCTGAGGATACAAGAGCCACAGGATCAAAGGAACCTGGGTCCTCACTGAGCCTCTGTGTGAGTCCTCCTCCACCTACTCCCAGTTTTAGTGACAGAGAAATTATCTTTGATAAAGGCTCCCTTTTGTGTGGCCTTTTTTTTTTTATCACAATACCCAAACCTGTATCCTGACTGAAACTCTATAGTTACTGGATGCGTCTGAATGAAATGGGCACCGAGCCCATAGTGTCTGGCATGTTATCACTTGACTCCATCTAATTCTGAGCAGGAGGAACAAGTAAACCAAAGCTGTTCTGTTGATCCACTTCTTGGATCATTGTGGGATTCCAAAGTAAACGAGAAGGTTTACTAAAAACTAGCAAGGAGGGACTTCCCTGGTGGTTCAATGGCTAAGACTCCGCACTACTTCAAGGGGCACTGGTTCAATCCCTGGTCAGGGAACTAAGATCCCACCACTGTGCAGCATGGCCAAAACCAACACAAAACTAGAAAACAAATGGAAAGCCAAGGAAAGGAGAAAATAATCACAGCAGCTTCATGTGTGGTATTTTTAAATTTTCAAATAGACGTAGGTGATTGAGAAGATACTTCAAAATGAAACATTATCATTTCAGTTGGTTATAATATTGGCAAATGAATGCCATTACCCTTGGCTGAGTAAATGAGGCACAGACACGAGCAAAGGAGTTAACAGTCAGTGACTTAAAAAGTCAAGGTTCCAAGCTTTCTAGGTGCTCCCCCTCATAGATGATGTCACTTTTCATCTACTTTTGTCCCTAGATTATCAGCCTCATGAGAGACTCCCCAGTGTCCCGTTACTGAATCCCGCTCCTTTAAAAACAGCACGTATCACGATGCTTGCATTCTGAAACACCTGCAGGTACTCCTGCTGCCGCTGCTAAGTCGCTTCAGTCATGTCTGACTCTGCGACCGCACAGGCGGCAGCCCACCAGGCTCCCCCGTCCCCAGCTCCTACGAAGCAAAGTCTGATATCCTTAGCCTAGGGGACTTCCCTGGGGGTCCAACAGTTAAGACTCTGCGCTTCCACTGAACGAGGCACAGGTTCAATCCCTGGCTGGGGAACTAAGATCCCACGTGCTCTGACCATAGGTAGATAGACTGCTGGTGCTGCTCAGTCACTAAGTTGTGTCTGACTCTCTGCACCCCCTGGACTGCAGCCTGCCAGACTCCCCTGTCCTTCAGCATCTCCCGGAGTTTGCTCAAATTCATGTCCACTGAATCGGTGATGCTGTGTAACCATCTCACCCCTCTGTCACCCTCTTCTTTTGCCTTCAGTCTTTCAAGATAGATAGATAGAATCCTTAGCCGAGCGGTCCAGCTCCTCAAACTTGACCCAAACGTGACTTTCTGATCTCATCTCCTAATCTTCTCCCAGCACAAGGCACACCCTCGTGCCTCCGTGACTGTGCTCACAGAATTGCACCTCCCAGAGTTATCCGCCTTCTCCCATGTGCGTTCAAAGCCTACTTATCCTGGAAATGTTATTCTGTCGCCACCTCCTCGTCATCTTTTAGGTTGTCTCCCCCAGCTCGTGACTGCAGCTCCTCCCACCTTTCTCTCAGCCACCCCAGGTGGCCGCCTCAGCCCTTCCCACTTGATTGAGGGGGTAGCCATTGTTTCAACTGATTGCTTTACAGGGAGAAATAAACTTCAGGGGCATCTTCGCCTCCAGGGCCCAACCAAGAACCCCACTGTCTCCACACAGAGGGAAAGAGGACTTGACCCCGTTGAGCAGTCTCCCACGCACCTCGCCCACCCTGCTTCCTCCACCCTACACCCCTAGTTTCTATTTTTGGCAAAGTGATGCTGGCTGGCAGGGGCTGCAACCCCTCCCAGAGGTATAATGCATTTCAAAAGAACTTCCCTTTGGGGAGAAGAAAGGCTTGCTCAGACTCCCTAGAAAGTCACACAGAAAGGCCAGTCTGGGTGCTCAAATGCTAGAAATGGAAGTGAGTTCCATGTGAACACGTAGTGGTTACTGACTGCCCCGGATCCACTCCACCTCTTGAGAATCTGCCTCATCCTGCTCATAGCTTAAGTACATGTTAGTTGCTCCGTCATATCTGACTCTTTGCGGCCCCACACACTGTGGCCCGCCAGGATCCTCTGTCCATGGGATCCTCCAGGCAAGAATACTGGATTGGTTTGCCTGTCTCTTCTCCAGGAGATCTTCCCAACCCAGGGATCAAAGCCGGGTCTCCTGGTTGCAGGCAGATTCTTTACCATCTGAGCTACCACCAGAGAAGCCCCAGAGCTTCGTCTGCTGGAACCACCATCAAGGCGGCCGGCTCTCTCAGAGCCAAGTGGTGGACACGGCTAGACCGGTCAGACACTCCCGCCCTGGACCCCGCGTCCGGTGCTGGCAGCGCATCCACCCTGATGGCTGAGCTGGGAAAGACGGGGGTGGTGCTGACGCCAAGATGACTAAGCTGCCTTCCCCCTGATTTTGTGAGTGTCCCCATACTCTTCCGATAAATCCCCCTTTCTCCTGAGAGCCAGATTCAATCTGTTGCTTAACCAAGAACTTCTTTTTCTCTCTTTTTTTCCAGCCACACCTCCCTCGAGGCATGCGGGATCTTAGTTCCCTGACCAGGGACTGTACTTGTGCACCCTGAAGCGGAAGCACGGAGTCTTAACCACTGGGCCACCAGGGAAGTCCAAGAATCTTTTTTTTTTTAAACTAAATTTTACTGGAGTATAGTTGATTTACAAGGCTGTCATTTCTGCTGCACAACAAAGTGAACCATTATACGTAGACATATGTCCGCTGTTTTAGATTCTTTTCTCATATAGGTCAATACAGAGTATTGAGTCGAGTTCCCTGGGCTACACAGTAGGCTCTTATTATCTATGTTATATATAGTAGTGTGTACATGTCAATCCCAATCTGCCAATTTATTCCTCCCCTGTCCCTCCTTGGTAACCATAAGTTTTTAACCAAGAATGTTACCTGATAGAAAGTCAAAACCCAGAATTTCATTTCATTCAAAAAGTATTTATTCAGATCTTGTCATGCACTCAGCACCGAGACAGCTGGCTTTTGAAAGCAGGTAAAGGACTCTCTCTCCCTCCAGGAGGTTTAATTTTATATGGGGGACAGGAGAGGGTGCACAGAACACAATCACACGTGAGCAAAGCCACAGGGGTGCAGAGGAAGGGTGTGAGCCAGCCAGGGTGGGCATGGGTGATCGGTAAGACTTCACAGGAGCAAGATGATATTTGATCTGCAGGATTTCACCAGGTGGAAAATGGGGAGAAGGGCCCTGCAGGCAGAAGAAACAGCATGAGCAATGGCAGAAATGGGGCTGCCTCATTACAGTAAGAATTTTAACGTGACTAGAGGATCTGGTACAGGGGTGGGAAGGAGATAATTCTGGAAAGGAGATTTGGGGTCAGGGTGTAAAGGACACATGGCCACATAAGGTCTTCAGTCTTCAGTGTTGGGAACTACTGGAACTTGTAGAGAGTAGAGCAATGAGCTCTGTACTCAGAAAGCTCCTTCTGGAAGATGGACAGGAGGGAGGAGGGGCCAGCCAGAGGGCAACAGCAAGGGGCCAAGACAGCCACGAGGAAGAGACAGCAGAAGCCACGGCCAAGATATAAAAAATCAAAGGAGTTGGCTGGAGTCAAGGGTGATTCCAAAGGTATCAGCCACAAAGCAAGGAAACGTGGCTTCACAGCCAAGGCCTTGAGGGGTGGAATGGCCAGGACAGTACCTCCCCACTTACCTTACTCCTCAGAAGGGCACCTTTACCTTTGGCCAAACCAAGATTCAACCTCACCCCTAAGTAGGAACTTAGTGATACAGGTTCTGACTCCCAGGCAGACAGAAATGGTAAAAATGGACCAACACTCTGTTCTCCGTTACTTCCCCTCTTCAAAAATTTTCTTCATAAAGATTTGAGAACACTTAACACATAAATCCTTCATCACGGTTTCAAAATTTCCCCCACCCCTTATCTCCTTTAATAACACGTAAGTTAAGATTTGCCAAAGAAACCATGACATTGTAAAGGTACATCTCACTGAAATCTACTTAATTGTTACATTTGTTTAGCTTTTTTGACACAATTTTTAAGAGTGTTTATATTCTTCACAGAACTGCATTTGGACTATCATATGAAAAATGGGTGCCAATTAGAAGTATTTTGGCTAAAACCAGTTCCTGCACATCATTGTCTTATGCTAGAAGTGAGCTGGCATGAACAACAAAGGGTTGCTATTAATAGCACAACACAGAACGCAAGCGGAAAACTTGAGTGAAATTATGTTTTTTAAAACCCACTGTTTAGTGCCCAGGAAAGGGACAGACTGTGCAGCATCTGTGCTGGGGGGATATGGAACTAATAAATCATTGCCATTTTTACTACGCATAGGCAGAATATGATAGTCTGTCCAAAGCCAAACATGTGCCGTCTGAGAAAAATGATTTACGTTCCAGGGCTTTTTTTTCCACTTGATTTGAAAGTTTACGCATTTAGGCATCTGAAATGATTTTATTAATTTAACTCTCCTGTAATCATTAACAGGTTTTTTTTTTTTTTTAATTTGAGAAGGGTTACATTTGTGAATGAATATTACTATAAACATATATACATCCTTATGTTCAAACATAAAACATTCATTGCAAAGTCTGATGTAAAGCCACATACCTATGACTGAGCTGGAAAAAAATTAGACTTTGATGCATGTAAAAAAATGACTAGTTTTTAGAAAACTCCTTGTGAAGCAAGATGGCTAACTTTCTACTATCAATCCAAGAAAGCCATAAGAAAAGCCTATCTTTTTGTGGAATTAATTTTGTCAGAATATCAAAGCAAGTTTATAAAAGACTTGAAACACTGACGACAGTACAATATCCTTCCTCAATAAGTAGCTACCCAAGGCTAATTTCTTAAGCCTTAGGCACACTTAGCCATCCTATCTGCTCTGGAATACATTAATGTAATAAAAAGGCGCTTCTAAATAGTAACACAGGCAGTTCCACTAATCAGATTATCATCGTAATGTATTGACAGTGAGAGAAGTCACAGAAAACAAGGACTGACAGAATGCTGTTTCAGGATTCAAAGAACAATGGACTCCTTATTTTGGCATTCCATAATCATTTTACCTACACACTCTTTGAGAAAACTGGTAACATTCAGGAAGCAGAGCCTAGAGGGGCTAATACATATTTGGAGTCTTCTGAACAGTCAACAGCGTTCAGGTTTTTGTCCTGGGACTTGAAAAGTTAAAGGCATGGTCCTGCCAATTGTGAGATGCCCTCTCCACCACGGACCACCCACAACTGCGGATTTTCCATCTGGTGAACAAAACAGACAGCTCCCTAATTATTTTTAAAAAGGATTTTTTCCCCCTAACATACTTTCTTTATTTGTCTGTGACCTGGAACTTAATGGAAAACCTGGTGCATGCCAACTTCATTTCTTGTAATGAAACATCCCATTTTTATTGTTTTAACTAGGGTTTTTCAAAGGCTCTAAGATAGAAATTATTACCCCCAGAGCTAACACACCAAGTCACCAAGACAATTCCCATGAACAACTGTTTTCTCTGAACAGAGAATATCTTGTTTTGAATATTAACCACTGAAGTTTTCGCTTACAATCAACATGATGAAAATAGGAGGGAAATTATTTTCAATCGTTTTCAACGGAGCACCCATACTGCTAGTGTCAAAATCAATGGCTTTTCCAGCAAGATGGCCGCCTCTGCCAAAAGCGTGCTCAGAAATGCCAACTGTAATTAAAATCTGGCACCTGTCTTGGGCACCAAATTTGCTTCTAATATCTCCATGTTGAAATGTGTCTCAGCTTTGAGAGGACGTAAGATGCTTCTTGCCCTCTGCCCTTTGGAAAAACACTCGTGTGGAAAAATTGACGGCTGTTTTCCCAAAAATTACATTTTTTAATCTGAGCTACCCTAAATTTTCTCTTTCTTTCCTTGAATCTCTTTATTTAATTAGTCCCAAGAGACTCAGCATACATTCCCTTCACACATTTTGCTTTTATAAACCTCAGGAAAAATGGGGAGTGAAATAAGTTCTTCCTAGTATGGAGTTGTGCTTGGGGGTGGTGGTGGTGTGGCATGGAAAGACTTCACAAGCATTTACATTCTATGGAAGTGGGAGGCATAGAAGCGGTGGGGAGGGAGGCTTTCCTAAGAGGATTTTTCAGAGACCAGAGCAATAAATCTTGACGTGATGCACAATGTCCTCTCTGACCATTGTCAATGGACAAGCCTGTGCCCCAACTACTGTTTTATTGAGCTGGGGCCCCCAAAATCTAAGGCTTTAGTCCTTTAAAGTATCCACAGCATTTCCCCTAAAAGAAATCCCTTTTCTTTTATAAGCCTGTCACACACTGGACACCTGGGTCCACCTAGGTGAGGCCAGAGTGGTCCTCAGGCCCCTACAAGCCCAGGGGCCAGGAGGCCAGATTATGCAATGGCCCGAAAGCAGGCTCAAGCCTGCCTCGCTAACCACTGGAGCACAAGGCCTAGCAGAGGGCCTCGTATAGAGAGGGTGCTCAACAAATGCTACGGAAAGAAGAGCGGGCGGATCCCCTGTGAATGCACCTTTGTAAAGAGTGCCTTATACTGAGACTTCATAAGCCACCTTGGCTTCAGTAGTAAAAAGAACCTGATGAAGTGGATTGTAAATCCTTCAAGTGCAAGAAGATGCCCTTCTACCAAGACTTCTTGGGGGCACAGAGACACAGATGTTCCGACCTTGGGACTGCCCTCCCTCCTCAGCTGACCATCAGCAACACTATGCACCCCAGACCAAGTTCCTGTAACACCTCACTCTTCATCAGAAGTGAAACTTAAAGAGATAAGGGAAGTGTGACAGACCATATAAGGTACAGATTTTACTATTAAATAAAACAGAAAGTGTATAAAAGTAGAGCCTAATGTATGACATGTCTATGCTCAAAAGGATTCATTGGATCCTTTTTAAAGAAATTCACCAAGAGGTTGCTTCTTTGGAACTGAAAATGTCTTTTTCCCAATGGTAAAGATATTACAAAGGATGGCCAGGCACCCAGGAGGGCTCACAAAAGCCCACTTGACCCCACAATGTTCCAGAGTGCTGAACAACACCCGCCACTCTGCAACAGCGTGCTCACGGGAAGGGCATGCTGAGTGTAAACTCGGGAACTCCACAGCCGCAGCAACAAAGACACCCAGGACACGGCTCGGAGCCTGTGGATGCCTCACACTCCCCTAAACAAAGCCATCTCCGTGGATCAGAGATTCCCCTAAGGCAGCAATTAAAATTTTTTTTTTTTTACTGCAGCCCACAAGAAAAAACATTTCCGATAGAGAGCCCATAAACACATACGTCCCCCACATATTAGAAGAAATAAACATTTTTATAAAATAAAGCTTAACCTGTGATGTACTTTGACTAGAACAGTTTCTACATTATCCTAGTTCATTTTTTCAAACGCTCGTCATGACCCAATAAACATATTTACAGCTCGCTATGGGTTGGGATGGGCTTCCCAGGTGACACAGTGGTAAAGAATCCGCCTACCAATGCAGGAGACCCAGGTTCGACACCTAGGTCAGGAAGATCCTCTGGAAAAGGAAATGGCAACTCACTCCAGTATTCCTGCCTGGGAAATCACATGGAGAGAGGAGCCTGGTGAGCTACTGTCCATGGGGTCGCCAAGAGTCAGACATGACTGAGCGACTGAGCACAAGGATGGGTTGGGACCCCGAGGTCTAAACCACCACCGCCCTGAACGGCCCCAATGGAGGAGCAAAGGTGCAAAGAGTGGTGGCTGCTGAGGCGTAGTCCCTCAACTTGTTACACCGTAGGGTTACCTTTCAACATGACTGTGATAACAGGATTAAAATGAGACAATTTCCTGCAAATGTGTCAGAAATTCATGTGTCCCTTGGTTCAGGCTCCCACCTGTTCAATTCTCTCCTTCTCCTTGTCTACCTTGTCAAAGATGTTAGGTGTTAGCAGAAAAGCTGAGGATACAGATAATTATAGATACCAGGTAACAAGGACAGAGACTGCCAATCACACTGATGAAAAGACGGAAGATCTGTAAACTTTAAAAGAAAGAAACCTGGCTATGCAGAACACTGGGCCAGCATTTAATCAGTGCTCGGGCTGCTGTCACCACAGCAGCGCACACACCGCGGCTCGCAGCGGAACCAGTGGCACCACCCACGAGGAGCTGCCTCAGAAGGCGGAGAGACGCATGGGATCCCGAGCCTTCTAGCCCTTTTGGTACAGACCTAGCAGTTTTCTCTCCAGAAAAAAGTCCAAAAATTCTGGATGAAGGAATGACCCTGGTGACCTCAGGGTCACGTAAGTGCCCAAGAGGAGCCCCACGAGTCCCAGGGCAAAGGCCTCATGAAGGCCCAGTGAGCACTTGAGTTCAGGGGACGAGAAAGGAGGCAGCACTCGGGTTCTCACCTAGTGACGGGTTCAGGCAGCGCCCCCGGCCAATGCCATGACCACCGCCAGCCCTCGCACACCAGGCTGAGGCTGATGATGCCGGGATAGTCCCAGGATCAGGGCCACACAGGAGCCAAAGCTGCGGCACTGAAGGGTTAGAGTGCGAGGTCCCTGTGCGCGCTCAGTCCTGTCCTACTCCTTACGGCCCCGTGGACTGTAGCCCGCCAGGCTCCTCCGTCCATGGGAGTCTCCAGGCAAGAATACTGGAGTGGGTTGCCATTTCCTTCTCCAGGGGATCTTCCTGACCCAGTGAGCAAGCCCCGTATTTGCAAGTGGGTTCTTTACCACTGCGCCACCTGGGAAGCCTGTGAGGCCCCCACCCCTCCCCAAAGAGCGTGGACTTTCCAACCAAAATTGAGGATTCTTCCCAATGATCTGTCAGAACCATCCTGCACTGTGTCTGAGACCTTGGGACCCTTACAGGCATTCCTCTAAGGGGGAGGGGTCCTCCATGAGATATGTCCTATGGGTTTTCTTTTCTTTTTTTTTTGAGATATATCCTGTGGGTTTTCATCACCATAGATATGCATCTTCTGTATTCTGTCACATTTTATTTTAAAATTCCATTCAAAAGATTGGGGAGCATTATTTCAAGATTAAATTTTAAATGGTTTAATTCGACATAATGTTTCAAAAAGGAAAATATACTGATGTCGGAAACATCTCACTCCACTGAGTTCATCTTGAACCTTTTATTTCTGTGCTGTCTTTCCTTCTTCTGTTGTAGGACTTTTTAAATAGATACAGTGACGAGGGGCATATAATAAGTAATGTTAAGATGTACATAGCATCACATGTCAGTGCGTACTAAGTTGCTGAGCTGTGTCTGACTCTGTGTGACCCTATGGACTATAGCTTGCCAGGCTCCTCTGTCCGTGGGATTCTCCACAAGGATACTGGTGTGGGTGGCCATGCCCTCCTCCAGGGGGTCTTCCCGACCCAGGGATCGAACTGAGTCTCTTATGTCTCCTGCACTGGCAGGTGGGTTCCTTACCACTAGCGCCACTGGGAAGCTCATGGTGGCTCCTAACTTTATCCAGTAACCACTCATTTAACCTACAGGTTATAAGTGACTAGTCACCCACATAAAAACTTTTTAGTTGGAGGGTGACTGCTTCACAATGTCGAGCTGGTTCTTGCTGTACACCACGAATCAGCTATGAAAGCAAAAGTGAAAGTCACTCAGTCGTGTCCTACTCTGCGACCTCACTGACCATAGCCCATGGAATGAGCCAGGCCAGAATATCGGAGTGGGTAGCCTTTCCCTTCTCCAGGGGATCTTCCCAACCCAGGGCTCGAACGCAGGTCTCCCACCTTGCAGGCGGATTCTTCACCAGCTGAGCCACAAGGGAAGCCCAAGAATACTGGAGTGGGCAGCCTATCCCTTCTCCAGGAGATCTTCCCAACCCAGGAATCGAATCGGGGTCTCCTGCATTGCAGCTGGATTCTTTACCAACTGAGCTATCAGGGAAGCCATATTCTCCTCCCTCTAGCCTTATTTTAAATCAGCACAAGGCATACTATGTCAACTGGGGTTATATCAGCTGCAAACAGTGTATGATTGTAGGCTTACGTTGGTGATCTAAGAAAAGACTCTCTGCAGGATTGAAGGCAAGAATTTTCAGAGAAAACGCCACAGAAAAAAATGATATATTTCTTGGTTGGCAACATGGTTTATAAAGCCAACCAATGAAAACCCTAAGTTAGAAAGATGATAAACGTGAAACAAGTAAAGCTAGGCACTTGTTCTTTTTGTTAAGTCCTCTCATAAGGGAAACATCTTCAGGAAACACAGCAGCGTGACTAGTTTGAATCGGTACCTCCCACCATACATTCCTATACATACATGTGTGTATGTCTATGTCTGGGTACGTGCATACCTATTTCCAGAGCAGTAACAATCCCACAGTCCTGAAGACAAAATAGCAGGGGGCACTGCCCATTAAGTTATCGGTTCCAGGCCTTCACTTCCTAATTGACAACTTCAGGGCTACTTTCATCACTTGTCAACTTCAAACCCACACTCAATTTTTCCTTTTAGATGATGTTGCATCTAATACAGCAGTGTTTCTGACACATTGCAGCATGTCTCCTATGAATATTTCTTCAGAAGCACAGCTTAATAAAGGGTGGAAATGGAGGAAACCTGCTAAATGTTTTTCACATCTATCAACAACTGAAAAGAACATGATAGGGGAAAAAAACACATTTTTATGCTTAAAATATTTTCCACTAGTCAGCAGTAATTCAAGCTATTTAAAGCAAGTAGATATGGATTTAAATAAAATATATGAGGATATTTGATACAACCAAAAATACCTTCAGCCTAACACGGTGAAACTAGTGAAACATTAAAGGTGACAATCTATATAAAAAACAATAGTGAAGTATATTCAGCTCTAAGCTAAGCGATTTTTAAAACCCATAATGAGACTAAACAAAATACTAAATAGTTTACCACGAAATTGTTCAGTTTATTAAGTTGCCTTTGAAAAAATAATTGGTTTAATAGGTGCTTTAAGCATTATTTTCATGATTAAAAGAACACCAAAAATAAATGGACCAATTCAAATTTTACTTTTATAGTATCAAAAGCTAGATTAAAATCACACTGTTCTGTTTAATTAAACACTATAGTACACAGAAAATATAAATTTTCAACTAAGCACACATCAATCACACACCTGGAATTTTCCCAGATAATTTCATTTTTAAGTATTTTGTCCAATTAGCCATTTCTATAAACGTACTCAAGTCATGTGTGGTTTGTGGGAACCAATTTGTGATTCTAAAAATACAGTCACCTTGAATAAGCTAAAAGGATAGGTTTTATGTTTTCTTCTTTTCTTGTGGGCTTTCATATGTTATATATTGATATAAATGCATTTAAACAACTGCAAAGGCACTTGGGCACTCCTTTAAGAATGATTCTAATCACTTATACTCTAGAACTGGCTTTGGCCAAGTATTTATTGTTATAGTTACCAATATCTGTGCAACAACGGATGATTAAAGCATAGTGGTTTCTGCATATCTAGAGGTTTAACACTCCACATTGCCACTGTGACCATAATGAAGTGGGGAAGGACATGGAGAGAATCCAGAACCATGCATTTTTCCTAATTGCCAGCAGAACTACCATTTTACCTAGGCACTAGCCTAGAAAACAAGATCCAAGGCATGCTATACATGTTAACAAAGTTAACCACAACATTCTTCTTTAAACCCTGTTGGGAAGATCCCCTGGAAAAGGGAATGACAACCCACTCCAGTATTCTTGCCTGGAGAATTCCATGGACAGAGGAGCCTGGTGGACTACAGTCCATGGGGTCACAAAGAGTCGGACACGACTGAGCGACTGAACTGAACTGAAGCAGCTTCAGAAACAGGCATTTGGCTCCTACTCTATTCTTTAGTAGGTCGGTAAATCTTGATAACTCATCTTACTTCTCTGCATCTCACGTTCTTCACCTGTCAAACAGCCAAAAGAATACTTTCCTCTTGCTAATGTTAATGTAGAAAAGCATAGTCTTTGCATGTAGAAAGAACTCAAAACAGTGTAGTCCTCGCCAAGAATAAGAACTGGATCTAGGACTTCCCTGGTGGCGCAGTGGCTGTAAGAACCCACTGTCAATGCAGGTGACGCGGGTTTGGTCCCTGGTCGGGGACGACTCCATACGCCATACGGGGCAACTAAGCCTGCGCGCCACAACTACTGAAGCCCACCCGCCTAGAGCCTGTGCTCCTCAGCAAGAAGCCACCACAAGGAGAAGCCCATGCACCACAACAAACACCCAGCACAGCCAAAAATAAATAAATCAAATTACATTTAAAAAAGACCTGGATCCAAAAGAGGGCAGAGATGGAGTCAAGATAAAGAGAATAGTATACTGGGAATGAGAGGTCCAGTGGGATGGGAGGTCACAGAGGAAGGCGAAAGAAAAGAGGAGAGAAGGGGAAAAGAGAGAGAAAAATAACAGGCCTCTGTTCAAGTTAAGATTCCACCAAACATATCTCGTTCAGAACACTTCGGTCAATACTTGTGGAAGACCTGCCCACAACTCTTCCACTTTTAAGAATTTCTGTGAAACTTCTGGGCTCCTACCAGACTGGTCCCTGAGTTATTACTAGGAATTCTTTGCAGAGACTATACTAACCATCAGCCTTTCTAAACCTATTCCCAACCCCAAGAAGACCATCCTTACAAATACGTTAAGGTGTGTACTACAAGTGGCTCCAAGAGTAAAGAAAGGGGAGGAGGCATAACAGAAGGGGATGGCTTTCAAAGAGGCACTGCACGATTCAGCAGGACAATATCCCCCGTCTTCCCTCTAGAAAAGGCGGTGCGTGGGTAGCCCACATGATACTTACACTAGGAATGCCCCAATCTGCTTCTGCAGGAGAGGATGGGCTTGTGTAGCCAGCATCTGAGACTGTTTCAGCTCGATGGCAACAACCCACGTCCAGGGTGGGCCCCACTTCACGGTGACATGGGGCACAGGGGCAGCAAGCACAGCTACCGAAGGAGAGAAGGCACGTCCGACCACCTCCAGGTGCCTCTCACGGGCTGCGGGGGGAGGAGACGCTTTCCGCCACACCACGGAGACCACCTCGTGACTCCTAACAGGCACACTGGCAGAGATACCTTCAGGTGAATAAACACAAGCTCCAAGCAGAAAGGCACACACTAGGACATTGAGAGCCTCAAAAGAGGATCAGCATGAAATCTCCTCGGGAAAGGAAGATGTCTTCAAAAGAAACCAGACTGAAAACAGGAACCCTGAGCCACAGAAACCAGAGGGACCAGTGGCTTCTCCCAGATAATTCTGGTCTCTTGGTGTGGGGCCACCTCACTGCAGCCCAGACCCATCTGTGTCTCTGGAAAGACCTGGGCATTATATGAAGGATGAAAATATTACTGAATGCTTACAGTTTCCACTGTGAGAGTCCCTCCGGGTCACCTGTGGGAAACAGACAGAATGTTTCCTACTGGCTGGAGAAAGAGACGAACTGCAGAAGGACCCAAGGCTCTCATAGTAACAAGACCGGAGCACAGGAGGGTGTTGCTGAACACCAGGGACAGCTCTGAGCAGCCCGGGGCAATTAACTAAGTATGTTACTCCTGGAGGAGGGCAGGTGGTGGGGACTGGGCACACTGGGATTTAAAGTCACACGCACGGTCGGGAGGCAAAGCCTGGAGCACCTTGGTCACACACATCATTACATCCAGGCAGATTCTGCAGACTTTTCTCAATCAACAGGTTGTTGAACTCTCACTGAATCTTCTGTTTTTTTTCCTTGGTTTCAGTTAAAGAACTACTCTTAGGGTGTTAGCAGGGATTCTGAAGCTGGGCCGGCCCTCCGTGAGAGCCATTTGTCATTCCCACAGGCAGCCAAGAACCTGAATCCTGTCCCCATGTGGTGACTCTCCACCTCATGAGCCAATGGAAGCTGGAAATGGCTCCCCATTCTCCATGCGCCAAGGCCTCTATCCATCACACACACCTGCCCCAGCCTGGGAATTCAGAGTCAGCCACACAAAGGTGCCAGATCTGTACAGGAGCAGCCGTTCCAAGGTAAAACCCCCATGCTGGCCGTGACGCATCAGAGCCCACATTTATTTTTAATTTCACAAAGAGTATTCAGTTACACTTGTTACACTTGTAGCAGGGCCCGTTTCCTTTCCACCCTCATTCAGGAAGGCAGAGTAAGAAAATGCAACTTCACAACAAGTAGGAAAGAACTGGCCATTGTCTCAGCCTTTGCAGTCAGATGTTTTATGGGATTTGCCCGCAATGCTTAAAGGCACGTTTGTGATTCTGATAACCCAAGATTTGAAGCTGTATTATGGACTGATTGCTGTCCAGAGCCTAAAGCGAAGGTTTACAAGCCTGTTCTGCCTTCCTTCAGGCCCTCCGTGCTTATAAATGACACCTTCCAGTGTCTTAAACTATGAGAGGAAGCTTGCCCCAAATTCTCAGGCTGCTAATGGTTTCACATAAAATGAGCTCCTACAATTTTATTACCAGCCTGGTGTGAACTCGCAGGTGAGGGGCCACCAGGGAAAGGATGAAGACTTGTCTCTCACTCCTGGCCTCCTGACTTTTCCAACTTTTCCACTCAGGATTTCAAATGATGGCTTTAACGCCCAAGGCTGCTGATGAAGCCAAACAAGCTCTACTGTGTTACTTAGAGAAAGCAGGAGTAAGCCACCAAGTCCCTCAGCACTGAGCGGGAATTCGAATTCATCTTCTAACTTTACACTTACGAAGCTGATAAAACCACGGATCCCATACATTTTGACATGACTATACATTTAGTGGGTATCGGTCAACCTGCATGTTGGGAAGTAACTACCAGAAAATGTTCCATTTCACATTGCAATCAGGTAAGCCGGACACCCATTTTGTACATATCATATCGGGTTGTTCAAAAACTTCCTTCGGGTTTTCCCAGACACTAATACAGAAAATCCCAAATGAACTTTTTGGCCAACCCAATATATGATGCCTGTGTCTCACACCACCAAGATCACTCTACGTAGAAAAGAGGTCGTGTCAGCATACAAGCAAAATGTCCTGATGGGTACACTGTCCACTGCACAGTTCAGAACCTCTGCATTCATCTGAAGCTTCAACCACATACCACATGCCAAATGCTGCACTGATGAGCTGATTCTGAAAGAAACCTTTAAAACAGGGCTGATTATCTGAAAATACATGAAATTCACATGTTCAGATATATCTAACTTTGTATGACTATTTCTTACCTCTGAAAGTGATTTATGACAGGCTAAACAGATAAATGGGTAGATGGTATTAATAAATCTAAAAATATTTACAACATTATTTCTCCTAGGGGAATTAAAAAGCCTAAAACTATACAATTAAGAATAATTTCTCAGTTTTCAAAAGCAGCTGACTAATAAATAATGAAGGCTTAGTGGAAGGAGCTGAGGATGTTTCTCAGTACCTTTTAAAAAATAGAAAAGGCAAATTAACTTTTAAATGTCTAAATGTGAAAACAGTTCAATATGGCAGGCTCAAACTACTTTCAAAACTTTAAAAAAATTTCACATTCAAATAAAACAAAATTCCACATAAATGGCTTATATGTTAAAAAGCCTTCAAAAAACAGCTGAACTCAAAATTCACACACAAAAAAGCTTCCCTTTTTAAGACCAAAGTTCTTCTAAGATCGTTTGTCATAGGCTTAGAAGTGGTGAAAACCAAACCAGCTGCCAAAAATTATTTACTTTGTAGCACAAACGACAAAGGATGTAACACCCACTAAGTGACCTGCAGAGAAAATACAAGGTTAATTTATTCTGCATGCTTTCCGTTTTACTTTCTGTTAAAATAATGCTCATCACCATATCCAACTCTTTCTTCGGGCATTTTATCCTAATCAAAAATAGAGGCAAAGGAAGGAACACAGTGGGGAAAATGCGAGTGGCAAGAAACAAACAGATCAGGATTTCTCAGTCAGAAATTTAAGATTAACCCTTTCATTGAGAATAAATCTATGACAAAGAACATCACGAATCCTCTTTTCCTCTCAAACGTGTAGGATTAAAAATTGGATTTATCGCAATATACTGTATTCTCAACACGTTTTTATATACACAGTAGCTTTTGGATCTTTTCAGACTCAAAAGCACCAGCAAGACAGAGCCGGAGCGACTGCAGTGGACCCAGCTCCTGCCAGACAAGCCAGAGCTGCAGACAGTCCTGTGAGTGTAGTGACAGCAGACCCGGGCTGTTAGTCCTAAAAATCTATAAGTTCTTTGTAACTGAAGCTCTGGAATGGCATCTGTCTTAAATTACATCCACCTGGGATTGCGTTCCAACAACCAATATAGGCAGATTACTGGAACTTGAAAACCTCACTTTTTTGGTAATTGACATTTAAACTGTTTGAAGTTTCTCATTAAGGTCTCTTAAGAAATTAACTACAGATGTTGGAAACGAAGTGTAGAGTGCTCAGAGAAATGAAGTCACCTGAAGGCTCCCAGTAACTAGGAGTATTTAAATATAGTAAGTGCCTTGGAAGGAGAGGATGGGCTGGCCTGCCTCACAGGCTACAGAGCCTTGTCCCTTTTTCTCTATTCGCGTTGGGTGTTCCAGCACATATTGAATGTAATTAAAGGAAAGGAGAGAGGCAAGAAGTTGAAATGACATGGGACTGCCACCTAGACCAGAGCACAGAGTGAAGAACTCACTTGATGGAGGCTGAGACTTGAAACATCACCATTGTCTCCGGGTTACCAACAGGATGTAAATCTGAAATCCTTGTCTGGTCTTCGAAGCCCCTCACAGCCTGACCCCAACTGGCCAGCTAGCTTCACGTCCAGCCCTGCCGCCACAAGGCACCCACACTCTTCACGGACTCATCTGACGTCCCCTTCTGGGCTCTGTACACGCAGTTCCTCGGCCAGGAAGGCTTTTCCCTCTCGTCATCCTTTCAGAGCTGCTCAAAGGTCCACTTCCTGTGAATGGACCCCAAGTCTTCTGAAGGCACTCCCCCTCTCTTCCCATTTAGACCATACACTTCTTAGAATGAAGTCCCTATCTGACATGAAATGTACCAAATAAAGGACCTCCAGGTGCCTGCCATGGAAAAGACCTTTGGGAAATTTTCTCCCATTCCCCCTTCTTAGAGACAGCCTAGGACTTAGCAGGGACATGTTCTCATTCTTTTCAGGAGAAAGTATAAATGAATGACTGAATAATTAAAAGAGATATGTTAAATGGACTTTTACTTAAAAAGAATACCATTAATATATTATAGAATTTCCTCTTGGAAAAACTGTTCTATGAAGGAAAATAACTTTCCCATTTACCTGCATAATAAAATCAATGAGCCCTGCTAGAAAATGCTTTTGTCCTTACTAAAATAAAAATCAAATTTAAAAACTGAGAGAGAGAGAGAGAACTACATCAAGCAATAAACCATATGGTTGTGGAGATAAAAAGATAAGTTTCCTCATCCCTCATTAACAACAATCCTGGAAATGCTAAGTTGTTACTAATTCCTCAAAAACAGTACACTAATTAGTAAAAGGCACCTGTGTCAACAGTCCTATTTCCATTTTTAAAAGTCGTTTCTTCAGCTGATGCCTGGGGTCCTCACTCAGCACATTAGACGTTTGTGGAGCCTACAAACTGCTCATCACGGCTGGTCACTGGCTAGTTGCTAATGCTCAGCGGTTCCCATACACAACAGAACGTGTGGAGCCATCCAGCTGGTTTCAGAAACTTGCGCGCTGGCCACTCCACTCCACCGAGGTGCTGCACTGGGACAGGAATCCGGGAAGATGGTCCCTTGTCCTCAAGGAGCGTACAGCGCAGTGGGCCTCCCAAATGGGGGGATTCTGCCCCAAATCAACCCGTGAGTTCCTTAATTCCGGATGGAGAAGATGAGAGACTCTTTTCCAACAGCAACTCAGTAATTCCAGTGCTGGCCAGAAGGAGTCCACAATCAAAGTGGGAGGTGCACGCTTTCTACGATACCTCACTCCAGCGTGACACCCTGGGGTGCCTGGGGAGGGAGAGGGGGATGATGAGGGGTAGGGGGAAGAAAACGGAAGCAGAAAAATTTCTGAATGAAAGCAATATTGTTTCAGATCCTGCTGAAGTTCCTCCATTGAGCTGAAAGGCCATGGACTTTTTTTTTAATACACCTTCCTGAGGCTGAGTTGAAGAAAAGAAGTGTGAGAAATTTTCCACAGGTGAGAAATTCTGAAATAAACGGAATGTACCTGGGACAGAAACACTGGCTGAGGAGGCGCTTTTGACCCCACAGACTTGGACTGAGGGGATTCTCCCAGACCCCCGTGCTGGGTCACAAGCACGGACTACCAGCAAGATCTCATCTCCCCCTCCCCACAGCTCGCGCTGGTAAATGAATCCTGTAGACAAGCACGCACAGAAGACACCCCCTTTATGCTTTCGAAAACTCTTTCCCAAAAAGGAGAATACTTAGGAGGCTGAAAACAGCCCTGGACTGTGTTCAAAAACTCAAGCCAAGAAAGAACCTTCAGATTTGACATCTTAAATTAGCAGGAATGTTTAGACAAATCTATAATCGAGGAAAACATACATACACCCACACTCACACCAAAAAAGTTTGCCTTTCCACCCTCTCATGTCAAGTGGATAATTAGTAATGAATTCTGTTTACTGTGACCATCTGATGATTTTTTTCACGCAGGAATTTAAAATTAAGCACCTACTATGTGTCAGACACTGCGCGGGGCACAAGCACAGAGGGGTGAAGGCAGAGATTCCAGCTTCGTGGAAGAGACCAAACGTGAAGGAAGTGCACCCATCCACATCCTGAGACCAAACCGAAAGTGTGACAACGGACTAGAGGCCCTGAGGGCGGAAAGGGGGTACGGGCGGACATGCCTCAGCCAGTGGGGCCGAGGGGAGTGCAGGCGGTGGCTTTATGCATCCATCTTATTTCTTTTTCTTACGTCCCCTGTTTACTGGTGTCCTTACGAGCCAGGTGCTATGCCCAGCACCCATTTCATTTCATTCTAACCACTCTCTGTGGTATCATGGGCCCCTCTTACAGATGAGGGGACCGGAAGGAGCTGGCTAGTCAGTGGCAAGGCCAGGGCTCTGTCTCAGGTCTGTGGTCTTGGGAAACTGTCTGAACCCCCCTGGTCTTCAAAGCCTTCCTCGCTTAAGGAAGCAAGAGATGGCAATGATGCTGGGATGAGTGTGTGAGAAGGTGGGAGGAGACGACAAGCGAGACAGAGAAGGGGTGAGACCAGACACGCCCTGGAGGGCCACAGGAGGGCGCTTGAAGGATGCTAAGCAGTGAAAGGAGATGAACCAACTTGTGTATTTAAAACTAGTTTGGAGGAAACCACTTGGAGACTCCACTCCACACCAGGAGGATGACGACAATGAAAACAATGGAAAATAACAAGCGCTGGCGAGGATCCAGAGAAACTGGAACCCTTGTGCACCGCCAGAGGAACCTCCCAGTGGCCAGGGCAGCCGCTGGGGAGAACAGTTTGGTGGTTGCTCTAAAAGTTAAACATAGATTTACCACATGACCCAGCAATTACATTCCCAGGTATACATTCAAAAGAATTGAAAACCAGTACTCAAATACTTGTGTATGAATGTTTACAACAGCACCATTCACAACTGTCAAAGGTAAAAACAACTCAAATGTCCATCAACTGATGAATGGATAAATAGAATATGGCATATACCTACAATTCTACAATTAGCATCTACCTACAATGCAATACTGTTCAGCCATAAAGGGGAGCAAAATACTCCTCAGCCATAAAGGGGAGCAGAATACTGACACATGATACAGATACGGATGAATCTCAAAAATGTTATTCTAGATGAAAACAGCCAGTCACAAAAGGCCACACACTGCATGACTCCATTTATATGAGATATCCAAAAGAGTGGAAAACAGACTAGTGGTTGCTTGGAGCTGGAAGGAGGAGGAATAGGGAGTGACTACTAACAGATACAGGGTTTCCCTTTCGGGTGATGAAAATGTTTTGGAACAGAGATTATAGTTGTACAACACTGTAAATGTATTGCACTGTATACTTTAAAATGGTTAATTTTATATTACATAAATTTTACCTCAATTTTAAAAAATGGGTTGGAGGGGTCTAAGTGGATGTACAAGACCCCCTTCACAGAGGTCCAGATGAGAGATGACCACTTGAATGGTGACACCGGAGACAAAGAGAGAGAACCACAGGACGTTTTTGGAGGCAGACCCGACAAGTCTTGATAACAGAATATACATCCTAGTACCTATGCAGGTGGCATGTAACATGGAGGTGATGAGGGAGGTGAGACAGGCAATCAATCACATAGCTACTCCATGAGCTCAAGCCTGAAGCTAGGAGAGTGGACGTGGTAAGCAGAATCATGACCCCCAAAAACATCCCTGGCCTAACCCCTGGAGCCCAGGAATGTGGTAGGTTACATGGCAAAGTGGAATTAAGGTTGCTAATCAGATGACCCTGAGATTGGGAGATTAGCCTGGATCATCCAGTAGGCTCAGTATAAACACAAACATCCTAGCAAGTGGAAGGATGAGGCAGAGGCGAGAGAACCAGCGAAATGGCAGCCTGAGAAGAATCTGACCCATGGTTGCTGGCTCTTGATGCAGGAAGGGGCCATGAGCCAAAGTATCTGGGCTGATCTAGAAGCTGGAGGAGCAAACGGACCCTCCCCACAGGCCTCCACAAAGGGGTGCAGCTCCGCTGACACCTTGGTTTCAGCCCACCACAGCCCACTTCAGACTCCTGACTTCCAGAAATGTCAAGTAAAAACTCTGTGGTGTTTTAAGCCACTAAGTTTGTGATAATGTTACAACATCAACAGGAAACCAACACAGTGGGGAAGAGTTGACAGCTGAAGAAGGGAATCAACAGACCTGGCAACAGATGGGGCATGGGTGGGAGAGGGCGCCCAAGACGACTGGGAGTTGCACCAGAGATGCCCTTAACGAAGGGACTGGGGGGCGAGAGCTGTTAGAGGAGGCTGAGTTTCAGAGGGAAGGCATAGAGGGCTGCTGCCTTAGAGCCTGGGGAAGGGCGACTTCTAGGAGGAAGTAGCATCTGTGACGGGGCCTGAGGTGAGAGGCGGGAGGAAGAGCGCGAGCAAATGAGAGCGGGGCGGGGGCTGGGCGGGTGTGGAGGAGGTGAGGGTTCTGGCCGAATGGCCCAAGGCGAGCAGCGCTGGGAGCAATGCTGGCAAGGTTGGGGAGGGATGAGGTGGCTTGTGCCGCCACTCCGAGGGGTCCAGGCAGCAGACGGCTGGAAGGATCAGGGAATTGATGCTATCTGTGGGGGTGAGTAAGAGGACTGAGGCCAGCTTTAGGAAGCTAGGTAAGAAGCGGGTACCTGAGTGTGAGTGTGGGGCTCCTGATTGTAAGGCTTCTCCCCAGTCTCAGGCACGTCTCCAGGCCCCTGGTGAATCCAGACTATTCTGTAGCACAGGACAGACTGATGACCCAGGCTCACAGGCAGGACCTTTGTCCAGAGGACGGGGGAGCTGGGAGGGACACAAGCCTCTCTGATGTCCACACTTGCTTCCCTGGCAGAGGAAAGATTCTCTTTTCCGGCCGACTCTTGCAGGTAGGACATTTGTTAAAATGTACAACACCTGGGTGGGGCGACACACACAACGTTTGCACACTCCGGTTTTGTCCGTCTCTGAGCATCACCGGACATCCCTGGTGGCTCAGACAGTAAAGAATCCGCCTGCAGTGCAGGAGACCTGGGTTGCATCCCTGGGTTGGAGAGATCCCCTGGAGAAGGAAACAGCAACCTGTCCCAGTATTCTCGCCTGGAGAATTCCATGGACAGAAGAGGCTGGTGGGCTACAGTCCATGGGGTCGCCAAGAGGCGAACATGACCGAAGGACTAGCACGTTCACTTTCTGGGCATCACTAGGTGAACAGCTGACCATGGGACCTGAGAACACTGGGCTTCGAGCACCGGGGCACTTGCGGGGCAGCCGGGGGCAGGAGGAAACCAGAGGGGGATGGGATAGAAGCAGAAATCACATCTCTGCTTTACCGAATCATTCTCGCAGATAACACTAATTTAGGACACATGCCTCTTCTTACTCCTGAGTTCTTCTAGGCTCTGTATTCCCACTACACCCCAATTACTTCAGAATCACAGCCACTCTGTACCAGGGCAGTCAGCAGTCACTTGATTAAGGGCTTGGACAGAGCACTTGCCAGAGGTCCCTACTGCAGAGAGAGAGAGGGAAATGGTGAAGACACCTCCTGACCTGAGGATCTAAAGGATGAGGATGAATAAATAACGCACGAACAAACATCTCCCAAGATGGCAGGAGGGAGGAGTACAAATCAACCGGATGCAGGCTGTGCCCCTAAATTTAGGGGAAGCAGAGCTTTTATTATCCTCAATCTCTGGTCAAATTGAACTCAAATGGACCAAAATAACCCATAGCTCAAAAAAGCCGAGCATTTTATATTTCTGAATTCTCCAAAGTCCTCTTGCTTGAGGTCAGTAATTCCTTCCTAGATTATGGAATGTCAGTAGGCAGGAGGCGTCTAGTGCACCCTCTTCATTTTAACTGAGAAAATAAGGATCAGTTTAGACAAGGGCCTTGAACGAGGTCAAGGGCTAATAGCAGGGTCAGTGCTGGACTGGAACCCTAGAGGATCTATCCAGGGTCTTCCTGCTCATAACAGAGTTAGAAATCTGATCTTGTAAACTGCTTTTTCTTTTTTGACATTTATAAGAAAACCCTGAATAGCACCAATAAGAGATATTAAACCAACTCCAATTTTTAGGAGCGTGAATACTTTCTCCTTTAATCTGAACTATTTTGTGAAGGCAGAAATTACCCAAGGGTGAACTGTGACTCACTGGTATAATTTAAAGATGTTATCATTGTTTCAAAGAAACCTACTTTAGACTCAAACCCTTAACACCGGGTTTCTGTGCTCCGTCTAAAACTAACAATAGCCAAAGAGTGGCAACAGCCCAAAGGTCTACTGATGGATTTGCAGATAAACAAAACGTGGCAAAGACACATAATGAGGTATTATCCAGCCTTAAATAGGAAGGAAATTCTGATTCCCCACAATATGGATGAACCTTCAGGACATTATGCTAAGTGAAATAATCCAGATGCAAAGGACAAACACGGTCTGATTCCATTTACAGGAGAATACAGAATAGCCATTCATAAGACAGAACAGCCTTATGGGGACTGGGGGTAGGGGGATGAGGAGTCACTGTTCAATGGGAACAGGGTTTCAGTCTTGGATGAGGAAAAGACTCTGGAGATGGATGGTGGTGATAGTTGTGGGGGAAAAAAAAAGTGACTGTACTTAATGCCACTGAACTGTACACTTTAAAGTGCTTAAAATGGTAAATTTATGTTATGTATATTTTTACCACAATAAAAAAAGGCACTAATCTCCAGATGCAGTATCTTTCATCCAGCAAATCTGTATCGCGCATTGACTGTGGGCCAGGTACTGCTTCAGGGCCAAGGTACACAGCAGTGGGATAAACAGACCAAGTCCGTGTTCTCAGGAACACGGAGGCTGCGGGTGAGGGGCAGACAACCAGCAGACAGACAAGCATACAACAGGACAGGTGGAAGTGGGTGCAGTGGAGAGTGACACTCAGCGGGGTGAGGCGGAGGGAGCGTGGCGGGCGAGGGTGTGCTTCGCTGGGAAAGACCCCTCCGAGGGCGGTGTCTGAGCAGACTTAAAGGGACAGTGCTGCGGGCTGACCCACAACCCCAAGCAGCTGGAAGGGGCAAGAGGAGGGAGGGGGCAATAAAGCAGCCCAGAGCTACTTCTTAAATGTCTCATAAACTGTCAAAGGGACCGTTTACAGGTCAGTATAGAAAGAAATATGCCTTCTACATCTATGTGTCTTTCATTCACCTTAAAATGAATTCTCCTATCTTTTTACTAAGATGCAGGCCTCTCAGGAGGCAACTTAAATCGCTCATTGTTAGAGCGCCCTCCAGTGTCTCCGTATGAAAACAGCATCTGGCAAGGATTTTATTTTTTTTCCCCCTCCTAAATTTTGGTATTTGGCCAAAAAGTAAAGTGGGCATATCATCCTGCTCACAAAGAATACTGTGAGATTAAGTAAGACAACAAGTCAAGTGGAAGTGCTTTAAAATAAGCCTGCTCTACCTGTAAGGTTGTGCAACGTATACATATGCATGATATGATGTAAAATGACTGTATAAAGTTTTAAAAGGTTCATGTTTTAAAATACACATTTTTTTTTTTAGCAATGTAGAACTTTCAGCTAAAAGGAAAACACAATCTACCACTAATTTTAACACTAATTTCACTAGGAGTGGCAAGTGCTATCTTTAAAATTTTTCAGTATTTTGGGGTTCTAAATATCAATATTTGAAGAGACCTGCATATACTTACAGAGAATTTTGGTCACTCGGCTTTCTCGGTCAGAAATACAGCATGGGGTAAATGATGGTTACATTTTACATTTTGGAGTATAAACTTTAGGAACTTTTACTTTGCATTTATGTGTATAGCTTGTATATTATATACAATCCCACACAAAGTTTGTCAAAGAGATTGAAATCATACTACATGTATAGTTTTATAAACTCTTTTTGGCACTTATCAATTTACTGTGGGAAATTTTTTTTGTTAAAAAAAAAGAATACAGCATGGGGAAACAGTTCAGACAGACTTGTTCACATCAAGCAGCCTATTAAAATGGAATCCTTACTTTCTCATGGAAATTGGTTTTGGTTCCTTTATTATGGAATCAAGCACTTTGGTCAGTCTCAAAGCTTTAAGAGGAAGACATGCAGTTACATGCAGTGTAGTTCTGAAAAGAACTAGTAGAAGTTTAACTACATGGCCGTTTACACAAACACTTGTAGGCTGGGTCAGTGTGACGCTGAGGCCACAGAGGGAAAAGTCTCCAGTGGTTATAGTCAGGAGGCAGGGTTTTTTCCAGGCCTGGCACTGCCAGCTCTCTGACCAGTAAGAGCCTGTGCATGAGGCTACTGATGCCAAGGAAAATAGGCAAGTAAGCCTCCAAAAGACATACTGCAATCCTGCTATATCTAGCACCATTTCTGGAGGGCAATCTGACAACAAAGGCTTAAGCATCAGAAGGCTTAAGACGTGCATACTCTTTCACCCAGCAAGTTCACACACAGAAAATCACCTCCAAGAACTTAAGTAAGGGGAGCCACAGAAACCTGGATATAGGGACATTTATCTGTGCATTTCTTAAAGAAAAAAAAAAAAAAAAAAAACTTGTAAATAGACACAATGAACAACTGCAGCTATATACAGAGAAATAAATATGTGATGGCTGTGGAACAATAGTAAACACCAATGCTCAAAGATTAGTGTGTGTCAGTCACGTGCCCAGTCATGTCTGACTCTTTGCCATCCCAAGGACTGCAGTCCACTGGGCTGCTCTGTCCATGAAATTTTCCAGGCAAGAATACTGGGGTAGGTTGCCATTTCCTACTTCAGGAGATCCTAAATTTTAACCAAAACATAAAATGAAAGCAACTAAATAAAAAGTCATCTTAAATCTGGCCTATAATTGAAAAAGGAAGGAAAGGAGGGAGGAAGAACGGGAAATGAGACAAAGGAGGGAAGGAAAGAAAGAAGGAAGGAGGCAGGATTTCCCTGGTGGTCCAGTGGTTAAGAATTCTGTTTGCAATGCAGGGACATGGGTTGGATTCCTGGTCGGGGAACTAAGATCCTACATGCTGCGGAGCAACCAAGCGCATACACCATGACTAGAGAATCCTTGCACCACAAAGAAAGATTCTGTGCGCAGCAACCAATGCAGCCAAATAAAGAAGGAAGGAAGAAAGGAACCTCAATTCCGGGACCCACTTATTGTCTACCTCATTCAAATGAGTTATTTAATTGATAAGGTATCTTCAAGTAACAACAGGAAATAAATTAAAACTTTTATGAATTATAATGGATTTAAATGTACACCCAAGTGACCTATATGAAAACACAAGTACTATTTCTTTGGAATTTTCTTTATTGATTAGTAAAGTTTTAAACTGTCAAGATCATGAGCAATGCACAGAGGAATAAATAAGAAACATGTAACAACGGAACACAGCCCAGCTGCATTCAGAGGCAAGAAAGCAGTTTTGTTTTTACAATTAACAACTCTTCCAGTCTTAAAATGTTCATCAGGCCCACCAACAGCCACTCCCCAAGGAGCCCAGCTTTCTTCTCCGTCTTCCTAAAATCTCAGCCACATGCACCTGCGGGCTTCCCCTCAGGGAATCAGTCATGCATAAAACGGCAGCTCCTACAGAGCAGCCACTGCAACTTTTAGTTAAGGAAACTGTGACCAGAGGCTGTTTTCAGAAATTACATCCATCAGACCTTGGCTGTTGCAAAGCCATCGCTGGAGAAAATAACCACTTCAGGTAAAGTGCCGATGCTCAGCGGTGTCAGCCACCCCAGATGCTACCTCACTGACCGTGTGAGGCTCAACTACAGCCAAGCTCACACGCTCACCTTCTCAGACTCTGATGTAACTTCAGAGAATACCCATCCTCAATGCCCCATTACGGAGTATTTCTAGAAGAATGAAGTGCTTGTGGCATTCAAACATTCTGCGAAGCAGGGGCACTCAGGAGAGTCCCCTGAGAGGACAGAGACTTCGGTGGCTACAGTTACTCAGAGTAGAATAAAGAAAAGCACACGTGATGAAAGTGTCCTCCACTCCTTTCTGGATCCACAGGGCCTGGGGGTGAGCAGGTGAAGGATTTTTCAGTTCACCTTCTCATTCCAGCCTTTCCTCCCTACCCTCAGCCTCTCCCTGGGCCAACCTAGTGTCCTTCCTCTCAGTCTGCACCCACACAGATGGTTCTAGCCCACAGCAAAACTCTATAGCAAGTGTACAAATGACACAATGGGAGTGGAAGCCCTACACAGCTGGAATGGGTCCACCAGCGAAGCTTATGCTAATCCACAGACTTGGCACAGCCTTGCTGGCGCACAGCCCCTGGCTGGGAATTTCCCTCCAGCGACATCTGCTCCCGGAGGCACCACCCACGTGCATGTGCATCTTCCAGTACAGGCCGCTGAGCTACCACTTTCAGCTCTTGCTCACCAGCTTGGTTACTGCCCACTAGTTCTGACTCTGGTTTCACCTCATTTCCCGCCAACTCCTCTGTCCAGGCCACGGGCATGTCCCCTGCCTCCAGGCTTTGCCCGGTCTATCTACCCTCTTATGGTATTTCCTATTTCCTCAGAGTCTCTTACCTCTGCTCTGCAGCCCTACTCCTAGCAGAGGCTCTTTTTCCTCAAAAAAAAAAAAAAAAAAGCACTCCAAATGCTCTTTCCCATCCCATTCTTTTAGTTGCTTAGTCATGTCTTACTCTTTGTGACCCAATGGACCGTAGTCCACCCATCCCATTCTTTTAGGGGGCCATTCCAGAAGGCTCTAGCTCCAATTCTTGGACCTCTGGTCTACCATCTTAGATCATCTTTACTCAATCCTTCAGCCCTTCCTTTCTCTATCTCTAGGGTAAATAACCATCCTTCTTTGCCTGAAACAGAGGAGCTTTGTGGAATGTGGGACCTTCAATGCAAAAACCAGGACAGTAGTCCTAGGCAAGTTGAGACAGTTGGTCCCCCTATCTCCCTGAACTACTTAAAGTTTCTTTCTGCCTCATAACCCAAGACATCATTTTTTGTTTACAGCATCCCATTTAGCTTCTCACTATGCATTTCTAAAGTCAATTTCTAATGATGCCGACAAATATTTAAAAATAACCTAACACTTCGCATTGAGCTTTTAATACCAAGTCAAGTGACAAAGTACACATATTCTTATTCTGAGTTCTTTTCAAAATGCTCATTCAAAAGTTTGTTCTTTTTAACCCCGGCCTCCTTTTTACCATTCTTTCTACAAAGGCTTTTCCCCTTGCTCTCTCACTGCTTCCATTCTTCTATGCCCTACAGTTTCTTCCCTCTGCACTCTTCTTCTCCTATCTCCACCCTCCATTCGAGTGGTTATTAAAAGGTCAAATTAAACCCAAGCTAAGGGGAAGACTTGGAAAAGACCCTGATGCTGGGAGGGATTGGGGGCAGGAGAAGGGGACGACAGAGGATGAGATGGCTGGATGGCATCACCGACTCGATGGACATGAGTTTGAGTAAACTCCGGGAGTTGGTGATGAACAAGGAGGCCTGGTGAGCTGCAATTC
The DNA here is from genome assembly GCF_033118175.1 of Dama dama. NCBI lineage: Eukaryota > Metazoa > Chordata > Mammalia > Artiodactyla > Cervidae > Dama > Dama dama. Next base: position 79,605,048 of record NC_083710.1, on the reverse strand, counting down.
ATGGGGTCACAAAAAGTCGGACACGACTGAGCGGCTGAACTGAAGTTGAAGACAGAAAATAATAAATATTGGAACAGAAATCAATGAAATTGAACACAGAAAAACAATAGGGGGATAATCTATAAAACCAAAAACAGTTCTTTAAAAAGATCAATAAACCAAAAACTCTAGCCAGACTGATCAAGCAAAAAGCAGAGAAAAAAGGACTACAAATATCAGGGAGAGAGAGCAAGTCACTACTGACAATATGAACATGAAAAAGATGATAGGGTTGGAGGCAGGAGTGAGGGTTAATTGCAAAAGGGCTCAAGAGAACTTGGGGGATGGTAGAAATTCGGGGGTGATCTAAATCTGGATCATGGGGACGGGCTGCACAATTCTGTATTCAAGAATTATTGCATACAATACTCTTACCAGCTGCTTTAGCTATTATCAAGGTTCTGGGACATTCAAAGCTTGATTTTCTAGACGCTACAGTAAATCACCTTACTGATAATAAAGTAAGGAATGCTGCCCTTAAAGGGACCAACAGCAGCCAAACTTCTGTTATGATCCAAAGGGATATTTCCACAAATGATAATTTGGAAAAAATGGCTAGAGAAGCCCAACAACTGTCCTCAGAAAAAGGAAAACAAATCTGGAAATTACTCAACTGTTGGTTTGATAAAAAGAGAAAGCTCTGGTTTGGACAAAACAACAACCCAGTCCTACCAGAGACAGTAAAGTTCCCACTCCTCACCCCCATACATGCATTAAACCACTGGTCTACTGACAAATGATGGAGAAGGAGATGGCAATCCACTCCAATATTCTTGCCCGAGAAGAATTCCATGGACAGTGGAGCCTGGGGGCTGCAAAGAGTCGAACACGACTAAGTGACTACACAGCAACAGCTGACAAATAGCCCTCATGAATCAACACTGGTGGTGAAACAGTAACAAGGCCACAAAAGGTGTCCACCTCATGTGTTACACAGTCCAAAGTACAATCCAGGGAAGCCGTTCTTACTGCTCCCAGATATCTTAACCTATTTAATGAACCATCTGAGGTCTGGCAAATGAATTTTATACATTTACTCCATCTAGTGGATATAAATGTGTTTCAGTCATGGCCTGTATGTTTCCCACTGGACCGAAGGCTTCCCCTGCAGGATTCCTCTCAAACTTCATAGTAATTGAAGAATCCATTTTTACTGGCCAGGCACTTTAACAAGTATGTGCTGTTTGTCTGGTTTTACAACACTTTCATTGTACTTGCCACCCTCAATCATCTTGTTTAAACACACTAACATCATTATTAAGACTCAATTGGCAAACTCTGTAGAGACTCTCTAACTATTTCAGCCAAAAGCATTCCATTGATATTTCTAAATCTCAGATCCACCCCTCTGGAATTCATAAAGTCGCATCCTTTGGACAGTCACAGGATGTCCAATACACTTGACTCCTGCTTCTTTTAACCCACAGCTGATAAAAGCAGAGATACTCCAATATTGCAAAGGCCTAACTGGTGCTGTTAAAAGTAACCATGTTTTGGTAGAACAATCTTTCCACAGTGTGACCTCAGGAAATGAAGACCTTAAGCATCACACACTGATTGCAACCTGGAGATTTCATCTTTTGGAAAAGACACCGCCAGAACTCTCTTCAATCTCACTGGAAAGGCCCTTATCAAACACTGCTAACCAACCACTGTGCCACCAAACTCCAAGGAACAGACTCCTGGATTCATGTGACACCCCTGAAGAAAGTGCAAATTCTGACTGGAACTGTGTGTCATCTGGTGACCTGAAAGCAAAGATATTCCAGAAATGAAGCAGATAACAACTGATGAGACAGCTTTCTATATCAATACAATACGTGAAACAATCATATCATAAAAAAGAAGAAAAGGGAACAGAACAATATAAATGTAACATTTCTCTATTTTCTGGAGTTAAGTCAGTATAAATCAAAAGTAGATTTTTGGTAAGTTATGTATGGTAATATACAAACAATTAAATATTATCCAGCCATAGGAAGGAACGGAGTTCTAATACATGCTACACCACGGAAGACTCTTGAAAACATTATGCTAAGTGAAATGAGCCAGAAACAAAATGACAAATATTGTGTGATTCCACTTAAATGAAATACCTAAAAGAGGCAAAGAGACAGAAAGTAGATTAGAGAATACCAGGTCCTGGGGAATGAGGAGTTAATGAGTACAGAGTTTCTGTTTGGAGTGATGAAAAAATTGGGGGGATAATGATGATGTCTGCAAAGCACTGTGAATATGATAATGCCACTAAACTGTACACTTAAAATTGTTAAGATGGCAAAGCTTGTTATACATATTTTACCACAATTTTTTTTTTTTTTTTTTAGGCTTTCGTTCCCCCTCTTTATTTGCGGCTGCTAACATGTTTTGTTTTGTTTTGTTTTTTTCCATTTATTTTTATTAGTTGGAGGCTAATTACTTTACAGTATTGTAGTGGTTTTTGCCATACATTGACATGAATCAGCCATGGATTTACATGTGTTCCCCATCCCGATCCCCCCTCCCACCTCCCTCCCCACCCCATCCCTCTGGGTCTTCCCAGTGCACCAGCCCTGAGCACTTGTCTCATGCATCCAACCTGGGCTGGTGATCTGTTTCACCCTTGATAGTATACTTGTTTCAATGCTATTCTCTCTGAACATCCCACCCTCGCCTTCTCCCACAGAGTCTAAAAGTCTGTTCTATACATCTGTGTCTCTTTTCCTGTTTTGCATATAGGGTTATCATTACCATCTTTTAAAATTCCATATATATGTGTTAGTATACTGTATTGGTCTTTATCTTTCTGGCTTACTTCACTCTGTATAATGGGCTCCAGTTTCATCCATCTCATCAGAACTGATTCAAATGAATTCTTTTTAATGGCTGAGTAATATTCCATGGTGTATATGTACCACAGCTTCCTTATCCATTCATCTGCTGATGGGCATCTAGTTACCACAATTTTTTAAAGAGGCATATGCTAAGCCTGAGGGCAACCACTAAAAAAATAGTGAAAAAAATCATTAAAGAAATAAAAAATATCATGTAAGAAAATATTCACTTAATGAAAAAGAAAGCAACAGTAAAAGAATATGACAAAAAAGAGAGGAAACATATATTATAGAAACCAATACCAAATAAACATTACAAGAAAGGAAAACTACAGACTAACATCACTCATGAATATAGATGTAAAACCCTCAAAAAATATTCACAAATCAAATCCAATAATGTATACATAAAAAGAACTATAGGCCATGACCAAGTGGGATTTATTCCAGGTATATAAGGCTAGCCCAATATTCAGAAATCAGTTAATATAATCTGCCACATCAACAGACTAAAGAAGAAAAATCATATGATCATATCAATTGATTACAGAAAAAGAACTTGACAAAATTCATCAATGATTCATTAAAAAAAAAAAAAAGCCTCAGTAAATGGGGAATAAAAACCGTCTATAGAACATATACAATTAACATCAGACTTAACAGTGGGAAACTGGATGCTTTCCCCAAGATTGGGACCAAGGCAAACAGGAGCCTCATCACTCCTATTTAATGTATTAGTAAAACCATTAGCTAGTGCAACTAGACAAGAAAAGGGAAAAGAGAATCTTCCTGTGTTACAAATGTATGAAATCACCTCACTGAAGGGGCTGGGAAGAAAAGGTGCTAACCCAAGTAACTGTGGAAATGAGTGGAATCTCTATGACTAAAGAGAAAGGAACTGTACCTAAGCACTGGACTTTAGTTGATAAAGTCTTTTCCCAAGGAGTATGGTCTAACACGTCAAATACTGCTACATGTACACTGAAATTTAATAATTGAGTGACTGGATAGCGTATGGTGGGAGCCAGGTTTCTCACTGTTGGGGTGAAAATTAACAAACAAGCCAGGTGAGGAGGCTAGAATGATCCATGTGGTAATGAATTAGAATATAGTATGAACTCACGTTTAGCTTAATATAGATTAGATGGTTACATGAGAAATATTTCTAGATGTGTATATATGCATAGATTACTATTCATGTTATTTCTTTGCTCTGCCAGCTGAGAGGATTTAAAAGACATTCCTAGCAATAGCACATCTACCCGTGGGCAGTTATGTGCCCTCAATATGAGGGCAGGGTATTTTCGTAAATTGGGCGGTAGCAGCAGAGAGCTGCTGGGCTGGAGACAGGAAGGGCAGGGAAGCAGCAGGGATACCACAGCAACAGAGGAAAACTCGGGAGGGTCGGGAAGAGGGTTCAATAACTGCCTATCAGCAACGCTGCTGATGCTCTAAAAACAGAAAAGCCACCAGAAGCCAGTCCACTGGCTTGAAGCGGAAGTGCTAGACAACTGGGATCCAAAGTAAAACACCTCCAGGCAGACTTTTCTCAGCTGACCTTGGGCATATTTACTTTTCCCATCCCCTTGTGTTCTGAAGGCGCCAGGACCCACAGAATTTAACCTGGGAAGGGCTCTGCATGAAAGCCTGCTCCCATGGCCTTGGTGGGGTGTCTAAGAGTGCTGAGAATGGGCCAGTGTGCTTAAGAGGAATGAAGTGCATTATGAGCTGAGCCCCAGGAGCCTTAGAAGTCAGTGGCCGGGTGTGGTCACTGGAGGCCACGGAAGTTGGTCCCTTCATAGGCCAGAAAAGGACTTTCTGGAAGGGTCTGAGTACACCCCTTCAGGGGCTCCTCTGGCTTCACTGTTGACCCAAGAACCCAGAGACATTACCAGGCCAGGAACTAGGAAATGGGAAGGTGGGACCGGCAAGCCAGGTGGCTCCTGGCATGGAACACCAGGGAGTCAGGAAGCACGGAGCAAGTAGATGTAATCAAGTTCCAGAGCAGGAGGCTTTCTGAACCCAACTCTGCCATTCTCTGCTTTGAGAGTCAGTCAGCCTCTGTGAGCCTTGGTTTCCTCATCTTTATAAATGAGTCACCCAGCTTCTTCCCACGGTGATCAGGGAACAGAATGAGGTCATGTATGTGCATGTAATTGGCAAACAAGCAAATCTCAACCAGCGGTTCTCAAGGCGTCATCTGAGGACACCTGGGGTGGGGAGGTGGCAACCTGAGACCCCGGGAAAGGGTCTTCGAGGTCTTCCCTTCTCCAACTGGCTTCTGCATGAGCCTGGAAATTTCTCGGTAAACTTTCTCCAAGACAGGTGATATGCGACTCCAATTGTCCTTAATTAAGCTGAAGAGATTTTTTAAAACATAAAACCACGCCACTATTCTTTTTTTAAATATTTTTCATTAAAGATGCAATCTGCGTTCAATTTAAATGGATTTGTGATTTTTAAATGACTAAACTTTTAAATTCCTCATGCCATTAAAAAAAATCAACAAATATAAGCAAAAACTCTTCGGGGTCTTCAGTAATTTCTCAGCGTGTAAAGGGGTCCTGAGACCGAACAGTTTGGGAACCGCTGCGTAAACAACCAGGTGGAGGCGAGCCGCCTCTCAGAGGCCGGCTCCCGGCCCTACGTTCAGGGCTTCCCTGTGTGGGGCCGCGAGTTTTGTTTTCTGGGTTTGAGAGGTCGGACGTTTGTACCCATTTTCCGGACTCAGGCAACGGCCCTCCCCCCACTGAGGCATGGACATTGTGGGGGGTGGGGGCGACCCCCGCGGGGCGTTGGCGACCTTGGCAAAGGTCGAGCACGCGCGCTCGGGAGGCTCACGGCGCTCGCGGCCCGCGGGGCTTCCCGCCAAGGGCCGAGGAAGCCGCGCCTGCGCAGCGCGGAGCCGAACGCCGACCACAGCGAGCGCGGCCGAGCGGCGGGGGAGTGGGGACCTACACTCACAGCCTAGGCAGCGCCGCCGCCGCCGCCGCCGCCGCCGCCGCCGCTCCTCGCGCCGCCCTCCTCAGCAGACGCTGCGCCATCTTCCCAACGCGCGCGCCCCGCCCTCGCCCTGTCCGTCTCCACTTCGTCCCTCCCCTCTCTCCACGCCCCGCCCACTCCTCCGCAAGCCACGCCCCCGCGCTCTGCGCGCCTGCCCTCGGGCTGGCAGAGCTTCCAGGCTGAGTTCAGTTCAGTCTAACCGCTCAGTCGTGTCCGACTCTTTGCGACCCTATGGACTGCAGCACGCCAGACCTTCCTGTCCATCACCAACTCCCGGAGTTTACTCAAACTCCTGTCCATTGAATCGGTGATGTCATCCAACCATCCCGTCCTCTGTCGTCTCTTCTCCTGCCTTCAATCTTTCCCAGCATCAGGATCTTTTCAAATGAGTCAACTCTTTGCACTGGAGTTTCAGCTTCAACGTCAGTCCTTCCAATGAACATTCAGGACTGATGCCTCCTTTAGGATTGACTGGCTGGATCTCCTTACAGTCCAAGGGCCTCTTAAGTCTTCCCTTGTGGCTCAGCTGGTAAAGAATCCACCTGAAGCGTGGGAGACCTGGGTTCGATTCCTGGGTTGGGAAGATCCCCTGGAGAAGGGAAAGGCTTTACCCACTCCAGTATTCTGGCCTGGAGAAGTCCATGGACTATATAGTCCACGGGGTCGCAAAGAGTCTGACACGACTGAGCGGCTTTCACTTCACTTCACTTCTGGTTGGATACTAACAGATTCCAGGCTGAAACGCAGGCAAAGTCTAAAGGGGGGTGGGGGGGCTCCTTCTTGAGCGGGTCTTTGGGTGACTGAATGCAACCCTCCGCATGCTTCTGGGTGGCTTTTGAGAGACCTTGCATATTCCCAGCCCAACGTAACCAAATTTTCAAGGGATTTCTTTGTTGATTTTGTTTAAATACTACCTAACAAAGTTTGTGAGCCTCACCGTGCGTGCCTCGGTTAACAGTTAATCCTTTATGGGTCATTTATGCCTGTAATAGGGTCAGAATAGCTACTGCTGGCAGTTTTCTGGGCCAGGGAAATGCTTGTTGAAGACACCTGGTGGCACACACCACCCTTTGCTTTCAACTCCTTCCTGCCAGATAGCAAATACAACTCTAGCTTCACAGGCAGGAGAGTATGAAGGTATTAAACGGCTTACCAGCTGTGTGACTTTGGGCAAATTACTTAAGCTCTCCCTGCTTCAGTTTCTTCCTGTAAAAAAGAAATACAAATAGTACTCACCTCATAGGCTTATTATAAGGTATTATAAGGATATGTTGCCTTAATGTATATAAAGAGCTTAAAACCTCTTCTGGCTCAGAGCACATGCTCAGTAATGTTAACTACTTATTATTATTATTATCATCACACCAATTCCCTTCCTAAAACTCCTTAGTGACATCTGATGAGAAGTGTTAAAAAACAAATGAAGGCCCACCTTGAAAATTCTGAGTAGACAAACACAGTTTCACCATACAATCAAAGACTAATTTGACTTATTTTGCAAGACAACTTGACCTAGGTTATTTCTTGCTTATGCCTCTGGAAATCACAAGCAAAACTTGAACTACTTCCCAAGGTTGATATGAGGTAACTGCTGCTCAATTCCTAATCATTGAAGAAAAATCTAATACCATAAATATCGTAACTCATCACTTTAAAGAATAAACCGTCACTACTTTCTCACTAAATGAGCTGCTATGTAATAATATATCCCTGAATCTCATTCCATGCTTTGGTTTGAGTGCCCCCAGTTTGCAAGACGTCTTTTTGGTCTGTCCACAATAAACTTTTACCAATTACTACCTCAGGGATTCGTTGGTTTTACTTCTGTTACTCATCAACTTGTGACAGCGTTTAGAATAAAACCCCAGTTCTTCACCATGACTCTGAAGCCCGTACTCTAATTTGGCCCCTTCCTGTCTCTTCAACCTTGTCTCAGCCCCACCTATCTTCTTTCTGTGGGTTTTTTTTGGGGGGGATCAAGCCCCAGGGCATGTAGGGACCTAGTTCCCTGACTAGGGATGGAACCTGCATCCCCTGCTTTGGAAGCTTGCAGTCTTAATCACCGGACCACCAGGGAAGTTTCTTGTTTTTCTAGCATAATAAGGTCTCTCCCACTTCAGGGAACATGCTGTTTCTTATCCCCAGAACTCTAATGGCTAGACTGTCGCATCCTCTCGGACATTTACCCCACCTGCCACCTGCTCAAAGAGCCTGCCTGAGCCGACATCCCACACTTGAGCATCCTCCTGGTCTGTTTCCCCGGCACAGCCACCTGATCGTCTCCATCATAGCCCTCATCACAATGTTTCTTTTCCAACTTGTGAATTTACTTTCTTACTGTTGCCTTTCCTCCTGTGGTTCCATACCTGTGGAGGGGGTATGCCCATAATCGGGTGGGTTTTGGAGTGTGTGGTTGTCATTTAGAAAGTAGGGCTAGGAGACATTTGGACTTTCCCACCCATAGAAAGGCTGCTAGTGCTCTGCTCTAGAAACACTGTATAGAAATAGAATGTGACCTCTTTGAGAGCAGGGACCCAGTGTATCTTGTCATTGCTGTGTGCCTCCAGCACGAGGCCTAGTGACTTGCCACCTGTAGGTATTTAATAAATATAAGATGAAAATATTCCTCTAGCCTCATTATAATTCTGAGAACTTCCATGTGAGTTGTTATCCTTACTAAAAATGCCCCGGACCTTATGAATTTTTTAGGTAAAATACAACCTCCAATGAATTTTTTGCTAACTGATTCCAATTTCTTTCAAATTCTGCTTGAAGAAATTATAGCTATGCCCATGCTAACCAGGACCACTGTGGTTTTATTGAACCTCTTGTGAGATTAATAACTTGTTGTGGGTTTTAAGGATTGTTTCCTAATGTTGGTAGACTTTATCAACCTCATCTACCTAGTATATGGATTCCTGGAGGAAACTGTTTCCAGATATAATAGAGAAAGGGGTCTAGTTCTTTTCCTGGAGCTAGTTAAATCTGTTCTTACTCAAGCCTCCAAAACTGAAAGAAAAATAAAATTGTGTTTGCTCCAAGGGCACTAAAACTATGAAATGTAGCAGGTTGAATAATTCTGTGGTACCTTGTGGAGTTAAGCAGTCTGGTGAGATAAGAAGAAAGGCCAACAGAAGCATCACACCTCCAGAGCACAATGGGCTTACAGGTGATGAGGGTGGGTACCAGAATAACCAATCAACGATGATCACTGTTGAAGCTAAGAAATGGGTACATGGGTGGGAGTGGGGTTTATTATGTGTTCCTCAATTTACACATGTGTAAAAATATTCTTAACAAAAAATTAAAATAAAAATCAATTCAAATAATGCCTTGCATAGAAAGAGCCAGATGCAAATTTATCCAAAGCCAGTTAAGCCTCAGGGCCGCTGACTTGCACTGGTTCCCTCCAAGTTCCCATCAGGGCACAAGGGCATTTGTTTTGTAAACTGTACCAACTTAAGATATTTTAACTACCATTGGTTAAGACACTTTCTTCACCTACTCCAACTGTTCCTCTCTCAGGAACAGTTCCTTCCAACTGTTCCTCATCCTTGGTGTTGGATGGCGTTGGAATGGCTGCATGTATTTTGGGAGTCCAGCTAAGGAGAAACTGATTTGGGACATATTTGGCTTAGATTTAATAGAATATGTTTGTGTGATTTGCAGTCACTTCCATGTTTAACTATGGAACAGTTTTGGTTTAAGAATGACTTTCAGGAATTCTGCTGCCCACTGTACTGACTCGTGTGCATAAAGATGCAAAGGTCAGAGGTCATATCCCAATAAGAACGTGCCCCTTGGGTACCTGGCCCCAGCAGTGTGTGCGTAGTAAAAGAGAAACAGAATTTGGAGGGCATGGAGCCAGAGACCATCAGTGGAAAATTCTTCTAGTCATCAGAAATGTAAAATTGTTGAGAGAGGGTTTGGTCCTTACCTCTATCTGGCCAACGTGGAAGCCCTCTCCTGTGTGGAATACACTCTAATAGCATCGTGTTGGCTTTCCCAGTGTTGGCTCAGCTTGGCTGGGACCACTTCTCCCAGAATTTCCTTGCCTGTGGGATACCAGGTTGGGGGTGTTCACAGAGACATTCGCATGAGCGCTGGAAGGTGGAGGGGAAGCAGCAGGTCCTGTGGTCTCACTGTTGACACGGGGCAGTCAGTGCCTACTTCCTCTCTTTAGAGATTATCTACTTTCACTCTGGCCCACGTCCACTATGGAGGACAAGTGGTAAAGCGGCTGAGCAACCATTTTCACATTTACCCCTTCTCATTGAGAAAACCAAATTCAGATTGACTAGGAGTGGAAGAAAAGAATATTGGCCTGTAATCTACAGAAAGAAGTACTGTAAATAAGATGCTTGTAAATATTCATCCATCACCGTTGGACTAAACTGATGCGCTTAACAGACACGGGAACTCCGTGTGTATGTGGTACTTGGACAGCAGGAATGATACATATCTGAACTTGTGGAATATTGGACCTATTAACTCCCAGCTTACTTTTTTTTATAAAACCATGTGTTGTTTTGGTTAAACATAATAGCCCAGTAAAATGTTCCTTGTAGTTTAGGAGTCCATAATGTTTTGGTTCATACAGAGTTAAAGATGCTTGGATTTTATTGTTCAAACCCTCATATTTGTTTAGGAACACTGATAACGTTCAGAGGACCTAATATGTTTTCATATTTGGTACTTAGTAGTAAGTCTTTTGGAGAAGGAAATGGCAACCCACTCCAGTAGTCTTGCCTGGAGAATCCCAGGGACAGGGGAGCCTGGTGGACTGTCGTCTATGGGGTCGCACAGGGTCGGACACGACTGAAGCGACTTAGCAGCAACAGATTCCTGGGTGTTCATTGGAAGCAGTGATGTTGAAGCTGAAACTCCAATACTTTAGCCACCTGATGCAAAGAACTGACTCATCTGAAAAGACCCTGATGCTGGGAAAGATTGAAGGCGGGAGGAGAAGGGACAACAGAGGATGAGATGGTTGGATGGCATCACCGACTCAATGGACATGAGTTTGGGTAAACTCCGTGAGCTGGTGATGGACAGGGAGGCCTGGCGTGCTGCAGTCCACGGGGTCGCAAAGAGTAGGACACGACTGAGCAACTGAACTGAACTGAACAGATCTCATGACTTTACCTTCATATCCAACTCATTCTTTTCCAACTCAGACAAACATTTATTGACATGATTCCTGACCTCAAAATTCAGGCACAAGCTACAATATGGATGGATCTTGAGGACATTATGGTAAATGAAATAAGCCAGACACAAAAGGACAGGTACTATACACGATTTCACTTACATGAAGTTTCCCAGAGTAGTCAAATTCATAGAGACAAAAAGAGAATGGGGGTTGCCAGGGGCTGGAGGGAAGGGAAATAGGGAGCTAGTGTCTGATGGGTACAGAGTTGAGAAAGATGAACTCTTTCTGAAAGATGAACACAGGTCTAGGGATGGATGGTGATGATCGCACAACAGTGTGACTGGACTTAATGCCACTGAGCTGTACCTGTAATATGGTTAAAATGGTGAGTTTTATGATGTTCATATTTTTCCAAATAAGAAAAAAGGTTTCATTTACCTATTTTTAAAGTATAACTGATTTACAATGTTATATAGTTTCAGATGTATAACATAGTAATTCAATTTTTTTATATATTACCTGCCTTTTAAAGTTATTCATATCCATGAGTCTGTTTTCTTATATTCATTCATGTTTTATTTTTTAGATTCCATGTATAAGTGAAAACATCCAGTATTTACTTGTCTTTCTCTATCCAACTTACTTCACAAAGCATAATACCTTCCAGTCCATCTATGTTGTTGCAAACAGCAGTTTTTAAATTCCTTTTTTTGCAGCTGAGTAATATTCCATTGTATGTGTACACTACATCTACTTTATCCAGTCATCTGTTAATGGACACTGATGTTGGGTCCACGTCTTGGCTATTGTGAATAATGCTGCTATGAACATCGGTGTACATATATCTTTTCTAATTAGTGTTTCATTTTCTTTGGATAAATGCCCAGGAGTGGAATAGTTAGATCATATGGTAGTTCTGTTTTTAATTCTTTAGAAAAACAAAAGATTTAAAAAAGCAGCATGAAAGGGGCAGCCAGGTAAGTGGGAAAAACAGGTGAGCTCTGAGTCTGCTGGTGCATGTGGGAAGGGGAATATGGAAATAGAAAGGATGCTGTGATTCCTTCTGCGTGAGAGAGGCAGGGAAACCAGGAGGCTCTGCAGAGAAGGGATAAAACTCTGGACGTGGGGAGTGAGCCTGAGACATTAGAGGAAGAACAGAGCAAGCAGAGAGGACTGCTCCAGACTGTAAGCCACAGGAACGCCCAAGTCTCAAGCAAGGTTGCACTCCAACATAAGGGTCTCCTGAATGGAAATAGGGTACATTGTTACCACCAGGTCTTTTTGCTTTTGTTCTGACTGCAGAGAATGCAGGGTCCTAGTTCCCCTGACAAGGGATCAAATACCCTCGTTCCCTGCATTGGAAGGGCAGAGTCTTAACCACTGAACTGCCAGGGAAGTCCCACCACTTGGTCTTAATAATTGTCATGAAATTAGAATAACTCTCGCTGTTAATCTTCAAGGTACTGAATTTTTGTATTGGCTCAGCTACACTTTTGGAAAACAGTCACACCCCAGGAGATACTGAATAACAATAATAATCAACCCATGGTTTACAGTAATCATTTCAAGCTTAAATAACTTAAATAACCACTTACAGCAGTACCGATTAGGAAAATGAATTATTATTCATTTTCCTGCATTATTCCTTTGTTACAAACACCAAAGGCTCTTTATCATAATCCATTTTCACCTTCCTTTGGGTGTCTGGCCCATGTAGGTTATTTTCACCAAAGTTGTGTCTCAAAGGCTGGAGGGCCAGTGTCACTGATTCAAGACTTCAGAATGTTGCACTTAGAAGCATATTAGAAGTTCTGTGGAATAATTTTTCAACAGTGGCATGGATAGAACTACACTCAGAAACCATCCAGGCCTCCCGCTGCTCTAATACAAAACCCTCCCAGCCTTACCTCCTGGCAGGCGCTGCCTTTGATAACGTGATGACTGTGTCTGGCTTTCTTGGGGAGAGAGGAGACTGTCTGTCAAATTTAGGCCAAATGCAAAATAACTAGAGACCACATTGTGGACTTTCTGAGCCTCAGCTTTCTCTTTATAAGGTGGGGAAGTTAGACTTAGCTGACCTCTAAAATTCCTTCTGGCTCCCAAATACTGATTGTATAACGAAGATTGTTTTCTCATCTCAGCCTCTGAAACTGTGCTGCAGCGCCCCCTAGTGTCTCAGGCAGATGGTTTCCCGACCCCCCCCAGCCCCACCCCCACCTCTCCAACCTCCCACACACTCCCTCTGGGACGCTCCGGGGCCCTTCCCCTGATCCACTTCCTTTTTTCCAAAGCCTTTTGTTGTTCAGTCTCTCATTTTTGGGGAAAAAGTGAAAGTGAAAGTCGCTCACTCGTGTCCGACTCTCTGTCCATGGAATTCTCCAGGCCAGAACACTGGAGTGGGCTCTTAACCTTCACCAGGGGATCTTCCCAACTCAGGGATCAAACCCAGGTCTCCTGCATTGCAGGAGGATTCTTCACCGACTGAACTATCAGAAAAGCCCTCATCCTAGGGGACTGGAATACAAAAGTAGGAAGTCAAGAGATACCTGCATTAACAGGCAAGCTTGGCCTTGGAGTACAAAATGAAGCAGGGCAAAGGCTAACAGACTTTTGCCAAAGCACTTCTAAATAACTAGATACTATTTGCGATGCTTATGTTGAATGTAAGCCCTGTGAGAACAGAGATTTTTGCCTGTTTTGTTCACTGATGTAGCCCAAGCCCCTGGAACACGGCCTGGCACCTGACAGATGTTTAGAATTAATTTGTCAAACTGGAAGTTTCAATCTTGAGGCATCCTCTGCCAAGATTTTTTATCCTTTACTTAATTTTCCCTGTTACTTTTTTTTTAATTGGAGGATAATTGCTTTACAATATTGTGTTAGCTTCTGCCATACATCAACATGAATCAGTCACAGGTACACACATATCTCCTCCTTTCTGAATACCCCCCTCCACCTCTCACCCCATCCCACCCCTCCAGGGGGGTCACAGAGCACTGGGTTGAACTCCCCTTGACACACAGCAAATTCCCACTGCCCATCTGTTTCACACACGGTGACATATATGTCTCCATACTGTTCTCTCCATTCGTCCCACCCTCTCCTCCCCCACTGTGGCCATAAGTCTGTTCTGCGGCTGCTTCTCCATGAATGCCCTGCAAATAGCTTCATCAGTACCATCTCTCTAGATTCCATACGCATGCATCAATATACAGTATTCGTCTTTCTTTTTCTGACTCGCTTCACTCTGTATAACAGGCTCTGGCTTCACCTCATAAAGAATGCTGGAGAGGATGTGCAGATAAGGGAACCCCTGTTACTTTAATTCACTTTTTATATTAAGGATTATCTTAATATATAATTCTTAACATATATTATCTAATAATATATATCTCAGCATATAATTATCTTAATATATAATTATCATAGTATATATGATATACTATCATATATTAATTAATTAATTTTGAAAAAAAATTTATATTTGGGACTCACTTCATGGCACACAAGTTTAGTTCCCTGACCAGAGATCAAACCCTTGCCTCCTGCATTGGAAGCATGGAGTCTTAACCATCAGACCGCCAGGGACGTCCCCAGTTTCTTTTTCTTCTTAATTGCCTGTGCTGTGGGCTGCATAATAGCACCCACGATGTCTGCATGCTAATTTCCAAAACCTGTGAATATGTTACTTTGCAAATGTGATGGAATTAAGGATCTTGAGATGGGGCGATTATTCTGGATTGTGTGGCTATGCCCAATGTAATCACACGGACCTTGGGACAGAGAAGCAAGAGGGTCAGGGTCAGAACAACAAGATATGACATGGACTCAAGGTCAGAGTGATGAGGGGCCCAAGGCGAGGAATGCAGGCATCTTCCAGAGACTGGAGAAGGCGAGGAAGCGGCTTCTCCCCTCCAGCTGCCAGGAGGAACACAGCTTTGCTGACGCCTGAGTTTTATCCCCATGAGAGCTATTTTGGACTTGTGACCTCCAGAACTGTAAGATAATAAAGCTGTGTTGTTTTAAGGCACCAAGGTTGTGGCCATTTAGTACAGCAGCAGGAAGAAGTGAATACATCCAGTAAAAACACAACCTGCCCAAGCCCACTGCTTCGTACAAACCAGCCAATTTCAAGTCCAAAGTGGCACAGTTGGTTCAGATGACCACAGACATCTCTGTCAGTGTCAGAATCATCAAACTCTCGCTCTGGCCAGAACCTCCTTGACTGAAAGTTTCTAAAGAGAGCAGCTTCAGTAATTTTTCAAGCCAGAATTTTGGGATCTTTTCTCTGTATGTCATTTGAAAAAGACTCTCTACTCCTGAACTGTTTAAATTGAGACCCAAGGCACTTATCACTGCCTGAAGTCACATCATACACTTAAATGCTTATTGCCTGTCATTACTGTCATTGCTTTCCATTAGAATGTAAGCCCCATCGGGGTGGAAACTGAGTTTACTTTGTTTGCCACTGTGTTTTCAATGCCTAAAATGATGCCTGAGACCCAGTAGATGCTAAGTAAATGTTGAGTGAATAGCTGGGAAGGTGACTTGCTAAGGAGAGGTAAGAAATCCTTCAGCACCACTTTGTCCTACCTCTGAGAGAAGACAAACGATATCAGTTCAAATGCAGCTGAAAATGATGAGATTAAAGGGGGGAGGGCAAATGCTGTGTGTGCTCAGTCATGACCGACTCTCTGGACCCCATGGACTGCAGCCCACCGGGCTCCTCTGTCCATGAAGTTTTCCAGGCAAGAATAGTGGAGTGGGTTGCCATCCCCTCGTCCAGGACATCCTCCTGACCCTGGGATCAAACCTGCGTCTCTTGCATCTCCTGCATTAGCAGGTGGATTCTTTACCACTGAGCCACCTGGCCCGGTTGTTAGTTTTGAGTGATGGGAGGAAACGAAGGAGTCACGTAAGGATAAGAGTGAGGATGGAGGAGGCACAGGAGTTAGAGCCAGGCTTTGAAACGACTCCTTGCCTGACTCTTCACAAATCACACGTTTAGGAAGTAAAGGAGGACGTTTGTTACCTACAAGAATTTACCACGTCCAGTAACCCCACTTCTGGAGCGGGATAGCTGGTGGTGGTTGTTCTGTCACTCAGTCGTGTCTGACTCTTTGCGACCCCAGGGACTGCAGCACACCAGGCTTCCCTGTCCTTCACCATCTCCCAGAGTTTGCTCAAATTCATGTGCGTTGAATCAGTGATGCCATCCAACCATCTCATCCTCTGTCGTCCCCTTCTCCTCCTGCCTTCGATCTTTCCCAGCATCAGGATCTTTTCCAATGAGTCGGCTCTTCACATCAGGTAACCGTAGTATTGGAGCTTCAGCTTCAGCCGAAAACTAATTCAAAAAAATATACGCACCACAGTGTTCGCTGCAGCATTGTATATGATAGCCAAGACATGGAAGCAACCTAAATGTCCATCAACAGAGGAATGGATAGAAATGTGGTGCATGTGCATAATGGACTATTACTCAGTCATGAAAAGAATGAAATAATACCATTTGCCGCAATGGGGATGGACCTAGAAATTATCAAACTAACTGAAGTAAGTCAGACAGAGAAAAACCAAACTCATATATTGCTTATATATGAAATCTAAAAAAATGATAGAAATGAACTTGCTTACAAGACAGAAATAGACCCACAGGTACAGAAAACAAACCTATGGTTACCAAAAGAGACTTGTGTTTACTAAAGGGCTTCCCTGATGGCTCAGTGGGTAGAGAATCTGCCTGCAAGCTGACTCCGGTTCGATTCCTGGGTCGGGAAGATCCCCTGGAGTAGGGGAAGGCTACCCACTCCAGTATTTTGGCCTGGAGAATTCCGTGGACTGTATAGCCCATGGGGTCACAAAGAGTCGGACACGACTGAGCGACTTTCACTTTCACCAAAAGGGAGTGGTGGGGGGATAAATCAGGAGTTTGAGATTAACATATACACATTATTATATATATAGATAACCAAAAGGGACCTACCATATAGCAGGGAACTGTACTCAATATTTTGTAATAACCAATAAGGGAAGATTATCTGAAAAAGAATATGTGTGTGTATGTATGTATAACTGAATCACTTTGCGGTATACCTGAAATTAACACATTATAAACCAACTATACTTCAATTTAAAAAAATCTATTAGAAATTTTGTTCATTAACTTACAGAGCCAAGGAGAGAGGCCCCTGTCTCGGTCACTACTAGGTAGCCCTATGAAAGGTAAATAGTAATAACCCGTGAAAGAACTAATGTGCATGGTTATTCACTGTATCATGATTTGTTATTGCAAAATATTAGGGAAAAATCTAAATGTTCATCATCTTGGGGCCAATTTTTTATTTTTTTTTATTTTTTATTTTATTTTATTTTTTCATCTTGGGGCCAATTTTTTAAAGTACGCACATGAAACAACAGAGAAGTATGTGACCATAAAAAGAATTTCCTTAATAGTTTATGTCCTTATTCTTTTACTAACATATGAATGTACCAATACAGAAGCAGTTTCATTACGTACAATAGAATACATTGCAAGGGATAAAAAGACACGGCACAGAACAATTGTATTATAGTCTATCTTTTGCGTAAAAAGAAGACTAAAATTAAAACACGGTTCACATTTTATCCATTTTTAAATTTGTTTTATTTTTGGCTCTGCTGTGTCTTTGTTGCTATGTGAGGCCTTTCTCTCGTTGCAGCAAGTTGGGGCAACTCTCCAGTTGCAATGTGCGGGCTTCTCATTGTGAGGGCTTCTCCTGGTGCAGAGCTCGAGCTGTATTTTTGTAAATGAAAAGCACTTGTAGATATTTAATCAGTACTATATGTCTGTTTTGCAGAAATAAAATGCTGCTGAGAGATTCTCTTTAAATATTTCTTATTTTTGTGCTTAAACGTATTTTCTGTTGGTCTATGGAATGTGCTGCACAGAGATGCATTGTTGTACTGTTGGGCTAGGCCATTTTTTCAAAATCTGGAGTTATCCAAGTATCTTTGACCATGTTAAAAAAAATAGTACTTTTTGTTATTAAAATTTTGACTGCATAATTAAGAAAAAAACTCTGAAAGGAAAAATGTGTGTGTGTGTTAGTCATTCAGTCATGTTTGACTCCTTGTAACCGCATGGACTGTAGCCAACCAGGCTCCTCTATCCATGGGGTTCTCCAGGCAAGAATACTGGAGTGGGTTGCCATGCCCTCCTCTAGGAGATCTTCCTGACCCAGGGATGGAACCTGGGTCTCCTGCACTGCAGACAGATTCTTTACCATCTGAGCCACCAGGGAAGCCCGAAAGGAAAAATAATGCTTCTAAATGATAGGGGTTACCTGTTGGAGGAAGCAGGAACGAGGCATATGGAGATGGGGATGGGGAAGATTTCCACCGTATCCCTTCGGCAATTTTAAAACTTTTGAACCATTTACATGTATTATTTATTCAAAATGTTAAATTTAAATCATATGAACAAGTCAAAAAGAAGAAGAGAAACCAGAGTCTTACCCAACTAGACCCAGGTCCCTAACTCAGCCTGACACAGAGACCCCTGCCCCACGGTTGTATGTGGACAGTGGGATGCCATACGCATGTTGGCATCTCTGTGGCCACAGAGCTCCGTGTCTGTTTCATATACCATGTTGGGTTAAAAACTCCCAAAGGCCCAGCCTCTGATTCCCAGACACAGGGCCCAGTGACTTACACAGTTGACAGAGTCTTCACAGCCTCTGTGGACAGGAGACTTGATAAAATGTGTAACACTGAATCCTATGATGAAAGCTGGTTGGTTAAGACCCTCTGGCTTTTGTGGAATAATCTTTAATGCACCAGACAAGAAGACTGCTAACCAGCCTTATTACTGACGATTTCCTCACGTCCCTGGTAGGGCAGGCAGACGATTTGAGGATTATCCAAGCTCTGACAAATCCCCTGGGCCCTGACAATCTCATTTACAAAAGAATCAAATCTGTTTATTGCTGATAATAGATGGTATGCCCTAAGGTTTGCTTGTAAGTAACATGTGAGTCGCTTTTTTTTTCTTTTTTTCTTTTAGCAACAGGAACCAAACTTAGATTCATCCTGATAAACTGGGCATTTGGGATTTTATGTGATGTAATTGCTCTGAATGATTTCTTAATCCCCCTTTTCTAAACCTTTGCTCCCCAGTTCATGATGACATAAACAGCCTTGATCCAGAGCAAAAACGGTCCATCTAACAAAAGAGCATGTTCTTGTGGTTAACATTCACTGGTCATGGTGCTTCATTTTAATCTGTTGCTCTAAGAATTATTTAAAACAAAGGACAAAGCGCATCTTGAATTTATATGTCTGATAAGCCGAGCCCTCTGAATGCAAAGACCATATCCTCATTCATCTCTGTATTCCTTGCCATAGGTATAGTAGCTCACACACTGTATATTCTCAAAACCAGTTGTGAGATTGCCTTGTTCATAAACTACCATCATTTCTCCAGTGACGTGTTCTCCAATGTCTAAATGTTAGCGAACTACATTTAGAAACCCAAATAATGAGTAATTTTTATTAGCTCTGTCCTTCCTCTTGATTTCTGAGAAGTAAAATGCCCTGATGAATTCTAACCTATGCATATTATTAGTATTTAATCTTATTCATAACCTCTCATTGAGTGTGGCTATTTTTTCAAGTATTGCTGCATAAGGAAAATTTCCAAGCATAAGTTAATATCTCCCTTAGATATTAATAAATGTCTAAGGGATATTAATTAATGTCTAAGGGGTATTAATATCCCTTAATATTAATCTGTGTGACTCTGGTCTTCCAACTACTTCCCTCCAAGTTGCACCTGAAACTGATGCAAAAGCCTAGGCTTGGAGGGAACTCTGGGCTCCTATATTTCTTTTGTTGGAGGGCGGGGGAAGGGGGCACTTACTCCTCTGTACTTTGTACACTAGTCTAGGGATCAATGAGGACCTGTCTGGTGAAGAAATGATCATTGGTACCCAAATTCATCCTCTTCCATGTATAATAGTCCTCATTCTAATTTTCTCCCTAATGAAGCAATACAGCTAGCCAGATGATTTCCAGCATTCAAAATCCAGGCTTCTTCTGAAGGTTTTGTCATTAGTTTTCTCCAATTTAGAGGAGTTTTAGGATTCCAGAGGTTGAAAAGGCCCAACTGTTACATCTCTCTCTCTCTCTTTTTAAAAATAATTTTATTTCTTTCTATTTGACTGTGCTGGGTCTTCATTGCTGCGCGGGCTTTTCTCTAGTTGTGATGAGCTGGGGCTACTCTTTGTGGCTGTGCACAGGCTTCTCATTGCAGTGACTTCTCTTGTGGGGCACGGGCTTCAGGGTGCAGACTTCAGTGGTTGTAGCTCCCAGGTTCCAGCGCACAGGCTCCACACTTGTGGTGCATGGTCTTAGCTGCTCCCTGGCACGTGGGATCTTCCCAAACCAGGGATCAAACCCATGTCTCCTGCATTGGCAGGTGGATTCTTTACCACTGAGCCACCAGGGAAGCCCATCTCTCTCTTCTAAAATCCCATTTAGTATCCAATATATATTCATTATAGACTGATTGAAACATATGGAAATAAATCAACAGGGGCATGGGGAGAAAGTTAACATTCAAAGGTAATTATTAATATTCTGATGGTTTCCTTATAGATAGGTTCTTAAGCATTTTTCTATTGTGTGTGTGTATTTCTCTCTATCTCCATAGATGGATAGATAATTCACATACACACACACACACATATCCATGGGGTTGCAAAGGGTTGGACATGACTGAGCGACTGAACAACACTCTTAACAAATACATATACATACTACTTTAAAACTTGTTTTCTTTGCTCTCAATAAATTACTAAAACATATATTTAAGGTTATATTGTAACACTCCAACACACATGGAAATACTCATATATTTTCTTCTGTGGAAGCTAAAAGAAATAAAATACATATATAAAAATACTGAAAACAAATCTAGTGAAGGGGCCTATGTAAGCCATGAAAATGAGTCCAGAGTATTAGGAAATTAATTTCTTCTAATTCAAATTTTTTTCTTTACTCTGGTAAACTTTGAAAAATATTTTTCACACCACAAAGTTTTTATAGGAACACAGCTAGGAGATTCTCCTATTGTCATGTAATCCTAAGCTTAAAGTTTGCAGTCTAGTTTTTCTTCTTCTTTTTCTTCTTCTTTTTTATTTTAAGCCTTTTAATTTAACTTATTGACCCCAGTATTTTTGCTACATCCATTGCTAGGATCAAATCGTTATACTTTTCAAAAGCATTCCTTTAACCTGAGGTCAAACAAATGTGAAATATGAGGAAGTTATAAATAGACTGAAATCTAGAACAACCATAACCCTGATATCTAAATTTTTATATCTTTGAAGTACACTGAATACAGAAAGAATGCAGACTTTTTCTTTTCCAGCCAGAGAAACCACACACACAAAAAAAAGAATAAAAAAGATTATTTCTTTCTCATTTCTGTAGTCAATCTCTCAATCCAAAAAAAGAAAGTGGGGGAGGATTTAAGTCAAGCCAACAAAAATAAACTGTTGCCACTGTTTATTGAGAAAATAATTCCCTGAGATTTTGTTTTTCCCCAAAGAACTACCAAAAAAAAAATCATAAAGAAGATCTCTGGCTTAATTTATTTCCTAGAGGAAAAAACTGTTAACATTTGTTTATTTTGTAAAGCCTACCAATAACAAGTGGGCCCATAAAATTCCCCTCTTTTTTGTGTGTGGTGGGAAAGAAGCAGGGGGCAGGCTAAGTTTGGCCTGCAGTGTGAATATAGTTTGCTGTCTGAAATTGCCCAATCTTGTCTGGCTTCTATAAGATTCCCAAGGTCCATGAATCACGTCCCAGATGAAGAGCCCAAAGGGTATTGGATGGATGATTGGAGGGAGACCAGACAATGGAAGACTCTGAAATCCAGATGGTAGAGTCTAGAGTGGACTCTGCGGTAGATGGGGTTAATGACTCCAGGTCTCCCCTTTTCTTTGTGTCTGCACCCTTCCACAGGCTCAGCGGAGGTCGAGTATCTCTCCTGGTCCCTTGACTTTGAGCTTGGCCAATGATAGTGTGGCAGTTTTCAGCTCTAGGCCTTGGGAAGTCTCACGCGTTTCTGCATCACCGTGAGAACACCCTCTGGCAAAGCCCACCGGAGACAGGAGGCGGGGGAGGAAGGTCCTGGGGGGCAGAGCTGCCCACTCAGACCTGCAGGAGAGACAAAGCTGCCCCAACAGGAAGCAGAGCCCCCTGCTCAGTCCAGACTGGCTGAGCCTCAGCTGACCGATAAACACTCGCCAATAATAAATACCCCTGTGTTAAGCCCCTGAGTTTTCGAGAGCTCTGCTGTGCTCCATTTGTATTACTGTATTTGTATTACTGCTGTGATTGCAGTAATACAAACTGAGACACACTTTTAACCACCCTCTCCCCCCAAAAAAATCATTAAATTTTTTTTTTTAAGAACCTAGGGACTTCTGCGGTGATCCAGAATTAAGAGTCCATGCTCCCAATGCAGGGTTTGCTCCCTGGTCAGGGACCTAGATTCCACATGCTGAAACTAAGAATCTGCATGCCTCAACTAAGATCTGGCGCATCCAATTAAATATTTTAAAAGCATTTTTTTTTTAAAGAAACTATAGGGGGTTTAACATGCGGCTGTGTGCAGGATGGACTGGGATGGGAAAGAGACAGGATCGTCATCTGAATGTCAGACGATGAGCCCGGAGCAAGTGTGGAGGTGGCAGGCGCAGGATGAGGGAAGAGACTAACGACTGGCCGTGAGGATGAAAGAAAAGTTTGACTCAAGGAAGAATCTCACACCTGCAGACAGGAAATGGCGGTATCTATGGGGGACGTCGGATGTGATTTTGGGAAAATCAATGGGCTCACTTGGTGCCACGGTGGGTTTGAAGCGACAGCAATATAATCTACAAGGCCATGTGGGGTAGAAGAGAGACTAACAGGAACAGACAGACTGGCTCGCTAGTCCTGGCTTGACTTCTTGCTGATCGTGGGGCTCTTCCAAGTGACACAAACTCTTTGAGCCTGAGTGTCCTCCCCTGCAGCAGTCTTCAGAGTTGTCAGGATTGTGGAAACAGGGCAGGCGGAGAGGAGATGGACATCTTGGTCTGCCCAGGTTCTCTGCTTTTGGAAACGCTCCTCCCTTGAAATCCAAGGGGCTGTAACTCACGTGACCACCTTCTCTGCCCCCATGATTCATCCAATCAGACAATGAGAGTCCACTTTGGTGGGGTGGATATGAATGTTTGATGAGAAAAGTGCTTCTTCTAATATTAGGAACAGTAAAGACACTACAAGTCTCGAATATATTGAAGGTGGCTCAGATGGTAAAGAATCTGCCTGCAGTGTGGGAGACCTGGATTAGGAAGATCCCCTGGAGAAGGGAATGGCAACCCATTCCAGTATTCTTGCTTGGAGAATCCCATGGACAGGAGGGCATGATGGGCCCCAGTTCATGGTGTCCTGAACAGTTGGGCACAACTGAGTGAATGCTTCAGTTCAGTTAGGCTGCTTTGGGGAAAGAAATTGCCTGAGAATGCAGGTAGCCTAGATGAGAGGTGCAGATAGAAGGAGAGAGTGATATTGCTTGAACCCAGTGATATTGCTTGAACCCCTAGATCTAACAGCCATCTACTGGACTTTCCAGCTACATGAGCCAGTATTTGCATGTGTGTGTGTATAATACATTTATGTGTATGTACTTTTTTGTATGTATTTATTTGTTTTCTTTTGCCTGCACAGCTTACAGGATATCAGTTTCTGACTAGGAATTGAACCTGGGCCACAGCAGTGAAAGTGCCAAATTCTAACCACTAGACCAGGGAGGAAAAGGGGACGACAGAGGATGAGATGGTTGGATGGCATCACCAACGCGGTCGCAAGGAGTCGGACACGACTGAGTGACTGAACTGAACTAAACTGAGACCAGGGAACTCCCTATATATATATATATATTTTTTTTTTTTTTTCCTGGTTAATGTATTTATTATGTAACAGTTAGTTCTGAGACAAAGTCAATTCAAAACATATTATTGAGGACTCTGTAATAGTTGACTTTAGAAATGGCATATGCTTATGCTCAATCGCTTCAGTGGTGTCCGACTCTTTGCGATCCTATGAACTGTAGCCCGCCAGGCTCCTCAGTCCATGGGATTCTGGCATAATCCAAACCTATTTTTCCAATTAATTTCAGTTCCCCAACCAGAGATCAAACCTGTGCCGTTAGCAGTGAAAGCGTGGAATCCCAACCAATGGACCTCCAGGGAATTTCCTCCGATAAATTTTCTCAATGTAACCTCCAAAGAATTTTTCACTGCCATCATTTGGCTCTGGAAACCCTTTATAGGCAATAATATTTTTACATTAGAAAAAAATTAAGTACCTGTGTTAGGCACAGGTTAAAAGGGTGATATGCGCAAAATATAATAATTACAGATCAATTTGAACACACATTTGTATTTAAATTGTTCAAATAATCATTGTTTTAGATAAATTTAAAGCATGCTTCAAGAATCGGTTTTAACATCTCTGTTCTAATGCACTATGGAAAAAATTTCTTTCTTATTTCTTCAGCAGTAAGAGCCTCAAAAGTGGTGTTAGAAACCCAGATTCTATCCTTGTCCTCTCAAAAAACAAGTTGAAGAGGTTTTGGATCTGATTAAAAACATTATTCTAAGGGAAATATCTGCAGAGAGAGAAACCCTGGGTCTACATTTTTAATTAATATAGTTTGAGCCGGGTTTGGGGCTCTTGAAACTGAGTCCTAAATCAGCAGGTATTCAAGAAATAGCAGCTGAACAGCGTTCAGTAGGGAATTGACTCTTAGAGCTTGCCTGACTTCATATTTCATGCTTCTTCCTATAAAGGCCTTGAAGCCAAATGGCAGCAGAAAAGGCATAAAGTCTGCATTGTTGAAATAGACGTGGATTCATGGGCTTTTGAAAGGAAACATGACAAGAATCACACTGTAAGATATGAAGATCTACTACAAAGCCATAGTGAAAAAACAAAACAGGACAAAGCCCAGAAAACAATGTGGTGTTGGCAGAGCAACAGATAAATAAGCTGGTGGGACAGAATGAAAACAGAGTCATTTACATATGGGAACTGATGTATGATTCTCAACACCACAAATCCGTGGCGTTAGGAAACCAATTTACTATATAGAGAAAAATAGACATCACACATAAGGGTCAATTTTGGATAGTCTAAAGTGTGAAAGATAAAAATATAAAGGGCTTCCATAGTGGCTCAGTGGTAAAGAATGCACAAGCCAATGCAGGAGCCGTGGGTTTGATCCCTGATCTGGAAAGATCCCCTGGAGAACGAAATGGCAACCCACTCCAGTATTCTTGCCTGGGAAATCCCATGGACAGTGGAGCCTGGAGGGCTACAGTCCATGGGATTGCAAAGAGTCGGACATGACTTAGTGACTGAACGAATGAATGAAAAACATAAAACCAAGAGGGAAAAAAATCAGATACATTTGTTATCTTGAGGTTGAGAAGAACGTCATAAATTCTAAACTGTGAGACAAAAACAGATGGATTTGAACCCATCAAAATGAAATAATCAACCAAGGACACCACAGACAGCAGGAGAAGAGAACTGTGATGTCAAAATCCAACAAGGAAGTCATATCTAGAACAGAGGTCAATAAAACCGTGGTTCACAGGCCAAATTCAGCTTTGCCACCTGTTTTGTAGGCAAATCTTTACTGGAACACAGCCCCACTCATTCACCACGCGCCATCTATGGCTGCTACATGCTACAGTGGCACAGTTGGATTGGTGCAACAGACAGCATATGGCCGGCAAAGCCTAAAATACTGCCTGGGCCTTTACAGTAAAGCGTATTGACATCTTATCTAGAATATACAAGGAAACTAACCAAAAAAGTCAGAAATCCGGTAGAACAATAGGCCAAGAGGAAATATGACGACACGCTCAATCTCAGTATTGTTTAGCTGCTAAGTCATGTCCAACTCTTGCAACCCATGGACTGTGGCTCAACAGGCTCCTATGTCCATGGGATTTCCCAGGCAAGAACACTGGAATGGGTTGCCATTTCCTACTCTAAGGGATCTTCCTGACCCAGGGATTGAACCTGCATCTCCTGCATTAGAGGGCAGGTTTTTTGCCACTGAGCCACCAGGGAAACCCAACCTCACTGTTAGAGAAATGCGAATTATGTAAAAGGAGAATCCCCCTGTACACCCACACCATAGGAAAAATTAGAAAGTCAGATGATTGCAATTGTTGAGAAAGATCTAAGGAGGTGGAAATTAGCACGCAACGCAGATGGGCAGGTAGACTCCGCCGTCTTCTGGAGAGCAGCTCAGCAGAGCTCAGCAAAGCTCCTGTGTGTACACCCCATCAGTCTGAAATCCCACGCCTGCATGCAACTCAGGAAGTTTACCCCAGTCTGCAAGAGAAGGTGTACAAGGATGCATCCCAGCAGTTTGTGGAAGCAGGCTGTTGGAGTCAGACCAGTCATATCAAAGGGAAGGACAGACCAACTGTGCTGGGTGCATGCCGTGGGGGCTGCAAGGCAGTTAGCAATGAATAAGAGGTTCATACAGCTGCATGAGTAGGTCATGGTGTGGAGAGAAAAACAAAAACAGAATGAGACCCAGAGCCCAAAACTATATGTATTGTTGTTCATTGTTCAGTCGCTAAGTTGACTCTGCCAGGCTTCCCTGTCCTTCACTGTCTCCCAGAGTTTGCTCAAACTCATGTCCATTGTGTTGATAACACCATCCAACCATCTCATCCTCTGTCGCTCCCTTCTCCTCCTGCCCTCCATCTTTCCCATCATCAGGTTTTTTCCCAGTGAGTCAATATGTACTGAGTTGGCCAAAAAATTCATTGTGGCCTCTCTGTAAGATGTTACAGAAGTGAAGAAGCAGCTAGAAAGATTGGTAAGTCCCTTAAGACAAGGCTCTGAGCAGATGGCAACAGATTCAAGCCTTGGTTTTCAGACAATCAGGGAGCTTCAGAGTCACCTTGATGGCTCATTTAACCTCAGCTTCCCGGGTGGCCCCCACCCCCCTGCAGAGTTTCCAGTCCAGTGGGCCTGGGCCTGGGCCTGAAAATGTGGGCTTCTAACAAGTTTTTAGATGCTGCTGCTGCTGGTGGTCTGGGAACCACGCTGAGAGCCGCCAGAGCTTCAAGAAGAAGTGAGTGGCTAAGAAAATCAAACACCGCAGAGGCTTGGCAGGAAGTACTGGACAGACTGAGAAAACATCTCTGCTGTCAGTCCAGATAGTAATTTACAGAGAATAGTAGATTGGTGGCTTCCTGTCCCCTGAAAAAATACCCCCCAAAAGCTCTTCCTGTCCCCTGGGAATACCCCATGCTCAAAAGCTGCAGGCAGCACAGACAAGTCTCCTTCACTAAAGCTGCCATCGATCACACTGGCCCAGCGCCCAGCCCTGGCTAGGACGGTCGCAGTGGGTTAGCGGGTCAGTCAGCGTCTGTCGCCCTCAAAGTCCTGCCCTTTTAACCAAACACCTCGGGTCAAAAGCCTTCCGTGCGATAAAGGCACTCGTGGTCTGAATCCATATTTCAATAGCACAGAAACTGAAAATAAGCAAAATCATTTTGAAAGGTGATTAAGAGAGTCACCCCCAGGAAAACAGCTATTATTCATCCCTCATCTAGGCTCGCGTCAAAATAGGAATGAGGGAGCGAAGGCTCTAGAGCTCCCTCAGGTGGACATTTTAATTTCAATTCTGTTCCCACTTCATTTTTTTTGTTTAATTTTTTAATAACTAAAAAAAAAAAAAAAAAAAATTCTTTTATTGGATCTGCATGGCCTGTGGAAGCTGAGTTCCCCAGCCAGGGATTGAACCCACGCCTTCTGCCCTGGAAGCACAGAGCTGCACCCACTGGAACACCAGAGGGCCTGTTTCATTACCTGCTGAATATGGGAGGTTACTGGATGCCGGCTGTTTGAGTTTCCTAGAGCCGCTGAAGCAGGTCGCCACAAAATGGGCAGCGGGGGGTGAAGGGAGGCTTAAAATAACGGAAACATGTTCTCTCACAGTTTTGGAGGCTAGTAATCCAAAATCAGGGCACCTCTGAAACTGCGGAGATGGGTCCTTCCTCGCCTCTCCCAGCTTCTCGGGATTTGCTGGCCGTCCTTGGCCAGCAGGGGCCTCACTCCAGGCGCTCTTAGTTGTGACGTGGCATCTCCCGTTTGGTCTCTGTCCTCACGTGGCTCTCTCCTCTTCTAATGAAGACGCCAGTCCTGTTGGAACAGGGTCCACCTAACGCCAGTATACCCTTAACTTAGCTAATTACGTCTGCAAGGACCCTATTTCCAAATAAGGACACATTGTGAGGTGGGGCCAGGGAAGGACGGGGGGCGGGGGTAGGATTTCAACACATCCTTTCTGGGAGGACACGATTAACCCATAATATCACCCCAGGACCCTGTGCTCTTTTCTCCTAATCAAACCCAGGTTTCCCCCAAAGCATAGTAACTGACACAACTATGACTCACAGAATTTCCAGGCTGAGACTAGGAAGACTCTGCCCACGTAGCAATGGCCTGTCCCAACAAGTCCTTACTGGGCACAACAACAGATACTCAGGTAACTCAGAGACTGGGCTCTTGAAGAGCTTCTAGCTAGGGGGCATCTGGGCCAAGGGACAAGCCTTTAAAAGATGGGATATCAGAAGGCCATGCATGGCAGTGGCCCGTCTCAGATCATTAGTTTGCTAGTTATCTGCTTTCCTGGCTATCATCCCCATTAGAATGGGAAGGTTGACCCTTTTTAAAAAGAAAAAAATATTTATTTGACTGCACCAAGTCTTAGTTGCAGCGTGAGAACTCTTAGTCATAGGCATGCGGGATCTAGTTTCCTGGCCAGGGATTGAACCTGGGCCCCCTGCATTGGGAATGCAGAGTCTTAGCCACTGGACCACCAGGGAAGTCCCAGGTTGACTCTTAGAAAAAAAAAAAAAATCTATCTAAGCTCTTACTGTAAAGCCGAACATATAAAAGGCACTCAAGTTGAATAAATGTTTCAAATATTGTTAAATGTCTATTCTGCTAAATCCTCTTTCTGCCCCATTGTGAGCTGTTATCTGCCTATGTCATAGAATGAGCGAGGAAGTATATTACTAAAGGAGCAGATATTGGTTTTCCCAACTCGGAACCAAGGAAGCGGATGTGGAGTTTGAGGGCCAGCTGTGGGTGATCAGTTACCACATTCAGCACTTTCACAAGTGCATTAAATAAGACCAAGTGGCGAACTCTGAGAAGGAGAATGCTGGAACCACGGCAGAGGGTCTGTTCCCCCCCTCAGGCATCAAGTAACTGTGGGTCCCCAGGGATGTAGATGTCAGGCTTCCCAGGTGGTGCTAGTGGTAAAGAACCCGCCTGCCAGTGAAGGTAGACGTGAGAGGCGTGGGTTCGATCCCTGGGTCAGGAAGATCCCCTGAAGGAGGGCATGGCAACCCACTCCAGTATTCTTGCCTGGAGAATCCCACAGACAGAGGAGCTTCAGTCCATGCTGGCACACAGAGTCGGACACAACCGAAGCAACTTAGCATGCACTTAGGACGCATGGAGGGATGTAGATGTGGCTCAAGTGGGTCTCAAGTGGCCTTGCAAGGAGGTCAACTGGTAGGATGAGTTTAGCTTGGCCCATGAGAGACAGGCTGGACCAGATCCCAGGTGAGGTCAGGATTGAGTGAGTTTCCTCCCCCACCAAGTTGGGTGTGAACTCACTCTCAGGGACCCCCTTACACATTGCAAAATAGGTATGCTAGGAAAATGGCCAAAGGTTTGGAAATGGGCAAACGAGATTATTAGTATCCTTCCAGTAAAATGCTGGTCTGTTGTCCACCAGATCATTCAGGAGTACCAGATCCTATAAAGGTGTGTGCACCTCTGATTGCTTTTGATCAGACTAGTATTTAGTTTTGTACAGATAGAAGTAAACGTGTAGAAAATGGAGAGTCAGGCAAACATTCTGTCTCGAGCCATGCCAGTGAGTCCTGTTCATAGTAATGCAGAAGAATCTTATCCAGTGGAAAATATAAATCCCTGTAAGTCTAAATCTCATTTGACCTGGTTTTAACCTCTTACTCATTCTCTCATTGATTAATAAGTTAAATAAAATCTTCAACAAGCAAGAAGTGTAGGTCTGTCTGAGAGTCATGTTTTACCTTCCAGGATTTTATACTTTAACAGGTAAAGAGGTAAATAGGAGTGAAGTGGGGGACAGCGAGGATGCCTGGAGTCTCAAGGTTCAACACAGAGGTAGGTAACTATGCAGAAAATCGAGGCAGGGTTGGGGACAGATGAGGAAGTAATCTGCTGAAAGATGGCCGCCCTCCAGCATACCTGTCTGAAGGATATGCCAAGGAATATTGCTACCTCCCCTCTCTCCCCTTCCTATTAGCTGGTATGTTAGTTTTGTAGGTCTGCCATAACAGTGTATCATAAATTGGATGGTTTACAAAACATAGATTAATTCCCTACAGTGTTGAGGCGATAAGCCCAAGCTCAAGGTATTGGCAGATTTGATATCTCCCGAGTCCTCGCTCCTTAGCTTGTAAATGACCATCTTCCCTCTGTGTTATCATCTCCTCTTCTTATAAGGACACCAGTTATATTGGATTAGGGCCCACCCTAATGACCTCATTGAACTCTTTAAAGCCCCTGTGTCCAAATACAGTCGCATTCTGAGGCACTGGGCGTTAGGGCTTCAACATACGAATTTGGGGGGGCGGGAAGGGGACAGGCACACGAGTCAGCCCTAAACACACCACTCTCATGCCCTGTAAGTTTTTAGTTTGCTGATTTGATGAAATTGGGTTTATGGAATAAGGTGCTCACTATGTATTGACATAGCCTCGAATCTGCTTAGTGGACACAAAACCACTCAAGACCAGATCCAAACTGCAGAAATCCCTGGGAGGAGACTGCACTAACTCATTGACTCAAATGCATCCCAGGGCAGGATTTTCTGGCTGCTTCCTGAGAAGAATGCATTCTCCCTGAGCAGGTGGTGGGGGTACACGGGATGCTGCCAGTGAAGGTGGTGACGGGAGTGGGAAGAGAGCTGGTTGTGAACTTTGTGATTTGGGGTAAATTAACTTACCTGGGCCTCGGTTTCCTCCTCTGTGAGAGGGAGGGGCTCTTTAGGCCCTTCCTACTCAAACCTGGGCCAGGAACCAGGAGCATTGCACCACCTGGAGCTGATGGGAAGTGCAGACTCTCTGGATTCATCCCAGGCCAGGTGCATCTGAATCTGCATCTTAAGATCTCCAGGTGATTGACAGGCACGTGGAAGTTTGAGAGGCACTGATTTAAGTCTCGCTGGGTCTGGTGGTCACAGATGGAGATCACGGAGGCCATCATTATAAAACATGAAGCCCATCATTTCTCCCTTCCCTCATTGCCCCTCCTCAGAGAGCAGGTTGGAGGAAAGACGCTCATCCCTGCTTCTAAGCTGCTGTGAATGTGTGTCCTGTCACCCACTGAAAGCAGAAAATAGGGATTCAAATGCAAGTCCCTCACCCCACCCCCACCTTGCTAATAATCCTTGGCTAAGAGATCCAGGGGATGAGCAAAGACCCAACAGTTACTGGGTTAATTTGAGAACTTCCCCCATCTCCACCCTGCAATCCATTATAGAAAGGGAGAGATGAACTCAAAGATCAAGACCAGACAATCCAATTAGAAAATGGGCAACAGACGTGAACAGACATTTTGCCAAGATGGCAACTAAGCACATGAAAAGATATCCAGTAATCAGTAGCCATAAGGAAAATACCGATTAAAACCACAATGCCAATATGTACCTATCAGAACATAAAAAATAGTGACGTCAACGAAGGCTGGTGAGAATGTGGAGAAGTGGATCTTTCCCATGTTCCCAGCGGGAATGTAAAATGGTGCACAGCTACTCTGTACAAGTTTGGCAGCTTCTTCTAAAACTAATCATGGAACTACCATTTGACCTTGCGATTTCATTCTTGGGCATTTATCCCAGAGAAATGAACTCATGTTCTCACAAAAATCTGTATAAAAATGTTCAGAGAGGCTTTATTCATATTTGCTCCAAACTGGGAATGATCCCAATGTCCTTCAATGTGGGAAACAAACTCTGAACATCCATACTCTGGAATGTTGTCATCGATAAAAGATAGTGAACTGGTGCACGATACAACTGGGATGAATCTCCAAAGACTGCTGGTGAGTGAGGAAAGCCAGTCCTAAAGATCACATACTGCTTGAGTCCATTTAAATGATATTCTTGAAGTGGTAGAATTCTAGAGATGGAGAGTGAATTAACGGTGGGAGGGGGCTAAAGGAGGTGGGGGTAGCTATGAAAGGGCAACCCGAGGGATCCTTGTGATAGAGATGTTCTGCATCTTCATGAATCAGTGTCAATGTCCTGATTTTGATATTGTGCGATGGTTTTGCAAGATGTCATTACTAGGGGACCTGGGCAAAAGGTAATCCGGGGTCATCTGTTTTGTTTCTTAAAGTTGCATATAGATTGACAATTCTCTCAAAAGAAGAGACAGAGAAAGAAAGGGGAAAAAAAAAAAAAACCTATTCCTGTCATTAAAAAAAAAAAAGCAAGTGAGCTGTGTCCCAGTCCTCCTTAGAGAAATGTGCTGGATGCTTTGCCAGTTGAGGAATTCTGGTGCTTCTGCTGGATGTGAAGGGGGAAGGGAGAAAGTCAGAGAAGGTAGAAAGATGTTTTATTTATTCCCTAGAAAGGCCTGTGTTTCTATGCGAAGTAGACAAGTGCTTGGAACATCTTCTTCAGGAAGTAACTGGTCACCAAAGCCCAGCCAAACCTCAGAACCTGCCAGAAATCCTAAGAAACTATAAAGTAGGTCTTCCGTGCCCTCATGGGCACTGCATGTCAAAAGCCCTGTTTGCCAGCAGGATGGGCCCTGGGGGACCCCAATCTGCAGCTTCCGGCTGTGAGAGAAGTCTGTCTGGGGTGTCGGTCCAGTCACACCCCACCAGGAGGCTCAGCCTGGCTCAGCCACTCTTGAATCAAAGCCCTGCGTGCATGCTTAATTGTGTCTGACTCTACAACTCCATGGACTGTAGTCCGCCAGGTTCCTCTGTCCATGGGATTCTCCAGGCAGGAATACTGGAGCGGGCAGCCACATCCTAGTCCATCAAGGCCCTGAGCAGGTTCTAGAACCTGGCTTTGACTGAAAAGTGAAAATGTTAGTCACTCAGTTGTGTCTGACTCTTTGCGACCCACGGACTGTAGCTCGCCAGGTTCCTCTGTCCATGGGATTCTCCAGGCAAGAATGCTGGAGTGGGTTGCCATTTTCTTCTCCAGGGGATCTTCCCAACCCAGGATGGAACCCAGGTCTTCCACATTGCAGGCAGGTTCTTTACTGTCTGAGCCACCAGGGAAGCCTGGACTTTGACTGAGGAGCTCATCGAATCCCATTTGAAGACGAGGGAGTCAGTGGCACAGCTCCTCTCTCCAAGGAAAGCCGGTTGCCTGGTCTGAGAGTTCTGGAACTTCCCTCCCCCTACATCCCTCAGCATCCTGCCCACTTGCCTCTCCAAGTGCTTACAGGGTGCTCACAGACAGGTGGAACTTTGGCTTCCTGCCCTGCCCGATGTAGACAAGGACAAGGACAGGAAAGGCATGAACCAAGGACACCTTGAGCTGCCCTGCAGTTTACAGAGCAAGTGGCAGGAGGGTGGGAGTCAGGCTCGGAAACTGAACAAGTCACCGTCCTTCCTTCAACTCCCACCTTTTGATTCAAGAACAGTTATCATTCAGCTGCCACCTCCTATTCTGTATTTTGTTTATGTTTTCTGTTCATGAGAAAGCCGGTGGATCTGGGCTTCTCAGCCAGCAGTCAACAAACACTTCTCGGTCAACCTCCAGTGGTTTCCACCTGCGTCCCATGCCTTGACTGGAGGGGACTGGGGCTTGCTTCCACCACCCAGTCAGCAGGTAAACCCTCTGCCTGCACCACCGGTCAGCTGGCCTCTCCCTCTCCCAACAATGCTCACATGCTCTAGCAATTCCTCTCCTTCCTGTTTGGTCACACTAGGATTTTAAGAAAATGAATAATGCACTAGTCTTCATAATGCACATATAGAATATCTAAATGCTATAGAAAATCGGATAAAATTAGGATGAACATTGCAATGCCAAATCATCGGGTTTGTAACTAGAACATTGAGAAGATCAGACGTAACTGTGGTTTAATATACGATGACATCCGTATCCAGCTCCCGTTGAGCTTTTTGTCACCTGCTGGGAGAACTTCACATTCACATACGTTGACTCACACTTGTTCAGTTGCGAAGTCATGTCCGACTCTTTGTGACCCCACGGATTGCAGTATGCCAGGTCTGTCTGTCTGTCACCATCCCCCGGAGTTCGCCCAAGTTCATGCCCATAGATTCAGTGATGCCATCCAACCATCTCATCCTCTGCCGCTCTCTTGAAGAGTAAATATTTGAATCTAAGTGTCAGTCAGGTGGGATCAAATAGTGTTTACAGATTTTTCATGGTTCTGGAAGTAGGCTACATCTTCCAGTGAAAGAGGGCAGCTCACGGGCACTCAGGCATGACGTCTCTCCTTGCTTTCCTGGGAGCACATTTCCCCACCAGCACCTTGGGCTTCGGTGGGTGGGGGTCTCCTCCTGGGACTATCCTGGTTGCCAGGGCACACACAGCAGGAGGTGCCTGGGGGATTGCCCGAACCCGGAGCCTGGGCCCCAAGTGTCTGAGGCTCCTGTGCGCCTGGGCTCGCAGCCATAGTCAAGCTGTGGACAGTGAGGGAGAACAAGGGGGGGTCCCTTCACGCCCAGAGGGGCTGCTCGGGAGCGTGAAGCCAGCCACCTCAGGGGAGCAACGACAAGGGTGCGGGGAAGGAATGGCTCCCCATTTGTTCACGCTGACCCTTGGATTTCTTGCCCCCAGGAATCAAAGCTCATTTCACTGTTACCCATACGGTTAAAAATGCCACTGCCTTGACAGAGATGTGAAAAAAAAAAAAAAAAGTTCACACCTGAGGCAGAAATAACACACATCGTGTCTTCTTCTGAAATTAAGCTTTCACAAGACTGGGTTGGGAGGGCACCCAGCTCCTGAGGCAAACAGTGTGTGTGTGTGTGTGTGTGTCTGTGTGCATGTGCATGCATGTGCGAGCATCAAGACAAACTGCCAACTGCACATTTTAGCCAGGCACCAGGTTGTTTTTAAATTGCTTTTCCAAAAATCAGTAACAATATCAATGTATGACAAAACCCACTGGGAAAAAAAAAAAAAAAAAATCAGTAACAAGGGGCCACAGGAGCTGAGGTCTTTTTTTTTTGGGGGGGATTCCTTTAAACACTCATAAAATTGCCTTGTTTCAGAAGTAATTTTCTCTTAGGTACAGATTCGGTACCCAGGATGGGAGAGTTTTCTCCAAGGCACCCACGTGCTTCGGGGACCCACTCTGGTGCACAACCTCAACTCGTTACGAAACATCCTTTGTGAGCTGGGGTCTTTCATCAGATCGCTCGTCATCGTGTGGTCTCTGGGTAGTGAAGCTGTGGCAACAACCTCGCTATGGAGTAAGAATTTTCTCTTCAAGTTTTTCTCAGATTTCTTTCCCCAAACAAGTCCTAAGAGGTGGTTTATACCACCTTACAAATCTATTAAGTATCAATGAGGTGACTTTGTAACAGCAATGCTTTGTACTAATATATCAAACATACTCTGCCCAATAAAAATACAATCTCCACAGTTGCTTTCTTAAAACTCTCACAACCAACTCTGAAACGGAATACTCTTAATACTGTCAGTTAAATAGGAAATCAAAAAAGAGGTTTCAAGTCGGTACATTAAGAACAAAATTTCAATTTCTGGAAAGAAATGGTTAACCATGATTGTCTCCAGGCAAGAGAAGTCAGTAACTGGAGGTTCAAAGTAGACTTACTTCTCTCTATATTCTTATACATTTTGAATTGTTAACCATGTGTGTGGATTACCTATTCCAAAGAAAAATTTGAATGTCAAAATTAAATATTCAGAATCTAAATTGAAACTGTGAATACAGACTATCCCTGCTAAAGTGCTTTTTCTTAAATCTTCAAAATAAAGGGAAACACGCTCTGCTATTTAAAAAAGCCCTCCCTCCTGCATCCCCCGCCACACTTCCTTTGGTAGCTGCATGTAAGGCCTTCAAGGAGCAGAGTAAGCCTGTGTGGGAGTTAAAAACACATTCATTTCCCTCCCCACCCACCCCAGATTTGACAGAAGTGTGGCAAGGAGGGCCATCTGTTTTATTTGAATGAGAAATGACCTAGCATTCTGATTTCAATTAGCCTCTTTGTAGCTTTATGTTTGAGCTGGTTCCATGGGTAACAGTTCAAACTAAGTGCAGAGAGAAGCTGGCCAAGTTCTGCCAGTGCTGATTTGTTTTAACAACTGTCAATGAACAGAGAACAAGTGTGCAAGACAATGTGGCTGGATGCACATTAAAATGCAAAATTTCACAAGATCAAAACAGCACATTCTGGCATCTGAGAGCTAAACAAAACATTCAAACGGTGTCTTTCTATCATTGTATCAATTTAAATATTTAAAATCAGTATCACTTATCATTTAAATGCCTAGTTTTGATTAACAAATACATGCCTTAGTGTTGTTCAGTCACTCAGTGTCCGACTCTTTGCAATCCCATGGACTGCAGCACACCAGGCTTCCCTGTCCTTCACTATCTCCCAGAGTTTGCTCAAACTCATGTCCATTGAATCGATGATGCCATCCAACCGTCTCATCCTCTTTCACTCCCAAATACACACCTACCAAATGCAAAGTCCTGTTACACTTGAGGCCTGAACCAAAGAAGCAGCAGTGGTTCCTGCCCTTGAAAGGCCTGTGATCTATTTGGAAGGATAAGCCTGCAAAGTTATACAATAATCTTGAGTAATATTAATATTTAGGACAG
This sequence comes from Dama dama, assembly GCF_033118175.1. NCBI lineage: Eukaryota > Metazoa > Chordata > Mammalia > Artiodactyla > Cervidae > Dama > Dama dama. Next base: position 79,568,065 of record NC_083710.1, on the reverse strand, counting down.
TAACAGAACTGTCAGACATCAGTATTGAACAAAGCAGCGTGAGTTCTGAGGATGGAAAGGGAATACTTTCGTCAAAGGCTTTATATTGGAAGGGATCTGCTAATTAGTGGTAGAACAGGGCTGAAACAATCCCATCTAACACTTGGGTCCCTTCCGCATCACCTCTACTCTCCTTTTCACACAAGCATGCATGCACACACACACTCAAAAGCCCAATGAGGCATCACTGCATTGGTGCCAGTTCAAAGCCTCTCCTGTGGCTCCACGGAAACCACTGCCTCCCAGGGTGTGTTTGTCAAAAGACACCAGATTCCGGAGGCCCCATTCCACACAGGTTGACTGCCCAGTTCTTTGACAGCTTCACGTAATGGGTCTCAAGGAGGTCATATGAACCAGGGGGGCAGGGGAAGAGTCGTTTCTGATGGCAGCTGGTTTGCACAATCACACTTACTGAGTCGCGTTTTCCCACGGCACTCAGGGGTCCAATCCTTACTATCTGTTTCCTTGAAGTCCTGAGAGAAGAGTCTACGACCTTGGTTCTGCAGCTTCATCAGTTTCTCAACATGTCCCTCCTCAAGGGGTTGGCCAGTTCTCCACAGCCACATTGTCCAGAGCAGAGGGGTCACGGTGGAGACAGCCACCAAGAGGGGACCCCGTGGCTGGGTCCTGGCTCAGCGGCAGTATCATGGGATGGATGCTGAGCGCCCAAGCTCCTTCCACCCCAGCGCTGCTGACAGGTGAATGTTCACAGTGCGGCTGATCCAGCCCCACCCGCTTAGCTTCCTGCTGTCCAGGAGACAGTCCCAGTCAACACACTGCAACACAGTGATTTCTTAAGTTCAGGAAATCCAAATTAAGACAAATGTAATCATACGTTTGAAGAAGAGCTGCTAGTCATTGTTAATGTATAGATCATAAAAACTGATTTAAAAAAATAAAAAATACTGTATTTTGAAAAACAGGTAAAAAAAAAAAAGAAATCCTTAACGGCAATGCAGCAGGCTCATATTAACTACTATACTTACATAATTCATCTAGATATGCATGACTAAAATTTCTGTTACTGCCTAATAGTGAAAAGTTTACTTTTGTTACAAAAACTGGGAAATTGGAATTTCATTTAGCTCAAAGCTCAGAAAGTGTATTAGCGAAAATCAGTAGAATCTGATAAAACAGTATAAATCACTTAAAAACACCATTGGTAATTAGATCTGTATTTACAGAATCCCCATGAATATACAACAGGTAATGATGCAATGAAGATGTTTTTACAATATTTATTAAGATAACAAATTTATAAATTGAAAGACTCAGAGGCACATAGTTTAAAAGGCCAATACCATGGGAATAATGAAGTCAACACAGAAAAGAAGATATGAACAGTTACAACCAATACAAGATTTTTTTAAAAGCAGCATCCCCCCCACCCCAATACACATCATAGGAATCATCCTTCAAAATTACCATGATAAAAAGTTACTTCCTTCAAAGAAAAATAATTCTTTCCACCTACCGAGCCTAGAAAATCCTATTTACAATGAACTGTCCTGTATTTCATCAGTATTGTTTAATATGGCCTCTTCTATTCTGCCATTAGAAGTACTGAAAATTTTATAGCTATTATATTTACAAATGCACATAATATTTAAATTTGCTCTTCATTGAGAACAACTGAATATATACTTAATCAAATCACGATACAAATGTTTTAGTGTTGATAACACATTCTGCGGGGACTGGTGTACCGGGAGAGGTGTATTTAGAATCATGTTGTTTCTTAAGGATTACTAGGCCAATAAGTCTGGTAAAACTCAAGGTAGTCACAAAAACAGGTATTTGTTGATGAAGAATTTAATTTATTTCTGTTTTAACTGGACACACTGGGCTTCTTCAGTCAACCTTCACCACACTGTATATTTTGGTAACAAACCAAAAGCATGCAAAGAAGCCAATTGTTCCTATAAAAGAAAAAACAAAAGTCAACCTCCTTTCAAAGGCAGCTTCATGATTTACATAAAAGTACAGGCTTAAAATGACTGGTTCCTTAAAAAAGCCATAAAACTATAAACCAAAACTATAATCCATTACCAGGAATACACCAAAGACCCTAAACTTTTCTGAAAAATACAGAACTAATTTAAATCAAATTTCTTACAGAAATTGATTAAAAAAAACTTTTTATGCTATAAGATTATCTAAAGCTTTCTATAATATATTCTTTTTCTTATTACATGGAAAAGGCTAAAATTGGAAGAGAAAAAGGATGCCAATCTTACTTTCCTATTTAAAAATACTTTCTTATCACAAAATGGAAAATGCTATTAATTCAACATATGATATGAACAGCTTAAAAATCAGAATATCAGATTCACAGAATTAAAAGGGAATATTTTCTAAGTACAGTTATTGGGAATGATCAGTTTTCCAAGATTATTATTACAAAATAACTCAGAAAGATTTTATTAAGTGTTAACGTGATATGATAAAGAATAATAATAAAGACACACGCCCTCTGAGATGAGAGGTAGCACAGACCTGGAGCACACAGCAGCGCTGTCCTGAGCTGTGTGAATCATCTTTAGATGAGTTACCTGGAATCTCCACCCCGTTTATCTCATTAAAGAGAGAGAATTTTATCTGCCCTCCCGGCCTCCACAGACTGTTACACAGAATAAACGAGTAGACTCATGAAAAGATACAGGCCTTGATTTTTATCACTTTAGAGTCCAAAAAATTTGAATGCCAGACAGTTGATGAAAGTGAGGCTCTGGGGGACTTTGGAACTGTTTAGGGCCTGTGGCTGGTAAGAAAGGCCAGGATTCAGATTTACTTCTGATTTCAAGTGTAGCATCCTTTTAAACTGTACCATACTAACATGCAATAAATGTAAATTCAGAGACCCTGTTTTGCAAGAGAATATGTACTAAATTATGAAACTGCCTACCACACTTTAGAATTGATGCATAGCATTTTCCCCAAGATTATTCCCTAAGAAATAGTCAATAGGTAGGGCTATAGAAGAATATAGAAGGGGATACACATGCCCCTTGTGGAAGTTTTATATTTAAAGTTCCAATGGTTTTCACCATTGTTTTAAGATTTTATAAGTCAAGAGACTATAGTTGGGACATTACCACAGAAGTTATGAATGTTATCATACCCATTCTTACATCATACATGTAACCAAGCACCTGCTCTGCACATGCCATGCACTATGTGCTTTTTCGAGGACACACAGATGTACCTTCTGGATATTCAAAGGGTCATTATTAAGGCTTGAGAAGAGGTTGGGGTTAATTTCAGAAAAGTAAAGGTGAAAACATAAATACACTGAAATAATTTTATGTGAAACAAGAACTTCAAGATAATAGAAGGCATTTTAAGATGAGAAAAAACATTTTATCATCATACCAGCAACTCCAAGAAAGTTAAGTTTACTTTGTTCTTCAAGTACTTCTAGTATTTTATTTGTTCTTAATACTAAATGGGTACAGTGTACATACTAAAAGTGGCATCTTTCCTAATGTGGCAGAATAGTAATTATTGTTTTGTAAAATAGATAGACAAAAAAAGTGTCAGTGCAGAGTCCTGAGATAAATGTGGGTATTCCCACTTTAGAAAAATGCTAGACACTGAAAGGGCTCAGCATTCCCATGCAGAGACCCTTTCCCACAAACTGAAATACACTAAAAGTCACTGGCTTCATTGGTTGATTTAAATTTGATGTGGCTCCAGAATTTAGATTAGAAAATTTGTTTTATTCAAAATAAATAAAAATGCTTTAAAAGTCAAGAACAATAAAGTTGAGGTGATGGTTGAAAGATCATGATAACATGTGCCTGGAAAAACAAGACATTCACCCAGACCATGATTTTTTGTGTGTATCAAGGAATAAACTGTATATGTAATTCACAGACACGGATACAGATGCCCCCAAACAGTAATCCTCGTTTCATAGGCTATGACTGTTTCACAGATCATTTATGGAGACTTACGGCTGTGGATCTAAATCTATCACACAGAGACCAAGATACACATCCCCCCAACATACACACACCTACACCACTATGTCTGACCAATGAATGACCTGATGTACAGAATTGATCTAAGTGCCTGAATCCTGCTATATACACTGATATAACAACAGGGGCACTTCAAAACTCTACCTAATTCTCTTAAATGCTAACAGATGAGTAGAAAGTAGAAAAGTTAATTTTTTAACAAGTTTCTTTTTCTTTTTGACTCCTATACTTCCTCACATAGCATGCAACACAATCTTAAGATAAAAGAAATGGTCCCTCCATTTGTTATTCTGGCTTAAGCATCCCCAAGCACCCAAGCACTGAGATATAGAGAACTTTCCTAGGTCGACAGAGAAGGTGTACATATATAAATACCAATGTAAAGCACGCTTTATCCCACTAGGTAAATGGGTTTGGAAGTGGAGATATAAACCTGCAGTTTAAAACTTTGAGAATAAGGGATGTCCTATGCTCATCTTTTCTTGGTATCATTTATTCTCAATCTCATCTTAAATTTCTAACCTCCAATTTCTACTTACTCCTCAATTTAGGTAGCTAGAGCTTTTTACTCTATTTCTGAAATGAGCAGAAGCAAGACTGTTCCATTAAGAGATGAACAGGGGGAAGCCTTGAGATGTTCTGCTCAAGGCGCCCCTGTACTTTCAGCACAACAATGGTCCCTGGTGGTCTTCTTCCCCTACGTCCTGTCTTCACACCTTTGCTTGACTGGCACTCACCTCACCCTCACAGGGGGGCAGACCAAACTATGCTTAGTTGCACTGAGAACTAAAAATAGGAGCAATAAGTAGTAGAAGCCTTCATGGGTTTTACAAAAGCAAAATAATTATAAATAATAAATAATTATAACTAATGTTATTAACTAAAAATAAATCATTCTAATTCTTACCTGTAAAAAGAAAGAAGATCAAAACCATTATCATGGTATACCCGAAGTACAGGATCGTACTTGCGGTCCCTGTGATTTGCAGTTTCGAGAAGAAGTAATGTATTGCATATATTAAGAAATACACTGCAGTAAAGCCACTGGTGAGGAATGAACGCCACTGCCAATGATAATCCTGGGTAGAAGAGAAAAAAATTCAGGATCAAGAATTACTTTCCAATTAAAAGGTAATGCAGCTGAAGAAAGTTAATATAGAGAACATAGCTAAATGGAACAGCCCCCCAAACCCAGTTTTTGCTATTGATTCCAGTCCCTTTTCATACTGAAATTTGCCAATTTCACTAAAGGTGCTGAGAAGCACCTTCTATCTTTGATGGAGCTACTTAAAAGATTGGCTAAAAACATGTAGAAAAATCTTAAATGGTTTATGAATAATTAAGCATTAGGCTGTATTTTAAAATGTATGATTCCCTAAAAGAAAAGAGAAATATACAAAAACTTTGGTGACAAACATATTATTAAGAAAGTGAGAAGACAAACTACAGAATGGGAGAAAATATTTACAAATCATAATCTGATAAAGGTTAGTATCCAGAATATAAAAAGAACTCTTACAATTAAACAAAATTATAAACCATCTAACTTATAAATGAGCAAAGGAATTTGACATTTCTCCAAACAAGATACACAAGAAAATATGCTCATCATCATTAGTCATTGGGAAAATGAAAATCAAAACCACAATGAGACACCACTTCACACCCACTATGGTGGCTATAACTTAAAAAACCAGAGAATACCAGGTAACTGGCAAGGATGTGGAGAAACTGGAACCTTTGTGCATTGCTAGTAGGAATATAAAATGGTGCAGCCACTGTGGAAAAGTTTGATGGTTCCCCAAAAAGTTAAACAAAAAGTAACTATATGACTCGGCAATACCACTCTGACATATATACCCCAAAGAACTGCAAACAGGTACCCAAATGAGTATTTGTACATGGATGTTCATAGCAGCACTATTCACAATAGCCAAAGGGTGGAAACAAACCTAATGTCCATCAATGAATGAATGTATAAACAAACTGGAGTGTAACTACATGATGGAAAATTACTCAGCTATAAAAAGGAACGAAGCACTGACACATGCTATAGTGAGATGAACCTTAAAACACTGCCAGCTGAAGGAAGCCAGACACAAAAGGGCACACATATTGTGCACTTCCATTTATATGAAATTTCCAGAACAGACAAATCTGCAGAGACAGAAGCAGACTGGTGCTGCCAGGGTCTGAAGGGGAGAGAGAACAGGAAGTAACTGCTTAGTGGGTACGGGATTTTCTTTAGGGGTGAGGAAACTATTCTGAGATGGAGACAGTGATTACCCGATACTGTATATGTAGTAAGTGCCCCTGAATTGTTCGCTTTGTAATGGTTGATTTCATGTTATGTGAACTTCAATTTTCTAAAAAAGCATATCAAATTTAACAGTTAAGATTTTATCTCCTAAAAAAAAAAAAGATTTTATCTCCTGTATAGAAAACAACTATAAAATAATGATTTAACACAATCTAAATCTTTTAAAAGTCACCCAAGGACATCATCATTTTGTCTTGCTACCAAGTATATAACTCCCTGAAACAAAATCTCTGATATGTTTTAATAAATTTTTCCACGTAAAATGTTTGCTCTCAATAAATTTTCAGTCTGTAAGTGTCTGTATCACAGTAAGAATAGTAATTTTAAAGTCCAACAGTTTTTTAAAAATTCAGCATAATATGCTATTCTTAGGAAATTAACATTTTAAAAGTTAAGTTCTAAATAAATAATAAATATACTGCACTGGGAAACTATCTTAACTGAGTCTTAAAGATGGCTGCATTTGATTTAGAAATATAGGTCAATTTCTACCTTAATAACACATATTTACTTCAATTAATAGTATTCAAGGTTACCTTATGCCAAAATTATAAATACTGTTAGCAAATTAACATTAAGCGAATATTGCTAATCCATACCTCTGCACACAGGTGGAAATAGCAAAGAAGTATAGTTGCTTCGGAACAGGTAATAACCAAAATGATAAATACCAGGAACAGGAAGCCAAACATGTAATACATCTGGTGTGACCTACAATCAAACAAGTCAAGAGGAACCGATCAACAGCTTCTTTTTGACACAGTAAAGGACACACTCTTTTTTTTTTTGAACTGAAAATGTTTGCTTTTTCTCCCATCTAATCGACGACAAATTCTCACAGGTTTAGACGGTGATGTATGCGGCAGGACAGGGCAGGGCAGGACACAACAATGGGCTGAACTGTCTTCCTGTTCCAGGAGGACTTGAAACTCTTATTTATTCAAATATGCTTAGTCTGTCTGTCTACTGATGAGTCAGAAAAAATTTGACACTCCCCCTTCCCCCCGCCAAAATTAATGTAAAGACAGAGCCAAACTAAGAAAAGGTTATATTGGGTACAGATTGTTTCTTATCATATATGATAGCATCAGCTGAATTTGGAAAACACGATAACAAACAGGAAGGAAAGACAAGCTCTATTAACTAAAAACATTCAAATGTAGTTCCGACAATGCTACCTGGAACCCTGATACTTTCTGTAGCATATGTCAATGTGATCAAATAAAGATCACAACATACTGCAGTGTATGAGCGGCTCAAAATTACCACGGTGCGTTTTTCTACTTGAACAAGAAACCAGAGAATGAAGGGATCTTGGGATAAGAAACGACTTTGAAGGTTGCCTAGTTCAACAATGCTTGCCTGAATCCCCTCCCATCAAGAGCTCAAAGACACTCCTCTGAAGCAGTACAGATTAGTTATTAAAACACAGGACTGGAGAGATTTAGGTGAATTTTCTGTCACATGGTAGCTGGGTGACACAGGCAAATTACTTAACCTTCAAAATCTCATTTTCGTCTCTGTAAAATGGGATAATATCCGCCTCATAGAGCTGTAAGAATTAAGTAATAAATAATAAGCCCTTGACTAATAATAATTCTTATCACAATTCTTCTAATACTGAAAAGATAAAACAACTTTTTATCTCTTAAGATCTCGGATTACTGGAGAAAAGCTTACATTTACAGGTATAAACAGTCAGCCCTATGAACAAAAAGAGAAAGCCAGCAGTACATACAATGGGAACGAGAACAAGAGGACTTGGTGCTCAGCTTACCAAATACTATTCAGGATGAAGAAAAGCTGTATAAAGATGCACCCGAAGGGCAAAATCCCTCCCATGATAATACCAGGTAATGGCTTTGTGTAGAAAGACTGTTCAGGAATCTGACGTGGAATCTGATTGGTTCGAACTGGGTGTTCAATGGCCTTCAGTAAAAAAAAAAAAAAAAGAGAAAGGGTTAATAATTATGTATCTATTTAAGAAATTCTTCTCTGTACTAGATTATTTGTCAGCTTTTTCTCAGCATCCATGCTGACACTAATGGCAATACAAGTCTACCTAGGTCATCAGAGTGAAACTTGTATTTAGAAGCCCCAAACCAGATACCACCAGGTACAATAGTCAGTCTGTCTACTGGAACAAGCCACCACCATTTCCAGCAGTGATCCAAATACTAATGGCTTTAAACAAAATAAGAAACACACAGGAGGAAACAATATAGGACTCAGAAAATAGCAGTTAATACAAAGGTAGAGTTAAGCTTCTCCTTTTAGTTATATATTTACTGTAAGAAATGGGCTGGCCAGAGATAAATCCACGTACCTATGGACACCTTATCTTCAACAAAGGAGGCAAGAATATACAATGGAAAAAAGACAACCTCTTTAACAAGTGGTGCTGGGAAAACTGGTCAACTGCTTGTAAAAGAATGAAATGAGAACACTTTCTAACACCATACACAAAAATAAACTCAAAATGGATTAAAGATCTAAATGTAAGATCAGAAACTATAAAACTCCTAGAGGAGAACATAGGCAAAACACTCTCTGACATAAATCACAGCAAGATTCTCTAAGACCCACCTCCTAGAATATTGGAAATAAAAGCAAAAATAAACAAATGGGACCTAATTAAACTTAAAAGCTTTTGCACAACAAAGGAAACTATAAGCAAGGTGAAAAGACAGCCTTCAGAATGGGAGAAAATAGCAAGTGAAGAAAGAGACAAAGGATTAATCTCAAAAATATACAAGCAACTCCTACAGCTCAATTCCAGAAAAATAAATGACCCAATCAAAAAATGGGCCAAAGATCTAAACAGACATTTCTCCAAAGAAGACATACAGATGGCTAACAAACACATGAAAAGATGCTCAACATCACTCATTATCAGAGAAATGCAAATCAAAACCACAATGAGGTACCATTACATGCCAGTCAGAACGGCTGCTATCCGAAAGTCTACAAGCAATAAATGCTGGAGAGGGTGTGGAGAAAAGGGAACCCTCTTACACTGTTGGTGGGAATGCAAACTAGTACAGCCACTATGGAGAACAGTGTGGAGATTCCTTAAGAAACAGGAAATAGAACTGCCATATGACCTAGCAATCCCACTCCTGGGCATACACACTGAGGAAACCAGATCTGAAAGAGACACGTGTACCCCAGTGTTCATCGCAGCACTGTTTATAATAGCCAGGAAATGGAAACAACCTAGATGCCCATCAGCAGACGAATGGATAAGGAAGCCGTGGTACATATACACCATGGAATATTACTCAGCCATTAAAAAGAATACATTTGAATCAGTTCTAATGAGATGGATGAAACTGGAGCCCATTATACAGAGTGAAGTAAGCCAGAAAGATAAACACCATTACAGTATACTAACGCATATATATGGAATTTAGAAAGATAGTAACGATAACCCTATATGCAAGACAGAAAAAGAGACACAGATGTACAGAACAGACTTTTGGACTCTGTGGGAGAAGGCGAGGGTGGGATGTTTCGAGAGAACAGCATCGAAACATGTATATTATCAAGCGTGAAACAGATAGCCAGTCCAGGTTGGATGCATGAGACAAGTGCTCGGGGCTGGTGCACTGGGAAGACCCAGAGGAATGGGATGGGGAGGGAGGTGGGAGGGGAGTTCAGGATGGGGAACACATGTAAATCCATGGCTGATTCATGTCAATGTATGGCAAAAACCACTACAATACTGTAAAGTAATTAGCCTCCAACTAATAAAAATAAATGAAAAAACCAAAAAACAAAAAAGAAATGGGCTGGTTCTGAAACTGTTGTCAATGTGTTTTTTGGAGATGGACAATGGCATTTCTATTAAAATTGCTCAATTTTTGCTAAGACTTAAGAACACAAGGAAGATAATGAACGGTTATATGAAGCTTTATGATCATAAACTATTGGTGATGTTCTCAATGATTCTTTTCTATAACACACTACATGGTAGTATAAAAACAACTGGAGCCTAAAGTACCTAAACATAGTAACGCAAGGGGGAGGGGGGGAGAGTACACATGCAGAAATTCACTTCCTATGTAAAAAAAGTTCAAAACCTACTTCTATAGTTTTCGTTATGATACAGCAAAAGTTAAAACCTGATATTCTCATTGAGATTATATTTCTGTGAACTCAATTATTTCATATGTCAATGTATATGTATAGAGGCAGAGAGAATCACTATACCATTCTTCAAATTTTATATTTTTAGAATTTTAAGTACTTATTTCATCCATGTAATTTAAAAATTTCAAATCATGTCAGTTTACTATTTATGCTATACACATTTCAAGTCATAAACAAAATGTCAAAGAACTGAGAAATCTTTTAGTAGCCTGGCATGGTAGGTGCAGTGGAAACTCTGTAGTCTCTTAAAAGTACATAAGTTTCTTCCAAGGTATTTCAGGTCCCCTCACAAGGTGTACTGAACTATGTAACTTCTTTTAACCTTGTGGAGACATTTTCAGAGAAGAGCAAAGATAGCGGAGTTAGAGAAGGACACAAGAATGGATTCTCAGTTTCCTCTTGGCCTGTGGGTAGAAAGCGGGCAGCAGACGTGGAGACACACAGACTGGAGGGAGGGACTGAGCCTTGATTATAATCCTTCCAAAAATCAAATACTAGCAGCTAAGTATATAAAATTTATCCCAAAACTACATATTAAAAAGGCTGCTATCCTTACTGTAAGGTCACTGATTTTTTTTTTTTTACAGCTTTACTTCCTAACCCATACTCAGTTTTACCCTGTTTACTTAGTTAAGTTATATAGATTAGAAACATTTGTTGCTAAGAAAAAAAGATACATGTACTTTTTAAGTTAAAAAAAGGAACAATTTATTTTTAATGTAATAAATTCATATTTTTCATTAGTTTAAATTAGTATTTCATTCCCTGTAATCTACTTCAGTTTCCATTTACATTTCCTTATGAAACTTTGAAATCTAAGTTTATATCCATAACCTCTCTCTAACTGCATACTTCTGAGTACTATTTTAAGAATGACTGCAGTCAAATTAGGAAGTCATCAATTTTCTATGAAATTCAGATCCCACAGGGCTAGTTTCTATCTTCTAGACACTTGCATCTTTAAGGTGGCATATGCTAATTGCCACGGCTGAGGTTCATTCAAATAAGTTAACATCTATAAACTTACATTCTTCTTAAAACCAAAGTATGCACCAATAAATGTCAGAGGCACAGATATACAGAACCAAAGAGCCAATATGGCAACCAAGGTCCCGAAAGGAATAGCTGCTGAAGATCCTTCTCCCCACAGAATCAGGTTCATTATGAAGAAGTCAGCAAACACAATCCTGAAAGACACAATAGGCATCTGGGTAACATTTGAGGTAGAAGCAAAATGATATAGTGGCAATCATATGCAGTGAGTATCAGAATTTCTGTGCTATACACAGTAAAGTGGAATTGCTGGGTCATTAGGGTATGTGAATTTAAAACTTCAGTAGATGTTGATGTTTGGAAGAAACCAACACAATACTGTAAAGCAATTACCCTTCAATTAAAAATAAATTAAAAAATAAAAAAACTTTAGTAGAAAACCGAATTGCTCTTCAAATTGGCTTTGCTTGACTTAAACTCCTATCAGCACCTTATGAAATTTACCCCTTAACATATTTTCATCATGCTCGGGATTGCTAGACTAAGAAACAGACTTTTAAGAAAAGGAATACATAAAAAACTCTCCTGTCTAAAGGCAATTTTTTCCAGGTAAAACAGGTAGTAGTCATTCTGCAAATGTTCACTGAACATTCACTTTTTTTTTTTTTTTTATTTATTTATTTGGCTGCTCTGGGTCTTAGTTGTAGCATGTGGGATCTAGCTCCCTGACCAGGGGTTGAACCTGGGCCTCCTGCACTGGGAGCTCAGAGTCTTAGCCACTGGACCACCAGGGAAGTCCCAGAACATTCACTTTTTAAAAATTAAATTCATTTTCTTGGATACACACAGAAAAGATTAGACTTACAGGACAGAAATTCTGGGAACTAAAATATAACTATGTTAAGCAAGTTCTTATTGAAAACTCCACTTACCCAGGACAAAGAAATGATGTTAATAAAACATTTGTTTTCCACTTCTCACCTCCAAAGGCTGCAGGAGAAAACAAAAGTGGCATTAACACAAAGACGTACCTTCAAAGCAAACCAAATGTCCATACCTCAGGTCTGGCGCTGGACAAATGAATACACAGCACTGGGTGCCTATTCCTAGAAAAACGACATGAGCAAAGCTCCTAATACTCCCTCATCAAATGATCCAAACCCAGAGACACACATCCCTGGACTGCCTGGATTAAGTCTCCCTCTTAAAGACTTTTGTTTCAGCACAAAATAAATCTAGTATCAAAAGAAAGTCATCCAAACAATTTTCTCTTCTACTTTTTTTAACTTCAAAACAAGACAAACCCTTAAATTCTAACCCAGTTTCAATCACTGGGACTGGATGAAGAAAGGGTACCCTGGAAATGCTCCTTTACCTTGAGGTCAGTTTCAGAATCTGTTATAAAACTAGGAACCCTCAGGCCTGACAGGCAGCACTGCTGAATGCCCACAAGAGGTCTGAATCGCCAGGGTACCTCCAGCAGGGCAGCTTCTCCAGTCGGGGGGTGGGGAGGTCAGCGTGTAGGATCAGGTGACTAAGAACAGAAGGGGTGCGGCCACCTGACAGAACAATTTACTTACCAACTTTTTACTCTTCTTTACTTTTAATTTTTTCCCCCACTTTAAAAACATAAAGTATCTAGAGTAAAATAAATGAAAGTACTCCTCCACTCCTAGTTTAAAAGTTGGCGATAAAACTGGCTGAGATCTGAACACAGCTTTGATTTTTAAAACAAGTTTTAACAATTTATAAGTTTAAGTACTTCTTGGTCTAAAATAATTTATATATATGATTTGAATTCATAGCATTACTGACAAGACTACTGTGAAATTATGAATTTTGGGGGTTTACTACAATTCCAATCAAAATTCAAATATTATTTGAAACATTAAAAATGAATCTATACAATGAAGCATTGTGTGACAGTATGTCTCCGAATGTTCTGCCTGGTGAATATGCTACTTAATCTGCAGCAAGGAGGTCTGAAGTAGAGGGGAGGTGAGGGGAGGTGTGTCTGTCGGGCAGGGAGTATGGGTGGGCAGTCAAGTGGAGGGAACAGCAGGCCAGAGGGCCACGCAGCAGGTGGGAGGTGTGCAGGTGCAAAGCCTGAGTGAGGATCGGGCGGAACACGCGTGCACAGAGACTGTGAGAAAGGGGAGCAGGCTGGGCTCCAGCCATGTCTCCTTTGTGCTAAAGTACGTATGACCAGCCTAATCCTGTCTGTCAGCAAAGAATGAAAGGAAAAAGAAGGCTGACAAAACTCACAGCAAGTAAACACACTCACTCACTCACACATGCACACAGACCTTCACATACTCTACACATCTGGCAAAATCTAACACTTCTATTTGGGGTTGAGTCTAGCCAACCACACCTTAAGGTCACCTAAGTAACCCTATGTGTTTTAGCTGAAACCTTAGATCTATCAGAAGACCTTGGGGAACCCTAGCCCTGTGTCATCATCTCCCTGGCATTTTCAATCACAGATTACCGACAGGATCATCTCAACTGGACCACAGGCTTCCTAAGTAGGGCAAACTTTGGCATTTACTGACCAAGAAAAGCTGCTTTCTAAGTCATCTAACCCTATCCCACCCTTATTCTGTGGTTCTGAATTCTTTTTTCACTGAACTTAATTTTACTTTTGGAAAGCAAGAAAACAAGAGAATGCAACTAAACCCTGCTACAAGAGTAACTTATTTGGGGGCTCTTCAAAACAGTGAGATCTGAATTTAAGTACAGTGTACTTTCATAAATATTAAATCAATGTAAGTATGACCGCTCTCACATAAAGTATTCCTATATATATGTGTGTGCTATTTGTTTTAATAAATGACTGATAACTTTTTTCCCTTTACTAGACTAAATATATTTCTATGAATGTAGCCAAGCTAAGTTGTTCAGCCAAAACTATTAAATCAAAACTCAAGAAGGAAGAGAGGGGACAATGGAGAGGCAGCACCTAAACTTGCTGAAGCCACTGTTTAATAAGCATGATTAACAAGCACATCTAGGGACAGTCATCCATTTCACAAGCTTCTTTAAACACAGTGCTTGAAGAGCCTCAACTACCAGACACCAAGGCTCAGACCCCCAACGTGGCAGGTTAGAGACTCCTGGTCTGAGAGCCGGCAGGGCAGCTCCTACTTACACTTGTAGAACCTGGCGGCGACGTAGCCTGCAGGAGTGCCCAGCAGCACCCATAAGACCACAGCACACGTCATCAGAGCTCCGCGGTTGGCAGGTGACAAAAATCCCAGGCAAGCAAAAACTAAAAAAATAAGTAATTGAAAGTTATGAATTTTATTACTGTTTCCTTTGAAGTGACAGAAGACCCCACTCATTTTTTAAACAATAAACTAAATACAACATCATGAAAATACGCTCCCTTACCACGCAGCCACACTGAATCTTAGTAATATCTAAGGCACTGCATCAACAGGATCACACGTAAGGCGAGCTCCAATCTGGACATTTCCTGTCAGGGTCTACCTTTTCTGTTATCAACGGAGGCTGACTGCAAGCTCAAGAGTGCTTTCAGCTCTTCTGAGATTCAAGTACAGCTTTTACATTAACATCAATAAAAATACTCCCACTGTAAAATATTCTTACTTTCTGTTCCTTTTAAAAACAATACTGAGTCCTCTGGGGTGAAAAAAAAAAACCTTGTAACATTCAAACATCAGAGATGAGGCAGAATCTAGTCAAAGGACAAAAGAGAGGAAAAAAGATTTCACAGCACCATTAGCTTTGTGAATACTAGCTACTGAAGGGCTTGGTCAGTAACTTGGGAAATTGTTTCCTACTCTTACTTAGCTGGTTAGCTTGTTTGTTCTTCACTATATAACCCTCCCAACTAATTAAGAAAAAAACCACCATCTTATATTTATAGCGATTCCGAGCTTTAAACTGGAAGTCAGATACTATGACTTTCTCAGAAAGAAATCCAAGAACAGATGCACGTGGCTCTCTCAGCCCAGGAGCACCGAAATTTCCAGTGTCTCCCCCCAGGAGTACACAGCCAAGTAAACACTTTCCCAGCATCATCAACTGGAGAGGAGAAACTCACGATCACAGGAAACCAAACAGGGTAACTAGAGGATCTACTGAAATTTTAGCTAAGACGCACCCTCCCCCAGTCCTCTCAGGCCTGAGCCATGGATTGTTCTGAAGCAAAAAGTCCATATACAAGCCCTGAAGGAAACAATCCCTATCATTTTCTAACTGAGGCTCTCTGAAACTGTCCTTCATGACAAGGTCGCTTTCTAGCTGACACCAACAAAGATCAGAGAGGGGCAGAAGGCCACTCTCGATCCAATTTGAAAGCAGAATTTCACCCTCAAGCATCCACTCCACTTGGAACTCCACCTCGGCTCTCTGGGGACTCTGCAATCAATCGTCTGACTGTGTCCAAACCTCTTTCCCAATCTCCCCTCTTCAGTGTAATAAACTTACACTGCTAGCTAGCCTCACCCATCACACCGACATCACCTTATCTAAGTTGTTAGTAGATAAATATGTTCTAGTTAGTCTTCAACCGAGCCGGAAGGTGCAAATCAGTCAACCCCAAACTTACTCAGGTGCCAGACACCTGGAATCGGTTCATTCTCTTTCCAAACACTTACGTGGTTAACTATATCATAAAAACTTGGGACAATTTTACTTACAGAAAATGATTATAGTATTACATATTAATATGCAAACATAAGAACAAGTGTTTGCTAAGAAAATCACTGAAAAGTCAGTGGTTTCTGAATTTTTCTAGTAACATTCATGTGTTACTTGTTCACCAGTAGCAGGCAACAAGAGAACATGAGGAAATAATTGCAAAATTCAGGAAACTCTTTTCATAAATATATTTTTCTCTGATAACTTGGAAAACTCAAAGACCATGGCATTAAAACTCCTGTCTGGAGACAGGAGTCTCAGGGCCACTCCTGCAGCTGATGAATACCTCTAAGGCAGTTCTATTTTTTAAAAAAGAAAAATTAAAAATTTGTCCTAATTGACGAAATTGACAGTTTAAAAATTTACAATTTGACCTAACTGACAAAACCTTAAATAATAAAATTTCTGAAGGCTTTCAAGAGTCACAAGGAAGAGATATTTTTTTTGTGTAGGAAGATCTTTCCTCAACGTTGCTGGGGAAAGAAAGAGGTCTTGCTTTCTAAATTTTGCCAAGGTGGCAAAAAGCCAAGGAGGTCTCCAAAAGCTTCCTGTCTCGTCCCCTCTGGGTTCTGTCCCATCTCCTCTCTGTTCTGTCCCTCTCAGTTGAAGCCAGAGATGTCCTGGGATTTTCATCATATGCTCCGGTGAGGCAGGACAGCCAACCCACGTGACCCTGCTTCCAGGCCGCCCAGACGAGGATCCGGTCATCTGCAGCTCCCGTGCTCCCACGACAAGCGCTTGGTCTCTATGCAGCTAAGAGAGCCATCTGAAGAGTCAGCTTTGGGCACGGCTAACCCCGCCCCTGGCCACTTATGGTCAAAGAACACAGATTCTGAGAACCAAAAGAACTCTCAAAACAACAATCTAGACTAGCTACAACTTAGGAAAACTGGATTTCAAATAATTATTTTTAAAAAATATTTTCTACTTTTTAGTTTTCACTTAACACTTACACAGAGTCACGAAAGTCATAATCAAAATCTGTGTCCCCGATCCCAGAAAGACGGACAGTAGCATCCCTTTCCTTGGAGGACGGAATATATCACCATGAACCAGCTTCCAGCCAAATTCTTCCTGGGCATCCTCCTGAGAAGGGAAGGAAATAGTTTCATCACCATGGGATCGTCAAGAAAACTAGGCAGTTTGTTCATTGTTGATATGCATATGCATATACAGAAATTTAAAGAAAAACTTACAGATATTAATTTATTTCAGTTTTGAAGTACGAAAGCTTGACTCATGGAACTTTATATAACTTTCTTGAATTGTTTCTAAAGAAATGTGTGTGTTAAGGTCTACAAATAGTTATAGAGATACTTTAAAATAAATACAAAGATAATGGGATACCATGTCCTAGTCAGTCAAGCTTTATGATCCAACTTGATGACAATTTTAAATCATAGTCTATATCCTTTTTAACCCACACTAACTAATTTCCAAAACAAGCAAATGGTATCAGTTCTCAAAGCTACTCTGCATGCATAGTAGGCTGTGAAAATTTTAGTAAGCTTGTGTCACTGGCTCACACTGCTCCTCAGTCTCCAGACACACACATATACCTGCCTAATTAACAGCTCCACCGGGCGTTCAGTGGACACCTCGAACAGAACCATCCACAAGGGAACTGATTCTCTCCCCACCTCCACCTGCAGCTCCCCCAGTAGATAAAAACTCAAGCCTTCCGGCTGCTCAGTCCCCAAAACCTTGGAGTCGTCCTTGATGCCTGTCTTTTTTTTTAATGCCTGTCTTTTTTTTCCCCACAGTTCATACCATCCTTTAACAATTCCTACAGCTTAGCTTTAAAATCCACCCACAGGCTCCACCATGAGCCCCTGGTTCTAGCCATCCCCCCTCACCTGGCTATCATAGTGTGCACTTAACTGGTCCCGCTTTCTACCCTTCAGCTGAATCTCAACACAGAACCAGAAAGATCCTTTTAACTAATCGGGTGGTTCAGATCAGAAACATGGGATCATTCACTGACTTCTCTCCTCTTCCACCCTCTCAACTGGGCATTCAACATTTCACCCCACCTCCCGGACACCCTCTGTTTATCTGCCCACTGCCCTACTTTTTCCCTGCTACCACCCTGACTCTGGAAATTCCCTACAGTCTTCTGACTGGTCTTTGGGCCTCCAATCTTGCCCAGCTCCGGACAACTGTCCACGAACTGTTAAAAGTGATTTTCCTAAAACATGAACCTGGCCATGTCAACACTGTTTTGTATACTTCAACAGCTTCTCAGTGATCTTCTGACTGCATAGCTTAGAAAGTCCTTCAAAATGTGGCCCCTGCTATTTCTTCAGCCTCCTCTCTTAACATTTTGTCCAGGGTACTTCTGTAGCCCTCCCCCAAATTCCCACTCAGATTTCTATCTTTGCAGCAGTAGACAAGATTTAAAAATAACTTCCCATGTGGTCTAGTATTTTACAGTTCCACATTATCACTTAATCATTTCAATATAAGCAATGAAGTTGGAATTTACCTTTTTTTTCCAGATGGCCACCCACCTCACCTACAATCATCCCTCAAAGCTACCTTTTCTTTGTTGATACACTTTTGTTAACATTCATATTTAGACTCATTATTATTATAGATAGAAAATATTCACTTGGAATTTCTTCGTTCACTAATCCTTTTAAACTTCTCTTTAGGATTATTATTTATTTTCTACTAAAGTATTTCTATCTGGAGAAGGAAATGGCAACCCATTCCAGTATTGTTGCCTGGAAAATTCCATGGACAGAGGCGGCTGGTAGGCTACAGTCCATGGGGTTGCAATGAGTCGGACACAACTGAGCAACTTCCCTTTCACTTTTCAAAGTATTTCTATAGAAATTCCTTTAGAGAAGGTCTGTTTGTGGTCAACTGTTTTTGTTAGTCTGAAAAAGGTATTTCACCTTCATTTTTGAAAGATAGCATCTCTGAGTACATGATTCTATGTAAATAGTTAATTTCTCTCACCATTGATTTATTTTTTTCATTGATTTAAAGATATTATTTTTTGGTTATATATTTAAAGATATTATTTTTCCATCACCAATTTCATTGTTTTTCCTTTGCAGAAAGCTCAGTCTTTTTCCGTTCTAGCTGATTCTAAGAAAAGATCTTCTCTCTTCTCTGGTGTTTATGGTTTTGCCTAACTGATTGAGGTATGGATTTCATTTTATTTATTCCACTTTGGATACACTGCGTACTCTTTATCAACAGATTGTCATCTTTCCTCTGTGCTAGAAAACCCTAGCTGTTACTTTTTCACATATCTTTACTCTGTAATTAATAATCCTAATATCTGAAATATTTGGGACCTGGTACCAATTTGTTTATTGTAAATTTTTGGGAATTTCTAGATCAAATGTTATGAACCTCAAACGCGGAGAATCCAGCAAACCCAAATTTGGAAGACTTTCCTTCAATTTCTACTCAATTCTGCTGAGAACAGAAGGCATTTACTAACCTAGAATCATTCTGCCTGCTTCAACAATCCAGGCTTAATAAACAGGAGGAGATAGAGGTTCACCACTGACTCAATTTAACTGCCCAATTGGTTAGAAACTTGATATAAGCATATTTCTAAAGGAGAACTTCAACCTCTCATGCTTGCAATGCTTCCTGCTCTAGCCTCACTCAACCTGGGGGGACCGGGTGGATCTGGGGAAATTCTTCGGTTTGTTGTTTTTTTTTTTAACCAGTTCTAAGTCCAGCAATGCATCATGTCTGGTACATCAAGGGCTAATTCATTTGTTCCAACAAATATTTGCTGATCACCAACCACATGCTTGGTACTGTTTAAAATACCAGAGATCCTGCAGTGAGTATAACAGATAACTTCCTGTGAGCACATCTTCTCATTGGAAAGGCAGACAATGAACAAAATAAGCAAAATACATAGTACATGAGATGGTGTTAGGAATTATGGACGTAGGGTGTGGGTGCAGAGGACGTAATCTTAATGGGATGGTGAGGAAGGGCTCACTGGGAAGATCACATCTCAGTAAAGACCAGAAGAACGTGAGGGGCTCCCTGAGGGAGGACACTTGAGGAAGGCAGAAAAGTAACTGTAAGGGAAGAGCCTGGAGATGGGAACATGCCCGATGCGTCACAGCAAGGCGGCCAGCACGGCTGGAGCAGAGCACCAGGGGCTGCCGCAGAGCCTCGCGGGTCACCGTGAGAGCCGACTCTGGCTTCTCTGAGTGCAGTGGATGAAGTCACTGGAGGGCTGTGATCCAGAGGGGAATGACCGGACACTCTGGGACAGACTCGCTCTGACAGCTACCGTGAGAGACTGGCAGGAGGCAGGGAATGGGAGCAAGACTGGAGATGGGGCTTTCCGTCCTGTAGCCCAAAACACCTCTACACAAATTAAGGAAAAAGTTCCATTAACTCAACAATTATTTGGAATTACCAATTATGAACAGAGTATCGTGAAATTATTTCAATAAAATATGTAATAAGGCATATAATCAATAATATCATGGGAAAGAAACTGCAGCGTGTAAGTGCTAAAAAGCTTCTAAATATTAACATGTTCTTTTTTCTAATTAGAACAGGACAGAAAGATGGGTGGGGAGGCTAAGAAGCTAGGGAAGAGAAAACAATGAAAACCTGAGTTTTATATATTCATTACAAATCATTGCTGGGATATGAAAAAGTATAAAATGCAAAACATTACACAACTTAAAATGAGAATAAATGAAGCTAAGACATTAAATTACTTTGAATACAACAAAAGGTTGAAATGATATAAATTCAGTTAAAATTAATTTAAAAAATCAAACATACACACACATAAAAATTGCTTGGGAGTTACTACTCTATTTAACTCTGCTGCTTCCCGAACTGAACATCTGCCGGAAGCAAACTCGGACCGAGTCGACGGCACGCGAGTGAAGGAGGGCAGAGCCGGAGCCCTGAGTTCGCACTGCTCCTTCCCCTACGGGCGCAGACGAGGCTGCGAGCAGTTCAGCTCCGAGAGCTGCAGGCACCGAGTCTCCACCAACAAAACCAACTCTTAGCGATCCTTTTCTTCTTTGAAAATGTCAATTCAGGATCACTTGTGAGAAGAAATGTTTTAAAAGCAGATTCTGACTAAAGATATTACTTAAAAATTTTCCAAAGAAAAAAATAAAGACTATCCATGGCAGACCAGGGAATAGTTCAGATGTTTCACTCACTGTAGAATCCATCTGATTATATCTGGCAATATCTTTATGCAGCGTCCGTAGCATAATCATAGCCACCATTCCAGACAAGAAGAGGACAATGACCAGGGAATTCATGATGCTGCAGAAATAAGCACGTCAGGATTAACTTAGAGCTTAATCATTGGATCAGCAGAACTCTTTTTAAAAGCAATTTACTGAGTAACATTAAAACAGCATTGATCAATTAAAAAACTGACCTAAAATCAAGCAAATTCAATGAACTGTGCTCTACTTCATGGCCTATTGAGAACTAGAGTTTTTTGTCCATGGTCAACATTAATAACTACTATGCCCAAATTAACACACTGCAAGCTGCAAGAATCAATAAAGGACTGGTCTCTACCCTCAAGAAGTCTACTGAAAAACAAGCCATTCAGTAAATTAATGAGTGTCAAAAAGATTAGTCAGTGAAGTAGAAAAAGGAGAGTAATGGTACCTTGAACAGTTCTCTAGATAAAAGTTCTGGGTCATGTTCTGAAGAAAGAATAACAGTAATAATAACTCTAACCCTAACTATTATTTATCAAAAACAGTCCTAACAGCTGTAGCAGCTTGGATACTGAGCCCTCTTCCATGCCAGGTAAGGTGCGCAAATGCTCTGTTTCATAACCTCCCTTCAACCCTCAGAACAGTACAGTGAGACAGGTAATTCTAGATGAAGAAATGGACTCTGAGCACCTGGGTGATCTGGCCTGACTCACAGCCAGTGACCAAAATCCAGGACTGAATCCAAGTCTACCTAATTCAAAAGTCCAGCCTTCTGAGTAACTGGCGAGAGTTAAGAGTGAATGAGATGCTCAAAGCGACAGAGAACAGAATAAGGACAGAGCATGAAGGAGATTAACGCTGTAGTCTTACCTAAACCACTGAATGTGGGTATGAGGCATGGACTCCAGAATGTAATCCCATCGAGATGCCCATCTGATATTCTTCTCTTCCTAGACAGACAAAAAAAAACAAACAACTCTTTGAATAAGAATGGGCCAACAATGTGTACTAGAAATCCAAAGATTGCCATTCAGAGCTTAACCTTCCAACCAACAGATACAATTTCTCATTACCATAACTCGAGTCAGTCATAAGATTGACTGAGCGAGACTTACTCGAGACTCAGGAAAATCAAGATGAATTTAAGCAGTAAATAAAAAATAATAAGGGCTCCTAACAGTATCTAGTTACTTGTATTTTTTAAAGTCTTGTTTTAAATCTTAATTAGCAAAGGCTTATTTTAAATGTTATGATTTAGGAGCTGTATTTAATTTTTTCAGAAAATTGAGTGGAATAGCTTACTCTTGATTCTCTTTGATGCTATCTATCTATATCTGGGACATTTAACCAGACCAAAGACACCTGAGCCTCTAGCAGGTGTCACCCACACTGAGCTCTTAATATCCAGAAGGAAAGGCATACTATTTACTGCACCAGGCTTGCAAAATTACACACTATATAGGGACATAAAATGTCACAACTATATTGGATTGCCAAAATAGTTTATTAAAAATAGAGGTGGAATATTGCCCAAGATTCTCATACAATAAACTTTACTTTCCTCCTAATAAAACCCTCCAGTGAATGTATAATAAATCATCTATCATCAGGAAACTTCATTTACAATCACACTCAAATTCTGGTTTCAAAAATGGTGTCGTTTCCCCAAACGCTTGCCGCAGCGCTCGCTCTGGCAGCACACAGGCCAGTGCTTGCTGCGTACCTCGGACGCCTCCATACCACCCTTTATGCCTCTCTGCTACCTTCCGCCTTGCTTGTGTCTCTTATGGCTTAACTTTTAAATGAGGCTCAGTTCTCCAATTTCCTATACTTTTTGTTCAATGAAGACTTAGTTTTGAGCACGATTATGTTGCCTGGTGCACTGACAAACTATTCCAAAAATCAGCTCATTAAAAGCTTATCTACTTGACAAGCCTGATCATTAATATTTTTAATTAGTTTAAGTAATATGAATTTAAAATCCATTTCTGAGTTTATACTAAAGATAGAATCACACTCACCTCAAAGCTAACAGAGTAAGTATAGGCAACTTTGATCTCTCCAGAAGCCTTGTTACTTATATCCATGGGGGGTCCAGAGCAGTCTGGTTTATCTATATGGGTATGCTTGAAGCTGTGAGAAGAAACATTTTGGGAAGATGCTGATGAAGTAGTTTTTTTAAATGGAGTAAAGGTTAGAGATCTTGCACGTTATTTCACAACGCTGCTGACAGTCAAAAGTGATTCAGATCACACTGAACTGTACAAATCTTTACTTCATATGAAGGGCTTAGTTATACATACGTATTACTCAAACTGTTACTCAAACAAGAACCAAACTTTTGAAAACATTACTTTAAGAGCACTAAAGAATCTTCAAAGAAATCAAAACAAACACTGAGGGAGTGTAAATTAACTGCCATCTTATTATGATATGCATTTCTTTACCATTAGAGGCATGAGAAAATGGCTAAATCAGTTGGTGTTGGGGGCGGGGGGAATCATGGGGGGAAAAAAAGAATACTCAACCAAAAAAGCATCTCCCAAATAAATGACAGGTACGTTCACACTAAAAAAGCTGATAATTTGAAGAGATGCCCCTGCAATGACCTGTCACATACTGGCATCTAACACTTTACGAAGACTTTCGATACGACACGCTAAGCAGCTCATCTGGCGCTCTGCTTTTCCACTGTAAAAGGGAACATGGTCCTGACCACTCATGTTCTCCATTCCAGGCTGACATGGAAAAGCTGTCAAAAAGTGACTGAAAAACAAAACAAAAAGGCACCTTGGTTTGCCTACCAGCTACCATGACAGGAAAATAAATATTTATATGGTTTCTCTGGACAACCCATTACTCAATAACAAATCATACTAAAGGGAGTTTTAGTAAAAACAATTAAAATATCAAATTATATGTCAGAACTTTGATTAAAAGTTAACTGGGCCCCAAATATTTATTCTTTGGGTCTAAACTTTGCTTACAGTTAATTTTTTTTTTAATCTATTTTATGGTTACCTTTTTGGTTCAAGTTTAGCAGCCACTAATCTTGCTCCCATGGATCCAGTCTCAACGACATGATAATATATTTTGATGTCAACATGGTTGAAGATGTAAAACGTATCTCTTTCATGGAATTCTGACTGTGGAACAGAACTTAGTGTTAGAACACTGGCTATAAAAGAATCAAAACATAAAATTTTATAATGAGCCACAGCATGTAGGAAAATTTGAACCTAGACAGAATTTTCATCTTTTCCATAAAAATGAGTAAGTTTTAAGCTTAAACTCCCCTCCCTTTTTAAAAAAAAATTGAAGTACAGTTTAACTAAAGTACAATGTTGTGCTAGCTTCTGGTATGCAGCAGTGATTCAGTCATATATACATGTATATCCCTTCCCATTATAGTGTACCACAAAATACTGAATACAGTTCCCTATGCTGTACAGTAAGACCTTGTTGTTTACCCAGTAGTTTGTATCAAATAATCCAAAATTTCTAATTTATCCTCCTCCCCCCTTCCCCTTTGGTAACCATAAGTTTTTGTTTTCTATGTCTGTGAATCTGTTTGTGCTTTGTAAATAAGTTCGTTTGTATCATTGTTTAAGATTCCACATGTAAGTGATATCATATATTTGTCTTTTCTGTCTTACTTTACTTACTATGATAATCTCTAGGTCCATGCTGCAAATGGCACTATTTCATTCCTTTTCATGGCTGAGTATTATAATATCTCACTATGTGTGCGTGTGTGTGTCTGAATATCATTAAGAGGTTGATATTCAGGTTATATTCATTAAGAGATTAAACCAGGTTGACCTCATTATACAAAATTTGATATATATTCTCCAATAATTTTGACTACTTTCTCAATTAATGCCTTCACTTATTTTGTTTTTTTAATCATAAAAGAATGGCCTCAAAGATTGATACCTTTTTAAAAAGGTACAATACCCAAACTTTTGCAAAATAATATTCTATGGACTTAACTTTGCAATACAAATTTCATGGACTTACAATGAGGTCTTTCTGGCAGTCCAATAAGAACATTTTTTTAATAGAGTCAGAACATACAAAGTCCAAGCCCATAGCATAGTATTTTAGCATGTAAGAGACAATGCCAGTAAATGTTGAACTGCATCTGAATTATTTAGTTCCAAGTTATAAACTGCAACTCAAGTATGGGAGTTCCCTGGCAGTCCAGTGGTTAGGACCTGGCACTTTCACTGTGGTGACCCAGGTTCAAATCTTGGTTGGGAACTAAGAAGCCACAAGCCTTGTGTCGCAGCACCCCCAACCCCCAAAATAGACTGAGCAGTTATTTGTCCTTCAGAACATGTGAACAGTACTCATTTGATGAATAAAACAATTTGTGTCTAGATAAGGACTGAATCCTTCTACCAAAAAGCTTATTTTTAAAAGTAGCTGAGTTAGTTTATCAGAAACTTACGTTAATAACACAGGCATCTTTCGCATGTCCTTTATCTGTAATGTAACAGCCAATAGGAAATCCAGGATTACAGAATCTCTGACTATCTTCAACATCATAACACCACGTTACAGGCATATTATCCACAATCCTGTGCACGGAAATGAAAGTCAACTTACAAACCATTAAACATGACTAGGAATTACTCATCACATCTGTCATCACTCTGTAAAATTTAAATGTCTAGAAATGCCTTAAGGTGTCAAAACGACACACACAGATTACATAGAATGTGGTATTTCGTAAGTGATAGTTTTACGCCAATATATGACACATTATAGTGAGAAAAAAATCTATATAGCTTTTTTGAAAGGGAGCTTTAAAAGTTAATTTACTGCAATCACTGACTTAACAATGTCATTATCTAGATACCTAAGTATAATTTATCTTCAGTAGAACACCTAAAAGCTCTAAATAGGTATGAAACAGTATGTTTAGTTTCTTGGGAACAGCTTACGGAACAGTATAGAAAGAAATCTTTTATTAGTCAGGTAGTTCAATAAAAAAAGACTTCCCTGGTGGCTCAGATGGTAAAGTGTCTGCCTACAATGCGGGAGAGACCCAGGTTCAATCCCTGGGTTGGGAAGATCCTCTGGAGAAGGAAATGGCAACCCACTCCAGTACGCTTGCCTGGAAAATCCCATGGACGGAGGAGTGTGATAGGCTATAGTCCATGGGGTCGCAAAGAGTCGAACATGACTGAGTGACTTCAATAAAAAAGGAGAAGAATATAATTGCAAGATATGGGGAAATATTCAACTTAAGGGTCAGGTGAAGAAAGAAAATTATAGTATCTATTAAAACTGTGTAAATCCAACTTATGTCTAAATGAAAGGCTGCTTTAGCTAAAGAAATAAATCTTTCAAGTTCTATAGTGAAAAGAAACTTTTTTAAGAATAAAATTCTGTAGTACTGTATAACCACATTAAAGTCTGAGCATGGGGTTCCCAATGCCCAGAACACCACAGGATACAAATAAAAATAATTACTAAAAATATACTAGCTCTATTACAGTCATAAGACAACACTCCAGGGCATGTTTTATTTGTTAATTAACATATGCCTTAGGAAGTAAAATTATGATTCTATATTCACTCAAGGTATACATTCATGACCTAATAAAACACATCTCGTCACATTTAAATGCTATTTAATAGTACCCAATGTACTAAATTTAAGAATCACCTATACTATTAAGTTGCTTATTATTATAACCAGCAGGCTAGCAGTTCCCATGAAAAGACTATAAAATATTAAATGCATGAAAACTATGTTTTATAATATAAATAATTCAAATTTTCAGGAGGCCTCAAGAATCAGTTAATTGCTTCAATTTTTTAGACAATGAAGTTCAATCAATGAATATATACTTGTAATATATCAATTGTAATTATCTTTATGCTATCATATCAGAGAAAGTACTGTATAAAATTATAGTGCTAGTTAGAAAATGAGAAACTAAGGTGAATATCCTAAATTTACCATTTATATAATGCCTTGATATAATCTTTTACTGGTTGGAAACAAAAAAAAACAAACCCCCAAATCCCTGGATATAAATGTATAAGTTTCAAAGAATGTAATTTTCAATTACTGCCTTTTTAAGTTAGAAAGTTGTAGCTACTGAAATTTGTAACACCAAAAATATTAAAAATACTATTTTCAACTAGTGAAAAAGAATATGTAAGACAACTCAGAAAATTAAAGCTCGAATAACTGGCCCCAATTTTTCATTATTAAGGGATGCCTTCTATTATTCTCTGCCTTTACAGGCTCCATCTGAAACACTTCTATCAATCAAGCTTCATTTATTAATAACTGCTTTTCCCAATAAATTAATGCCTAGAGTTTCCTTTTTCAAAAACTTCTAGAGCTTCTGACCAAAATGAAATAACCCATGTTGCCACAATACACCCAAAAAAATTGCAGCAAAAAGCAAAGAAACTTGGCATTTAGGTTACTTCTGTGGCTTCCCTGGTGACTTAGATGGTAAAGAATCTGCCTGCAATGCAGGAGACCCACATTCAACCCCTGGGTCAGGAAGATCCCCTGGAGAGAGCAATGGCTACCCACTCTAATGTTCCTCTTTGCCAGCCAACTGAGATCCAGGATTGCTACTCACTAGACTAAAATATCTTCAAAGACCCCTTTCTGTCCAATAAGCCAGAGCCTGGCGATTCTATGATACTAAAAAAAAATGTAAGTACTTTGATAACTAAAGAAATTATGATTTTATAAATAAAATATCACAAAGACCCAAGTCTTTGGCAAAACTTAGGGAAAAAGCATAATCACAGGTCATGAAGAGAACAGGGATTCAAGTGTCTATTGCTGGTATCAAAATATTTATTGTTCAGTCTCAAGAATCAAGAAGTAGCTTAGGCTACTGACAGAGCAAGCCAAGAAATCCTCAAATTATGTTCTAAAATCCCAAATAAGAATTAAAAGTATTCATCAATTTAGATATGAATATTAACTACTGTTAATTAACTGTTCTCTATAACAAGAATAATGACTTGGTGCACTAACAAATAATCAGGCATTTTAATTATTCAAAAGGTAGCATGGTTAAAATATTATAGAGGAAGAACTACGGATCAGTCATATGATGGAATACTATATGATTACAAAAAGAATGAGGTAGACATACATCTACAGACATGCTTTACATGGAAAATTGCCTGTATTTTCTTAAAATGACCAATTTGCAAAATTGTGTACAATACTGTGTACAATATTTCAGCTGTTATTTTAAAAGGCACACACTCTTTTATATACCTACATATGCACAGAAATCTGGAGACATACATGAGGAATAAACAGTGCTGCTCCTGGGGAGCAGGATGAAAGAAGCTGAGAGCAGCAGTGAACACTTCATCACCCATCTTTCATATTTCTAAAGGATCATGCTATTTTATCTCTGTCAACTCTGTTACCTGTGCTTAAAATCAAATTACACAGTAAAAAAACTCTGAAGGACAGAAATATACTCAACTAATGGTTCACATGAATTCATCAACATGAATCAGTATTTTCCAAATGTGTAATGAACTGATTTGAGGACTAAACCCCATTGCGTAGATTTACCAGACTGTATATCTGTGACATGGCTTAGAATTTTTTGTTAATGGCTTCAGACTTGAAATCATAAACTTTACCAGTACTTTCCCAGTTTATTTTTTTTAAGAAGAATAGTTTAAGTTTGCAACTATTTTACATTATTTATTCTTGCTGTTAAGCATACTGGGATTAAAACAGTGTCTATGTTAATTGCATTATAAATAAGTTGAGAGTATTTCTAAGAACCTTATTATCAGGAAGCTATGAAGGAAGAGCTGCCTCTGTTATCTTTAGGAGCAAGACTCTAACAGTACTTTAAGAACCGAGGGCAAAGGAGAAAGCTAAAAAATCACCCATACGCCATTAAGAGTCATTCTTTCATTCATTCAACAAATGATCAGCTGTCAGAGAAAATGGAGGTGACAGGGGCAAATCTGAGCCTTAAATATGATTCTGTAGGCTGTACAGAACACTTTGAAGCAAAAACACCAAGGGAAACTTTTGAGTAAGAAATGTATCCCAAGTTACATTAACTCAGCAATTAAGCAGTAATCTAACAGTAGCTTAGAAGAAAAATGCTCTTGGCTTACCAGAAACCAAAGAAATGAGGAGGAGATGGAGGGCACTTTCAAGTTGCTGTTTGTACTGAGGTTCAAGATGAGAAAGAAGCTGACATGGTGTAATGGGCAAGTTTCCTTCCTTCTAATGGAGCTCTGCTGTGGGAAACTCATTTCTATGTGGTTCAGGTATAGTCTACCCAGGTCTGGCCAATCAGAGTGAATCCCCTAATCATAAACTAGCTGGTGAATAGCATGGGACCCTGGGTTGCCCCTCTACAGGACTTCTTTGCTTTATTTGTATGGAGGGGATGATGGGGAGGAACGCAAGAGGGAATGAGAGGTACCAACTATCCTACTGAATCACGGAATCGGGTCATGTCCAAACTGAGATCAATGAAGGAGGGCAAAGGGGTCAATCTGAGATAGCGACAGGACCAACGTTCAAGACAGTATCCTGTTCACCACCTCCAGCATCATATACTTTTCGGAAAAGGTAAAACATATGTAAACCATGTAGACCACAGAATACAGGCATTTGCTAAAAAATTATCTGGAAGAATAACAATTGGTTATCCTTGAAAAGCTGCATTTTTGAAACTCTTTTTTTAATACTGTTTGAATACTGCATGGTAGGTAAATAGTACATGGGAAGGAAAAAAGTTTTAAATGCTTTTTTTATTATGATGCAAACTGCTAAAACAGCTTGTTAATGTTACATCATGCTTATAAAATAAAAAAATTACACAAAATACAAGTATTTTTATTTGAAACAGATGCTATTTCTCAAAAATCAAATGGAAGTTAAAATTTTCCCCCCTATGGTCTTTTTCATGGTCCACAAGTATAAAATAACGGTATTTTTCTAGAAGTTTGATTCAGGTCCTTTTGCCAAGCATAAATATGCTCCTTTAAACTACACATGAATAAAAGAAGTGCTCTAGGTACCAGGTCTATGTGCCAAAACAAGTAGTAGGCAGCACAATAATCTAAGCACAGTCCAAAGACAACAGTTTAAGCTGTCAACCTTAGTAATCCTCTGGCAAATAAATGTGCTACATTTTATTTAGTCAATGAAGTAATTTACACATTCAATGAAACAGAAGCTTCTCCTGTGAAGGAAACAGCCCCAAATCCCAGACTTCCATGTCTTACCAGTGATGCTGATAATTCAGTAGCATGCTTTTTTTCAAGAATTCTAACTTTTGTTTGTCTTCAGCTTTCTCTGTATGGTATGTTTTTGTACAAACAAGCTTACACGTCTCCTCCTTCTTAAATGTAAACTGTATTAAAAATAAAGTGGAAAGCAAATTAAAATACCCAGGTCCTTCACACCTATAACATAAGTAGAGTAAAAGCAAAACATTCTCATTAAATTAAGAGCATTAATATTGATAACAAACATAAGAGTTCCTCATAGCTCAATCACATTTAAATTTCAATCTGTTTCTCTAAAAACCTAAGTCATCAATATTTCTTTTGATAATAAGTTTTTATCTTTGATAATTCCAACTTACCGATTTTTTAAATGTAAATGAATCCTTGGAGAGGAAAAAACCCACATGAAGAACAAAACAACACCTGTCTCTCCATAGTAATGTCTCCTACAGCTTTCAAGTAATAAACAGACAAGCCTTTTTGTCTATACATTCATTCAGTGGATATTTGTTAAGTGCCTCCTATGCACCAGGTGATGGGAGGTTCAGCAGTGAATAACAGACTGTGATGACACAAGAAAAACCCAAATCTGGCTGTCGAGAATCAGTATAAATGTGATTCTTTTTACTCACAACTGAAAAGACTGTCAATTTTCAAGATGTTTCAATTTTTTAAAACAAAGTTTAAAAACTAAGGAGTCCTCCAACTTTGGGATCGAGGACTTATTTGAGAGCATGAACACATACACACATATTATTCACAACATACTATATCATGTAGGCTTACTTTACCAGGGGCTACTTGGGTCTTAATTTTAAAAATCTATCTCTGAGTTTTTAGGACTCTGCTTTTGCTGCTTTTTTCACCGTCCCCGGGTAGTCACAGGGTTCACTCCCTTAACTTGCTTCAAGTCTTTTGTTCAAATGTCACATTATCAGGTGAGACTTTCTCTGGCCTATTTAAAACTGCAAATTCTCCATCCACCTCTTCCTTGACTCATCTTCAACAGTTCTTTCATCAGCAACAGACATGCTATGTATTTCAGCAATTCATTT
This sequence comes from Dama dama, assembly GCF_033118175.1. NCBI lineage: Eukaryota > Metazoa > Chordata > Mammalia > Artiodactyla > Cervidae > Dama > Dama dama. Next base: position 79,536,396 of record NC_083710.1, on the reverse strand, counting down.
TGTTTCCTTCTCCCCATTAGAACACAATATCTACAAGGACAGAGATTTCTGTCTTGTTCACACCTACCACAGTGCCCAGCATGTGAAAGGCATCAGCAGTTGTGTTAACTGAGTGAATAAGAGTGGTTAGATGTGAGACTTTCTGATCCTATGATAGGGAGTTCCAGCTTCACCTAATGCATACAACGTCCTGCACTGTTTCTTCCTGACCTCAACAGAAGTCGTAGATAAAAGACGGCAAAGCAGTTTGAGGTTTGTTCTGTTGCCGGTTGTTACCATTGCTCTTACTACAGATCTAAAATAAGGCAAAATTCTTTGAAAATAAAAGATAAACAATCAACACTCAAAAATATGGCAATACATTTATGGTTGGCTTGGGGGGAAAATAGCTGATATTTTTAGTCTATGTTTCTGTTAACCTATGCCTTGATCTTAAGAAATGCCTGCTCTGTCTCTTTAAGAAAAAATTTGTTTTAGTACAAATCTTGATCCTAAAAAATTCTAGAAAACTCATAGAAAATGTTAGGTGCATATTCTTTCTCCATTTTAAAATGCTCCTTCTGTTCTATTTTACCTCAACTCCTAGGACAAAATTAAACCTGAAAAGCAATTAGGCCTAAAAGAAGGATTTTTTGCATAAGCAAGGCACAGTCTTTATATACAAAGAAATGAACCCTGAGTAGAATCCTACTAAAGAAGTAATTTGCCTTTAAAATCTGCACCAAAGGGAACAAAACTTCTCTGTGGATCTGAATATTCTACTGTTTACTGTCAAGAGACACCCGCTGCCCTTCAAGTTCACTGATGGTGTTACTTCCTGATGCTCTTCCGCCTTCCATCATTTCCCAAGGTCAAGGAATATAAACAGAAAGATGGGGCTGAGAGACTAAGCAAGGATTTTCGGGCAGTGATATAATTTATATAAAACCACTCTCTGCTATAAAAAGAATGCGACAATTTCCAAAGTAATCTCAACATACCACAGCAGGGAAATGTTACACAGCTAGTACACTTGCCCCATTCACTATCGCTCATGTCCATGTATTTTGAGTTCCTTCTCTCCCAGTGACTTCATCTCATCAGGCCCTCAAATCTGTCTGAAAATTTTTTAAATTTCTGGCATCTTTACAGTAGAAAATCTCAAAATATTTTAAGATGACAGTGCAGAACAGTATTTTAAAACATAAATACACACATTTAATTCTATTTATATGTGCTTGCAAAAATGGAAAATTTCAGGAAAGGTTAATAAGAAACTGTGATGTAGAACAGGGCAAAAGAGAGAAGAGAAACTTTTCATTTTATATTCTTTGTACCATTTAGCTTTGTATATGGTGATATATTATTATTATAAATGAGTTTAATTCTTCTAAAAGAGCTCCATTATTCTTTGTGCAGCAGGAGACCAGATATATATATAAAATGAACCAGGGACTGTGAATTCAGAATGATAACAGGCTTAAAAGATAATAGATTTAAAGGGCAGACTAATTCTGGATGATGAAGAACATATACTGAAAAAGAGTATCTTATATTGTCCTTACAGCTTGGTTTATCTGAAGTCCTAAAAATGCATCAAAGATGTACCTCAAATATACTTTCACTGGTCAAAATAGGACAGTTCGCTTCTGCACAAGCCAATGGGAAAGCTGCAGCAGTGCTCTAAGTGCGAACAGGGAAAACCTAGGGATACTGTTCCCAAAGAGGAGGAGGGTAGTACGGAGAACCGTGCCTGGAAGCAGGGTTCTGGATCCCTCTGCAATGTGAGCGAGGGGGTCTGAGCACTCATCATTGACAACACTGACTGCAGGCAAGTTCCTCAGGACAAACTTACTCATGACATATTGTGAAAGGGGAAGGATCTTTCTAAACTGTGACTTTAAGAAGTTATTTCTGGATGCAAAAGAGAAATGAATTCCTTCTTAGCTAAGTTACCACAGGCCTTTCTTTCTCTAAGGTGGGGAGGGGGAAAGATGCAACTAAATGACGTTTATATAACACTGTATACAAACCTTATATGGTGATGGTTCAATTCTTTCCCCAAATAATACCTGACCCAGATTTTCAGATGGCCGTTTTCCTTCTGATGCTTGGCAAAAATCAAATCTGCAGACAAGAATATTTAAGGTTTTAAGCAAAAAAGGAAGCAATGAGATACCAAACCCCTAGCCAACCTAGAGGACAGATTAGGTACTATCACTCCAGCAGCTCTAGCAGATGAATAAGAAATATATTCCTACTCCAAGTTCCATGTACCACATCTCCTCAAAACAAAACAAAACTCGGAAAATTATGCTTTATAACACTTCTATTTTCAAATACTTTTATTAAGATATAAATTATAGAATTTTAAAAATGGACACAGTATAATTTATTATTATTCATTCCAATGATAAAATTATTTACATCCTATTCTTCAGGGGAATTCTGCATAACTTATCTCCCTTTGTTATCTTTCTAATCCAGATATTCACTTAATGACCTTTCAAGAGTGTCAAATTTATATTTACATGTGTCAAATTTATCTGTCTCATCCTGATATGACAGCCAACATGAAAAGCATGGCCAGACAGACCCTCTGAGAAAACAGTTGTGCAGAAGCCATGACCAGTCAGCTACAAGCTTTTCTCTATAACTTCCTGATATTACTAATCAGATCTGTTTGAACACTACAGCCAAATTTCAGTCCTGCTATAGAACATTAAAGGGCAGTACCGTGTTCACTATGGTTGAGACCAGCACAATGACTACAGACTAGTTAGAGCCATAAGAGGAAGACGAATCTTGAGTGATAAAAACTAGAGCTAGAAGTCCCCTAATGAAGATTTTCCATCTACTGGATGTAAGAGATCCACTGAGTTTTCCCAAGAATATTCACAAAGATTTAAGGACAGGGACTTGTTCACTTAACAAAAACTAGAAAAAAGTCTCCAACAGTTACATAAATTATGGTCCATTCGCTCATGAACTCTGTATCCTCCTCTTATACATGTTTAAGAATATGGATTCTCATAGGATCGTCTTAAATTTTTTGTGTATTTTTCTACAGTAAACATTTTTTTTCAAAACTTAGATAATACAGAAATTTAGAACCCAACGAAAATTTAGAAACTGTATTTTACACCCAATATGGTATACAGTGCTCAAATTTTAAAAAGTATATTTATGCAGAATTTTTTATAATATCAAAAATGGAAATAATGAAATGTTCATAAACAATTAGTGAAACAAAGCATAAATAGATGCCACATGATCTCTAAAAAGGGATAATAAACAGCTACTAAAAGGACTTAGGCAGCTGTGTATTAACATAGAAAAGTTGTCCACAGAAGATTCAGTGAGAAAAACAAGCTGCAAATAAAATACATAAACCTATTTTATTTAAAACAAAAATGTGGCTTTCTGCCCCTGGACGCCACCGAGAAAGCATCGTTGAAGACTTCCCCGCCTCCACTGCCATCATGTCTAAATCAGAGTCTCCCAAAGAGCCTGAACAGCTGCGGAAGCTCTTCATCGGAGGATTGAGCTTTGAAACAACTGATGAGAGTCTGAGGAGCCATTTTGAGCAATGGGGAACGCTCACAGACTGTGTGGTAATGAGGGATCCAAACACCAAACGCTCCAGAGGCTTCAGGTTTGTCACATACGCCACGGTGGAGGAGGTGGATGCGGCCATGAATGCAAGGCCACACAAGGTGGACGGAAGAGTTGTGGAATCAAAGAGGGCCGTGTCAAGAGAAGATTCTCAAAGACCTGGTGACCACTTAACTGTGAAAAAGATTTTTGTTGGTGGCATTAAAGAAGCACTGAAGAACATCACCTGAGAGATTATTTTGAACAGTATGGAAAAATTGAAGTAACTGAAATCATGACTGATCGAGGCAGTGGCAAAAAGAGAGGCTTTGCTTTTGTAACCTTTGATGACCATGACTCTGTAGACAAAATTGTCATTCAGAAATACCACACTGTAAATGTGAAGTGAGAAAAGCCCTGTCTAAGTAAGAGATGGCTAGTGCTTCATCCAGCCAGAGAGGTCAAAGTGGTTCTGGAAACTTTGGTGGCGGCCGTGGAGGTGGTTTTGGTGGGAATGACAACTTTGGTCGTGGAGGAAACTTCAGTGGTCGAGGTGGCTTTGGTGGCAGCCGTGGTGGGGGCAGATATGGTGGCAGTGGGGATGGATATAATGGATTTGGTAATGACGGAAGCAATTTTGGAGGTGGCGGAAGCTACAATGATTTTGGCAATTACAACAATCAGTCTTCAAATTTTGGACCCATGAAAGGAGGAAACTTTGGAGGCAGAAGTTCTGGCCCCTGTGGTGCTGGAGGCCAATACTTTGCCAAACCACGAAACCAAGGTGGCTATGGTGGTTCCAGCAGCAGCAGTAGCTATGGCAGTGGCAGAAGGTTTTACTTACTGCCAGGAAACAAAGCTTAGCAGGAGAGGAGAGCCAGAGAAGTGACAGGGAAGCTACAGGTTACAACAGATTTGTGAACTCAGCCAAGCACAGTGGTGGCAGGGCCTAGCTGCTACAAAGAAGACATGTTTTAGACAGTACTCATGTGTATGGGCAAAAAACTCGAGGACTGTACTTGTGACTAATTGTATAACAGGTTATTTTAGTTTCTGTTCTGTGGAAAGTGTCAAGCATTCCAACAAAGGGTTTTAATGTAGATTTTTTTTTTTTGCACCCAATGCTGTTGATTGCTAAATATAATAGTCTAATCATGACACTGAATAAATGTCTTTTTTTTTTTTTTTAATGTGCTGTGTAAAGTTAGTCTACTCTGAAGCCATTTTGGTAAACTACCCCAACAGTGTGAAGTTAGAATTCCTTCAGGGTGATGCCAGGTTCCATTTGAAATTTATTTACAACTTGCTTGGTGGAGAAGCTGTTGTCTTCAGAACCTTGGTGTAGTTGAACTGACAGTTACTGTGTTGTGACCTAGAGTTCACCATTAAAAGGGTCACCCATGCAAAGTCATGGAGGTTTGTTTTTTTTTTTTTGGTTATTAATGATTGTTGGCACATCCTATGCAATATATCTAAATTGAATTATGGTACCAGATAAAAGTTATAGATGGGAATGAAGCTCGTGTATCATCCATTATCATGTGTAATCAATAAAAAATTTAAAACCAAAATAAATAAATAAAACAAAAATGTGGTTAGATACATTAGAATATGCAGAGAAAAAAATGCAGGGGGCAGACAACAAAGCAGTTTTTTCTGGGGACTGATTATGTGGGACACAAGGATTTTGTTTAAAACTATGTGGGTTTTTTAATAATAAAAAAAATTAAAGAAAACTATCTGGCTATTTGTCCAATCAGGTAAAAAAGGAAATCCATGGTCCATAGTTTTAGTTGGTGTTGCAAAGTAACACCAAGAGATTACATCCATGTTTTAAACCTACCTTAGAAATAAAGAATACCCCCTTTAAAAATGTTTTCAGGCCCTGTACATTTTTAAAATGCGTGTGAACTTACCACTAACTGTGGAGAAAGTAAAGTTCTAAATGCACAAAATCCTGATGAATCACAAAATTTCGTATGAAAACCAAGCCGAGAAACTTACGCTGTATATTCATAAGGAAGAACAGATTCCACAGAGTCAAGCCTGTTCACGAACAGTTCTATTTCAGCCTGAAAATGAGAAAATAATAAGAATATAAGCAACTGGAGACCAAAACTTAGGTCATGCCTAGAACTGAAAAGGAATTTGACTTTTGAAACGTGAAATTTTATGATATCCAACTCACTTTAAATAAAGAGTTCTCTTATAAATCCATGCACTGAGTAGATTTATATGCATTTAAATTACAACAAAATAATTCTGAGCGCCGAAGAACTGATGCTTTTGAACTGTGGTGTTGGAGAAGACTCTTGAGAGCCCGTTAGACTGCAAGGGGATCAAACCAGTCAATCCTAAAGAAAATCAGTCCTGAATATTCATTGGACGGACTGATGCTGAAGCTCCAATACTTTGGCCACCTGATGCGAAGGACTGCCTTCCTGGAAAAGACCCTGATGCTGGTAAAGATTGAAGGTAGGAGAAGGGGACGACAGAGGATGAGACGGCTGGATGGCATCACTGACTCGATGGACATGAGTTTGAGTAAAACTCTGGGACAGGGAGGCCTGGTGTGCTGCGATTCATGGGGTTGCAGAGTCGGACACGACTGAGTGACTGAACTGAACTGAAGAAATATTTTGAAAATAAACTTGACAGGACTTTGATTGTTGTGTGTGCGTGTGTGTGTGTCAGAGAGAGAGTAAAGGTAAGAGTTTAAAGATGTCTTGAGTTTAAAGATGTCTTAAGTTTAAAGACGAGAGATGAATTACTTGTCCAAGTTTCTGATCTGGACAAGTCAAAGAAAAAAGGACACCAGAAGAGGATTAGGTTTGGGGGAAGAGATCATGAGTTTGCCTTTAGATATGTTTTGTTTGAAGTGCCTTTGAGATATCTAAGTGTAGGAGGATAAACAGTCATGGCATTTATTTTTAAAAATCTGGAGATATGAATTTGAGACACATTTGTAACTAAGCTGAGATACTAGTAAACTTGGGTCAAAAAATTGCAAAAGCTATATATAACACCTGTGGCTCTTTGAAATGTGAAGTGGTTACAGCCTTTTGAAAAGCAAAATATTAATACATAAAATCTTCCACCCACCAATCCTACTTAGGAGAACTTACCCCCTAGAAATAAAATCATCCATGCCCAAGAGACCATATATCAAAATGTGTATTGCAGACTTGTCCACTAAAAAACTAGAAACATATCAGCATATGCCTATTGATAAAAAATTAGTTATTAAACATCATCGGACTATTAAAGAAATAAAAAGAAATGCCAGGTAGGTAAGAAATTTACAGAACAACTGTCCTAGAAATACAATCTCATGCTCTTAAGCAGACAGCAGACGGACAACAACAACATGGTTTAGCTTTGGAGGACAGCTTTGATCAATTTGAGAATGCTAACTACAAAGGTACTAACAGAGAAGAAATTTACGAAGACCAAATCAAGTTCAACAACAGGGCAGAGAGAGCAAAGCTGAATGAACTTCCTAGGAAGCCTGGGCTAACTTAAAGCCATGCCTGCCTACTGAAGCTCCCCAAAATTCTCCAAGGCATATCTGAAGTTCCATAGAACCCCATGAACCCTTCTCCCAATATTGGCTCACTGCTACTCAAGACAGAATTCTTTAGTTGAAAATGTCAGTAAGTAATTTGTGCCCTGAAGTACTTTGGGTGCTAATCAAAAACAAACAAACAGGAGCTGTTTACCTGTATTTCATAGGGTCAGATCACTATGGCTGCCTCTGAACTCTGACCATAAGGCTACCTGCAAGTGCATGAAGCCACATCTCCCATTTTGATCTCATTTACTAGTGCTGTCAGCAGTCCTCTATACCTGTCAAAACCTCAAAAGTGAGACAAGATGTTCAATGTACAAAAACTAATAATACACTATCATTGGAAAAACACCAAAACGGTGGGCAAGAGTAGACCTCTGGGGTCTCTTTGCCTGGGTTCAAGTTCCAGGCTCCACTATTTATCCTTGGTTAAATTATTTAACATCTCAGTTTCCTCATGGGTGCTTCAGTTTCTTTATCTTCCAAGTGGGGATAATAGTTATTTATCTCAGAGAGGTATAAGGATTAAATGAGTTAACATTTATAAAGTACATCAAACAGTGCCTAATACATGAAGTGCCATGAATCTGTTATATTAAAAAAACTAAATAAATGTAATGATACTCAGAATAGGGAATGACCAATCTACACTGCTCACCCACTAAAATGCTCTTCCAGTATTCATGATCAACGATGGAAGACATCCGTACACAGTACTGAAACAGCAGCACATAACCCCCCTAAAACCGTACTCAAATAAAATGACAACTCAATGGCAACACTGTCTCAAACACAAAAAGTTTAACTGTCTCCTTGTATAAAATACTCAAGAATGTACCACTGCTCATTTTGGCTAAGAAGACAATTAGGGCATGATATTTAACCTTACAGATTGTTTGAGTAATTATCACAAATATTTGTAACTGTTTTGAAGGCAAAATTCCCAGGTGACAGCCTACTCTGCCAAAATAATTTTCACTAATTATAAGGAGGTCAACACTGCTATGAAGATACACCAGAATCCAAGCACTATACTTAATATATTATCTTATGAAAAACAAAAGCTCCTAAAAAGTTAATCCAGTTCACATCTTTACATTTCTTTCCAGGAAGGAATGTAGCTACTATAGTCTACACAACTATTTTTTAATATTTATTTTTATTTATTTGTTTGTACTGGTTCTTCATTGTGGTATGTGGGACCCAAGGCCCTGGCCAGGGACTGAACCCGGGCCCCCGGCATCGGGAATGCGGCGTCTTTGCCACTCAACCACCAGGGAAGTCCCTCTAAACAACTTTTTATATTTTGAGTCTCAAAATCCACAGAGCCACATTTTCACCACAGAAGCTAGCTTCCTTGTGCTATGATTAAGTACACTCCTTACTCTCGACCTTGTTCAGTACAAAGTGATTAAAAACACAGACTCTGAAGCCAGGCTGCCTGGGTTTAAATCCTGACTCTTGACATTTACTAGCTGTGTGATCCTGGACAAGTCGTTTCACTTCCCAGGGCCCTGGTTTTTTCATTTGTAGAATGGAGGTAATAATAATCTCTGCTGCAAGTGGTTTCTGAGAAGATTCAAGAACAGAGCCTGTCACAGAGTACTATGTAAGTATTATTATGCAGCAATGTCCAAGAGACTTTAAGCAATGATGAAAACAGCCTTATCCGCACTGTCAAATTCAGTAGCTTCCAGTCACACGAGACCATCGGTTACTTGAAATGTGGTCAGTGCAGCTGAAGATCTGAATTTAAATTTGTATTTAATTTTACATTTAAGAGGCTACAGGAGACTAATGGCTTCTATACAGGACAGCATAGTAATGGGGAAAAAAAATAAAATGTTGCTTAGTACCCTTTATATAGCCTTTTCAAACACTTCATATTTTACTTCAGTCATTACAAACTTTTCTTTACCTGGAAAAATAACTCAAATGTTAGTCTATCCCAGAGGTTGGCAAATCTTTTCCCCCAAAGAGCCAGAGAGTAAATATTTTAGTCTTCTCTGGACAAACAGTCTCTGCGATCGTAGTGCAAAAGCAGCCACAAACATTACAGAAGTGAATTAGCCTGGCTGCAGTCCAGTAAAACTATTTAAGGGCACTGAAATGTGATTTTCATGTAATTTTCACTCATCTCTAAATGATATTCTTTTTAAAAATTTTTTCTAATCACTTGAAAATGTAAAAAGTCCATTCTTAGATCAGGACTCTACAAAACAGACAGCACGCTGGACAGGACTCCTGAAGTTCATCCCGGAGCTCTGTCTGCTAGGTAGTTCTCAACGTTCTCTCAATTCCCACCTTTGGAAACCCAAAACAGGGCAAACGGTTCAGAGATCTGATGCCATTAAAAAAAAATGAGGACACTGTTGAAGAGCATATAAATTTAGAGGAAAAGTTTCTTCCATTTCACCTAATGGATGAAGCAAGGTATTTTCCTAGTCTGTGGTGTACTCTCTGAAGTTTCATGGTACATCTCTTGGCTGTAGGATTCCAAGACTGAAGGAAAACCCTATTCTCATTTTCTGACTTCTCTCATCTCTCCTTTGAGTCTTAATCTTTCAAAACGGAAAGGTCTTAATCTTCTGAATTTCCCATCTCCTTGATCATGCTAGCTGCTTTTCACAGGACCTTGCCCTACTCTCTTATCTTTCTTGAAAGGTGTACCATTGAGAATTACAGGCAGAATTCAAGATACAGACATCAAAGTTTCACATATGTATAGGATGACATTGTTAATTTTCATTAGCCTTTCTGGCCAAAAGCATAAATTCTTCAATGACACTCTTCATCTCTTTTTTATGTTTTATAACTGATAATTTAGATCTCATCACCTCAAAGATATACTTTTTAACTCTTTTCCTTCAAATATACTTTCTTATCTTACCCATGACCAAATTTACTACTCTTTGTTTCATATAACTTTAAGAGAGCTTCTGGAAGCATATTCCCAGTGGCTTTTTATTACTACAAGAGCTTAATATTACTAGTAAATTAAAACATTTCACATCTTTCTTTTTGCTAAATTTAAGATCCAAATTAGCCTCAGATACTTCTGGAAGTGTGTCTCCACTTTTACCATTCCCCGTGGTTTATTCTCCAAGCCAGGCTTCAACAATACATAAACCGTGAACTTCCAGATAGTCAAGCCGGATTTAGAAAAGGCAGAGGAACCAGAGATCAAATTGCCAATACCCGTTGGATCAACGAAAAAGCAAGAGAGTTCCAGAAAAACATCTATTTCTGCTTTACTGACTATGCCAAAGCCTTTGACCATGTGGGTCACATCAAACTGTGGAAAATTATTAAAGAGATGGGAATACCAGACCACCTGATCTGCCTCTTGAGAAATATGTAGGTCAGGAAGCAACAGTTAGAACTGGATATGGAACAAGAGACTGGTTCCAAATAGGGAAAGGAGTAAGTCAAGGTTGTATGTTGTCACCCTGCTTATTTAACTCATATGCAGAGTACATCAAGAGAAATGCTGAGCTGGATGAAGCACACGCTGGAATCAAGATTGCCAAGAGAAATGTCAATAATCTCAGATATGCAGATGACACCACCCTTATAGCAGAAAGCAAAGAAGAACTAGAGTCTCTTGATGAAAGTGAAAGAAAAGAGTGAAAAAGTTGGCTTAAAACTCAACATTCAGAAAACTAAGATCATGGCATCTGGTCCCATCACTTCATGGCAAATAGATGGGTAAACAGTGGAAACAGTGACAGACTTTTTTCTCTTGGGCTCCAAAAGCATTGCAGATGGTGACTGCAGCCATGAAATTAAGACGTTTACTCCTTGGAAGGAAAGTTATGACCAACCTAGACAGCATATTAAAAAGCAGAGACATTACTTTGCCAACAAAGGTCCCTTTAGTCAAAGCTATGGTTTTTCCAGTAGTCCCGTACGGATGTGAGAGCTGGATTATAAAGAAAGCTGAGTGCCGAAGAATCGATGCTTTTGAACTGTGGTGTTGGAGAAGACTCTTCTGAGTCCCTTGGACTGCAAGAAGATCCAACCAGTCTATCCTAAAGGAAATCAGTCCTGAATATTCATTGGAAGGACTGATGCTGAAGCTCAAAATCCAATACTTTGGCCATCTGATGTGAAGAACTGACTCACTTGAAAAGACTGATACTGGGAAAGATCGAAGGCAGGAGGAGAAGGGGATGACAGAGGATGAGATGGTTGGATGGCATTACCGATTCAATGGACATGAGTTTGAGTAAGCTGGACGGACAGGGAGGCCTGGCGTGCTGCAGTCCATGGGTTGCAAAGAATCGGACACAACTGAGCTGAACTGAACTGAACTGATGGTTTACTCCCTACTTCACTCGCCTTTAGGAAACCCACAACACTTTAAATTCCAGTTTAACCTTTTAAAACAACTATCTTGTCACAAATTTAGAAATCAAATTCACTGGCTTCCTCTACTTTAAGTCTCTGAATCAAACTCTAGAAGCCAGGAAAATTTCTCTTCTAGACATCCTGCCAGTCTTCTGATTACAAAACTTAGCATCATTTCAACTGATTATTACCACACTTACTGCATTTCAGGCTAGAGTCCAAAGACTCACACACTCTCCCTTGCTATTTTCTTAGTTGTACATTACTAGTTTTTATCCATCTAACATTTGGCATTTTGTCTAGTATCAACATCCCATTAAATTTACCTATCAACTTTTCCTGATCTGTTAAAGTAGCTTTGAATTCTACTCCTAATAACAAAAATGTTAACATCACCTAAGAAACATATTTCATTCTTGGTTTGTGATTTATAAGGATGTCTACAATTTGTGGAGGGCTGTCCACACAATTTTCCAAAACAGCAAAAAAAAAAAAAAATCCTTCCCACAAATCTTTCACCTAAAAACAAAAATTAACACACGACATACAAACAGAGAACAAGACTTCAGTTTGGGAGGGAGAATAGGGCTAGAGTTCTGGGCTCGTTTCCAACCCTCGGTCTACCGTTAACAAACACGTGCTTACGGGCAAGTAATTTTGAACGTGAAGAATGAATGATGTAATAACAAAAAAGAAAACAATACAGGTTTATAGTTTTCACACAATAACTAGTAAGTTAAATGTCTAACTGGGGGTTCTGGTGGCTCAGCGGCAAAGAACTAGCTTGCCAATTCAAGAGACAGGGGTTCAATCCCTGGGTGAGGAAGATCCCCTGGAGAAGGGAATGGCAACCCACGCCAGTATTCTGGCCTGGGAAATCCCATGGACAGTAGGCTAGAGTCCACGGGGTCACAAAAGAGTTGGACACGACTTAATGACTAAACTATAACAATAAATGCTTAACTATAAGCTAAAGATAGCTATTATTATCTATTATTTAAGAGAAACTGGACCTTCTTCAATTTGAATACCTATCGGTGTAAGGATAACCTTGAGGGTTTCTGGGAGAGGCTGTCCCATCTCCCTCTCATTAAAGGATACTAAGGACAGTGGCTTCTCATTTACTGTTCATGCCTATTCATTACTCCCTTCTTGGCTATTAGTCTAGGGAAGAGGAAGGTAATAATTATCAAGCACAACTCTCATAATAACCTTATGACCTAGGGATTACTTGTTCTACTTTAATACAAAGAAAAAAGTTCAAAAACTGGACTGCCGAAAAGCAAGTAAACTGAACTGCTGCTACCACTTTTAATTTCTGCTGCTCTCAGTCCTCCACTTTTCTCCTTCTGACACTTTTCCACAATTACTTTTTTTTTCCCCACAATTACTTTTATAGGAAAGTTGGTCCATCATAGATATCACCACTAAATTATGGACCCTTCCCTGTCATCTGGTAAACTAATCAAAACACACCTTGGATATTCAGTTCATCTTGGCTATTTCTGCCACAGTTTCATTCATTCTCCCTTTTTAAAGTTGTGAGATTTTGAAAATTTAAGACATCTCATTTACAACATACTAAGGGGACTTCCCTTGTAGTCCAGTGGTTAACACCATAGCAGGGGGTGAAAGTTCAATCCCTGGTGGAGGAATTAAGATCCCACATACTCTGGGCATGACAAAAGAATTTTTTTTAATTTAAAAAACCAAAAAATACAGCATGATAAGAACTGTAAATTAAAATTAATGAGACCTTTTCACACAGAATATAGCAACTTACAATATATTTGTAAATATGCTACATTTATAACATTCTATTTTAAATATTGACTGTTACAATCAAAAAGAATCTCAAAAGTATTATAAGTATCATAGAAATAGTATTACTAGATCTTCATTATACGACTGTAGGATAAATGTTAAAAATCGCAAGAAAGGAGAAAGCAAGTTAAGACTGCTAGTGAGCGTATGTGGTTTCATGAAGGGCAAAAGTACACTACAAACATGACATTTGTCTCTAAAAAATGTTAAGTGCACACACAGATACAATAAATAGAAGAAAATTTAAACAGACACTGGTTCTAGCGGGCTAAGCAGTGGATATACTGATCATTATTCTTTCAACTCTTGAATTCTGAAAACTGCTGCAGTTAAAAGTTGGAAAAAGAAAAGGCTTTAAAGATAAGAGTGGACTTCAGTCATATTATCAAGTGACAGAAGCCAAATGAAAGCAATAAGAAATAAAGACGAAAGAGTAAAATTTAGTGTGGAAACATGTCAGAAGCAGGAAAGATGACTTCAAAAGAAGTAATAAATAGGGGGAAATACTAAAATTTGCAATGTATGTGAAAACCGAAGAATACTTAAAACGACAAATCCTGAAAAACCATGAGAAATTCATTCACTCAACACATTTATTCAAAGCCCATAATGTCCTGTATTAGACACTGTGAATGCTATAATAATATAAAACACACGAATGCTTTGCCTTTTAAAGAATTTATAATCCAGGTGAGGAAGAGAGGGCATTCATTGAAGGAAGTAAAAGAAAAAAGTGACAAAGCTATTTATGTGTTCTGGGGGTAGCTACTAGGAGTTAGTTTTCTAAATCTATGGGATCTAGTTTGTTTTTTTATTAAAATGGCAATTGCTATAAGAGAGCAGTATTTGATTAACTTTAAGGTCATTTTCCATTCTAAACATCTTTATTTCACATCCATACGTTAATTAAGTGCATCTCCATCTGGAAATTTGCCTTAGAGACCGCCAACTCCAAAATCTGACATGACTCTGAAGAGTCTTAAGGTTACTTTCAACATCCCCACTTTCAGACTGTCTCAAGATCTTACGAGCATGAAAAGTTGTGACAACATAAGAAAGGTACAGAGTAATCCTAAGCGAGACTGTAAATCCTAAAGCAAGACATAGACAAAACAAGACTGATTACAACATCACCCTAAGAAATCTTTTATGAAAATATTTTTATAGAGAGTTCTATCATCCCCCTTCTAAATCCTTCTCCTCCCAAACATACAATTTTATTTCTAGTCCCCATCGGCCCATTCCGCTTCTGATCCCAACTCTGGTCACAACTGCTGCTGCTAAGTCGCTTCAGTCGTGTCCAACTCTGTGCGACCCTATGGACAGCAGCCCACCTAGAGAATCCCGTGGCTCCTCTGTTCACAGGATTCTCTAGGCAAGAATACTGGAGTGGGCTGTCATTTCCTTCTCCTTGGTCACAACTACACCCTACTTTATGGCTTCAAGGCACACCTTGCTGTAGGACCGCATTTCCAATTTCCTAGTTCCTTTGTTTTGATTCTGCTTTTACAACTGCCATCACATATGTCCCATCTTACAGCTACTATTGTTTTTCAAGGTAGAGAGAAATCTCAGGGAAGAAATTTGACTTTGGGGACTTCCCTGGTGGTCCAGTGGTTAAGAATCTGCCTGCCACTGGAGGGGATACAGGTTCGATCCCTGGTCCGGGAAGATTCCACATGCCATGGAGCAATGAAGCCTGTGGGCCACAACTACCGAGCCCCCTTTGCCCTAGAGCCTGTGCTCCGCAAGAGAAGCCATGGCAATGAGAAGCCCATGCACCGCAATTTATAGAGAGTAGGCTCTGCTTGCCACACTAGAGAAAGCCTGAAGGCAGCAATGAAGACTCAGCACGGCCAAAAAAACAAAGAAGTCACTTTGTACAATGACCAATATAAATGACTAGTCACAAAAAGATCTGAGATACCAAGGTGTGTGTGCATGCCCCCTAAGTCATTTCTGACTCTTGTGACCCCAAGGCCTATACCCGGGCTCCTCTGTCCATGGGATTTCCCTGGCAAGAATATTGGAGTGTGTTGCCATTTCCTTTGCCAGGGGATCTTCCTGACCCAGGGATCGAACTCCTAGCTCTTGCATCTCCTTCATCAGCAGGCAGTTCTTTACCAGCCGAGCCAGTGGGGAAAGCCAAGGTATAGCCATAGGAAAGGAAAACTATGGAAGCTTCAACTACTTTAATAATGGAGAAGTCCACAGTAGGAAAACGTCTAAAGAAGGAAAACCTTAACACGGATGTAATTTAAAAATCCCAACAGACATGCTGGAACTCACAAATGCTGAGTTACCTCACCAACGGGGCCCAGAAGCTGCTCTCCTAGATCCTAAGGTGGTTCTTCTGCTCCCCCATCAAAAAATAAAATTTTAACTTTAGACTGTATCAAAGGAAAGAAGAGACATAAATGTGACTGGTTAAAATCTGATTACGTAGATGAAGAGCTTTTCATTGTAAGTGCAGCAACTGTGCAGGTCCAGGATCACAAGCAGCCGGGCACCTGCAGGGCGGGGCCGCGGAAGAGGCATCTGCTCGGCCCACGGGAAGAGCCCAGGCTGCGGACTCACAGCTCCTGGAGCCGCACCTTCGGTTCGTCCTGACTGGAGGGCACTGCCTCCTACCCAGCCTTCAGGGTCCCCATCTAAAAACCACAGGACTGTTCTGAAGATCAACTAAGGTTAATACATACCTGGCACATACAAAGTATACAAACTGCAGTCTCTATCACTGCTATTAGCAAAGGGCACTAAATAGGAATGAAAGGTGAGAGTGAGAAGAACTCTCTTAGAGAAAAATACACTCACAAATTTCTTACAAAGCTTTTCATAGATACTTAGTTAATTTTCATGGCAACAAAGAATGGCCTCATAGAGCGCAGATACACGGGAGCTGCAATTAACTACAGTACAACACGGACTAAGAAGACATGGCGATAGTAAACTGCAATGGAAAGTCAAAGTAGGGGTTTCGGGAACTGGGCTCTGAGACTGAAAGAGCACAGACCAGTTTCTAGAACTTACGTGTGTCTGCATGTGCGGCACATGGCTGTGGTTTTCAGATGTTCAAGAACACACCTCTTACAAGGCTCCCTTCTATGGAGAGCCAGAGACAGTAGGACCGTATTTTATCTATACCAATCATGCTTGCTTTCCTAATCCTAGCTCTCACATCCACTATAATGAACAACCACAGCTTTAAAATAATTTTATGCAAAAAAAAAAAAGGAGTTTCCCTCGTGGCTCAGACAGTAAAGAATCTGCCTGCAATGAGGGAGACGCGGGAGCAGTTTCTCTTTAAATTTTCAAAATTTCCAAACTGTCTCTATGGTCAAGTTAAAACAAGTAAATGAGTGTTCATTCTTGTATCTGTTCAGAGCAACATTTAGAACTGTTTTCTTAAATTTGACTAATTCTAAAATAAAACGCAACTGCTCCCAAAATAACAGACACAGAATTTATTAAAAGCTTCTAAAAATAACTACCAAGAAAGGAAATTTAAAAGTGAGGTTCTGATTTTTAATTTAAAAAGTTGTTAAACTAATTCAATTTAAACTTTTTTTCTTAACCACTAGGGGGTACATTTGGTCATTTCCCCTTACTAGACAGGAAAGAAAATCTTAATCTTTCATCTAAGAACATTATCTATAAATCAAACAGTAAAAAAGCGACAGACATTTTCTAGAGTTTATTCATATTCACAAGCCATTAAATAACTGCTTGAAAGTTAAAAGCAGCAAGGGTGAACTGCTCACTGCTGCTGCTAAGTTGCTTCAGTCGTGTCCAACTCTGAGCAACCCCACAGACGGCAGCCCACCAGGCTCCCCTGTCCCTGGAATTCTCCAGGCAAGAACACTGGAGTGGGTTGCCATTGCCTTCTCCAATGCATGAAAGCGAAAAGTGAACGTGAAATCGCTCAGTCGTGTCCAACTCTTAGGATGGACTGCAGCCTACCAGGCTCCTCCGTCCGTGGGATTTTCCAGGCAAGAGTACTGGAGTGGGGTGCCATTGCCTTCTCCAGAACTGCTTACTAATCTTCAGCTATTAGCCATTAGAATGCCACTCAGTACACTTAAGACTCAGTTTAAAGCTAACTGCACATTTTACCCTGTGAAGATCTATTCACTCTTGACCAGGACTTATTCTACTTATTGTAGTCAACACATCATCCCCTGAGTTTAAGAAAGTAAAATGCTAGAGGAAAGGAATACCATGGTTTAATTCTTTAATACTGTGGCTTCAAAAACTAACAAAATAAGAGAAAAAAAAGAGAAACGTTAATAGCAGCAAAAGTAATGCAGCACTAAAAAAATGTTTTGGGTACCATGACAAAGCTATTAAATTTATAAATAAAAACTATAAAATTCTACAGAGACAGAGGGAGTCATTTAGCTCATGACAGTCCTCCCAGGTGGTATCAGTGGTGAACTACCTGCCTACCAATGCAGGAGACAGAGATACAGGCTTGACTCCTGGGTCAGGAAGCTCCCCTGGAGGAGGGCGTGACAACCCACTCCAGTATGATTGCCTGGAGAATCCCAAGGACAGAGCCCATGGGGTCCAAAAGAGCAGGACATGGCTGAAGCAACTTAGCATGCATACAGGCACTGTAAATCAAATCTATCTTTCTTGGAAAAAACCTGGAGATATTAAATAGGGCTATAAAACTGTTTCTTGCCTTTGACCAAGTAAGTTGTGAATACGCAAGTAATTCCTGCTAAATACATCCTAGCAATGTTATTTATAGTAGAGAAAAATCGGGACCAATTGAAATGCCCTGTAAGCAAGAAATGAAACCATAGTATACTAACACAATGAAATACTATATATTCAATAGAAACCTCATGAAAACGTGCACCAAGTTGATGTTCAAATGTATATGTAATGATAGCAAGCTAAAAAAAAAATCACACACACACATACAAAGCCATAGAACACAGTCATACCATTTATAAAGGTAAATGAAGATCATAAATCAGAAGCTAGAAGAATATGAATAGGCTTTGATGTTCACTGGATTCCTGATTCTATGCCAATAAAGTGAACATAAAATAATTTTGAGAGGAGAAAATAACTGAATCCTTAGGGTTCTTTTGACTGTCTCTCAGTATACATAGTGAGCTAGATACAGGACATGGACTTCACAGCTTATGTAAAGACTATACTCCATAAATTACACTTACACTGAAGATAAACTTGATTCATCTGTACACCTATGAATACTGTATAACACTGCAACAATGATAAATATTGTACTTTCTCTCTAGTGAAGGCAAAATATCCTTCAAGGGGAATATATAATAAACAGTCTGTATTGGCTCAGCCAGTAAAGAATCTGTCTACAATGCAGGAGACCCAGGTTCAATCCCTGGGTCAGGAAGATCCCCTGGAGAAGAAAATGGCAATCCACTCCAGGATTCTTGCCTGGGAAATCCCATGGGCAGAGAAGCCTGGTGGGCTACAGTCCATGGGGTCACAAAAGAGTTGGGACACAACTTAGTGACTAAACCACCACCACCATGTAACAGGCATATATGATGATCTCTATTTTACAGATGGGAAAAAAACTGATGGAAATAGTTATCAATGACCTGCCCAGTTCATCCAACTCCTGATTTCCTAACCTAAAATCACTGCAGATGGTGATTGCAGCCTTCGAAGGAAAGTTATGACCAACCTAGACAGCATATTAAAAAGTAGAGACATTACTTTGTCAACAAAGGTCCATCTAGTTAAGGCTGTGGTTTTTTCAGTGGTCATGTATGGATATGAGAGTTGGACTATAAAGAAGGCTGAGCGCCGAAGAATTGATGCTTTTGAACTGTGGTGTTGGAGAAGACTCTTGAGAGTCCCCTGGACTGCAAGGAGATCCAACCAGTCCATCCTAAAGGAGATCAGTCCTGGGTGTTCATTGGAAGGACTGATGTTGAAGCTGAAACTCCAATACTTTGGCCACCTGATGCAAAGAGCTGACTCATTTGAAAAGACCCTGATGCTGGGAAAGATTGACGGCAGGTGAAGAAGGGGACGACAGAGGATGAGATGGCTGGATGGCATCACTGACTCAATGGACATGGGTTGGGTGGACTTTGGGGGTTGGTGATGGACAGTGAGGTCTGGCGTGCTGTGGTTCATAGGGTCGCAAAGAGCCGGGCACGACTGAGCAACTGAACTGAACTGAATGGCATCTTCTGGAAATAATCATTTATAATAATTATAATAATATTTATATATTTATAATTTTAATGTATTTTAATATAGTTATAATTATTATAATTATTTATAATTATTCCCATTTCACAATTCCAGTTCCAATTTTAAAAATAAGTTCTTTTCATTTTTCTGACAGTATACAGAAGACTGTCTTCCTTAACAAACATGGAATGATGAGAAAAAAATTATTAATTCCCTGATTGATGTAATGAAAGTTTAGACTGTTTATTGTTTTTCTCCTTTGAGAGGCAAAGAGAAGAAATGTTAAAGTATACTTTAAATTCCCTAAACCAATTAGTCAAATTCTAGGGAAAAACTGCTAAAAGTACATCTTTGTACTGGTCTGAGATTTGCTACCACTGACCAAGATGTGAATGCAGCTGGCCACACAGAAGAAATCCAAACATCTCAGAAATCAAACATGATCTGTCTTGCCTGTTTTATCCCTACATCTGTGAGAATGAAAACACCAAAAAAGGACTCCCTGAAATTAATCAAGAATTTACTATTTTGAAAGTTTACAAAGTAGCTACCTAAAGGACCTGTTGAGGAAACAAAATTACCTAACTGGAAGAACACCTGTAAATTTCACTCATACTCATATCTGAAGTCCATCTCAAATGTCACTTCCTCTCTGCAGCTTTCCCTGAAGACTCCAATCCACAGATGTTTCCTCGTTTGTGTTTTAGAGCACTTTGGACATACATCTTTTATAACATCACATTTTGATAATCTGTCATAAGCTTATGACCTTTGAGTTTCCTGGGAGACAGGAATATTTCTGTCTCTAACGGCTCGAGTTATACAATACACAATTGCTGTTAAGTTTAAAGACCAAACACTAAGTTTTAAAGGCTGGTTACTAAAATATTTAATGGGAAAACTAGTGTGCTTGTGGGACTAGCTCTCTCTTTCGCTTGGAAGCACTATTTTTTTTTTTTTTTTTTTTCAGTCAGAACTCTGAGTGAAAGCGCCTTGCACTGCAAGGTACCAGAGTTACAGCACTGAAGCGCTGTTAACCTGCGTGAAACTTAAAGATCTTTAGACATTTTTAGAGATCCAATTTTTTAAACAGAAACTGTAAAATGCCATGAAAAATTTAACAGCTTCTTTAGTGCCCTAAAATAAGCTCAAAATTCACAACTATAGTAAAGCTAGTAGTAATAAAATTAACACCAGCTTAAAAAATTCAAACTTAGTAAATAAACCTATTTATAGACTGTAAAAGTCTGCTGAACGACTATTTGAATTGTTAAAATTATTAACGGTTCAAAGACTTTTCTCGCGCCCAAAGGGTAAGTTTTAGCCATCTAAAATAATTGCGTAGGTATACTGTCCTGCCCTACACCGAATAACCCCAAAGCAGGTTACTTCTGTCTCTTTTACAAAGTAGTTAAAACTGAAAAGCCTTGGGTTTAAGGTCGTTAAGAGATCACAAAGTTTTCAAGGTCTGTCCTAGGAAGAAAACGTCGCCTGCTCCTTTTAAGTGTTCAAAACCGTCTTAGAGAAACTAAACAGTGGGATCTTATACACATATTTTTGCATACTAAAAACTTTTTAACACTTAAACGGTTAAGACTTGAACGGTCTCAGCCATCACAGCAACTCTTTATTAAATGCAAGTCACACGGTTCTGGGTGTAACAACCCCACAAATAAGGAAGCGACTCATAATCGTGAGGTTAAAAATACACCCCCAAGTCCTAGAAAGCACAAGTCCTCATAACCGACCAGGGTTCCAGAAAAGTAGAAAACTGAGGAAGCCATGAGATGAAAAAGTTCCTGCAAGACCTGGCGGGGGCCCCTTCCTTGGCGCCGTGGAGCGAACACACCCTCTCACCCGCGGAGCGCTCGCCGACCTGCACGCAACTTACCGCCGCGCGCAGCACACCGCCCCCAGTTCTTACACACACACACACACGCACACACACCTGCTCGCTCGCCCTGGCCCCGTCGGACCTGAGGCGCGCCGAGGCCCACCGAGTCCTCCACAAACCTACCCCCGCCGCTCACCGAGGCCGTTCTGGAGCCGCCTCCGACTCACGGCCCCGCGCTTCTGAGAGGGGGGACACGGATCGCCCAACTCCCGCCCCACGGCGGCTACGCCCCCTTCCCCTCGGACCCCAGTTCCTCCCAGGGCAGGGTGAGGGGAGTGTTGTCCGCCGGGCCGCGCCCACCTTGCACTCGTCGCTCTTCTTCTCTTCCTCGCAGAAGTTGACGGGCGCCAGGCCGGGCAGGTAGAAAGCGGCGCCCCGACGCGGGCCCGGGGCCGCCCCCAGCAGGAGCAGCGACAGCAGCAACCACCACCGAGGGGGACACGGCGCCGGCAGCCTCGCGCTCATGACGGCTGTTTCGGGGAAAGGGAGGCCGAGCCGCGGGGTGGAAGAGAGGGAAGGAGGGACGGGGGGAGGCTCGGAGACGACGAGCAGGCCGCCCGAGCTGAGGGAGGCCGGCCCCGCGACGGAGAGTTCCGGTGGCGCTAGGAGACGCCGCGGGTTCCGCAACAGAAACCGACCCGGACCTTGACGGCGCATGCGCGAGGCCGCCCGCACATGCTCCGTGCGAGCGGCCGCGAGCGCCCCGGGGAGTTTCCGGGAGGGAGCGGCGAGGAAATCCACTTTCCATGTTTTCGGCGGGCCGGCTGGGGCTGTTGCTGCGAGAGAGGTTCCAGCGCCCGCATTCCGATTCTAAATTCCGATCTGGAGCCCCCTTGGGGCGTCGGGGAGCGTGTCTCACTTGCCCAGCGCCCCAGGCTTGCTGCCTTGCCCTATTTTCCCACTGTTTTCTTCACCTCAGTGCCTGAGGCACACCAACCCCCATTACGGACTTGGAATGTTACACAAAGTACTTGCTGATGAAGGCTGAGTTGGCGGAGGGAAGGAGAAGTTTGGGAGACGGTTAGGTGCAGGATGAGGAAGAAAAGGGGGGAGAAACCAGCCCCCAATCTTCAAGTAGCTACTCAGAGGTGTTTGCAGGGCCCGGTTCCCAATGTTGGATGCAGTGGCTCCTTGCGTGGGACAATTTATTTGTTTGTTTGTTGCATAGTGTTTGCATAGACTAAATAAGACTCCCTTTAAGGGTGAGTGGAAATGAGGTGGGGAGGAACATGGGACTAGGCAAGTAGGGGAAGATGAGATTGACATTTCTTTACAAAAGAAGACATGGGCCTACTCTATAGAGCCCAGTGAGAAATGTAGTTCATGCAAAATAGAAATCTGGTATGATCATACTTGAGCAAATTTGTCACTTTCCCTATTGAAGTGACGCGCTGCCTGTCACGATGTACTTGTGTGTGTGTGTGTGTGTTACATTGTTCCAGGAGAAACTTGCTTTAGGTGACAAGGGGAAACACAACATGGAAGTTTTAAGTTTTATTCAGGGACCTTACTGAGGAACATAGCATAGAAAACCCCCTCTCAGATAGCTCTGAAGAACCGATCTCAAGAGGTAAGGGAGGAAGACAGGATGTATATGGGTTTTTTGGCTGGAGCAAAATAGCTAGGCCAATATCAAAAGGTTACTGCTAATCACAAAGAATAGACATCTCAAGTTAAAGATTTTAGTGCTTTTGTATATATGAGCAGATGCAAGCATCTGAGTTCAGTGAAATTATTCCTTAGATATACATTTTAACTCTCCAGGGCCAGGCTCCAAAGCACAGAATATTTTTGTTTTTTCCTCCATCCTGAATTCCCCTCAGGATGCACTGTTGTTGGGTGACTGCAGTAGCAAATGGCTTGGTCCTTGCAGAACTGGAAGTATGGACCACAGTTTTTGTTTACAAAGTCCATTCCTCTGACGTGTTTAACTTTCAATCAAATCTGCAGAAGAAGGCATCAATTTAGACCACATAGCAAGGAATTATAACCCAGACGTACCCCCAGCTCAGAATTCAAGGATGGGCAAGTTTGCTAAGAGGATAATTCAGAAAAGTGTGGAGCCCCATGCAACTCTATCTAAATTCTTTGAGTATCTGCACGTTTCCCCCCTGGAAATTTTATAACATTTATGAAATTTTCAAAGGAATCTATGATCCAGCAAAAGGCTAAGAACCACTGATCTATATTCTGTGGGGATAACCGAACAATGGAAGAATTCTTGCTTGCAGAGGTAGTAGTGCCCACGAAGAACTGCAGCTTTAGAACACTACTATCCAGTAACGTGCACCTTGGGCAAATTAATTTATCAAGTTCCAGGTAATAGAACTGGGAAGTAAAAAGGTTGTCCATCTTCTTTAGATTGTTGGGAAGATTAAGGGAGGATGGGAGAGAGGGCCAGAATATACGTTAAGCGCAGGGTAGAGGAAAGAGAAAAGGGAGCCATTTTTATAAGAAAGCTGGGGTTGGGGGGGTGTGAGTAGGAGGCTGAAGGGGCCTGAGCGGTGGCATCCTGTCTAGGTCACTTCTCCCTTGGGCAAATCAATTCACGTATTTGTTGAATTTATTTGGGCTGTGAAAAGACTTCCATACTTGAAGTCAAAGAGATTTCCAATATAATAAGAGGAAGCAAATGTTCTCTACATTTAGAAAGGGGCAGAAAAATAAACATTTCTTGTCCACTGTTTATCCGGTGCCACTAAATACTTGATCTTCACTATCTCACTGGCCCCATCCCAACCTTTTCCTCCTGTTTTGCACATCACCTGCTTCTCAAGCCCCAAACCTAGAAGATAACCACATACAGTCCTTCAACAAGTTGTGTTCGCTGGGTCGCTTAAGTACGATAAGTCCTTTCAATACTTTCCAAATCCACAGCTACACTCTAGTCCAAGCCAAAATCTTAAGTTCTCTCGGACGTGTACTTCCTGCAATAGCCTCCCAGCGTCCACTCTTGACAATAGCGACCTTATAAAATCTTTAAAGCACTCAATTCCACTCTTCTGCTTAACGCTGACACTCCAAAACACTTACCGCTTCCTGGCACTAACGTGGTTATTTGTGGACTGCCTCACCCCCCACCCCTCACCCCCATTAGCTCTACACCCGGGGAGCCTACAGTAGCGTCTAGAACGTGAAGGAGGAGCTAGTAACTGGAACACTACTGGAATTGGTACTGGCCAGACCACATCAATTCTAGATCTGAATTGACAGTCACAGACTTTCAACCATCTGATGCGATCAGCCAACTCATTGGAAAAGACTCTGATGCTGGAAAAGACTGAAGGCAGGAGAAGGGGACGACAGAGGATGAGATAGTTGGACGGCATCACCGATTCAATGGACATGAGTTTGAGCAAGCTCGGGGAGATGGGGAAGGATAGGGAACACTGGCGTGCTGCAGTCCTTGGGATAGCAAAAAATCACGACTTGAGCGACTGAAAAACAACAGACTTTCGGCGCTGACAAAAACCTGACGTTTTCCACACGCGTTTATCCTCCTCCATTCACAGAGGAAAGAAATGGGGCGGCTGACGGCTCGCCGTCGAAAGGCTACCGGAGACCCAGCCCGCAGCAGTGGGGGTGTCTAAGGCGTGTCTTCTCGCTTCCCTACCCACATCACCACCTCTATCCGCCGAGCTCAGCATCAGCAAAAACCCGGAAAAGGGATGCCTGCCTCTGTAACAATGGTCTCCCGGCTCCAGACGCAATCTGGCCCGCCCACTGCGAGGACTGCGCGTGCGTACACCCAACAACCAGCCGCACCTCGCTAACTCCTACCCGGGCGACCTCGTCCCCGCTTCCGCCTTCACAGTTCAGACACGTCACCCCGCGAGGCCAGGCCTGGTGGGCGCGGCCGGGGCGGGGCTCGGCCGCGGGGCGGAGCTTGGCCGCGTGGCGGAGCGCACTCCTCACTTCCGCATCCGGTCTGGCCGGGCTTCTCTCGGTTACTCAGCGCAGGTGCGCCTGCCAGGTGTCTTAGGGACTGGCGTGGGAAAATCGTCCGACTCGTCACCCAGGCCGCAAAGTGGAGCTCCTTCCTTGTAGGCGCTTGCTCTCTGGCCGCTGCCACGTAGAAAGGCTGAGTGGGGAATTCTTGATCAGAAATTATTATGAGAAATGAAGTTCTCCTTCCATCCTTCCCTGGACTGTGATCCTGCCCTTCCTCCCAAGACTACTACCATTTCTCACTCGGCTGTAACACTTCGGATTTTTCTCTTTTACTCTGCTACAGGTAGCTTTTGCCAACTCCGATGCAAGGCTGTTTGACAGCCTGGAGTTTGGGTCTTCCACTCTTTTTTTGCCAAAGTTATTTGGACAGTATGTTTTTCTGCAATTCCCAGGGCTTCTATGTCTACTCGCAAATGAAATACAGGATCTTAGTTAAATTTTAGTTTCGGATGAACAATGAGTAATTTTTAAGTCTGTGTGCATCCCAAATATTCTGTGGGACTTGGGTATGTTTTACCTGGCAGCCTTACTTTCGTGTCACGTTGCAAAGAGAGGCAGTTCTGCCCTGCTCGTTGTGTGCCTGTAGAAATTTTTTTATAAGATAAAAATCACCTCATTGCCATTCCGTTTCTGATGTAAAATTGTGATAGGGACAAAAAGTCAACCATTGTCCTCTTCCCTCCCAGTTTGAACACTGCAACTCGGAAACAAAATTGGCCTGGACGCTGTAAACACAACTCATGGTAGTTAAGAGCCGAGATAGCTGAAGTTTTAAGATGAAAAGTGGTTCCCAGGACAACATAACCTGATCTGTAGGCTACAAGTAGGCATTGTACCAGAAGAATGCTTATTTGGCCAGCAGAACCTAGAAAAATGAAAACCGCAGAGGCAAACACTAAAGTATAGACTCCACATCTGAAGTGATTGTGTGTCTGTGATGTAAATGGAAGTATTCTAATCACATATAGCCAGTTCAACTTGCTCTGAATTTATGTCCCAACCAAATTTCTGCTTACAACGTAGCTTGTGTAGTTTGCTTATAGAGAGAGAATGTTTGCTGGATTTATGTAGCTGGTCTTCTCTGGAATTACTGTTGTTAACTTTATCGAGGTATAATTTTCACAAGCAATTCACTCACTTTCAGTTCAGTTCAGTCGTTCAGTTGTGTCCGACTCTTTGCAACCCCATGGACTGCAGCACACCAGGCCTCCCTGTCCATCACCAACTCCCAGAGTTTACCCAAACTCATGTCCCTTGAGTCGGTGATGCCATCCAACCATCTCATCCTCTGTCATCCCCTTCTCCACCTGCCCCCAATCCCTCCCAGCATCAGGGTCTTTTCCAATGAGTCAACTCTTCACACCAGGTGGCCAAAGTATTGGAGTTTCAGCTTCAACATCAGTCCTTCCAATGAACACCCAGGACTGATCTTTAGGATGGACTGGTTGGATCTCCTTGCAGTCCAAGGGACTCCCAAGAGTCTTCTCCAACACTATAGTTCAAAAGCATCAATTCTTCGGTGCTCAGCTTTCTTTATAGTCCAACTGTCACATCCACACATGACTACTGGAAAAACCATAGCCTTGACTAGATGGACCTTTGTTGGCAAAGGAATGTCTCTGCCTTTTAATATGCTGCCTAGGTTGGTCATAACTTTCCTTCCAAGGAGTAAGCGTCTTTTCATTTCATGGCTGCAGTCACCAGTGCAGTGCAGTGGTGCAGTGATTTTGGAGAACCCCAAAATAAAGTCTGCCACTGTTTCCACTGTTTCTCCATCTATTTGCCATGAAGTGATGGGACTGGATGCCATGATCTTTGTTTTCTGAATGCTGAGCTTTAAGCCAATATTTTCACTCCTCTTTCACTTTCATCAAGATGCTCTTTAGTTCTTTACTTTCTGCCATAAGGGTGGTGTCATCTGCATATCTGAGGTTATTGATATTTCTCCCAGCAGTCTTGATTCCAGCTTGTGCTTCATCCAGCCCAGGGTTTCTCATGATGTACTCTGCATATAAGTTAAATAAGCATGGTGACAATATACAGCCTTGATGTACTCCTTTCCCGATTTGGAACCAGTCTGTTGTTCCATGTCCAGTTCTAACTGTTGCTTCCTGACCTGCATACAGGTTTCTCAAGAGGCAGGTCAGGTGGTCTGGTATTCCCATCTCTTTCAGAATTTTCCAGTTTATTGTGATCCACACAGTCAAAGGCTTTGGCATAGTCAATAAAGCAGAAATAGATGTTTTTCTGGAACTCTCTTGCTTTTTCGATGACCCAGCGGATGTTGGCAATTTGATCTCTGGTTCCTCTGCCTTTTCTAAAACCAGCTTGAACATCTGGAAGTTCGTGGTTCATGTATTGTTGAAGCCTGGCTTGGAGAA
Source organism: Dama dama (assembly GCF_033118175.1). Taxonomy (NCBI): domain Eukaryota; kingdom Metazoa; phylum Chordata; class Mammalia; order Artiodactyla; family Cervidae; genus Dama; species Dama dama. Next base: position 79,508,654 of record NC_083710.1, on the reverse strand, counting down.
TTTTGAGCATTACTTTGCTAGTGTGTGAGATGAGTGCAATTGTGTGGTAGTTTGAGCATTCTTTGGTGTTACCTTTCTTTGGGATTGGAATGAAAACTGACCTTTTCCAGTCCTGTGGCCACTGCTGAGTTTTCCAAATTTGCTGATATATTGAGTGCAGCACTTTCACAGCATCATCTTTTAGGGTTTGAAATAGCTCAACTGGAATTCCATCACCTCCACTAGCTTTGTTCGAAGTGATGCTTCCTAAGGCCCACTTGATTTCACATTCCAGGATGTATGGCTCTAGGTGGGTGATCACACCATCATGATTATCTGGGTCGTGAAGATCTTTTTTGTACAGTTCTTGTGTATTCTTGCCACCTCTTCTTAATATCTTCTGCTTCTGTTAGGTTCATACCATTTCTGTCCTTTATTGAGCCCATCTTTGCATGAAATGTTCCCTTGGTATTTCTCATTTTCTTGAAGAGATCTCCAGTCTTTCCCATTCTATTGTTTTCCTCTATTTCTTTGCATTGGTCACTGAAGAAGGCTTTCCTGTCTCTCCTTGCTATTCTTTGGAACTCTGCATTCAAATGGGTATATCTTTCCTTTTCTCCTTTGCTTTTGGCTTCTCTTCTTTTCACAGCTATTTATAAGGCTGCCTCAGACAGCCATTTGCCTTTTTTGCATTTCTTTTTCTTGGGGATGATCTTGCTCCCTGTCTTCTGTACAGTGTCACGAACCTTTGTCCATAGTTCATCAGGCACTCTGTCTATCAGATCTAGTCCCTTAAATCTATTTCTCACTTCCACTATATAATTGTTAGGGATTTGATTTAGATCATACCTGAATGGTCTAGTGGTTTTCCCCACTTTCTTCAATTTAAGTCTGACTTTGGCAATAAGGAGTTCATGATCTGAGCCACAGTCAGCTCCCGGTCTTGTTTTTGCTGACTGTATACAGCTTCTCCATCTTTGGCTGCAAAGAATATAATTAATCTGATTTCCAGTGTTGACCATCTGGTGATGTCCACGTGTAGAGTCTTCTCTTGTGTTGTTGGAAGAGAGTGTTTGCTATGACCAGTGCGTTCTCTTGGCAGAACTCTATTAGCCTTTGCCCTGCTTCATTCTGTACTCCAAGGCCAAATTTGCCTGGTATTCCAGGTGTTTCTTGACTTCCTACTTTTGCATTCCAGTCTCCTATAATGAAAAGGACATCTTTTTTGGATGTTAGTTCTAAAAGGTTTTGTAGGTCTTCATAGAACCATTCAACTTCAGCTTCTTCAGCATTACTGGTCAGGGCATAGACTTGAATTACCCTGATATTGAATGATTTCCTGTGGAGATGAACAGAGTTTATTCTGTCTTTTTTGAGACTGCATCCAAGTACTGCATTTTGGACTCTTTTGTTGACTATGATGGCTACTCCATTTCTTCTAAGGGATTCTTGCCCACAGTAGTAGATAAAATCTGAGTTAAAAGTAGATAAAAGATTTGAGTTAAATTCATCCATTCCAGTCCATTTTAGTTCGCTGATTCCTAAAATGTCGACATTCACTCTTGCCATCTCCTGTTTGATCACTTCCAATTTGCCTTGATTCACAGACCTAACATTCCAGGTTCCTGTGCAATATTGCTCTTTACAGCATTGGACCTTGCTTCCATCACCAGTCACATCCACAACTGGGTGTTGTTTTTGCTTTGGCTCCATCTCTTCATTCTTCCTGGAGTTACTTCTCCACTGATCTCCAGTAGCATACTGGCTACCTACTGACCTGGGGAGTTCATCTTTCAGTGTCCTATCTTTTTGCCTTTTCATACTGTTCATGGGGTTCTCAAGGCAGGAATACTGAAGTGTTTTGCCATTCCCTTTTCATCACTCGCTTTAAGTATACAAATTAATGAGTTTTAGCAAATTTATCGAGTTATGCTGTCATCACCATAATATAGGTTTAGAACATCATCCCAAACAGGAAGACCTTTAACATTTAATCCCTCTTTCCACACACAGCTTCAGGGACCACTAATCCACTTATACTCTATAAATACTCTTTTCTTGACTCCTCTGTTTTTTTTTAAATTATTAATTAATCATTTCATTTAGCCACCAGTTTCAGTGTCTGTGGCTAGTGTAATTCCACCCTAGAGATAAGTCTGTTTTTAGTGTCCTGAAAAGTAAATAGTCTCAGGCTGTTGGATTATTCCACTTGGGGAATCCAGTGTCAATGCCCTCCAAACAAAGACCACGAGGAGGAACACACCAGGGCTTATGTCTGTCACTATTGAGTTTGCTGCTTGATAAAATGAAGGATATACAACATGGGGTTTCTCAGTAAGATGGTGTTAGAAAGGGACTAATTTTAGGATTCAGGGACTGCGCTGGATGGTTTGGGGGAGTGTTTAAAGAACTGGAGCTTTGTTCTGGGTTGGATGCTGCCAGGATGCAGGAGAAATTCTTAAGACTGTTTATCTTAAGTCTTATCTAGAAGGAGGGCAGACTAGACTGAGGCTAAAGCTGTATACTTGGTAAAGAAACAGCAAGCACTATTCTCAGCCTGAGCAGGGGGATGTCTGGTCATTTTGTGGTTTGGACAATGTTCAGGGTTTTGCTGTTGTTTAAACATAATTACAGCAGGCCCCTGTTTTGTCTTGATCATGGTCAGAGTGGCCTAGCTGAGGTCCATGTTCTCTGAAATCATTTATACTCAACAGAGCCTAGCTGTGATTACCAGCCCAGTTCCTCCTGTCAGGGGCTGTTTTTCGCTTTTTCACCAAGATAATGCCATTTTGTCTGGATAAACTACTGCTCATTCACTCCTTTGTGTCGCTAAATATATTTGCTTTTTTCCTGAAACTTCTACAAAAAATATTGGGTCACTCGGGTATACTTCAACCCTCAAATTCAGATTGTGGTAATATTTATGGATTTTTAAATAGTTCATCTTCGTCTCATAAGTGAGGTAGTGAACAATGTTAGTATTCTATTTGTTTGCTTTATTTCATGACCCTATATCTTTTATTTATTTATTTGGCTTTGCCAAGTCTTAGTTGCAGCATGTGGGATCTTGTTCCCTAACCAGGGATAGAACCCATGGCCCCTGCAGTGGGAGAGCAGAGCCTTAGCCACCAGATCACCAGGGCAGTCCCATCTGGGCTTTTAAATGCAGTTTAGTAATATTTACTCTGCATGCGACCAACAGAATGTTCATATCCAGGATACAAGGACTTTTATTAACTGTTACAGAAGATAACTAAGTAGAAAAAGGGGCAAGAGATAGAACAGATACATCAGGAGAATGGCCAGTGGTTAACAAAAATGAAAACATGTTCAACTTCATTCATCATGAGGAAATTGCATATTAAAACTTCAATGAGATACAGTTACATACACAGCAGAAGAGCTAAAATTTAAAAACTGACAATACCAAGTATTGACAGGGCTGTGGAACAACTGAAAGCTTCATCCACTGCCAGTGGGTATGTAAATTGGTGGAAAATTATTTTGGACACATATTTTTATAACCCAGAAATTTCACTCCTAGATCTAAATCCCTATTTACTTTCACCAAAAGATACGTTCACCAAGAGAATTCTAATGTGCATCTACAGCAGAATGGAATAACACCTTGTAGTATATAGTTCTACTATAGAATACTATACAGCAACGAAGACAAACCACTTTTAAAGACAACAATGTGTCTTCATCCCACAAACATATTAAGTGAAAGAAACACAATGAGAACACTTGTATGATTCCATTTATCTAAAGTTCAAAAACAGGCAAAACTAATCTATGCCATTTGAAATCAGGGTAGTGATGACCTTTAGGGAGCTTTAAAAATGTAGTGATTGGGACTTCCCTGGTGGTCCAGTGGTTAAGACTTGGTGCAGCTTCCACTGCAGGGGATGAGGGTTCAATCCCTGGTGGGGGAGCTCAGAACCAGCATGCCATATGCAGGGCAAGTGCTGGGGCCGCTGAAGTGCTGGTAACATTCTATAGCTTAATCTGAGTGTTGGCTACCTGGGTGCAGTCATTTGGTAATAGTTCATCAAGCTGTACACTTATGATCTGTGCACTTTCCTATATGTATGTAATACAGTACTTGTATTCTTGTGACTAATGTCACTGCTGTGAATAATATTATTGTGAAAAGTTGGTAATCATTGAAGTTGGATGTCAGACACAGGAGTTACCGGAAGGTGCCTTTCTCATGACTTTTATGCATTTTCCATGATAAAGTTTTTGGGTTGGCCAAAAAGTTTGGGTTTTCCCGTAAGATATTACAGAAAATATATATGTATACAAATGTTTGTGTGTATGTGTGTACATATGTATTTATGTATCTTATATATGTATGTATATTTATTTGTAAGTATTTGAGTCACTCCTTGATTGCCAGTCTCTTCAAAAGTGAACAAGATTTTACAGAAACCATAGTGATATGAAAGAGCCAGTAATTCTTTTATACCATATTGGGTTTAGAAATTGGTGTTAAAACATATATATGGAATTTAGAAAGATGGTAATGATAACCCTATATGCAAAACAGAAAAAGAGACACAGATGTACAGAACAGACTTTTGGACTCTGTGGGAGAAGGCGAGGGTAGGATGTTTTGAGAGAACAGCATCTAAACATGTATAATATCTAGGGTGAAACAGATCACCAGCCCAGGTTGGATGCATGAGACAAGTGCTCGGGCCTGGTACACTGGGAAGACCCAGAGGGATCGGGTAGAGAGGGAGGTGGGAGGGGGGATTGGGATGGGGAATACATGTAAATCCATGGCTGATTCATGTCAATGTATGACAAAAACCACTACAATATTGTAAAGTAATTAGCCTCCAACTAATAAAAATAAATGAAAGAAAAAAAAAAAAACTGAAAAAAAAAAAGAAATTGGTGTTAAATAAGGTCAGTATATCTAGACAGTATTAACCAATGAAAGTAATACATCTAATATGTGAAACAACATGAGTGAACATTTTTATACATGTACTAATGCAATTATGTTGAATATATATTATATTTATATTATAGATATACATGTATTGAAGAGAGCAGAAGACAGTATGACAATGTCATTCACTACAGGTCAAATTCTGTTAAAATGAACTTTGGCACAGATTATAAATGTTTTATTTCATTGAAATGTTTTAAATATGCTAGAAATAAATGAGATTTGAATGTCATTCATGAATTATGTTTGCTGTTATGAACATCATTCTTTCTGTTCATTTTGCTTTGGACCCCTGACTAATGATTGATTTGAAACTTCTGAGCATCCCTAGGTATATTTCCCAATAAAATGTTGGGCAAAGTTGTTAGAAAAATGTCCGGAAAGAGAAATAAAGAGAAAGGGTGTGTGAAACAGGATGTGATTGCCCAACAAGCCATATGAAGCCTGTCACCATGATTACTCTTAAGTAGCTGCTGAATGATCCAAAATATACAAGTTCCCCCAGAAGAAAAATATTTGAGTAACTTGGGGTTAGAATGTTTATTGAAAATAAAACGTGGACCAAGGGAGTTGGAGAGCGTGAATTGAAGGGTAACTGTGTAAAAACAATTTGACGGAGTCACAGTGTGGTCATGTTTTTCCTGAGCGCTAACTTTAGAGCTTAATAGCCATGTGGGATGAACTTCACTATTAAATCTTGTTAAACCACCACAACTACCAATAACCACTTGTTTAAACATTTTAAAGCCTGATACAAAACAGAAAAGCCTGTAGGCAGACAGGAATCCTTGAAAATCCTCTTTTTCCTCCCCGTACTGACACAAGAGGAAAATGTTTTGAATGACCAGCCATCTGTCTAGGGACTTTTCTCCTATTCCTGAGGAGTTCTTAATGTTATGGTGCATAAGAATTACCATATAAGGTAGAAGGCAGTACTCATGCATACTAACTTTAAAAGCTACTTAAAAGGACTTTTAGAGATACTTTCAGCCTTGTACAATTTTTGCACAATCTGCTGACTTCAGAACCCAACACCCAATTCAGCCATGACTTGACTCCTAGTTAGGGGTGCAGATCAGATACAGGGTGGCCAGTTACCTTTACGCTGCAGATAGTTTTTAGTATAAGAGCATATGACCCATGTCTACCTGGAGCATTCTTATTTAAAAAGTATTTGTTGTTTGCTTTCATTTGCTAAATCCTGTGACCCTAACACTGATGGATCTTTGATTTGCAAAGATTTGAATAAGGACTCAAAAAGGGCCTGCACAATTAAGGTACACTGAAATAAAGCTGGGGGGAAACATTTGCAATAAAATATAGTTATTATAGGACTTCCCAGGTGGCGCTAGTGGTAAAGACCCCCGCACGCCAATGCAGGAGACAATAAGAGACACGGGTTCAAGCCCTGGGTCGAGAAGATCCCCTGAAGGGAGGCATGGCAACCCGCTCCAGTATTCTTGCCTGGGAAATCCCATGGACAGAGGAGCCTGGAGTGCTACAGCCTGGAGTCTAGAGGGTCCCAAAGAATCAGACACTACTGAAGCAACTTAATACAGTGCAGCTCAGCATAGCTATTATAAGGCTTCCTGGTGGCTCCACAGTAAAGGGTTCACCTGCAATGCAGGAGATGTGGGTTCAATCCCTGGGTTGGCACTTGATTTCAATATATAAAGAACTCTCCAAACTCAACAGGAAGAAAATAAATGAGTTAAAACACGATGAAAGGCTTGAATAGACATTTTGTCAAAGAGGATGTGTGGCTTGCAAATCAGCACATGTGTTCAGCATTTATTAGCCAATAGGCAAATGAAAATTAAAACCATCATGAGGTACCACTACCCACCTATTAGAATGGCTTAAAACGCAAAAGAAGAATGGAAGGACACATGTGAAAATTCTTATACTGGTTTACTTCTATGCAGTCAAATGCAGGCAACTTCCTCCCTCTTGATTCTGTGGTTTTTACACTTCTTTAATGAACGTAAGTTTCATTTTTAAAGAGATTTTTTGTATAGATAGCTTATCTATATTTAAACATATAAATATATATATATCTTATATATATTTACATATATATGTAGATAGATTTTTTAATAGAAAAACTTGAATGATACCGTTACCAAGTCCAAGCTCGTTCTGCTTGCCACAAGATAAGGCAATGAATCCGAGAGACGAGGTGTTGAGGCAAGGAAGAGACTTTAATCTGGGAGCCGGCAGACCGAGAAGATGGCAGGCTAGCACCTCAAAAGCAACATCTTATTGGGGTCTGGCTGCCAGGTTCTTTTATAGATCAGAGAGAAAGAAGCAATGAGGAACCAAAGTCAAAAGGGAGGGAAAGGCAGTGGGAAAGTAAAGCAAAAGGGTCCTCAGTCTTGCAAAACCTCTCCAGGGAATGGCCAGCCTCTGGGAGAAGGGGTGTGTTACTCTCTTCTATTCACAGGTGGGCAGGGACAAACTCTCTCTCCAGGAGCTGAACTAAAGCACTTTACAGTCAAGCAGAGGGTCAGGGTCCTCCAGGCAAGCCATTAAGTATGATAACAAGAGCAATGGCAAGCAAGTCAAGAAAACAGTTTCCAACATGGCATCAGAATTGGCTTCCTCCCTGCAACAATATCTGCCATGATTTCATATTGGTTCAGCCTTTTAGGGGCAAAGATGCTTCACCATGCTATTGGAGAAATAGCTTTTAGATAAAATGTTTCTTTCAGTCACGAAAGAACTGGCAGTGCTATCATCGTCCCATAAATCTTGCGCTTTGCCCTGGGCGCTGCAGTGTCCTGGCCTCCCCTGCACCATTAGCATCCATTAGCCCACAATTTCCACTTTGTGGAATGCAGCCAGAATTCCTTCTGAAAGGGGAAAATGTTGGCATGATGACGCAATCAGAAACCAAGTACTGTATTTGTTTCCCTTTCTCATCATCCTAGCATGTCTTAGAAGCGGACCAGAACTCTCATCAAGAATTAAGCATCAGGAAGCTGCCATGCATTTCAGCAGCACTTGGCTTATTTGATTTTGCTCTACAAAAGTGACCAAAGTTATGGTAGGTGGAGTTTTCAAATGGTTTTATCTAAAAATCTAGAGAAAAGAACTGAAATTGTTGCAGGAAAGGGGACCCCTTCCAGGGCCCGAAACTGAGCTCTTGTCTAACACTTGGAAATGAATTGTCCGAGGAGACACGTGCTCACAAAGCAAGAGATTTAATTGGGAAAGGGTGCCCGGGTGGAGAGCGGGAGGGTAAGGGAACCCAGGAGAACTGCTCTGCCACATGGCTTGCAGTTTCAGGTTTTATGGTGGTGGGATTAGTTTCCTGGCTGTCTCTGGCCAATCATTCTGACTCAGAGTCCTTCCTGGTGGTGCACACCTTGTTCAGCCAAGATAGATGCCAGCGAGAAGGATTCTGGGAGGTGGTCGGACATGTGTTGTCTCCTTTTGACCTTTCCCGAACTCTTCCGGTTGGTGGTGGTTTATTAGTTCCATGTTCCTTATCAGGACCTCCTGTCATAAAACAGCTCATGCAAATGGTTACTATGGTGTCTGGCCAGGGTGGGCGGTTTCAGTCAGTGTGCTTCCCCTAACAAAGCTAACAGGGAAGAACAAAATCTGACTCCATGTTGGATCTGTTTCTTTTACTTTAACCTTTGCCTCCCATTGCTTTTGTTACTATAATCACTAAAAAGATGCTGTCTATAGCTTTTGTTAGGGCTTCCCAAGCGGCACTAGTGGTAAAGAACTCGCCTGCCAACGCAGGAGATGCAAGAGACCTGGGTTCATTCCCTGAGTCAGGAAGACCCCCTGGAGAAGGAAATGGCAACCCACTCCATAATTCTGGAAAGTGACTGCTACATCAGTTCAGTCTTCTCCGAGTTAGAAGGTTGTCCTCAAGGAGTTGACTGGGGCTTCCCCTATGGCTCAGCAGGAAAGAATCCACCTGCAATGCAGGAGATGCAGGTTCGATCCCTAGGTCAGGAAGATCCCCTGGAGGAGGGCAAGGCAACCAACTCCAATATTCTTCCTGGAGAATCCCATGGACAGAGGAACCTGGTGGGCTACAGTCCACAGGTTCGCCAAGAGTTGGACACAACTGAAGCGACTTAGCATGCATGCATAGCTATTGTTGTTCAGTCACTAAGTAGTGTCTGACTCTGCAACCCAATGAACTGCAGAACTTATAGCTATAAGCATTCATAATAATGGCCTGCCTTGGGAAGCCTGCCCTTCTGCCTAAATGTTAAAGTGTCTTTGCTCAGGGAGACACCATGACCCTGCCCCCCCTGTGAATGGCTGCAGGAAAGGAGAAATTAACTCATCCCCTGCCCAAGGTTGGCCAAACCAGGGGATATTTTGCAAGACTTACAACCTTTTAACTTCCTCACCTCCTCTCCCTCTCTGTTCTGTAAAAGAAACTAGCATCCAGACCCCATACTCCACGAGCAGATGAGCTTGGACTTGGTGACAATCCAAGTGCAGGAGGCCTCCTAGATCATTATTTGCTGCGTCCAGGACAGAAGGGAGAGTCTGACGGCGGACTGAGAAGCCGATCCCTACTGGGCTGTGACAATCAACCCTCTATCCACCCCTTGAGGGATCTCAGCCTCCCTCAGCTATTCCTGCGGGGGCCACCAGCAGGAAGCGAGGCTCCAGGCACCACACAGGCCAAGCTGTTTCTCAAAAATCCACAGCTGTTATCAGGTATTAGGCCTCCGTTTGACAGTTTGACTGTGAGCTGCCTTGAGGCTTCAACCACACAGGGCGAGGGTATTACAAAAGCCTAAGACAGTCAGATTATTGTCATGGTCTGTGCTCGGGTTGGAAAAGAATTTCCAGACATGAGGCAGAACGAGAGGAGAATAGAGTTCATTAGAGTTAGAGTTGCAGGCCTACGCAAGGGAGGCTCACCTCCTGTCTCGGGCTGGTAGCCAATTTTTATAGCTCCAAGACAGAGAAAGGCTTCCCTGGTGGCTCAGATGGGAAAGAATCTGCCCGAAATGCAGGAGACCTGGGTTTGATCCCTGGGTTGGGAAGATCCCCTGGAGAAGGGAATAATAACGCACCCCAGTATTTTTGCCTGGAGACTTTAATGGACAGAGGAGCCTAGCAGTGTCAATAGTAAAGATGGCGGGGGTGGGGTGGGGTGGGGTGGGGAGAGGACTTTAAATTTGCCTATAACTATCAACGTTTCTACAGCTCATATGATCTATGTAATTTAAAGTAATTTAAGTCCTAGAATCCTTTTGGGGGAGTGGGATGGAGAAAGATGGATAAATCCCACCGTTTTATCATTTGATAAGAGCAGTTACTCTGAAGGAGTTAAGGACAGGAGAATTTGAGAGAAGCAAGAGTCTTTCATTTTCTCCTTAACTATGGAAGTCTGGAGGCAGACAAGACACCTGGAGAAGGCATTAGGACTGGAGTAGCTCTGAACAGGGAAGGCTGTTCCACAGCTGGAGGAAGAAACGGTGGAGAAATGATACAGTGTTGTCTGATGGTCTAGTGATCCAGCAGTTCTCAACTGGATCATTTCTGTTCTAACCACTGAGAGAATGTGAAGTCGTTAGAAGAAGAAGATCCGGGACAAAGAGTGACCACATGACTGAAGGAAAGAGGTGAACTCTGTAAGGTTAGACACACAGTGGACCGTTTGTGGAGGCAGGAAGACCAGCTGAGGACCAGGGGTAGGAGACAGGTTCAGAACCGTCCTTGACCATATATTTTCTTGCTAGTTGTATTGGCATCAATATTGTTCATTTTGCAGATTCAATATCTTGCAGGATGCAAGGAAGAGGGGCACGTTCAGAGTAGTTCTGGTCATAGGGAATGCACCATCTAGATTTCCTGCAAAAACCCGCGAGCCAGGTGAGACCTCTGAGGAAGAACTTCACTGAATCTGTGTGTTAGCCTGAGAGGAAGGTGGCAACATTTTACAGGTAGAAAAGGAAAAGAACGGGCTTTCACTGACTCCCCACTGAGGGGAGATTTCAAAAGTTCCTGTCGGAAGTCAGAGACGGTAATTCAGCGTGACAGAAGTGCAAAGTGAGGCAGAAACAGACGGGAGGTTGTGACCAAATTATCCTGGCGAGTTTTTTAGAGGACTTGCTAGCTGGGTTGATGTGTATAGAGTAAGTGTGACCGTGGGCCGCCAGGGATTCAGCCCGAGCAGGAAAAGAATCAGAACCACCAGGATCAGAGATTCAGACCTGGTAACAAAGAGGGTGTTAGAGGTTCAGCCTAACAAAGAATAGACTGAGGTCTGCTTAGAGGAACGTGGTAAGAGGTATTGTGTGCGACGTTAATTCCTCCCGCAGAAAAGAAGAGATTGGATTAGAGAGTCAATCTCATGAAAAAGCTGAAGAGTTGAGTCACTGTTTAGCATTTTGAGAAAATCTCTTTTGAACTCATTCAAAGATGCTAACAGAAGAAAAGCAGAAAGAGGCTTCTTTCTTTTCTCCCTCCTTCTCTCCCTTACCCTACCTCTCCCTTCTTTCCTTTCTCTCTCTCTCTCTCTCTTTTTTTTTGTCTGCATGGCGTGTGGGATCTTAGTTCCCAGGGATCGAACCTGAGCCCCCTGCCTCGGAAACATGGAGTCTTAACCACTAGACCATCAGGAAAGTCCCTCCTTCTCCTTTTATTTCCCTCCTTCCTTCCAATATTAAGGAATTCTTTTTCAGGAGAATCAAGAAGGAGCCTATTACAAAGGGACCATGACAGATAACACAATGAACTTTTATTAGGAAATTACAGTCAGTGGTTCAGTGTAGGAGAATGAGGTACTATCTTAAGCTAATAGCAACAGAAGTTCGCAAAATAACAGGAGCAAAGGTTCTACCAAGGAGAGAACAAGTCACTAAAATAAGACACCATAGCTATTAGATACAGCCCACTTATAATTAGTCAGAATTTCCAAGTAAGAAAATTGACTCCTTAATGATTACCTTAAATTCTATTATTTTTATTCTGAGTACAGTCTGACATGTTTAACCAGAAAAAAGCAACAGAATGGTTAGTGTGATCCTATTTTTATACACATCGTTGTATTTTTCCATTTATTAAATTTTAAGATGCTATTGTTAAAGACATTACTAAAATTACGTATATATACTCGGTGTCTTTCAGAAAATAGGATTCCAAGAATAGTGGCGGGTCACTCTATATTTGAAGAAAAACACCTATTTTTAGAGCAAACTTTCTTCTCTAATACATTAATCCATTTAGTTCATTTGTATTTTCAAGTTCTTTGCATTGTTCTCTTTAGTAATAAGGTATGGAAATTTACCCAACGATGCATATTTTCTTGCTAGTTGCAATGCATAAATATGGTGCATTTTGCAGATTCAAGGTTTTTCAGGCTACAAGGAACAGGGGCACATTCCGAGTGGCTCAGATACTGCTGCTGCTTCTAAGTCACTTCAGTCGTGTCCAACTCTGTGCGACCACATAGACAGCAGCTCACCAGGCTCCTCTGTCCCTGGGATTCTCCAGGCAAGAAAACTGGAGTGGGTTGCCATTTCTTTCTCCAATGCATGAAAGTGAAAAGTGAAAGTGAAGTTGCTCAGCCCTGTTCAACTCTTCGTGACCCCATGGACTGCAGCCTACCAGGCTCCTCTGTTCATGGGATTTCCCAGGCAAGAGTACTGGAATGGGTTGCCATTGCCTTCTCCAGCTCCGATACTAGGGAATGCATAATTGGGATGAGGAAAATGTCTCAATATCGAGGCCAATAGGCTTCAAAAGAAATTAAAACGGTATGAAAATCATCTGATAGGAACTCAGAAGACACGTTAGTTGAGAGTCTGCTGTTCCCAAGGTTAGGGCCCTGACCCTGCGGATACTCAACCACCAGCGCGTCGTCACCCAGTGTTCCTGTCACTGTTGATCAGTCAGCTCCTTGAGTGCCCGCTCAGTCACCATAGTCGTGTCTGACTCTTGGTGACCCCATGGACTGCAGCCCACCAGGCTCCTCTCTCCATGGGATTCTCCAGGAAGAATATTGGAGTCGGTTGCCTTGCCCTCCTCCAGGGGATCTTCCTGACCCAGGGACTAGACCTGCATCTCCTGCATTGCAGGTGGATTCTTTCCTGCTGAGCCATAGGGGAAGCCCCAGTCAACTCCTTGAGGACAACCTTCTAACTCGGAGAAGACTGAACTGATGTAGCGGTCACTTCCCAGTAGAGGGCGCCTGTGGTAGTCAGAGTTCTTGGTTGCGTGTAATAAGCCGTGTCTTTTCCCAGGGCTGCAATTCTAACTAGGACATCGTGGAAAAGGCCAAACTATGGAGGTGGTAAGATCAGTGATGGGAAAGGTGGGCTTCTCCATTGGCTCAAGCGGTAAAGAATCCTCTTTCAACGCAGGAGACTAGGGTTCCGTCCCTGGGTCGAGAAGATCCCCTGGAGAAGGGCATGGCAACCTACTCCAGTATTCTTGCCTGGAGAATCCCATGGACAGAGGAGCCTGACCAGCTACAGTTCAGAGCATTTCAAAGAGTCATTCATGACTGAATGACTGAACATGATGTGAAAGGTAGACAAAACCTGATGCTAGTTCAAGTGATAAGGACAGATTTTGGTCAGTTGCCATCAGGAAAAGAATCCACTGTGGACTGAATTCAATCCTGATCCATGTAGAGGTGATGACAGATGGGGGTGGGGTGGGGTGGGGAAAACAGGGGCTTGAGAAGAGTATGGGAAGTGAAAAATTATAAAAAGTGGGTCCATGTGAAACCATCTGGGTTTGCTAAGTTGAGCTCGATCTTTCTCACAGGCTGGGAGCAGGGCCCTTATCTTCAGATGTGGCTGGAACAGGCAGTTTTGGGGAAGCCTTGAGTTTTCTCAAGCAGGCACTTTACATGGAGGTACAGTCACCCTAAGGACATGACCTGGAGAGGTTAGATACTACGCTAATGTTTATTCAAGTTTTTATGGACCAAGGTTGAGGCCTGGTGAAGCCTGGGCTCCGAGGAGCCTGGGTAGACTTTGGAGGGAATCACTGTATGTGGTTACTAGAAGGACGGTGGATCCCAGGAGGCTTTCAGGGCCGTGAAATTCTTCTGTGTAATGCTGTCATGGTGGATCCATGTCATTATACTCTGTCAAAACCCATGGAAGGTACAACAGCAAGAGAGAACTCAAATGCAAACTATAGGCTTTAGTTAATGTATCTACATCAGCTCATCCATTGTAACAAGTGTACCACATTAATAATGTGGGAAAATATTAATAATATTTTGTTAATATTAGCATTAATAATAATGTGAATAATAGGGAAAAGACAGTGAAGAGGGTGGGAATGTGGAGTCTGTTTATTTTCTGCTAATTTTTTTCTGTGAACCCAACCTAAAATTGCTCTAGAATAGTCTATTTTAAAATCGAATTTTCAGATTTTTCTTTCCATTTTTTTTCTTTATGTTTGAGCAGAATCATTACATTTGAAGTTTATACTACTAAGGTTATATTTAATGTAATGTGTTACAGCCATGAAGATACCTTTAGCATGCTATGTATAAAGGAAAAGTTACAATTGAAAAGTTAATAGCTTCAAAGTTATTGCGCAATAATAAAAATGTCTAAAATAAAAGGTGGCTCCCTGCCCCACACAGGTGACTGCTCTTAGGAGTTTGAAATCGCCGCCCCCCCCCCCCCCCAATTACCCTCATTTATTTGGTCCTCACAAAAAATTTTTTGTGTGACACAAGCAAGGAAGCTATTTTAGATCCTGTTCAGTGTCAGTGAGACAATTTTCAGGGTATAGTTTCCGTGAGAAAACACTAAAAGGCACCTACTCAGTGCCTGGCACAGAGGTGCTAGAGAAATCATGTTTTTTCCTCTGTCCCCTATAAAATAAGGGAAAATGTACCTCTATTTGAGGTTGGGCTTCCATGGTGGCTCATACAGAAAAGAATCCGCCCACAATGCAGGAGACCTGAGTTCAATTCTGGAGAGGGAAGCTCCCTGGAGAAGGGAATGGCAACCCACTCCAGTATTCTTGCCTGGAGAAGTCCATGGACAGAGGAGCCTGGTGGGCTACAGTCCATGGGGTCGCAAAGAGCTGGACAGGACTGAACGACTAACACTTTCCCTTTCTTTCTTATTTGATGTAAAGCATTTTAAAATGTGCTTAAACAAAAAGATCGAGACTCTAAAAGAAAATAGTTTTTCCAAAAAGCCAGAGGATGCTGCGGAGCTGACTGACTGCTTTCTTTATTTCCAGGGACTAACTTTATTAAGGCATTAGCACACCCAGTCCCAGTGTCAGGTACCAAAAGGTGGGGTCCGGCTGCTCGCTGCTCAAAAGCCAATAAACAGGCCAGGTTGGTGGAAAGGAAAGTTTGCTTTCTTTCAGATGCTAGCATCTAGTGGGAAGGGCTTCCCTGGTGGCTCAGTTGGTCAAGAATCTGCCTGCAGTGCAGAAGACCTGGGTTTAATCCCTGGGTCAGGAAGATCGTCTGGAGAAGGAAATGGCAACCCACTCCAGTATTCTTGCCTGGAGAATCCCATGGACAGAGGAGCCTGGCGGGCTACAATCCATGGGGTCACAAAGAGTTGGATACGACCTAGTGACTGAACCACAGAGAAGAGGGCGGATGTCTGTCCAAAGGCCAATTCCCCCTTACTGGCGACCAGTAAGGCAAGAGCTTGTATCGACCTCCAAGAAGAAACAATCAGCTCTGACAGTCATCTTGAAATAGGTCATCAGTGGTCTGACTGGCGTCATCTTGGTTGTTCTAGGTATAGTTAATCTTCAGTTCCAGGTTATTTTGTTTCTGTTTCTCTGAGGCCGGTTCTCAGAATTGTGGCAGCTTATGTCATAGGTACAGTCTGGTCAGAGAGTTCACTTCTTCCACCTGGTGGGACTTTCAGTTCCTATGAGACAGCCCACAGGATATGGTTCAGAATAATATCTATAGCCCTTGAGAAGGAACGAAAGACCCTTGACTTTGCTTAATGGCTACATTATTATTATTTGGTCTCCTTTGACGGTTTGCCTTTGTTTTTGCATGTCCTCATTTCTCTGATTAAACTTACTCTTGGACCTAAGTTTTCCATAGACAAAAGGCAGGCAGAGACATGGCGGGAAGTACCATAGGGTTCTACTCTGTTTTACCAGGAAGGCATGGTGTTTTGAATGAAAATAATAGGTATTTGGTGAATGTTGGAGAAGGCACTCTATTTGGATAATGACTCAGATTAAGATATCCAGTTGTCAGTGATTTTAGCATTTGATTGGTTTTATGAAATCTTTTGGGCTTCGCTGGTGGTGGCTCAGTGGTAAAGAATCCGCGATTCCTGGGTCAGGAAGCTCCCTTTCTGAAGGAAATGGCTACCCGCTGCAGTATTCTTGCCTGGAGAATCCCACGGACAGAGGAGCCTGGCGGGCTACAGTCCATGGGGTCGCAAGTCTTGGACATGACTGAAGCGACTTAGCACGCATGCATGCATGAATCTTTTTTTGACTTGGGCGTTCTGGTTCAGGTTTTGTTTTTTCATTCTCCACCTGTTTAGGGGTAGATTTTTATGACTGGTGTAGAATTCCTCATTTTACCCATTTAAATTACATTTCATGCTTGATATTTGATGAAGGAAATTGAGCTGTTCTTTCTAGTGCCTTATGGGCAGGTTATCCTGGGGTAAACATTGCTTGGTGGGAAACCAGGACCAGTAGAAGTACTAGGAAAACAAGCTTTGAAAAGAGAGGTAATTACCTAAAATAGATCAAGCAAAAGAACAAGCAAAAACTGTTCTATTAGGTAAATCCTGTTGCTAAATTACCTACAGCAAGCAAAGCACGGGATAATACTGTGTTCAACACACAGAAAAAACATGTTTAAGCCTTAGCAACAGGAAAATGTGTCAAATATCTAGTGTTATCAAGTCTTCTCTTATTTTTCTTTATTACTTTTCCAATTGGAAAAAAGAGAATTATAGAGACAATTGATTCAGGACAAGGGGGAGAATGGCCCCATTTTTTAAAATGTTCATAAATAAAGAAGTTAGTCACTTTGTGATCAAGTGATGTTTCTGAGAGATTAGTGATCTTTTTCTAGAACTTACTGGACAGACTGTTTTCCAAAGCAACCATTGGTTCTAGTTGCCCTACTTTCATTGTAGTCATAAGTACTGTGAAAGGCTTTGAGCCATCGGGGGATTGAACTTCCCCAAGAAAAGAGCCATGAAACAAGTAATGTTGAATCAAAGAACCGGGTATCTTGGCCAAGTTGCAATTACAACTGTGAAGTTCTACAGAAATTCCTTCTCCAGGGCTATGAATTCAGCTCAGTAGGAGAACTCTAAGCTGCACACTTTGTCTAACTATCTGACACCTGTTGGGGAAATCTACTGGATGCAGGAGAGAGGACATTCATTGTTTTTCATTTCTCTCTTCCTCCCACACCCAGCACGTATAATTTTTATAGCCCTGTCATCTGGCTTAAATCCAAGTCAGAGCTGATAAATCATTAAAACAATAATTTTCAAAACTATGTAGAAATTTGAGAAAATGCCTATGACATCATGTCACCCAAGAGAGGCAAGACACAAAAATGAACTTTGCTGTGATTACAACAGTGTAATAGTTATGGATACATATGAACATGGTCTCTAAGAGAGCAGGGCAAAATTAAAAACATCTGCTGTCTGGGGAGATTTTTAAAAGATCTTTGAATCTTTTAATTAACTAATGTAATCTTGCTGCAGTTGGTGCAAAAAAAAAAAGAAAAGAAAGGCAGAGTGACATTAAAAATGCTGAATAACTGGCTTCCCTGGTGGCTTAGTGGTGAAGAATCCACCTGTCAATGCAGGAGACACAGGTTCGATTCCCTGTCTGGGAAGAGTCCACATGCAACTGAGCCCATGTGCCACAACTACTGAGCCTGTGCTCTGGAGCTGGGGAACTTCAGCTACGGAGCCCACAAGCCGCAACTAACTCAAGCTTGTGAACTCTAGAGCCTATGCTCCTCAAAAGAGAAGCCCCCGCGGTGAGAAGCCCACTCACACCAACTAGAGAGTAGCCCCTGCTCTCAACAACTAGAGATGAAGCCCACACAGCCCTGAAGACCCAGCATCACCTAAACATTACTAAAAACAAAAATAAATAAAATTATTTTTAAAATGCTGAATAGCTGGTATTATATACCACGGAGCCTGCTCCAACAGGCAGCTGCTGTAAATGACAGCGGGAGTCAGATGGTGGTGGGTAAACACAGCCTTGAAAAGCCAGGTTGCGCTGAGCATTCCCCACGGTCTGGCGCTTGGAAGTTGTTGCTGCCCCAGCAGGAAGCTGCTGGCTAGATACCTCCAGGATGCCTCACCTGCAGCCAGAGCGGTGGGCGGGGTGGGTGGGAAGCAGTTAGTGGACTCCAGCGTCACCTAGCAACCAACCAGACCTTAGTGTTCCCACACTTTAATAACTGGTACAGCTGCAATAGTGCCCGCGAGCTGATAAAGAGCTGATAAACCATCCTGAAAGACGGTCTCCTGCATTGCAGGCAGAGTCCTCACTGTCTGAGTCACCGGGAAGCCCTGAGAGAATGAGAGGCTCTCAGAAAGCCCTTCTAGACTCCAATGCCCAGTACCTGGTACAGACTCCATGTGCATTGACTTGCTGTAACAGTGCTGCCTTCCCGATCTCTGATTGTATTCTGGTTAAGAAGCAAAAAACAGCACACAGCCTAGAAGTTTCTCCAGGAGACCATGGAAGTACTTGGTCGCACTTTTTCTTTTTTGGTACTGAAGTGACGTGAAAGTCGCTCAGTCATGTCCGACTCTTTGTGACCCCATGGACTAAACAGTCCCTGGAATTCTCTAGGCCAGAATACTGGAGTGGGGAGCCTTTCCCTTCTCCACGGGATCTTCCCAACCCAGGGATCGAACCCAGGTTTCCCGCATTGCAGGTGAATTCTTTACCAGGAAAGCCCAAGAATACTGGAGTGGGCAGCCTTTCCCTTCTCCAGTGGATCTTTCTGACCCAGGAATCGAACTGGGGTCTCCTGCATTGCAGGTGGATTCTTTACCAATGAGCCATCAGGGAAGCCCCTTTGGTCCTGAAAGGGGCTTATTATCACTTAGTTTCACTGTCTCTTTTCCCCAGATCTGCCAACCAGGTATTGCCTTGCAGTCCTCTGGTTTTTGGCGTGGAGATGAGGACAGAGAAGAAGGAACAGCAAGGCACTTGAATGTGGGAGAAGGTTCCAAACTGCCAGTCCACATTAGCATGATCCTTCCAAACAATATTCACAAAAATAGGTCTTCTTACACAGACCAGGAGTTAGGGAACCCAAGCAAGGATGCCATGGACACCCTAGAAAAGCAGACAAGAGTGCTACAGCTGATCCTCTAAACTTCTTATTTTATACACGAGACAACTTAAGCTCCAAGAGAATAAGTACCTTCCTCAACTTGATAAGTTACCTTTTTTCAATAAGTGCATTTTTTGTGTGTCTCGTTGATCTAGCAAACTCTGGGAGATGGTGAAGGGCAGGGCAGCCTGGCGTGCTGCAGTCCATGGGGTTGCAAAGAGTCAGACACGACTGAATGACTGAACAACAAACAACGAGTTCGTCTTACTTTGTAAAACAGACACCTGCTTCTGAGTATCAAGAATGTGTTAAGGAAACACAGTTGAAAAACACACAAAAAGAGATTAACAAGGCTGTCATACATTGTGCACAAAATGATTAATGCTCAAATGAGTTCTTAAGGGAAATAGGCAGCCTAGGGACCCTCTCCAGCTACGACAAGCCCAGTCCCTCCTGGTGGAGGAAGCCAACACTTTAGTCTTGAGTATCCATCTCACCCATCGTGCAGAGGGAGTTTTCCATTACAAACCCACCATGGCCCTTCTTCCCAGGAAAAGGAGCCTAGTAAAGATGCCCACGGAGTCATCAGCGCTGTAATCTCAACATCACTCACATCTGTGTTTTTTCCCTACGTGCATGCCTGTGAAGTCGCTTAAGTCGTGTCTAGCCCTTTTGACCCTGTGGACTATAGCCCACCAGGCTCCTCTGTCCATGGGATTCTCCAGGCAAGAACATTGGAGTAGGTTGCCGCCCCCGCCTCCAGGGACTGAACCCACGTCTCCTGCATTGGCGGGTGGGTTCCTTACCATCAGCACCACCTAGGAAGCCCAAGCACCATCATTTCCAGTGGAACGCCCTGCTCTTTCTAGTGGCTGACATTTAGTGTGTGTTTTCTCTGTGCAGGTATTGTACTAAGCAGATTACATGGATTACTTCATCCGATCTGGTTAGGAAAATGTTCTTCCTATGTCCAGTTGCAGGTGGGGAAAGCGAGGCCATGGATGGATGGATGGATGGACAGACGGTGGGTAAACGTGAGGTTCAAACCCATTCTTAACCATTAAAATTGCCTTTATAAATGATGGTAAGATAAATTCTAACTTCTCCAAATCTAGGAATCAATAAATGATAAAGTAAAATAATGATACCTAACAAATAACACGGAGAAGGCAATGGCAACCCACTCCAGTACTCTTGCCTGGAAAATACCATGGATGGAGGAGCCTGGTAGGCTGCAGTCCATGGGGTCGCTAAGAGTCGGACACAACTGAGTGACTTCATTTTCACTTTTCACTTTCATGCATTGGAGAAGGAAATGGCAACCCACTCCAGTGTTCTTGCCTGGAGAATCCCGGGGACAGGGGAGCCTGGTGAGCTGTCGTCTATGGGGTCGCACAGACACAACTGAAGTGACTTAGCAGCAGCAGCAACACGTGACAGTCTCCTGAGATGGGTGCTATCATTGGCCCTAGTTTATAGAAATGCCTAAAGTATTTCTGGCTTTTTTGATAAAACCACATTCAGAAGAAGGAGAAACACATAGACACAAGCACCAGACGAAAGCAATCACACTTGCATTTAGACTTAGATGAAGAAATATACTCATAGGCAGGGGCTGTCTTTGTCAGCTCGGGTTGCCATAAGAAAACATCTTAGACTGGGAGGCTCAGACAACAGCCATTTATGTCACACGATTCTGGAGGCTGAAAAGTCCGAGATCAAGGTGGTGGCAGATGAGGTTCTTTGTGACGTCTCTTTCCTGTCTACAGACAACTGGATTTTCCCTGAATGCTCACAAGGCCTTTCTTCAGTACCTGCATGTGGAGAGAGAGACAACTCCAGCGTCTCCTCCTTTTCTTACAAGGGCAATAACCTCATCACAAGGGTCCTACCTTTTCTAGTAATCAGACACTTGGCAGGTGCTGGGGGGACGGGAGAAATTCTCATTATAAACAGGTGTTTATTTTGCATGCATAAGAGTAACTTCCTTGGAAGCCCTTACTAAGACACAATACCATGAGTGAGGTATTATTAATCCCATATTACAGAGGAAGGACTCCCCAGGTGGCGCTAGTGGTAAAAAATCCGCCTATCAATGCAGGAGACGCAAGAGACGTGGGTTTGATCCCTGGGTCGGGAAGATCCCCTGGAGTAGGAAGTGGCAACCCATTCCAGTGTTCTTGCTTGGAGAATCCCATGGACAGAGGAGCCTGGTGGGCTACAGTTCATGGGGTCACAAAGAATCAGAAATGACTGAGCGGACATTACAGATGAAGAAACTGAGAATCAGAAAGTTAAGGAACTTATTCAACTGTTCTAAACACTTGCTAAGTTCAGATGACTCCCTGCTATGGAATAGGCATACTTTGATTCCCTCTGTCTCTCCTAAACTTTTTCTTATGGAAAAATTCAAATTACACGTAAATTGGGAGAAAGTAGAAGAAACCTCTGTGTACCCATCACCCAGTGACAACAGTTACCCACTCATGATTGTTTCAACTATGATTCTTTCTAACACTTGTAGGAACTTGTGGAAATTTCTGCACAACGGTAAGTAGCGACCAGATAGGTGTGTATTATGCCTTTTATTTTCTATCTCAAACAGTTTGCTCAACAAAAATATATAAATATGTAATATTTATATAATTCTCCAGCCCCTTGTCGTGAGATGAATTTTTCAAATGTCTAAGCACTGAGAATTCCTTGGCAGTCTGGTGGTTAGGGCTCCATGCTTCCATTGCAAAGGGTGTGGTTCCACCTCTGGTCAGGGAATTAAGATCCCATATGCTTTGTAGCACTGCCAAAAAAAAAGGTCTAAGCACTTCAGGGACTCTGCTTACTTGATCTTAGGGGCAGACACAGAATTGCTGCTTGTGACCCACAGCCAAGTTCTGTGGGGAGGGCAAGGTGCCAACTTCAAAAAAGGGGAAGAACTCGGTTCCCTCTGGTGACCTCTCTGATGACCATGCCATCACATGGCAGTAATGATGGGCCATGTGACAGCCAGTCGTAATTCTCAGTTAGTATTTCAAGCACTTTGGGTGTACCCTTCCTTATTTTTTCTTTAACAGAACCACCAAATGGTAAGAAAGTAATTTTTAAACATAACTTGGCATAGGAATTTGGTGAGTATTATCGAATCTCTTTTCTTACTGCAATATGTATAATTTATCTTCTGAAAAAGATGTATTACTGTGACTTAATACCAACATGCAACAATTTGTTCATCCTATTTGTTCTTCACAAGAAGGAATAAAATCATTAGCTATATTTAATTTATAAAGGAGCCCATAAAGAAGCATTTGACCAAAATTCTTCTAGAACATAAGCTTCACTCAGCAAGTAAGTGGCAGAGACGCAGTTGGAAATGGAGGCCCATCTCTCTCTGTATCATTCAGCTTTGCTATAGTAACAAATGGCTCCTATAGAGGAAGAAAAGCTCGAGTTTTTCTACCCTCTTAAGTTATGTCTCTGTGGCGTGTGAATTAAACTATCAAAAGATAGATTCATAGGAGGGAAAAAATAGTTCACTCACATATGTAATGTACATGCACACAGGAGAACATAGTGATGAGTAACACAAAGGACTGGTCAGAACTCGGGGCTTGTGTACCGTCTGAATAGGTGAAAGAGAGGGGAAGCAATACACTTACGGGAAAACCAATGACTTTTTGGAAAGATAAAGGGTTCTGGGGAGAACACACAGGGGATAAAATATTTGTGATAATGTTCTTCTATACAGGTATGAGTGATCTTTCCATCTCCTTCAGGGCCATAAAACTCCATTGGTAAAGGGCTTTGGGGAAATTTTTTTTTGTTTTATTCACTAATTTTTATTGGAGTATAGTTTCTTTACAATGTTGTATTGGTTTCTGCTCTTCAGCCAAGTGAGTCAGCTGTGTGTGTATATATTCTTTTTCAGACTTCCTTCCTATTTAGGTCACCACAGAGCATTGGGTAGAGTTCCCGGTGCTCTTCAGTAGGGCCTCATTAATTATTAGTTGTTAGTTTTTACATTGAAGTATAATTGACCTCTAACACTGTTAGTTCCAAGGGTACAACACAGTGATCAGAAATTTCTATACATTACAAAATGGTCACCATGGTAAGTCTAGTTACCACCATGAGAAGTCCTTTACAATAAGTCCTTTAAAATATAGCTAAAGGTTTTATATGGGGACACATACATATATTATAACATTATTGACTATATTTCCCACACTATACATTTCGCCCTTGTGACTCATTTATTGTACTTGGGGAAGGTTTTATTCATGTTCTCACTTCTAGGAGTAGATCTACCCTAAAGAGGAAATAAAGCAGCCTTATTTCCCAGAAGTTGCTGCTTTTAGTCAGAGAAGAGGCTTTTTCCTTTCTTCCTTATCTGGTGACTTTCAAATCTCTTTAGCTTAAAATAACCTTTATACCAACTCAGGGGTTCTGAGTTGTTCCCACAGATCCAAATCTCAGTAGCTTATAACAACCAAGATGCACTGGGTTAGCCAAAAAGTTCGTCCGGGTTTTTCCATAAGATGTAATGGAAAAACCCGAATGAACTTCTTGGCCAACCCAGTATTTCTCAGTCATATTACATGACAGCTCTCCTCCACATGTTTTCTTCACCCCAGGAAGAAAATGGAAACATGTTGTTCTTTTATGGCAGAAGGAAAACAGAGTGCCTGGGGCTTGCAATGCCTCTGAGAGCTTCCATTTGGATGTGGTGTTTGTCACTACAGCTCATGCTCCATTGGCTAAAGCCAGCCATACGGCCAAGATGGCTGACAGGGAGACAGGAAGAGTAACTCCTCCCACAGGAGGCCACCAGGAGGCTCAGGGCACTCGGAGAGCGACTCTTACTGGTAAGGGGAGTGAATAATGGGGAGCAATACTATTCATACAGTTTATCAGAGTCTCCAATGGTACACCTTTTCCACTCCATTCTGCTTTGAAAAGTTTCAAAGAGGAAGTAAGACTTGAGTTGGCTTTTTTCAAGGATAGTTCTGGGCAGGGATGTAGTAGACGTCAGGTCAGGTATATTTGGAAACAATAAATGTATGAAAAAATGCCTAACCACCCCCCCCCCAAAAAAAAAAAGCCTAACCCCAACGTCACTGTTGCTCAAGAAAGAAGATACTTTTTGCCTGTCAGATTGGCAAAAAAATTGTAAGTTGATTATATTCAGGAAAGTGCTATTCACTCCTAAACTGCTGGTGGGAATATATATACTTTAGCTTGTGTGAGCAGCAATATCACAGTATCTACTGAAACTAAACATGCAAATATCTTTCGATCCATTCATTCCACTCCTAGGAATCTCTCCTACAAAGATATTTGTTCATGTGCACAAACATGAACATATGAAGGATGCCCAATGAACTGGAAAGCCAAATGGATGTCCATCAAGATGAGAACTGTAAAATAAGTTATAGCTCTGGAATACTATATATATATATATATATATATATATATATATATGAATGTATACATAAATGTGTGTGTTAGTTGCTTAGTCATGTCTGACTCTGTGACCCCATGGACTGTAGCCCTCCAGACTCCTCTGTCCATGGGATTTCCCAGGCAAGAAAACTAGAATGAGTTGTCATTTCCTTCTCCAGGGGATCTTCCTGACTCAGGGATTGAATCCAGGTCTCCTGCTTGGCATATATATATATATATATGCACACACATATGTATACATATACACATTTAAAGATCATCCAGACCTATTTTAAGCTTACAACATATATAATCATA
This sequence comes from Dama dama, assembly GCF_033118175.1. Classification (NCBI taxonomy): domain Eukaryota; kingdom Metazoa; phylum Chordata; class Mammalia; order Artiodactyla; family Cervidae; genus Dama; species Dama dama. The sequence goes on along the minus strand of NC_083710.1, from coordinate 79,483,668 downwards.
ATGTATAATACCATGAAAACTACATCTAAGTGTAAATAAAGTATTACCAGGATGCATATTACTTTGTTACAGTTGTTTTAGTTGTAGCAAAATTAGTTGAGATCAATGATGACAGTAGCAGTAATTACTCTAAGTACTCCTGGGTTGTTTGAATCTTTTACAAATAGGATAAATTCCTGTATTCTTTAACATAATTAAACAAATTAAAATGCCTAAAATTAAAATAAAATAGTGCCACTTTGTTTTATAATATTCATAAAGTTCAGAAAAAAATTTAAAAGATAATTTTTATTATTTGAAAATGAAAAGTCATTATTTGAAAATGACTCTAAAAGCAAACTCATTTGAAAGATTGATCACATACAGAATTCTCATTTGGACAGGACTCATTCTGAAAATCAGACACCCATAAGAGAATAGTTCAAGAAAGCTACCTCCCAATAGCTTTAATCAGTTGACTTACTTTTGTTAGCAGCTAACGAAGTCCCATCTCAAAACACTTCTAGTAACCACAGCTGACTGCAGAAGTATTGAGGGAACATTGTGATAGAAAACTGAGTTAAGAGGTGCCTAATGCAGGAGAAATTTCTCGACTGGTGTTTAGAAGAGAGTTTGACTAAAACTGACGACTATACGGCCTGATTCAACCAATGATATGCAGCATTCCAGCCAAGTTTATTACCTGCTCAAATCAAATCAATAATCTTGGTCAGATAAAGCATGGTTCAATGGTTTCAATTTTCTTCTGTCGTCAGAAGGACTGAATAGGAGCTGGAGTAACTAATGGAAATTTCTTTCATTCTTCATCAAGCTGAGTTAAAGGTTTCCTGAAGCCAGATTTTCTACCAACTGTATAAATCGTTAAAAGCCTCGCACCCAGAAGGCTATTCACTGCCATTTTCTTCCCTGATGCGTTTTCCTTAGCCCCACCCTGTGTTGTTCTTTGTTAGCACTGTTACATTATTCATGTTAAAAGTCCCGTTCATTTTGTATGTGTTCTGGAGCTAGGATGTTTCTCCAAATCACTTTTGTTTGGACAGCTATCCCATTACTGTACTTATGCCTTATAATGCCAAGAAGCCATCCCTAATGGGCCCAGGTGACAAATCCAGTATTATCAGATTTTAAGCTGCTAGGTACTCCTGTGACCTTTAGAAAACACCCAGCACCGTCTACACAATGAAGAAACTCAGGGAGATTGAGTAACTTGTCCAACTCATGGTGGTCAATGTCTGATGGATCTCCAACTTCAAAGTCATTTTGTCCCAGCACTACCTGGATCCTGGTTCAGAGAAGCACGATGTCTGTGATGTACTGACAAAGGATGGAGGCAGGCCCTGAGTCCCAGTGCCTATAGGCAGTTTTAAGTCTTCTCCGACACCACAGTTCAAAAGCATCAATTCTTCTGTGCTCAGCTTTCTTTATAGTCCAACTCTCCCATCCATACATGACTACTGGAAAAACCATAGCCTTGACCAGACGGACCTTTGTTGACAAGTAATGTCTCTGCTTTTTAATATGCTGTCTAGGTTGGTCATAACTTTCCTTCCAAGGAGTAAGCATCTTTTAATTTCATGGCTGCAATCACCACCTGCAGTGATTTTGGAGCCCCCCAAAATAAAGTCAGCCACTGTTTCCACTGTTTCCCCATCTATTTGCCATGAAGTGATGGGACCGGATGCCATGATCTTAGTTGAGGTTAGATAGCAATAATTAATAAAAATATTAATAGTGTAGGGAGGAAAAAAAAATTTTCTCCTACCCTTCCTAGCACTCAGCTGGGACCTCCCCTGTAACAAAAGACATGTTAACATGAGAAATACAAACTGAAGTTTATTAACCAGTATCCCTCATAGATATATGGGAGACACCCAGTGAAAAGCAATTAGCTCTCAGAGGTGGCTTAAAACTCAGGCTTAAATATCATCTTCAACTAAAGACAAAAGAGAGAAGTGTGTGGAGGAGGCCAGGCATGAGGAAGTGATCAGGAAGGGGACAGTAAATATGAGTCAGTTTTTTAATATAAATTAAAGTTGGTTTCAAGTTACCTCCAGGGATTAATCTTTGTCCTTCCTGTTAGAGGAGGGAGGAGAGACAACATTACAAATTTGTGTGCTGCTTTTAGGCAAATAGGGGAGGACCGAGAGCTTTTCTTTTATCTGTTTCTTCTCAATTGCCTTCAGCTCAGCATAATTCTTCCGCCAAAGTGGCATGTTTTGGAGTGGCATATTCTGCCACTCTTCAGTAGCTAACAGTCATTAAATATAAATGAAACCCTGTGCTCTGATCAGGGCGTGACGTATGAAACGCCCTTGAGAGCAGACACTCACTCTATGTCATATTCTTACACCCTAGGTGAGGTCAGGGCTTCAGAAGAAATAAAAGCATGTGGTTGTCTTGACATAAACATCAGAGGATTTTGCCAGATAGGACTGGGGTGTGGTCTAACACACGTCAAAGAGGACAGTAAACTTGGTATGCTTAGAGTCAAATCCTTACCATTTTCTACTCATTAAAGGTCAAGGGAAAATGACAAGAACAAAGCCTCTAACTTGGGAGCTAGTGATCCTACATTTGTCTTGACAGACATTAGATTTCTCTATTTTTTTTCTAACTATTTCTAAATTTCTAAAACTATTGTAAAAATTTTCAAAAACACAGCAAAATTGAATTTTACAGTGAACACCTATGAACCTACCACCTAGATTCTACTATTAACATTTTACTGTATTTTATCAATATCTATCTCTTTATCCTTCCCTCTACTCATCCGTAACCCATCATATATGCGTGCGTGCATTCTAAGTCGCTTCAGTTGTGTCCGACTCTTTGCAACTCTGTGGACTGTGGCTGGCCAGGCTCCTCTATCCATGGGATTCTCCAGGCGAGAATGCTGGAGTGGGTTGCCATGACCTCCTCCAGGAGATCTTCCCAACCCAGGAATCAAACCCAGTTCTCTTATGTCTCCTGTGTTGGCAGGCAGGGTTCTTTATCAGCACCACCTGGGAAAGCCCATTTGTATGTGCGTGTGTTTAGGACAAAGTAAGTTGTAAACATCAATACACTACCCCTTAAGGATTTAGCTAAGCAAAGTTCAATATGTTTAATTTTTTTTTCTTTTAGTGTAAAATTTACTTTCAATGAAATGAAATCTTAAGTGTGCATTCACTGTTTTAAAAATGCACATTTACCTGTGAGAGCCTAGACTCTAAAGCACCAGTGGGACAAAGTTTAAGGTGCTATTTTCCTGCTTTGCTTTTATTTAGGCTCGGTGGAAGGCTCAGGACTCACTCTCTGGATCTTGCATATACAGAGCTGGATCCTCATTTTATTTAAAATGTTTATATTTTGCTCATTATGGACTGTTTGCATTAAATTCAGTTTCCTAAAATTGTATTGAAAGGCTATTTATCTTAATTATGGAGCTTTTTTTGCACCCTAGTGCCCCTTAAATTTTGCAGTCTGAGCAAATGCCTCACTCACCTACCCTGCTAAGTGGAAGTCCAAGGGGAAGACTACTGAGCAGCAAAAATCTGAAACAGGAGCTGAATCCACTTGCTATTCAAGAAGCTGGGCAGTTCAGTCAATAAGAATCATGGTTCCGGATCACTTCCCTGGGGGACTTACTTACTAACCCTGAGCGATAAATGCCAGGCACTATCTGGCGATGATAATCACAGTTCACGTGCCCACCCACAGGGCCACGTGAAGGAGCCACCTTAGGACTAACATTTTCAGGAGCGCTGGAACGGAGGTGGGAGGCCACATTAGGTGGCACTGGGCTTCTGGTGGGTCTCAAGAATTGGAAAAGTTGTTGGGGAAAGATTATATTTTGTATGAGTGAGCAGACCACAACAGCTAGAAACTGGGAGCTGGTGGTGCACTCACCTGGGCGGGGAGCCTTACCTGAGCAGTCCGCAAGGCATGAAATTGACTAGGAGCTGGCCACACGCTGGTCAACGTCCCTCCCAGCCCGTGGAGGGCAGCGCCCTCCCCTGGGGCATCCCCTCCGCACCCCCAGCAGCCCACCTGCCCGGGGCTGGAGCCTGGACACTGGAGACAGCTCTGAGGGCCCTGAGGGGCTGGGCGCTGCCTGCCGGGGCTTGCTTTGTCTCTGCGACACGCATGGATTCTTAGCAAAAGGCTTTGTTTGCCTGGGGAGCCTGTAGCTTTGTTCCAGGACCCAGGAACCCTGATTCCTTGTGATTTCAAAACCTGGGGTCACCGCCGGGTAGTTTCTGCATGATCTAATTCTAGGAAGTAGGAAATAAAAACAGCGCCTGTTACTGCTGCACACACCTTCTGTGGTAAGGTGGAAAAAAAAGTGTTCTAATGGAAAACTGAACCTTGTCTATAACAGGCAATCTCTGCCTTATTGGATTCTGATTTTTTTTCTTTCTGACTCTGAGCTGTTTTACAGCTGGTGGAGCTGCAGATAACTGCTAATTATGTACATTCCATCCTGTTTGGGAGAGGTCCAGCTTACCTCCCCCTTCCCCAACTGCTGGAAAAAAAAGAGCTTTGTTTCCTTTATGATTCGTTTCAGCATTTCTTTTATTCCATATACATGTGTGCTTTTTTACTTCTTCATTGAAACAGTTATAAAAGCTGCCTGATTCCTTCACTGTGCATGTATATGTGTATGCTCAGTCACTTTGGTCGTGTCCAACTCTTTGCAACCCCATGGACTGTAGCCCACCAGGCTCCTCTGTCCTTGGGATTTTCCAAGTAAGAATACTGGAGTGGGCGGCCATGCCCTTCTCCAGGGGACCTTCCCGACCCAGGGACTGAACCCGCATCTCCTGCATTTCAGGCAGATTCTTTACCACTGAGCCACCACGGAAGCCCTCCCTCACTGTACAAGGAGCTAAATAGTATCTTCAACATGTGTCATTTTTTCTGTATTTGAATAAGAGTCATGAGTTTATCTCTTCCCGAAATTTATCTTGCCCCATTTTCTAAGTCTCCCGAGGATCTTAAAGTAACACTCAAAGTTGGTCTGTGTGTCTCTTCCAAGGGGAAAGCATGTGTCTTTGCGGGGAGCAGGAAGGGATGGGGGCTCACATTGACCGAATATATTCTGTGCACCTTCTATTTTCCAAACAAAATTGAACTGAATCTGCACAACCCCGAGGAACAGCAACTGCTACTCCATTTTATGGAGAAGACAGCTTGTGTTCAGAGATAATTCCAGACATAAATATTATTCAGAGATAAGTGTTATTGGAGGCAACTACGATTCAGAGATAATGTTCAAAAATAAGTGACTTGACCCATGTGTGCGCGCTCAGGTGCTGTCGTGTCTGATTCTTTGCGACCCTGTGGACTGTCATCCACCAGGTCCTCTGTCCATTGGATTCTCCCCCAGGCAAGAATACTGGAGTGGCTTGCCATGTCCTCCTCCAGGGACTCTTCCCCACCAGGGGATCGAACCCACATTTTCCTGGGTCTCCTGCATTGCAGGCGGATTCTTTAACCACTGAGCCACCTGGGAAGCCAACTTGACTAATATTACTTAAGAGTTGCAGTTAGGATTTGAAGTCACATCCATCTGAGCCCTAAACCGCACCACATGGTTATCATACAGTGTGACCAGGTGGCCCTGCCTTACAAAGAGTTTTTAGGTTTGGGGGAAGGACTATTTCTCTGCATGTCCCCGGTCACAAGCATACACAGGATGCAGGTCAGACATGCTGAGAAACTGTTGTTAATTTATTCAACAGAGGCCTTACCAGCGTCAGAAGGAGAAATAGGTGGGGCTCATATTCATATTGCATTTACCCCCTCCTCTGATCCTGCTCCCCCAGAAAAAACAGGGAGAAGGCTGTCTGTGAAGTTTGCTGTTTGTGAAACCCCTGAGTCGATGGTGAGACAATGGCAGAAAGAGGAGGACAAACAGGTCTTGCCTTCAAACTGACCTCCCTGTTCAAAACTGTTGCGTAAAATAGGCATTGAATACCCGACACTCAGTTCATTGGCATAATTTAACAAATATCAGGTGGCTAATTAACAGAATGGGAAAGACTAGAGATCTCTTCAAGAAAATTAGAGATACCAAGGGAACATTTCATGCAAAAATGGGCTCAATAAAGGACAGAAATGGTATGAACCTAACACAAGCAGAAGATATTAAGAAGAGGTGGCAAGAATACACAAGAACTGTACAAAAAAGATCTTCATGACCCAGATAATCACAATGGTGGGATCACCCACCTAGAGCCAGACACCCTGGAATGTGAAATCAAGTGGGCCTTAGGAAGCATCACTTTGAACAAAGCTAGTGGATGTGATGGAATTCCAGTTGAGCTATTTCAAATCCTGAAAGATGATGCTGTGAAAGTGCTGCCCTCACTATGCCAGCAAATTTGGAAAACTCAGCAGTGGCCACAGGACTGGAAAAGGTCAGTTTTCATTCCAATCCCTAAGAAAGGCAATCCCAAATAATGCTTAAACTACCACACAATTGCACTCATCTCACACACTAGTAAAGTAATGTTCAAAATTCTCCAAGCTAGGCTTCAGCAATACGTGAACCATGAACTTCCAGATGTTCAAGCTGGTTTTAGAAAAGGCAGAGGAACCAGAGATCATATTGCTATTATCTGCTGGATCATCGAAAAAGCAAGAGAGTTCCAAAAAAACATATATTTCTGCTTTATTGACTATGCCTAAGCCTTCAACTGTGTGGATCACAATAAACTGTGGAAAATTCTGAAGGAGATGGGAATACCAGACTACCTGACCTGCCTCTTGAGAAACCTGTATGCAGGTCAGGAAGCAACAGTTAGAACTGGACATGGAACAACAGACTGGCTCCAAATAGGAAAAGGAGTACATCAAGGCTGTATATTGTCACCGTGCTTATTTAACTTATATGCAGAGTACATCATGAGAAATGCTGGGCTGGAAGAAGCACAAGCTGGAATCAAGATTGCCGGGAGAAATATCAATAATCTCAGATATGCAGATGACACCACCCTTATGGCAGAAAGCAAAGAAGAACTAAAGAGCCTCTTGATGAAAGTGAAAGAGGAGAGTGAAAAAGTTGGCTTAAAGCTCAACATTCAGAAAACTAAGATCATGGCATCTGGTCCCATCACCTAATGGGAAATAGATGGGGAGACAGTGGAAACAGTGTCAGACTTTATTTTTTTGGGCTCCAAAATCACTGCAGAAGGTGATTGCAGCCATGAAATTAAAAGACGCTTACTCCTTGGAAGGAAAGTTATGACCAACCCAGATAGCATATTAAAAAGCAGAGATATTACTTTGCCAACAAAGGTCCGTCTGGTCAAGGCTATGGTTTTTCCAGTGGTCATGTATGGATGTGAGAGTTGAACTGTGAAGAAAGCTGAGCACTGAAAAATTGATGCTTTTGAACTGTGGTGTTGGAGAAGACTCTTGAGAGTCCCTTGGACTGCAAGGAGATCCAATCAGTCCATCCTGAAGGAGATAAGTCCTGGGTGTTCACTGGAAGGACTAATGCTGAAGCTGAAACTCCAATACTTTGGCCACCTCATGCGAAGAGTTTACTCATTGGAAAAGACCCTGATGCTGGGAGGGATTGGGGGCAGGAGGAGAGGGGATGACAGAGGATGAGATAGCTGGATGGCATCACTGACTCGATGGGCATGAGTTTGAGTAAACTCTGGGAGTTTGTGATGGACAGGGAGGCCTGGCGTGCTGCGGTTCATGGGGTCGCAAAGAGTCGGACACGATTGAGCGACTGAACTAAACTGAACTGAATTTAACAAATATCAGTTTGATCAGGGTGATCAGACTCTGAGAAAACACAATAGGAAAGGGTTTTCTTGCTAAGAAAAAATGGATTACATTATGTACACTAGGAAGCCTTTAGATAATGTTCTAGGTGAGTTGGTTAAAGACCTAGAAGGCTCTTCCTCAGTCTTATCTCCATGATTCACATTATTTGGTATTTAGTATACATTTGTGTGTATTTATAATGTGGTCAGGCTAGTCTTTATTTTAACTTCCACTTTATACTGATTGCATACTTTCATATAGGACATAGAAATTATAAGGTAGCTCCAGCTATAAGACACAGTTTAAAAATAACTTCAGTACCAACTGTTCAGTTAAGCATTTAAAAAATGGTATGGAAATTTTAAGAGTCGACAAAGAAATAGGAGAGCAGGTCTGTAAGTATTTTCATATTCTGATCATTGTTCATACATTATTACTATTCTAAAAGGAATACGAATTTAAAGGACATTTCTGCTTCTGCAGTGGTGGGAAATAACAGTAAAACAGACCGAAGTGTGTATGCAGGTTTGCATAGGAGCTCTAGTGTCCTCTGCTGGACACATTGGAGTATTGCAAGTGAGGCTGACCTCTATTGGGCCAGGGCCTCCTTAGGCATTCTGGTGACGCCTATGATCCTTTCTTAGGATAATGTTTTCAAAAGCATAAAATAAACTAAAAAGAATAACAAAGGAAAAATTATGTTGAGTAAATCAACTAAACTTCAACTAAAATTAAGTCAAAAATGATTAGATTGAAATATTGTTCAGTTGCTCAGTTGTGTCCGACTCTTTGCAACCCCCTGACGGCAGCACACCAGGCTTCCCAGTCCTTCACCATCTCCTGGTTGTTATTGTTCAGACCCCTCCCCATAAGCTGGGGATTAATAAAAGCAGAGGTTGTGATGCAACGTGCCATCCCAGTGCCGTTCCACTGCTGTTTCACAGCACCGTGAACCACTGAAGGGCCTGACCTGGGCGGGGAGTGGGCAGGCTTGCCTTTTGGAGAAGACAGTCTCTAGGATGGAGCATGGGAAGGCAGGGAGACCAGGCAGGTACCTGCTGCATTTGTTCCAGGAACGTTCCCAGTGAGTGAAAAGCAAGCACCTGTAGAAAAAGATGACCGAGGTGTTATCCTAGATTCTCTTCGTGACGCAGCCCCAAGAGGGACATGGGAAACCACTGTCCTGCAGAAATAAATCAAGCAGATGCCACAACACTGGGGACACATTTGCCAGAACGGAAGTGTAATTGCGGAATTCCCCAGGAATTCCTGCAGAGGTTTGCCGGCTCATCACCTTTGAACGGCCTGGTCTGTGGGTCAGAGGCGTCCACTTGGTTCTTGTCAGACACCTCCTGCCTGGTGCTGTCAGCCTCGCCTCTGCCTGCAGCCCCGGGGAGGACCACCAGCCCTGACAAGCCTCCCTCCACTCGGCCCCGCCAGTTTCACCTGCAACGAGCGAGGCTGGTGGAGCCTGTGAAGGTCCCCTTTCTTGGGAAAAGAGTCTTGACAGATGTGACTAAAGGGGCTTCTCCGCTGGTTCAGCGGGTAAAGAGTCTGCTTGCAATGTAGGAGACCTGGGTTCGATCCCTGGGTTGGGAAGATCCCCTGGAGGAGGGCAGGGCAACTTACTCCAGTATCTGGCCTGGAGAATCCTGTGGACAGAGGAGCCTGGTGGGCTAGAGTTCATGGGGTTGCAAAGAGTAGGACACAACTGAGCAACTAAACCACCCAATGTGACTGAGGATCTTGAGGCGAGGAGACTCATCCTGGGTGAACAGGATGGTCCTAAATGCCCTCACCTGTCCTTGTAAGAAAGAGGTCGAGGGAGGTTTGACACAGAGAGGAGACCGCAATGTGAAGATGGAGCCAGAGGTTGGAGAGAGGAGCCCTGCGGCCACCAGAAGCTGGGGGCAAGGAGTGGGCTTCTCCCTGGAGCCTCCAGAGGGAGCAAGTCTCCAAGATAACCTTGATTTGAGCCCCGGCAAAGCTGATGTTGGACTTTTGGCCTCCGGAGGTGGGAGGAGAAAAAAGGTGTCTGTGGTTTCAAAGCACTGTGGTATTTTTGCTATAGCAACTTCAGAAAATCAATGAACCAACCCCTGGGGGCAGCTCTGGAGCTTGGTGCTCATTAGACAGCCTAGAAGAGCACAGGTTACTGCCCTGGGGGCGGGGGGGGGGGCGGCGGCGGGGGGGCGTTGCTGGTTTAGTTGCTCAGTTGTGTCCACCTCTTGCAATCCTGCCAGGCTCCTCTGTCCATGAGATTCTCCAGGCAAAAATACTGGAGTGGGTTGCCATTTCCTTCTCCAGGGGCTCTTCCTGACCCAGGGATTGAACCCGGGTCTCCGGTATTGCAGGCAGACTCTTTGCCGACTGAGCCACCAGGGGACCCCAGGATTGGGGGGACAGATAATGAGCCAGGCCAGGGCAGCTGCCCTTCCTCTCCTTCCTGGGCAGATGGGCAGCTCTGAGATCGGTCCACACCCTCTGCAGAGGATTCTGGTGGGCAGCTCGCAAGCACATTTTCTATGGTTTTCCCTTTTCTTAGTTCCCTTCCCCAACCCTACTGAGCACACCCGCGCACACACACATCCTTCACTCCTGCCTCCTGGGATCGCATCCCATCAATCAAGTTAACAGCTGCAGTCAGCTTTTGTCTCAGCTCTGGTGTTGGGGGGACTCTGCCTCAGGCAAGACTCACCTCCAAGACTGGGATTCAAATGACATCCAAGAAAAGCCTTATGGGATTGTTAAAAGTATGAGATCAAAGGGCCAGCCCATCAGGAACAGTCTTAGGAGCACCATGGGAAGAGCGGTGTGACACCAACTGCTTTCTTCTCTACCTGCATTCTAAATGGGTGTTTCTCAGACTGGGGTTTATTAAACATAGTTGGCAGGGTTGATGCAGGAGGGCAATGCCTTGCCCACATGCCCCCTTAAGAATAAAACTTAGCTTTGTTTTCATTTCAGTGATCATCTTAAAAAAAAAAGAAAGGATAGGATCAGCTGAATGAGGCCATCCAGGGAAGCCCCATGCCGGGGGCTCTTTGGGCCCCTGTGACATGTGGATGGCTGTGATGGTGCCCAGGATCGCCTGTGATTACAGGGTTTTAACTCACTGTCTCAGAGGAGTCTGTTTTCTTTCATTCATAAGAAAGTCTTTTCATTTAAAGGGGTCCACACGTAACTCAGGTTTGAGAAACACCACTCTAAGCGGCTATGGTGTGACAGTGGGTAAGCGGTTACGCGCAAGGGTTAGGCCTCGGGTTAAGTCCTAGACCCATTTCCTATGAGTTGTGTGACTCTGAACAAGTTACTCAAACCCTCTGAGCTGTAGCTTCCTGCTCTATAAATGGCAGTCTAACAATAGTTAGGTTTATTGTTTAGTCACTACGTGATGTCTGACACGTTTGTGACGGCGCTGGACTGTAGCCCTCCAGGCGCCTCTATCCATGGGATTCTCCAGGCAAGAATACCGGAGTGGGTTGCTATTTTCTTCTCCAGGGGATCTTCCCGACCCAGGGATCAAATCCGGGTCTCCTGCGCTGGCAGGCGGATTCCCTGCAGCTGAGCCACCTGGGAAACCCCAGTTACAGCGCAGGGCTGTTATAAATCTGACATGAAATAAAGTGCATGAAGTGCTTACTTAGCACAATGCCAGGTTCAACAGTGCCCTTATGAATAATAATACCAACCAGCAGAAAGTGTAGTGGTCACAGCAACAATTATAGTGACGTAGTATGGATAACTGACATCCACACAACGAAACCTTTTCTGCGCTAGGGACCAATCCCTTGGTCTTACTCCTTTTTCACCACAAGGGAGCGTAGTCAAGAGCTCAAACTGTTCCGTGCGACAGACGACCCCACTTTCCCTCATGTAGCAATTATGTTAAAAAGGAATACACGATCTCCCAGGCGTCCTTGGTCTGTACTCCTGGGGTCTCCATTTTATTCACACGGGGTTCTAAAGGTCAGACTGAAATCCAAAGAAAACAACAATAATCATAGCTAAGGTATGTAACTTACTGCCTACCTGCAGGGCCCTGAGGTGTGTGTGTATCCACATAGGTACATTCACACATGTAAATAAATTATAGGAATTTAGTATGATTTCAGGGTGAAGGGTAGGGTTTAAATACTATGAGGAAAAATTGTATGGAGAAGCAGATATTTTCATGATCAAAATATTTTAAAGTTAGACCTAGCCAAGAAGAGACTGTGCAAGGCTGACCTTGGAGTGTTTCCCTTTATAGACTCACACACACACTCACAAAATCACACACACACACACACACAGATGTATCTGAAGTATAGCTGGGTTCATCACCACAGTGGTGGGAGGGTCACAGCTGTGAAGGGCAGATTTCAGGACGTCACCAGCAGAATGTAAACTGGTGCAGTCACCGCGGAAAAACAGCATGCAGAGTCCTTAAGAAACTAAAACGAGAGCCCTGAATATTCATTGGAAGGACTGATACTGAAACTGAAACTCCAATGCTCTGGCCACCTCATGCAAAGAGTCGACTCATTTGAAAAGTCGACTCATCTGTCCCTGATGCTGGGAAAGACTGAGGGCAAGAGGAGAAGGGGACTACAGAAGGATGAGATGGTTGGATGGCATCACTGACTCAATGGACATGGGTTTGGATGGACTCCAAGAGTTGGTGATAAACAGGGAGGCCTGGCGTGCTGCGGTCCATGGGGTCACAAAGAGTCGGACATGACTGAGTGACTAAACAAGAGCTGTCATATGATCCTGCAGTTCCAGTCCTAGGTGTATATCTAGAAAAAAAACGACAACTCTAATATGAAAAGACACACGAGACTCAATGTTCATAGCAGTGCTACTGACAATAGTCAAGACATAGAAGCAAGCCCAGTGGCCAAAAACAGACCATTGGCATAGGAAGATGCAGTATATATATATATACACACACACACACACATACATACAATGGAGTATTAGCCATAAAAAGAATGAAATATTGCCATTTGCAGCAACATGGATGGACCTAGAGAATATCATATTCAGTGAGGTGAGTCAGGCCAAGACAAATATTATATCACTTATATGTGGAATCTTAACAAATATAATACAAATGAATCTGTATACAAAGTAGAAATAAACTCTCAGACGTGGAAAACAAGCTTATGGTTACCAAAGAGGAGAGGGAGGGGTTGAGAGACAAATTAGGAATATGGGTTCAACAGGTGTAAACCACCATATATAAAACAGATAAGCAACCAGGATTTACTGTATAGCACAGGGAATTATATTCAATACCTTGTAATAACCTATAATGGAAAATAACCTGAAATATATATGTATATATAATGAATCACTTTGCTGTACGTCTGAAACTAACACCGTATTGTAAATCACCTATACTTCAATTAAAGAAGCTTCACCCACCAAGCTCAGCTTTGATTACTTGAGAATCGCAGCTGTCTATACGTCTGGTGTGAAATTGTGGCCCCTACACCAGATCAGAAGGGGAGCATGAGAGGCCTCCTGGCCTCCATAAATGGTCTTAGACCTGAGCAACACGCTCTTTGCTTGTTATTTCCTTTTTTAACAAAATTATTTATTTGGCCGCGCTGGGTCTTAGTTGTGGCATGTGGGATCTAGCTCCCTGACCAGGATTGAACCCGGGTCCCCTGCACTGGGGGCGAGGAGTCTTAGCCACTGGACCCCTAGGGGAGTCCCCGCTTTTATCTCCTAAAAATGCTTGGATCCGATGAGCTTGCCCAGCCTTGCAGACCCACCTCCCCTCCTGGCTGGGTGCCCAGGTGGACCTGCCCAGTTGAGGGGAGCAAGGTTGCCCAGCAGCAGCAGCGTGCCCACCTGTTTCCTTTCTGAAACCTTGATCTGGGGAAAGGACCCAACGTGAGGGCCCTGCAGCTAATTCCTCCATAACCAGAAATAAAACTGAGATGACTGTATTTCTTCATCTAAATAACAGACATGGAGCAAGATGTCCAGGAACCTGGAGACATTCTTTTCTCTAAATCATTTGCCTAACTTAAAAAGTACTCATCACCACAAGCTGCCAGCCTGGAAATATCCCGGCAGCTTTCTCGGTTGTGTTTTTGATACGAGAGTGATCTTACTTCCGCCAGAAGCGTGAGACAAGCCCTGGCGTGTACAGGCACTTCAACTACTGAGACAGGGCCATCAGACGCAGCTCTGTTGTAGGGAAGGTCTTGTCTTTGAGACTTTAGATGCTGAAGGGTTTCTCTAAGATGTTCAGGGCAAACGTCCAGGAGTAAAAGGGATTTGGGTACACATATGCATAGAAAAAAGACTGGAAGGAAAAGGCTGCGAAATATTGTTCAGTTGCTAAGTCGCGTCCAGCTCTTTGGTGACCCCGTGGACTGCAGCACGCCAGGCTCCCCTTGTTCTTCAGTATCTCCCAGGATTTACTCAAATTCACGTCCATTAAGTTGGTGATGCTACCTAACCATCTCATCCTCTGCCTTCCCCTTCTCCTTTTGCCTTCAATCTTTCCCAGCATCAGGGTCTTTCCCAGTGAGCTGGCTCTTTGCATCCGGTGGCCAATGTACTGAAACTTCAGCATCTAGGGTTAGCTATGATACTTATTTTCTTCTTTGTGCTCAAGTACCTATTCCAAACTGAATGCAAGGATCATCAGTTATTTTTATCAGAAAGATAGTTTTAAAGTTCACCTTCTTCAAAGACAGTCCCAGCTGAGGCGGACACCGTTGAGTGACACGTGCAATGGATTTGAGACCAGGACATCAATTTATCAACACTCTCTATCCCAATCTCAGCACGTTGGGCAAGGTGGGGGGTGCCCAGAAGAGGTCATAGTTCTGCCTTCAAGGGGCAAGACAGGGAATAAAGGAAACAGACATGCAGTATTACTAGACCCTAGACACAGTCCATTCATAGGTGACTCCCTTCAGCCTGCAAAGGTCTGGGTGGGCTGTTACTATTTTTCTCATTTTACAATGAGGAAACGGAGGTGCAGAAAGTGAAGGCACTGGGCCAGGTAGCAGTAAACCTTGCCTCTCCCATCCTGGGACCTCCAGCTCCCCCCCAGGAAGCTTACACACCTCCGGCAGAGGGGAAAGCGGGAGGCGGTTTAACCCATCGTGGCTTTCCTGCACGCGCATACCTGTCAGTCACTTATCACCCGAAACCAACAAAACCGCCTGGACTTTCTCTGGAGGCAGAGGGAACTTCCATCTTATTAAAGCAGAGCCCAGCTGGAAGCTGTTACCTGCCTGGCAATTGAAGGCACAGCAAGCTGGAGATGGGGATGGGGTAGTGAGGGGGGGCGGCCCACATGTCCCCAAAGCTCCCAGAGGCATTGCCAGGAAATCAGCGAAATGCGTGAAAATTTAAAGACTGGCTGCCTATTATTATACCTTAGGACATTTCCAAGCTGGACTTAACTCTTATTGTTGCCTTTGAGCTGGCAAGTCAGGCACAGGCCTAATAAACCCTATAAAAGACTAAGACATGCATCAGATTTTTTTTTTTTTTTTAAACGCTAAAAGCCACTAACCTCCCTGCAGACATCAGCCGTGTAACGGGATTCAGGGTTCCGTGGTTCTCCTTATCTGCGTGTAAAATCTACGTGAGACAGCATCAGCTTACTGCCGAGCGTGGATTCTGTGACATCAACAAGGAGCAGCTGGTGCGTCTGGGAAATTCAAGCTCTGAAACCCTGTTTTGCTTGCGGAGATGCAATAAGGTCAGCGAATAACCAAACAACCCACCCCTAGGTCCCGAGGTCTTTCTGACCTATGAGTCTTTGAAGGCACTTCTGTTTATTTCTCCTTTGTGGTGATAGAAGCGTGTGGGTGTTATCTCTGGGAGCCCATTGAAAAACTTCACAGAGTGAGGTCAGTTGTAGGAGTCAGCCAGGGTTGTCATAACAAAGGACCACAGTCTGGGGAGTTTAAGCAACAGAAAGTTATTTCCTCATAAATCTGGAGGCTGGAGGTCTGAGATTAAGGCGTCAGTGGGGTTGGTTTTGACAGAGTCACTTCCTAGGCAGGTTGGTAAGAAGTCCGGGGTCCCCAAGGAGGAAAAGGCGGTCTGGGGCTCTTGAAGCGAAGATAGGGGTCTTGAATTCTCAAGGAGGAGGAAAGGACAGACATCCTTTTTCTCTGTACATCCTTAGTCTTGGTCACATAAAAAGTTTTTTTCTTTGATGATTACACAACAAACAACTCAGTTTAAACCCCAGGGATGGGGTCGCACAGAGTTGGACATGACTGAAGTGACTTAGCAGTAGCAAGTAACAACAATGTATCCTTGAGGACAGTTTCTCCTTCCTGAAGACCTTCTGACTAATCCTGATATCTTAGAATGTATATTATGGGAGTGGGTCTGGTAGGATCTTTCTATTGTTAAGTTCTAATCCTGGTATCCTAAAATGTAAATTGTGGGAGTGGGTCTAGTAAGATCTTTACAACCTTGAGACATTCTTCTGATTTATTGTAATAACCAATTAAAATGTGTATAACTCTCTTGCTCACACTAGCAAGGGGGGAACTCTCATCCCCCTTCTGATGTCTATGTCAGAAGCTTTCTCTATTTCTTTTCATACTTTAGTAAAACTCTGCTATATAAAAGCTCTTGAGTGATCAAGCCTGGTCCCTGGTCCGGATGTTCAATCTTTGGAGATCATGAATCTGACACCGTTCACCCGAAGCTATCAGTTTCCTCTGAGGTCTCTCTTCTTGGCTTGCAGACAGGATGTCTTTTCTCTGTGTCATTGCATGGTCGTCCCTCTGGGTGAGTCTGAGTCCTAATCTCCTCTTCTAATAAGGACACTAGTCAGATTAGATTGGGCTTCCCTGGTGGCTCAGCGGTAAAGAATCCATCTGTCATGCAGGGGAAAGAAAGAAGAAAGAAAGAGAGAAAGACAGAGAGAGAGAGAGAGAGAGGGAGGGAGGGAGGGAGAGGGAGAGAGAGAGAGAGAGGGAGGGAGAGAGAAAGAAGAAAGAAAGAAAGAAAGAAAGTGAAGTCACTCAGTCATGTCCGACTCTTTGTGACCCCGTGGACTGTAGCCTACAAGGCTCCTCCATCCGTAGGATTCTCCAGGCAAGAATACTGGAGTTGGTTGCCATTACCTTCTCCAGGGGATCTTGCCGACCCAGGGATCGAACCTGGGTCTCCCACATCACAGGCAGACGCTTTGCCCTCTGAGCCACCAGGGAAGCCATGCAGGGGTCCTGGGTTCCATCCCTGGGTCAGGCAGACCCCCTAGAGAAGGAAATGGCACCCCACTCCAGTATTCTTGCCTGGAGAATCCAGGGACAGAGGAGCCTGGAGGGCTCCAGTCTACGGGATCACAAAAGAATTGGGCATGATTTAGCAACTCAATAACAGCATATTAGAATAGGGCCCTCCTGTGTGACTTCATTTTAACTTAGTCACCTCTTTAAAAATCCCATCTCCAAAAACAGTCACATTCTGGGGTGCTGATGGTTAGAGCTTCAGCGGATGAATTTGGTGGAGAGGACACAGTTCTGCCCACAACATTGTTGGTGGCAGCAGAGATGCCATAGAAACACTCTACTGTATCCTTTGTGGATCAGGGACCAGCTCATAGGAGGCTGTGCGGGGATGCGACCTTCTGCACCCGCTGTGAGCTCAGGATGGAGTCTCCAGTGAAGATGCTTCCAGCCCTCTGCTCCCACCAGCTGGGACTCATCCCTCCAGCCCGGACCATGCCCTGAGGAAAGGGGTCCCTCATCTAGGAAGCTCAGACCCTGCAGATCCCCATGACGACACCTTGCCCACCTGGATGAAGGCAGCAGTGATTCACACCTGAGCAGCCCAGGGGATGGCGCTCCACCTGCCCACTGCCTTGAAGCCATTCTGTATCCCTGGGAGTTTGGGGGCGGGGGTCTTCCCAGGTCGTCCAGAGGGGCAGGACACCTTGGTGATCTGGGGATAGGAATGGCACTCAGAGGGACGGAGGCAGGGCTGCCCTATCTGGCCGCCCCCCTTCAGCTCTAGAAGGCTGTGGCTGGATTTATTCGCTCATTCTATAGCGATCTGCAGGGGCCAGGTTCGCGTCGGGCACAGGTGCCTGTGATTCATTAACCTGTGAGACAGATGGCAACCCGTGAGCTCATGGAGGCTTCAGGCCAGGGCAGAGGGGCGGCCACAGACGCGAGCTGCACCCGGCGGTGCTTCCTGTGAAATGTCCACTCGGGCCCAGGGAACCGGGGACTCCCAACCTCCTCTTGCTGAGGGTTTCTGGGTGGTTTCCTGTTTCAGCCCCATGGCCAGGGGAAATTTCTGCTTTTTGCTCTTCTGAACTCTAAGCGGAGACACGTATGTGCTTGATGAGGGATTTTTCTGGTTAGAGGAAAGTTTTTATGTCCTGTGTGCACTTCTTAATATATCCTGAAAAACTCAGTTCAAATGTCACTTCCCGTGAGAAACCTCGTCTGACCCCCGCAAACTCCTCTTCTGTGCTCCCGAGGCGTGAATCATCCGGCGCGGAGCTGTGTGTCTGGTTGAGCTGTGTCCCTCCCCCAGCCCCTGGGTTCCTCCAGGCAGGCTGTCTGCCTTGTATCTATGTATCTGCCCTCGGGCCACCAGTATCCGGCACCGGAAAGTGCTGGGTTAAATGACAAACAAAACCAGGTGGAGCCCCCTCCAGCCTGCCTTGCGAAAGGTCTTTACCGTCCACCCCATCACCCTTTCGGATCCCCAGAGGGCTGGTCCATGACCACGTGATTTCAAAGCGGCAGTGGGTTATGGACAATATTTTGAGATACTCACAACCCCTAAAGTGTGGAACAGGAATCTGTCTCGTTATTTCTCTTGGCACGGCTAAAACTTAGGATTTGTTTCCTGTGTTCAAAACAGAAGGGAATGCTCCATTTCGGTTAGAGGTCAGAGAAAATAAAGATGTAAATTTTTCCTATTTAAGTTCGTGGACCTTCTGCGTTCTATTAACAGACCCTTTGAAGGATCCACATCCATGTGATTAACAGCCTCCAGACTAGAACTTTCATCTCCCAAGTCGTACTTTGCCCTTGCCCTTGGTAAACACCACCCCCACCCCCAGCCAGCTCAGGTGCAAAGTTTTGCTGCCTCCCAAACCTTGGGGTGACCTTGAAGTCAGGCGCTGTCAGCTCCTTCGCTCCACCTGAATGGTGTCTCCAGATGCCGACAGAACTTGGCCCTCTGCTTGTTCCCCCGCTGGACCTCAGATGTGTAAAAGCATCAGCCTGCAATGTGGGAGACCTGGGTTTGATCCCTGGTTTGGGAAGATCCCCTGGAGAAGGGAACAGCTACCCACTGGAGAATTCCATGGACTGTATAGCCCTGGCCTGGCCTAGCAGTCGCTCAGTCGTGTCCGACTCTTTGCGACCCCATGGACTGTAGCCCACCAGGCTCCTCTGTCCATGGGATTCTCCAGGCAAGAATACTGGAGTGGGTTGCCATTTCCTTCTCCAGGGAATCTTCCCGATCCAGGTATTGAACCCAGGTCTCCCGCATTGCAGGCAGGAGCTTTGACCTCTGAGCCACCAGGGAAGCCCATGGGGTCGCAAAAAAGTCAGACACACGGTTGAGTAAATTTCACAAGTAATGAGAGCAGACCTCCTGCAGCCTGATAGACAGCCTCTGCTCCCCGGGGGCCTCCTTGGCTGCCCCGATGCCAGGGTTTTCTTCCTTTTCTTTTTTCTCCTTTCTCCCCAGCACTGCCCACTCTCTCTGGTTTTCTGCTTCCAGCTTTTCTTCCTGTCCTTTTCACGCCACGGGCAGGTCAGCCCTGCCTACCCCAGCAGCTCAGATTCTCAGCACAACATGAGGCTCTTCTTGGGTAGACATTTCACCAATCGCAATCTATTTATCACAATGTTTCTTCTAAGGGCACCCAGAGCTCTCCTCGATATTAACTTGGATAAATGTGGTTTTATCCACATTTATCCATCTTATTACAACAGTGTCAGAAGTTCTTTGAAGACTCTTGCTTCTCTGGGATTTTTCCCCACTGATGTGCCCTTCTGGGAGCAAGGATATGAAACTTATCCATCACTATCTCTTGTGTTTCCTTAGCCTTTGGCCACCTGTTCATCCATGGCGATCGAGTGTAGCCTGGATTTTACATTAAACACAAGTACTTCATGACAAGTAGGTTAACCCAACAAAGGCAGGAGTGGGTTATTATTAGGGAACCTATCAGTGTATTTCATTGCACTGAGCCATAATAATTTCAATAGGCACTCCAAAAACATTTGAAAAGCTGGATACTACTGATAAACTATTAGCAATCCAGGAACAATCCCTAACCAGGGTTCACCAGAAGCTTACACAAATCATGATGTAAGAGAAGACTCTTGAGAGTCCCTTAGCAAGGAGATCAAACCAGTCCGTCCAAAAAGAAATCAACCCTAAATTTGTTCATTGGAAGGATAGATGCTGAAGCTGAAACTCCAACACTTTGACCACCTGATGCAAAGAGCCAACTCAGTGAAAAAGACTCAGATACTGGGAAAGACTGAGGGCAGGAAGAGAAGGAGGTGACAGAGGATGAGATGGTTGGATGGCATCACTGACTCAATGGGCATGAGTTTGAGCAAGCTCCAGGAGATGGTGGACAGGGAAGACTGACATGTTGCAGTTCATGGGGTTGCAAAGAGTCGGACACGGCCGAGTGACTGAACAACATTAAGGGTGAAACACTGGAAAGATGGGGTGGCTGCCATCCAACACTGCTTCTCGTCAACCTTGTAATGTGGGTCTTTGACAGCGTAGGAGAATAAGACTAAGGGGCCTGAGTCTAAAATGAGAAGGAAAGTGGTTGTCACTATTCCAGGTGATGTGATGCTGCTGCTGCTAAATCACTTCAGTCATGTCCGACTCTGTGCGACCCCACAGACGGCAGTCCACCAGGCTCCCCTGTCCCTGGGATTCTCCAGGCAAGGACACTGGAGTGGGTTGCCATTTCCTTCTCCAGTGCATGAAAGTGAAAAGTGAAAGTGAAGTTGCTCAGTCATGTCCGACTCCTAGCGACCCCGTGGACTGCAGCCCACCAGGCTCCTCCATCCGTGGAATTTTCCAGGCAAGAGAACTGGAGTGGGGTGCCATTGCCTTCTCCAGGTGATATGATGAACGACCTAGAGAATCCAAGACACCAAATGAAAAGCTAATGTGAGAATTTGGGGAGGTGGTTGGACACAAGATCAAACATATACAAATCAGTGGCTTTAATTTCTATTAGTGTGGGTATTTTTAATTGAAGAGTTCATTATTTTACTTTTTTGTGTCGGGGGCGGGGGGGCATGCTAGACAGCTTGCAGAATCCTAGTTCTCCAACCAGAGATTGAACCTGTGCCCTCGGCAATGGAAGCTCAGAGTTCTAACCCCTGGACTGCCAAGGAATTCCTTAGTGTGGGTATTTCTAAAAAACAATAGAATATAACAACTGTTGGTGAGAACTGGAGAAACTGGACCTCTGTGCGTTGCTGGTGGGACGGTAAAGTGGTGCAGACACTGTGGGAAACGGTGTGATGATTCCTCAGAAAAATTAACCAAAGAATTACCATATGATCCAGAAATTCCAATGCTGGATATGTCTCCAAAGAAGTAGAAGAAGAGACTGAAACAGATGTTTTTACAGTGGGTGTTCCTAATCATCACAGCAGTATTCACAGTAGCCAAAAGGGTGAAGCCACCCAAGTGTTCATTGACAGTTGAATGGATAAAAAAATGTGACACACACGTGCGATGGATTATCATCCAGCCATAAAAAGCAGTGAAGAGCTGATACAGGCTACACTGTGCGTGAATCTTGAACACAGTATGTTAAGTGAAGGAATCCAGACGCCGAAGGACAAATATTGTACGGGCTTCCCAGGGCAGTCACGTCCATAAAGACAAAAGGAAGAAGAGTGATAGCTGAGGGCCGGAAGTAGGGGGCGCCGGGGCGTTAGCGTCTAATGGGTGCAGGGTTTCTGTTTGGGACGATGAGGATGTTCTGGAGCTGGATGGTGAGGACGGACGGATGCACACTGGTGTGAATGTGCTCAGCGCCACAGAACTGTTCACTCAAAACTGATTAAAGTGGGCTTTCCTGGTGGCTCAGTTGGTAAAAAGTCTGCTGCAGTGCAGGAGATCGCCTGCAATGCAGGAGACCTGGGTTTGATCCATGGGTCGGGAAGAGTCTCTGGAGAAGGAAATGGCAACCCACTCCAGTATTCTTGCCTGGAGAATCCCATGGACAGAGGAGCCTGGCGGGCTACAGTCCATAGCGTTGCAAAGAGTTGGACACGATTTAGTGACTAAACCACCACCACCACTACCAGAATAAAAAATTAATGGTTTTCTTAATTGCTAACTGTAACTCATTAGAAAAGGAAAGGAGAAAGAGGGGCTTCCCTGGTGGCTCAGCAGTAAAGAATCCGCTTGCAATGCAGGAGACACAGGAGACCTGGGTTCAGTCCCTGGGTCGGGAAGATCCCCTGGAGAAGGGAATGGCAGCCCACTCCAGGATTCTTGCCTGGAGAATCCCGTGGACAGAGGAGCCTGGCGGGCTACAGTTCATAGGGTTGCAAAGAGTCAGACTTGACTGAAGTGACTTAGCAGAGACACACATTCACACAGGGGAAAGGGAACCTACTTGGAAAGGGACAGAGTTCATAATACAACCAAGAATGAAACCACCAACTCTGCTGCTATAGTCATTGTAACACTAAAGGCAAATAAATGAACAAAGCTGAATGCAGGGCCCAGGACTCCCAGACATTTCACTGCTCAGAATCTACCCTAATAACAAAATAAGTGGATGTGTGCATGGGTATATATGTACGAGAAGGCTCACCGAAATGTTGTTTGCAGAAGTGAGCAATGTTGAGAGCAATGTACACTTTCAACTATGTAGTTGTATATTTACCTAGAGAGGTAAAATGCATGGAAAAATGTCTAGAAATCTACATAGCCGACTGTTGTGATCAGTCCTAGGGGAACTTTCCTTCAGGAATTTTCTAGGAGGATGTATTCAGATAGTATTGGTGAATTTTTTTTTCTTTACTAAAGTAGGAAGAACCGGCTGTCTCCGCCCTGTGATAAGCTGGCCTTGTCTATGCACCTGCCAGGTCCTCCCTGTGGAGTCGGCATTAGGGCATCGGTGGAAGTGAGGGCAATAGCTACACCTCTGGGTGGTCTTCCAGAAGAGGGAGGTCTGTGTGGGGCTGTTACAGGAAGACCAGGATTCCGCCTGAGATCCTCCCTTCTGATAGAGCGGTTGGTTACTCTGGGTGCCCCGTAACCTTTAGCACAGTCATCCTTGACTTTGGCTTTGGCTGTATGTTGGAATCACGTGGGAGGGCTTCTGATCCTAATCTTTGCCAGGGGATTCCCATTTCTTGGGTATGGGGGTGCCCCTGACCTTGGGTCCTGTTGAAGGAACCCATCTCTCCAAACTCAGGGCTCCTCTGTTTTCCTCAAGGTGTTATCTATTCTGGCACTTCCCACTCACGAAAGTGATATGCAAAACCAAAAGAAAGTTTTTTTTTTTTTTTTTTTTTTTTGACATTTGACCTCACTGGTTTCTGCTTGTCACTCTATCCCACTGAGATGTTTTTAAAGTTTTTCCTTCTTAGTGATTCTTTCCGGGTCTCCATCATCATCATGGGCTGTCCTGTGTCTCCCAGACATAGGAGACGCACCTGGGCCAACCTCCCATTCAGTAGGGTCCCTGGAAGAAGGCATGGTTTCTCTATGACTGCACTGCAGATATCTTTCTCCTTCACTAATAGGGCTTCCTTGGTGGCTCAGATGGTAAAGATTCCACCTGCAATAAAGAAGACTTG
Organism: Dama dama; assembly: GCF_033118175.1. NCBI lineage: Eukaryota > Metazoa > Chordata > Mammalia > Artiodactyla > Cervidae > Dama > Dama dama. The sequence continues at coordinate 79,460,092 of NC_083710.1, read as the reverse complement.
GGTTCAGCCCCTGGGTTGGGAAGATTCCCCTGGAGGAGGGCATGGCAACCCACTCCTGTATTCTTGCCTGGGAAATCCCATGGACAGAGGAGCCTGACGGACTACAGTCCACGGGGTCACAGAGAGTCGGACACGACTGAGTGACTCAGCACAGCTTCACTAATGAGAAACCAAGGCTCGGGGCTACGGTTCAGCAACAAAACACACACGCCACAACGTGAACCCCAGAATCATTAAGCTCGGTGAGAGAAACCAGACGCCAAAGGTATATACTGGATGATTCCACTTACACGAAACATCCGGAAAAGGCAAATCTACATGCAGAGAGAGAGAGAGCAGATGAGAGGTTGGCTGGGTCTGGGGTGAACTGGGAGGTTATTGTTGTTCAGCCCCTCAGTCACATCTGATGCTTTGCGAGCTCATGGACTGCAGCACCCCAGGCTTCCCTGTCCTTCACCGTCTCCCGGGGTTTGCCCAGACCCACGTCCATTGAGTTGATGATGTCATCCAACCATCTCATCCTCTGTTGCCCCCTTCTCCTGCTCTCAGTCTTTCCCAGTGACCTTAAATAGACACAGGGATCTTCTGGGAATGTGATCTGAAACAAATAACTGCTAGATATTTCTCCAGCATCTCAAGATGGGTTTATTCGGGATGGGCAGAGAATTAGCATTCAGCACTTGCCACGGTGCTTTGCCACGTCAAGTCCCCACACAGAAAGGGAAGGAGAACTGTTTTATAGAGGGGAAAGGAGGTTGGGAGGGCTTTGGTAGTAAACAGAGTCCCTGGCTTCTCATGGGCTGAGTTCTTGCCAGGGAAGGAGTCTGTCATCTTCCTGAGGGGCTCAGCCATGGCCACGGGGCAGGGGCAGCTCCCCCTTCTGGTCTCCTGACTATTTAACTGAGGTTGTGAGTGCGTTCCTGCTAAGTCGTTTCAGTCTTATCCCGCTCTCTAGGACCCTATGGACCGTAGCCCGCCAGGCTTCTCTGTCCATGCAATTTCCCAGGCAAGAATACTGGAGTGGGTTGCATGCCCTCCTCCAGGGGATCTTCCAGACCCAGGGATCCAACCCACCTCTGCTACGTTTAACCTGCTTTGGCAGGCGGATTCTTTACCACTAGTGCCACTTGGGAAGCCCTATCGACTGGTTAGAACAGTTTTCAGGGGGCATTGGAGAGAGCCCACACTGTTCTCGCTGATAACTGGTCCCGTCCCCTCCTGTCTCCTGTCCACCCTCTCCTTTATTCCCTGCAGGACCCCTTTTCTCTTCTCCTTCCTCCTGCCTCCTCCCGCCTGTAATGTATCTGGTACCCTTCCCCCTGCAGACCCTGAGCCGGAAGGTGGGTACACAGCGGTCAGCAAAACCAACTCGGGCTCATCTTCAGAGTTCACGGTTTGTTGGGAGACAGAAACACCCAGCTAATGGCTATGCCCATCAAATGCTGGCTCACACACATAAGCTGTTGGAAGGAAGGGCCCTCGGGGCCAAAAAAGAGGTTCTAATTTCAGAGGGTCCTTGAAGAGCCCTTGGCCAAGCAAGGTGAGCCTGGGGTGGAGGCTTGACGGCCGAGAGAAGGTCCAGGTGGGGAGCCGAGAGAAGGTCCTGGGGGAGGCAGGTGCCGCTGGGAGGAGGGAAAGGTGGTCAGTGAGCAGGGGCAGGGGGAAGCGGGGGAGTGTGGTCCCCTCCCCCAACTCTCTCCACGGCCTTTCGGCTTCTTCCCACCAAAGCCCACACCCGCTCCCCCCCAAGGAAACATACACTCCCAGGAAAAACCAGGGATGCGGTGCAAATACAGCCTCGCATCTCCCACTCTCAATTCACTTTCTCGGAAAACAATGGATCTGCTATTGGTGGGCTGCAGGCGGGGCTTATCCCAAGACCTTGGGAAGGCATTGCTGAGGTCTGACTAGGGCGGGACACACCTATGTGATGTTAAGACAGCCCTGATGGTTTGGGGGCGAATGCAGTGCGGGGAGGGGGACCTTTTAAGCCAAATGACCCCCTGGAGCTTAGGTCCAAGTTGAGACGCATCCTTTTCCTCCCAGGAGGCTGACTTGGATGGACATGGGGTTGGGGATGGGCTGGAGCTGGAACCTGGGGGTCCAGGCCAGCAAGTTTGGTACCACTCCTGGTTTTGATGGTGAGGAAGGGCCTCCCGAAAAGCCCCTCCAGGGCCCTAGATTTGGAGACAAGCAGGTGTTCCGAGAGCACTTCGTCCTCCTCAGCACCGCTCCCCCCTCCACACCCCCACCACCGCGGGGCCCCTTCTATTTATAGAGCTTCCTCTCCAGCTCTCTGCACTTGAAAAGTGTCCTTGAAACACAGGCACAAGAGAAAAAAAAAATTCTGAAAAATGTCAAACCACAGGTCCTTTCCCCACTCTTCTTTTTAAGTTTCTAGGTTTGTACTATTCCTGGTTGACCCTAAAGTAGATAGGGTCAAATGGGTACCCCGAGTTTTAATGGTTCAGAAGGTGCTGGGCGTTGGGTCCTGGCTTCCACAGGCTACTTGGGGACCGGCTCCAGGGGCAGGGGATACACAGCCCCATCTGGACTGTAACTCTGGCGGGATCAGCGGCACTGATCTCAGTGAGAGCTGAGAGGGGAGTTAGAAAGTATGCTGAATCGGAAGTCAGGAAATCATGGTCTGGTTGAGGCTCTGTTTAGAAACATCGCTTTAGCCTCTGAGTGTACCTGCCTCTCTGCAAATTTAAAAAGCTGGACTAGACCTGTGTTTTACAAACTTTTTTGATCCAGGGCACAACCCCCACCCCGCAATAACAAAAGTCCCACAGAATAGTATTTATGTCTACTGGGATGCATTTTCTTTTGTATTCTGTTGCATTAAAAAAAAAATTCTTATCATGACCCACTAAAATAATTTCAAAACCTTCTGTAGATGGTTAAAATAGGAAATTTTTTAAAAGACTTTTTTTTTTTTTTGATGTGGACCATTTTTAAAGTCTTCATTGAATTTGTCACAATATTGCTTCTGTTCTATGTTTTGGTTTTTTGACCATGAGGCATGTGGGATCTTAGCTCACTGACCAGGGATCAAACCCACACCCTCCGCTTTGGAAAACAAAGTCTTAACCACTGGCTCACCAGGGAAGTCCCTGACTGTAAATTTTATGTTATGTATATTTTGGTGGCGCTAGTGATAAAGAACCCTCCTACCAATGAAGAAGACATAAGAGACCCGGGTTTGATCCCTGGGTTGGGAAGGTCCTGGAGAAGGGAAGGGCAGCCCACTCCAGTATTCTTGTCTGAAGAATCCCACGAACAGAGGAGCCTGGCGCACCACTGAAGCGACCTAGCACGCACACGTCTTATCATAATAAGAAAATTGAAAACTCCGTTTTAAATTTTACAATCGCTAAAAAATCCTGAACTACACAATTCCTGAGTTCTCCTCTAATTATTATTTTAAAAATCTAATTGTGCAATCATGGAGTAAAAGTTCTCTTGATAAAATGTTGACTGAGCTTAAATTTTTTCAGGTAATTGAAAAAGTCTTCTCCCTGGCTCTCTTATTCTCTTTTGTGTGCGTGCTTGCTAAGTTGCTTCAGTTGTGTCCGACTCTGTGACCCCATGAACTGTAGCCCGCCAGGCTCCTCTGTTCATGGGATTCTCCAAACAAGAACGCTGGAGTGGGTTGCCTTGCTATGGTATCAACTAAAACTGCAGCCAAGCATCTTCTGTGGCCCAGCAGCTCCACCCTGGGCGAGTCCCAAGGGAAGTGAGTGCATAGGTTTGTCCAAAAGTGTGCTCAGGATCCACACAGATCCACTGTGTGGATCACAACAAACTGTGGAAGCTTCTTCAAGAGATGGGAATACCAGACCACCTGACCTGCCTCCTGAGAAATTTGTACGTAGGTCAGGAAGCAACAGTTAGAACTGGACATGGAACAACAGACTGGTTCCAAATCGAGAAAGGAGTACATCAAGGCTGTATATTGTCACCCTGCTTATTTAACTTCTATGCAAAGTACATCATGAGAAACGCTGGGCTGGATGATGCACAAGCTGGAATCAAGATTGCTGGGAGAAATATCAATAATCTCAGATATGCAGATGACACCAACCTTATGGCAGAAAGTGAAGAAGAACTCAAGAGCCTCTTGATGAAAGTGAAAGAGGAGAGTGGAAAAGCTGGCCTAAAACTAAACATTCAGAAAACTAAGATCATGTCATCTGGTCCCTTCACTTCATGGCAAACAGGTGCGGAAACAATGGAAACAGTGAGAGACTTTATTTTTGGGGGCTCCAAAATCACTGCGGATGGTGACTGCAGCCATGAAATTAAAAGATGCTTGCTCCTTGGAAGAAAATCTGTGACCAACCTAGACAGCATATTGAAAAGCAGAGACATTACTTTGCCCACAAAGGTCCGTTTAGTCTAAGCTATGGTTTTTCCCATAGTCATATATGGATGTGAGAGTTGGACTGTAAAGAAAGCTGAGTGCCAAAGAACTGATGCTTTTGAACTGTGGTGTTGGAGAAGACTCTTGAGAGTCCCTTGGACTGCAAGGAGATCCAACCAGTCAATCCTAAAGGAAATCAGTCCTGAATATTCACTGGAAGGACTGATGCTGAACCTGAAACTCCAATACTTTGGCCACCTGATGTGAAGAACTGATTCATTTGAAAAGAACCTGATGCTGGGAAAGATTGATGGCAGGAGGAGAAGGGGACGACAGAGAATGAGATGGTTGGATGGCATCACAGACTGGATGGACTTGAGTTTGAGCAAGCTCCAGGAGTTGGTGATGGACAGGGAGACCTGGTGTGCTGCAGTCCATGGAGTTGCAAAGAGTCAGACACGACTGATCAACTGAACTGAACTGAACTGAACAGATGCTCAGGAATGTTAGCAGCAGTGCTGTCTGTAACAGCCTCATCTGGATAGCACTCAGGTGTTCATCATCAGGGAAAGGAATAAATAAGTACTGATCTATCCCCACAAAGGAATAAAGACAGCAATGGGAGTGAATGAATACACATGAATTGTACCAAAATGATGTTGAGTAAAAGAAGCCAGAGCTGGAAGAACACATACTCCATTTATCTCAAATTCAAAACTTGGCAAAAAAAAAAGAATCTAGAGTTGGGACTGCCCTGGAGGTTCATTGGTTAAGACTTTGCCTTCCAATGCAGAGCATGTGGGTTTGATCCCTGGGCCCTGGGCAGGGAGCCAAGATCCCACATGCACTGCAGTGAAAAACTAAAACGTAAAAGAGAAACAATACTGTGACAAATTCAATGACTAAAAAAAAAAAATCTGGTAACCTAGGAGGTAGTAACGGGAAGAGGATGCTGGGGTGCATAGACTGGTCTGGATTTTTACCTAGTTGCTAGTACATAAGTGTGATTTTTAGGGAAAGGATGAGGCCCCCCCCCCCAAATGTATCACTTTTGCATGAGGATTATTTTGAGCTAACAGCCATCAACACCCTGTGGGTTCTAGAGAAGTGACTGCCTCTCCCCTAACTACCTAGAAGAATTTCATGCGGGGATTTTTCCCAGAAAAAGAGTTGTTACCGGAGCGGTATTTTACCAAAGTGGCCCCATCTGTATGTCAGGAAAAGACATCTAAGTAGCCAACATCTGCTCCTCTTCTAGGGCTTCCCAGGCAGCACGAGTGTAAAGAACCCGCCTGCCAATGCAAGAGACATAAGAGATGTGGGTTCCACCCCTGGGTCAGGAAGATCCCCTGGAGGAGAGCATGGCAATCCACTCTAGTATTCTTGTCTGGAGAATTCCATGGACAGAGAAGCCTGGTAGGCTAGAGTCAGACATAGGGTGGCTAAGAGTCGGACACGACTGAATCGACTTAGCACACATGCACACTCCTCTTCTTACCATCACATGAGGGACCCTCCCGCCCATGGAAACCCCAGGCCCTGACTGCATTCCTCAGCTTGGATGGCACATAGACCTCGTTTCACTCTGCTGTCTCTGACCTTCTTGTGTATGTGGGATTCCCATACACACAAAGCTAAATTGGATTTTCTCCTGTTAGTCTCATGCCAATTTAATTCTTAGACCAGCCAGAAGAACCTAGAAGGATAGAGAAGTTTTCTTCCTCCCCGATAGTTTACTTAATGAAAATTGATTGAGTGTACGACTTACAGCCTTTTTTTTTTTTCAGATGTACACATAACATAATGAAGTAGGTTATGTTCCAAAAGTTTCCTATAAGAATAACAAAAGGTTAAGGAAACACTCCTTTTGAGGTCAACCTCTGCAATGGGAAAACTTCAGGAAGAAGGTGTGCATTCATTCCACACACACACACCAACACACACATTGATTCTGGGTGACTGAGACAGGCGCCATGCATGGCCCGGGGAAGGATAGCACCTTTTATTTATTTTTATTTTATTTTTTTTTCATTTATTTTTATTAGTTGGAGGCTAATTACTTTACAATATTGTAGTGGTTTTTGTCATACATTGACATGAATCAGCCATGGATTTACATGTGTTCCCCATCCTGATCCCCTCTCCCACCTCCCTCCCCATCCCATCCCATCCCTCTGGATCTTCCCAGTGCACCAGCCCCGAGCACTTGTCTCATGCATCCAACCTGGACTGGCGATCTGTTTCACCCTTGGTAGTATACTTGTTTCAATGCTATTCTCTCAGAACATCCCACCCTCGCCTTCTCCCACAGAGTCCAAAAGTCTGTTCTGTACATCTGTGTCTCTTTTTCTGTTTTGCATATAGGGTTATCGTTACCATCTTTTTAAATTCCATATATATGTGTTAGTATACTGTATTGGTCTTTATCTTTCTGGCTTACTTCACTCTATATAATGGGCTCCAGTTTCATCCATCTCATTAGAACTGATTCAAATGAATTCTTTTTAATGGCTGAGTAATATTCCATGGTGTATATGTACCACAGCTTCCTTATCCATTCATCTGCTGATGGGCATCTAGGTTGCTTCCATGTTCTGGCAATTATAAACAGGGATAGCACCTTTTATTAAAATTTATTTTTAATTGGAGGATAATTGCTTTACAATGTTGTGTTGGTTTCAGCCATACATCAACCTGAATCGGCCATAAGTATATACATGTCCCCTCCCTCTTGAACCCCTCCCCCCACCTCCCATCACATCTCACCCCTCTAGGCTGTCATGGAGCATTAGCTATCTATTTTACACGTGGTAATGTATGTATGCTACTCTCTATCCATCCCACCCTCTCCTTCCCCCGCTGTGTCCACAAGTGTGTTCCCCCTGTGTCTGAGTCTCTATTCCTGCCCTGCAAATAGGTTCATTGGTACCATTTTTCTAGATTCCATATCTGTGTGTTAACACTGGATATTTGTTTTTCTCTTTCTGATTTCACTCTATATAACAGGCTCTAGGTTTATCCACCTCACTAGAACTGACTCAAATGTGTTCTTTTTTATGGCTGAGTAATATTCCATTGTATATGTGCACCACAACTTCTTTATCCATTCATCTGTTGATGGACATCTAGGTTGCTTCCATGAAGGACAGCGTCTTCATCCTGCTGGCAGAGTGTTGGTTAGGAGACGGCCTCACACAGCGATGACAATGTCGTCTAATTTTGTTGCTTCTGCGCTTTCTTGTCTGTAGGCTCATCAGTGACGTCAGACCACACAGTAGGACTGCAGGTAGAGATTGATCAGGGTTGAGTAGACCCCAGGGATCTCCCCAGGAGTTGCTTTTCTGACTAAATCTCTCCCGGGGGCATTTTCTTGTGAAATCTTTGCAAGCCGTCTTCCTTGCCTGACCCACCCTTTTGGCATTTCCCCTGCATTCTGGGTTAACACGCAGCCACAGGCGCCTTATTCCCACAGCCTGAAGCAAGGAGGGTTTTTCTCATGGATGACCGAGTGCACCCAGCCCAGCACCTGGAGTGTGAAATGTGCATAAATAACAATAGTGATTGAAAGAGAGAAAGGAGAAATAATTCAATTCAATTGAGGTTTCCTTCTGAAGAAAAGCACGGGGAAGAGAAAATATGGTGGGTTCCAGTTAGCGGCGTGTTGGCCGGCATTCTCGGTCTGTGTTTTGTGAAGTGAGAGGCACCCTGCCCTCTTCTTCCTGAAGAGCATTTGCCCGAGAGGCCGCAGGCTGAACTGGGCTTTGACACCGGCTGTAGCTCCCTGTGTGACCGCGGACAGTTCAATCCACCTCTCCCACCCTCACTTGCTCATCTGCAAAATGGGCGGCCTGCGCGGGAGACGCCATTGAGTTCCTCTGTCTGTGACTCCGCGACATCAGGTAGGGGGGGACGGGGACAGAAGGCATGGATCCTCACACCCACATCCAGCACCACACTCTCAATCACCTGAGACTTGTTGTTAAGTTGCTCAGTCGTGTCTGACTCTTTGCAACCCCATGGACTGCAGCAAGCTAGGCTTCCTTATTCTTCACCATCTCCCTGAGTTTGCTCAAACCCATGTCCACTGAGTCAGTGATGCCATCCAACCATCTCATCCTCTGTCATCCCCTTTTCCTCCTGCCCTCAATCTTTCTCAGCGTCAGGGTGTTTTCCAATGAGTCAGTTCTTCTCATCAGGTGGCCAAAGTATTGGAGCTTCAGCTTCAGCATCAGTCCTTCCAACGAATATTTGGGATTGGTTTCCTTTAGAATTGGGTGGTTTGCTCTCCTTGCAGTCCAAGGGACTCTCAAGAGTCTTCTCCAACACCACAGTTCAAAAGCACCAATTCTTTGGCACTCAGCCTTCTTTATGGCCCAACTCTCACATCCATACATGACTACTGGAAAAACCATAGCTTTGACTAGACGGAACTTTGTTGGTAAAGTGATGTCTCTGCTTTTTAATACGCTGTCTAGGTTAGTCATAGCTTTTCTTCCAAGGAGCAAGCGTCTTTTAATTTCATGGCTGCAGTCAGCACTCAGACTAAAGCCTCCTGTAGGCGTGGGGATGTCATGGACCATGCTGCACCCACACCCCGGTGGCTAGCACAGGGTACCAAGCAGATGCTCAGTCGATCCTTGTAGGAAGAAGGCTTTGGATGAGGTGGGAAGATGAGACAATAGGAACCGTGACAGATGGGAAAGGAATAGCAGCACCTCCCGTGGGTCCTGTCCTTATATCCTTGGTAATCAGTTACCAAGCACCTTTCACCCCAAGTGGACACATGGGGAGAGGGCGGGGGCATACCGGGTGCCTGCTTTCCTCTTGTCTTTAATGTTTTGAATAGATGCTGTGCATAGTATGGGGGTTCAGAATGTGCCTCCCCCAAATATGTCACTTTTGTGTGAGGATTATTTTGAGCTAAAGGCAGTTGAGATCCTGGGGGTTGACGAGAAACTACCTTACTACCCAGAAGAGTTGAAATTGGGGCTTTTTCCCAGCAAAGAGTCAGTACCAGTGATAAATGTCACCAAAGTGGCCCTATCTGTGTGTCAGGGCAAACATCTGCCCAGCATCTGCTCTTCTTCTTTTCATCCTGGGAGGGACCCTCCCATCCTTGGAAAGCCCCAGGCTCCGACCTTGACTCTCAGCTCAGGATGGCACATAGACCTCATTTTCCCTCTGGGTCTCCGACACTCTCATGTATGTGGGATTCCTGTCTGTAAGAATTAAAACGTGATTTTCTCCTGTTAATGTGTCTCTTATCAATTTAAATCTTAGAGCAACTGGATGAACCTAGAGGGTAGAGGCAAGTTTCCTTCCGCATCCTCAGCATTCATCTCTGGGAAACTGCCCTGGTCACTCCGGACTGGGGACCAGCTCCTCCTCACATGGTCGCTTAGCACAGAGGTCCCCAACCTCCGGGCTGCGGATCGGTTGTGGTTATTCAGCCGCTCAATTGTGTTGGACTTTTTTCGATCCCAGGGACTGCAGCATGCCAGGCTTCCCTGTCCTTCACTATCTCCCGGAGCTTGCTCAAATTCATGTCCACTGAATCAGTGATGCCATCCAACCGTCTCATCCTCTGCTGCTCCCGTCAGATCAGCCTCGGCATTAGATTCCAAATAAAGTTCACAGCAAATGTAACGCGCTTGAATCATTCTGAAACTATCCCCCCACCCCGCCAGTCTGCAGACAAATTGTCTCCCATGAAACCGGTCCCCGGCCCTGAACAGGCTGGTGACCGCTGCCTTAGTAACCTGAACTCATTCTCTTCATTGGGTCCGAGGTCATGAGGTCACTGCCTGCTTATCTGTCCACTTCACCAGAAGCAGGGCTTCTGTCGCTGTTGTAACCCTAGCTGCTTCTGGAAGTTCAGTGTAGTGCAGACTTTCGCTGCACATGAGGGAATAAATAGGTTATTCAAGTGTCTAGAAGCAGATCAACAGTTAAATGGATTTTAAAAAGGAGGAAGAAACAACTACATCTGTAACCACTCCCCATCCTTTTCCTCCTCCATCATTAAAGAAATAAAAGGATAGAAAGCGCTGGCTTTCCAGACCTCGCCCCCACCCCCGGGGGTGGCTGTACCCGGAACTGGTGCCTCTCCGCTTATGCTCGGGGCTGACGTTGTTCATGGAACACAGACGACCAAACCACACAGATGAGATAGGGGTGCACCTCTGCTTTCCCTGGGCGGGCACAGATCAGATCAGAAATCTGTGCCCTGTGAACCTGGGTAACACCCAGGGTGGTCGCCACACTCAGACACCACCAGTCACAGCAGCAGGCGCTCTACCCACCCCAGAGACAGCAGCATCAAGTCCTTTGTGTCCCTAAGATCTGGGTGACATCGTGGCCACCTCCTTAATCTCCAGCCCTGGCTGCAACCGCCTTATAATCGAAATTATCAGAAGCAGCACCTGGATCTTTGATGTAATTAGCTGTGTGGCCTCAGACAAATCACTTAACTTCTCTGAGTCTCATTTTCTTCATCTGTAAAATGTTGTGGACGATGTGAGTAGGTCCTCAATGATGGGTGCCATTACCATTACTGTCATTGCTATTGATTTTCTGGGCCAGGTGGAAGATGACAAATAGATTACAAGGAAGGCAGTTGTCAAGTCATCTTGAGACAGAGTCAGGACAGTCAAGGGATCAGGGAATTGCACCGTAGTTTCAAACCCCAGCCTTTGGGGAGCATTGCGTGTTTGGGGCTGTGAGGAGGTGGGTATAGGGGTTAACAGGGTCCTCACTGTGAGGGAAGCCCCCAAAAGGAACCAGAAGCTGAAGGTTCTTGTCCTCTCTTGATGGAGAAAGCTGGGAAGCTTTGGGGGGCAGTTGGGGGGGGGGGCGGGAAATCCTGTGCCTCAGTTTCTCCACTTGGAAGACAAAAATGTCAGACTGGATCAGGGTTCTTCTCTTTCCCTGTTGAACCTGACAGGGGAAAGTAAGGACCCTACTCAGTTGCTCAGTCGTGTCTGACTCTTGTGACCCCATGGACTGTAGCCCCCAGTCTCCTCCGTCCATAGGATTCTCCAGGCAAGAATACTGGAGTGGATTGCCATTTCCTGCCCCAGGGGATCTTCCCGACCCAGGGATCAAGTCAGGGTCTCCTGCATTGCAGGCAGATTCTTTACTATCTGAGTCACTAGAGAAGCCCTCCTCCGGGTGATGGTTAAAAATACATGCAGTAAAATATGTAAGACGAAAAAAACAACTTCTGTTAAAACGCAGTTATCCAAATGTTAAAAACCAGACTTCTAATATGAAACTCCTTCCATCTGATTCTTTACTAACAGCAACTGTAATTTCAAAGCCATGATGAGCAAATGTAGTTCAAATTCCTTGAATCACCTTTGATGGGCTATGACAAGAGGCATGATTTCTTTTTAGATTCTGCATATAACAGGTATCGTACGGCATTTCTCTTTCTCTGTCTGGAGTGTCATGACTTCTATAAGTGACAGAGTCAGACGTACACTTCATCCCACCGTGACTGGCCACCCACGACTGTTACCACAAAGCCAGGTTGCTCTTAGAGCCTCGTGAAAATAACGCGGTAATTTTTTCCATTCAAGTTCCCATGCCTCCTGATTCCTGGTCCCCCAGGGACTAGGTGATGTTCCCACACCTTCCCTTGTAGCAGCCTCTGTAGATAAAAGAGTTGCTGCCATTCCTACCCGCAAGGAACCCATCAACTGGTTGAATGGAAACACCTCTGCCCAAGAAACACCCAGAGAACAGCCCCAGACAGCGTGAAACCCAGTGCACCGTGTAGGTGACAAGCCCAGGATGGTGGCCGGTGATAAGGATGGTGCCCGGTGGGGGCGGCTACTAACTCTTGAACAAGATCATGAATGGCCAGGAGAGATGATAACTTCATAAGGGATCAGCTAGATTCCAGGCCGGGCAGGGACTGACCGACGACGTGTTTGTCTTAACACGGTGAGGAGCATCTGTGGACTTTTTGGTCACATGTCCACACAGAGGGGGCCAGAATATGCCACCCACATGCGCTTCTTTGGCATAAGGATTATTTTTAGCTGAAGGCAGTTAACAAAAATAGCAGAAAGAGAAGAAAAAAAATATCTCTGGCTTCTTCCTGTCTGGCTTAAGAGCAGAAAATAAATTTCCATTTGTAAAGGCATTTCGCCCTCCTTACCAGAAAGACCTCAACTCTTAAAGCTTCTGAGAGGACGCTAGACTCTTCACCCAGAGCCAACAGAGAGGAATGTGCTTGACACACCTTATTGAACACCCTCACCTTCCATTTGTTTCTCCATCTATTACCCTCGGCCACTTTTTCTCTGTCTTGTTAGTTTCCACCATGTGGCGCGCTCTTTGTTAAAATGCTGTGTGCTCATTCCTATCCACTTTGGTTCCTTCTTACCTGTGAAGGCTCCCATGCTGTGTTAAAGTAAAAAATTTTAACATCAAATAAGATGTGTGTACCTTTTCTCTTATTAATCCGTCTTTCATCAGTTTAATTAGCACAACCTCAGCCAAACCAGGTGGCGAAGTGGTAAAGCAACCTATGCAGGAGATGCCGGAGACGCAGGTTCGATCCCTAGGTCCGGAAGATCCCCTGGAGAAGGAAATGGCAACCCGCTCCAGCATTCTTGCCTGGAGAATCCCACGGACAGAGGAGCCTGGCGGGCTGCAAAAAAGTCCATGGGGTCACAAAGAGTCGACAGAGCGACTAAGCGTGCACACACACACACACACACACACAGCTACTAAACACAGGGGGACAAAGGAAAAGTGTTTCCTTTCCCAGCACACACAGAAACGTGTTCCTGGCTCCAGGCTGGCACTCGCTAAATGCCTGTTGAGTGAATCATGCGTGACCAAGGTGAGGTGGGCACATTCTACAGTCTCTTGCCCCCTTTTAGGCCTTCTGGGCTCTCCTCTGAGTGGGAGAATCCTAAATGTCTGGAGGGCCTGGAGGCAAGTTCCCTAGGGTTTGCAATCTGAGTGAAGGTCAGGCACCTCTGAACTAAGAAACTGCGTTAGTTCTTCCTTCTGGGCTGTTGGAGGGAATTTGATGTTGGAAGTTGCAGGTGAGACAGGACTGCTTCACAGACTTCTCTCCACCCCACCTGGGGCTCTGGAAGATGTCTTTCGGGGCCCGTGGGGCCCCATGGCCTTCGCCAGTGGGAGACCAGTTAGGGGGGTGTGTTGATCCACATTCTAGACTGGAGGAGCCCAAGGCAGGTGGGATGTCAGACCAGAGACACACGGTTCAGGGATGGGGGTGGAAAAGGGCAGGGAGGCGGGTGGGGACTCTTTGGTGGACTGGTGAGCTGGCTGGTGAGAGAAGCAACTTCCCTCCATGTTCAGAGAGCGCCCAGAAAGAAGCCCGCGCTCACGTGCCCAGAATGAACAGCTTAGCAGTAAGGCCCAGTCTGCATCCCAGGGTGGGTCCGATGCCTCGTTTACTTGCCAGCGGTGTGGTGGGGGGACGCCTTCTCTGGGAGGCAGAGGAAGGGAGTACCCTGGCTCCATCAGCTGTCCACCTCCTGCCAAGCGCAGCCCTCGGGAGCATGGCCAGTCAGGGCTGCAAACTGGCTTTCAGGCTCCATCGAAGAGCCCTAAAGCCTGGATCATACTCCCAGGAAATCCCGAGCCAGGCAAAGCTCCCCTCACTTGCTCAACCCCAGCCTGAGCTCATCAGGGTCTCCTTAAAGCCCTTCTTGCTGAGCTTCACTCCCTAGTCGTCGGGGTTGGGGGCGGGACGGGGGAGGATGCTGGCGGGGTTTTGAAGTTCCTGACCCTGGTGGCTTGAGAGTCACACCTGTGGCCTACATGCCTGCCTGTGGGGGGCACAGAAATGGAAGAGGGGGGGACCGGTTCCTGGAGCAACGCTCCCCCACTTCGTCCTTTTTGGGAGGTGGGAGTCTTTGTGGCTGAGCGAGCTCTGAGCTCCGCCTGTGGCAGGGAGATCACCTTGCCTGATACCCCGGGTGGTTTTTTTTCTTCTTTCCTTTCTTTCTTTTTTTTTTCCCTGCAGGGGTGGGTGAAAGAAAGAAGAGTGCAGTGAACTGATTCAATCCCTATAGCGGGGAGACTGCACGGGGTACATTTGATGCCCCAGGGCCCCTGCGGAGGCAGCTGACCCAGGCTCCACCCGGCTCCCTGGCATCACCCTTGGTGAGCGAGGTAAGCCCACCAGAGGTGAGTGTTTCTAGGCACCACAGGAAGGGCGTGTCTCGTTGGGACTTGGGGAAAGAGGCTCAGATCACTCTGCCTTTCACACACAACCCCCTTCTCTCTGCTTCTCTCAGCCATAGCTGGAGCATCCTTACTCATCCCGGACACCCGGGGGGACTGCTGCCGCTCCCGATCAGGCAGCAGACAGGTCAGGCCAGAAAGACCCAAGGTCAGGGTCAGCCTCACGTCCCTGAGCAAAACCGGCTGATAGAACCGGGTTAGACCTGGGGTGTAGCCCTCAGAACCCTCTGCAGGCCCTTTTGAGCATGTGTCCCTACGTGGCTGCACCAGCTGACCACCTGGCCCCGCGGTCACCACTGGGTGAGTCTCCAAGGCGCATAGTCTTGTGAGAGGTAGATGCATCTGTAACTTTGTATCAAGACAGAAAAGGCTGTAGGAGAGAGGACACGTCTCTTCTTCCCTTCCCTTTGGCCTCATCCCTAAACTGACGAGAGATGGATTAACAGGAGGAAAACGAACAGAAGCTGAATAACGTGTACACGTGGGGAGAGACCCAGGAAAACGAAGTCGCCGGAGTGAGCAAAACCATCACTTTTAGATACGTTCTCCAGCGAGAGACAACAGAAGATCTTGGGTGTCCGGGGTGGTGGGGGGAGCCAGACGTGAGAGCAGGGCCCGAGAAGGGCAGGAGACAAGGGCAAGTTCACTCTGCAGGTGACTCCTTGCCGTCTGCATTGACTGGAGTTTCCAGATATTGAGTCATTAACCTCTCTTCTTGGTAGGGCAAGGGAGATACCCCGACAAATAGAAATGTCTTCTTAAAAAATGTTTACTTATTTACTTATGGCTATGCTGGGTCTCTGTTGTGGTTGCGGGCTTTTAGTGGGGGTTACTCTCTAGTTGCGGCGTGGGGCACAGGCTCTTGGGCTCCGGGCTCTAGATCACAGGCTCGATAGGTGTGGCACATCGGGTTAGTTGCCCCGAGACATGTGCGATCTTCCCAGACTAGGGCTCGAACCCGCGTCCCCTGCACTGGCGAGCGGACTCTTCACTCCTGGACCACCAGGGAAGTCCTGAATGTGTTTCATTTAAGCGTAACTTCTACTTGGCTTTCAGCGCTTCTTCTGTGCCTGTGATTTCTTAAAAATAAGCAGGTTAAAGTGATCCTTCGGCCAGAGAGGTGTGTTTTGGGGGCAAATTCTGCTCCCCTGCGAGACCAAGAGCGGGTCGTTTTCTATGAGCAGGTGGGATGGGGCAGGGGCGATGGGCTGCTCTGCGTGTGCAGCGGGGAGAACTCGGGTTGGGGCGGGGATAACGGTGCAGAAAGAGGCCGAGGAGCACAACTTGGGCAGGTGTGGGCCAGAGCCCAAGGCACTGGGCAGTTAGTTGGTGCCCCTGGGGGGCAGGAAGGGACATTCCCACCGAGGTCTGCAGTTAGGAGGGGGTGGACCAGAGCAGAAGGAGGAAAGGTCAGCGGGTCCGAGGCATTAGGGCCCCTCTCTTGGGCAGGGAGGGGCTCCTCATGTGGGTCAGATCTCCCCAGACTCACAGCTGTGGCAGTACCCATCCCCCCACTTTGGGAGGTGGGTGTGGCAGCTCTGTGGGTGCACCTCCCCGCAGGTTTTTGGGGAGGAGGTGGTGCTTGGCAGGGCCCTGGGGTTATGCCATGTGCCCAGCACCCTGGGCTGTGGGCTGGTGTGTGGGGAAGAGGCCCAGGAAAGTCAGGAAGTGGGTCGCTTGCCCAGGGTGGGGTCTTTTAAAGTGCCGGTTCATCTCTGAGTCCAGTGAGGCCTGAAGAGAAAAGGAAAGGGTCACACAAGGATCCCACAGCCCTCCTGGTTGCAGCTCTGGGCTGAGTGCTAGTGATTCCAGCAGCAGAATCAACCTGTGGCTGGGACTCTCCTGAGCTAAACCGGCCCCTTGAGATGCCCTCCTTGCCCTACTGGGAGGGCACAGAGCCTCTCCTCCCAGCCCCCACCTCCGTGCGACCTGAGGGTCAGATTGTTCAGGCAAGGAAGGGATGAGGAGGAACAGCCTTCCCCCTGGATTTGGAGCTGGTGGGACCCCTGGGAGAGTGTACCCACCTACCTCCTTATCTCTGTCTAGCTCTCTGTTTACAGATCTATCTAGTCACCATCTCTATATCTCTGTTATCTATCATCTATCTACCATCTATTATCTACCTACCTATGTAACTGTGTATCTGTCTATCTAGTCATCATCACTGTATCACCTCCATCCATTCATCCATCATCCTGAGGTTCAAAGGACTTTTCAGAGCTCCTCTCTCTCCTGATGGACTTACTTTCCATTTGAAAGTCTTCTCCATCTGCAGAGACCAGACAGAGCTCTCTATGCCTAGGTTGCAAAGAGGCACAGTCTACAGCAGGCTCCCTAATCTGTTGTTGTTCAGTCGCTCAGTTGTGACCGACCCTTTGTGACCCCATGGACCATAGTCTGCCAGGCTCCTCTGTCCATGGGACTCTCCAGGCAAGAACACTGGAGTGGGTTGCCACTTCCTCCTCCAAGGGATCTGGCTGGCCCAGAGATCAAACTCAGGTCTCCTGCATTTGGCAAGGGGATTCTTTATCACTGAGCCACCAGGGAAGCCCCAGGCTCCATACTAGCCAGCGCCAAATTAGCAAAGGAGGAGACAGCTGCGTCGTGACTCAAATAAGATAAGATTTGGGGCTCATGGAGCTGGTGCCCTTCAGCCAGCCCATGACCGAGTTCAGCACCTCCGCCTGGGTCTCTGGTTCTGCGAGCTACTTTTACCGTGGCCCTTGGGCAAACCGCACACCCTCTGCTCACCTGTGGACCACGTGGACAGTCACCCCCGCTCACTGGCTGCACAGAGAGCGCTGCTCCCCTTGTCTCAGCGCGGAAATTAAACGTTAAAGGATGATCAGAATGCAGATGACAGAAATGGAGGTGTGAAGAGCAAAGGCAGGTGGGGGAAATGGACTGGAAAAAAAGGGGAAAACACACATTTTTGGACAGACATCCCAATAGAAAAAGGGACAAAATGCACAGGTACTTCATAAAGAAAAACTATAAATGGCCAATAAACCAGAGAGAAGGTGCTTGCTGTCAGTGGTTATTAGGCAAATGCCAGCTGAAACCACAAGAAAATACCCCTGCACACCCACCAGAATGGCTCCCCTGAAAAAGACTGACCGTGCCTGGTGCTGGCAGGGTTGAGGTACCATGGGAATCTCAAACACGGTCAGACCATGAAGAGTGGCTCTTTGCAAACTGTTTGCCAGGACCCACCGCAACCAACCATGCGAACCCGTGACTCATCATCCCCACTCCTAGCTCTGTACCAGAGCTGTGCTTAGTCGCTCGATCACGTCTGACTCTCAGCAACACCATGGACTGCAGCACACAAGGCCGCCCTGTCCATCACCATCCTGGAGCTTGCTCGAATTCATGTCCATTGAGTCGGTGATGCCATCCAACCATCTCATCCTCTGTCATCCCCTTCTCCTGCCTTCAATCTTTCCCAGCAGCAGGGTCTTTTTCAATGAGTCATTTCTTCACATCAGGTGGCCAAACTATTGGAGCTTCAGCTTTAGCGTCAGTCCTTCCAATGAATATTCAGGACTGATTTCCTTTAGGATTGATTGGTTGGATCTCCTTGCAGTTCAAGGGACTCTCAAGAGTTTTCTCCAATACCACAGATCAAAAGCATCAATTCTTCGGTGCTCAGCTTTCTTTATAGTCCAAATCTCACATGACTACTGGAAGAACCATAGCTTTGACTAGACGGATCTTTGTTGGCAAAGTTAATGTCTCTGCTTTTTAATATGCTGCCTAGGTTGGTCATAATTTTTCTTCCAAGGAGCAAGTGTGTTTTAATTTCATGGCTGCAGTCACCATCTGCAGTGATTTTGGAACCCAAGAAAATAGTCTGTCACCGTTTCCATTGTTTCCCCATCTATTTGCCTTGAAGTGACGGGACCAGATGCCATGATCTCAGTTTTCTGAATGTTGAGTTTTAAGCCAGCTTTTCCACTCTCCTCTTTCACTTTCATCAAGAGGCTCTTGAGTTCTTCTTCACTTTCTGCCATAAGGTTGGTGTCATCTGCATATCTCAGGTTATTGATATTTCTCCCTACAATCTTGATTCCAGCTTGTGCTTCATCCAGCCCAGCATTTCTCATGATGTACTCTGCATAGAAGTTAAATATGCAGGGTGACAATATACAGCCTTGATGTACTTCTTTCCCAATTTGGAAGCAGTCTGTTGTTCCATGTCCTGTTCTAACTGTTGCTTCCTGACCTGCCTACAGATTTCTCAGGAGGCAGGTAAGGTGGTTTGGTAGTCTGTAGTATACACAGCATATGATCTCATTAAAGCTCAGAGGCAGGCATGCTGAGTTGTGACTTTTTAAAACTTGTATTATTGGAGGACAATTGCTTTACAGTGTTGTGTTAGCTTCTGCTATACAACGAAGTGAATCATCTGTGTGTACACGTATGTCCCCTCCCTCCTGAGCCGCCCTCCTTGGTCCCCCATCCCACCCTTCCAGGTCTCAGTTATGGTAGAAAGTGAAGAAGAACTAAAGAGCCTCTTGATGAAAGTGAAAGAGTTTATGTTTTTAAACATTTATGATTTTATTTATTATGATTTTTTTTAATGTGGACCATTTTAAAAGTCTTTATTGAATCTGCTATAGTATATTGTATAATTGTATATAGTATATTGTATAGTATATTGTATATAGCAGATTGTATAATCTGCTATAGTATTGCTTCTGTTTTCTTATATTTTGCTTTTTTTTTGGCCCAAAGTCATGCACAATCTTAGCTCCCCAAGGAGGGAATTGAACCTGTGCCCTATGAATTAGAAGGAGAAGTATTAACCACTGGACCAACAAGGAAGCCCCTGAGTTGTGATTTTAGAAGTCAGGGTATTGATTAACCTCGAGTAGAGGTAGAGGTTGGGGTGGGCAAAGGCGAGCTTCTGGGGGTGCTGGGGAGGTGCTTTCCTAAACTGAGTACTGATCACACAGATGTGTTCATTTTGTGAATTTTTTAACTTAAAAAAAGAGAGATACTGTTCATGGGCATGAGGTTTCAGCAAATTGTGAAGTGTAGCTGTATTAGGGGTGAGGGCTTCCCCGGTGGCTCAGTGGTAAAGACTCCACCTGCAATGCAGGAGACATGGGTTTGATCCTTGAGTTGGGAGGATCCCCTGGAGGAGGAAATAGCAACCCACTCCAGTAGTCTTGCCTGGAAAATCCCACAGACAGAGGAGCCTGGTGGGTTACAGGCCACAGGGTCACAAGAGAGTCGGCCACGACTGAGCAGAACAACAGCAAGACATATTAGAGGTGCAACCCTGAGATACAACACTACATCTAATTTTCTTGTCTTCCCAAGGACCTGTCTGACATGGCTTCAAGCACGGCTGACCCAAGCAGTCTTGTCCAGCACACCAACTCCTGCCTTCCCCACCACCCGCCCCGGGTGGCCAGCGTGATGCTCTCTCTGTTCTACACAGCCCTGTTGATCTTCGCTGTCCTGGGAAACGTCCTGGCCCTTCGCCTGGCCTATCAGAAGGACGAGAAGATCAACTCGACCGGTGTCTTCCTGGTCCACCTGGCAGTGTCCGACCTCCTGTTTGCCCTGACCCTGCCCGGAAAGATCACCTACTTCCTGCTGGACTTCAGCTGGCCTTTCGGGGAGGGGCTCTGCAGGCTGACGGCCTTCATCTTCTTCGTGAACACCTACTCGGGCATCTACCTGATGACGTGCGTGAGTGTGGACCGCTACTTGGCAGTGGTCCGCGCCCATCAGTGTCCCCGGCTACGTGAGCCCGGGCGGGCCCGGCTCATCTGCACGGCTGTGTGGGTCCTGGCAACGCTGCAGACGGCACCCCTGCTCGGGTTCACCATGACCACGCGCGTGGCCGGCAGGCTCACCTGCATGGAGTACGATAGTGTCCAGCGGGTGTTCACACTGCCCGTCATGGTCCTGGTGACCTCCGCGCTGAGCTTCTGCGGCCCCGTGGCCGTCATCCTCTTCTGCTACGTGAAGATCACTGCCAAGCTGTGCCGGACGGCCCGGGACAACCCCCTGACTAGCCAGAGGGGCCACCACCGCAGGGCCTGCCTGCTCACGCTGGTGGTGCTGGTGGCCGTAGTCGTCTGTTTCATCCCCTACCACCTCCACGTCATCCAGTTCATGGTGACCAAGATGCTCCGCCAGCCCACCTGCCCCGAGCAGAGGGTTTTCAAACTGTGCCTGCAGCTCACCGTCTGCCTCATGAACTTGAACTGCAGCATCGACCCCATCGTTTACTTCTTTGCGTCCTCGCGTTACAGGAAATGGCTCCGCCACCTTCTGAAACTCAAAGCATCACCATCCTCTCCCTCCTCCCCACCGGGAAAAGCTTCCTCAGAAACACAAAGTATCAACCAGACGGGAGGCTCCTTGCCCTTGGAGGAGAATGAAGTCTAAGAGGTGATGAGCTTTCATACTGCACCTGGGGTTCGGGGGGAGGACCCCAAGCTTGTACAATTTGGGGATTGGGTTCTTTAAGAAAAAGAATACACAACCATAGATGTAAAGCTAGGTACAAGGTTGTGGAAGGTGAGTGAGGAGCTCTGAAGCGTGCATTCATTAGCTTTGCCGTAAACCTACTTCTGGGGCTTTCCTGGTGGCTCAGCTGGTAAAGAATCTGCCTGCAATGCGGCAGACCTGCATTCAATCCCTGGGTTGGGAAGATCCCCTGGAGAAGGGAAAGGCTACCCACTCCAGTATCCTTGCCTGGAGAAGTCCACGGACAGAGGAGCCTGGTGGGCTATAGTCCATGTAGTTGCAAAGAGTTGGACTTGACCGAAGCGACTTAGCACACAGCACGCACCTCTCATGTATTCTAATAAACACCGCTTCATCCTTGGCTTCTGAAGGGTGTGCAGTTTCTTTTGGGAAAAGAGTATTTTCACATCAAATGCAGTCATGACCAGAAGAATCATTGGCTGAGCACTAGAGTCACAGTTTGGACAAGGTTTCTGATTTGGGGAGGCAAATTGTTGTAAAGAGCAAAAAAATGCCCCTCCCCGCAAAAGCCAAAATCTCTAAACCTTTGGAAAAATGCCAAGGTTTTCCTGAGAAAGGGAAAAAACGAGAGGAAGACACCCTTCAAGTTATTGGCCTGGCGGCCTCTGGGGTGGGGGAATGGGGTGAGGGACTGGGTGATCACTTTTGTAGGAAAAGTCTGATCTGGAGAAGGGGGTAGACATTCCCGTATCACGTGTGTGAGCGGGAACAGTCTGGGGGAAGGAAGAAAGACAAGAACGTGGGCATGAGCATTCATTTTTCAGTTGCGAGTGTCAGAAAGTGCTTATGCACGCGAGTGTTGTTTGCATTCGGTCAAAACAAACCTTTCATGGCACTTTCTTGAGTTTAAAACACAACACAGATCATTTCCACTTGGGTGATTTTGGATTTTTTGTGAAATAAAACACATGTTTGCCTGCCAAAGATGTGGGAGGCACTGGGGTCAGCGTGAGATCTGTCTCAGCCATGCGGGTCCAGCCCAACCAGCTCACGACCTCTGTGCTCCCCCTCATGGACCCCCCAGCCCTCCCCCCATGGACCCCCCCGCCATGGACTCCCTAACCCTCCCCCATGGGGAGTCAATAATGAAGCATCATCAATCTGGTGACTTAAACCAACAAAAATGTATGCTTTTGTTCTGGATGTTAAAAGTTCAAAGTCAAGGGATCACTAGGGCTGGTTCCTTCTCAAGCTGCAAGGAAGACTGATCTAGGCCTCTCTTGGCTTCTGGCACTTTGCTGGCAGTTATTGGTGCTCTTTGGCTTGTAAAAACATCACCCCCATCTCTGTCTCCATCTTCACCTGGTTTTCTCCCCATGTGTCTCTGTCTTCACATGGCATTTTCTTCTTTTCCTAAGGACACCAGTTACCTTGGATTTGTTGTTGTTGTTGCTGAGTCGCTAAGTTGTGTCTGACTCTTTGTGACCCCATGGACTGTAGCACACCAGGCTTCCCTGTTCTTCACTTTCTCCTGGAGTTTGCTCAGACTCATGTCCATTGAATCAGTGATGCCATCCAACCATCTCATCCTCTGCCACCCCCTTCTCCTTTTGTCTTTAATCTTTCCCAGCATCAGGATCTTTTCCAATGAAATCAGCTCTTCACATCAAGTGGCCAAAGTATTGGAGCTTCAACATCAGCCCTTCCAATGAATATTCAAGGTTGATTTCCTTTAGGGTGGACTGGTT
Source organism: Dama dama (assembly GCF_033118175.1). Taxonomy (NCBI): domain Eukaryota; kingdom Metazoa; phylum Chordata; class Mammalia; order Artiodactyla; family Cervidae; genus Dama; species Dama dama. Next base: position 79,437,295 of record NC_083710.1, on the reverse strand, counting down.
TGAGCTCCATGCAGTCCAATGGACTCTCAAGAGTCTTCTCCACCCTAATTAGCTCCTCTGAACTTGATTACACCTATTTCCAATTAAGGTCATATTCATAGGTATGGGGGTGGGGGTTAGGACTTGATCTTATTTGGGGATCCAGCTTTTAATACCCACCCATTTCTGAGCACCCCTTTTTCCAGACACTCTTCTCTGGAAGAGTCTCAGCCCATCCCTGACCCCTCCTGTAAGCCCCTGTGATACCACATCAGAGCCCCATGACCAAGGTGAGACTTGGAGGAGGGAGTAAGAGGGGTCTGGTTTAAATACTAGTTGGTCCAAAAAACAGGTCAACTGCCACAGCTTGTTTTTCAGCCCTACTCAAAATAACTGCATGTCAAAATGGAAGCATCAGAGTGACCCCCTCAGAGGGTCCCCTCACTCTGCGTGCGGGAGCTTGGTCCGGAGGAAGGTGTAGGGTCAGGGGGTTGGGGGTGGGCCCTGTAGGTGGGGGCTCTATAACGAGGTCCCCGGGTCCCCTTCCGGCGCATGAACTACCCGTGGAGGTGTCTGGAAGTTTCTGCCCTTGGGTAGAAGGTCTCCTGATGACTTCTAAGAATTTCAGTCACTTGATGTTTTTAAGGAGGAAGAATGGAGAGTTTCAGAAATGGAGTTGGTAGATGCCCAAATGTCCCTCCACTGTCAGCTTTGCCCAGAAGGCGTACTTTGCGCTCAGAATCCCTGCCCGTTGGCACCACCACACACCACAAGCTAACCACGGTCCAGCTTTCACTACAGCTTTCTCCGTCTCCTCACCACGTCACCGTGCACGGGGCCGACACAGAGGTGAAGTCCCTCTGGGGGTGTGTGGGCTTGTGGGCGGCCAGGCTCAGACGGGCCGGGTTCCCTGAAGGTCGGGTCGCACCTCAGGCCTCGGGAATCCTTCGTGACAGGGACATTGGAACTGGTGACACACTGTCACTCGTTTGTTCCAGCTCAGTGAGGGCGGGGGCCATCGAGGCAGCCAGATAAGAAATCGGGGGCAGAGGCCCCTAAACGTTCTTGCTGCCCCACTTTGGAAGACCTCTGTGGCAATTTCCCCTATCTTTATGAACTTCTTGCTGTTCTTTTTCAGTTTTAATATTTTAGATTTCCACCCCCTTTGTTTCCCCTTTATTTATTTATTTGGGTGTCCTGGGTCTTGGTCATGCGGGATCTTCAGTTGCAGCACACGGGCTCTCTAGTTGTGTCGTGAGAGCTTAGTTGTCCCATGGCCTGTGGGATGTTAGTTCCCCAACCAGGGACTGAACCTGAGTCCCTTGCATTGCAAGGAGGATTCTTAACCACTGGACCACCAGCAAAGTCCTGCTTACTCACTATTGATGCTGCAACAGACGTTCTCTTAGCAGACCTCACTTAGCCATCTCAGGAGCTCTGTGGGTCTGAGGGTCACGGACCGCACACCGCCTGCTTGTGGCCGGTGGCTTCTGCCCAACTCATGGTCTTCTGTGCCCACAAGTGGGGCTCTGGGCTCCCCAAGACACAGCTGTGTTTGTTCCCAAATCTTCTCATATCAGTTGTTATCAAAATTAAATCATTATTACATAAACCAATAAAGTATAAAGGCAAAAAGAAAGAGCTGTTCTAAGAACTAAGTTAAATGCTTTGGGAAATTTGGTGAAGGTGAATCGCTTACAAAACAAAAAATGCTGTCACAATAGGCATGAGTGTAACACTTATAGGTCATTTGGAAAAATGTAGAAATCCAAGATGACATGCAATCTGATTGCTTTGCTGAGCTCTGGGGCTAGCTTCAATTAAAAAAAAAAATCCAAACTGGAACTCATAAGCAATGCAATGTGGGTGTTGATTATGAAAGACACACATTTCTAATCAGTACAACTACAATTTTTAAAAAGGCCTTAGTGACAATAACATCATTGACATGTTTTAACTTAAAATATTTAATATATGGGCTTCTGTTTGTGTGTGTGTGTGTGTGTGTATATATATATATATTATAGGCATATATATGTGTGCTAAGGTGCTTCAGTCACGTCTGACTCTGTGACCCAATGGACTATAGCCCACCAGGTTCCTCTGTCCATGAAATTCTGTAGGCAAGAATACTGGAGTGGGTTGTCATGCCCTCCTCCACGGGATCTTCCCAGTGACCCAGGGATTGAACCTCTTACATCTCCTGCGATGGCAGGCGGGTTCTTTACCACTAGAGCCACCCAGTAAGCCTGATGAATCCACTGTAAGTTCAAAGTATAAGTTGAAATGCATTAATACACATAACTTACCAAACATCACAGTTTAGCCCAGCCTACCTTAAATGTGCTCAGAACACTTACACTAGCTTACATCTGGGCAGGATCATCTAACACAAAGCCTATTTTCTAAAGAAGTGTTGAGTATCTCATGTAATTTATTGAATTCTGAGCTGACAGTGCAAAACAAAATGGCTGTCTGGGTGCAGAATGGTTGTTGACCCTTGTGATATGGCTGATGGGGGTCTGCCTGCCTGCCATCCCCAGCATTACAAAAGAGGACCGGACTGAAAAGAACCTCAGGAACCCAGGAAAAGATCAAAATCCAAAATTCCGTACAGTTTCCACTGAATGGGTATCACTGTAACACCATCATCAAGTCAAAAAATTATAAGCCACACCATTGTTAAATCAGGGCCCATCTGTGTGTGTGTTCTGCAGTTTATCCAACTTTTTTTTTTCATTTTATTATTCATTTAATGGAGAAAGAAATGGTAACCCGCTCCAGTATTCTCGCCTGGAAAATTCCATGGACAGAGGAGCCTGGTGGGCTACAGTCCATGGGGTCACAAGGAGTCAGACATGACTGAACATGCATGCATGCATGCATTTATTTATTATTTAAGCTCTCGCACTAGATCTTTACAAGCTGGTGAACACTGATAAAATTATTTCTTTCACAGAACTATAACCAAATGTTCCTGGACAGTATACATATATGACTGAGCTAATGTCAATACATATCACCATTTTATAAGTTAGATAAAGAAACAAATTGTCAAGTATCCAAATATTAAGTTACACAACTCAAAGGCTTCAGTTCAGTTCAGTTCAGTCACTCAGTCATGTTCGACTCTTTGCGACCCCATGGACCGCAGCACGCCAGGCCTCCCTGTCCATCACCAACTTCCGGAGCTTGCTCAAACTCACATCCGTCGAGTCGGTGATGCCACTCAACCATCTCATCCTCTGTCGTCCCCTTCTCCTGCCTTCAATCTTTTCCAGCATCAGGGTCTTTTCCAATGAGTCAGTTCTGTGCATCAGGTGGCCAACGTATTAGAGTTTCAGCTTCAGCATCAGTCCTTCCAGTGAATATTCAGGACTAATTTCCTTTAGGATGGACTGGTTTGATCTCCTTGCTGTCCAAGGGACTCTCAAGAGTCTTCTCGAACACCACAGTTCAAAATCATCAATTCTTCAGCTTTCTTTAATAGTCCAACTCTCACATCCATACATGACTACTGGAAAAACCATAGCTTTGACTAGATGGACCTTTGTTGGCAAAGTAATGTCTCTGCTTTTTAATATGCTATCTAGGTTAGTCATGGATTTTCTTCCAAGGAGTAGGCGTCTTTTAATTTCATGGCTGCAGTCACAATCTGCAGTGATTTTGGAGCCCAAGAAAAAAAAGTCTCTCACTATTTCCATTGTTTCCCCATCTATTTGCCAAAAAGTGATGGGACTGGATGCCAAGATCTTAGTTTTCTGAATGCTGAATTTTAAGCCAGCTTTTCCACTCTCCTCTTTCACTTCCATCAAAAGGCTTTTTAGTTCTTCTTCACTTTCTGCCATAAGGGTGGTGTCATCTGTATATCTGAGGTTATCAATATTTCTCCTGGCAGTCTTGATTCCAGCTTGTGCTTCATCCAGTCCAGCGTTTCTCATGATGTACTCTGCATATAAGTTAAATAAGCAGGGTGACAATATACAGCCTTGATGTACTCCTTTTCCTATTTGGAACCAGTCTGTTGTTCCATGTCCTAACTGTTGCTTCTTGACCTTCATACAGATTTCTCAGGAGATTTGATTCTTGACCTGCGTATCAGATCTCTCATATGCCTATGTCCAAAGGCATATAAAATGTTAAATGTCTGCTCGATTCATTAGCAGAAATCTACTTTTTATTTTTGCAAGAGAGTTTGGGAATCGTACTTCAAACAAAAATAAGTTGTAGTTTACACAGCTTTTTAATGTTAATTGACTGGCCACCGTTTCTCAGTCTAGGACAAGAGGGCTTCTGGCAGGTGGCATTTGTACTAAAAATCGTGGTGAAATATTGTGATTCATTTGTCGTTGTTCAGTCACTAAGTTGTGTCTCTTTGCAATCCCATGGACTGCAGCATACCAGGTTTCCCTGTCCTTCACTATCTCCTGGAGTTTGTTTAAACTCATATCCATTAAGTCAATGATTCCATCCAACCATCTCATTCTGTTATCCCCTTCTCCTCCTACCTTCGATCTTCCCCAGCATCAGGGTCTTTTCCAGTGAGTCAGCTCTTTGCATCAGGTGGCCAAACTATTGGAGCTTCACCGTCAGACCTTCCAATGAATATTCAGGACTGATTTCCTTTAGGATTGACTGGTTTTATCTCCTTGCAGTCCAAGGGGCTCTCAAGAGTCTTTTCCAGTACCATGGTTCAAAAGCTTTCATAAGAAATATATATTTGGTCACTCAGATGACCAGAATCCTTTCTCATATATATTTGGTCTTCATCTACAGTTCCTGGCTCCCAGCTCCTAAAACCTTGTAATTCCCTAAGTGCAGAGAATCATGTAGAGAATCATGTTTTATTATGTGAACAAGGTGATTTTTGGAAGCACCTAAGGATGCGGCCTGATTGCTGGGAGAACTAACCATCCAATAAGGGTTGGAACTTGGAACTTTCTGTCCCACCCCTCTGTCCTCCAGGGAGGGAAGCAGGGATGGAGGTCAAGCATGCTTCCCCCTTTAAACCAGTCCTTAAGTCACCAGCAGGTATTGATGTCCTATTTATCTCTGTGCAGATTTGAACTGGACAGAACCCAGACTGCTGAGAGGTTTGAAAAGACCTCTTACCCTGGTGGCTTGATGCATAGGAAAAGACTAGGGTCAAGCACAGGCTACTGAAATAAGGGTTTTAGAAAACCTGCACAGAAGTACTAGGCTGAGCAATGTTTAGACACAGCGCAGTACTTCTGAGGAAACTCACCAAACTCAAGGGCTCAATTCAGAGTCAGGGGTTACAAAGGCTCTGGGCATTGGCCAGGAACCTAGGGCTCCTGGTTAAGGATGCCCAGAAACATCAAGTCCAGTCTTCTGTTTAGCCTCTACCTGGCCACCCAGAAAAATGGAGACTTGTCCTTAAAAACAGTTTAACCTCAGGGGAGACGCTGTATTGCCACCAATGCTCCTGGAAGTCTGGGGGTCAACATCCTGACCTTGAATGTTGGGCCTGTTGGGAGAGCAGCTGTGGTTTCTCAGGAGTCCGGGGTAGGGTGGTTGGGAGCAGCCTGGGGAGAGCTGGGTGGCTTTGGGCACAGTTAATGGTTTGGGAAGAGAATTCTGGCCCCACAGGAGGAATCCTGGCCCCAGGCAAAAAGAGAGGGTTTCCCTGCCCCTTCTCCATGCAGAGAGAAGGGCGGCCCGCACACAGGGAGGAGCTGCGGGCCCTGTGATGTGGTTGGAGCCGGGGAGACTGGGCCGGGAGGCAGAGTCAGGACGGCCCCCGGGCAATGGCTGGAGGTGGAACATATGAGATTTCCCGTCTCTGCTCCCACTGACCCTGCAGGTTGCATGGGGGCTGGAACATCCCAGCTGGACGCCAGGTCTGGAGCAGCCAGAGCTGGAGATACTGACCATGGGGAGGGGTGATGTGATTCCAAAAAAAACTGTTTTGAATCCAAAACTCAGTCTAGGCTTAGGAGTTGGGACATTGAAGGCAGGTTTTCCTTTATTTGGGAAAGGGAGGGGGGGTTCACTATAGACTTTTTCCTTCTCTTGCTGCTGCTAAGTCGCTTCAGTCGTGTCTGACTCTGTGGGACCCCACAGACAGCAACCCACCAGGCTCCTCTGTCCCTGGGATTCTCCAGACAAGAATACTGGAGTGGGTTGCCATTTCCTTCTCCAATGCATGCACACACTCTAAGTCGCTTCAGTTGTGTCCGACTCTGTGTGACCCCATGGACAGCAGCCCACCAGGCTCCTCTGTCCACAGAATTCTCTAGGCAAGAGTACTGGAGTGGGTTGCCATTTCCTTCTCCTTCCTTCTCTTACAATCTCTTAATTAAATTTCACTTGAAATTTAGGCCCAATCTGTTGCCTTTTGCACAAAATCCAGAGCCTATGTGATCTTTTCTAGACCTTGGCAATCCAATCCAGTATTCTTGCCTGGGAAATCCCGTGGACAGAGGAGTCTGGAAGGCTATGGTCCATGGGGTTACAAAGAGTTGGACAGGACTTAGCAAGTAAACAAAGGAAACCAAGCCAAATGGCTCCCTGACGCACCCCTCTGGCATGCATCCCCATGTGTGGCTGCAAGAGGGGTCCTTGAGGGGTGCCATCAGCCTGAGACTTCGAGGTGTCTTGATAAGAGGCATGGGTGTCTTCAGGAACTCACACTCTGACAGCAGGTACTATCTGTGACAAACTGCTGGAAGCAAAAGCAGGTCAGGGGTGGGAACTGCAGTCACGCACAGAAACTCGTCTGGGAGTAAAGTCAGATGTGCAAGGGTGTGTGTGGGGACAAGAATGTCCTAGAGGGTTGGTAATGGATGAAGGGGGACAATGGCCTGGAAGTTGCAGGAAAAGGATGCAAAATAGAGGGTCACCAGTGGGAAGCTGAGACCTTGGCAGCTGCAGGGAACTGGAAAAGAGGCCGAAAGAAGCTGTTACTGAGTCCCCGGCCAGTGAATCCCAGAGACGAGGTGTTGAGGCAAGGAACACAACTTTATTCAGCGAGCCTGCTGACCAAGAAGATGGAAGACTAATGTCTCAAAATAACCATCCTGTCAGGGTCTGGATGCCAGGTTCTTTCATGAATCAGAGATCCGGGTGGCAGGGGGAAGGGAAAGGAGGTGAGGAAACAAAATAAAAAGGCCATTTAATCTTGAAGCTGTCTCCTAGAATGATAAGCCTCAGCCAGGGGAATGTGTTCACTTCCTTCCTCCCAGGCAGACAGGGTCCTGAACAAAGGCACTTTAACAGCCAGGCAGAGGGGCAGGGTTCTCGGAGGCAGGCCATTACATACAGGAGTATAGTAACAAAAAGCAATGAAAGCAAGCTGAAGAAACAGCCCCAGCATGGAGTCAGAGTTGACTTCTCCCTGCAACAAAGCCAGGACAGGCCTGAATAGTCACGCCACCCTCACGGACTTCAGTTTCTGGTGAGGGACTGAAGCAGAGGATGGCTGAGGCTCTGTTCGGCTGGCCAAGGCTCTCTCACTGAGGAGGGAATCCTGACAAGAAAGCAAACAAGAGCTTGGGGGCGGTGAATCCTTTTTAAAATTCAGGCCTCCCCTTGGGATCCCTCCCCATCCTCTGGGAGGGAGGCAGTGGAAAGTCTCGAGTGAGAAGTTTGCCTCTGGTTTGGTTTTACTCCACTAGGCGCTGTCTGGAAGGGAGGAGGAACTCAGGACATAGGGTGTTTTTGGACACGGTTGCTCCTCTCCTGTGACTGGTTTGCACTGGGAGCCCAGAGGGTGGGTTTAGATTTGCCGTGGAGGTGACACACGAGTCCACCCTCTCAGGCTCTCTGGTCGAGCCGTGCCAGTGACCGCAGTCGAGGATGTCCCTCCACTGTTGACTGTCCCTGCAACTTGAGAAGTGGACACTCAGATCAAGTTGTGGCCTCTCCTTGGGACCAGCTAGGCTCCCAGAGTCACCTCAGTCCCCATTCCGAGCAGCCTGATGGCCCTGGCAAGCCTCAGGATGGGGTTTCACAGGGGCCAGTCCTATTTACAGGCACCAAAGAGCTCCTCTCACTTCAAATAAAGGACCCAAATCTTCTGCAGAAAGATAAGCAGTCTGGTCAAAAAAAAAAAACAATTTTTTTTTTTTTTTTGGTGGTAAAGAATAGCACAGCCTAGAACAAAGTTTTATTTAGGTTAATTCTAATAATAATAAAAAAAAAACACCAAAAAGTAAAACACATTAAAAACTTTATTGTTAAGTACCACGCATGTCTAAATTTGCATCAGTCTGAAACACTTCTGCTGGCTTTGCAGAACACAATAGTTGCAGGTTTCTTTTAAATCTTAACTGTCGCCTGCTTTAGGTCTTTCCAGGCTCGTCTGCTCCGGCCTCCCCCTCCTCTTCATGGTGGGGTCAGTCTACTCTGCCCCACGCTGACATCAGGTCACCCCTGGGCCAGTGGGAATCTGTTTCTAGAGGGGTTGGCCCTGCAGCTAGGGCGGCCTGCACTCCTCGAGGAAGCCCTCTCTTCTTGTTTTCTCTTTGTCCCATTTTTACTCCCAGCCCAAGTGTCTAACTGGGTATATTCTAAGCAAATTTCATCCCAGTGAAGTTTCATGGAGTCTTCCAGAACCGCAAGCTGGTATCTGATTACTCCCATTGTTTTTTTTTTTAATGGAAGTGGGGAGTAGCTGGGACAAATCCCCTGGACTTCAGCGGGCTGGAACGGGTGGAGGGGGGTTTAAGTTCCCTCTCCTTCCCTCGTTGGCGGGCCTGGCCAGCTCTGCAGGTGGGGACACTCCCCTCGTTCCGGGGGAGTGAGGACCCTGAATAGCCACTGGAGTTTGAAAGCAAATTTGACAGGGAAAAATAAAAAAAGCAATGAAAAAAAGTCCATAAATAGAATCTGACAGGTGCTGCCTGAATAACAGCCCCCTTTCTGGCACGAACGATCTGATATAATGTAGGAAGATATATTACAGTAGAAAGAATATTACAGCAGCAGTAATTTCCCATCTGCAGCACTATTCCCCTGCTTCCTGAAGTCTGCAATTTGAGTGCATTTTAAACACATCAGGAATGAGTGATGATTCTCCAAACCAAGGGAAATACTCCATACAAAAATAAAGATAGAAAAGGCATGCTATTTTAATGGCAAACTTATTTTGGATACTTAATGGTAACTGATCTTGAAATTAAGGGAGGGAGCAGCAGGGACCCCCTGTGCCCAGGAGGACAGTGGGGACTCAGAGCCAGCCAGCCTGGGGTCCTGGGCTGAGCTGGGAGCGGGGGCAGTGTCCGCCTAGGCCAGCAGCCCACCAGGCCCTGTGTCGTCGGCCGGGACCCTCAGTGCTGCAGCAGGAAGTGGGTGGCCACGTTAAGGTCATTATTGGAAGCTCTCAGGGCTTCCAAAGCGTCGCCCCTCGAAAATCCCATCTCCATGAGTCGGGCGACCTGAAAACAGAAACAAAACCGGAAGTCTGATGAGAAGGCTGACCACATTGCCACCAATCCACCAGCCCCACAATGTTCCTCATGCGAGTTTTAATGCTCCTCGGGTGAGCTTTTCAGATTCAAAGCTAAAATAAAATAAAATAAACCACACTTTCATTTCAGTGTGAAAGCTGATGTTTATGAAATGACAACGGACACCTTTTCAGGTGCTCACTATATACGGTCCACAAACGTGCATTTTCTCATTGAATCCTCATTTTCAGGACAAGGAAGGGGCTCCCGAGGAACAGTGACCTGCCAGGACGAGCAGAGGGTGGCTGCGCTGTGGGCCTGGGCCTTGGGGGTAGGTCCTACCAGCAGCCCCGCGCACATGCCTTCAGGGTCAAATCGGATTCCCGAAGAATAACTCATCCTAGCCTCATTTCCCCAGGCAGGCAAACAGCTGCTTAACTGAGGATTTCTTCCTGATGCTGGCGGACTCAGACGGTACACATGGCTTGGAGCTCCCGGCGTGGCTCAGGCAGAAAGGGCACAGTCCAGTCACAACCTTGTGGAGGAGGGGGCAAGAGCCATCAAGGATAGGGAGGACGACGCTGGCATGTTTTTTAACCACAAATCCTGAAGCTGTGAATGCAGAGATTTCCTGTGCTTTTACATACAGGTGGTCTCCAAGGTCGAAACGCAGAGTTATTGGTTTATTCCTTGTGACCTGTTTTCCCACTTGAAAATGTATTACAGAAACATTTAGGACCCTGGACTAGCTGCAGGCGTCTTTTTTTTTTTTTTTTTAAACTTATTTGGAAATAAACTACATTTGCAAAAACATATATTGAAAAGTGATACTCTTCCAAATGTTGAGATTTTCAACAAGGTGTAAGCTGACGAGGGACTGAGGATTTAGTCATCACTTCTAACCTCCTTTTCACAGAACGCGACGCCCGGGGGGCACCCAGGGGTCAGAGCCCTGCCGCCCCTCTTCCCACGAGGAGGAGGGTGTGGGTGGGGCGAGTGGGGAGGGCGGGGCGAGTGGGGAAGGAGGTGCAGAGCTGAGTGGGCCAGAACCATTGAGATCCCAGGTTCCTGGGCGCTCAAGGAACCTTTTGTTGTTGTTCAGTCACTAAGTTGTGACCCCATGGGCTGCATGCAGCACGTCTGGTTCCTCTGTCCTCCACTCTCTCCTAGAGTTTGCTCAAACTCATGTCCACTGAGTCAGTGATGACATCCAACCATCTCATCCTCTGCCGCTCCCTTCTCCTTTTGCCTTCAATTTTTCCCGGCATCAGGGTCTTTTCCAATGAAGTCAGCTCTTCAAATCAGGTGGCCAAAGTATTGGAGCTTCAGCATCAATCCTTCCAATGAATATTCAGGGTTGATTTCCTTTAGGATTGTCTGGTTGGATCTCCTTGCTGTCCAAGGGAATCTCAAAAGTCTTCTCCAGCACCATAATGCAAAAGCATCAATTCTTCAGCGCTCAAGCCTTCTTTATAGTCCAACCCTCACATCTGAACATGACTACTGGAAAAACCACAGCTTTGACTAGAGGGCCCTTTGTTGGTAAAGTGATGTCTCTGCTTTTTAATACACTGTCTAGGTTTGTCATAGCTTTCCTTCCAAGGAGCGAGCATCATGCATGGCTTCAGTCACTGGCAACAGTGATTGTGGATCCAAGAAAAGAAAGTCTGTCCCTGCTTCCACTTTCCCCCCTTCTATCTGCCATGAAGTGATGGGACCAGCTGCCACCTTAGTTTCTGAATGCTGAGTTTTAAGCCAGCTTTCTCACTCTCCTCTTTCACCCTCATCAAGAGGCTTGGGAAGAGGTTAACCCAGCTGGGAGGAAACAGCACACTTTTCAGAAGCTGGGGCTCTGGCTGGTGTTTTTCAAACTGAGGTTGGGGTCCCTCATCATTGGGATAAGACCAAGATTAAAAACAAAGCGGACGGTGAGGGTCTTCCCTCCGAGGAACTTCATTCTGGTTCCCCACCCCCCACACACGCCCCGGAAGGGTCGACCTTGGGGAGGAGGCCAGTGGCCCATTTCCAGCTCAACCTTCCGGGCTGAGGCACTGATGGCTGGCGTGGGCAGAGGCAGGGGTCTCCGCTTCCATGTCCCCTCGGGGAGGAACAGCCGTTTCTGGAGTCTCAGGAATACTCCACAACTTGCTGGCTGGGACAGAAGGCTGTTCCTCAAGGGGACCGATCTGGGTCTCACTACTTGCCACCCATGGGGCTTCCAAGGCCTTGATCTGCTTTTGAAGCCACAGGAAATGCCCTGTTTCTTTCTCTGCGTGAGGCCTCCAGTGTCCTCCTCTCCTGCTCCTGGTGCCTCCTGGCTGTGTGGCTCCGTGTCTCCCACCTGGTTAACTCGTCTTTGTCCCAACGGTCTCAGGGCCCATGGTCTTTCCCGAGTCCCTCAGCCGAGGACGAACCCAGAGTGGGCGCCTCGTGCTCCTCCCGGCTGGGACTGGGTGGGTGGCTCCTCCTTATCCCGGTCAGGGCCCGGCAGCCTTTGCCCATCCCCACGTCTCAGGGCCCAGCAGCCTTTGCCCATCCCCACGTCTCAGGGCCCAGCACTGTCCAGCCTGCCTCTGCCCCCCAACGCTTGCCCGTTTCTACGGCTGCAGGATATGGTGCTGCTGGCATGGTGTGCCCAGGGCAGAGTGCACCTTCCTGTGATTCCCAGCCTTGTCTCAGTGGGCATGAACGTGTGTGTACGCGTGCACACATGCCCTGAGTGTGTAATGACAGCATCCTGGGGTGGCGAGTGATGCTGGGCCTATGATAAACTGAGCGAAATGTGCTCAAGCTAGGCCTCTGGGCTCTGGGTGAGTTTAATCTGCTCGTCCAGATTTAGGACTGGGTGCTATCAAACTTCTGATCACTGTCTAGTAACCGAAACTGCCCTCAGCTTAAATTCTGTCCTCGATGGTGTTAGTCAGCTCCCTCAAATGGGTATCATCCCCATCTGATTAGCAAATGAACAAGCCACTCAAGGTAAACACCAAGCAGACAAGATCAGAGGCGAGCCCAGAACTCACCAGAGCCCGCCCCTTTCTACCCAGGTGGCTTAGTCAACAGTCTTTTTGCATTTTCACCAGTTTCAGACTCGGTGTTATTATCTGTTGCGATGTCATCAACATCCCTCTCGGGACGAGAGGTGCACATATCTTGGTGGCATCCTGTGTCAACAGGAGCCGTGTGGGGCCTTCAGACCACAAGGCTCTTTTCCTCCACGCATGTCTGCTCCATCATCTGTCACAGGCTCCTGCCAGACGTGACACGTCCATTCTCAGGATCCACACTTTTCCCTTTTCCTTGGGGGGCCTTTCACACTGAGTGTCACTCGGGGAGAAGGGGCCCCAGGACTCGTGCTGGACGCGTGGTCAACAGGGCGCGGCCACCTCGCGGGTCCAGGTACCCCTGGCCGGGCTATATCCACTCCTGGATCAATATAACCTTTCACGATGTTTATTGCCGTGACTTCCGGTTAAGGACCACGATCTTTAGTGGAGCAAACGTGGCCCAGTGAGGGGGTGGGCAGCTCCCTCTCTGCTGTGTCTCTTACCCATGGACACACACCATGGTGCTGACAATTTGGCTGTTCTCAACGACGGAGAACAAACACGTGGCAAACGCCACATTCGCTGTCACCTCTAGGACTTAAGGCCTGGGAGCGACAGGAGCAAATCCATCTGTTTGGCAAATCACGATTCATAACCTGGAGCTGGTGACGCGAGAGCCTCGCTTGGCACTGGCACGGGTAGGGGGGCGCTGGCTGCAGCTTACACCTGCTGGAGTTTCCTGTCCACCAACTCTGAATCTGGTTTGGAATTGAGGAGATGCTGAGCACAGGCCGCCCTCCACATGGAGCAGAGCGCGCGTGGCATTGCGGCTGGAGGGAAAGCGGCTGGGGTCTGGGGTGGGCCGGGCTGCGTCCAAGGTGGTGAAGTCCTGGTGAGGAGAGACACATTCCCTGCATGCCAGGCTGCCTCCGAGGTCGTTCTCTCCCGGACACCATCAACCACGTGTGCCGTCACCAGTTTTGACAGCCGAGCTGGGTTTTTCGCAGGTCTCTGCGGTTGGCTGGCCATCGCAGCCCCTTGCCTAAAGCTGGCTCTGGGGTCCTTTGGATTTCTTGGGGGGTGAGGAGACGAGTGTGACTAGAGAATCTGCACTGCCGAATGACCTGGTACTCTGACCAGATGAGAAAGCTCACGAAGTAGAAATCGGGTTAGCAGTATTTAAAAACTGAACAACATGAGGAAAGGGTACTTGTGGGATTCCTTTACTTTCCCAAACTACAAACACCTACAGAAAATGAACCGGTAAGCTCGGGTGGGTATGAGGAAAATAATCAGAGGACCAGAAGGACACTGAGGGGTTCCCACGGGGTCCCCGTCACCCCGCAGTGGACAGTGCCGGCTGGGGCGCCCATGGCCAGGTAGGAGCCTGTGCCTCCTGCTGCTGCCCCTCCTCGGGGGCCCAGGTCTCACGGCCAGGACGGTGAGGCTGCAGCTGACGGCGCAGCCCTGGGGTGGACGCTGAGAGCCATCGTCATGGTCCTGCGTGTTAACCAGTGCCCGACTTGCACAAACCTTGAGCGTTTCGCAACCGTCCGGGTGTGAAGGCTGACTTAGCCCATGACGCAGGGACTCCCATGCTCGGCAGTGGCAAGAGAAGACCGAGGCCACGCAGGCCTGTGGTCGGGTGAGCGAGACTCGGGCAGGACTCTCTAGAGGCTCACGATTCCTCAAAGTAAAACCACAGGGGAGCCGGCAGCTGTGAGAGAGGCGCCCCAGCCCCGGAGGGGGAGGTGGGGACCCCGCCGGGTGGCAGAGGGGCTCCCCAGAGTCACTGTGTGACCCCAGGCCAGGAACCAGGGCATCGGGCTCCCAGCTTCTCACAGCTTTAGGGGTCAGGAAGACGGGTGTGAAAGGCCTGGGACCGTGACCGGCATCTGGCAGGCGCTCAGGAACGTCTCCTGTGATCATCCTGTGCTACCGAGAAGCCCCAAGCCAGGTGTGATCCCTCCCTCGGGGCCTCCGAGGTGACAGGACTGCCCTCGGGTTTTGTTTCTGGCACTCATTTTAACTGCTTCCACTTCGCTAGTTTTATATCCTTTGTTGGTCAGAGAACTGACGTGTCTTTCCTTTTGCGAGATCAAAGGCAGGCTCATTTTCATTGGGGCCGCGGTGAGCTCGGAGTGGCTGGAGGGAGGTCCCGGAGCAGAAGGGCCACCCCCTGAACCCCGGGTCACTGCCATCCAGAGAGAGTCCCGAGTTCTGAGATTCCACCCCGGGTCCACAGCCAGCACCCCGACACGCACACCTCCTGCCACGGCTGAGCACGGCCATGCTCAACAGCGAAGCAAGGGACGTCTGTCACTTGTTTCTAGTGTTTGCTGCTGCTGCTGCTGCTAAGTCGCTTCAGTCATGTCTGACTCTGCGACCCCAAAGATGGCGGCCCACCAGGCTCCCCCGCCCCCGGGATTCTCCAGGCAAGAACACTGGAGTGGGTTGCCATTTTCCTCTCCAATGCATGAAAGTGAAAAGTGAAAGTGAAGTCGCTCAGTTGTGTCCGACTCTTCGCGACCCCATGGACTACAGCCCACCAGGCTCCTCCGTCCATGGGATTTTCCAGGCAAGAGTACTGGAGTGGGGTGCCATTGCCTTCTCTAGCGTTTAAACCTTGTAAACAAGCGTTGGCCTAAGAAAACTAAGATGGTCAGCCTGAGTGGAGTCGGACAGAAAGAGAGCAGAGTCAAGGGCATGTGAGTCAGTGTGGGGCTGGTGGGGCTGCGGCGATCCCAAAAACCCAGGACAGGAACTTCCTAAAATGCATATCCTCCAACGTTCCTTTCCTGTTTCAGAGCCCAGTGAGTCCTTTCTTCCTTCTGCCTGCGCATTGATCGCGGGAAAGTTTCCATCTAAAAATTCTCGCCACGAAACATCACAGTAGAGTTCACCTTAGTTTCTAGTCTAAAAACCTGCACGATCCTTGCCTCTAACTTCTTTTGGAAACCGGGTGGAGCTGGGTCAACATCCAGAGAGGACGGTACGATTTTCCCCGTCACTTATTCATAAAAAACTCAGGTGACTCAAAAGTAATGTCTCTGGGGCCTGTTTCTGGTGACTGAAAATGCGACTTCCCAGCATTATGATCAGAGGAATTGGACGGGGAGGAGGAGCGGGCACTGAAATTGCAGCTCCGAGGGAAACGCGAGTGCAGGGTCCCCTGCAGTGACATCCGACTCCATCAGCTGCTCCTGGTCAGGGACCCCTGAGGCCAGCCTGGGAGATGGGAGGGGTCCTGTCACCGTCATCCATGTGTGTGTTGTAAAGGAGGACACGGTGGAACACACTTCCCCAGGAGAGACCCCAGCAAGCGAGAAAAGAAACCTAAAGAGAGAGCGGATAAACCTGGGCCAGTTTTCCTTTCCTTTCCCCTTTTTCTTTTTTAAATCCTCTGTGGTTGGGACAAGTGCCCCTACCACCTCAACGTTACTCTTACTCGAGGAAAGTCATCAAACCCTGCTGTAACATTCTACTTGCAGTTCAACTACACTCTGACTCGAGTGAAGCAGGACGCTCATTCCAATGACATCTACAGCAATTCCTCTCAGTCTGAAACACTCCTCTGCTTGTTTTGTTCGAGTAAGACTGTGGTTTTCTTTAACTTCCCTTTAGCTAAGGGTGTCAAAAACAAATGGGTTTGGAGGTTCTTACTTCCCAAATTCTGACTCTTGCAAAAAGTCACGTCCACCTGAAAGGTGGTCCCAGCCCCTCCCCTGGGGCTGCCCCTGGTGGCTGGCCACGTCCCAGGCCACATGCACGCCCTGCCAGGAGGGGTGGCCCCCTCTTGGGCTTGCCCTTCCCTGCCCTTATTGCAACTGTCCTCTGTCACCTGTCGAGGCAAGCTCAGGGACAGACCCCTGTGGGCCAGTGCTCCCCTCGTCTCCTGTCAGCTGATCCCCCCACCTCCTCCTTGGAGCTGCTGAACCCCTATGATCACATGGCTGGCTGAGTGGACTGGTTCTCTTCTGTGCCCACCCAATGCAGGCAGCTCAGCGGCCCCTCATCTTTGCACTTTCCTGCGTGCTTTGGGGTTTGGTCCTGAGAAGACCCTCACTACTGGCTGGGGGGGGGCTCCTCTGCTTACATCTTTCAGCATTCAGCAGACTCAGGCACCCCCAAAACTGGCTGATTATTTGACTGCTACCCAATCATTCACTCTAACAAATCATGTGTTAGAGATCAGAGATGGAAAGGGCTGACGGAGGACCACCCTCTAACCCATTTTTAAGTGAAAACAAGTGTTCTTTTGAAGGAGAAGCCCTCCAACCACACCTTCACGTTCAGCCTTCTAATCCCCTCCCCTGGGGCACATGTGGTCTCAGGCTCCGTCTCAGGAGAGAACATGGAAGAGAAGGTGCCAGCCCTCATGGAGTTCACCATCTGCCAGGGAGCCAGACGGTGTGGGCGTTTCTAGAGCAACACTCAACTCACTGTGGGTCCAGATACCCAGGGCAGGAGCACTAAGTGAGGGGCTGTTTTCATAATGAGCTCTGTGGAGTTTGGGTGGGCTTTTCGGAGGCAGTGGTGAGAATCCCAGAGATGAGGGAAGAGAGTCCCTGAGACTGAGATCCTCTCACACTGAAGAGATTTGGCTTCTTATCCCCTGAGATCAAGTGTCTGTGTGCCCTCTCTCTCTACCGGGGCCAATGGATATTTCAGAGGACGTGAATGGAATCCACACAACTCCATTCCAGTCTCACACATTATAAACATGCTGAATGCTACCATATCTCATCTGGCAAGAGTCTCATAAGCACCGGGACTGTACTATGTTCCCCAGGCAGGGATGGAAGAAATTACATACATGGTTATGATCATAATAAGTCCCTTCCTCCATGTCTAATCCATCCTCTGAGGAAACCCAACAATGTGATTCCTTGTTTAAAATCCTGCTTGGTTTCCTAATGCCTAAATTCCATATAGTCAAAGCTATGGTTTTTCCAGTAGTTGTTTATGGATGTGAGAGTTAGACCATAAATAAGGCTGAGTGCCGAAGAATTGATGCTTCCAAATTGTGGGGCTGGAGAAGACTCTTGAGAGTCCCTTGGACAGCAAGGAGATCAAACCAGTCAATCCTAGAGAAAATCAACCCTGAATATTCGTTGGAAGGACTGATGCTGAAATTGAAGCTCCAATATTTTGGCCACCTGACACGAAGAACTGACTCATTGGAAAAGACTCTGATGCTGGGCAAGACTGAAGACAGGAAGAGAAGGGGATGACAGAGGATGCTATGGTTGGATGGCATCATTGACTTGATGGACATGAGTTTGAGCCAGCTCTGGGAGTTGGTGATGGACAGGGAGGCCTGGCGTGCTGCAGTCCATGGGGTCACAAAGAGTTGAACACAACCGAGTGACTGAAGAACAGCCTAGAAGCAGAGGTCCATGACCGCTGAGGGCCTCTGGGAGGCCTTCCTGTTTCTTCCCTGCGTGGGGCCCCTGGCCCACCTGTCAAGTCCCACTCCAACTTGACCCACCTGTACTCCCCAAATCTGATGCGCTTTTCACCAGGCTGCATCTTTACAGACGGCGTTGCCCACCCCCACCCCTCCATACACACACAGTGGCATTCCTTCAGCAGCATCGGGAAACCTGGATGCAGCTGACCAGAGCTGTTCCTCGGCCAGGGCCCCTGCACCAGGCTCTGTACCATGCGAGGGCGGGAATCGCTGCCTCACTTATCTCCATTATTTTAAGAACCCAGCCCAGGGTTACAGCAGGCGGAGCAGACAGCTGGTAACTGCTGGCTGACTAGAAGGAAGGAAATACATGGATGGAAGAGAGGAAGTCAATATTTGTCAAGTCCACGTTCATCCTACTTTCGTTAAGTCCCAGTGCTGGCTCAGTGAGCCTAACTGCCCCGTCTGGCTTCATCTGTGCGTCCCATTAAGCATGAGCCCAGGAATCCCTTTCTAAGTAAGCTTGGGGAGGGCTCAAGAGAGGCAAACTTAGGAAGTATTTTCCCCTTCTGGTTTAAAAAAAATAATGGGACCAATAATGATAAAATTTCATTATTTCTTAATTTTGAGTTTGGGGGTAACATAAAAAATCCTTGGTTAAGAAGAAAAGAATTCTAAAAGCAAGAGAAATGCAATAATGAACAGACATATTTTTAAGAAAGCAGGGTTTGGGGTGACATTTGCAAAAGGTGAACTGACAAAGCTGCTGGCTGAAAGATAGTAGGAGTGGACTGTGAAGAACTGAAAATCCAGAAACTTAACAGCCAAAGTAGAAAAACCGGCAAATATTTCTACGGTCCTATGTCAGACTATTGTTAGAATTAACGAGGGATGCACATTCTTTCTTAGAATATTCTTTGTTTTCATAATAGATGGACTATATTTCCTATCTTAAATATCTCTCACTAAAATTCCTAAAGTTTTTTGTTCACATCAGGAAAAAAATACTCATTTTCTTGGTTTAGAAAAATTACTGTTTCTTAATGCATTAAAATCACATGATTTTGCTATTTAAATAAAGAAAACTGTTGTCGTTCAATTGCTAAGCTGTGTCTGACTTTGTGACCCCATGGACTGCAGCCCACCAGGCTACACTGTCCTTCACTGTAAATAAAGAAAATACAGTACATCCAATTGAAAAGTTAAGCATAAAAAGGTTTTGCTAATTCCAACTATCTTAATGTTACTAAAAAATAATATTTCTATAGTGTCTCAGTTCAGTTCAATCCTTCAGTTGTGTCCAACTCTTTGCGACCCCATGAACCACAGCACGCCAGACCTCCCTGTCCATCACCAACTCCCGGAGTCCACCCAAACTCATGTCCATTGAGTTGGTGATGCCATCCAACCATCTCATCCTCTGTCGTCCCCTTCTCCTCCTGCCCTCAACCTTTCCCAGCATCAGGGTCTTTTCCAATGAGTCAGATCTTCCCATGAGGTGGCCAAAGTATTGGAGTTTCAGCTTCAACATCAGTCCTTCCATTGATCACTCAGGACTGATCTCCCTTAGGATGGACTGGTTGGATCTCCTGGCAGTCCAAGTGACTCTCAAGAGTCTTCTCCAACACCACAGTTCAAAAGCATCAATTCTTCTGTGCCCAGCTTTCTTTATAGTCCAACTCTCACATCCATACATGACCACTGGAAAAACCATAGCCTTGACTAGACAGACCTTTGCTGACAAAGTAATGTCTCTGCTTTTTAATATGCTGTCTAGGTTGGTCATAACTTTCCCTCCAAGGAGGAAGCATCTTTTAATTTCATGGCTGCAATCATCATTTGCAGTGATTTTGGAGCCCAAAAGAATAAAGTCAGCCACTGTTTCCCCATCTATCTGCCATGAAGTCATGGGACTGGATGCCATGATCTTAGTTTTCTGAATGTTGAGTTTTAAGCCAACTTTTTCACTCTCCTCTTTCACTTTCATCAAGAGGTTCTTTAGTTCTTCTTTGCTTTCTGCCATAAGGGTGGTGTCATCTGCATATCTGAGGTTATTGATATTTCTCCCAGCAATCTTGATTCCAGCTGTGCTTCTTCCAGCCCAGCGTTTCTCATGATGTACTCTGCATATAAGTTAAATAAGCAGGGTGACAATATACAGCCTTGACGTACTCCTTTTCCTATTTGGAACCAGTCTGTTGTTCCATGTCCAGTTCTAACTGTTGCTTCCTGACCTGCATACAGGTTTCTCAAGAGGCAGGTCAGGTGGTCTGGTATGCCCATCTCCTTCAGAATTTTCCACAGTTTGCTGTGATCCACACAGTCAAAGGCTTTGGCATAGTCAATAAAGCAGAAACAGGTGTTTTTCTGGAACTCTCGCTTTTTCGATGATCCAGTGGATGTTGGCAATTTGATCTCTGGTTCCTCTTCCTTTTCTAAAACCAGCTTGAACATCTGGAAGTTCTCGGTTCACGTATTGCTGAAGCCTGGCTTGGAGAATTTTGAGCATTACTTTACTAGCGTGTGAGATGAGTACAATTGTGCGGTAGTTTGAGCATTCTTTGGCATTGCCTTTCTTTGGGATTGGGATGAAAACTGACCTTTTTCAGTCCTGTGGCCACTGCTGAGTTTTCCAAATTTGCTGGCATATTGAGTGCAGCACCTTCACAGCATCATCTTTTAGGATTTGAAATAGCCCAACTGGAATTCCATCACCTCCACTAGCTTTGTTCGTAGTGATGCTTTCTAAGGCCCACTTGACTTCACATTCCAGGGTGTCTGGCTCTAGGTGGGTGATGACACCATTGTGATTATCTGGGTCGTGAAGATCTTTTTTGTACAGTTCTTGTGTATTCTTGCCACCCCTTCTTAATATCTTCTGCTTGTGTTAGGTCCATACCATTTCTGTCCTTTATTGAGCCCATGTTTGCATGAAATGTTCCCCTGGTATCTCTGATTTTCTTGAAGAGATTTCTAGTCTTTCCCATTCTACTGTTTTCCTCTAATTCTTTGCATTGATCACTGAGGAAGGCTTTCTTATCTTTCCTTGCTATTCTTTGGAACTCTGCATTCAAATGGGTATATCTTTCCTTTTCTCCTTTGCTTTTCACTTTTCTTCTTTTCACAGCTATTTGTAAGGCCTCCTCAGACAGCCATTTTGCTTTTTTGCATTTCTTTTTCTTGGGGACGGCCTTGCTCCCTGTCTCCTGTACACTGTCACGAACCTCCGTCCATAGTTCATCAGGCTCTCTGTCTATCAGATCTAGTCCCTTAGATCTATTTCTCACTTCTACTGTATAGTCATAAGGGATCTGATTTAGGTCATACCTGAATGGTCTAGTGGTTTTCCCCACTTTCTTCAATTTAAGTCTGAATTTGCCAATAAGCAGTTCATGATTTGAGCCACAGTCAGCTCCTGGTCTTGTTTTTGCTGACTGTATACAGCTTCTCCATCTTTGGCTGCAAAGAATACAATCAGTCTGATTTTGGTGTTGACCATCTGGTGATGTCCATGTGTAGAGTCTTCTCTTGTGTTGTTGGAAGAGGGTGTTTGCTATGACCAGTGTGTTCTCTTGGCAAAACTCTATTAGCTAGCCTCCAGCTAACAAAGAGATCATATGGAAGGTACATTTGTAAATGTTACTCTAAGTGTCTCGAGACAAGGGCAGCATCCTTCTTTTCTTTTACAGTCTCTCGAGCACTTACCACAAAAAATACTGAGGATCTACAAAAATAATGCTGGGGCAGGGGGTACTCTATGTCTTAATGTGGGATCGTCTTTAAGAGCATTTAAGGATAATCAAGAAACAAAACACAAAATTCGGAAAAAAAATCAATGAATGAGGAAGTTTATGTTAAAAACAACCTCTCGTGTATTTACATCTTTCCATAACAGAGTCAAGAAGAAGCACATGGTATTTTAAACTGATACTGACAACAGGTTAACCTCACTCTTGTCATTCTGGGAGGATCAAGGACAATGATTCATTAAAAAAAAAAAAGCAACGCTAAGACTTCAATTACACACATTCACCTTGTTATCACTTTTTGACACTTTCTCTCCCCCCAAATGTCAAAACTAAGAACTATTTCCCCTTTAAATACTTTTTATCGTTAACGGCTACTCTGTGAGGGATGTGACCTGGGTTCTAACAAGGAGACAGTAATATAACAGAACTTCATTTCTCTTCACCTGAATTTGAGAGTATTAGTTTATTCTTCAATCAGTTAGCATAAATATCTCACAAATGCCTCGTTGCTCGGCTTTAGCTTCTAACCACAGGGCTAACATTTTTCTGGTAATTCGTCAATGGAGGCAGAAGAGAGCCATGGCTCCTTAATGCATCTCTCAACCCTAATGAGTTGCTCAAAGGATGAGTCGGAGCTGAGAAGTTAAGGGCGAGGGGCCAGGTCACTCGTCAGGCACATTCAGCTGGTTTCTTTCACTTGTCGTGGCCTCACCCAGAGGGACCCGTGGAGGTTCTGCCCAAGAGCCCCACTTGAGTTCCAGAAAAAGCCAGGATATGGACAGTTTAGCTACAGATGCTGAGGGCTTTGGGTCGGACCGGTGTTTGCTGACTCTGGGGACTGGCGGTGGAGGAGGGCATGGTGCGCCCTGCTATGAAATGCTGACCTCGGTCTGCTTTCATGAGAAAGAAGCGATGTTCGTGGAATGAAATTTAAAAGGGTTGTTACTGAAATGCTCTCAACTGACTTTTATAGATTTTCAAAAACTTTCCAGTGGGAAGTAATCACAAACTTCAAGGAAAATTTCAGGAAGAGCACTAAGCACCTGACCGCTCTTCCACCCGGATTCACCGATTATTGCTTTGCTGCAGCCCACACGCACACACACACACGCTCTACACACACACTCCCTCTCTCTCTCCCACTTATTTTCCCTGAGCCACCTGAGGTGAAGCCGCATATATCCTGTCCCTATTTCCTTATCTGCCCTAATCTACAATGCATGTGTGCTAAGCTGCTTCAGTCGTGTCTGACTTTGCGACCCTATGGACTGTAGCCCTCCAGGTTGCCTCTGTCCCTGGGATTCTCCAGGCACAAACACTGGAGTGAGTTGCCATTTCCTTCTCCAGGGATCTTCTTGACCGAGGGAACGTATCCAAGTCTCTATGTCTCTTGCACTGGCGGGTGGGTTCTTTATCACTAGCACCACCTGGGAAGCCCACACACACAACATAATTTCAGAATTGCTGTATTTGTACCCATGAGGAGTTTGAGATTTGTTTGCAGTTCTTTTTTCTTTCTTTTTTTTTTAGGCAGAGGACATATTATGTTCGCAAGTTACTGAAATTAATTTTCCCCCTTTCTTATATTATTCCCTTAAGATACAGTTGGAACATTTACTTCAGTTGCCTTTTAGTTTTACGGCTGTCCCCAGTGATGATTTGCTTTTTGAACCTGTAAAACATTTACTTGATTCCTAAAGTTAAAACCATACAAACAGAGAAGCTCCTGGACCTTCCGCCTCCTTCTCTCCCAGCCCTTGCAGTGAACCAGGTTCAGTAGTTGTGTACATATGAAATGTCATACACTTAAAAACAAGCAATCGGAAGGCAATTTTTTTTGAAATTATATCCTCCTCAAAGTCATAAGACGCAGAGAAGCCAATGACTGGGCCCAAATGTCTAAAACGGGTATAGTTGGTGGTTTACCTGGTATCAAGATCTCTATTTTTCAAGTCCTGTTCACCAAAACTGCCGGGGGTATGAAGCCCGGGTTTAGGGCAAGTACTGGGTGTTAGGATTACCTGCTCCTCCGAAACCTCTAGAGGTGGGGACGCTGGTTGTTCAGATCGCCGACCATCCTGGTAGTTTACGTTTCTTCGCTGACGCAGAGGAGGGAAAAGACGGTTCCAGTTGATCATTCCTCCCTAGAAAGAGATCATCGCACAGAGATCAGACGTGGAGGTGAGGAAGCCTGGTAATGCTTCGCAGAGCCTTCTCCAGTGACGCAGTCACAGCTGCAGACTGGAGGTAAGATGTCAGATGGCCGTGCTGTGCTCAAGCGGAAAGGGCCCTGTAGCCCTTCCATCCACAGGCTGAAATCCGCAGCCTGCAGGAGATGCGCAGAGAGAAACGGAGGGGGTGGGTGCTGCCAAAGGGACTTGTGCCCTCTGGCGCAGAAGGTGGCGGAAGACACATGCAGTCACTCCTAACCTCAGCCCCATGGTGTCCTCACTGACGCCGTCCCGACTCCCCTGGGCTCTGGAGAAGCCACGAGGAGGCGGCTAACTCAGGGCAGGCAACCAGAAACCTGGAGCTTCCTTCAGCAGCTCTTTAAAATGCTGCTCCTCCCTCTTCTTGTTCTTTTTTAAAATTTAAGTAAATTCTGAGCAAGGTCAGCAGAGAGAGAGAGACTGCAGGTGGAGATAAACCCCAGGTTGGGGGACAGGATTGAGAGTGGAAAGGTAAACCCTCCACAGAGGGACAAGCGGTTTAGGCCTGTCCTCCGTGTGGCTTTCTGGACAACTTAACATTGATGGCGGGGTCATTTCTTGCCTTTTCTATGTCATCAGTGAACAAAAGCCACAATGGGAAGAAAAAAAAGTATGTGCCTCATGCTGCTTTTTAAAAATGGATGTTTTTACCCATATGCCAACTTTTTAATTTATCAACTTCAATCTGTTTCTAGATGTCTTCTGGTTCTGGAAGATTTACAGACTAAGAAAACCTAAAATTTTTCCTACTATAAATACTTGTGGATAAAATTTTAAAATATTTCAAATGCAGAGCTGAACACAAAAGGGAGACAGAGGCCCTAGGGTGACAGAAAGAAGCTCTGGAAACCAGGGCGGTAAAGAAGCAGGGACAGGTGTGAGGGTGAGCACACCCTGCTAATTCAGATGCACCTGGGCGCTGGCACATATCTGGGTTCAGAAGTGGAGGCCTCAGGTCTGAAAGAGGCTATGACTGTGTGCAACAATGTGGTGAAATCTCTCAGCGTAATACTGAGTAAAATAAACACAAAAGTACATTTGTATGACTCTCTTTGTATGCTAACTTTTCTGTGTGTTATACTTTAATAGAACGTTACAAGAAGAAATAGAAAACCTGACTAGACTTTTAGCCATTAATGTCACTGAAATAATAGTTAAGAATCTACCTACTAAAAATCTACAGGTGAAGTCCATGAAAATTTTAAGGACCCGCTGTCTTAAACAAATTGTTCTAGAGAAGAGAAAAGGAAAAGAGCTCTCCATCTAATTTTCTGAGGCTATGTAATGCTGTTTCCAAAATCAGAGAAGGCTATCATGAGCAAGAAGAATTATAAAACAGCCCATTTTTCATTTATGGACAGGTACAATAATCCTAAATAAAATATCGACAAACTCCATCCAACAATGTTAAAAAAATTATCGTCTTATCCAGTAAGATATATTAGATTAGGATTTATCTCAGAAATCTTAGAAAATATAGTAAGGTAATTCATACATTAACAGATTAAAAGACAAAAACCAAATGCTCACTCAACAGATACAAAAATAATTTCATAAAACTTGATGAAGAGACAAGAATGCCTATTACCACCTCTAGCATTCAACACAAGTCGGTGCATAATGAAGACATGACCAACCAACTGTGAAAGAAAATGCAGCAGGATAGAAGAGAAGAAACAAAACCGTCCTTCACACAGGACGACCGTCTTACCTAGAAAATGAGGACCAACAAGACAGAGTACAAGACACAAAAATATCAGTAACATCCCTTGCCTGTGATCACTGAGAAAATGTAACTGCAAAAAATTCCTATTTACAAAAAGTAACACAAACTATTTAGGTATTTAGGAGGGCTTCCCTGGTGACTCAGATGGTAAAGAGTCTGCCTACAACACAAGAGACGTGGGTTTGATCTCTGAGTCGGGAAGATCCCCTAGAGAACGAAATGGCAACCCACTTCAATATTCTTGTCTGGGAAATCCCATGGACAGAGGAATCTGGTGGGCTAAGTCCATGGGGTTGCAAAGAGTCATACATGACTGAGCAACTAACTCTCACATTTGCTCACAGGTCCTTATGAATTAAATCTAACAGAAGACCTGCAAGGTCTCTATGAAAAATGGTAAGCTTGACTGAAGGGTATCAGTGGAAAGATAGCCCGTTCCTGCCTGGGAAGGCTCAAAACTGGCATCTTTCCACACTCTGCCAATTCCAGAGTGCAGCAGAGATGGTGGGCTGACTGTCAATACCCACATTCCCTTTTCCTTAAAAATAAGGTTTCTTTTGGTGACACAATCACTACAACACATTCTCAGCGTCCCCCACGTGGACTCAGTTCAGCCAATGGTACGCAAGCAGGAAGGGCACGCGGGACACCCAGAGGGGACCTTCAAGGCAGGGACGAAGTCTTCCTCAGTGCTTCCTCCTCCTTCTTGGAGCCGAGGCAGCTGTCCTGGCCCTGCGCTGAGGACAGAGCCGTGGTAAGAGAAGAGGAGACTGGGGATGGCAGCTGCTCCCACCGGTTCGGGGCTGTCAACGTCTGATTTGTTATACATGGGACAGACTCAAACCTTGTTTAGGTTTCGTGATTGCACGCTGCTGTCACATGCAGCTAAAGCTGTGTGTGTGTGTGTGTGAGATAAAGCTGTGTGTGTGTGTGTGTGTGTGTGTTTTGGTGGAACGAGACAACCTGAAATTAAGGGTCAAAACTAGACCTGAATACTTTCAAGAAGTATAAAGGAGGACTTTTATCTACAAGTTATCAGGACTTACTGTCAGATGACAAGAATTAAAGTAGGATGGTATGAGCACATGATAGGTGAGCAGTGCTAAGAAACAGGCTGAGAAATCAGAAGTAAATATGGACACTTAGTACATGATGGAGGGGACCCTGTAAGTCAGCAGGAAAGACACCATTTAATGAACAGTACTGAGACAACTGGTTACAGACATGGAAAAAGAATTAGACCTCACGTCACATACAAAATGAGTTTATTTTGAAATAATCCCCATAGATTAAAATCTTTCTTTGTAAACCTCAGATTCTTTGTGACCCCATGGACTGTAGCCTACCAGGCTTCTCCGTCCATGGGATTTTCCTGGCAAGGGGGATCTTCCTGACCCAGGAATCGAACCCGAGTTTCCCGCCTTGCAGGCAGACACTTTACCCTCTGAGCCGCCAGGGAAGCCCCATAGATTAAAGATTTAAATCTCGAAAACTAAGCTCTTAAACATTTTAGAAGAAATAAGAGACATTCTTTATGTTGCTGGGATGGGAAAGGATTTCTAAAACCAAAATATGAAGCATCAATCATGAAAAAGGGTTGCTAACAATTACTACAAATAAGAATTTTGTGTGATTAAAAACAACAGAGCTAGAAGACAAAGTATAGATTAAGAGAAGACATGTGTAACATATAACTGACAAAACATTATCCAGAATATGTAAAGAATCAATGAGAAAAAAATAAATAACACAAGAGAAAAGTGAAGAATGCATATGAAAAAACAATATTCAGAAGAGGAAACCCTGAATCAATAAACATAAGAAAAGATGTTCAACCTCACTAGCATGGGAAATGCAAATTAAAACAGCACTAAGTCATTTCATAACCATAAGACTGGCAAAAATAAAATGTCCAACAATACCAAGGATGGGGGTGATGTGAAGGAAATGGGAATTCTATACAGTGTTGATGAGAGTTTACATTGGCACAAACATTTCAGAGAACAGTGTGTCAAGATCTAGTAAAACTGAGGATGTTCTATAGTCTAGCAATTTTATCTCCAGGGAGCTGTGAACGCCTAAAGGGGCATTTAGAAGGATATTCTCTGAAGCACCGATTATAATATTAAGTAAGAAAGCGTAAAAAAAATTCAACTGTCCCTAAGTAGGGAAATAAACTAGTGAGTGGTTCCACTGCATAAAAGACTATTACATGTGCAGCTAGAATAAATGAACTAGATCTAATGGATACATCTCAAAAATACAATGTTGAATAAACAAAGAAAGCTACATAAGAATATCTATATATATAAGTATTTACATAAATTTTAAAATATTTAGAATAGTATACTATGTAACCTATTTTATGGATATATATATGTGTGTTTGTATACACACACACACACACACACACATACACACACACACGCTAGTGGTGATTCTGCCCCCACTCCTCAGGGAATATTTGGGGGCAGATGTCTGGAGGCATTTTTGGTTGTCTTGGGGGGTGGGGAGGAGTCTGGGGAGAGGGTGGTGGGTGCTGTTGGTTTTTAGCAAGTAGAGGCCATGGCTGCTGCTAAGCACCCTCTAATGCACAGGACAGACCCCACAGCAAAGGACGGCCTGGACCGAAAGGCCCACAGGGCTGAGAAGCCCTGATATACACACAGGTGGCGAAGATACAAATACACGCAGGCAGTGGACACCGTAAAAGGCATCAGATACACAATACACCTGCTTCAGGATAGGACAGTGGGAAGGGCAATGAACCTTTTATTCTTCAAAGGGACTGAGAGTGAAAGAATAAGCAAAGCAAAACAAAACAAAACACCAACAACAAAAAACAAAACTAAACCCCAAGCTGTGATAGAAAAAAAGTGCTTAAAAAGCAGAAAGTTACAGGAGCTCTAGGTTCTGGGATGTTTTGACACCGGTCTGCTCTTTCTGTAGGTTCAATGTGAGCCTCTGCAAACAGGAAACACTTCCTTCACTTTGTCTTCTTCAAAAGCAATAACCACACACTCAAAAGAGGAAGGCGGAAACAGCTTGCATTTTGAAGAGCCATTTTATGTTATTAGTTGGTAAGGAGATTTTTCAAATGAAGTCACATTTCTTCTGAAAACAAGCAAACAACTGATTTTCCAACTGAGAGCAGCAAACGGTTGTTCATGTTGTATCGTGTTGCAGTTACGTGGGCTAGAACTCAATCTCTAAAGGTTTTGGAGGGGACTGTCAGGCCAGGCTATGTCTACACCAAGAAGCTCAGTCAGAAGAGTCCCCCAGGGACCCCGGGGGCACTTGCAGCTCCCACGGGAGACACGAGCAAGGTGCATGGTCTGGTCCTTGCTGCCACGGAGCTCCTGATCTTCTCGGGGAAAGGAAGACATCCAGAAAGGGAAAAGTTGGAAACAGGCAAGCAGGTCCAGGAAGGAAGCCACAAGGCATCAAAGGGTGCAGCCAAAGCTCAGGGGTGAAACTTCAAAGAGGGTAGGGGCTTAGCTGAGTTTTAAAGGTTGAGGGAGGTTTCAACCATGGAGAGGAGAGCCAGGCATTCTGTCAGGCTGTTCAAAGACAGGGGACTGAGAATGTGTTTATTCCTACTTCAAAGGCCAAAACAATGCTCTGGAGTAATGACGGAGGGACAAAAGAGTACAGGAGGCTGAGTGACTGAGAGCGGTCTCTAGAGCCAGAATACCTGGGTTCAAATCCCAGCTCTGCCACTTATCATGTGACCTTAGTTAAAGTGAAAGTGAAGTCACTCAGCCGTATCCGATTCTTTGCGACTCCATGGACTGTAGCCTACCAGGCTCCTCCGTCCATGGGTTTTTCCAGGCAAGAATACTGGAGTGGGTTGCCATTTCCTTCTCCAGGGGATCTTCCCAACCGAGGGATTGAACCGGGGTCTCCCGCATTGTAGGCAGACGCCCTACCATCTGAGCCACCAGGGAAGTCCATGTAACCTGAGGCTTTAGTTTAAAGAAAAAAAAAACAAAAAAACAACTTCTTTGAACTTCAGTTTTCTCATCTGTAATATGCAAATAACAACTACACTCACCACATAAGGACGTGAGAAATAATGAGTTTATACGAGTAAAGCATTTAAAACAGAGCCTGAAAAAAGAGCATGTGATGTATATATTTAGCTATAATACTGGAGTGGGTTGCCATTTCCTTCTCCAGGGGATCTTCCCGACCCAGGGATGGAACCCGAGTCTCCTGCATTGCAAGCAGATGCGTTACCCTCTGAGCCATCAGGGAAGTTTTATGCTGTGTATATTTAGCTATTATTACCATCTGATACTTGCATGGTGTCTTACAGGATTATTTCTCATCTTCCCAGCTCAACTACAGGACCCTGCAGAGCTGCACTGGGGGTGAGATTTGCATCAAAGCCCCCAGGTGGCGGGCACGACACTCAGCTCCGTGCAGCCCGAGCTGGGTCCCCAGCAAAGGGTGAGATGGAGGTTACAGTGCGGGTATAAGAGAAGGTCATGGTTTAGAACAATGAAGTCTTTCCAAAAGCATCCTTATCTTATTTTAAAAGGTTGGTCACTTCGGGTGGTGGGGTGGGGAAAGCATCCTTTATTCTCTGTCTTGGTGATCTGAAAGCCTTTATCAGACGCTAGGCTCTGAACTGTAGAGCAGGTGGGGCCCTCTCCACGGTGGCTGCCCGTGTCGGGAAGATGCTGGGGTGGGTTACGGGTTCATCAGGGCATGGCGACAGGACTTCTCAGTGACGCCGAGAGGCAGCACCTACACAGGAACCGTCCACCCTGCTGTGGACCCTGGCTGCCCGGTGGCCTCCACGTGGTGGCACACGGAGGGCTGCACTGCCGTGACACACAGGACACAGGAAGCCTCCACACCTGGCCTGGAAGCCTCGGGCCCTCCCTGCGGCCCTGTGCGCTGAAGGGATCGCTCCCCCAGCCCTCCTGTGACCGTGACCCAGGGGTCGGGACATTCTAAGGAAGTACTGTACGCTTAATGCGAGCAGTTTACCGTGGAGTTCAGACACAGGGAAGACCAGACTGCTTCGGGCGGCTTGGTTACAGTAACATCAGTGAAATCAGAGTGCCTACGCGAGCACCGGTAAGAACCTGAGCCGTGAAGCTGCAAAGAGAGCTCAGACAGCGTCCCCGCCTTCCAGAAATGCCCAGTCTGGTATTCCATCTATTAACTTGCTTTTCCCTCTTTGTCCAGGTTACCCGGAACACCCTCTGCTTGGTCAGCGGCGCCTCCTTTGCTCTCCACACCCTCCCAGGGCACTGGACACCCCCCACCCCCCGCCTCCACGGCCCTCTGGCTTCTGGAGAATCACACTTTCTTGGTCTTTTGAGCCTCTGGTCACTCCCTGAGAGCCGCCATCTCCGGTCTGTGTCTTTGACACGTTGGCTGGTGTCCCTAAGGTCCTGTTAGGATCATTCCTCCCCTCCCTCCACATCTGTCCCCAAGGCTTTAGTTTCCACGCATCTGGTGGAGACTCCTACCCGCTCCCGCCATCCAGGTGCTGCTCCCTGGAGCCACATGGCCAGCTCTCCCAACACATCCCCTCAGAGGCTCCAGAGACATCTAAGATGGAGCACGTCCCAGACAAAACTCCTCATCGTTCCCGTATCTCTTCCTGTGTCCCCACTGCTGGGGAATGACACGGATGTCCACCCACAGCACAAGCCAGCTCACCAGCTCTGCCAACTGTTAAGTCCTGAGTCCTCTGGGATCTGTCTGCTTCCCTCCACTCTGACTCCCGCCGTCCCATTTCAGATCACCAGCAAGGGTGATTTTCTGACAGACAAATCTCATCACGCCATCTCTCCACTTAAAAACCCTTCAGTGGTTCCCACTGCCTTTCTAACAGTCTTAAAATACTTTTTTCTTCATTGATAGCAATCACTAACCCACTACTTGCTAACATACTTTTATGAAGAAAAAAAAAATTTTTTTTTTCCGAAACAAAGGTTATTAGTTACTGAGAAGTATATCATTATTTTCTATTTTTGTAAATCTCTTTTATGTCTGGCTTAATGGACACAACTGAGCGACCTCACTTTCACTTTTCACTTTTCATGCATCGGAGAAGGAAATGGCAACCCACTCCAGTGTTCTTGCCTGGAGAATCCCAGGGGGAGCCTGGTGGGCTGCTGTCTATGGAGTTGCACAGAGTTGGACACGACTGAAGCGACTTAGCAGCAGCAGTAATGGAAGGTAGCTGGATTCTCGCATCTGTGTCTGCAGTCAACTCTGCTACAAGCTACTCTGGCTTCTGAATTATATAAAAGTATCTAGCCATATGGAAATACAGAGCTAAAAAAAAATTAGAGTATATTAAGAGCCTTCTCTGATAATTGTAGATATTCTTTGATACTCGTCAAGCTCCTATTGGTTTTAGGATACAGTTGGGGTTTCTCACCTGGGCTTGCCAGCCTCCCGCTGACCGTCCCAGTGGCCTTCCTCCCCACTCTGGCCTCACAGTCTAGACACCTGCCCAGGAGGATTCTCTAATCCCCCGAGTCTGGGGTAAGCTGCTCCCTCACGCACCTTGCCAAGGACAGACCTTGGCACGTTACACTTCAATTCTCTGCTAGCAATCTTCCCAGTAGGTGACGAGATCCATGAAGGCTGAGACTGTCTTTCTTGTCTTTTAATAAACCCAGCCTCTCCTGCCACCCGGCATATCCAACTACTTAAGAAATATTCGCTGAATGAATAAGGCAGCGGACAAATATACAGCAAAGCATATTGCTGAGTGAAGTTCTAGGGGGTTTTCCTTGGCAAAGACGGAACAGTGAGTTGTAATACGGGGCCCTAAGTGTCGGGATGGCCAGGGTGGGAGAGGCTGAGGCTGGGAGGGCCAGGGAGTGGAGGAGCACATCCCATGGCCGATAAGACCTTTAACGGCAGGAAGCGGCAGGAGGCACCGTCTCCCTCTAACATGGGAACCAGCAGTTTTCAAAGAACTGCGGCTGGGGGGCTGCGGTGGTGCCGGGAAGCTGGAGCTAGGAGCTCCTCACGGGAGGGGTGTTTATAAAGTGCTGGACTGCTGCCATGTCCGCGTCGCAGGCTGCCGCTCACGGTGTAAATATGAGTGGGCTTGGCTTCATTCCGTACCTTCTATGTGCAGAGCGCTGCACTGGGGCCAGGTAAAGAGGGCTGTGAGACACTGAGAAGTGACTAATTCCCTGTGGCCCAGAGAGTGCTTAGCTGAGGTGACCAAACACAGGCACGGGAGAAGCCGAAAAGGAGGCACTGAGGATGCGGCAGGTAGTGACCGAGGGCGACGTGAGAGGCCTCTTGTTAGACTGAGCGCCAGGGGCTGCTGTCCTCAGCACTAGCTTCATGGCAAAACCCGGAAACAAACCCCATTAGAGCCGCCACACCCAGAAACTAGCCATACATCTACCCATCAGGTGGATGAAAGATGTAAGGACAATCACAGGGCTGAGAACAAGTCCGATCATGCCTTTGGGAAGCGGTTCCTGGGTCACGCCTAGGAAGATGACCAGGAGAAGCACGCGTGGGAGATGGAGGTGGCCACGGCGCGTGAAGCGCCCCACCCTCACATTGCACAGATGCCAGAAGTGGTCATGACAGTGGCTTCTGCGCTGCCGGGCACAAGCAGTCTTAGCTGGTGCTCGGAGGAAATCACTGACTAGCGGGAAACTAGCGGGTGGCTTGAACACAGTCCCAGGTTAATTTTACAGCTCAGTTTTACTTTTTCTTTGGGGTTTATCTGACAGCCAGTTTTTGGAGCTCAGACACTTCACATCAATCACCCTTCTCAGCAAAACACAAGGCAGCTTCCACAGTAGTGAGACCTGAGACAGGACTCTCCGAAGGCCTGACCCCCTCTGCCGTGGCTCCCCGTTCTCCTTCTTGTCCTGGTTGGCCAGAGCCCTGGGGGTCACTCCGTTGCTGGGCTGGGGGTGGGGGCCTGGGCCACGGGTGTGGTCTGGACACTGGACTGGGGAGGCAGTGAGGAATGGGGTGAGGAGGTGCCCAGAGGCCGCAATTAGGAAGCAATGCCGAAGCCCAGGCCTTGCACTCCCTGCAAGGGACGCTCTGGCTGGTGTGCGCCACCC
Organism: Dama dama; assembly: GCF_033118175.1. Lineage (NCBI taxonomy): Eukaryota > Metazoa > Chordata > Mammalia > Artiodactyla > Cervidae > Dama > Dama dama. The sequence continues at coordinate 79,403,686 of NC_083710.1, read as the reverse complement.
GACACGCGCCCCAAGTCCTGTGTGTCTCGGACGGCGTCTCATGAGAGGCCTTCTGAGACACGGGTGCAATTCTAACAGGCAGAGGAAAGGACTCGGAGACAAGAGCAGCGGGCTTCAGAGGACCCCGAGGTCATGGGCTCCCCACCCCGGGGGGGTGAGGAGGGGGGCTGATACTGGGGATCCCAGGTACTGCCATGCCTGGGGTGGGGTGGGGGTGCTCACATTTCCCCAAGGCTGGCTGACCCTCCTCTAACAGGGACCTTCTCTTCCATGGAGCATCAGGATCAAAGGTTTCCCCGCCTTTTGGGGGGAGGTTTGGTTTTGATTTTGGCCTTGAACGGGAACGCTCGCTCTCTCGTGAGGAGGAAGTGGTGGTGAGGGCATGAACAGCCCAGGCTGGGGCCATCTGGTGCAGGAAGAGGACACCTCTCTCTTGCTTGAAGGTATCTTTACTATCTTCACTTGATTCACTAGCACATGCATGTGAACACTGAACACAAGAACTGCACAGCACAAGACACAGCTTCCTTGAAAATACGAAGGAAAGGGCATCTTTTGGCACTGGGATGACACATTTCCATATTACACCTTTTGTTTACAATTTGTTTTGCTCTTTTTTTTTTTTTTTTCTTTTGCTCCTTAACCTTAGCTCTACACAGAAATTATTAGATAAAAGTAAAAATTAAATTTAGCTCTGGTACTTGTTACCAGTAAGTGTTTGGACAGAAGGAGAGGTGAAACTTGTTATTAAAACTGAGATTGGGGATGACTCAGTGTTTCCCCTCTTTCTACATCTCCTCCCCCAAAAGCGGTCACTCATTTTCACCCTTCAGTGATCACCTGTCACCCCCTTACTCGTCCTCCGACCAGCACCAGGCCAGCGTGGACAGCATCTCCTGAAAGCCTGGAGACCCTTTTTGACTCAACTCTCTGCCCTGTACATCAAATCCAGCCCACTCTCGAGTACCACCTGTATTTCCTTTCAAGGGGGTCTGCCACTGTGTACAACTTCACTGTCATCCACTGTGATTAAACCAATAGCCTCTTAGATGACATCACTGCCTTCGTTTACTGAGCTTCACAGATATTCCATTTGTTACATATTGAAGGTTTGTGGCAACACTGCATTAAGCGTATTAAGCGTATCTATCCGTGACATTTTCCCAGCAGCATTTACTCACTCTGTGTCTGTGCATCAGTATTTGTTTTGGTGATCTGCGATCGGTGACCTTTGATGCTACTGTTGTAATTGTTTCGGGGTGCCATGCATGCTGTAGTCTTATTTTAAGAAATTGCCACACCCACCCCAACTTTCAGCAAACACCACCCTGATGACTCGTTAGCGGCCTTCAGCATTGAGGCAAGACCCTCAGCCAGCATAAGGATTATGACTCCTGGAAGGCTCAGATGATGCCCAGTATTTTTTACCAATAATGTATTTTTTTGATTAAGGTATGCACATTTTTAAGGACATAATGCTATTGTATATTCAACAGACTACAGTATAGTATAAAAATAAGTTTTATATGCACTGGGAAATCAGAAATTCGTGGGACTCGCTTTACTGCAACACTTGCTTTCATGTGGTCTGGAGCCGAACCTGCAGCATCTCCAGGTGTGACCGTACTGCCCCTGTCCAACCTGTACGCCATGGCAGGTGAACCGCGTCTATATGGCCTTTCACAAAGCCACCACCTCAACTGAGGATCTTAATTACATGTGAAATCACATCTGAATTGTTCTGTCCTGTTTTGAAGGTCCTCCAAAACCAGCCTCATCCTAATTACTTCTCATCTCTTCCCTGTACATTCCTTCCACTTACCATGTCTTCACTTACTGAGACAACATCTGCTCAAATTGTGCCTGTTACCTAAAACGCCCTCCCCTGGCCCTCCACCCCTCTGCCACCCTACCAGTGTGTACAGGGCCCGGTTCTTGTTTTCCGTCTGTAAGTAGCTTCTTCCTTAACTGTCCAAATCCTTACTTGTCTCCCCATCACTGAACGTCTACAGAACTCAATCAAGCGGCCAGTCTGAGAGGATGAGGCAACCTGAGTCTAGGTTGTCTCATGTGTTCAACAGAAAACTGGACTAGATGATCCTTAAACTAACCCCTCTGAGTTGCCTCTTCCAAATCAGTACCTTACTTCCCTGGTGGCTTAGAGGGTAAACCATATGACTGCAATGCGGGAGACCCGGGTTCTATCCCTTAAAAGAATGTCCTGAAGGCCAGGCAGTTCTCTCAAAAACAGGTCTTCCCTGTTGCAGCAGGAGCCTAGGGGGCCACTTGCCTGAGCTGCTGTAAGAGATGCCCAGGCAGACAGGTCCAGACACTCTCCACTTTATCCCCTCTTGTACAGACTGCCTATGAATGTCACCTGCACTGAGGGAGGTGCTCTGATGGGCATCTCTACTGAGCAAGGACCCTTGAGCACCACCCCTGTGAAGATGCAGCACCAGGCAGCTCAGGAACGCAGAAGCCAAGCACTGAGTGGTGATCTCTCAGAGCCCGGAGCCCCTGCTCTGAGCCACCGACGGAGCGGCACTGCACCTCTCGCCCCACCCCGGGAATCCAGGCGTGACAAGGGTGTGTACACCGCCATCACTTAGAAAGTATGATTAAAAAAAAAAAATCTTGGTATCGCTAATCTGTGCTCTGATCTCGAATAGGAGATCATGACTCATGAGCCTGGAAACTCCTGGGCTCCTGCCGTCTTCTTCACAAAACCACGTCTGTCACCCGCTGCAGCAGGCCTCAGGCCTGAAGCTGGGGTGGGTTCCATGAAATTCAAGGCTGCTCGAGATGATCAGAAAGACTTTTTTTTCCTGAAAAACTCATGGATAGCCCAGGGGTCTGTTTTGCACTTGGACTGTTTACTGGTTTTCAAAACCCACAGGGATGGCTTTTCTTTTTTTTTGAGGAGGAAAAATTTACAAAATGATTACGGAGACACATTTTTTTTCCCTCTAATATTCCTCTGTTTAATACTAGCTGTGCTTCAAGGTACATCTCTAAATTCATTCATGGTTTTAAAAAAGTAATAAATGAGAAAAATAAAAAATAATTACGAAGAGAATTAGGATTGCTGATAATTCTAAATTCATGGTTTTAAAAAAGTGATAAATGAGAAAAATAAAAAACAATTATGAAGAGAATTAGGACTGTTGATAATTTCAGTTTCCCCCAAACACCGAGTATGTGGTCATCGTATATTTGCGTCCTTAAGCACCATGAGACTGTACCACCCTCTTCTTTCTCATGAAGACCAAGGCAGAGTGGAAAACAGAAATGATTTTCTCGAGGTCACTTAATGAGTCAGCCTTGGAAAGGGATTAGAATTTATATTGATCCTATCTTCCTGTTCTGAATTGTGTCACAAAGGTCAGTGATCAACTGCAAGAGCACCCAAAACATAACAGCAGTTTCTGCAAGTAGGTGCAGATTGAGATAAACAGCAGAGCTTGAATTTCACTTGAAAATAGAGTTCTTGCACCTAGTTCTGATTTAATTTGCAGATTTTTATCAACCGAGCGCTAGTAACTTATTCCGTACCTGATACTACACACTTCAGACTCATAAAAGAAAAAAGTCATAAAAGAACTAGCTCTAACTGATTAGATTGCTTTGTTGACAAGGCAGTGCAGTAACTTGAAAAGGATGGCTTTTAAATCAAATTGCACCAAAAAGTGAAAGAGCAAAGCTGAAAAGGAAAAGTGCTGAGAAGCAAGCCACGTGCTCGGGTGCTGTCTTCAGGGTTGCTAGGGTTCATCCTGGCTGAGAACCTGCTCCCTTTGGAGTCAAGGTGGACTCCTGAGCTACACACACACACAGAGACACACACCACATACACAGACACACAGACACACAGAGGTTTAGGTATACAGCGTTCAGGGCTCCATTCCAGACACACTTGCCTGGGGGAGGGACTTCCAGAAGAGCCCTCATGACCATTTGCTCCCTACTCTGATGTGGGAAGAGGCAAGTCCGTGCTGTCCTGTTCGTTGTGGCACTCCCCAGAGCCTGGCTGAACACTAGGTACGCTAAGTATGTTCTGTGGAAAGGAGGCTAACGGAAACTAGTCTTGGTGAGGCCGAGAGGTGAGACCCGGCCAGATGAAGGGACAATGACAGAAACTGGAATGAAGGACAGTCAGGCATGCTGCCTGACAAGGACAAACCTCAGAAACGTGAGGCCAAGTGAGGCCCCCGTCACAAAGGGCCAGACACTATCTGATTCGATTCGGCATCTAGAACAGGCGAGTCTAGAGAGTCAGAAACCAGATGGCTGGCTACCCCGGGGTGAGGTGGGTGGGAGGATGCAGGACTGACTGCTAATGGGAATGGTCTCTTCTGGAAGCAACACCCATGTTCTGAAATTGAATGTGGTGATGGTGGGACAGCTCTGTGGACACACTCAAAATCACTGAATTGTACTTCTTTTTTTTTTTTTCGGCTGTGCCGGTGGCTGGAGGGATCTTAGGCCCCCAACCAGAGACCAAACCCTGGGCCCTGGCTGTGAAAGTGCCAAGTCCTATCCACTGGCCGGCCAGGGAATCCCCTGAATTGACCTCTTTTAAGTAGGTGCACTATATGGTATGTGATTCAATCTCAATAAAGCGACTACAAAAACTTAATAAAATTGAGAACCTGAGAGCACGTTTATTTACACTAAAAAAAGTCACTAAATTAAAAATCCTTGATTAATAAAAGGAACGCTCATGATCTGCAAGGCAGATGTGGCTCGTAACCATGCACTTGTTAGCTGTTACCTGACAACTGCTGCTGAGCTGAATGAGGAGAGAAACAATTTTCACAGCCGCAAAACGTTACTAAGGGAAGGTGAGAGAATACAGCCAACTCAGTCAAACCAAATACCAAGAAAATAACTGAAATGCATGTGTGAATCACGGCCAGTTGTGGTAGGCACCAACATCTCTCCTCGCGGGTCAGAGAGGCTGCTCGTTGCTGAAAACAGAGGTGATCATCAACCAGGAAACACGGGCAGCTGGAGGAAGTGCAGAGGTAACGAAAAAAGTCAGCACCAAGCGACCTCACTGCTTTGTTGACAAAATTCCTGCCTGGCTCATGCCCAGCCCGGATGCGTTCACGGTGGGCTCCACCCTGATTCTACTTCTGGAGTACATGGAGCTCTTACAGAAATGCCTTAGAAAGTCTCCTCACCAAGTTCAGCTCATGGCACGTGATGGCACTGTCACCATCAGCCAAACAGCAGAGTGAATGGCGGTTCACACCAGTTACCAGACGGCCAAACTCAAGAGAAGACAGACTTCCTGGGAGACAGAGTTGCTTGGAAAGTTGCTGGCTAGATAATCTTCTCAGGCAGAGGGTTGATAAAGCTCTTCTGTAAAAGGTCAGGCAGTGAACGTTTTAGGTTTTGAAGACCAACAGATCAAATTCAAAGATGTTATGCAGGTACTTGGAGCCACTAAAAAGGTAAAGACCATTCCTAGGCTCAGGTTTGGCCCATGCGCCCGCAGCCTACTGACCTTTGTTCTAGAGGTTACACGTTTCAGAGAGGAATAACAGTCAGGTTAGCTCCTAAATCAGGACTCTCAAACTTCCTGAGACCCTGAAAACAGACCCTCCGATGCAGTGAGAGTAATTAATACCTGACAGATCTTTCTGATGCATCAGGTAATGCTGCACCAATTATTTTATCCTCATGACAACCCTGGAGAGACTGTGCACGGAGCTCCCTGTCAACCCAGGGTTGATTCCTTGACTGCAGATTTCTTCCCCTTTAAATTTACATCCTGTTGCTTTTCTACTCTGACGGCGGCACGACCAGCAAAGAGGGGAACGTGTGCTGAGGAGCTGCAGAGATCCACGGCTGCTCCAATGTCCGTCACAGAGGGGATTTCAACAACTGTTCTGGAGGTGTGAGCACCCCGGGGCTGGCAGGGCTTGACCCTTTAACTCTCATGTAGCGAGGACACCGTGCCTCACGCCACGAATGTCCCAAGGACTCAGAGCATCCTCACCATCTCCCCAGTGACCTCCTCCCCCAGTTTCACTCTTCCCCAGGATCATTCATATCAAGGCCAAAATCATCTTTCTTAAGAGACAAATCATACTTACTCTTCCACTTAAAAGCCTTCACGAACTCTACTTCTTGCAAGACCAGAGAAAAACACTTCCGAGTGTGGGACAAGACCTCTGACGTCCTGGCCTCACCTCACTGCCTTCTCCCGAGGGAAACCCTGAGCTCAGACAAATGCACTCACTTGTCATTTCCGCAGCTGTCTCGAGCCCCTATGCTTTTTCTCACCAGGCCCTTGAGGCCTGTTTTAGGCCTGCATGCTGGCGTCTCCCCAAGTCCACTCAACCACACAGGGCTTTGCAAACCGGGACTCTTCTGCTGGCATGGACTCCAATAGAAACCTGGCCCTGTGCATTGACTCATCTCTCGTCCCCCACGGGCTGCCGGCTTCCCGAGGGCCGGGGCAGGGCCATTCCTCTCTCTGGACTGCACGCTGTGGTGGAACCAAGAGGGGCACAAGCAAACAGAGCACACAGCTCTCGTCCTTCAGGAACTCAAACACTCAAACATTCATTCAGTGAATGAATGAAGCACAAACCCCTGAGGAGTTACATAACAGTCTCGGCAGTGGAAAAACAATCGGCAGCTGCTAGTACCAAAATGACTGGGCGACGCCAGCCACCGTGGAGCTGGCGAGCCTGCTGGGGGCAGGGGGCAGTGGGCCCGGGAGCAAGGAGCTGGTGGGGGTACGGTTACCGTGGAGCTGACATGCCGCCCCTACGACAGTGTACAGAAGAAGGGGACGCCTCTGGGCTTGGGAGTGAGAAGGCAGGACCGGCCGGGCATTACTATGGAGTCAGCTCAGCTTTCATTGCGGCGAGTCCATCAGAGCTTCTGGGAGTGACCACCGTGGAAACGTCCAGAAAGGTCACGTCACTGGGCCTGACGATGAACTGAAGGGCACCGAAGAGCGACCCTGTGAGCCCAGGGGAAGCGAGGTCTGCAGAGCCGTCACGCTGTCGCCTCCCTTCAGCGCCGGGGAGCATGCGTTCACTGCAGAGCGTGGGACAGCTGCACGTTCGGGAGCGGGACGTGACACCGCACGAGGTCTGAGGACAAGGCCGGGTGCTCTGAGCACAAGGGAGGCGCGCCTGTCCTCTGCGCCAGTCTGTGTACTGCTTCTTAACGAGGTGCCTTCCACCAAAACACCTTCCACAAGGGAGCCGGCTCCTGTGGTCTCCTCCTCCTCATTGTCTCTGCCTGGCCTTTCTCTTTTTTTTTTTTTTTGGTGGGGGGTGGGGAATGGCCTCTGAATCTGTTGAGCACCCATACTCCATCCTTCCAGAATCACTCGGCTGCCCTGAACTCTCCTGGACGCCTCCTCGCCCCCTGGATGGCCCCTCTTCCTCCTCTCTGCTCTCTCTCAAGCTGGGTCTCAGGCTGTCTTTAGTGGTTTGCTCCAGCCTTGTCCACTCAGGGGACAGGTGTATGGTCCTGAGTACTTTCTGGCTAGGACTATACACCTGCGTTTGGCTGGTGGTCTCAGTGTGTGTATTTTTTTGGCTGCTACACGTGGCAGGTGGGATCTCAGTTCCCCAACTAGGGATCGAATCTGTGCCTCTTGCCTTGGAGTCTTAACCACTGGACCAGCAGGGAAGTCCCTGGCCTCAGTCTGTTAAGAAATTCTGTAAATATTTATTCTACGCATATGGAGCCACTAATTTCCCGAATACGTGAGTTCCTACCACGTGCCAGGCATTATTAACATGCTAGAGATACAATGGAAAAAGTTTCCACCCCCCAACCCCACCCCCAAGACACACGGCTAGCCCTGGCGCCTGAGTTGGCCGTACGGGGCTCTGAGAATGGACAGAGGGTCGGAGCTGACCAGGAGGCTGAAGAGGGCTTCCCCGAGGAGGGGGTTTTAGAAAACATTCAAGGGTGAGCGGGAGTTAGGCAAGCAAAGGCCGCATAGGGTGGGGTGGGGTTGGGGTGGGGAAGTTGGTGCAGGGGAAGTTTGTTGTCGGCAAAGGGCAGATGTGGAGGCAAGAAGTGAGAAATAACAGGGCTGAGATGCTCTGCAAACAGTTCAGCATGATCAGCCAGAGGCAGGTGGGGGCTGGGGCGGGGCTGGGGGGGAGATGGGGCTAAGGAGCAGGCAGGGGCCTCATGGAGGGAGCAGGAACCACCCTGGAAGCTGAGGCGGGCCTCCCACGGGCCCTGGTGGGAGTGAGACAATTGGATTTGTGTCCATGGAGCCCAGCTGGGGGCTGGAGTGTGGGGCAGGCGGGGGAAGGGCGCGCTCAAGACAAGATTTTCCTAGGTGAGTGAAGACGGTGGCGAGGACTGAGGCAGGAGATGGAGAGGCAATGGCGGGTTTATACGGAGAACGCAGACTCTCTGGGACGCAGGTGAAGGAGGGGACCTGCGGGAGGGGGAAGCCGAGGGCAGAGTCCAAAGGGAAGTCAGGATGCTCTGGTCTGGGCCTCCGGGAGGACGGTGGTGCTTCCCATCAGGGAGGGAAGGTGGGGCAGAGGAGCCAGGTCAGCAAAGCAATGGTAAATTTCGGTGCTCCGGAGCAGATAGGGGGAGACATCCAGCGGTGGTAGGATGCTGAGGTCTAGAGCCCAGGAGAGGAGGTGGAGGCCACAGGTCTAGGTCTGGGAGCCAGGAGCCTAGCTCAGGGGAGCCTTGCACTGGGTGTGGTGGGAATGTGCCTGGGAGAACTGGGCGGGTTGGACCTTGGAGAGAGCGTGGGTTTGGAGCTCAGTGAAGAGACAGCTGTCATCCTGGCCAGGGGTTCACAGAGCTGAGCACTGGAATTCTCGAATCTTCTGTTGGTCTCTTCCTCCACGGTCTCTCCTTCCTCTACCAATCTCATATGCAGCGATAAGAGGAACTTGGCTGAGATAACTGTCCTAGCAACACTACTGATTAAAGCACTTTTGACAGCCTCCAATGTCAAACTCCAACTCTGCCGTTGGGTTGAAAAACACCTCCCTCTGTTACGGTCGCTGTGTTCCTTCCCGTGGTCACTACGTACCTACCTCTTGGCCCCACGTCTCCGCGAGGCCCCTCCTCTTTCAGGCCTCCTTACCATCTCCAAGGCCTCCCCTCCCTCTTGCTGGTCTTCTCTAGGATGACCAGCATCATCCTCTCCACCACCCACATCCCACCCATCCTTCTAGTTCCTGAAGCCTCTCACAGCATCAGGCCCCCTTAGGGGTCTTTCTGCCCTGGGCACTCTGGCCAATATTTCATCATTCTCAGATGTTTCTCTAATTCAAGTGTATCTGTCGAGTTCCCTGACATTGATCAAAATCTCTCTAAAGGGAAAGGAGTGTGCTTTTCACTTCTCAGGGGCCCACTGAGTCCCCAGCAAACTTGGTCACTGTCTCAATAATGTCCGCTGGCTGACTGCGACCCCAGAGCCAAGTGCAGACCACAGGCGGGTGGACAACAGCAAGCATGAAGCAGGTGCCAGGCAGCAAGATGAAATCCGACAGGAGCAGGCAAAGAAGTGCAAAGGAATACACCGAAACAGGACTCTGGCCTTATTCTGGAATGCTTGAAATGCAGACAGATCAATCTAATGCACAGTGTTTAGGAGCTGAATGGCTTTCTGACCAAACAAACATTGGGTTCTATGAAAAAACATTTGGAAACCCACAGTCTGGAAACAAATAATAAATTTATCATAAATGCAATCACAGAATTTGAGGAGGCCTGCAATAAAGTAGAAGAACCCTAAAACAATCAAAAAGATATTTTAAAGAAGATGGAGGCAGGAGTACTAACTTTGGATTTAAAAAAAAAAACCATTAATTTGACTGAACCTTAAACTTAGCATTGAGTTTCCTACGAGCTGAAGCCAAGAAGGAAAGAAAAACACAGTGAAGGACAGGGCAGAGGCCCTGGAGTCAGACACATCTGGGCCCCTGTTCTGCAGCCCTCTTGGCAGCCGTGAGTGGGCAAGCCAGCACCCTGAGCCCAAGGGGCGGGCAGGGAACAGCTGGGACCCTCAAGGCTGATGCTGGGAATACATGCAGAGGGAATTGAGGCAGTCCAGGACCAGGACCCCCGTGCTCTTGTCTGCAGCAGACCCCACAATGAGAAGCCAGTGGCAGGACTCCAGGGGCTAGCACACTGACCTGGGGGCAAGACCGACCTCGGAAAGTGGGGGAGCCTGCCCAGCGGCGGCGGAGCCACAGACCAAAGGGCACCAGTTCACGGCTGCCCGCTGGAAAGCCCTTTAAGGAGGGCGGGGACCCAGGGCTGGTTTAGTCATGGGTGCTTGGGCTGTGCGACCCAGCAGATGCTACGGTGTTCAGAGCATCTGTGGTGGGGGAAGACCCCAGGTGGAGCCCACAGCCAGCCACAGGGGACAACCGTGGTGTGGACGCCTCGGGCATTGGGGCCAGGGCATGCATACACAGCAGAGAATTACACAAACTCCACGAAACGCTGCTGCTGGACCCTTCGGGATAGGAAGTGCCTGACCACGGGTACGGAGTGAGCGCGTGGTCAGAAGTGTGAGACCTACCAGGTTCTAGTGTCAGGTGGGGCTAAAGAAACCCACTGCCCCACGGAAGTGGTGTGTGCAGGATGAGCAGGAGCCAGGCCGGGGGCGCTGCGGGGCTGTGGAGGCAAGTTCGCCTGGACCACTGTGTCCATCACCCCTGTCGCAAAAAACCTCTGCCCCAGTTCACACCTCCTGCAGCACTGGGTTGGGTTCCTAGGACCAAGTGACCAAATTCAGTACATGGGCTAGCTCGATACACAAGTGAGAGCTGAAAATGCACTGGGGCTGCACTACAGCTCCAGCTGGGGGGTCACCCTGAAAAGACAGGGCCAGGGACAAGTGTTCCCAACAGGGAGACCCTGGCTAGTGCATGTGGTTGTGTACTTTGCGTGGAAAGAGTGGTGGCCTGAAGGAGTAACATCTATGGACTCACCGGACGTGGTGAGGGCTCGCTTGGGTGGCCAGGGGACGGGAAAGGTAGGGGACAAGACGGCCTGGGCAGAGGCGTGTGGTGTGACATCCAGGCCCCCAAGCTCACCATGATCGCCCAGCACAGCAGAGGGGACAGAACGACCTGGCAGACGGCCGTCAGCCAGCCCGTCATCAGTCACCCCGGGGCTGGCACGTGAACAGTGCTGTTGAGGCGGATGGAGGCTGTGCGTGGGCCCCGCTCTCCAAGGTGGACTTTGCTTCTGAGGGTAAGCGAGAGCAGCGCTGAGCCTGGACACTCCACCACCCGTCCAGGAGAAATGGACCGTGCCTGAGAGCCAGGGTGAGTCTGCTGGGCCCTCACTACTCAGGAAGGGGCGCTGCTGTAGACTGAAACATGTACCCCACCACCCCAAAATTCATAGGCTGAAGTCTCTGATCGCCCAATGCAACCATACTCATACACAAGGCCTTTAAAGAGCACACGTGTGCTCAGTCATGTCTGACTCTTTGCAACTCCACAGACTGTAGCCCGCCAGGCTCCTCTGTCCCTGGGGATTTCCCAGGCAAGAATACTGGAGTGGGTTGCCATTTCCTTCTCCAGAGGATCTTCCCAACCCAGGGATCAAACCCAGGTCCCTTGTGTCTCCAGCATTGGCAAGCAGGCTCTTTACCACTGGGGCCACCTGGGAAGCCTTTCAAAGACGTAATTAAGGTTCAATGAGGTCATAAAGATGGGACCTAATCCAACAGGACTGGCGTCCTTGGAAGAAGAGACACCAGGAACATGCAGGCACCAAGGAAAGGCCACGAGACACACAGCGAGAGCCAAGGAGAGTCCCGCCAGAAAGCAACCCTGACAGTGTCTTGGTCTTGGACCTCCAGCCTCCAGAACACTGAGGAAAATTTCTGTTGTTAAAGCTACCCAGCCCGTGGTGTTCTCCTGGGGCAACCTGAGCTGGCTGACACAGGCAGTTCATTTTACCACAAGTGACACATTTCCCGGTCTCAGGGCCACCTGCCTTCTCTGTCACATGGCACCGCTCCCTGTGGGCTGGTGGGCTGTGTGAGGGGCTGACCAGGGTGCCAGATGACATCTCTCAGGCCACAGGCCCACTCCCAGCCGAGACAGCGGGGCAGTGCCCAGACCACAGGGCACACCAACCCTCTCACAGCATGACCAGACAGATGGGCAGCCAGGTGAGGCAAGAGAGACGCCAACTTGCAGGTGGTACCTGGCAAGGATGGCGCTCAGGGCTCCAGGGTGCAGAACAGCCCAAATCAACAGGCAGAGGACATGGAGACGGAGCACACGGCTCCTGGCAACCAGGGGTGGGAGGAGAGGGGCCCTGACGATCTGCCCTCCTAGTGACTTACTAGGGGTGTCTGTGCTCCCTGTCCCGTGACTCTGGACTCCCTGGTGTACAGATCCTGGCTCACCTGAAGGGAGCTTCCAGTGGGGACAAAGCAAGAACACTGCTACGTCTTAAGTGACCACTGTGGTCCCATCAGTTTGGGCACTCCTGACCAAAAAAAAGGAGGCAAGGGAAGGAGTCATTATCCTGTAGGAGTAATTAACCCTGATCATTAGGAAAAGTTCAGAGAAGGGCACACAAGGTGGGAGGGAAGACCTTGTGAGGTGCTCGGGCATCTCACAGACCTGCGAAGGCATCTCCTAAACCTCCTCACCCATGTTCTAGCAGGCACGTGTGTGGCAGACAGCCCAGGAAGGACATGGGGACCGGGGACCCAGACCCCACAGGGCTGAGCGCACCTGTCTCTTCATCAAGTCACATTCCAGGCAGGGCCGGGACTCTCAAGCGGACCACAGGGGAGGGGGCTGGTCACCAGGGTGGCCTCAAGGCTGGCTGCGGCAGAAGGGGAGGTGGTCTGTCCTGCAGACCTTCCGCTTAAGGTTTCCCTTGGGAAGAGCACCCCTGCCACCCTGGAGGAGCTGCTCCGGGAACCTGAGTGAAACACGAAGCTTCCAGCAGTGTGAGGGGCGGGTGCTCAGGTCCCTCCTCTGGCAGGACTGGCGCTCAGGCTTCCTGCTGTGGGGGGTGACAGTTCTCAAGGGACACTGCTCTGTGGATGGCGTGCAGCTCTCAAGACCCGCAGTCCACACCTGTGTCTGTCTGGACTGGAGACACCTGGCAGCCACTCTATCAACGCCAGGGCTCACGTGCCGTGAGGTTAGCTCTCGGACCTTCCCTGTGACTGGTGCTCAAAGTCCCCCTCTGTCCTTCACCACTGCTTCCCCAAGGCTGTGCTCATCCCGACAGCGTTCTCTGATCAACTCCATGCGTGAGAACCTGCTGGGAACCCCAACTTCAGAAACATGACCTCCTGTTTTGTTCATGAGCATAAGACCACAGCTGCCTACTGGGGAACCTCCTCTCAGGCAACCCACGGGTACCCCGGTCAATGTACTTCTCCTTGTCTGCTCTTCTGTGCTGATGGGACGGTGCTGCCATCAAATCTCTCGTTAGCTGAGCCAGCAATCTCAGATCACACACTACTTCTTTCTCTCCCTCTCAGCTCTGTCCGGGCTATTGGAAAATATTTATACTCATTATCACTTTGGACGCTGATTATTCTGAGTCCTCATACTTATTATTCTTCCATCCATTTCCTCAAAGGCTCTCCCCTTTTCCTCCTGCTAAATACAGGCTGAGCCTACGACCTACGTTCATCCGGAGTGTAATCCTCCGCAGTGGTCCCCAACCTCGTTGGCACCAGGGACTGATTTCACGGAAGACGAATTGGGGGTGGAGGTGATGGTTCCAGCACATTCCATTCGCTGTGCACTTTCTATTATTAGCACATTGGCTACACCTCAGATCGTCAGGCATGAGATCCCAGAGGTGGGGACCCCTGACCTGTTGGATTCACCTCCCAACCCTACACAAGGACTCTTAGGAGCTGCACCTGCAGCCCTGATCTCTCCAGGAGCCGCGTCAGTCTCCCCACGCGTCAACTTCCTTTACTGTACATTCCAGAGTCACCTCAAATTCAAACACACCTGCAGGGACCAGCCTTCACTTCCCTCTCTCTCACCTGCAGACCTGGCCCACTGATAAGGGGCCCCCTTCTTCCCACCCCAGATGGAAATTCTGGGACCTGGCTCTCTACTGACGTCCAGGGATGTCACACCTGACATCACTTTCCAGACCACACGCAATGAAGACCGACTTCTCACACGCAACGCAGGCAGGCGATGTGGGAGAGAACAGAATGCTCTCTCATACCCCAGAGGGTAAAGGGGATGGAGACGGGAAATGACAAGCGCGGGGTGCTGGATCACGGAAGTGCCCAAGAAGGATCAGCTTGACTGAGAGTAACCCTGGGAACACCAGTGTGGTATCACACTGTTCGGACGGAGCCGTTTTTGTGGATAAATGCTCGGTATTTCCTGATGATTAATGACAAGGCTGAGAAAACCCAGCGCTTATCTGACCGACTTGTTGGCTGTTCCCTTGAACTTCTATTACCTTCATAGTCTCTCCATTTCAACCAAGGAAAATCAAGAAGTTTGATATCTGCTCTTTACTCCAGAGCATACAATAATAAGCATTTTAACAGGAAGACACTGTGGCTTTTACAAGATGATAAAAACAGATAAATATTCCGTCTGGTTAACTAGGTTGGTGTTTCTCTAAGAAATCATGCTTATCTATTGGAAGTGGAGCAACAATGTCCAGTTTGACCAGTCTTTCAGTGGCAAGTTACTTTTTTTTTTTTTTTACCTTTCAAAGAAAACACTAAGAATAGCCACGATCAGGGACCTTGGAAACGTGCCAAGATATCCACGCTGCAACGCAGAGGAATGACACGTGGTCTCGATGTGTACAGTCTCAGAGGAGACGTTCAGGCAGGCCCCTGAGTCCTCCCCAACTTTCGACTGTGATTGTTATCGTTTACCTGCTGCTGTCTCTGCCGCCTCACTTGTGCAAACTGTGACAGCATCAGCTGCCTGTCCAGCAGCTCCATCCTCTGCTGCCTCTGAATGTCCACGGTGGCCCCCATCCCGACCCTGGCCTCGCTGGTGGGCTCCGAGGATGAGAAGAGGGGCTCCAGGGTCCAAGCGCAGAACTTGGCCATCCAACTGGGCACATACAGCACCTCATGGACTTGCAGCATTCTGCTGTTGTAGCAGATCCCAGAAACCTAGAAGAGAAAGAGACCACCTGCATTGTTGACAGGTCGTGAAGTTTTTAGGGAACATATCTGACACAGAAATTAGTGACCGTAAAATACTTCAGGTGGTGTTTCTTCCTTCACTTTCGTAGGGTGAGGTGAAAACCAGAACACCTACCAAGTTGCAGGATACTGAGCAGGACAAACCAAACCAACAAAAAACTGAATCTCCTCAGTAAACAAATGTGTTTTTAGTAAGTTAGAAGAGACAGCAAAATCCTATTTAACACTTGAAAGTACTGGCACCATACTTAAAAACCATGTTGTCTTTAAAAAAATAAAAGCCATAAAATATCTGATTATCAAGACACTTTCACACTGTACTAATTCTGTGGTTACTTTTATTGGCAGATGGCCATCAGAGAGAGATACTGGCATAAAACAACCCTGATAGTCAGTGATGTAACCCAGACACACCTTTATCAGAAAATAAAGATGATCTAAAATGTATATAGTATTTTAATAAATTTATCATGTATGGATTTTTCCTAGATTTAGAAATCCTTGCCAACAGTTAGCAACGCACAGTTCTGCTTCCTATTTTTCATCTTTAAGGCAATTTACGTGGTAAGAGGAATCTAGTGTCCCTGTGGTTTTCTCGGTAAACATTGTTAGAGAGAAATCTTCAATTTTGTGAATCTGATTCTTAGGATAAGAAGTTATTCATATCATATCAGAGCAAGTTTGATAACTTTCTAATAAGAGAAAAGTACACTTTAATATTTTATTAATAAAATTACCTAATCAGGCAAAAATCTATTGAGAATTTGCTACATACCAGTGCTGTTCTAGGCACTTAAAATAGAGCAGAAGACATAAAGCCTTACTCTGACAGTCATGGTCAATACGGAGAGCAGACAATAAACAAGCAAACACATAAAACGATTCTGGACAAGATCTATGAAGGAATTACAGTAAGGTGACTTGGAGCAGGGACCTTCTTTGCTCAGGTGGAAGTGACACTTGAGCAGAGTTCTTAAGGATAATGAGGTCCTAGTGATTTGATGAACTGGAGGAAAACCTTTCAGGCAGAGAAAATGGCAAAGGCAATGCAAGAATGAACTCAGGAGTATCTGTGAGAAATCCTGGTGGAGCTGTCAAGTGGGCTGTTGGATATAAAATTCTGGAACTCAAGGGAAAAGTTAGCAGAGAGAAAGATTTGTGAGTCAGTGGTATCAGACTGCATTTAAAGCATGAGAACTAGAAGAGATAACAGGAGGGTGAGGGCATACTACCTAGGAGAGAAGAGGACTTTGGACTGAACCTGGGGTACGCCAATACTTTGTGGAAGGACAGAGTAGGAGAAGCCGGTGAAGCAATCTGAGAAGGGGCTGCAAGTAAGAAGGAAAACTAGGAGAGTTTAGTACTGCTGAAGCTAAGAGAACAGTGTTTTAAGATGGAAATAGCTATGTCTAATGCAGCCCCAGAGTTCACGTAAGACAGAGAGAGGAAAATGACTACTGGATTTGGCAAAACTAACCAACTTTGGTGCAATGGTAGGAGAAACAGACAGACTGGAGGAGGCTAAAGGGCGAATGGAAAAGGACTTTTGATTTCAATAATTTCCATGCTACTTCCTTCGTGAATTGTACAAAACAACAAAGAAAACGAAAACAGAAACAAGCTTCAGATTCAGTGCAACGAGAGAACATCTGTAATCCTCAACCACACTAACAAAATGGAAAACACACTTAGCAGTCGCGAGGAAGGGTAAATCCACAGGTGGGAGAGGGGCCCCGGACGGATGAGAGAGGAAGGTGGGAGTGAAGGGGAGGATCAGAGGACTCAGTGCAAGAAGCAACCCGTCTCCTCTGCAGGGAGGAGGCGAGGGCTCGGCAGGGCAGACCCTCAGGGAGAACCTGGGCTTCACATGGTGGGGGTTCCAGACAGACACAGAGGCCCTCCGTGGATGTCTTCGGAGCTTCCAAAAGAAGACCACAGAGGAAATATATGAAGAAGAAGACTTTGTTTCAAGAGATAATAACCGAGTTTTCCAGAATGAACAAAGAATATAAATACTCAAACTGAAAGTGCAAGAGTCCCAAGAAAGGTAATAAAACGAAATGTACATCTAGCTCCATAAGAGTCAGGGAAAGAAATCCTTAAAAGCATGAACAAAAAAAAGAACAAAAGAGCTCATTACACAGGAGTGAAGTCACAACCCATGGTAGTCATCCACTGACGGTGCACCCTGGGGAAAGTTCAGGATGAAAACACAGGAGGAGGCACCCTTTGCTTCAGATAAATAGGTCCCTAGATGGTCAGATGCACAGCTCAGGAAGCACTTTCAATGACCTCAGATTCCTGCACCTTCATGTAAAAAGTGAAGCACTAAAATGACCTTGAGATTCTGCCCTCTGTGATTACCGGTAATCTTTCATCAGGATGTAGGCCTGACTAGATGCACTTCCCAGCCAATAAATCCATACACGCTCGCTTCATCGTTATTTGTTTGGCTTCATGACACTTAAAGAGTTTATGGACACTTTGGTGTGTGTTACGTATCACAATAAAATGATTTAAGAATAAAGGCTAAAGGGTACAGGAGAGATGCGGTACTCTCGGGGAAGCACACTAAGGCCTATCAGATTATAAAGTACGCTATAAAGTTTGAGTAAGCAAAACAGGGTGGTCTTTACGTGTTAAGTCGCTTCAGTCGTGTCCAACTCTGTGACCCATGATCTGTGCCCCGCCAGACTCCTCTGTCCATGGGATTCTCCAGGCAAGAACACTGGAGCCGTGCCCTCCTCCAGGGGATCTTTCCGACCCAGGGACTGAAGCTGCGTCTCTTTGGTCTCCTGCACTGGCAGGTGGGTTCTTAACCACTAGTGCCACCTGGGAAGCCCCAGGTCTTTATCTAGAGCGTCTCAAACTGCTGTAAAGAGCAAGGGATTACAAGGCACCTGGTACACAGCAGAAATGGGTATGTCACACACGAAAAGAACACACGGGCCACACAGAAGGAAGAAGTCAAACCAGCTCCCTCTGCCTGATACCACACAAAACCTCCCAGTGGGTTTAAGGACACAAATGTAATTTATGAAACTGCACATCTTTCTGTGCAAATATAGAAGGAACATCTTTTTGGCACTGGGATGAGAAAGGATTTTTAAGTAAGAAACATAAAACCTAGATTACAAAAGAAAACACACATTCATCTACTTCATAATTTAAAAGCTACAGTAGGCTAAAAGTCACATGGAGGGGGCGAGGAAGTAAGGATTCCTTTTCTGAAGGTCTGAGTAAAAAAGAAGATGGAAAATGGAATTGTGCAACAGCGAAAGCACAGTGATTCAGCTGAAGACAGCAAAATGTTGTCATAAACATCACGAACTGTGAAAAAAATCTGAACCAATCAGAATTCTGAGATTTGAATTAAGTAAAAAATTTAACTTTTCTTTTCTTTTAGTCTCAAAGTATCCAACTGTGATAGTGAATTTATCCATTTGCCCATAGTTCTAACCCCGAGTATTTGGAACATGTTCGTGTATGTGGAAGCTGTTATCAGTCTCACATACATTGACCCTCTTATCACAATAAAGTCTCCTTCTTTGTTTTTAGTAATAATCACAAAAAAAGCCTATTTTGTCTTAGATTAATATAGCCACTTCAGATTTCTATTTCCGTATTAATCTTTCTTTATCCTTTTACTGTCAACCTTTTGTGTGTGTGTGTCTGCATCTAAAGCGTGCCTTGTGGGCAGCACATGGCCGTTTCTCCCTTTCAAACCCAGTCTGACAATCTCTGCCTTTTGATTAGCATGTTTCCCTGTTCACACTTAATATATTTACCTTGATGAATTTTGCTGTTTGGTTCTATCTCAACTGTTTTTTGTTCTTTGCTCCTACTTTCTTATTTCCTTTTGCATTAAACAAATACTTTTCAGTATTTCATCTTAATTCGTTCAATGGCATTTTTAAAGCAATATCTCATTTTTTCCTGTGTTTGCTCTAGGGATTTCAGTACACACACAAGGTGCTTAGAATTAATACCAAAATACTTCAAGTAAAATAAAGGAAACTTACGAGAGGACAGTTCCACTTAACATTACCCTCATCCACTGCACTACTTTTCTGTCCTAATATATTATGAACCCACATAACAACTGTGTTATTCATGCTTTATGCAATCATATGTCTTAAAAGAAATAAGGAAAAAAATAATGACAATGTACAATTGTTGCCTGTACTTAAGGAGCTCACAATTTAATAAGGGGGGGAGTGGTTCTTAATAGGAAGGGTAGGTCAGAGATTCCTTTAAGGAATTGAGGAAGGCTAAAGATTTTTATTCTCTTGCCCATATTTATCCCTCCCACCATTACATATAAAATTATGAAACCATGTGTTTGATTTTAGGAGGGACAGCCTATCAAGAATTAGTACATTCTACTCAGCAATAAACAAACGCATGACTGCAAATTCTGGCAGGGATAAAGTGTGCTCATTGGCATAAAGTGCTATTCTAAGTCTTACTTATCTGAATGTATGCTCTGGAAGGGGAAGAATTCTGGTTGATTTTGATCACTTTAAAGCCTCTGCACATAGAAAAAGGCCTGCCGGGAGAATGGTGAGGGAACGGTCCAAAAAACATGTCATTTTTAGATTCTTTTAAAGGAAACTGGAAAGGTGCCAAAGGACACACTTTTTTGGTGCTGAGTTCATACCTCCCATATGACAAAAACATCTTAGAATCCACCAGTTCACGCCTCTGGTACCTCAGCACAACCTCAAGTCATCAAATAAATAAAGTGCTACTGTAAAATGTTTTGGGTGATGAAATAAAAACTTGTATGTTAAGGTAAGACAAGAAAAATTTAAACATAAAATTTTCTCCGCCCATTTTGTTGTTCCCCCTCTTCCTTACTGTGCACTCTGCATCCTTGTCATGTGGTTACCCAGCCCTCCCCAAGAGCAGAAATTCCTGCTCAACCACAAAGGTCAACCTTTCTCCTTCTGGTGCCTGCCAGGCAACTCCCTAAAGTAAAGTAATGGATGATAACACCCTTTACTCAATCCTGTGGGGGGCTCACAATGACCCTCACAAACCTTGTACATGCAGACACCTTAGGTGAACAATGCCAAGACATCATTCTCCTCAAAGATAGAGACTGAAGCAGAACAAACTGGTCCAGTGACCTGGGGAGATACTGGGCCACGTGGAATGGAAATTCATAGCTTTAATACTTATGACCTTATTTTACTTATATCTTGCCTATTTTACAAGATTATTGTTATTTGCATTACCAAATGTGTGGTAAAATAAATGATCAGGCAACGTGAAAAAACTGACCAAATGCATATCCTCTAAGAGCCAACAGTGTGACTCTAGGTAAGGGAAGAAGCAACAAGAGGGAACCGTTTCCTAGACCATAACATACTAATAAGACGGGTGGTTCAGAGGCTTGTGGCTACTGTGAACAAGGCCTAGTCCAGTACCAGCACTGAGTAGCCCAATGATGAAATCCTCCTGACCTGGGAACGAGCATTCCTAAGAGCACTGGGGAAAGTTGGTGACGAAATGTCTCCCAAGCCTTAGTGAGTACTACGACCGAAAGGGAAGAGAGAGAATGAAGAAAGCTGCCCACCATCCAGTTCTCCAAGAATCAAATCACTAGCCACTGCGGTTGCTGACCCATAGCACACTCTGAGAGGAACTCAAAACAAAGTTCAGGGTGAGGCACTCTGTGCTCTGGGAAAAC
Organism: Dama dama; assembly: GCF_033118175.1. NCBI lineage: Eukaryota > Metazoa > Chordata > Mammalia > Artiodactyla > Cervidae > Dama > Dama dama. The sequence continues at coordinate 79,382,840 of NC_083710.1, read as the reverse complement.
TGACAGAGCTGGCCCTCAGACAGCTAGATATTTCAGGAGGAAATGTCATAAACTTAGGGTCTGGCATTTTCCCACACTTAGAAAAGCACTAAAATCATTAACTAAGCTATCTGTTCCTTGCAAATAGCAGCAACCTTCTGCCAAGATGTGTTCTTGATTGCATGCACCCTTTCGTCAACATCACATATGTTCTGGTCACCTCCTTCCCTCTGCAAACAGTTCTCAGAGCTCCCTGAGAGACTGTCTCCTGGGTTATAATCCTCAGGATGGTTCAGATAAAAATTTCCATTTTTTTTTCTTAGATTGACTATTGATTAAAATATAAAGAGCTTTAAGAATTTAGTTTCCTATAAATATGTGATAATCACACCACTCTCTTCTAGGAGAAGATGGGGGATAAGATAAGCACAGTAAACTTTACCTAAGTTATACCTCATTACTACCAAAAGCCTTGAGAGAGTATTATTATGAATTACAAATAATACTTATTCACTATACTACCTTACACATTACTTTTAACTTTCATTTTCATTATCTCATGAACCCTTCTTATATTGGGACTTCTGAATGAGAATTTGGTTGAAACCCCATAGAGTTTGTGGAAAAAAACAGGCTTTAAAAATAGACCATCTGCTGGGATTTGCATGTCAAGAGGCCAGGGGAAATTCTAAGGGAGGGGTCTGGCAGGTCCGCAGAGCCCAGAAGCCCTGGATCAAGCTGAGAGGCCCAATGACAAGGGGTGAAGCAGTGGTAGGGGTCTTGGGCAGGCTGGGAGACAGGCCTAGGATGCTCAGATACAGCGGAAAGGACCATGTGGGCCGTGTCTGTGAAGGCCAGGTACACCCAGAACCAGAACATTCAAGAGGTAGGAACTGGGAATCCTGGCCAGCAAGAGGGCCCCAGGGGTCAGGCAACCAGAGAGCATTCTGGATCTCTTGCAGTTGAAAGTCTGAGCCAAAGGGGATAAAGACTTTAATTTGCTGGGTGGAACCATGTGAAACTCTCTTGATTACAGAGAGTAAACCTCAACTGTCCTCTGGTCTTGTTTAGTGCTAGCATGAAACCACAGCCAGCAAAGGTGAGAAACCATGACATGGCACCAATACTCAGGTTTCTATTGATCTCTTTCTCCAGTCAACTACGGCTGAACAGAAACCCACTTGGCAAACTGCACTGCCATGGTCCTGGTGAACCGAGGTCCCAACATTTGAGAAATTTATCTAATGGGACAGTAGGACAAACACAAGGGGCTGTTATCCTGGAATAAAGCATTACTGTCTCAAGATAAAAGACGAGACAAGGGAAGAGACGTCACCTTTATACCTGGACCCCTTCACAGAGACTTCATATTCACTCAAGTCCTGAAGAAAGCAGGCCCACTGAGGCCTCATTTATTCATTCAATGCATGCTTACTGAACTTCTATTATGTGCTAGGCTGTGTTCTAAAAGCAGGGAGCAAGACAAAGAAAATTCCTGCTCTAATGAACCGTCCATTTTCCTATTCCTTCTTCTTCACTGAAAATGCTAAAGAAAGAAGGAAGGAAATTACTTATTTGATTATGCAAAGAATATGCACACAAATCGGAAATGCCCAAAATTATTTGTGCCATTTGTGATTAATTATGAAATGACTGATGCATGAGCCAAGTGCTCGGGCCTGGTGCACTGGGAAGACTCAGAGGGATTGGGTAGAGAGGGAGGTGGGAGGGGGAATCGGGATGGGGAATACATGTAAATCCATGGCTGATTCATGTCAATGTATGACAAAACCCACTACAATACTGTAAAGTAATTAGCCTCCAACTAATAAAAATAAATGAAAAAAACAAACAAACCATGATCACTTTTGTTATCAAAACTTTGATGTTATAGCTTCTTAATATATCAAAAAATGTTTGAAATGCTCTTGACAGAAACACTCAATTTTAAATAATGTCTGTAATAAAATTTTAATTTACTACAAAAAAAAAAAAAGAAACGACTGTCCTTTTCATGACAGAATCAAGTGGCTTTAGCACTTATTGAAAGAGTCTTGCTATCTTGTTCTTTGTCAAGTACAAAAGTGATTCAAATGAATTTCCCAGAGCTCTCTTTTCATTTTCATTATTATTTTGAACTATCTATTTCCATAGCTCTCTTTTATTTTTGAATTAGAAGAGGAACAGAATTAATTAAACTAATAATAGATTATTTGTTTTTAAAAAACTGTCTTAGAAAGCTGCTCTAAGCTTTTCTTTTCAGAAAACCATGCATCAAGAGGATGAGGTTTTCTGCATGAAGCAGAAAACTATAAATTCCAGTGGTTTAAATACAACAGAAATTTACTTCTCTCTCATGTTAGAAACCAACCATCTTAACTGGATTCCAGGCAATGGGGAGAAGAAAATGAGGAAGAACAAAAGGACAAAAGGCTATTTTAAGGAGACTTCCTAGAAGTCCTGCCAGTAAGTATGCTTGTAGTTCACTGGCCAGGATGCCAAGATTTAGCTTGACAGCTAGACCTAGATGCAAAGGCAACTCGAAAATGTGATCTTTTAGTTGGAGGCCCAGTTGCCCCTAATAAGATGAAAGTTCTGTTACTAAGGAAAAAATACACTGGGAGACAGCTACAGTCTCCAGTACATGGCGGCAAAAAGCCTTAATCAAACACTAAAATGTAAATACCTTTTAATATCCCTTTCAACAAGGAGATTGTCCCCTTTTATAATTATATCCACTTTCATAAACTGATTCAAAAAACTAAAATTAAGAAGTAAATAGGCTTGTGTTAAAATTTGCTTCTTACATTGGACTAAAAATAATAAAAATGAATTTAAATATCAAGAACAACTTATGCATTTACAGACAGAGATTCAACAGGGAAAAACTCAATCCTTTCTAAGACCAGGAACAAGACAAGGATGTCTATTCACCACTCTTATTTAACATTATATTAGAGGTTTTAGCTAGTGAAATAAGGCAAGAAAAATAAAATGCACAGATCAGAAAGGAAGAAAGAAAACATATAAACCAAATATATTTCCTGATGACCTGATCATATATTAATATGTAGGAAATCCTAAAGAATCCACAGAAAAGCTACCAGAAATAAATAAGTGAATTGCTATTGTATCCTAGAGGATACAGTAGCAATATACAGAAATCAACTGTATTCCATGTACTAGCAACAAACATTTGTGACAAAACTCCATTTAAAATAGCATCAAAACCTCACAAATAATTAGAAATACATTTAATAAAAGATGTATAGGGCCTATGCATTGAAAATTTCAAAATTAAAAAGGGGAATTAAAAAATTCCATAGTAGACATATACTATGTTTATGAACTGGAAGACCCAATATTATTAAAATAGTTGTACTAGTTACACATTACTGAATAACAAATTATCCCAAATGCAGTGGCTGAAAACAATATGCATTTAATATACATACAGTTTATGTGGTCAGAAATCTAGGAACTGCTTAGTTGGGTGGTTGTGGCTCAAGGTCTCTCATGAGGCTGCATTCAAGATGTCATCCTACCTATGTTCATCTGAAGTCTTGACTGGGGTTGAAGGATCAGCTTCTAAGGTAGCTCAAAACCCAACTGGGAGATTAGTGCCGACTGCTGCCAGGATGCCACAGTTCTTTGTCATGTAGACCTCTCCACAGGGCTGCTTCAGGACCCTTGTGACATGGCAGCTGGCTTCCCCCAGAATGAGTGATCTGAGAGAGAACAATATGGAAGCAGTATGTCTTTTGTGATCCACCCTTTGGAGCCACACTCCATCATCTTTGCCATTTTCTATTCATTGTAAGTGAACTGCTGAGTAGAGCTCACATTCTAGAAGGGGGGGAATTAAGTTCCATTTCTTGAAATACAAAATAATTTGTGGCCATACTTTTAAAATCATTAAAATGGCTATTTTTCCTTCATTGATCTATAGTTTCAGTGCAATCTCAGGTTAAATTATAATTTTTTTTCTTTTTTGAAGAAAATCACAAGCTAATTTAAAAGTACACATGGAAAATCAAAGTTCCTAAAATAGATTAACCAGCTTTGAAAAAGGATGAACAAAGCTGAAATACTTGCATTACCTGATTTTAAGACTTACCATACTCAAAAGTACTCAAACAATGTGGTACTGGTATAAAAATACACATATAAATCACTGAAATAGAAAAGAAAGTCAAGAAACAGACCCACATTGGTCAACTGACTCTCAACAAAGGAGCCAGGGTAACACACCAAGAAGTCTTTTTGACAAACATTGATGGAATAATGCTAGACATTTGTATGGAAAAAAAATACATCTCAATCCTTAACTTCACAAAAATTATACTCAAATTGGATCTCAGACCTCAATGTAATAGCAAAAACTATTACATTCTAGATGAAAACACAGGACAAAATGTTTGTGACATCAGATTAGCAAGTATTTGTTAAATAAGATATCAAAAGCTCGAACTATTTAAAAAACTGAAACACTCAATTAATCAAGTTTAAAACTTTTGCTTATTGAAAGAAATAGTTAAAGAAACAAAGAAGCAAGCCACAGACTGGCACAAAATTTTTATAAAATATATTCAACAAAGGGCTTATACACAGAATATAAAATGGGCATAAGAAAAGATGCTCAAATCACTAGTCATTAGAGAAACACAAAACCACAAGATAAAACTGCACGCCAACTAGAATGACTAAAATTAAAATGGCTAACAATGCCAAGTGCTGGCAAGGAGATGGTGGAATTGGAACACTCATGTATTGATGGTGGAAATGCAAAATGGTATAATCACCTTGTAAAATAATATGGTACCATATATTTTTCAAATGATAAATTCCAGCAATTCTACTTCTAGGCATTTACCCAAGAGAAGTAAAAACCTATGTCCACACAGAAATGTGTACACAGATTTTCACAGCAACATTACTCATAATCAAACCTGGATATAACCCAAATATTCACCAACTACTGAACAGACAAATTGTGGTGTAACATACCAGGGATTGATATTTACAATAACAAGGAATAAAACAGTAATCAAAGGTAAATGGATTTCAAAAATAGCATGTTAAGAGAAATAAGTAGAACATAAAAGACTTCATACTACATGATTCAAATTATATGAGATTCTAGAAAAGGCAAAACTGTGGTGACATAAAGAAACCAGTGGTTATCTGGGGATGGCAGGTGGGTGAGACGACAGAGCAAAAGGAATGAAAAAAAAAAAATGTTTAGGGAGAGGAGAATGTTTTCTATCCTGACTGTTGTGGTAGCTATAAAACAGTATACAAGTGCCCAAATTCACCAAACTGTACATTTAAAGTTGGTAAATTTTTTTGTATTGTAATACTTTAGTAAACAAAAAAGAAAAAAAATTTCATTAAAAAGGAAACGTGATCTAGGAAGACTGAAATTTCTAGATATATACTTCTCATCTTAAATTTTATAAAAGAGGTGAGGTTTTCACAGACTGAAACCAGTCTTCAGCAACAAAAAACTTCTGATATTTTGAAAATATTTCCAGCTAACATAAACATAAGAAGGCTTTCTGATAATAAGTTATGCTATTGTTTATAATGAATATGTCAACTTCCCTGGTGGCTCAGACAGTAAAGAATCTGCCTGCGATGCCAGAGACCCCAGTTTGATCCCTGGAAAAGGGCATGGCAACTCATTCCAGTATTCTTGCCTGGATAATCTCATGGACAGAGGAGCCTGGCGGGCTACAGTCCATGGGGTTCACAAAGAGTCAGCATGACTGAGTGACTAAGCATGCACATAATGAATATATTAAAAATCACATGCATTGATTTTACCATAGTTCTTTCCCAGAGGTGATCATAAAGATGTAAGAAAAATATCAACATAATCAGCCCCAAAGAGGAAGGAACACTGGACATTTCTATTTCAAAAAAATCAGTTGAAAGAGATAATCAAAACTGAATCAAGACTTTCTATCTCTTGATAGGAAAACAATGTAAAGACTGTGAGAAAAGGGAAAAAGCACTCTGTGTGGCAAGTGCCATGTAGTCTATCAGTAAAATTATCAAGAACGAAACATCTGGGTGTTTTCTTGTTGACCTCTTATCTCCCTCCATTTCTTTTCCCTTTGAGCAGCAGCAGTACTGACCCAGCTTAATATATTCTACACTACCCTTTAAGCCTTCTCAAAGCCATCCTTTACTTCGTTTTCTTGTGCATGACAATGCCAGAGACATAAGACAATGAGTTTGTTGAAGGTGATGTTTGAGCTGCATTTTTAATCCATCATATGGAGGACCAGTTAAATAAATATCTTTGATGATCTTAGAAGAGAAAGTACAGTACAGCTACAGACCAAATTCTTCGTATTAAGAAGAAAGCAGAGGCTGCCAAACAGGATAAAGTTTTCTAGGATATTGGTCAGCCCACAAAATTCGTAATGAAGGCTGCAGGGAATTACTGGGAGTACAGGTCTTTCAGCACTTCTGGGTACTTTTAAAACTTCTTCATGACCAGGATCTCCCTCCAATATCCAGTCTCCATGGATGATGATCAGGGCCTCATCTTAGTGGGGTTGGCAAGGAAGATCTAAGAACAGCTGGTACCTAAGTGTCTTGTGTTTGAAGCAGACATGGATGAGAGCCTTGAAATATGCACTGGAAGGTGCTGGGCCTGCTGGACCACCAGAACACCTGGCCTTTGGTTCTGGCTCAGTCGCCCAGCAGTTGTGCAACTTGAGCTTCAGTTTTAAAACAAGAAGCCCAGTTTCCCCACCACTGCAGAGACTGTGTCAAGAACCTAATGAGGCGGCACACACTGACAACATTCTGACAATCACAAAGAATAGCAGTGTTTTGTTGTACAGAAGTGATTATTTTGATAATACTGAATTTTGAAACTCAGCAAGTATTTCTAGAATATAGATAAAATGCCAGATGTTTTGCTAGGCACTGGGGATGATAAAGAATAATGTATAGTTTCTAAATTGAAAGGGCAGATTCAGAGAAGGCTTCAGAGTCAGAATTTAAATGAATACGATTTTCTAGGAAAAGAAGGGATCTAATGGTGAAGGAATGGAGATGGCTGGAAGAAACTGCCATATGGTTATGCAAAGCTACCTCTGAAGAGCACAGATGCTAAAGCTCTAGAACCTGCATTTGAACACTGTCTCCACTACTTATCAGCTTGTATTCTTGGCAGGTAAGTTCTTTGTGCCTGTTTCTTTATCTATAAAATGGGGACAACAGTGTCTATAATATCAGGTTTTTAGGAGGACTAGTTAAATAGTATTTGTAAAGTGCTTAGAAAAGAGCTGCATTAGTCTGCTTTCTCTAGGTTATACCTTGATAACAAATTATCCAAATTTCAGTTGCTTTAACAAAGGCTGTTTCTCACTCATCTTACAAGTTGGCTATAGCGCTGCTTGTGTGTCTTCTTCATTCTGGGATCTGGGCTGAGGGAGCAACTTCTATCTGGCACGTGTTTTTCTCATGACAAAATGAACAGAGCAATGGTGGGACCACACAAGGGTGCTTAAAACTTCTGCCTGAGAAGCACTCATCACTCCTGCTCATAGTCCGGTGGCTCACGTAAGTCACAGAGTGGAGTCTGACGTTCACACGGCCCCTAGATGCCCTGCAGAGACAGGCCTAGGGAGATGGGGCAGCAAATACTCTCAACCAACAAAACAGCTGAACAAATAATATAATCTACTACAAATACTTGGGACATAGCATGTGCTGTGGGTTTGTTAAAGAAAAATAAGTGATGACAAAGAATCTCAAGACAGCATGAGATGTCAGAAGGGTAAAGTGCTCAGCGACTCTGGAGTACAGGGTCTACGGGCTGAGAGAGGGACCCGAGGAGGCCTAACTTTGAAAGGCTCTGCCAGAGGGCAAGGTTTTTGCCTATAGGTAAAAGATAGGTGACAGTAATGCCAATTATATAGCTCTATTTTATGAGGCACTCTGTGCCAGTTTTTATCAAAACAATGGCATGATTTCACTTGTCCTACATAGAACATTTAAAAGTCTACCAGTCATTCCCCAAGCAACACTTGTCTAAGATGACATTCTGTCAGCTGTGGACTGAGTTGCAACCATTGCAACAAGGCAGAGGACAGAAGGTTTCTTTCAGTAGGTCTAGGCTATCTAGGGTCAGGATAGGGGAAGGGGGCTCAGAGAGGAAGGGAGGGGAAAGGGGCGGGGGGAGGAGAGAGGGTGTGAAAGAATCAGAGAGAGAGAGAGGGCACTGTACAATGGACTGATAAGCACTCAATCTGGTGGTGGGATTGTAAATACTGTGTTAATTAGAAGACGGTGAAAGCACCTTCTACATATGGCTGCTTTCTAAGGATCCACCTTGTCTTCCACACGAGGTTCTTTCACAAGCCCAACCCACCTCACAGCTCTGATCACCCTCGACTTCCCTCTGCAGCTTCTGTCCTCATTTGCAATGAACTGCTAGAAAATCATCTCAATCCCTCAGGTTCAACTGAAAACCTTGGGCATCGAATGATGATCTGCTATGCTGTACCCTTCCTTTGGTGAGCCGGGAGAAGAAATCTAAGGGAAGAAAGAATAAGGAAGAAGAAAAGCAAGCATGAAGAGCAGAGAAAGATGTGAAAAGGAGCGGAACCAAAACCCATCCTCATTCACCTGGGAAATAGGTCAGGGCTCCAAAACTTCCTCCAAAGAAGTTCTGATTTCCACAGTGGATTCCGCTAGGTCCACGAGCTTTTTTCGCTTAATGATTTATCATGGAAAGCCCATCAACATGAGGTTCTATTTGATGCTTTTTCTTTTACACTTATCATCAGACAATGTTTTACTTTTTGTCTTTAAAACTCTTGTGGGGGAAGAGAGACAGGTAAATTACAGCCCACAGATGAGCCATCCTGATTCCTTCAAGGCTGCTTAACTCTCCCCTTCCCCACTTCTGTGACTTATAAACCCTAATAAGACATCTATAATCTCGCACCATCATGAAGCTTTTGTTTGAAAAGCTTTAAAGATTTACTCTTTAAAGATCTATACCCACTGCCTACAGAAAAAACATACAAACTCAGACCACATCCAAAGTCCTAATGAATCTGGTATGAATCTATGTTTCTAATCTTGTTACTGGGTAGGACAGATTTTCTTTCACACTACGGTGACTTGACTGCAAGATAATCAAAGTCTGACATACTGTACAGAGCAGGTAACAAATGCAGGAAATGGCTAGGCTGTGAAAGGGACAGGATGACGGGGAGAAGCCAGAGTCTGAGAAGGACAGGCCTGCCTCTTCACCTGCTCTTAAAACAGCTTGAAAGAGGACCAAACGATGATAAAGACATGAATTGTAAAAAGACAAAAACTGGCAACAGCAGGCTCTTTCTATTTTAATCATTCCAGAATCAGCTCAGGCCTGAGACTTCAGCTTTTGAGACTTAGGGTACATCCCGGTGCTAATGACTCACTACTATGATTCAGAGGACGGCAGAAAATGAAGAAGTGCAGGGCTACGGACGGCCTGAAGGCTTTCTGCAGAACCACACAAAGAACCTAAAGCTCAATAAGTAAGCAATGTTTTCTTTAAGGAAAAAAGTCTTATTAACGTGTAGCAAACGTAGTGAAACTGTGGAATACAGAGTGACTTCCTCCAAAGAAGATCTCTCACAAAAGACAAAGAAGAGAAAAAAAAAGACATGAAGAAGAATAGTGAGACATGAGGTGGGAATAGGACTCAAGGAGGTGCAGACTAATATTTCTGAAGTACCCACTTAAATGGAAATATTTCACTTGTGTACTATATCAATTATTATACAATTCTGCCAACTTTCAAGGAAACAGTCATATTTTTAGGCCTTAACTGTTGGTATTCAAAGCCAGAACTGTCGATGGAAGAACAATGCAATATTAAAATAGCTATCAATGTTACATGTGAGTAATCTCAATCTTTACGCAAAACCAAATGCCCCTTATACTTTCTGGGCAGCAACTGGAATCCCCGAGGGATCGAAAAATGGATCCTAGCTGTTCTGGGCAAATCAACTCATTATTGCTCCTTGAAAGCTAAACACGCTTCCCTAACCCTAACCCCTCTCCAACCAGGAAAAATACTTAGTCCTTATTCTCTTCTGTGACATCACTCCCAACCTAGCAAAATACTATACTAATGGAATTTACCCTCCTTCTCCTCTTTTAATCAGTGGGGTATTTTTAAGCTGGGTATTCAGAAACATTTCTAATCATGAAAGGATGGGTGACACAAGGAGAGAGAAAAACTGGCCTAAAGCAAAATAAATCCACCCATAACTAAATAAAATAAACCCAAAGCTGGCAGCTTTTCAGAAAAGCATGAGTAAAGGTTTTGGTTTCTATGACAGCAGATAACACATTACTTATGTTTACACAAATATCTCTTTATAAGGGAAAAAAAGCTCTTTCTCTTAAAAACACAGATTGAAATAAAATTACTTCCTTACTACACACAGTATGTTAGGAGAACTACTGATTTCAGAGCTAAAATGTGATCTTTTATCAACAGATTTTCTAACATTCCTCCAAAACACTGAATATTATCTGTGCATTTTTTAGGAAGAGTAAAAATTTTTAGTATTTTAACATAAAAACCAAAAAGAAACCCCAAAAAACAAAAAAAGGAAGTTGCTTGATAAATATGGGGAGAGGAGAAGTCACGTTGAGCAAGAGACATCTGGGACAAGTTGTGGCTTTATGAATCTCAGACCTCGATCCTATAATCAGTGGTGTGTAAACCAAACACTCACAAACAACACCCTCCTTTATAATTATCCTTATCTAAAGTATACCATATTATATTAAATATTTCATAATAAAAGTGTGCTTTTCTGAAAAAAGTCAGAAACAAAATATTCATTAAATTCAAAACAAGCACTAACATCTATGGTATAATGTGAAGGAAAACTGGGATAATTATCACTGACACTAATCATTTTAAGTCAACACAATTAGTATCATCTAACTACCATGGGATAATAATAAAGTACAAGGCGGATAGGAAGATTTATCAGATTTGTGTAATGGTAGGAGGTCTGTAACCCTGGCTGAATTAGTTACAATAAAGTGAACATTGAATTGGCTTAGAGATATTAATAATGGGATTATTCTAAAGCTACATTCATCTGAAAATTATATTTCAAATATCAAGCAATTCAATTCACTCTTCTGAATGTTAATGTTAAACATTTGTTAAACTTCTGATTTCTTTATGAAATTAAATCAGCCCCTTACCACCTGTTAAGCATGTGTACTAGAAAAGACTGACCACAACACACAAACTTTAGATTTTAAAAAGACTAGAAAGAGACGAGAAATGCAACCTTCAATTCTAGAGCACTGAATGTCACAAAGTGAAACTTTCTGAGGTGATATCAGGAACTTATTTGAAAACCAGGAGTCTACAAACAGAATAAAGAAATAAAATGGGATGTCTTAAAACAAATGAGTCACACAGTGAGTTTATATTAAAGAAGGGCTCAGATAATGAGAGCAAATCAATCAACAGACAACGAATGCAATGAGATGTAATACAATAAGGTAGTTTTCAAATTTTTGGATGTTTTAGGAAAAAAAGGACTGAAGATTATCACTGTTAAGAGAAACAGAATGTATCACAAATGAAAGAGTAAATTCTCAGGCTGCTCTCACCATGAAAGCAATGAACTCTCAACGTACTGTCTTCAGGTTGGTTAAAAACCCTCCAGTCAAGCTGGCAGATCAAGTGGGGATGGTATTAGATGGGCAGAGCCTGGCCACTGCGCCTCACAGGGGCAGAATGGCCCCAGGCTGTCCTTAAGTCACCGCAAGTCTTAAGAATACCAGGTGGCTCAGATGGTTTGAAGACCTCACAATGGAGTTCAGCTCTGCGGTCCTGAAGCCAATCTGGGCATCTGTGGAAAGTGTTTGGGCGGGGGGCGGGGAGAACAAAGTCACTTCAATCCTCAGAACTGTGGCTGGAAACTGTGAGGAGTGAAGGAATAAGTTGTATATGAAAAGAACAAACACAGAAAAGGGTTAATACAGAGAGCATGACGGAAGGACAGAAGTGAGCCGGCTTCAAGTAACGACCCAGTGTCCCATCATGCTATTTACCCAGGAAACAAGAGTAAGGAGTGATAACTGAAAATGTCTGCAGTGGAATGCATGGCGGTGGTGGTGGTGGCTTAGTCACCAAGTCAAATCCGACTCTGTGCGACCCCGTGGACTGCAGCCCGCCAGGCTCCTCTGTCCATGGGATTCTCCAGGCAAGAATAATGGAGTGGGTTGCCATGCCCTCCACCAGGGGATCTTCCCGACCCAGGGATCGGACCCAGGTCTCCCGCATTGCAGGCAGATTCTTTACTCACGAGCCACCAGGGGGGCCCAGTGGAATGCAAAGCCATGTCCAAAGCTTTTCCCGTTGATGTTATACATATCCCTGTGAATCTAGTCTGTAACTTTCTTAGTCATTTCCAAGAAAGAAATTAAAACTATGTTCCACATATACTAGCTATAAACTTATTTTTTATAGAAATCTGGGAGTTCGAATTTAAGCCATGGATGAAAAATAAAGCCCAATTTCATGCTTTAGATTCCTTCTTGATACCTCATAGAGTTGAAGACATGTATTAATTAAAATAAAACAAAACAATACAGAGCATGGGGATGGGGAAGATGAAGCTTCTGTGTGGCACACAGATGAGATACCACCCATGTCCTTCAGCTAGCTCCCTCTTCCTTCTCTGGCCACACACCCTGACGAATCTTGCATCAGTTCTCATCCAACTGACTTTCCACTTAACCTTATTTTTCCTCTTGCATGACCAAGTCTCTTTCCGAAAGAAACAAAATATCTCTCCCTATTTTTGACAAATCAGACTTCTTCATTTTCTTTTCTGCTGTTTTCGTCCTGCTATGAGCTCGACTACTGCTAATGTAATTTAAAAATAACACGGACAAGAAACTTGGCTAAAACTTTCATTAAAATTACCTTGAAAACTGAGACCATCTGGCCTCTTTTGTCTCAATGATCCATGTAACTGGCTTTTTCATCACTAAGGAAGTAGCTTTGAGATGCAATCTGACATCTGAAGACAACTGAATATGACCCATACTCTCAATATGACATTTTCCCTCAACTTTCTTCAGGAAAGAGGGGAGGTGGGGGAGGGGGGAAATCACACTTACAAGTCCACTTATGGCTACAATCCAGATGTAGGAACCAGAGGTGAAAAGCTATAAAAGAAAAAAAAAGCAACTAAAAATGAAATTCAACTGCCAGTCACAGCATATTTACTTTTACATAATTATAGTCATTACCATTTCTGTTGTCTTAATTATATATATTCTTAATCTAAACAAATAGATTACCAAATACTCTGTTACATAGAGGAAAATAATATACCAATTTTTCTTTTCTTTCCTCTTCTACCAAGACCTCACTCAGCTTTTCGATAGCCTAAAACAGATTGGTTGAAACCAGCTCACTCTTGTGCAAAGAAAAATAAGTGAAATTCAAGCACATTCTTGTTTACAAATGGACATTAACTGGTTTACACAAAGTAAAGTACTATATGGACAGAAATTATTAGCATTAACAACACGGAAAATATGTAGTCACCACCCAATGTTTAGTATCAAGTAATGACATATATTATAATTCATATAGTTCTCTTATTTCAATTTCTTATTATTGCTACTCTAGTTTTAGATGGAAGACGTCTGTCAGCACACAGGTCCTTGCCCCATGTTGCTCTGCTGAACCACTGATCCTCTCATTCCATTTCGGCCCAGAAAAGAGCAAACCAAGTAACCGGCCTCAGAGTTCGTTAATAGCAAAAGCAGTTAGAAATGGTCTCATGAAATCTCTGCCTTTTTCAAATCATTTACATCCAAGGATTGTGTTCAGGGTTTGTTTTTTTTTTTAAAGTCATAAAACATCTCCCAAGTGTTCCTGCAAGGAAGAAAGATTTGTAGCCTAGTAACAGGATAATATCGGGACAACTGGTAAAATTTGAATAAGACTTTATCAATGTTATTTTCCCAATTTTGTTAACTGAACAGTAGTTATGCAAGAGAATGACCTTATTTATAAGAAATACACTGAAATATAATATTAATACTGAAATATTTAGAGAATAAAATGAAGTCACATATGCAGACTAAAAATAAAGATTTGTATCTTAGTGTTTGTTCACAATTAGATCATTAGATCACTAGATAGGGAGTTTAAGCATTTCTGCTCATAGAGAAAGAAGCAGGTTCATTGCTGACATCAGTGCCAGATGAAAACCTCAAAGTCGTGCACATTTATCAAGGATAGATAGAAAAAAAGATACATAGGAAGAAGACAGATACAAAGGTAAGAGATGGCAAAGCACAGGTAAAAAGGAGTCCGACAAGCTGTGCTCTTGTGTTAGCTCATGGAGAAATGAGCACTGGCTGCAACTCTAATCCCTTGATCTAAAATTTAATCCTTTGATCGAGTGTGGATGCTTGTTCAGTGTGAATGACTTTGAAAACAACAAGAATGAGAATTACGTGGAAAAATATTTTTCTGTAGTCTTCTTCCAAAAGTACAGAGAACAATAATACTTCCGCAGCACTTGCTGTGTGTTTTTTCTCACTGCTGGGCTCCCTGAGGGGCAAATGCTGTACCTCAAGCTTCGTTTTATCCTCCATGGCCCCTAGCACTGGGCATTACATGACGGGCTCTTGGGCCCTGTGTACTTCAATGTACATAACAAATGTCTTTGCTCTCCTGATAAGGACTACAGTCATTCAATCACTCATCTATGAAACGTCCCTGGTTTCAAAAAGTTGCTGAGTAAGAGAGGCATAGAAACGTGTGTGAAGGTTAGGAGGGGAGGGATGGTGGGGAGGGAACAGAAGTCTGGGGAATAAAAGGTTCACACTCACGTCAAGGTAGAGGAAAGGTGGGAGTCGATACTAGATGGGCAAGAAGAAATCCTGGATGTCATTTACACTAAAGAGTTTGAATTTTATCAAGAGGCCTGGGGCATCTCCACCTCTACTTTCTGCATCAACTTCTACCCCACCAAAAAAAAAAAAAGGAAAAAAACGACAAAACAAAACCACTCACGATCTCAGAAAAACCAAAGGTGGCAGTCATACAGACATAAATTATTAATATTAGGAACCAAATGACTTAGTTTCTTATTACTTGTTCTGATTATGCCCCAAAACCCAATGCTACAATCTCTAAATCTTCAAATGACCCTGTAAAATAGATATCATTGTTCCCACTTTACAGGTGGGCAAATGGGGGCTCAGAAAAAGTGATGGAAAAGGAAAATAATTACCAGAGCAAGTACTTAAACCAATGTCCACTTGGCTCCAAAGACTTGCCACAGTGCCCCCACTGAATTCCCGCACTACAGGTAACGAAACAGTGTTTTCCACACTCAAAGCTGCTCTCTAACTAGAGTCAAAATGAGGACCAAAGGCCTCCATGACCTGACCCAAGTGGCAAGCTTGCATATGCCATGTCAGAACTGGAACTTGGGTCTCTGCCCCTGGCCCAGGGGACTTTGCGACCACTGCATTCTGCCTTCTGTCGGAACATCTTGAAAAGAATTAAGCATGCCACTGCAAACTCTAGTAATATGAGTAAAATGCAGAAATGGGCTCTTAGGTTGTAAGAGTACGAGAGAGGACAAAGGGGAGCGTAAAGCTACATAGGCTGGGAGATGGGGAATAAACATATTTCATGAGAAATGGTTGTAAAAGTGGTAAGGAAACACCCGCCCCAGATGGGCCATTGATAACACGTGAGAGCAGACAAGAGAAGGTGGAGGAAATGCTAAAGGTTAAAAGGGGAGGGAGGAGGGCACTGCACAGTGACACTGGTATCCGGTTTGATGTGTGTGGGATAAGGAATGTTATGAGTATTGACAGTGGATCAAAAGGCCAAGCTACATATGATACCACAGGAAACAGCAGAATAAAAGTTTACATTAAAAGGTGTGAGAGTGAGAGAGAAGTGACAGGTGTAATGCTACAGGTAGAAAACTGAAAATCACGCCTATCTTCTATTCCTCGGCCTGGAACCTAGCAGAGAGCAATTAATATTCACTGAATGTTGGTGAAGACAATCTTTTTCGATTTAAGTCAAACAGTAAGTCCACTAATGGCCATCGGGTCAAACCATTTAGCGAATGGCGACAGTGCAATCAGGCCGGCTGCAGCACAGGAGCTATGAGGCTGGCAAAGCATATCTGGTTCCTGCTTCAGAGCTTTATTTGTGACTCTGTGTTCAATGAATTAATTTTGGCAGTGGCTCTCCACGTTCCGCATTTGGACTGTTCTCATGTTTCCACTTCATACTGTGACTTTTGAAAAAGTACTTACTCGCAACTGTACAACAAAATTAAAATATTTTCCACTGATACAAATTACAGTGAAAGTGCTTATCAGATTTCTAAAGGCTATGAAAGTATTCTAGTACCTTATATACCTTGATGTTCTTGTTCTGTAACACTTCCTTTGAACGTTTGATATAGATCATGAAGGCAAACTTATGGGAAAAAAAACTTTGTTTTCAAGGAGATCAAATGAGAAAAAGACCAAAAAAAAAAAAAAAAAAAAAGAAGAGAGAGAGAGAGACAGATCTGGTTAAAGAAATGTGAACAGAAAAATGTATACTGTACCTGTAGTCCCAATATATAAATCAGTGTCTTGTTTGTGATGGACAACGGGCCCAGAATATGTGCCACTTGGACTCTTGGGATGGAGCAGTAAAATGGTACAAAGAGAGCAAACACAGGTGCCAGGCTATGCAAACAAATAAAAAAAAAATCACTATGGTATAATGCTCAATTTACAACACCAACGGCAAATGTATATCTGAAGTAACACTGCTTATCATTTTATTTCGTTCTGAAAGCATGATCTTAGATACGCAAGTTGGTTTCTACATGTACAATACATCCAAAATAATTTGTACATATATAGAATATTTTATGAGAACTCTAACTATCTAATCTTCGTTAACTCTCCCAAAGCTATTGCAAAGTAGTGGTTTGGCATCTACTAATGAACTGTCAGCACTGTGAGAAAATGTAAAGCTGATACTACATTTTCTTCTCATGAATGACTTGAAATCTGATGAAAGAAGTGAGACAAACCAAAATCAAGAAACATTACAGTTCATCATGGTAAAACGCAAAATCTTCATGTCAGACTTTGTCCAATTGTGTCACTGTAGCACCTGACAAGGCTTGTGCTCCTGTCCTCCCTTCCTCAAATGTCTTCCTGATTTTGTCTTAAAACCCTGCTTCTTGCTGGTTTACCCATGATTTCTCCCACCTCTCTTCTGCCTTCTCCAGGGTTCCACTGAAGCCTTTTCTCCTTGTTCCAGTCTCTCTCTGGATAACCCTAAGCCCTTCTACGCCTTCAACTAAAAAAAATGAAGTGAGTCCCCAAGCTGTCTGACTGTCCCCTCACCTTGGCTGTGAAATTCGATCTGATACCTTCAACTTGACATACTCAAAAGTCACAAACGTCTTTCTACATGAAGACTTGTTTCTCTTGAATCCATCTCCTAATACTGCCAACAGTATTTTCTTTCCTCAAACGCAGCTCTGATCATGTCACACCCCTGGTTAAAACCCTTCCTTCCACAGGCTCCCAGTATCCAAAGAGGAAATTCAAACATCAGGATGAACTAGCAAACCCTGTGATTCTTTCTTACCAGTGTGGTTTCCTACAACCATCCTCTTCTCCCTTCCCCTGATCTGGCCCATCCCCTCTCACCCCCTCCCCGTCCAGATGCTCCCTGGGTACCTTAACCTCTGCTGACTACTCACTGATGCAGGTTATTCTTTCAACACAAAAGTGTCTGTTGCACTTTTCTGCTTAGGAAACTTACGCTTATGGTGTACGAGAGAGCTCAGCTCCTCTCCCCAGTGATTTCTCCAACCCTCCTGGTGGTTAGCTGCTCTCCTTTGCCCTTGAAGCTACCCCAGTTTCACTGTTCGAGTGAATCAATGAATCAATCACCTGGGCGCTGTGTGAGAGGCAGCAGGCCAGGTACAGGAGCTCCATCAACACCTCTAAGTAGGAAGCAGCCCCTAACCTCAAGGAACTAGCTCCAGGATTGCAAACACACATTCCTACCAGGGTAAGGAAGGAGACATGAATGGGTCCTGTGGTTTGTACACACACTTAACACACATTCTTCATTAAACACTTGTTAATTTAATTAGTCTTTTATTTCCTTGTATTTTGGATGAGTTGGTGTCACACAAAGAAATTATTGCATCATAAGAAAAATGCAAGAAATATTTTTCACTTCCACAAAGAAATGTTCTCATTACCATTTCTGTGGAAACAACAGGTCCCTCTAGAACATTTTCCCATCTTTGATAGAGAATATGTTATTAAAAAATCATCCACTGTCCCTTCTACTCTTAAACAAAGCAAAAAGCCAACACATGTTGAAAATGAGGTAGATGGCAGCACTCTGAAACTTCTTCTATTGGTACTTGCTGAATATATAAACTTCTCTTTAAAGTGGTAAAGCCATACAGCAGGATTTGTCTTTAGTTTTAAAAAGCCCCTTTTCTTGCTTTATTATTTTAATGGGATTAAGACATACAGTTTCATAGATATACTCAAACTATGGCCTGTTGGTCTCTTGGTAATAATAAGAAAACCCTATTTTGGTTGCACTTGAAGTTTCTGACTAAGGAACATGTCTTTAGGTACTCAATTTAGAGAAGGTCTTCTGTTAACATATAGCAATAAATGTAAAGAGTGACAGTATAATAAAACATCTGAAGCAGAGTTCTTGAGGGTACATTTCAATGTAAACTAAGAAATATTGATAGGAATTTTAATGACCACAGTTCATATCTTATATACCAATAGAAGAAATTTCAAAATTCCTTAGAAGTTATTCATCACTATGTAGTTTTAAATGATGACTAAATACTAAACCACATCTACCCAATATACAACAGCACATATTTCAGACCATGGTGGTACCGGCTGCTCTGTAGAAAATTTCCATTGCTATTTCTATACACACTGAGTGTGATTAGTCACTGACCAGTCTTTCTCTTTTCCTTATTTTACAACAACATTTGTTCTTTATACTGTCAACAGTAACTCAGCCTGACCTTTTCATATTGAGAACAGCTAACTTCTGGAAGTCCTATTTGGCTTAAGCATACAGGGCTGAAGTACAAAGGAATACACGATGTAAAGGATTCATTCACTAATGTCACTAACATTTGTTGAGTATCTCCTATATACTCACAACTGCGCTTGACAGAAGAAATAAAATAGAAGCACTCAGGTCAGGTCACAAATGTTCATCTTACATTTTCTATGGAAAAAGGACAGTGACTCCACTTTTATACTACAACTAAAGAAATCCTGGTAACTTTCAATAATAAAAATAAGGTTTGTGAACTCATGAAACTATCTCATAGTAAACATCAACAGCATCTCAAAGGACAATTACCCTGGCACCTCTTCTTTATATACTGACTACTCTAATAGCAAAAAAAGGGGAGATCCAGTTTGCTAGAACATTTACTTTACCTAGACAAGTTCATAAAATAAAAATGCTTTACTGAACAAAAATTATTTTGAAAATTAAAAGACAAAAACCCCACCAGGATGGCTTTTCAACAAATTGAAAAACTTCTCAACAGTGTCTTCTTCAAGGCTTCTTCAATCCAAATTTTTTTTTCTTTTTTCCCTTCTTTTTTATTTTTTAAATTATGAAGCATGATAACATATTTACAGGAGATTTGGAAAATACAGAACAAAGTTACATTTGGTTTCACTATATATTACAATTATTTTTTAAGTAGAAAAATTAAGATTTTTGGTTGTAGTTTCAACATCAAACTCTCAAAAATTAATAGAATGAATAGACAAAAAAGTATAAGGATACAGCAGATCTGAAAAGCATTATGAACAACTCAACATAATTAAGATCTATACAAATTTCACGCAACAACAGGATACAAATTCTATTCAAGTTCCCACAAACTATAAACCAGGAGACACTGGAACATATCCAGGGACATTAAACAAGGTTCAAAATTTCATGGTCTAAAGGAGTCTTCAAACCAAGTTTTAAAGGAACTAGTTCTGTAAAAGTTTACCACACTGACCAACCAAATGATAAAATCTCTGTATTTCCCCCTCAGAGAATTTTTATACTAGGAGTTACCTTGGTGATCACTTAGTTCAGTACTTTTATTTTACATAGTGGCATGGAGTCCCAAAGAACTTAGGTGAGCGGTACTCTTCTGTTTGACAAGGTTTCTCTAGGCATCTTCAGCATGGTAGAACTTATAATAACCTCAATGGAATAATACACTGAGAGGCTAAAAGTCCTCAGCACTTTGACAGAATCCTGGAGTGGAAGGGTCTCTGAGGGCACAGAGTCACAAATCCCTACCAAATGATTCAATTCTCTCTACAACAGTCCTCCAGACACTTGATTTATGCAAGCACCTACAGAAGAGATGGATTTCCAAGGTGGCTCAGTGGTAAGGAATCCTCCTGCCAGTGCAGGAGACTCCAGTTTGATCCCTGGGTCAGGAAGATCCTCAGGAGAAAGAAGTGGCAACCCATCCCAGTATCCTCGCCTGGGAAACCCCAGACAGAGGAGGCTGGCAGGCTACAGTTCATGGGGTTGTAAAAGAGCTGGACATGACTGAGCACACAAAAACAAGAGGCAATGTGCCCCCTTTTTATCAAATGATCCCAACTTTTGAGAACTGCTTTCCTACTCTGATTTGAGAGCTGTCTCCTGTGACCTCCTGTTACATGCCTTCCTTTTACCCTCTGGAGTTAGGAAGACTGACACATGCAACCTAAACCCTTTACTGTGATCATGAAGATAATGATCACATCCCTGCCAAGCCTGGACACGCTTAGTTCATTCAATTTTTCCTCCTAAGACCTGGGACCAAGAGCCCGCACCTCCCGGGCAGGTCATCCATGCCTTGGCAAAATGCAGTTTCTTGAGCTCACTGAGAATGGCCAGATCATCTCTCGTATTCTGAGAGCTCTATTTCCATTAATTTAGCCTGCAAATCAATTTGCATGTTGATATCCATGTGGCACTGTTGGTTTAAACTGAGCCGATTAAAACTTGAAGGTTAACAGCACAGGTCTGTGTGCGTAACAGGTGATTTTAGCTGTAAGATGCCCCCTTCAACCCCTCCCTTGTTAACATGGGTTCATGCAGTCACTGATCCAGTCGGTTGGTCTCCTGCCTAAAAACACCAACTAATCATTATACACATGCAAAAGAGCATTTTCCTCCACTCACCACAGAAACTTCTATTTCTTTCTCATTAAGCTGCTGATAAGATACAGAATGAGTAAACTCCTCCCCGCACCAAGTTTCCAGACAGAATTGGCAAAATTGACTTTTTTCCTTAAAACATGTTAACACTCATACTTCACACGTAATATGGATACATCATCATCAGTAGCTATATTCCTTTTCTTCCCCCCTGGTTAAGGTTTATTTCTTCAGTCTCTTCCAAAGAATTTTTTTTTTTAACTTAAATCTTTATAGAAAAATTTATAAAGTTCCATAGATATCAGCAACTCATAAATTCCAAGGGGTTTTTGGATAACCCTTTTCTTAAAAAAAAAAAATCACTAACAGAAAAATTTCACTTCCCATTAAAAAAAAAAAAAAAAGTGCACACGCACACATGAGGCTAACTGATCATTACTATGCTCAGTCACAGGGTGACAGAAAAAAAAAGCCGCCACCATAAAAGGATGTCTGGTAATCTCCCTTAAAACAACATGCCAAGGTTAACCTACTTCAGTTTGGGCGAATACTGACTGCTGCCACACAGGGGCCCCAACAAGGCACTGAGAGGTAAGTAACAGATATTTTGCTTTTTTCCAACAAATTCTTGTAAGTTAAGAAAAACTTTGAAAGTCTAGTTAAGGTTTAAAGTAAAGGTAAAGAACCTTTTTAACAAAAAGCTGTAAACATTTCTAACATCAGAAATCTTATCATTTATACATTTGAGACTCTCTGGTGACTGGCAGTTCTAATAAGCTTGATATTAAGCTAGGTGAAGGTAGTGAATCAGGCCAGAAATATCTTTGCCAAAAAAAAAAAAAAAAATAGGGCTTACTTTGTATTTCTGCGTGAACTCACAATTACAAAAAACAGTATCAAGTAGTCAGCAAATACTGCCCGTATTTCAGGACACCTTGTGAAGGAAAAGAACAAAGCTAATGTAGAATGGAGCATTCCTACACATAAATGTACTGTGATGAAGTTATTCAGCACAATTGAAAAGTTGGTACATGTTACTATTTGACCACAGATCTATGTACATAAAAGTCTTCCCTGTATTTCTGTTACTTCTCTACTTTCATACTTTCTATTATTTCTCAGGATAGAATCTCAGTAGTCAAATTCCTGGAGCAAAGGGTACACATTTAAAAACCAAAAAAAAGAACTTTAGTTAAAATTGATATTTTTCAGTTTACAGAAATATTTACTCTCCCACCAGTGGCAGACAGTCTGGGCTTCACTGCTTCTCTGACAACATGAGTATTTTAATTCTAAATATAAACTATTAATCTAATAAGTGAAAAAGGAACAGCGCTTGTTTGTTTATGTTTAATCTGAAGATCAGAAAGGCTAAACACAGCTTGGTATTTTCTTCCTAGAACTTCTGTTTGCATAAAAAATATCACAAAACAATGAACTATGTGCAGTGAACTGCCAATATTTATGTCCAGGTTGGGAACAGAGGTGACAGAAACTCTTGGTAACATGTAAGCTGTGCAGAGACTTCCTTTAAAGGAGGGTGTGCTTTTTGAGGGGGAGGGTCTTGCTCCAAGTACGATATAGGATAGTGGTTAAGAGCATGGGCTCTGGAGTCAGGCTTGCCCTCTCTTATCTACCAGTTGTGTGACCCTGGACATGGTACTTCTCGGGCTTCATCTGCCTCACTTGTAAAATGGGGAGTAACCATACTGCCTGGTCCTTGGGTGTCATCGTAAGTGCTATATAACACTGATTGTCGTAGAAAGTGCTGGAAAACTGCCTGCTAGCCTTGGTCTCTCCTCCCTCTGCCCATTAAACCACTGAAGGATGAATCCAATAGGCAAAGTTTCCCTGCCCTACCACTTCTGTGGGCATTTTCTTTTTCTTGAACTTTTTTCGAGATCTTTAGAGAACATATCACATGGAGACTGAGTCTATGGATGTCTATACACCTAACTGTGCTGCCTGGCTGGACTCTGCATCTGCTAGGATTTCAGTGCATGTTTTCTCTTGGAGGGGTTAATCACAGTTCTTGGACATGACGCTGCAAAGAGCACACGGCTCCAGAAAGCGTCCTCATTCACTAGGCTCATATATCGTGTGAGTGGTGGGAATGCCTATGATAAATTACTTTCAACTGGCTTCTGAGAGCTTCTCAGTAACATGAACAGTCATTTAATGGAATAAATAGTAACTCAGATCACTCTATGACTTTTATTCATTTATGCTTTCCATAGGCATTGATTAGATATCTGCAGCTGGCCAGATCTGAAACATTCTAGGGGATAACATGAGATAAAATCTGCACTCTTTAAAACTTTACAACTAAAAAAAGAGTTCCCCAGCCAGTAAAGGAGTTTGGCAGGGACAGTAGTCTCTCTGCTATGGTTATGGGCCCCCTGCAGCTGCTAAAATGTCCCAGTTGTGCATGTGCTAAGGATGTGTAGTATCCCCCAGTGCATACAGCTTCCCAGCCTCCCAAGAAGTTTGTAAAACACAGGCATTCAATGGCAGATGAAATAACTAACATGTGAAAATCCCCTGAAAAACAACAGAGTTGACAAAGATCCTTGTGGTATCTGGAAAGCCTGAACAGAGAAATAAAAATATTCTGTTAAATATCTGCAAATACTTAACAAGCGTAAGTCATCCTAGGTATTCACCATCTCTTGGTGGAAATTTCAGTCCAAACTATTTTCATAGACATTCTGTTAAAGCTAGTAAAGTCTAAATTCGTTTATGAAACTTTCACTTGCATTAAAATATGCTAGAGATAAATTAATGAACTCCTTATTGACAGCAACTTATTCTCCTCCTTCCCTCTCTCGTCCTGTCTCCCCAGCCCTTCTCTTCCCTCTGGTGCAGGCAGGTGTATGAGCTGGTATGTGTTAAAAGTTCTGAGATGTCTTCCTATTTTACTTGTTTCCTACCAATAACATCAGATCATGCTGGAAATAGGAGCAGAGGCTAAAATGCATGACACTGAACGCCATTCCCGGGGCTGCTCTGCCGGGAGTAAATCCTGGCACTTAACAGCTGTGTCTTGAGGCAAGACTCATCAGCGCTCTGCTCCTTGGTTTCACCACTGGCAATGGATTCGGGAAAGCTTTGTGAGAGTCTGGGAGTGAATATACCTAGGGTGCCCAGGGCAGTGCCTGGGACACAATCTATGCTGAAGACTACTGGTCACTTTTATTCATCAAACGCACCCTGTAGTCTAATAAATAAACTCCGATTGAGGATCAAGAAAGCTGGGACTCTGCTACTCCTTAATGGGTATTTACTGAACACCAATGATGGGCCGGCTGGAGATAACACCAAATTAACACAGCCACCACTCTCAGGACTTCACAGGCTAGCAGGAAACAGGAAAAACGAAACAAAACAAAAAAACAGTACGGATGCTAGTACAGGGCGCAGGGCCCTGGCAAGGGCGCCCCACACTGCCTTTCTACAGGGCGGGGCAGGTGCTGTCGAGGGAGGAGAGGACAGGACAGAATCAGGGAAGCTTCTGGGAGCAGCTGATTTTGAACAAAGGCCTGAAGGAAAGAAAGCAGGAGTGGAGGATGCAGGCTGGGGCCGAGGAGGCGCCAGAGAGAAGGAAGAGGATCAGAAAGGAAGAGAGCTGTGAGAGAACACAGCCTATTCCAGCAGGGCCCGAGCTCGAGGTCACGGGAGGGAAAACGGCCAGAGATCCAGCTAAAGAGGGAAGCGGAGCCGGATCACGAAGGAAACTGTGCGTCACTACAGACAGCGTGCAGTCTGTCCAGGGCCAGAGGGCACCGTGTGAACCGGCGGGGGCTGCAGCTGCAGCTCCAGAGAGAAGTGAGGGCGGCCTGAGACAGGCAGAGCAGAGGGAGCAGCACACACACAGGCAGACAGACAGACAGAAGGGCACGTGCAGGGGGCAGGGAGGAGGGGTGAGCAGGCCAAAGGCCCAGGAACCACCGACTGGCGGGAGGCAGGGGGTGACAGAGGACGCGGAGGCCTGGGCGCCTGCGTGGCCCCTGGCTCGGCACCTGTCCTGGGGGAAGACCCCTGAGCAAGAGATCTAATCTCTCTGGAATTCCCTTCATCCATAAAGTAAGGATAGGTAACATTTCTGACTAATTTCTATGAGATAACAGAGATGAAATGCAAAATTTGAAACTCCCTCAGAGTTTAAGGAGAAAAGGTACACATTATTTCTGGAAACATTTTGGATTCAGGGGATAAAGGTTAATACTGACTCAGCCCTTCTTTATAAGAAGTCTTTATATATTTATATACATATATTTATACAGTTGATTATCTTGCGTATAGGTCCAATCATGCCACATGGAAATGGCCTTTGTCTTCCTTACACTGAAAAGCATACTAGGGTGGGAATTTTTTTTTTCTTCCAGTTCCTAAACAATATGACACATATTTCAAGTCTTCAGTGCTACTACCTCCTCTGTCTTCATCTCTGAAGACCTCCATATCATTCAAGTCAGTATTCAAGTTGCCAAAAAGCCACAGGAGGAATAAATAACCAGTGAAAGGTGAAAGAAAAATAGCCAGACTACATAAAACCCCAAATGTGCAAGTGAGTGTTTAAGCAGGTAACACAGGTCAGGCACCTTTCACTTTCCCATCAGTTCTGACGTACGCTTTTACAGAAGGTGCGGCGTCTCCAGGGGGTTCAGGACACCACGGAGACACAAAGAGGAAAGGACAGACCAGCCAACACTGAGGTGTTTTTCGTTTCTGAAGATGCACCCCACGCACTGGCCTGTACCTGACCCTGGGCAGACCTACGGGGAGGCAGTCAGGACCAGACCACGTCCTGGGGTCAGCCGCAGGGTCACCCTTCCACAGATCAGAGAAAGCAAGTGAAATCCCCGGGAGGCAGGGAGGAAAGCTGCCCTCAGAGGCACTGACCGCAGATGACAAGACTCCTGACATAGATGCTCCAGCGCATTGGGGTGGGGTGGGGTGGGGGGGAAGTTTCCCTCGGAGACATGGAGGCAGCTATCAGCCTGCTTTCTGGACGATGTTCCCTGTACATCCTCCCCCAAAATCAATCTTGGACACAGCTACCAACTTAGGACTCAAAGTTGGTTGGGTCGGTGGGACACCTGATAGCATGGGAAGATTTCTTTGACTAGGTTATCAGGTAGGGACTGACATCACAGCGGTTCAGAGTGGCCTGGAACAGGCGCCTGGCCACGCCAGTGGCGGGAAGCAAGGCTGGGCCTGTGCTGTTCACCGCTGTCCGTGCCTTGGGGCTCTTTCC
Organism: Dama dama; assembly: GCF_033118175.1. Lineage (NCBI taxonomy): Eukaryota > Metazoa > Chordata > Mammalia > Artiodactyla > Cervidae > Dama > Dama dama. The sequence continues at coordinate 79,356,315 of NC_083710.1, read as the reverse complement.
ACAATCAGAATGACAATCAGGAATGACTCTCCTGCTCCTGTTTTGCAAGGTGGGCTTCCCTGTGGTCCAGTGGTAAGGAATCTGTCTGCTAGTGCAGGAGACACAGGTTTGATCCCTGGGTCAGAAAGATTCCCTTGAGGAGGGCAGGGCAACCCACTCCAGTGTTCTTGCCTGGGAAATCCCAGGGACAGAGGAGCCTGGTGGGCAATACTCCACAGGGTCACAAAAGAGTCAGATGTGACTCGTGACTAAATTTTGCAGGGCAGTGGGGACACACAACTGCTCGAGTGGTTTCTCACCTTGAAGCAGGTGAAAAACATCCCTGGGTGATTGCCAGGCCCCGGTGTGCAACACTGGACCAGGTTCAGATGTCCCTGTTCGCTCAGCTTCCAGAACACGAAGGCTTTTCCAAGCCCCTGACAAATACGTATAAAAATCGGGTAACTGGAGGAAGCAGCAATGATTTCTTTCTCCCATGGAGTATGTTTGTCCTCATGCGTGCTAAGTTGCTTCAGTCGGGTGTGACTCTGTGCGGCCCTATGGACTGTAGCCTGCCAGGCTCCTCTGTCCATGAGATTCTCTAGGCAAGAATACTGGAGTGGGTTGCCATGCCCTCCTCCAGGGAATCCTCCCGACCTAGGGATCGAACCTGCATCTCTTATGCCTCCTGCATTGGCAGGCGGATTCTTTACCACTAGCGCCACCTGGGAAGCCCGAGCGTTTGTCCTCAGAGGTGCCGAACAGCCTCAGCCTGCTGTCCTGAAACATCTGTGCTCGTCTGTTTCCCCAGGAGACAGAATCCTTGTCCCTTTGAGTCCGGAGCCTTTCTCTGCCCACCCCTTCCCCAGGGACTTTCTTTTCCTCCACTTAGAAATCTTTCCTCAATCTTAACCCTCTTCAACAAAATAACCAAAGGACAGTGTATCAACAGAAATCAAAGAATCGGATCAGACAGCACACATCATTCAACAACAGTCAAATATCATTTGCACCTGCACGTCCACTCTGGGGCCCCCTGGGTTGTTTTTGAGACCGTGCTCCAGGAACTTCCTCTCTGGTGCAGGCCACTGTGGGCACTTTGACTCAGACCATCTCGACGTGTAAACACGGTCCTGAGCAGACTTCACCTCACAGACAAGTCACCTCTTAGCAATGATCCTGTCAGCATGCTTTGACCCATTTGGTTCATTGATTAAGGCCTGAAATTAAACAAAATTACTACAAGATTAAGCCCTTCTCATTTTAAGTGTTGATGATTATTAAGTGAATACATATTAGGGGTAAAGGTGACATTTCAGGAATCTTAGAGCTAAACTCTAAGAGCCAGTATTCTAGCATTTACTAGATCTTTGAATATAATGAAGACTTTATTCTGCTTCTGCCACAAATAAAAGCTAAGACATTAATTATCCAAGCAAGTAAGCTGAGACTGCAAAAAGTATGTATCAGTACCCTGTGAAAAAAATCACAACTGCCTCCAAGTTGGTATCCAGGGTAAATATTTCTAGAGTACAAACCACACTAGCTCTTGGACAGTTTTCTGAAATACTAATAAATGAGTTTTGAGGGGGCTTTTTATTCTTTCCTTTCTGTGGCTAGAAAGAACATGACAGTTCATGTAAACATGTCCGGTTATGCAAAAATGAGATGATAGTGTCTTAAGAAATGCTCGCTAACCTAACTAGTAAGGAAATCAATCTACAGAAAACCACACACACAGGCCCACTCCCCAAAACATAAGTAAAAATACTTTGGAGGATATTCATATTTTGCTGTGGAAGAACTTGCTGTTAAATGTTAGGATAATAGTAAAGTTAAAAGGATCAATATTGAGTGACAGAGACAAAACTGAGACAGCTTCCTTTGCTCATTAACACAAACTTTAAGAGGCCTGGAACGGATGGCTGCCCTGTGGCTCCCTGGGTGGAACCTGAATAAGGACCCACACTTCCCGCAGCCCAGGTACATCTGTGCCCTCAGGGCAACCCTCATCCTTTCAGGAGTAAGGCACGGAGGACAGCTTAGCGACAGGGCAGGTCTTTTCACCAGAAAGCTTTACAATGAAATTATAACTGTTAGAGGTTCAAGTACTCTAAGGAAAAAAGATTTAGAGTAAGCACCTCTTTGTGCTTTTCTCAAGGCAATAAAAGGGTGAGCCATAGGACTTTCAAGTACAACTCAGTATATCTAACCTCAATAACACATCAGATGCTGTTGTCTTAACAATTATGAAAAATGTTTAAAATTCAGTGTAAAATAAAGAGGTAAAGAAAGGAATGATTTGGTTATGACTAAAAGAGGAAGGATTAGAAACAGTTAAAAGGGGAATTTGCAATGCAAAGGTTGATAAAGGAGCACTGTAACGCAAGGAGCAAGCAGAACCTGGGTGTGTCAATGATATAACACCTAATTCGAACAAGAGCACATTTCTAGCATCCATTCATCATCAGGTGTAGGTCCTCAGACATTAAAAGGTATTATGTCTGAATTTTCAGGATCTGGCGTGTGGAGGGAGCACTAGAAAACCATTATTCCTGAATAAAAGCATGGAGTAAGTAGAGGTTCAGGAAAGTAATCCTGAATCCTAAAAGGATTAAAGGAAGAGACAAAATAGGGTTTCTGAGGGAATATGATAACAAATTGGGATTGCCTGATACAGGAACAGTATAACAGTCAAACATGTGAAAAGATTTTTCTCTCAATTTGAAAAAGATAAAATAGACTAGAACTATAGCATTAATAATAACACTGGGTAAACACCACCAAAGGTAGAGCTGTCGACCGATGGAATCGACCTCCCAGAGGTTGCTAAAGAGCCGAACGCACACATTTCGAAACAGCCCACATTCCCCTGTACCCGAGAGCCTCTGGGTCAGCCCACGGGTGCGGCCCCCTTGTGCAAGGGCCGTTCTCTGACTTGGGATGGGGCCTCTCTGCAGTCTCCCCTCAGGGCTCTATGACGCAGCGTCCACCGGCCTGGCCTCGACCTGGGAAGGCGCTTCTCCTGGAACGGGAGCCCCACCATCTGCTGGAAGAACCGGCCGCCCGCTCCAGAGCGGCAAGACCACGTGTGCCCCAGCTGTCTGTGCACAGGTGAGGACGGCCCTGACACCTCGACCACCCTGAAACCACAGACTCTCGGTTCTCGAGAGACAGTGTGGAGTGGCTGCCCCTGCCGAGCGTTGGACAGGGTAGGAGGCTGGGAGCCAGGTGGGGAGGGAGAAGAATCCAGCGTGTCCTCTACCTTCTCTGAGAGGGGTCGCCTCGAGGGCAGAGTAGGCAGGTGCTGGCCACACCTGGCAGCCAGGGCAGCTGGGAGGGGTCTTCCAGATGTCACTTAAGGTGGGTGGCCAGCAACGACTCAGGCCTGAATCTGAATAAAGAACACTCAGGGGTGAGCTCTGAAACACAGGTCAGAGGACAGGCTTTGGCAAGAACAGCTGAATTGTAAATTTTTCCTCACATTAAAAGGAAGTATTTACCTATTTACTCATTTAGTAAGTTAATTCATGTTCGGTGTTAAAATTGAGAAGGTATGAATGAAACTCAAAATTTACTTGTACAAAATGATGCGCTGGCTTCTATATCCACGCATGGATGCATGTGTAAATAACTGCTTTTCTTCCTTCCAAGGGGGTCTGACGTGGAATCTGCTTTCCCTACTTAACATTATTCCCCGTCAGGAAACAGGCATCTACGTGGCCATGTCCTATTCCACTACAGGGCCATAAACTAACCAGTTCCCTAATGATGGACATTTGATTTGGTTGCAAACTTTCACACTTAAAATTTGACACTGTGTTAAACATCTTTTCCTTAGGATAAATGTTCTGAAAACACTGCCTTTTGTGTTTCATCCATCAAAAGACACTTATTTTTGATGGATGCTACTGGATGCTGGACTTCGCTCAGTGAAGCAGTTGGCCATGCTTTTACAACTGATGGGCAGTGACACATTCTCAGAGTCAGTGTAACTTTCCTAACCTCTACAACCATTATTATTCATATGGAGGATTAGCAGACTCCACGGTGGTGGTGGTGTTTTTTTTTTTCCCACCATGTATTTTCAAAGGCAGTTCCCAGGAACCTGCTTTGGAAGATTCCTCAAAATAAAATTTAAATGTTGAGATTTTTAGAAAAAAATTTTTTTCACAAAAATTCAAAAACCAAAGGTAGCTCTTGATGCCTGTTCCTGCAACCCGTGCCTGGAATTTCCACCTGTGTCCAGTCTCAGTTTCTGCAGAGTTGCTTCCCATACAAAACCTTTCCCAACTAATGGATAAAGTTTCTTCTCTCTTTATTTCATAATTGCAATTCTACGATTTCCCTTTCGAGAATCACTCCATTCCCACCCCCCCACCCCCCGACCAAAACACATAAAATATAAAGCCCATACTTATTGGGTGGGTTTTGTTTGGATTTCTAATTCATCAATGACTCCATTTATTTTTTATTATTTTCTTCTATTTTGGGGGTGGGGGCAAACTCAGTTCTTTTCTAGCTTCTTGAGCTATATATTTAACTTCAGTTATTTAACTTAGCTACTGTCAATTTTTAGCTATATATTTAACTTCAGTTATTTACCTTAGCTACTTTCAATTTTTTAAGAAATAAATGCCTTCAAGGCTTTGCATCAATCTTGGGTTAACTCTTTAGCTGCACTCCACTCCACCGTTTTATAATACTTTTGTCCTTTCGTTCTAAGATCTTCAAAGTCTGCATTGTGATTTCTTATTCCGTAAGTTCCTTAGAAAAATATATTTCTAGAGTCCAAATCGATTCTTCCACTTATTTTTTATTTCTAGTTTAGTCACACTGTACTACTCACAAGGCATGTGAACTGCTGTTGTGTTTTGTTGTGTTGGTCGCTCAGTCGTGTCCGACTCTCTGCAACCCCATGGACTGTGGCCCGCCAGGCTCCTCTGTTCATGGGATTCTCCAGGCAAGAATACTGGAGTGGGCTGCCATTTTCTTCCCCAGGGGATCTTCCTGACCCAAGGTTTGAACCCGGGTCTCCTGCATTGCAGGTGGATTCTTTACCACCTGAGTCACCAGGGAAGACCTTACTCACAAGGAATGTGAGCTGCTTGCTAACGATTTTCTGAGACTTTGGAGACACGTCTCATAACTGAGTACAAGGTCAAACTTGCAAAGAATTCTAATGTGCTTTAAGCACAAATTCTGTTAGCATTTAAGTCCTGTTGGGTTAATCTTCTCTTTTTTACCTATCATATTCTAATAAAAATGTGTTAAGCTCTCATTACAGTTGTGGATTTGACCATTTCTCCTTTAAATTCTGTCAAATTTTGCTGTTACATGTAAAATTTATGATTATTTTTATGTCCTTTGAACTGTTCCTTTGAACTTGTGTAGTGAATTTTTTTGTTTCTATTAATATTGATTGTGCTTTGAATTCTACTTTTTTCTGATGTTACTATTGCTACTCTAGCTTTCCAATGGTGGATTCTTTACCACTGAGCTACCAGTATACGGCTGGATTATTAAAAATCCAAACTGATAGTCTCTGTCTTTTAAGAGGTGAGTTCAATGGTGGCTCAGATGGTAAAGAATGTGCCTGCAATGCAAGAGACTCTAGTTCGATCCCTGGGTCAGGAAGATCCCCTGGATAAGGGAATGGCTACCTACTCTAGTATTTTTGCCTGGAGAATTCCATGGACAGAGGAGCCTGGTGGGCTATAATCCATAGGGTCACAAACAGTCAGACACGACTGAGCGACTGACACTTTCACTTTCAACTTTTTGGGGCTTCTCTGGTGGCTCAGACGGTAAACAATTTGCCTACAATGCAGGAGACCTGGTTCGATCTCCTGGTTTGGGAAGATCTGTTGGAGAAGGGAATGGCTCCCACTCCAGTATTTTTTTTTAATTTACTTATTTTTAATTGAAGGATAATTGCTTTACAATGTTGTGTTGGTTTCTGCCATACATCAACATGAATCAAGCCATGGGTGTGTGTGTGTGTGTGTGTGTGTGTGTGTGATAATTGCTTTACAATATTGTGTTGGTTTCTGCCATACATCAACATGAATCAAGCCATGGGTGTGTGTGTGTGTGTGTGTGTGTGTGTGTGTGTGTGTGTGTGTGTGTGTGTGTGTGTTCCTTCCTTCTTGAACCTCCCTCCCATATCCTACACCTCTGCTTGTCACAGAGGGTGTGTGTGTGTGTGTGTGTGTGTGTGTGTTCCTTCCTTCTTGAACCTCCCTCCCATATCCTACACCTCTGCTTGTCACAGAGGGTGTGTGTGTGTGTGTGTGTGTGTGTGTGTATTCCTTCCTTCTTGAACCTCCCTCCCATATCCTACACCTCTGCTTGTCACAGAGGGTGTGTGTGTGTGTGTGTGTGTGTGTGTGTGTGTGTGTGTGTTCCTTCCTTCTTGAACCTCCCTCCCATATCCTACACCTCTGCTTGTCACAGAGGGGTGTGTGTGTGTCTGTGTGTGCATTCCTTCCTTCTTGAACCTCCCTCCCATATCCTACACCTCTGCTTGTCACAGAGGGGGGTGTGTGTGTGTGTGTGTTCCTTCCTTCTTGAACCTCCCTCCCATATCCTACACCTCTGCTTGTCACAGAGGGGTGTGTGTGTGTGTGTGTGTTCCTTCCTTCTTGAACCTCCCTCCCATATCCTACACCTCTGCTTGTCACAGAGGGGTGTGTGTGTATGTGTGTGTGTGTTCCTTCCTTCTTGAACCTCCCTCCCATATCCTACACCTCTGCTTGTCACAGAGGGGTGTGTGTGTGTGTGTGTGTTCCTTCCTTCTTGAACCTCCCTCCCATATCCTACACCTCTGCTTGTCACAGAGGGGTGTGTGTGTGTGTGTGTGTGTGTGTTCCTTCCTTCTTGAACCTCCCTCCCATATCCTACACCTCTGCTTGTCACAGAGCCCCGGTTTGATTTCCCTGAGTCATACACCAAATTCCACTCCAATATTCTTGCCTGGAGAATCCCATGGACAGAAGAGCCTGGTGGGCTGCAGTACACGGGGTCTCAAAGAGTCGGACACGACTGAGCAACGAACACTTTTTCACATCAATGTATTTAAATTTGTCGTGACACTTTTCCTATCTTCTTATTTTGGTTCTTCAACCTACCATTCTCATCCTTTGCTTTTTCCCAGAGTCTCTTTTCCTGTCTTCCCTTGATTAATAAAAAGTTCTACTTCCTTTTTTGCTCCCATTTGCTTTAGGTTGTATTCCTATATTTTCATGACTAACCTATCAACACTGTAGGTAATACACACCTATGATATTAGTGCAGTCCTCTCAGAACCGCCTTGTTCTGTTGGTATCACTGTTTTAAGATTGTTACAGAGCTTCCACCTCACTTAATACAGCAGTTGGAGATGCAGATGTCTAGTCAGTGCTTTGATAAGGCTAGAAACAGAGTTCTTCCCTTTAACATACAGTACCATCATTACTAGATATGTTGACTTCTCCCTCAGTTACAGTGACTTTCAGATGAGATTTGTGCATAGAGACCTACCACAAAATTATTTTCCTTCTAAAAATAACTTTACAGGGGACTTTCCTGGCAGTCCAGTGGTTAAGTTTCCGCACTTCCAATGTAGGGGGGCTCGAGTTCAATCCCTGGTCAGGGAACTAAGATCCCACATGCCATGTGGTGTGGCCAAACAAACAGAAAAAACTTCACAGAATTTTTTACTCTGCTGTTTCTTAGTTTTATCGAAGTTCATCCTTATATATGGATTTCTATTGTAGGAGTTTTTCACTTTTCATCTTAGACACTATTTATAATAAGAAAAGAGGTAGAAATAATCCAGGTATTCATCAAGGGGGTAGGGAAGCAAATTATGCATTAATGCTGGAACACTTCAGAATACGTAAGATCTAATACACAGATCAGAATACATGAGATCTACACATATGACAAAGACAGACTACCCTGATCCATGAACACAGTAAATGAATAAAACAGAACACAGAATGCCATGTGTGTAATTTTTCCTACTGTGTGCACATGTAAGAATGCACACTGCATACATCAGTGGGGCACCTGCAGAATGATACTCTTTAACACTAATTTAAAATTCTCCCCTCAAAGGACTTTTTTCTTTCTCTTTTTGTTTCTTTTTCTTCTTTTTTTGTTGTTTTTGTCATGGTTGCCGTGGTCACGGTCTTCTTCTTCTTCTTTTCTTAAAGAAAACCTAACTTTCAGTTCCTAACAAAGGCCTTAGCTTGTTTCTCATAATTTTTGGGTTAACACAAATCAGACTACTGTGGTAAGTTCGTATTTCGCTACATAAATGTGTGACTGATTTCATTTCCTGGCAGTGATATGCACTTGACAAAAAAAAAAAAAGTCCAACTGATATTCAATTTAAAAGCAAAGTTTTACGCTTTCTTAAGTGTGGGGTGCTTTACGTGATTTTACTCTTTACCAGATAATGATCCAAAAAACGAAGGGGAAATTTCTGCCTAAAAATTGCATTCCCTTGTCACAAAAATACATTTGCCCTATTTAAATGGTTCTATTTCCTTTGCCAGAGCTTTGCCAAAACGACCAAATTTTAAGAGTAAAAACATAAATTTCAGTCTCTGCTCCTCCTATTACAATATAGTATTGTAACCACATGACATACAGATTTTTGAAAATTATATAAATCTTGACATTTTAAGTTAGATCTCAAGGAGTTAGTTTATATCACTTTTAGTTAAATATGCTTTTTGTTTTATTTATATTTTAAAACTTTTAAAATTAAAAAAAAAATTTTTTTGGCTTCACTGCTCAGCATGTGGGATCTTAGTCCCCCAACCAGGTATGGAACCTGTGCTCCCTGCACAGGTCTTAACCACTGGACTGCCAGGGAAGTCCCTAAAAATGCTTTTAATTATTTTTTTTGATTGTCAATCTTTATTTTAATGTTTGCCTTTAAAGCTATAAATTTCCCTATAATCAGAACTTTTAGTTGTATTCCACAAATTGGTGGCACTAGTGGTGAAGAACCTGCCTGCCAATGCAGGAGATTTACGAGAATGCTTTTAATAAAACATGCCCTTCTTGGTTTTTTTAGAGACCCTGAACACCACTGATGGATATAAAAATGGACAATTTTACTACACCCTCTGCAGCTTCTCTGGAAAGCGACTGTGATCTCTATGCCCACCACCACACAGCCAGGATCCTCATGCCACTGCATTACAGCATCGTCTTCATAATTGGGCTTGTGGGAAACTTACTGGCCTTGATTGTCATTATTCAGAACAGGAAAAAAATCAATTCTACCACTCTCTATTCAACCAACTTGGTGATTTCGGATATACTTTTTACCACAGCTCTGCCTACACGGATAGCCTACTATGCACTGGGCTTTGACTGGAGAATCGGCGATGCCCTGTGTAGGATAACTGCTCTTGTGTTTTACATCAACACATATGCAGGTGTGAACTTCATGACCTGCCTGAGCATTGACCGGTTCTTTGCTGTGGTGCACCCCCTGCGGTACAATAAGATAAAAAGAATTGAACACGCGAAAGGCATCTGCATATTTGTCTGGATTGTGGTATTTGCTCAAACACTCCCGTTACTCATAAACCCTATGTCAAAACAGGAGGCTGAAAGGACTACATGTATGGAATATCCAAACTTCGAGGAAACCGAATCCCTCCCCTGGATTCTGCTTGGTGCCTGTTTCATAGGATACGTAATTCCGCTCGTCATTATTCTTATCTGCTATTCTCAAATCTGTTGCAAGCTCTTTAAAACTGCCAAACAGAACCCGCTAACTGAGAAATCTGGTGTCAACAAAAAGGCTCTCAACACAATTATTTTTATAATTGTTGTGTTTGTTGTATGTTTCACGCCGTACCATGTTGCGATTATTCAACACATGATCAAGAAGCTTCGTTTTCCTGGTCTCCTGGAATGCAGCCAAAGACATTCATTCCAGATATCTCTGCACTTTACAGTATGTCTGATGAACTTCAACTGCTGCATGGACCCTTTTATATATTTTTTTGCATGTAAAGGGTACAAGAGAAAGGTCATGAAGATGTTGAAACGTCAAGTCAGTGTATCAATTTCCAGTGCTGTGAGGTCAGCCCCTGAAGAAAACTCACGTGAAATGACAGAAACTCAAATGATGATACATTCCAAGTCTTTAAATGGAAAGTAAAAGGAAAGGAGTCTTGGATTTATACCAAAGTAGACTGTATGTTGAATTTTGCAAGACTTTTCTTATAACAAGTATTAGACTTCCCATCAGGATTCTTTTGAATTCCTTTCACTGGGCACTATTTCTCACCTCCAACTTGGAAGTAAACTGATATATTTTTACACTCAAGAACAACATTCAGCAAAATTCTCATTTGTAAATGAAATAATATACCTTTAAAAGGGAGGGTATTTTAATAAGTCTCAGTGTAAAAAGAAAAGTTTTGTGTTAACAAAAAATTAAATCATTAAAGTTCCTCACCAATAATTCAAAAAAAGAAAAAAAGACTATTCAAATTGTATATTGCCAGTGTAGAAATGTTAATATTGTAATATTCCCTTTCTCTCTCTTTTTTTTTTTTGTGTATAACATATCAATTCATGTTTCTTTCAATCTTAGACTTTACCTCCTTGATAATAACTTTTTTTTTTCCCGAGTCATAAATTTTCATCTCAAGAAACTTGTTTTTGAATAAAGAGCTAGATGCTACAAAATTATGAGTATGTCCTTCAATGCTCACTGTGAACTCTCAGCAAAAGTTACACAGAAGAGGAAACTAGCAGTAGGCAGATTTTGGAGCAAAGCCTTATGATGATGATGGTGACGAAGGCAATGAAAGCTCTTCCCAAGCAGCCAGCACAGCGTTCAAGGACCACTGCCCAGGAACAGGACAAGGATCTCATAAGGAAAGAGGGTACACTTGCTAAGCACTTCTTGAGAGTTAAAAAAAAAAAAAAAAAGCAAAGAGCCTTGGTTTTTCTTGGGTCCCTAGGGGATGGTATCTTATTTATACAGAAGTCGGCAGTACCCTGTATCTGTATTTCAGTGGGTTGGGTTACCAGGAAGGGTAGGGAGGATGAGCAGTGGGGGTGTAATTGTGGCTTGCCTTGTTAAGATGGAGAGTAAAATGGAAAATCATGAACTTCAGAGTCACCAGGATTCTTTACAACATTATCGTTGTTTAGTCACTAAGCGATGTCCAACCCTTGTGACCAAATAGAAATACCTCTGTATAACCTGGGTTCGATTCCTGGGTCAGGAAGATTCCCTGGAGAAGGGAATGGCAACCCACTCCAGTATTCTTGCCTGGAGAATCCCAAGGACAGTAGCCCACCAGGCTCCTCTGTCCACAGGGTTGCACAGAGTCGGACATGACTGAGCAACTAACACTTTCTTTACAAGTAGCACGGCCTCCCCAAGTACAGTAAACCATCTGCCGGCTCAGATTTGCTTTACTGGATCCCTCAACTACCTTAAGACAGTACCTATGTTAGCAATGACTCCACATTTGATAACTAAAGAAATGAAATGGTATATGATGGGTCATACTGAAAATTTTTATTAGGCTTTATATCCTGGAAATACTTTCTTTTAAAGTCTTACCTTACTCACTTTCAGATTTTATCCTGTAAGAAAACTAATCTTAATGGTTGACTCAATATCATTTACTGTGTACTTTCAGATTTGTATTGTGTTAATTTCACAGATACCTTAAAGCCATTGTCAAAAATAGCCACTGGTCTTTGTGACTCCTTAGGGAGATAGATGACCACATGGATAGAAGTCAGGAACTTAGGGCCTTTCCTTCATCTATAAATTTTTCCAAGTGAAGAAGAAAAAGGGCAAAATACTACACTTTATGCAAGGTGGCACTTAATGTAGACATTTGAGTTTGATTCCCAAAGAGAAACCATTGTGAAAGTTGCTAAATGAAAACTAGAAACAAAAGCTTCCTGAATTTCAGAGCATCTTTATGGCACACAAGTTGTATGACTGTGTTCCAGCACAGACTACTGTTTGTATGAGCCAACATGCTGTTTCATAGTAGATGAGAGAGTCCTCTTTGTGCTAACGGGGTCAGTTCTTAAGATCCTTCAAACAAGACAGTAAATATCTATGTCACTTGACAAAGGAATAACGCGCTTTTTTCAGCACAGTCTTCTGCCTCCTCCTTCTACTATACCACAAGTCTATATACACGATTTTATCCGATGATCAGGAGCCATACTGCCAAAAAGGTAAACTTTAAACCTACCTCCAATTAATCTTTTTTAAAAAGGTCTGTACTCTAATCAAACTCAGTTATTCCTTGTCCTTTGAAAGGCCCTTATTGCCTATTTCATTCATGAAGCCATGGTTCCTACATGGCCTTGGAGCACTATCTTGTATTATTAGTTGGCTTCAGGTTTATTTCCTATGCATTTCCCTCGGGAGTAGGTAACCTTGGAAAACAGGGACAATGATGTATAATATTTGTATTCTGTTACAGGAAAAAAGGAGGTGGCCTTATATACCAGACATTATTTGAAAATCACAACCTATAAGTCCTTCTACATTGACCAGGTGATATATTATTAACAATTTTAAATAATAACAGGGAGGTAGGAAGAAAACATCTAAGAAGGCTGATAGCTGCTGCTGCTGCTAAGTCGCGTCAGTCGTATCTGACTCTGTGCGACCCCATAGACGGCAGCCCACAAGGCTCCCCCGTCCCTGGGATTCTCCAGGCAAGAACACTGGAGTGGGTTGCCATTTCCTTCTCCAATGCATGAAAGTGAAAAGCGAAAGTGAAGTCACTAAGTCGTATCCGACTATTAGCGACCCCATGGACTGCATGCAGCCTACCAGGCTCCTCCGTCCACAGGATTTTCCAGGCAAGAGTACTGGATTGGGTCACCAGTGCCTTCTCTGAAGCTGATAGCTACAGGCAGCTAACCATACTTCCTCTTCCACAGTTTTATTTTTATTTCTAAAAGGATCATTTGGTTAATTAAAAAAAAACAAACTCTCAAAGCTACTTAGCTTAAGTCAGTATAAACACGCAGACTCTTCAGTGACAATATAGGATAGTACAGAACAGTAAAGGTTAGATTTTAGAAATGACATCAGGTATATATGAAGAGTGCAACTGGTCCAGGAATTATGTAATATCTTCCTTTTCACAATCTATGAAACAGGATGAACAGACTGTATTGCCCACACTTTATAAAGAAATCTAAATTAAGGAAAGGAACCTGGTAAATTCAGAGACAAGGAGCAACAGGAACGTAACCCTAACTTCATGTCCCAGTCATAAAAAGAACTGAAGCACACAGACTCGGAAAAAAAGTATGAGAAGGCAGGTTTAATTATAGGCCAGCAGGTTAGCTAACCCTTCAACAGGACAAATAACCAAGAGTTGGAAGACAACACGCTCCGGCTGTGAGTTCCCCGAGGATGAAAGTGCTGTAGGTTAGATATGCAGCACCTGGTACAGCCTGGCCCAAAGAAGTCTCTCAAATACGCATCGAATTAACAGCACCTGTTTTGTACCATTGCCAACAAAATACTAAAGCCCTACTGAAAGATCTCCAAAGTTCTTAATTTTTTTGGGAAATGAAAAAGAAGTTACATATGCTAGAGAATATGTAATTGTGTAATTGAAGACAGGGCTTCTCAAAGACCCTGCAATTTAAAGCAGATATATTAAGAACAGAACTAATTTCCCAAGAAGCCAGTTCATATTTAGTTACAGAAATATGTTCTGTTTGAAAACAACTTTAAATTTCAAGAGGCAAGGGCAGTGGCTCCTACTGATCTCTAAAATGTACCAGGCAACCTTAAAAGAGGAAGCTCGGCTCTTAAATAAACTTTTAAAATGGTCTATTTTGGTCACTCTTAGCCCACTGTAATTTGTTATTCTTTGCAAAGCTAAAAACATCTGCTCATTGGACTATTAAGAGTGAAAAAATGAAGAGTTGATCTGGTGACAACACAGCCCATGTTTTGGAATCTGGGGGTGACTAGCGTTCAGGAGAACTGATGTCACTGGACATTTGCTTTACATTAAACTCTGAAGAACTGGTCACTTAAAAAATAATCCTCAGATTTTTATTCATTTGAAAGTTCAATTAGCTGAGAAGGAACAACTGCTGACTGTTTGCTACACACCGCTTTCGAGTACCTGACAGGCATTACCTCCCTCAATCCTCACTCCTTTAAGGGGTGGGTAGAACTTTATCTGGGGCTTCCCACATGGCTCAGTGGTAAAGAATCCTCCTGCCAGTGCAGGAGACGGGGGGGTTCAATCCCTGGGTCAGGAAGATCCCTTGGAGGAGGAAATGGCAACCCACTCCAGTACTCTTGCCTGGAAAATCCCATGGACAGAGGAGCCTGGCAGGCTACAGTCCATGGGGTTGCAAAGAGTCGGACACGACTGAGTGACTGAGCGCACACACATAACTTTATTTTGCTGATGAGGAGACTGGAGCGCCAGGCCACGGAGACGTGGAGCTGGGAGCTCGATCCAAACCCTCTGGCCCCAGGGTAGTGCGACTGGGAGCACAAGGTTTTCACCACCTACAGAACTACGTTCATTAAGAGACGGCTCCATTCCTCCACTTCCTGTGGCTTCCTGGGCCTCGGACATGTCCCAACACCACATCGAACCTTCAGCTTATCTTCTTTCCCTGTGGGAGCACCCTAATTTCTCTGCTTCTCAAGCTCCATTCCCTCAGTCCCACACCTGATCATCGTCTCTCATCCACAGTATTTGGCCAGTAAGCCCTGCTTTCATTTTCTCCTCCAGAACTCACTCTTGCCCATCTTTTCTTTGCCCCAAATCAGCATCCTAGGCTGGATGCTGGCATCACACACCTAAATGACTACAACGTCTTGCCTACTGCTCCCCTCACCTGAAGCCAGACACTTTGGCCTTCCTTTCAGGTGCTACACCGGAAGTCAGCAGATTAATAACAAAAACCATGCTAAACAATTGCTAACAGTAACATGGTATGAGATAGGCTTTATATGTATTCAAGCCTATAATAATTCTTCAAGGCTGGTCCCATTGCTGCTGCTGCTGCTAAGTCACTTCAGTTGTGTCCGACTTTGTGCAACCCCATAGACGGCAGCCCATCAGGCTCCTCTGTCCCTGGGATTCTCCAGGCAAGAACACTGGAGTGGATTGCCATTTCCTTCTCCAATGCATGCATGCATGCTAAGTCGCTTCTGACTCTGTGCGACCCTATGGACAACAGCCTACCAGGCTCCTCTGTCCACGGGATTCTCTAGGCAAGAATACTGGAGTGGGTTGTCATTTCCTTTTCCTGGTCCCATTACTATCCCTGTTTTATAGATGAGGAAATTATGCCCCAGAAAAGTTCAGTCAATTACCCAAAGCCACACAACTAGCAAGCAGGGGAGACAGGCTCTTGACTCTACAGTCTGGCTCCAAGGTCTGTCACTCATTATCACTACACTGTCTCTTTTAAACAAGTAGAAGTATATGCCAGGTCCTCAGACAGCCTTGGAAGAGACACTTACTGCTCACTGGATATTCTCAACTTTCTATTGTGGCTCATGTGACTACCTCCAGCCAATGGGTTGGCCAGAAAAAACAATGTAGGTCCCTTCCTACATGGAGCTTTGGACAGTAGTGACGAACCTCCCACACCACTCTTCGGCCGTGGGGACCAGAGAGGTTCTAGATGCGGGACCTCTGTCAGCCTGGGTCCTTGAATGAGTAAATGGAGAACTCCCCAGCCCATACCCCATCCATCTGTGTTGACAAAGTAGTGCAAATGAGAGATGCATTTATATTCAGCCACTGAGACCTCAGGGCTAATTTGAAGCCACAACAGAGGCTAATTAACACACCGACCCATACACCAAGGGTAAGAAAAGAATGTGCCCTCTATGCAGTTCTCCCAGCAAACAGATGTAATCTTCCCTAATCCCAGTTTCATCGTGTCATTTCATGCTCCAGGATTGAGAGTAGTTCCCCATCATGGACCGCATGAAGTGCAAGTTCCTCTCTCATACTTTCAAGCGTCTGCTACCTCGCTGTTCTTCATTGCTCAATAAGTACCTCTCAAGATAGCTGGTCTACCCCATGAATATGACAAATACTTGGTCCTCTTGGTTGGATTCTCCTGCTTCTGCCATTCATTCTTTACACTCACATTCTAACTGTACCTCCTCCTTTCATTCTCCTTTGACTACTCAAAGCCACCCATCTTCCCTTTCCTCAACTTACTTGGCTTTCATATAGCCTATGCCACACAGTTTTAACTTTAGACAAAAATTATCTTGCCACAAAAGAAGAGAAAAAATACAATGGCCTGGAAACCTGGTTCTGGTTTGACTGTGTATCAGCTATATCACCTCTTGCCAAGTCTTTTAGCCTTTCTAGATTTCCGTTATCTTATCAATGAAATAACAGCACTACGTGACATGTACGCTCTCTGCCAACCATCACACAGCCTGTGGTCTGTTATTTTACATGCATCACTCTTATATCCCTTAGTTTAAACATAAGCCCCATTAGGGCAGAGATCTTGAATCTTCTTTCCATTCTGGGTAGCTTTGAGCACAGCACCTTGCAAAGAGATAATGCTCAAAGAAATATATGTTGGCATTTCCCTGGTGGTCCAGTGGTTTAGAATCCACCTGCCAATGAAGGAGACGTGGGTTTGATCCCTGGTCTGGGAACTAAGATCCCACATGCTGAGGGCCAACTAAGCCTGTGTGCCACAACTACTGAGACTACACACTGCAATTACTGAAGCCTGCATGCCCTAGAGCCTGTGCTCCACAATAAGAGAAGCCACCGCAACCAGAAGCCCACGCACCGCAACTAGAGAGCAGTCCGCACTGGCCACAACTGGAGGAAGCCCTCAGGCAGCAATGAAGACCCAGCACAGCGATAAATGAATAAATAAATTTTAAAAATTATACACACACACACACACATACGCACACACAAACCACAGGTCATCAAATGGTAGTTGAGGACATTATATGATTGTTGCTGTTATTCAGTCACTAAGTTGTGTCTGACTCTTTGCGACCCCATGGACTGTAGCACACCAGGCTTCCCTGTCCTCCACTATCTCCCAGAGTTTGCTCAAATCCATGTCCACTTAGTCAATGATGCTATCTAACCATCTCATCCTCTGCCACCTGTTTCTCCTTTTGCCTTCAATCTTTACCAGCATCAGAGTATATTCCAATGATCAGCTCTTCACATGAGGTGGCCAAAGTACTGGAGCTTCAGCTTCAGCATCAATCCTTCCAATGAATATTCAGGGTTGATTTCCTTTAGGATTGACCTCTGTGCTGTCCATGGGACTCTCAAGAGTCTTCTCCAGCACCACAATTTGAAAGCATCAATTCTTCTGTGCTTAGCCCTCTTTATGATCCAACTCTCACATCCATACACAACTACTGGAAAAATCATAGCTTTGACTATACACACCTAGGTTGGCAAAGTGATATCTCTGCTTTTTAACACACAAAGTTTGTCATAGCTTTCCTTCCAAGGAGCAAGCATCTTTTAATTTCATGACTGCAGTCACCATCTGCAGTGATTCTGGAGCCCAAGAAAATAAACTCAGTCACTGCTTCCACTTTTTCTCCTTCATTTGCCATGAAGTGATGGGACTGGATACCATGGTCTTAGTTTTCTGAATGTTGAGTTTTAAGCCCGTTTCTTCACTCCCCTCTCTCACTCTCGTCAAGAGACTCTTTAGTTCCTCTTCACTTTCTGCCGTTAGAGTGGTATGATCTGCATTTGGGTTGTTGATATTTCTCCCAGCAATCTTGTTTCCAGCTTGTGATTCATCCAGCCCGGCATTTCTCATGACGTACTCTGCATAGAGTTAAATAAGCAGGGTTCCAATATACAGCCTTGACGTACTCCTTTCCCAATATTGAACCAGTCAGTTGTTTCATATAAGGTTCTAACTGTTGCTTCTTGACCTGCAAACAGGTTTCTTAGGAGACATGTAAGGTGGCCCGGTATGCCCATCTCTTTAAGAATTTTTTCAGTTTGTTGTGATCTGCACAGTCAATGCACAGGTTATGCACAGGCTTTTGCATAGTCACTGAAGCAGAAGTAGATGTTTTTCTGGAATTCCTTTGTTTTCTCTATGATCCAACGGACGTTGGCAACTTGATTTCTGGTTCCTCTGCCTTTTTTAAACCCAGCTTGTTCACTGGAAGGACTGATGTTGAAGCTGAAACTCCAATACTTTGGCCACCTGATGCAAAGAGCTGACTCATTTGAAAAGACCCTGATGCTGGGAAAGATTGAGGGCAGGAGGAGAAAGGAACGACAGAGGATAAGATGATTGGATGGCATCACCGACTCAATGGACATGGGTTTGGGTGGACTCCGGGAGTTGGTAATGGACAGGGAGGCCTGATGTGCTGCGATCCATAGGGTCTCAAAGAGTCAGACACAACTGAGCGACTGAATTGAACTGAACTGTACATCTGTAAGTTCTCAGTTTATGTACTGCTGAAGCCTAGCTTGAAGGATTTTGAGCATAACCTTACTAGCATGTGAGATGAGCACAACTGTCCGGTAGTTTGAACAATCTTTGGCATTACCCTTCTTTGGTACTGGAATGAAAACTGATCTTTTCCAGTCCTGTGGTCACTGCTGAATCTTCCAAATTTGCTGACATATTGAGGGCAGAACTTTCACAGCATCATCTTTTAGGATTTGAAATAGCTCAACTGGAATTCCATCACCTCCACTAGCTTTATTTGTAGCAATGTTTCCTAAGGCCCACTTGACTTCACACTGAAGGATGCCTGGCTCCACATAAGTGATCATATGATCACGGTTATCTGGGTCATTGAGACCGTTTCTGTACAGCTCCTCTGTATTCTCACCACCTTTTCTTCATCGCTTCTGCTTCTGTCAGGCCTTTACCATTCTCTGTCCATATTATGATTGTGGTGCATGTGAGCTAAGTTGCTTCAGTCATCTGCCACTCTGTGCGACCCTACAGACTGTATGTAGCCTGCCAGGCTCCCTCTGTCCATGGGATTCTCCAGGCAAGAATACTGGAGTGGGTGGCCATGCCCTCCTCCAGGGGATCTTCCCGACCCAGGGAATGAACCCGTATCTCTTACCTGCAGAACCGTATCCTGCACTGGCAGGTGGACTCTTTACCCCTAAAGCCTCCTCAGAATCCCCTTATTATGATTAGTACTATTCAAGTATGGTGGGGGAGAGGTTTTATTCTTTTGTGTTATTATTCTTGTCTGTTAGGCAGTAACAGATAACTAATACATTATGGTACTGAAATACTAATCCTGGAAAATATTTTAAATTGGAAACTGTAATGACATTTAAATAAATCAAGGCTTCTTTTCCAAAAAAAAAAACCAAAAAGTTTTCTGATGAGAGTGTAAGAGGCATGCCACTAGCTTTCCCTGTTCTTCCATATACAAAGAGGCAACAGATGATTATGTTCATTTAATCTGTTCCTGATAATGCAGATCCAGATATTATTTTATTTTTCAATTGCTTATCTGCCCCCCAAATTGTAAAGACTTCCGCTTTCTCTTTATTTGCACACTTACTATGTTGCTTCTCATTGCTGACAGTGTTATTTGGATGTTTTGTCTACTTGAGTAAACTGCCAGCCACGTCTGGGCAGGAACCCTTCTGTCCCACATGGTACCTACTACAATGGGTCTGAACCAAGAACTCAAGTAATTTTTGACTGGCTTTTAACAGTTTTTTCAGTGTGAGAACATTTATTTCTGGTTTCCATATCTTATAAGAATGACTTTTCCCATGCAGGTTTTGAGAAGAAAAAAAATGCGTCAAAACGAAACTACACGGAGGCTGAAAAAGGTTTTAATCCTACTCTAAAAAAAGTAACATTTTGATGTGTTCTCACTGTTTGAGTTCCACAATTTTCCCCTTAAGTCCTGGAGTGAAATATCTGCTTTTTAAAATATATAGTAAAAATATATGGGGTCATTGCCTGTATCAGGGTTTTAAAAAATCAACACAAACTACGTTACCGGCGTACCGTATCTTGTAATTCAACACAGTCCCTGGTGTGAGTTCCAACAATCTGGAAAGGGTTCGACCTGAGACTGGGCATGGATGGTGCCTGCACCCACACGCTCAGGTCCCCAGAGACCCAAGGAAGGGAGACTCTGGGAGGAGGGCAAGATCCCTAGGGGAGAGACCTGGGGAGGGGCTGGTCAACTGATGGCAGGGGCAGGGCTGAGAAATACTGTAGGCCTTGGCCATGAAGAATTGAGGAAGCAAGAGTAAAATGGAAAAGAGAAAGGAAGAAAAAGTGTCTCATAAGGGACCCAACTGTCAAACTATTTGAAGTTTGGTGTTTGACAAAATGTTGATAAGGCGATGGGTACACGGTAGTCTTTCATTATACTGTCCTCTCTGCATTCACATATCTTTGAAATTTTCTGTCATAAATTTTTTAAATTGTTAAGTATAGTCTCCAATATATTTCCCATACTGCTGGGACATCAGGGGTGGAGGCAGAAATTCAGGGATGAGTCGGAGGGGCAGGTGGTGGTCACACGGCTGCTGGTCTCCATCTCTCACCACTGAGCCGCACAACCCAAGTCACGTGGAAAGATGGGAATGAGACACATGGAGCCATGTTCATACCTCAAGAGGGCAGGGAAGGGTAGTCTCAATGGACCCATGAGAAATCCTAGTAAGAAATGGCTTTTTGTGATAAAGTCACCAGCAAAGAACAGGTTATACCAGATATCCGCATGGAAAGACTGTCGGGCTTTCACACACACACACACACACACACACACACACACACACACACGGGCAAAAAACTGCTTCTTTTCCCTTAAACCACAGTCCAGTTCAAATCTGCATGCTTCAGATATGGGTATGTTGCTCTGGACATATACATCTGAAGTCAAAGATAAAACTTACATTCTTTTGATTACCAATACTGTCAGCCAAGGTTCACCTACAGATAATAGAAAACTTTCAAGCTGTTTTGGGCAAGAGAAAATTTACTTTACAAAACTAGGCATTTGTAAAATTTTTAAAAGGGCCAGAAGGGTAGATCCAGGCTTGGTGTCCAGGAACAGACTCTGATGCAACACATAAGGACTGGTCTACCATGAACACTGCTTCCTCTGCCACAGTCAGGATGCTGGGAATCAGGAAGTCATTACATCATTTCAACAGAGTCTAGGGAGCAGTAAGTAGTCTGATCTATAACCTCCAGGGCCCTGGGGGGGTCTGTGGAAATGGACCACCAAAACAGGAATCTCAAATGCTACTGCCTCAGCTCACACTGAATTCAGCTCACTGAATTCAAACTGCACAAGACCCTAAATCGTCGGCAGAACTCTGGATGCAAGGGAGTATGAGAAAGAAAGCATTAAGCTTTTCAACCTCTGTTTTCTGTGGATACACACTAAGAGGACCCTGGAAAAGATAAAGAGCAAGACAATCCAGGCTTATTCATTATACCACAACAAATATTAAAGCTTTCTACCAAATGGGAAGAAGGAGTGTCTAATTAAAAAAAGAGAAAGCTAAGAGATACCATAACCAAATGCAAAACCAAATATAAAGGGCTTTTTCAAAGAGAAAAAAATGAATACAGGAGAAATCTGAATATAGTTTTGGTAGTATATAATAAGGAATTATTAAGGAATTATAAATAATTTTGCTAGGTTAAAGTAATATGTTTCTATAAGCAAATGTCACTACTTTTCAGACCTTCCTTAAATATGGAATATTCCCTTGTGGCCTGCAATGCAAGAGCCCTGGGTTCAACCTCTGGGTCAGGAAGATCCCCTGGAGAACAGAATGGCAACCCACTCCAGTATTCCTGACTGGAAAATTCCACGGACAGAAGAGCCTGGCAGGCTACAGCCCATCAGGTCAAAGAGCATGACTAAGCAACTTCCACTTGATTAGGATGTCCAAAAACTGAAACAAAACGTCTGAAAGTATTTAGTTTTTAAGGAACCAGAAAAAGAATAGGGAAGGGAGGCAAAAATTTTCACTATTATTTCTGGGTTCTAGGGCTCATTTTGGGTTCCCTGGTGGCTCTGATGGTAAAGAATTTGCCTGCAATGTGGGAAATATCCCTGGGTTGGGAAGATCCCCTGGAGGAGAGGGCTTCCCTGGTGGCTCAGACGGTAAAGAATCCGCCTGCAATGCAGGAGACCTGGGTTCAATCCCTGGGTTGGGAAGATTCCCTGAAGGAGGGCATGGCAACTCACTCCAGTATTCTTGCCTGGAGAATCCCCATGGGCAGAGGAGCCTGGCAGATGACAGTCCATGGGAGCACAAACAGTCAGACATGACGGAGCAATAAAATAAGCACAGGGCTCATTTTATTATTCTCTCTGCCTCTGTGATTGAAATTTTTCAAAATAAAAAGCTCTAACAGATTATACCAAGAGAAACACGGAAGCACAAATTATTTTCATCCAATGCTGCCTTCAAAAACTTTAGTTTTACTACATTATTAAAATCAGTACCATCTTCTATAAAGTAATACTAGCTTATACTCTTCAAAATGCCAAGATCACAGGAGATAAAGACAGAATGAAGACTGTCCCAGATAAAAGAGTAAAGGGACATATCAATGAAACACAAGCTGTAATTCCGAGAAGTCCCATGGTCATCTTTTCTTTTTCTTCTTTTGCTATAAAACTGTCCAGTTGCTAATTTTATGGTAATATATACTGAGGTATTCAGGGATAAAGGGCATTACATCGACAACTTGCTCTCAGATGATTCAGGAAAAAAAAAAAAAATATATATATATATATATAGAGAGAGAGAGAGGGAAAATGACAAAACAAACATAAAAAACGCTAACAATTAGGACATCTGGGTTTAGGGTCCTGTTCTTATAACCTTCCTATAAGGCCTGAATTATTTCAGAATTTTTTTTTAAAAAAGTATAAAACACAGTGATAGCATTAGGGAGCTCTGAAGAGAAACAGCATAGTTTTTTGTTTTTGTTTTTCTGTCTATTAAATTAAAATAATGAATCACAAGCTGGAATCAAGATTGCTGGGAGAAATATTAACAACCTCAGATATGCAGATGATACCACTCTAATGGCAGAAAGTGAAGAGGAACTAAACAGCCTCTTGATGAGGATGAAAGAGGAGAGTGAAAAAGATGGCTTAAAACTCAACATCCAAAAAACTAAGATCGTGGCATCTGGTCCCATCACTTAATGGCAAATAGAAGGGGAAAAAGTGGAAGCAGTGACAGATTTTATTTTCTTGGCTTCAAAATCACTGTAGATGATGACTGCAGCCATGAAATTAAAAGATGCCTGCTCCTTGGAAGGAAAGCTATGACAGACCTAGACAACCCATTAAAAAGCAGAGACATCATTTTGCTGACAAAGGTCCGTATAGTCAAAGCTATGGTTTTTCTTAGTAGTCACAGATAGATGTGAGAGTTGGACCATAAAAAAGGCTGAGTGCCGAAGAACTGATGCTTTCAAAGTGTGGTGCTAGAGAAGACTCTTGAGAGTCCCTTGGAAAGCAAAGAGATCAAACCAGTCAGTCCTAAAGGAGATCAGCCATGAATATTCATTGGAAGGAATGAGGCTGAAGCTGAAGCTCCAATACTTCAGCCACCTAACTTGAAGAACCAACTCACTGGAAAAGACCCTGATGCTGGGAAAGATTGAGGGCAGGAGGAAAAGGAGATGACAGTGAATGAGATGGTTGGATGGTCCACTGACTCAGTGGACATGAGTAGGAGCAAACTTCAAGAGATGGTGGAGGACAGAGAAGCCTGGCATGCTGCAATCCATGTGGTCGCAGAGTCGGAAACGGCTTAGCAACTGAACAACGACAACGTCAACTTAAAATGAAATTTAAAAGCTAAATAACTGGAGTATTGCATACTTGGTGCCTTTTCACATATCATTCCATGGTGGATTATTTTTTTACTTCTCATTTAGCAGCAAAACTTGAATGTAATCATTAAAGCTGCCCTTAGAGACTAACATTTTTATAAACATTTGCAACACTGTAGTTGAAAATCCAAAAAGCAAGTTTCAGTTTGATGAATTTATATAGGTGACCATTAATTGCACTTTTTTAACCTTAAAAAAAAAAAAAAAAGGAAAGTGGCATTAAGGCTCTGTTGCACAGAGGGACATGTTTGTGTTGAGTCAGACAGGCATGGATTTCAATCTAGGCTCTGTCACTTAAATAGCTGTGAGCCTGATGATTAAATCAATTCTCAGACCCTCCACTTTCTCATGAAGGATACAACCGTATCAATATCTGCTACTCTTGCAAGACTGCCATGGGTGTTCATTTAAAAGGAACATATGTAAAACAGGGCTCTATGGTACAAAATAGTCATTTAATATTTATTGGTCAAAATTACTAAAGAAAAAGAGCTTATTTTGCTGCCAAAAAAATCCCCCAATAGAATGTATAATATTAACATTTCAACACTACTGTACTTTCTCTCCATGTTGTTGCTGATACTAATGAATACATGCTTTATCTCATATTTATACAAAAATTATCTATTAAGGGCCTCCTACTGTTTGTGGCACCAGGATGCAAGAACTGAAAACAATACAGACCAAGTTACCCTCATGAATCTTATGTTCTACAAGTCAATATAAAACATTAAGTAGGCAAACAACCTTCTCTCAATGGGAAGGGATCAATTTAAGTATTAATTATGGTTTCATTGCATCCAAGACTGGATTTTTGCCCTCCCCCAAGTAGTCTCTGAACTACTTTAATAATAAACCCTCTTTCTACTAAATAAACCAGTGTTGGTTCTATTACTTCAACTAACAGGCGTGCCTGTGTCTTGTAATTCAGAAAGCCGTTTTTTCCTTTGACCTCAGATAACAGAAGCAAATTAGATATTTCCGAACTCAAGGTATACCATATACCAAAAAAAAACTCAACCCTGAGATAGATATGAGATTATTTTTTTGTGTTACATATCTTGCCATGGTTACCAAGACGTGGTGAGCATTTTGAAATTTTTTTCTTAGAATAATACAATGATCTGAATCTAAAATCTTCATAAGGTACAACTTTCCAATGATAAACAAGAACAGGAAGTGAATCTTGAATAGAACCAGACTGAGCTCCCTTCAGTATTATCTACTCTGCTGTCATCTAGCCTGATTAACAACATTAAACTTTTCACCATCCTAGCCTAAAGTTCTTAACATCTTCATTTCTGTTTCAATAAAACATATTTCCCATCAAACTGGAAATTTTGACATGTACTTAAATATTTTAAGTCCTAAGAGGAAGACAAGCTAAAATAAAGGAATTGAGTAGCAAAGCAACTGACAAAAGCAGAAATGAAAACAGATGTTAAACTTCTTTGAAACAAATTTTTACTGATAGCCTCAACCAAAGCTATTTCAGTCAATGACTAGAAATATTCTACCTAGTCAAAAGATCTCAACAAGCTTCATAGGTCACTGCCTCCTCCAGGGTGTGGGTTAACTCTTTTCAGGGTTCTATTTACCACCCAGCACCGTGCATGTCAAAACAGGTGAAAGGCTCTGTAAAAGCTTAGTTCAGGTCAGTGGCCTGTGATCAGGGGTAATTTTGCGCCCCTCAATGTCATCTGGCAGTATCTGGAGACGTTTCTAGTTGTCAGGACTGGGGGGTGGGAGGTGCTGCAGACATCTGAGGGAGAGGCCAGGATTGTTACTCAACAGTCTGTGATGCACAGGACAGCCCCCCAATGGCAAAGACCTATGCAACCAAAAGTGCCAGCCGAGGCTGAGAACACTCTGGTTTGGGTTGACAGTATCGCTGCCCTTCACATTCAAGTATAAAATCACCAATGGGGTGGCTTCATATAACCTCTGATGATAGCTTACAGAGTCTTTCAAACAAGATACACTAAATCTGCTCCTTGGGAAGATGCTCAGGCCACTGAAACTGCCAATGAAATCTCCGCGTGTAAAAAACCTGAGTCTCCTTTCACATTTAACCAGCTGTCTCCAGGGGTAAGAGCCTTGCTATTGATGCCACTTTTTTGATTCTAAAGACACTGGACTTCAAACATTACTAACACCTTGATTACACTGAGTAGCAATCTCATTTTCTAATCATCCCTTAAGACAGTGTCAAACGCACAAGTGAAGTAACAGAAGCCACTTCCTCTCCTTAAGCATCTTTTAACATCATCATGACTTTTCTTTTTCCACTTTACAGAAAATGCTGCTCAAGGCTTCTGAGCCGGCTTCCTCAGGGGAGACGACAGTCCCCACTGTACAGAGGATTAAAGTGACACCAGTGTGTGTGCAGGCCGCCTGGGACTAGAACGGCGTGTGCTGACTCCTGACGGGTGACGTCAGACACACAGCATCAGACACCTGGACGCTAAACTGATGGGAAGTTTGAGAACTTTGGGATTAAGATAAGAGCTATTCTGGGATGCCCCTGGTGGTCCAGTGCTTAAGAATCTGCCTTGCACTGCAGAGGATGCAGGTTCGATCCCTGCTCAAGGAACCTTAAGATCCACATCCTGCAGCCCGCACACTGCAGCTCCAGAGCCTGCATGCCACAACTGGAGTGTCTACTGGCCGCAATGTGACGCAACTAAGACTCAGTGTGGCCAAATAAATAAATCAAGACTTTTTTCTTTTAATAAAAAGCTATTCTGGGGACTTGCCTGGTAGTGTAGTGGATAAGAATCTGCCGGCCAAGGCAAGGGACATGGGTTCGATCCCTGGTCTGGGAAGATTCCACATGCCGCAGAGCAATTACACCCACAAGCCACAACTACTGAGCCCATGAGCCAAAACTATTGAGCCTGTGTGCCCCAACTACTAACACCCACACGTCTAGAGCCTGTGTTCTGCAACAAGAGAAGCCACCTCAGTGAGGAGCCTGTGCACTGCAATGAAGAGTAGCCCCTGCTCTGCTGCAACTAGAGAAAGCCTGAGCAAAAAGCAATGAAGACCCCAGCACAGCCATAAGTGAATAAATATATTTGAAAAAGAAGATAAAACCTCTTCTGAGAATATAAGAATCAATGTATTATATGTTTTTTCTCTAGATATGGTACTGGGAATGTTTTATAAATCAATAACATTTTAATCTTTTAAACATATCACTGAATTCATATTTGAAATTCAGTGTTTACATTTTTCTTATAAGTAGCAGATTTGAGGTAAGTCACCAAAAAAAAAAAAAACAAAAAAGAAGAAGAAGAGAAAAGAAAAGAAAGAAAAGGGCATTAGTACAAAGGAAATATCGAAGTAACTAGTAGGTGGCAGATGAAAATGTCCATCGCAGCAGGTATCTCTGGTGTTCAGGAACACTTCACGGCTTCACGGCCATCTCCCTGATGCTCCACGCCGAGGGAGCTTTCAATAAAAGAGAGTAAGATTTTGTTCCGAAAAGCACTAAGTTGAGAGAAGGGTCAATTAGGTAAACAAGTATAAAATCGAGTGGTAAATGTTACATGTAACTTGGAAGCATAGAGTCACCTGTGAGCACAAAGGAAGATGTGACCACTTCTGGCTGGGGTAGGGGTTCATAGAGCAGAGATGTCCAAGGAGAGCCTTGAAGGTCAAGAAAAATTTTGCCAGGCAAAGGGGAGACAGAATATTGCAATCAGAATTGTTTGATTTATTAATAAATTAATTCAGAGACGGGAAATGACACACGAGTGACAGAGGGTGGTCACTGATGCAATCAGGCCAGTGTGCAGAGCACAAGGGGGGACTGAGTAGACGAGGCTGGAAAGGTGGCTGGGAACTCAACTCTGAGGTGCCTCACTAACAAGTTAGACTTCACAGCGCAGCAGTAGGAAGTCACGGGTTTAAGAAGGTGTAAAGGAACGAGACAAAGTTATGCAGGAGGGGGAACAGCACAGATGACAGCCTGGAGCTGGTGACTGGATGAACAGTCGATAGGCTACTGCAACAGTCCACACACAAGGAGATGAAACTGAATCAAAACAACACGGCTTTTCATTCACGTATTTGCCCATCCACCCAAGCACCCACCAAACACAGTGCCCGCTGTGTGGGAGCCACCATACTAACCGAGGCATGATCAATGGGTAAGATTAGCATGGTCTCTGCTTGCGAGAGCTTATATGCTATGGAGGAGACGGATACTAAAACATCTATTACACAATTAATTTCCATGGTGACAAGAGTTATGAGAAATGTCCTAAGAGGGCGTATCACAAGAGACCCTGCCCTAATCTCAGGGTGGGCATGGTCCAGGAAAGTTTCTTTAAGGAGTGACCTTTCGGTTCTTCCTGATGCCTTGGAATCAGGTGTATGTATTTTCTCACACCTCTCATTCTAAATAAAAATGTGAGAATCTTCTGTTTCACTAGTACACTTGGCTTTTGTGCAGCCACATTTAAGTACTGACCTCCTAAAACCACTGGTAGGTCTAACAAAACCAGTAGGCGTGGCAGGGAGTGGAAAGGAAGACTGAGGATAAACGGAGCAGAGTAGGGTGGGCAGAAGTTAAAGGGTAAGAGAAGGGGAAAGAGGAGACGGTGGAGTCTGTAAGGAAAAGAGATGAGGGCAACAGGGCTCGGACTCCAAAGGTTTAGCTTCACAATAGCAGACTCGCTAAGGAGAGAAACCTAAACCGTTCTTGTGACTGATACTCAGAAACAGAATCCTTTGCAAACTGATAAACATGATGATCCAGCAGCCTGCCAACTTCCACTGCTTTATCTTGACTGGGAGGCATTCTGTTTTTAGAGTGGAGCAATCTAGGCCGAAATTCCAATTGACTTACATGCCCCTGGGCAGATCTCTATCTTTTTGAGAATCAGTGAAATAGATACCAAGAGACACCTGCAGTAACAGGCAAATTTGGCCTTGGAGTACAAAACTGAAGCAGGGCAAAAACTAACAGAGTTTTGCCAAGAGAATGCACTGGTAACAGCAAACACCTCTTCCAACAACACAAGACTCTACACATGGACATCACCAGATGGTCAATACCAAATGATTATATTCTTTGCAGACAAAGATGGAGAAGCTCTATACAGGCAGCAAAAACAACTGAGAGCTGACTGTGGCTCAGATCATGAACTCCTTATTGCCAAATTCAGACTTAAATGGACAAAAGTAAGGAAAACCACTAGACCATTCAGGTATGACCTAAATCAAATCCTTTATGGTTATACAGTAGAAGTGACAAATAGATTCAAGGTATTAGATCTGATAGAGTGCCTAAAGAACTATGAACGGAGATTTGCGACATGTGTAAGAGGCAGCGATCATGACCATCCCCAAGGAAAAGAAAGGCAAAATGTTTGTCTGAGGAGGCCTTACAAATAGCTGAGAAGTGAAGAGAGGCTAAAGGCAAAGGAGAAAAGGAAAGATATACCCATTAGAATGCAGAGTTCCAAAGAATAGCAAGGAGAGATAAGAAAGCCTTCCTCAGTGATCAATGCAAAGAAATAGAGGAAATCAAGAGAATGGGAAGGACTAGAGATCTCTTCAAGAAAATTAGAGATCCAAAGGGAACATTTCATGCAAAGATGGGCACAATAAAGGAGAGAAACAGTATGGTCCTAATGGAAGCAGAAGATATTAAGAAAAGATGACAAGAATACACAGAAGAACTATTCAAAAAAGATCTTTATCACCCAGATGACCAAGATAGTGTAATCACTCACCTAGAGCCAGACAACCTAGAATGTGAAGTCAAGTGGGCCTTAGGAAGCATCACTATGAACAAAGCTAGTAGAGGTGATGGAATTCCAGTTGAGCTATTTCAAATCCTAAAAGATGATGCTGTGAAAGTGTTGTACTCAATATGCCAACAAATTTGGAAAACTCAGCAGTGGCCACAGGACTGGAAAAGGTCATTTTCATTCCAAACCCAAAGAAAGGCAATGCCAAAGAATGTTCAAACTATCGCACAATTGTACTCATCTCACATGCTAGCAAAGTAATGCTCAAAATTCTCCAAGCCAGGCTTCAACAGTACATGAACTGTGAACTTTCAGATATTCAAGCTGGATTTAGAAAAGGCAGAGGAACCAGAGATCAAATAGTCAACATCCGTTGGATCATCGAAAAAGCAAGAGTTCCAGAAAAATATCTACTTCTGCTTTATTGACTATGCCAAAGCCTTTGACTGTGTGGATCACAACAAACTGTGGAAAATTCTTAAAGAGAAAGGAATACCAGACCACCTGAGAAATCTGTATGCAGGTCAAGAAGTAACAGTTAGAACTGTACGTGGAACAACAGACTGGTTCCAAATCGGGAAGGGAATATGTCAAGGCTGTACATTGTCACCCTGCTTATTTAACTTATAAGCAGAGTACATATTACGAAATGCTGGGCTGGATGAAGCACAAGCTAGAATCAAGATTGCTGGGAGAAATATCAATAACCTCAGATACGCATATGACACCATCCTTATGGCAGAAAGTGAAGAAGAACTAAAGAACCTCTTGATGAAAGTGAAAGAGAAGAGTGAAAAAGTTGGCTTAAAGCTCAACATTCAGAAAACTGAGATCATGGCATCCGGTCCCATCACTTCAAGGCAAATAGATGGGGAAACAATGGAAACGGTGACAGACTATTTTCTTGGGCTCCAAAATCACTGCAGATGGTGACTGCAGCCATGAAATTAAAAGAAGCTTGCTCCTTGGAAGAAAAGTTACGACCAACCTAGACAGCATATTAAAAAGCAGAGACATTACTTTGCCAACAAAGGTCTGTCTAGTCAAAGCTTTGGTTTTTTCAGTAGTCATGTATGGATGTGAGAGTTGGACAATAAAGAAAGCTGAGTGCTGAAGAATTGATGCTTTTGAACTGGGGTGCTGGAGAGTCTCTTGGACTGCAAGGAGATCCAACAAGTCCATCCTAAAGGAAATCAGTCTTGGATATTCACTGGAAGGACCGATGCTGAAGCTGAAACTCCAATACTTTGGCCACCTGATGTGAAGAACTGAACTGACTAGGAAAGACCCTCATGCTGGGAAAGAGACTGAAGGCGGGAGGAGAAGGGGACGACAGAGGATGAGATGGTTGGATGGCATCACTGACTCAATGGACATGAGTTTGAGTAAACTGCGGGGTTTGGTGATAGACAGAGAAGCCTGGTGTGCCGCAGTCCAGGGGGTCTCAAAGAGTCGGACAGGACTGAGCAACTGAACTGAACTGAATTGAAATCGATATAATCATACTGATTTCACAAAAAGTGCTATTTAAAATAGGAGTCAAAGGTGATAAGGTATTTGAAATAACTATTAGCTCAATCCATCTAATCTATTAATCTACACACAATAACGTGATCACTTCAAATCTGGAGTCCCTGGCAGCTCTTTGTTTGAGAAATAACACTTTACTTCTAAAGTAAAGGCACTGAACATTATTCCAGCTGTGATAATTAACTTGTGATCTGGATACTGAGCCCAAGTTCAAGCCAGAGGGACAAGTAATTTAGAAAGCTAACTGTCACTTATTGTTAACTTTGCCCACAATACCCACTTCCCTTAAAATATCCCAACGGTTGATATTCAAGATGACCACAGAAGATTATAGGTGTGCTGCTACTCTCTAATTGGCCATCAGCTTGACAGAAACCAACCCCTAGCACTTTGAGATTAAAAGTTAACACTGCCTCTTGGTACCAACTGTTACTACAGTAACAGGGGAGCTCAAATGAAAGTCCATTAAGAGCAACAAAATTAAGAAAGAATTATATTAAATATCTATGACTGTTTCTATTAAACAGGTCTAAATAACCAAGTTATTCCAATAAATAATTACGGTAGCACTGTAATATTTGTTTCCTAGCCTCCTGAATCAGCTGTGCCCAGTCCTAAAAGGTTTGATCCTTTGCAGAGTTAAGAAGAATTAGATTTATGTCATACATATAATCTGATCACCAAGAACACCAGGGAAGGTCCCTCTATAACACTAACAGGAAATGTATCCTGCTGGAAATTGGGGACTTGCAGAAATGAGAACAATAATAAATTCCTATGGACAGATCCTGAGACTGTGCAGGCCCGTCCCTGCTCCTTGCACCCGGACACTGGGCGTTCACAGTGGAATATCACAATGAGGGGACCCCACCATTAAGTCCATGAATTCATTCAGCCCCTCGCACACAATCCATTTCTTCAATCAGGCGTTTTTAGAAACTGGCGCTTACCTATAAACAGATAGCCAAAGGCTCAGAGATATTTAAGAAAAGCCTCTAATATCAAAAGCAGAAAACGAGGAAAAAAAAGGAACTCAGAAGAAACAGAAACTGTGCATAGAAATGAAAATCTTGAAGTAGAGGATTATCCTTAATATCATGAAAGACACAAGGAAAAAAAAGACTATATCCATGAAACAAAAAAGCAGGATGCCAGCAAAATTGAATATTCGCAAAGTAAAGAAGAACTACTGGAAATTAAAAACCAGGATAGCAAAAATACTGTAAAGGTGTTCAACAGGTGAAAAGGTCCTTAATATCATTAGTCATCAAGGAAACACGAACTAAAACCACAATAACATATCACTACAATGAACTGAAATGAGAAGGACGGCTAACTCTTGGGGCGCGCTCTGGGGGAAGTCAGCTGTCAGGTCATGAAGATGCTCGAGCAGCTTCCTGGGGAGGAACTGAGTCTTCCTGTCCATGGCCATGTGAGTGAGCTATTTTGGAAGAGGGTCTTCCAGTTGAGTCAGGCCTCCAGACAACCATGGTGTCTGCTGGCATTCCTACTCCAACCACGTGAGGGACTCAGGGCTGGGGTCACCCGGCTAAGCGGCTCACAAATTCCTGACCCACAGGAAAACTGGCAGCATCTACCAGAGTTAAACAGAAGTACTCCTTACAATCCAGCTTTTAACTCCAAGGTGCACACACAACAGAAATGTACACATATACACAACAAAAGACATGATCAAGGATGTTCACGGCAACGGCATCTATAATCACTCAAATCAGAAACAAGCTGAATGTCCATCAACAATAGAATGAAGGAACAGCAGTAATTCATACAAAAGAATACTACACAACGATAAACAGGCACGAACTACTGCAACGTGCAGCAACACCAGTGTGATACTGAGATAAAGATACTAGATATAGAAGACCACATTTCCACTTACATAGAGGTCAAAGCCAAACAAAATCAGACCAGGGTTAAAAGGCAGGATAGACTTGGGAAGGAAGCGGTGACTGGGAGGCAGCACAAGTGGGTCTTTTAGGGTACAGGTGATGTTCTATTTCTCCATTTGGAATGTGTCCAAATGGGAGTCACTTTATAAAATTCAGTCAGCTCCACACTTAGGATATGTACACTTTTTCATGTACATGCTGCACTTCAGTAGAAGTTTATTTTAAAATGGTAATTAGAATTGGAAGACACAGCTCCAGACATCTCCCCGCAAGCAGAGCAAGAACACTAAAAGGAAGAAAAGGGAAGAGGGGGGAAGAGATGAAAATGACCTGTCTAGGAGGCTGAATACCCAGAGAGTAGGATTTTTTCAGAAACAGAGGACCAAGAATATTGACGAGAAATAATCAAAATAATTCAAGAAAAATTCAAGAAGAGAAGTGTCTTGAGTTCTCTAATATCAAGGGTCTACTATTTGTACAACTAAGAGAGATGAAAGCTGAATTGCTACGAAGCACCTCATCACAAACTGTCTCGAGGTATTAATTAGCAGATTTTCACACAATCTGTCAATAGCAACAGTGCAAGGTTGGTACTGGTAACAAGAGATAGCATTCCCTCACCTACTTCTTCCTCTACATCCTCCCTCCTCCACCTCAGACAAATTGCCATATTTTTAAAAAAGAAATGCTTCTTCTCAATACGATTTATTTCGAAGAGTTTGAAGGTGAATCCCCAACTAGCTTGCATGCCTAATGGGATGTCAGCAAACAGGAGTGGGTAACAAATGGTCTCTGTGGCGACTGTGGGTTTTCTATCTTGGGGGGCTCAGTGCCCCCACTGATCTGCTCTGACATCACCAAAAGGCTGAACACACCTCAGGGGAACATGAGTTCAGAGGCCCAAATAACTAGACATCCTTAGAGAACAGTCACAATGAAAGAGAAACAACAAACAACATCACTAATGAAAGTGGAATTTTTAGAACAGGCAAACCTCAAGTTATAATATGTACTAGTATCTATACTAATATAAGATAAAATGTTAAAAATATGAAGTCAGACTATGTGGAAACATTAAATATGAAAAACATAACAGGTGGGATACTCTTGAAGAACAAATTAACCAAGCTTGAAAAATAAACTTAGGCATCCTCCCAGAGGTCAGCGTAAGAGGCTGAACACAAGAAAGACATGGAGATAACGTATTTAAAGAAACAGCAAGTCATTTAAAGAATGCACACATATTTCAACTAAAGGTCTCTTAGCCATACAGTTTAGATAAAGATAACCTATACGCAGACACACCATGGTGGTATTTAAGACAAGGGGAAATTCTAGAAACTTCCAAAGGCAAAGAATAAACAAATAACAAGTGGATAAGATCAGTCTCAAATTTGCAAAAGACACATGGGATTCAATAAGATAGTACAGTAATACTAGTAAAATATTGAAGAAGGGACTTCCCTGGT
This sequence comes from Dama dama, assembly GCF_033118175.1. NCBI lineage: Eukaryota > Metazoa > Chordata > Mammalia > Artiodactyla > Cervidae > Dama > Dama dama. The sequence continues at coordinate 79,321,764 of NC_083710.1, read as the reverse complement.
GGTCCACTGGTTAAGACTCCACACTTCCACTGCAGAGGGCTTGGGCTGAGTTCCTGGTCAGGGAACTAAGATCCCACATGTCATGCCAGGTGGGGAAAAAAAAAAAAAAAATTAATATTGAAATAATAAAAAACTTTTAAATATTAAAAAGTTTTTAAACATCCAAAATATCTTTCTGTGCATAAGGACTCAAAGCTCTGCCATACACTGTGAAAACACTTGTGGAAAGATTACTCCACCAAGAACTAAGGGGAACCACAGAGTGCTGAAGTTAGGGTGATCAGAGAGGAGAGAGACAGATTCAAACAAGGGTGCTCAACATTCCTTGTTCTGTAACTGATAAAAGCAAGAGGACAGAGAACCACTTGAGATATAGAAGACACAAAAACGCATATCAACCAACGACCAAATTGACATTGACAGGAGATACCACCCAATGACATCAGAATACACCCATTTTTAAAGTGCATTTGGAGTATTCAGCAAGGGGGACCAAGAAACAAGCTTCAACAAACTTAAAGGAACTGGAATCATACAAAGTAGTTTCTCTGACTACACAGAATTAAATTAGCATTCAATACCAGAAAAATATTTGGAGAAATTCTGTAAATTAAAAACTTTTTTTGAATAATCCATGAATCAAAGAAGTCACAGGGAATGTTGGATATTGAATGAAAATAAAAACAACATAAAACTTGTGGGATGCAGCTAAAGCAGTGCGTAAAGAGAAATGTATAGCACTGAACACATGTAATACTAAATATTAGAAAAGCAAGGTCTCACTCAATGATCCGGGTTTCTATTTTAAGAAAATAGATAATGAGTATCAAATTAACTCCAGGGTAAGCAGAAGGAAGGAAGTAACAATGATAGGAGTAAAAATCTATGACACTGAAAAGAGAAAGTAGAGAAAAGTCACTGAAACTTTTTTTTTCTTGTAAAGACTTCATTCTTTCTCAGTTCAGTTCAGTCACTCAGTCGTGTCCGACTCTTTGCGACCCCATGGACTGCAGCACGCCAGGCCTCCCTGTCCATCACCAGCTCACGGAGTTTACTCAAACTCATGTCCATTGAGTCAGTGATGCCATCCAACCATCTCATCCTCTGTTGTCCCCTTCTCCTCCTGACCTCAATCTTTCCCAGCATCAGGGTCTTTTCCAATGAGTCAGTTCTTCACATCAGGTGGCCAAAGTATTGGAGTTTCAGCTTCCGTATCAGTCCTTCTAATGAATATTCAGGACTGATTTCCTTTAGGATGGACTGGTTGGATCTCCTTGCAACCCAAGGGACTCTCAAGAGTCTTCTCCAACACCACAGTTCAAAAGCATCAATTCTTCGATGCTCAGCTTTCTTTATAGTCCAACTCTCACATCCATACATGACTACTGGAAAAACCATAGCTTTGACTAGACAGACCTTTGTTGGCAAAGTAATGTCTCTGCTTTATAATATGCTGTCTAGGTTGGTCATAACTTTCCTTCCAAGGAGCAAGCGTCTTTTCATTTCATGACTGCAGTCACCATCTGCACTGATTTTGGAGCCCACCAAAATAAAGTCCCTCACTGTTTCCACTATTTCCCCATCTATTTGCCATGAAGTTATGGGACCAAATGCCATGATCTTAGTAGTTTTCTGAATGTTGAGCTTTAAGCCAACTTTTTCACTCTCCTCTTTCACTTTCATCAAGAGGTTCTTTAGTTCTTCTTCGCTTTCTGCCATCTTTAGAGTTGTTAATAGGTAGTGCTCGCTTCGGCAGCACATATACTAAAATTAGAGTTGTTAATAGGTAAAAGAAAATGAGTTCATAGAGGAATTTTAAAAAATCCTATCAAAACAGAAAGTTCCAGGCCCAGATAGCTTCAATGAAATGGAATAATGGAAAATCTATCAAATATTTAGGGGAAAAACATACTAATTCTACACAAACATTTCAAACAAATGGGCAGAAGACAACATGTCCCAGACCAGCATTACCTTCATACCAAAAACCAAAGATATTATAAGAAAAGAAAATTACAGACCAATGTCACACATGAATATACACACAAAAATTCTCAACAAAATATTAGCAAATCAAATCTAGAAATATATAAAAGGGATAATATACATCAAATGGAGTTCATCACAGGAATGTAAGGTTGATTCAACATTCAAAAATAAATGTAATTCACCATAAAGCAGTCTAAAAAACCATAGACCACATCGATCCAAAAAATTATGACAAAATTCAGTCTATTCATGATTTAAAAAAAACTCTAGGCAAATGATAAACTAAAAGAGATTTCCTAAATGGGAAACCTTACACTATAAAATTTCTACAAAAGGAAGAAAAACATCTCTATGCTCATGGATGAGACAAAGATTTCTTAGACAGGACACAGTAAACATTAGCTATTAAAAAAAAAAAAAACTGACAGTCTACATATCATCAAAACTTACAACTAGGCTCCTCAAAGATCACTATTCAGAAAATGAAAAAACAAGCCAGACTGGGAGAAAATATTTGCAAAATACACATCTGATAAAGAACCCGCATCCAAAACCCAAAGGCCAGTCATAACTCAGTAATAAAAAAACAACCCAATTTAAAAAGGAAGGGGGCAAGATTTGAAAGAAGATGGATTAATAACATACAAGCACATGAAGAAATATTCAACACATCATTAGTCATTAGGGAAATGCAAACTAAAATGACAGCAGATGTAACAGATTCCATCCACTAGAATGACTAAAAACTTGCTTTAAAAATTAATACACTAAATGACCTGAGGATGGGTATTAACTACAATTCTCATACATTGCTAATCAGAGCACAAAATGTTATGGATACTTAACAAAACAGTTTGGCAGTTCCTTAAAAAGTAAAACATACACTTACCATGTCACCTAGAAAAATAATCAATAAATAAGAGAGTTCAATATAGTTGCCAAATCCAAGATCAACTTACAAAGATCACTGACAGTTCTCTACTCCAGCAATAAAATAGCTACACTTGGGAAACATAATAAATAAACACATCATTCACCATAACAAAAACTGTATGGCACCTAGGATTACAAAAGATCTATAAGAGAAAAATTTTAAATCAAATAAACAACACAGATGTTATGAATAAATGGAAAGATCCTTTACGCTCTTGGATTGGGAAACTTGATAAAGGTATCAGTTCTTCCCCAAATCAAACTAAAAATTCAATACTCTATCAAATTTCAGCTGAATTTAAGATAACTGATTAACTTACTCTAAAATTTATATGGAAGAATAAAAGTACATGAGTAGTTAGGCTAATTTTGCAATAACTGAACAAAAAGTTGCTTGTTCCACTAAAAAGCAAAATCAGTTAAAGATATTAGAGTATGGGGCACATGAACATATAAAGAGACCTACAGCTGGCATACAACAGCGCACACAGAAGAATACACACACACATATTTCTGTTCCTGGGTTAAGATGCCAAAGAGAGCCCATCAGAGGTCCACTGGACTCACTAAGTGAGAGTGAGGACACAGATAAAACAAGATGACCACGAGCTGACCATTGCTTGGGCTGGGTGATGTTGAAACTGAGTTCATCATAGTGCTTTCTACACTTTTTTATGTGCTTAGAACTTCCCGTGTAATAATTCCAAATATCTGAACAAAAACAGAAATCACAGCACGTGCTACTTCAGTGATCCCCAAGGTGGGTACCAGATACAAGCCCCTGGTGTTGGGGGCTGAATTTTCAGGCCTAAGACAGATGACACGGCCCCACGCTGCTCAGGCAAGAAGACCTGGGACTGAGCACAGATGCTAAAAGACCTGTACTTTTTACAGAGAAGGCTAGAAATATTCCGTTCAGTCTGCTAAAGCAGTGATGACATTTAGCTTACACGAAAGGCCTTGGAAAAGAAAACAATAAACAGTCCCAACAACTAATCACAATGTAAGGCCAATATCATACCTGAATTTGTGGTCTAGATTTACCCTGCTTGAAAGGCGTGGAAACTCCAATGTAAGAAAATAACATAAAAGCTACTCCAAGACAACAAAAACCCCTGGGGATCCAGCAGGAGGAAACACAAAGTCCTCCTGCAGAAATGCTTTCATGAGCTAGGGAACGTGGGGGCCCCAGCAGCAGACAAAACCCACAGAAAATGAGTTCACAGTGAAAAATCACAAACTGCAAAATACAGTAAGAGAATGCCCTAAGGGAGAATTTGATAATATGAGAACTAGAAGCAAAAGAATAATGTGCAAACGTGCAAAACTATTACACGTGCTTTTAAAGGAACAGGAACCATTTTTTACCAAAAAAAAAAAAAAAACCCAACACTATAGACCAATATGCCTCCATCTTCCAAAAACTCATGAATGGCTCCCATCACCCTCTAAGTAAAAGCTGAAGTTGGTACAAAGACCTGTAAAGCCTGGTGACCTCTCTTACCTCCCCAACTTCACCTCCTATGATTCCCTGCCCTTGGCTCCCTCTGCTCGGGCTACACAGATGCCCAAGTCAGGCGTCCACCTGAGGGCCCCCACGCTGGCACTTCCCTGAACCTGGATACAAGCCCTCCCACCCCCACCCCCCACATCACCACATGGCTCTCCCCTGGACCCCCGTTCAACTGTCACCCACCCACTGAGGCCTCTACTGATCATACTGTTGAAAACTGCAACCCTGCTTACACCTGGTATTGCCTTTCCCGCCAGCTGGTTGGCTGATTTGTTTTTACACAGAATATATCATCATCTGACATACGATGTATTATATTATCTTGCTTACTGCTTTCTATCCCAGATTATAACATAAAGTCAATGAGAAAGACCGTATCTGTTTTGATCAAAGCAGGATGGTCAGAGCCTGGAACACATACTATTTACCACAAAGCAGGTTCTCAATAAATATGTGTTGAGTGAAGAGACGGGGAAATCAGAGGAAGTGGACTGTTCTTGTGAGAGATGAGGCAGAATTCTCATTCACTCATGCATGCACACATGCACCCCCAAACACAACTCGGTCGTTACCTTGTACAAGGGAGCATCAAGGTCTTCTTTTCCTCACTGTGCAAATTCCTCCTTCACATCCTAAAAAATGACTACAACTGACTTTTCAAAAAATAACTTATATAAAACATCACTACATTTTCTAAGGCATTAAAAGTACAGACAGTATAGTAAAAAGCACCCTTCATAGTTCAGCTTCCTGTTCCTTATTTTTATCTTTCCTGAGAAGTCATATGTATGTCCACACCATCTTTTTCTACATATATAGAAACTATATAGTTTTTCTTTCCTCCTACTTCCTCAGTTAATGAGTTTTGAGAATATTCTACTTGTTGTTGATACTTACACCCTTGGATATTGATACAGAAATGCTAGCATCCATCACTCCATTCTGTGCCCAAGAATCACCTAAGATACAGTCTTTGGGAAGACAAAAGCTGATTACTGTGACGATTGCATGCGTGCTCAGTCGTATCTGACTCTTTGCAACCCTATGGACTATAGCCCACCAGCTTCCTCTGTCCATGGGATTCTCCAGGCAAGAATACTGGAGTGGGTTATCATTTCCTCCTCCAGGGGATCTTTCCAACTCAGAGATCGAAATCACATCTCCAGCGTCTCCTGCATTGGCAGGCGGATTCTTTACCACAGCCACCTGGGAAGCCAATGACTATAACATGGCATCATATTATCACCTCTGCTAAATTCCAAGTGTCTTCTTATTAGTATTTACACACATGTGCGTTCTGATAAAAATATAGTTTGTGGCTCATAAGACTTCAGAGATACAAAACATAAAACAGTATTACTATATCCTTTTGACAAAAATCTCTCATTATAATTCGCTTTGTTTATCCCAGATAACTGTTTTTTTCCTTAAGATAAGTATTGGGGCCAAGAAGGGTATTACTTCACCTTGAATAGTTATAAATTTGGAATTGTGCAATATTGAGCCCACTCATAATCAGAACCTAAAATTATTCTTACATTTTTGTCACAGGATTTTCAAAATTGTTATACCAATGGTATCTGAAATAATGTGCCATGTAATTTAGTAATAAATAAAACACATATACATAATACCATTTTAAAATTCTGACTACAGTATATAGGCTCTGAACATAGTCAGAGGTAATCCAAACTGCTCAAGTTGTTTGTATAAACTATAAAATCTCTCTCGTATGTTTGATTACAAAACGATTTCACAATTTGAGCCCCATTTCAGACCTTTTAGAGTAGATGCATAGTAGTTTTTAATCAGGTTCTGCCTAACACTGCCATCTAATGGTTCACAATGTGACTGCAGGCAAGGCCAATCAAACTGCCGATGTGCTTGTTCGCTCAGAAAGGGGAAAATACCCCTCACAAGGAAGCTTAAATAGTTCATACTAAAGTTCTATAAGAACTGTTAGTAATATGTGAAAAATATAAGTCACTCTGAATATTTTATTTTAAAAATGTTTCAAAGATGTCACCCGGCCAACTCATCACTTAGGTCTGGTCATCTGACGTTGAACTTGATTAAAATTGATTTAAAATAATTATTATTTTTCACTCTACTTCTCCTTAAGTATTTATAAAGTATTTTCTGGAAATACTTCAAAAATTTAAAAATATTCTTTGTTCACGAGCAAAATAAATCATTTAGATTATACAGAAAAACTCACTTTACAAATAGCTTATTTCACTAGTATAAGAACTTACTGCAGGGAATTATGTCCTTGTTATATTTATTGAGTAAAATTGACATAAAAGATTAGTTCCAGGTGTACAACATGATGATTCAGGATGTGTATATATTGCAAAATGATGACCACAGTAAGTCTAGTTAACATCCTTCACCGTTTACAAAGTTACAAAACTTTTTTCTTGTGATGAGGTCGTTTGTGTTTTTTTTTCTCTAGCTAGATTACCAGTTTATTATAAGAGGACATATTGTAAGAGGACATAACTCTCTCTGTCACTGAGAAGACAGGAGGACAAGGTCCCTCTGTGTGTGTGTACGCACCACATTTTCTTTATCCATTCACCCACTGATGGACGCGTATATCTCTGTTACTGAGAGGACAGGAGGACAAGGTCGCTGTGTGTGTGTATATGTGTGTGTACATACCACACTTGCTTTATCCATCCACCCACTGATGGATGCGCATGTATTTGTTACTGAGAGGACAGGAGGACAAGGTCACTCTGTGTGCGCGCACACACCACTTTCTCTATCCGTTCACCCACTGAGGACCAGCCAGAGGAACAGACGCACGGGGCGAGACACAGGGAAAGGACTGAGAGCTCCGCGCGCTCTCCAAGTCAGCCAGCCGCTCTGCACTCTTCCTCCGTCTCCGTGTGGTCACCAGTCCTGGGTGCCTGATGAGAACTTCTAAGATCTACTCCTCTGGTAACTTTCAAACACTCAATACAGTAGTATGAACTACAGTCACTGTGCTGCACACTGCATCCCCAGAAATTATTTTATACCTTTTGATCCCTTTCACCCATTTTGCCATCTGCCTCCCCCCCACCTCCAGCAGTCTGTTCTCTATATCTATGAGCTATATTTTGTAAGATTTCACATATAAGTGAGATCATGCAGTATTTGTCTTTCTCTGTCTGACTTACCTCACCTAACGTAACACCCTCCAAGTCTGTCCATGTTGCTGCAAATGACAGGACTTCCTTCTTTTTATAAAGCTGGGTAAATAATCCAGGGTGTGTGTGTGTACACACCACACTTTCTTTATTCATTCACCCACTGATGGGTGTGCATGTCTTTGTCATTCAGAAGACAGGAGGACAAGGTCCCTCTGTGTGTGTGTACACACCATGTTTTCTTTATCCATTCACCCACTGATGGACACGTATATCTTTGTTATTGAGACGACAGGAGGACAAGGTCACTCTGTGTGTGTGTGTATGTGTGCGCGTACACAACACATTTTCTTTATCCATTCACCCACTGATGGACATGTATATCTTTGTTATTGAGAGGAAAGGAGAACAAGGTCACTCTGTGGTGTGTGTGTGTATGTGTACACAGCACACTTTCTTTATCCATTCACCCACTGATGGACATGTATATCTTTGAGAGGAAAGGAGGACAAGGTCACTCGGTGTGTGTGTGTGCGTACACAACACATTTTCTTTATCCATTCACCCCCTCATGGACATGTATATCTTTGTTATTGAGAGGAAAGGAGGACAAGGTCACTTTGTGTTGTGTGTGTGTGTGTGTGTGTGTGTACACAGCACACCTTCTTTACCCATTCACCCCCTCATGGATGCATATACTTTGTTACTGCGAGGACCGGAGGACAAGGTCACTGTACACCACTGGGCTGCAGAGATTCCCAAGGGAAACACCTGTTCCTCTGCTGGACTCCTTTTAACGTCTCCAGTTCTCCAAGCCGACCAGCGAATCCCACCACGAAGAGCACAGGAGCAGAGATGCTCAGAGTTCCCAGGGCTTTCATGGGAATTTCATTCCTGCCACCTGCCCAACTTGTGGGTTTCCTGGACATCCCTGCCTGCTGCTTTTCCAGCCTCTGCTTGAGAGTCTTTGAGTCAGCAAGTCAGTGCCTCCCACGGGAGTCACTTCGCCTGGAGACAGACAGTGCCTCCGAGCTAGCCCTTACCAAGCCCAGTAACTTCCAGCAGCATCTCTGTAGGCGCACTGTCACCCACCCTTGTCCGTGCCCTACACGCCCCAACTTTTAACTCCTCTTTCCTCGAGCAGTCCCTATGATAGCTGAAGCCTGTTCTGCCCTTCTCCTCTCCAGGATCAGCATGGCCTGCATCTACAGCTGCCCCTCCCAGGACAGGTGTGATCCCCTCCTGTCCTGACGCAGACAGCGACCTCCAGGGCTGCGCGTGTTGTCCAACTATCTACACCATCCACAAGCACATCCGGGTCAGCCAGCAGGCACGTCGCAGCGCCGTCTCACAGGCTTGCGACTCCATGAACTGTAGCCCGCCAGGCTCCTCCCAGGCTCCTCTTCCGTGGGATTTCCCAGGCAAGAAGACGGGTGGGTTGCCATTTCCTCCTGCAGGGGTTCTTTCTGACCCAGGGATCGAACCTGCGTCTCCTGCATTGCAGGTGGGTTCTTTACCACAGAGCCACCACAGGATTTTCTCTGCTCTGCTATTCCTAACATATCTCCCGAAGCTTTTGTAATTTGCAAATTTCATGAGCAAACATGCTCTTATTTTCAAAGCAATCATTGATACATATTTATCAGGCTAGGCAGGGAATGAGAACAATATAGAAAGGTAAATGCTTTTCTTTCATTTTCATATTATTGCAATAATACAGGCAATTTCCAGAGTGTAAGAAGCACTTGCAAGTGGAAGGCTCTGAAGTGAGCCAACTCTGGGATATGGCTTGCTTCTGCTCACCCTGCTTTACACCCTGCTGGATGAAGGAAAGGCATTGAGGACTGGAGATAAATACTCTTCAGATTAAGTCACTGGGGAAAGTCTCTAAAGGACAAATGGAGGAAAATCTACCCTACCCTATCTTAACATTTAAATTTTTAAAGCTTTTCAATTCATCCTTATCATGAGAATATGATAACTGGGTGGACCTAAAACTATGTCCAAAACATTGCCTTACATCAAAGGATGCAAGCAGAGTTAAGAAGGCAGCCTATGGAATAAAAGAAAATATTTGCAAACCATATTATCTGATAAAGGATTATACGCAGAAAATATAAAGAACTCCTAGAAGTTAACAACAACAACAAAAACTGGTTAAAAATGGACAAAGGACTTAATTTCTGCAAAGAAGGTATACAAATGACCAATAAGCATGTAAAAAGATGCTCGATATCAATAATCTTCAGGAAACAGAATCAAAATCACAATGAGACACCACCTCAAACCCATTAGGATGTCTACTATCAAAACAAAACAGAACAGAAAATAAATGTTAGCAAAGATGTAGAGAAATTGGAACCCTTGTGCATTGCGGCTGGGAATGTAAAATGGAATGGCTGCTCTGGAAAATAGTATGGTGGTTCCTTAAAAAATTAAAAATAGCATTGCCACATGATCCAGCAATTTCACTTCCAGATGTATACCCAAAAGAACTGAAGGAGGGTCTCAAAGAGACATGTGTACTCCCATTAGTCACAAGAGCCAAAACATGGAAGCACACCAAGTATCCATTTCCAGATGAGTGGATAAATAAAATGTAATATATCCATACAACTGAATATTACTCATCCTTAAAAAGGAAGAACACTGTGACACATGTTCCAACTCGAATGGACCTTGATAACATTATACGAAGTGAATTAAGCTGGTCACAAAGGATATACACTTACACGAGGCACACAGGAGGCGAATTCACAAAGACAGAGCAGAATGGTGGCGGCCAGGGGCTGGGGGAGCAGGTAAGGGAGCCGTTTAACCAGCACGGAGTTTCAGTTTGGGAAGGGGAAAGTTCTGGAGATTGGCTGGGCAACAATGTGAATGTACATAACACTACTGACTGTACCTTAAAAATGGTTAAGACAGTAAATTTTATGTTGTGTACATTCTACCACCATTTAAAAAATTTAAGCCATTATCAAATTTGTTCCAAGGTCACCTTTATGCCTGACTCTTACTAGAATATCGGGCACAAATAACATTTAAAGTGGAATCTTCTCAAAGTCCTAGCCCAAGAAGGCAAAGTCCTATAGAGGAAAACAGTTTCCTAAAAACAACAGGATGCTTCCCAGGAAAGGTCTCTAAGCCAAAACATTTTAGAGGAATGAGGATATGTCTCCTACATAATACTACATAATGTAGGAATACTGATAAATTAACATAGCACACAAAGATCTGTACTATCTTGTACCAACTAAGAGCTTTTGAAAACACTGATTTCAATCTCCCTGAGGCTTCAAATCATGGGAAGGAGAAGAGCGCCATGGCTGGTGGTCACCTGTAGGTGGCAGTAAAGGCACAGTGTTCATGTCAAAGCAGCCTTCAAGGTCAACCAGTATGGGACAGCAGAAAACACAGGCAATTCAAGTTCTACTATGTTAAACAAACTGTATCAACTTCTCTGATACACTGTGAGTGTTGATCTTGCAAAAGTTCACCCTGGGGCCTTTCCTCAACCAACTCTATCTTGTCTCATTTTTCTTGCTTGATATGTCTTTGTGATCATATATATTTAGAAATATTATACATTCATTTTGGAGGGACATGGTAGTTTTCTTTCTTACAGAAAAAGAAACTCACACACTCTAGTGAAGTCAGAAAGCCTATTTATTGAGGTCTATTGTGTGCTAAGCACGGTGCTAGGTGCTCTGAGACATGTGAAGACAGAAGGATCAGGTCCTTGTCAACAAGATAGACCCAAAATGTGAATAATAGGGATGAGCGTCCAATCAAGGGGTGAAATAACAACACACTGGTGAAAGAGAGAGAGATCCACAGACACCTCCAAATCCCACCTCTAAAAACAGGCTCCCACAACCCACAAACCTTTTGGTGAGTTTTACTCCCTATGTGTGAATCCTTAAATGTTTTATTTCAGTTTGGTCTACCTTCTGAAATTCATACAGATAGACTCGTACAGTATGAATTCCTTTGTGTCTGGCTTTTCTCGCTTCACACCATATACACTACATTTGTCCATGCTGTTACATGCACCTCCTGTATGATCCATTTTGATTGTGAAAAGCAGAAAACTGTTTACACAACTGATTTATCAACTCTACAGTTGCTGAACATGTAGGCTGTTCCTAATTTGGAGCGATTAAAAATAACGCTCCTATGAACATTGTTATCTATCATCTCCTGGTACACAGGAACATGCATTTCTACCAAGGAGTGGAATCTGAGTCACAGGTGTATGTATCTTCATCTTAGTACTTAATATCCAGCTGTCTGCCAAATTTAAGCTCCCACCGGCCATGCACAAGAGTTCCGGGTTGCTCTATACCCTCATCAGCACTTATTAGTCTTATTCACTGTGGCCACTTTGGTGTGTGGGTAGTAACATCCTTAATGACAGTTTCAATTTTTACTTCCCTGAATACTTATGAGGTTGGGTGTACTCACACATGTTTACTGACCATTTGGATACACCCTTTCTTGAATGCTTCAAAGTCTTTGGCTCACGGAATGGCAGCAATCTCCCTTGCAAAATTAAATTTACAGGCTGACAGAATCCAGCTACAAAACTTTTCCTGGAGAATATCAAATCACTGGTGAGAAACAGGGATAGGACAGGAAGTTCTATTTCCTCAGATTTTTTTGCTACAGATTGAATGACTACTTTGACCATTCTCTACTAAGTAAGACCAACCTCAGCAAAACTTACTGAAAGAAAGTACACCACCATAATAGAGAAAGAGCACAACACAATCTCACAATCTGAGAATCTTGAGTAAATGTCCCTAGGTTACAGCATCGAAACTACTATTGTGTCCTCAACATACTCTGCTGTTGGCATGACGATTAAATTCTATGACCCATGTAAAGCACTTAGACCTCTGCCTGATGACTCTTTACCTCTGATAATACAGATAAGAGTAACGACAGAGATAATTTTTTTAAAAAAATCCTAAGTAACTCTTTTAAACCAATAACCTTCAACCTATAGACACATAGTTACTTTTTAGAATAGGATACTAAAAGCCTCCATCACACACACTAGTACACAAGGTTGGATTTAAGTAACTCAATAACATACCCCTTATTTCTTTACCAGTTTTGACTCTCCACACTGCCTTTTTCTTCTAAACTGCTGTTTCACCATACTACTAGACATTTTCCCCTAGAAATTCATCTCTCTCTACACATACTATCTCCTTGAACTGTGAGACCAGAATCTGTAGGGGGCAGCCCAGTACATCACAATAACCAGAGTTCTATTCAACTAGTTGTGCCCTGGGGACCCCGAATGACTCTCCAGGCAGTGAGTGAAACGTCACCCCACAAATTCTTGACCTGGGATTTTAGGGGGCATAGGAGTGCTTTCACTGCCATATAGAAGCCTTCTCCTAAGATCCTCTAAGTGAAAGACTCTTTAATATCTTTAGGCAACTCTACTTTCATTGTCAGTTTAGATCTAACTAGAATTATCTATCACTTTGGTTATCTGGATTCAACTTCTTTGCTGTGAGGTAAGTAAACCATCTGATTGTCTATGTGTCTGTAAAATTGTGAAGTTGGACAAAAATTGCTGGGGAAAAGGAATTTGGGAAATGCTGAATTTACAATACTGTTTAGAAAATCAAGTTTTCTACAGGAGGTTGAAAGGAGGTTGACAACCAGTTTGGCTATAAGACTACAGCTGTTAAGTTGTTGGAGTTACAATAACATAGATGTAGACAAACATTATCTCAGCCTTCTTCATCCAGAAACCACTAGGCAACATACCTGGCTCTCTCCAAAAAAAAAAAAAAAAAAAAGCAGTGAATTCAGAAGCAAGCTTGAAAAAGAAAAGGGGTAGGGCACAAAGATTCCTAACATCAGAGTGGGAGACCATCAGGGCCAAGTAAGATTCTCACTCTTGTTTGCCGCCCCCACCTCTTACTTGTGGGGACTGGCTGTCTACCCACTGCTCTGCCTGTGTCTGCTGATGGCCCCCTGCGCTGGGCAAGATAAACAGTAACAAACAGCAGGGCCCTCCTCACAACACTGGTCTGAGGAACCAGGATAAGCCTCATATCCGCTGAGGAAAAGAGAAATGTGTTAAGAATGAGAAATACAGTTTTATCTGTGGCACAGACAAAATAAATCTCTTGATATAAGAGCATGCTTTTATAATGGGGATTTACTGTGTAAGTCTATTAACTAGAATTCTTTCCAATAATTGTAAAATTGGCTTAACTAAATTATATTCACTCTAAAACTGGACTCGAGGGCTAAAATAAAAATTCATTTGGGGCTTTTAGTACCTAAACCAGAATTCAAAAATGGACCTGAAATGGATGATTCCATAAGGTGAAGAGAACTCTGTGAAATCCCTCATTTGCAAGGTGAAAATTTTCTTTCACTCATATCCCAATATAAGTGAGGAAATTAAAGCTGCAAGAATGATCCCCAAATAAGACAAGTTCTTCCATTTGAATAAAAAATTCATTAGGTTCAAGTATTAAAGAAGCAAACTAGACATAAAAGTTTAATTCTTGATCCACTGTTTACTCACTTGCTGCCAAATGGTTTGGGGGAATTTTTTTTTTTAACTGAAATTCTTTTCCACCATAAAATCACCGTGAGAAGCCTGGAAAAAGAGAACAGTGCTAAGCGCTGCAGTGTTGGGGGCGGGGGTGGGGTGAGGGGTGGTCTTATCTCTGTTGTTCTTGCAACTGGCAGGTTCCCTTCACAACAGCAAGTCAGAATGTCCCTGATGCTGACACTGGGCTTAATGTTTTATCCTCCCTCAACCCTCGACTTCTTCACCTATGTTTTCAATCTTATGTTCAACCAGTATTTACTAAATGGCAGTTAAACACATACATACACAACACATGCAAACCCTCAAGGACCTCAATTTAGAGCAGGATAAAAGGCAAGTAAAGACCCAACAATAATACAGATACATGCCGCTACAGGGATAAGAAGCCAGTGCTAAAAAACCTTACAGGCACGAATAACCAACCAGCTTCAGGGGTCAGAGAAGATTTCGTGGGAAAGGCAACATCTAACCTAAAACTTCTAGGATAAATAGCAGCCAGCCACATCAAGAGATGGGGGTGTGGTGGGAAGGGATATCACAGGTTGGTGTAACAGCCTGTGAAAGGCCAGGAGTAGGAAGTCGCATTAGGCTAGGACGGAGAGAAAGACAGGGCCCACCCTCAAGCTGTGTCCCTTGGGGCCTCTCCATGAGAGACTGTCGAGTCAGAAAAAGGAATCTCCCTGCGCAGACAAGGGGCCTTTTCTTAATGAGATCTATGCCTTTCCATACCTGCTGACTTCAGCAGCAGGAGAACACTAATCAGCAATGAATTTTAGAAGACCTGTCACAGGCTATATGAAAGCAGGGCAATGAAAAGATTGGATCTGCAGATAAGAGGTTCCTATCTCCAGATAAAATATGAAACTCCTATCCTGCATATGAAATATAACTCTGTGTGTAAAAAACTGATTATAATGTAATTCAGCAATGAGCATATCACATCTAGTGAATAATATCAATGTAATCACCTCACAGTGGGAAGTCTTTACAGCAGCCAGGGCAGAAAGGGGAGGGTACTGAACTTGGTACCAGAAGAGACTAGGCCTCGGTGTCTGAGTTCTCAGCAAGTCACTGGCCCACACTGGGCCTTGAATCTCCATCTACACAAGAAATTGTAGCTCGGGGTTGCTGCTTGTGCTTCTAAAACCCATTCACCTAGCATTATCACAATCAAAAGTATTTTAATCACCAAAGGAAAGGGTCTAAATAATTTGTAAGTCAGATTTACTACAGTTTTGTTGGAGGAAATAAAAGAGCATGTGCCCACAAGCTGTCTTAAATTAAAAAAAAAAACAAAACTGTTACGTTCACATACCTTTTAAAAGCTGACAAATCATGCATACAAAGTATAAAGATAATTAAAATTTTAGGACAAGCAAATGAAATTATGATTTTTTTTTAAAGAAGAAAAAAAAGTTAATATAGCCAAGCAGGCAATGATTGGAGTTGCTCACTTCTCTTTTCTTTGCTTTCACTTCCCTTCTTAGGTTAAAATACTCCTAGTATGTAAATTATTCCACTCAAGACTCCCAGAGTCCTTTCTTTTCTTTTAGCTTACTTTTTTTGGGTTTACTTTTGTTGAAGGATAATTGCTTTACAATATTGCACTGGTTTCTACCAAAGTCAGCACGAATCAGACACAGGTTTACCCATGCCCCCCCACCTGAACACCCCCCCGCCCCTCTAGGTTGTTGCCAAGCCCACTTTGAGTCCCCTGAGTCACACTTCCATCGGCTCTCTATGTTACATATGTTAGTGTACATTTCTGTGCAACCTTCTCCATAACCCCCACCCTCTCCTTCTCCCCAACCCCCGTCGTGTCCATAAGTCTATTCTCCATTGCTGCTTCCCAGAGTCCTTTCTCAGCAATTCATAGGGATGTTTTTGCCAAAGAAATTACTTCTAGTCTTCCATGTGACAGACAAGGGATATGAAACACTGGGGACTTAAAAAATAAAGCAAACCAAAGTAGGGAAAAGTATGTGAAAAGTTGAACTAAGTAACTGAGGGTGTCCAAATTTCTACCATTTAGGAATATTTTAGTAGCAAAAAGTAGATATTTGATGATTTTAGGAACTTGTAGTAAAGGGTTCCCACTAAGTGCCAGATTAGCACTTGGACTTTCCTGGTTTAGAGTCCTCACAATCCTACCAGATGGGTATTATCTCTATTTTAGCTCTACAAAAACTAAGGAACAGAGGTTCATGGTGTTTAAGTAACTAAAGTCACACAGCTTAGAAAGTGAATAAATTATACTATGAATTCTATTCTAGTCAATATCAAATCCCATTCTCCTTCAACAGATGATGCAGGCTTTAAGCACCAAAGTAAACAAAGTGAAGACATTTTTCTGTGATTTTCTTAAATACATGCCATCATTTCAAAGGGAGCTTATGCTAAGCATGACCTCATAAACAAATCATTTGTGAAAGAGAAAAACCACATCCAGGGCAAAGTCATAACTTGAAAAAGCCTTATTTCAGCGAGCACTTCCTGAAAGAGACAAAGCAGCAATTGCAGCTGAGCGAGTATCAAGTCCTATACCGAGTATTATATCTGAAACAACTTTTTAAAGCAACGGAAGAGCCTAAAACAAAAGAAATATAGCGTTTCTTAAATACACAGTTTCTAGAAAGAGCTATTTTAACACAAGCAACTCAAAGATATCTCTTTTACAGAACTGTGTTTACCGAAAAATGTTCTCAAACACAGCCTTTTGATGGTCAGGAGGTAAGTAGCATTTAATCAGTTTTATCACAGATTGTCAGAAGTAATGTTGTACTTATTTGTTAAATCTCAAGATGTTTGCTTTATTTTAATAATATGTTGCTGAAATTATGTTGGTGAAGGACCTTCAAATGGGTAATATTGTCATCTTCCTATGTTATGAATATGACTTTCATTTATTTTCAGTATTTTTTACGTTAATAGTAAACGTAGTTTTTTTCAACTTACAGAGAATGTTGATATAATAAATTGTAAGTATCTTCAGGAGTCTTTATCACTTGGTTTTCAATTACACTGTTTCAAAGAATGTCAAAAGCTTTTAAAATGCTGACTTACAAGCTAATCATTTTTCAATATTTATCCAAAAATGTTATGTGTGTGTATAGAGTACAACTATATAGTAATGCCTTTAAAACACATGCATCACACAGATTTTAGTCAAACTTGACTAAATTTGCTTAAATTTGCTCATTTAAGCAAATGAGCACAACTGTTCATGACATAAAGTCAGCCTGAGCCCAAGGAGGAGAAAAAGATTCATTCAGAAGAGGTTTGTAAGTAAGGAATTTCTGGGACAAAAATCAGGGATGAGGATGAGTGGAGGGAGTTCTGACACAAGAGAAAAGAAGGATACAAAATGTCATTTATATTACAATTTCTACTGTGGAAAAATTCATTGAAAGTTAAAAATAAGAGCCAAGTCTCTAAAATGATTTTTTTTTGGTATGATACTAGAGATTTAACTTCTCTATGTAGTATTTTTCTCATTTTATAGAAATTAATATTCCAGTCACCTGAATATGTGGAAATTTTAATTAACACAGGCTTTTAAATATATAGAATTCTATTTCAAAAATTGTATTTAACCTAAATATTCGGCAAACTCGGAAAGGTAGGAAGGAGGGAGGGAGGAAGAAAACAAAGTCCTATCTTGTCTTTGTTCACAGCAACTGCTCTAGTTAATTTTAAATTACTGCCCACGATGTCACTGAGCAGATGGCCAATCTCCCCCATAGTTTTCACTAAAGAGCTTCAGGGTTGAACGAGAGGAAGCCCACTCTGCAAAGTGACATTTTTGAAGGAAACTTTCTTACACCTCCTTATTTCAAGGGGGATGCCACAAGGTTCCATCTCTTTGTAGCAAGTCTATTTTTAAAATCACTGCTGTTGATGTTATATCGTGGGTGATGGAAGTATCACACAGGGGGGCGGGGGTCAATGATATTTACAATCACAACTAAACTCCTTTCCAGTAGAAATGGGCACTGCCGGTGGGGTGAGGGGTAGAAATTATACAGTTTCTGCAAACACATAAAGTCACTGAGTGACTTCTTGTTAATAAATACTTGTTTCTGATACTCCTTTAAAAATTAAAATTGACAAACAATACTTATGTTTCTATATCTAGGTAGAGTGAGGAGGTGAAAGTTACTATACTAGAAACAGCTTATTCTCAAGGTGATGCGCCCTGTGCACCCCTGTAGCCATGAAATCTCCTTCTGGGACACCGGTAAACACCATCTGGAGGATTCAGCATTAGACGGTCCCAACTGCACGTTAAAAACTAGCCTGTCTATTGTTTTCAAGAGTCAAGCTCTTAATCTGTACACCATGGCACAAGAACTGCTGTTTCTAACCTATGATAGCTGAGAACATGATTCTATGAAGAACTATTTGCCACTTAAAAGAAAAGTAGATTTAATGGCCAATTAAGCAAGGTTTCATTGACAAACTAGAGAGTAGCTACTGTGGGTCACCCTGCCAAAGGTTCCTTCCTGCACTTACCCATCAATCCAGCAAACTGAGCATCTACTATGTACTCATCAGGCAGTGTGGACAACACAGTGGTAAGAAGGAAAACCTCCACCTCTCAAATGAGAATTACTGTAACCATTCGGTAGTCAACCAGCTATATGGTTTCTTTACTTTCTAATACATAATTTTTATATTAATATTTTATATTTAATGAGTAATAATCCATTATATATTAAAATTATATTTAATGAGTAAAAATCAGACATTACTGAGTTACCAAATATTTAAACAATAAACATGATAAAAAGTGACAAACTTAAAGAGTCAAAATTCAGAATGGCCTTTCCCCAAGTAGTCCCAAACAAAGGATACCTAATACAGGAACAACTGCTACCCAATCCCATACTACAGGGAGAGAGAAAATGAATACACTGGCCAGGGCATTGTGACACACCAGAAACCGTCTTAATGGACTAGTGCATATCAGCAGTAGTACCCAGGGAGTGTATTTCTTAACAAATACCAAGACACATGCGTTGACTCTACCACATAAAGTATTCTCAAAATCCACTGACATGCCAAGCTGACTGTAAGAATGTTAAGCATTTATTTTTCAACTAAGGGTTTCATTCCTATTTCTGTTTTACAGTTTCTAAGTGTCATGCCCACCAGCGAGCTATAAGATGACCACTCCTCAGAGTCAAACGCAACCTGCCCTTCCTATTGACCCACATCCAGATGAATACAAGATCGCAGCCCTCGTCTTCTACAGCTGCATCTTCATCATTGGATTGTTTGTGAATGTCACTGCCTTATGGGTTTTCAGTTGCACCACCAAGAAGAGAACCACTGTGACCATCTATATGATGAATGTGGCACTACTGGACTTGATATTTATAATGAGCCTACCCTTTCGGATGTTTTATTATGCAAAAGGTGAATGGCCTTTTGGAGAGTACTTTTGCCAGATTCTTGGGGCTCTCACAGTGTTTTACCCAAGTATTGCTCTGTGGCTTCTTGCTTTCATTAGTGCCGACAGATACATGGCCATCGTACAGCCAAAATATGCCAAGGAACTTAAAAACACATGCAAGGCCGTGATGGCGTGTGTGGGAGTCTGGATAATGACCCTGACCACCACCATCCCACTCCTGCTGCTCTATGAAGACCCAGACACAGCCTCCTCCACCCCCGCCACCTGCCTCAAGATTTCTGACATCATTTACTTAAAAGCTATTAACGCGCTGAACTTCACTCGACTGGTATTTTTTTTCCTGATTCCTCTGTTCATCATGATTGGGTGCTACTTGGTCATTATCCATAGTCTCCTTCATGGTAAGACCTCTAAGCTGAAGCCAAAGGTCAAAGAGAAGTCGATCCGGATCATCATCACGCTGATGGTGCAGGTGCTGGTCTGCTTCATGCCCTTCCACATCTGCTTTGCTTTCCTGATGCTGGGAGGGGATGAGAACAGCTACAACCCCTGGGGAGCCTTCACCACCTTCCTCATGAACCTCAGCACTTGTCTGGACGTGATTCTCTACTACATCGTTTCGAAACAATTTCAGGCTCGAGTCATTAGCGTCATGCTCTACCGTAATTACCTTCGGAGCGTACGCAGAAAGAGCTTCCGCTCAGGTAGCTTACGGTCACTAAGCAACGTAAACAGTGAAATGTTATGAATCCTCACTGTTCGCCTTCAAGATCTTTAAATACACTTAACTATCTTAGGGTGAATGGATATTCTCTAGGATATCAACAAGTCCCTTCTCTCCTGAATAAAATAATCTTTAAAAACCCTCCCTCTTTTGTGGGATCTTATTATTGTGGTAGCATAATTAAATATACTGAAACATTCTAATTCACTATTTTTATTTTAAAAACTTACATAAAACACTTCCATGAATGACTGGGAGAAAAGCATCCAATTCATGTTTCAGATTCAAGCCTTATCTAAATACATCACTGACTATTTGGATTTAACCCTATGTGCAAGTGAGAATTACCTGATCTCAAATAATTGAGCTACTGTTTAAAATAATTTGAATTATTTTCCAACTAGATGCAGCTCCCTTTGGTTTGATTTACGCTCAGAAATGGTGGTCTAAGTCCAGTTCTTTGTGTTCTAAACATAAAACTTCTGGGATTCCTATACAAACAACTATATTCAACTCATCACTGTTACTGCTGTAAAGCAAAATCTGCAGAAGCAAACACCCGAGGGGTGATAAAGGTCATTGCCATCAGCCCTCCCCTCCACAGAATTCATTTTCCTTTGGAAACAGACCACAGCCACTCAATAAACACTTACTGAGAGCCTAGTATGCGCCAGACTCTACTTCAGACTAGTGGGGGAAACCGAACCTGACACCCTATTTCTGCCCAATAATCTAAGTTCATTCCCATGACATGAGGTTTCTGCTATATGGTGAAATACATTTATTGTTCAGTTGCTAAATCATGTCCTACTCTTTGTGACCCCGTGGACTGCAACACACCAGGCTCCTCTGTCCTCCATTATCTCCTGGAGTTTGCTCAAATTCATGTCCGTTGAGTCAGTGATGCTATTCTAACCATCTCATCCCCAGATACCCCCTTTTCCTTTTGCCCTCAATCTTTCCTAGCATCAGGGTCTTTTCCAATGAGTGGGCTCTCCATATCAGGTGGCCAAAGTATTGCAGCTTCAGCATCAGTTGTTCTGATGAGTATTCAGGGTTGATTTCCTTTAGGACTGACTGTTTTACTAGTCAGAGACTTTGGATTCATATCCAAGCCTTATCATTTAATTTCTCCTAACAAAGTAACCAAGTGACTTCTCCATTTAAAAAGGAAAGGAAGTGAACTATAATCTGTAAACATATTACTCTAAATATTATGAAAGCACATAAGTGAGTCAACAGTAACTTCCTCTTTGCTGAATAGCCTGCATGACTCTCAGCATGATCATCTCCTAATGGGACTAGGAATCAAATAAATGCACTGGCTATAAATATATTTCTATAACATGGGCAAATAAATATTCTTAAAGGAAAAAGAGAAACACAAAGGAACCCAATAATAAAATAGCATTTTCATACTAGAAGATCTCTTAGATGGTCTTCCAGTCTAGTCCTTCTGCTTTAAATATAAAGAAAATGAGGTCCACAGAGGTTATGTGACTTGCTCAGCTAAAGCACCAGCATTAGAAACCAGGTTTAGCTCTCCTTTCATGTTAACCACCAATTTTTCAATAGTAAAAAGCAAACGAGCTCACAGAATGTAAACATTCTCATAGCCACACAACGAAAAGGAGTCAAGATGATACTGAGATGCAGTTCCTCAACAAGAGAAAACCACTTGAATGTTTTAGCTTTATTAGTCAAGCAAGCAAGATACTTAAATATCATTAAGTGAATATTGCTAAAACAAGAGAAATCTCTATTTGATATGTGCTATACAGTCACAGCCTACTCTCACCTATATAGATTAATCTGCTCTTACATAATTTATTAAATGACAACTTCTCTGCAATGATGTTTCTTGATGAGAACAATTTGAGAGCACATGACACAACTAAAGGCTTTATCAACACAAAGTCAAAAAAGTGAAAATGTATGTCACGGTTCTCACAATAAAACAGATAGATAATATAAAACAATTAAAAATAATTTTATTCAGCATTATAATCAGATACACTTTAATAGGTAAAACTTAAAATTCTACTTATTCTGGAGTGATTTGATTCTGGGAAACAATATATAACATCCACATATAAATACTAACAATAAAAAAAAAAATAGGTAAGGACAGGTGTGTGATAAGCATGGGTTATTGGAAGAAACTAATACATATAGCTACTTTCAAAACCTAATGGTTGCGTTTTCTGAATATTAAGTAACAGTCATGAGAATCTATTACACGTCAGGTATAATTTCTTTGTAAAGCACCAGAAAAAGAGATGAACATGTCTGTGGTTCAAAGACCTCACCTTACAGTCTTAAGGGGCTACACTATAACCAAGGCTACCCCTTCAACATTATTGAGGGTTAGGCAGCGAGTACATAACAGAAAGCTGGTTTGTCCTCAGTGGGCTAGGAGGGTGGGGCAGGAGGCCCAGATAATGACAATGATGATGCGAAGCAATCAACACTAATAGGCATTTTAATACATGTGTTGGACTATATACCAAAGGACAAATAATCCTGCCGAAGGACAACAGGGTGCAGAGAGAAAACCAAGCAGATACAAGAATACAAGTACACAGCAGGTCAAGAATGACCAATGGGAAACTCTGGATTGGGGTCAGATTATAAAGGCTTTGAAGGAAAAGAAAAAAAAAAAAAAAAATATATATATATATATATATATATACACACACACACACACAAATATGGGATGGGGAAGTTACTACTGCTAGGATGTTTGCATAGGTTAGTTAATTCCCTGTCAAGTACAGAGTATGACCCCCCAATTTACACATGAGGATTTTCTACAAACTGAGCTCAGGAAATAGAACTTGAGAAGTAACTGGCTCAAGATGACACACAGGTAACACACAGCAGAGTGAGGAAACCTCAGTTCTGTCTGGTTCACGTGATGGCGAAGCCTATGCCACTCACACTATTCCAGACAGGCTTGATGCCATCTTGGAGTTTACTTTTATTCTGAAGAAAATAAGGATCTAAAGGTTTTTAAAAGGAAGATTAGTATGGTCAAACTTCTATTTTAGAAAGACAACTTCTGAAAACACTGCATGAAATGCTTTGCAGGTGATAGGAAAACTAGTTAGAGAATTATTATAAAAATCTAGGCAAGAAAAGCTAAAGATTAGTTAAGACTGAGATAATGACAATACATAATGAAGGGATAACTTATATAGCACTTTGAACAAATAAGGCTCAGTGACCCACTTCAACGATGAGAAAAGGGAAAGAGTTCCAGCTTGGATGACTGTGTAGATGGAAGTGCTTTTAATTAAAATAAAGAGTACAGAAGGAGGAGGAGATGAGAGCACAGAAAGAGAGGTGACCAGAGGAGGTGAGAGGTTCTAAACACGACAAATTTTCTCTGAGCCTTAGAAGTCATTAGGAAATACGAGTAAAGATCAGGAAAGTAATATGAACTGGAAATAACAGAACTGGGACACGACAGATGTTAATGATAGCTGAAGTCATGAGAGTGGACAAGATGGCATAGAGAAAGCTTTTGGCGTGAGTTTGAGAAAGGAACTGCGAAGAGCAATAAATAAGGTCAAAAAGGACCAGGAGACAGTGGTGTGCTAGGACTCAGGGGAGCAGGTTATTTCATGAAACAATGGGACGCCAGAAGCAAATAGTTTGCGACTGAAAGGTCAAATAAGACAAGCGAAAATAAGCCACTGGCTTCAGAAATCAGTTGGCCACTGCTGACCTTTATAGTTTTAATAGTGGTGAGGTTAAAAAGAGAGAGACACAAATAAGAAGTGAAGAACTGTTGGGAGTGCAGATAAATTTGGCACTGATGAGAATGAAAAAGACATTATGTGGAAAATACGGCACATAATGCACATAAAGCACATTGACCAAAAAGTTTCCTGAGTTTTTGAAGCTTTGCTACCATCAAATAAAAGATATATTTATAAAATGCAAAGTTTACTTATTGAAGTAAAGATTTATATTTCAAGAAGTCTATGTTTGAGAATGCTTCAAGATTCAAATAAGCCATACAATAACACAAAGGGAAACATTGTTTCATTTAGGTAATGTCTGAATTAACATTCACAGTCTTCCAAAGGGGATCCTATAACTTTTGAATTTATCCAAATTTGCAATTCTTGCTATCAGTTAAGATATAAATAGGCAAATGTCTTCTGGCCTTAAGAATTGGTTAAAAAAAAAATTACCACCAACTTCAAAATTGAATCAATATTCCTTATATGTATCAGTTAGGATTCCATCAAGAAATGTCATTCATTACAAAGAAACAACTGTCACTCCACTCTATGTACAGCAGAAAAAACAGTCCTCACAAGAAGACAATGTAAACAATAATCAAAAGCTACGTTACTACCCACTCCCTAAATTTACGCTAACACAAACATACATGATATGCATAACCTTTCCACAACTCAGTAGGTCTTATAAAGAACCAAAAGAATTGGTCTCAATGAGAAATGTGTGGGAAAAACTAAAGATTCAGTAATGCTACTTCTTTCCTGAATCAATACAGGATCATTCCTAACGACTACACCATCTTCCACAACAGCAGAATAGTTATAAACTTCTTAATCTAACTGCAATCACAACCCATGAAGCTCAAAAACTGCATAATTATGACAAAGAACTTTATCTGTCTCCACTAAAAGACTATTCAGAATTAAACATTCATAAGACAACTAAAGATCGACACTCATGCCAATAATTCAGTAAGTTCACCACAACTGTTAAGTATTAACGACGTTAAGTGTGAGAGTTATTAGATCACTAGCCGAATTTTAAAACTACACATCCAAAGTGAAGCTGGATCAAGATACTTGCATAGCCTAATAGTTCTCAAAAACACATACTGAAAATTAAAATAAGGCTTAAGTTACTACACATGAATTCTGAATATACGGTGTCTTTATTTCACAGTATCTCATCTCTTAAATACAGTCTCAGAAACTTTATTCAGAGATGTTTTAATATCATTTATATGTGTTAACAACTCTGCTCCTTCCTGCTAGTTATTTCACAAACTAATACATGTTTTTTCATTTTGTTTTTAAAGAAGACCAACACAATATGAAAGCACAAAGACTCTGCAACTTAGGCTGCCCACTGCAGATTGGTCACAAAGTCATAACCTATATATTGATTTTCTTTTATATTTAGTGGAAATCTATAAACAATGCCATTTTACAAAAGCATCATTCTTCAGAAGCCTAACTTCAGACAAACTTATTTTGTTTCCTAACTGAATCTAATTAAATGTTGTATTTTTGCATTTAAGTCATTAAAGTTACAAAGATGAAATTTAACTATGAAAATACAATTCTATCTTTAGGACCACAACAGAAAACTCATCTCAAATGCTCTAAAATACGAGATTTGAAAGCTGAAAAAAAGACTGAGAATAAAATCTATTTTTCAGATCTATTTTATCTGCTTCAAGAACATAATGAAAGTGTATGTATACACTGAATTTTTTACATATAAAATCAATTTTTACTGTATCTAAAAGTTTAAAATATTATTTTATTGACTTTCATGTACAATAATGCTTTAAATCAGATTTACATAGTTATGAATTAAGCTAATCTTTGAGAGCTACTTACAATCCAGAAGGCAAATTCCTGGCTGCAGTGACACCAAAGGAATACCCCACAGCTTCAACAAGGATGAAGTCACCCACCGCTGACAAAACCCAGGAGCCCAGCAAAAAGGACTAAAAACAAAACAGGAAGAACATTAGAGAGAAGAGTCTTCTAAAAATAACCTTTATTCAATTAAAACCAACTCAGGTTTACACATATTTTTTAAAGTTTCTTTTTGTTCCAATAGACTTTTCAAAATGAGGGATTAAAACCATATTGATCAAATGTTTTCAAATGTTATTCTAAGTATGTTGAAGAAAAGATATTTATAGAACGATTTATTTTTATAAGTAATGCATAAACCATTAAGCAAAAAAAGTGATTAGAACTGTATTAAAAGTCCTAATTAAAATGGTTATTGCCCACTCGCACTGATATTATTATCTACTTTCACCATTATTATTATTTTATTATGCTACAGGCTTCAATTTAAAATTTTTCTTCGGTTAATGTCCATGCTCCAAGTCAGACAGAGGATTATGTAATAAAAAGACAACTGTTAAAAATAACATCAAGCTAACAAAACTACTTAAAAATGAGAAAACAAATATTTTTTCCCCGTAACCTAAGTAACAAAGGGAAAATACATAAAAACTTACTGCAAATTTTCTGCTTCCATATCTTCTTTCAAATATCCTAAAATTATAAATAAGCAGACTACTGCAGAAAGTATCTTTCAGATCAAGGCAAATTATTCTTCCAGAAATCAACCTCCAGATCTATAGATGGGGAATTAAAAAAGAATAACAAATATGAGTAAGCTCTGTCTGGGGTCTCTTTGTTAGCCAATTTATTGCAACTGCTGTTGCTAAGTCGCTTCAGTCGTGTCTGACTCTGTGCAACCCCACAGACAGCAGCCCACAAGGCTCCGCTGTTCCTGGGATTCTCCAGGCAAGAACACTGGAGTGGGTTGCCATATCCTTCTCCAATGCATGAAACTGAAAAGTGAAAGTGAAGTCGCTCAGTCGTGTCTGACTCTTCGTGACCCCACGGACTGCAGCCTACCAGGCTCCTCTGCCCATGGGATTTTCCAGGCAAGAGTATTGGAGTGGGTTGCCATCGCCTTCTCCGAGCCAATTTATTATCTTTACTTAAATAGAGGAAAACAATAGAATGGGAAAGACTAGAGATCTCTTCAAGAAAATTAGAGATACCAAGGGAACATTTCATGCAAAGATGGGCTCGATAAAGGACAGAAATGGTAGGGACCTAACAGAAGCAGAAGATATTAAGAGGAGGTGGCAAGAATACACAGAAGAACTGTACAAAAAAGATCTTCACGACTCAGATAATCACGATGGTGTGATCACTCACCTAGAGCCATACATCCTGGAATGTGAAGTCAAGTGGGCCTTAGGAAGCATCACTACGAACAAAGCTAGTGGAGGTGATGGAATTCCAGTTGAGCTATTTCAACTCCTGAAAGATGACGCTGTGAAAGTGCTGCACTCAATATGCCAGCAAATTTGGAAAACTCAGCAGTGGCCACAGGACTGGAAAAGGTCAGTTTTCACTCCAATCCCAAAGAAAGGCAATGCCAAAGAATGCTCAAACTACTGCACAATTGCACTCATCTTACACGCTAGTAAAGTAATGCTTAAAAATTCTCCAAGCCAGGCTTCAGCAATACGTGAACCATGAACTTCCAAATGTTCAAGCTGGTTTTAGAAAAGGAAGAGGAACCAGAGATCAAATTGCCAACATCTGCTGGATCATCGAAAAAGCAACAGAGTTCCAGAAAAACATCTATTTCTGCTTTATTGACTATGGCAAAGTCTTTGACTGTGTGGATCACAATAAACTGTGAAAAATTCTGAAAGAGATGGGAATACCAGACCACCTGACCTGCCTCTTGAGAAACCTGTATGCAGGTCAGGAAGCAACAGTTAGAACTGGACATGGAACAACAGACTGGTTCCAAATAGGAAAAGGAATACGTCAAGGCTGTATACTGTCACCCTGCTTATTTAACTTACATGCAGAGAACAACATGAGAGACGCTGGGCTGGAGGAAGCACAAGCTGGAATCAAGATTGCCAGGAGAAATATCAATAACCTCAGATATGCAGATGACACCACCCTTATGGCAGAAAGCAAAGAAGAACTAAAGAGCCTCTTGATGAAAGTGAAAGAGAAGAGTGAAAAAGTTGGCTTAAAGCTCAACATTCAGAAAACTAAGATCATGGCAGCCGGTACCATCACTTCATGGCAAAGAGATGGGGAAACAGTGTCAGACTTTATTTTTCTGGGCTCCAAAATCACTGCAGAAGGTGACTGCTGCCATGAAATTAAAAGACACTTCCTCCTTGGAAGGAAAGTTATGACCAACCTAGACAGCATATTAAAAAGCAGAGACATTACTTTGCCAACAAAGGTCTGTCTAGTCAAGGCTATGGTTTTTCCAGTGGTCATGTATGGATGTGAGAGTTGGACTATAAAGAAAGCTGAGCGCTAAAGAATTGATGCTTTTGAACTGTGGTGTTGGAGAAGACTCTTGAGAGTCACTTGGACAGCAAAGAGATCAAACCAGTCCATCCTAAAGGAGATCAGCCTGGGTGTTCACTGGAAGGACTGATGTTGAAGCTGAAACTCCAATACTTTGGCCACCTGATGTGAAGAGCTGACTCATTGGAAAAGACCCTGATGCTGGGAAAGACTGATGGCAGGAGGAAAAGGGGACGACAGAGGATGAGATGGTTGGATGGCATCACCAACTCAATGGACATGGGTTTGGGTGGACCATGGGAGTTTGTGATGGACAGGGAGGCCTGGCGTGCTGCAGTTCATGGGGTCGCAAAGAGTCAGACATGACTGAGCGACTGAACTGAACTGAACTGAAGCTCAGATTTCCCAAGACAGAACTGAAATTCTCCATCTTTGTGGCAGCTCTTAGAGACGCACACTGAGGGTATCCTAGGAGGTTCTGGCAGGAGACTGGGGCTATTCTCAGTCCTAGACAGAGGATGGTTGTCCTCCACCCAGGCAGGTCCCAGCCCTAGAGCACAGATGCCCACAAAGTAGTCCAGGAAAATGGGACTGGTGCCAACTTAGCCAGATAACCAAAGTAGCACCACCCCATGATTGGAAAGGTGCCAACTTGGGGCCACAGGGCCCTGACACTCCCTTAACAGGAGCGTTTATCAGGGCTGGCCAGAAGCTACAATCCCCGGGGGATCTTTCTAGAAAGTATATCAACTCTTACGCTGTCTGACTCAGCTGGTCTAGGGCAAGGTCTGGGCATCAAGAAAGAAAACAGGTTATGTAGGTGATTCTAGTGCATGGACAGGGTTAAGAATCATTCTATTATAGCAACTGAAATCACAGCAGAAGCTCTATGATATTCTCACAGAAAGCAGTAGTATAGATAAATAACTCAGTCATAGGAACCTGGTGAAGCCCACCTGAGCAATGGCATTAATGACATCCTTATGAAGAAAAAGTGTCATGCTCAAGAATGGATTAACACATCTGCCAATGCAGGAGAGGTGGGTTCAATTTCTAATCCAGGAAGAACCCACATGCCTTGAAACAACCAAGCCGGTGCAGCACAACTGCTGAGACTGCAAGTTGCAACAACTAAAGCCCCCTCGTCCCGGAGCCCCTGCTCCCCACCAGGAGAAGCCCGAGAGCTGCAGCTAGAGAGTAGCCCCCATTTACTGCAACTAGAGAAATGCCCCTAAAAAACAAATCAATGAAAAATTAAAAAAATTTTTTTAAAAAAAGGATGGACTATCATGCTTAAAATGGCTAATCAAGAATTTAGCAAATAAAAGGTGGCAGATTATAACCATAATTTGCACTAACATTCTGTGATACTGTGATTTATAAATTAGAAATGGGGCTTCCCTGGTGGCTCAGCTGGTAAAGAACCCACATGCCAATGCAGGAGATGCAAGAGGCCAAAGTTTGGTCCCTGAGTCAGGAAGATCCTCTGGAGAAGGAAAGGGCAGCCCACTCTCCAGGAGACTGGTGGGCTATAATACAGGCCATGGGGTTGCAAAGCGTTCGATATGACTGAGCACGTGCGCACGTGTGCACACACACACACATACATTTAAAAATATATGTTTGGTCTTTGCCCCTGTTTCTAGCACACAACTCTTAAAGCCCTTGGAATTTCCAAAGTGAAGAAAGCCATCACGGTGTCTTTTGTCAGATTAATGACGTGACTTTTGGAAGCACCTAAGAATGGGGACTGGCTTCCAGGAAACCAACCCTGTGATTAGCAGGTTGGAACCTTCAGTCCCATGCCCTGACCTCAGGGAGGCAGAGGAGCTAGAAGGTGGGTCAACTAACAGACGACCTGTGATGTAATCAATCCTCCCTGTATAATGTCCTGGAGGAGAGCATGGCAACCCACTCCAGTATTCTTGCCTGGAGAATCCCCATGGAGGAGCCTGGCAGGCTACCGTCCATGGGGTCGCAAGGAGTCAGACGTGACTGACGCAACTTAGCACACCTGCACAACTGTGTAATAAATCTCCATAAAACCCTTAAAAGGACAGGCCTCTGAGAGCTTCCCGGGTGATGAACACGTAGAGATTTGGGGAGAGTGGGGCAAAAATCCAAGAGAAATTTCCTATTGGTTTAACCTCCACCGTAAAAGAAATTCACAGACTCACAATCTGCTAGAGCTGAGAGAGCTTAGCACATCTAACAGACGCTCAAACTGAGGCAAGTTTCTGCAAATGTTAAGTATGCAAACTAATCATACCAACAAAACAGACTTAACACTGTTTAAACCTCTTGAAATTAAAAATCACATTTCCATAGTAAAAGGTGAAGTTGAAAAGAAATGTGCAAAAGGAAACTGGAAATACTGCAACTGCTTCATTATAATCTGCTTTGCTGAACTTATCAATAAATACAACTGGAAAAGTGACTTGTTAACGGGACAGTAATAATACATATTTCTTACAAACTGAGAGGCTATGAGACACTGAGACCGGCAGAAAGGAGGGCAAATTGGAGACAAGAGGCTTGCTTCCTCCTCTCCCGGGGCCAGTGGAGTGGCGCTCACCTGCAAGTCGTCCTTGACAGCCTGGAGGTCGTACACGAAGAACCTCTGAGAGTGTGGCAGGACGAGGGCCAGCAGGAGGGACAGGGCGCTGGGGACCAGTAGAAGGCTCTTGGACACAGGTGCCTTGTCTGGGGGAAAACAACACAGCTTTCAGAATAACCATCCCTAAGATTGTAGAGACCATGAGAGTTGAAAAGTAAGAGAATTCACTTCTTTTGAATTAGAATGAAGACAAAGTTCTCATGCTCTGGAATTTAATTCTTATTAACATATATTTTCAAAATATCGTCCTGCAGAGGTAAGTGATCAAAGGGCACTGGGAAACGCATGGAATCTGCTGACGGGTGCTTCGTTGCCATCTGGTTTTTATATGAAACCAAACCAAGTTTACTTTCATAGACTACCTTTCAGAAAAGCACCCAGTGAAGTGTAAAGAAACAGAGAAGTACGCTTTCTAACAAACTGACCAGTCAGCTCTTGAGCGTGACTGGGATTCAGGTACATAAACATTTATTTTAAGAAATTTAAGTTGCTCAGTTGTGTCCGGTTCTGCAATCCCATGGACTGCAGCCCACACGGCTCCTCTGTCCATGGGATTCTCCAGGCACCAATACTGGAGTGGGTTGCCATTCCCTTCTCCAGGGGATCTTCCTGAGCTAGGAATCAAACCCAGTCTCCTGCATTGTAGGTGGATTCTTTACCATCTGAGCCACCAGGGAAATTTAAGAAGCGGTTAAAAGTGCTAACATGGCTGACTGAGGTGGCCTGCTGAGATTTTCCACAATGGGCACCCCCGGAGCCTTGTCTGCATCTCACGCAGCCTTCAAATGACAGCTCAGTTTCCACTTCCTTCCAGTCAGTCTCTCCCATTTTAGCGTGGGGGGGGCTTTTCCCCCACCCCACACCCCTGTCTCCAGGTACTACTTTACCAGTCAGGGTCTGGAACTTGCTTTGCCTTCCTGACTACATTAAAGATTCCCAAGTAAGAATCTTTAATATGATTCTCTTCTGTATGCTTCTGAATGCTGGCTATAAAGCCTAGCACAGCTCCTTGAGAGAATGAAATATCCAGATCATCAACATTCAAACCCACAGGAAAGGGTCATCAAAAGGGACATTCTCAGATCACGTGAGGCACACTTCAACGGTATTCATGATAAATTCCCTGGGAATGAATCCACTGGTCACGGCTGGTGGTGTGGTTACTGCACTTGTTTACGTATATAAAAATAGCCCAACTATTTCCTCTCTGGTCAGGTCTCACCAACAGCTAAACTCAAACCACGGGTAAAGTCACTGCATACCTGCCTCCACCACCAAGACGCAATCAAGGCTCCAGGGAACCTAAACGCTAACAGAGCTCCCCACCCCCAGAAAACGGAGCCCCACTGCCCAGGAACTCAAACGTACAGGGAAGCACTACAGCTGGGAGCCTGACCAATTCTATCGAGAGCTATTTCAACTGCAGCTGTCCTCACCTGTGAAATGAAGAGAAGAGAAACTCCCTCAGAAGTCCTATGAGAAGTAAACAAACTAAAGAAAGAACGCAGGGAAAACTGCTCCAACCATTGCAATCACCATCCCAGGTGATGACTGTGGCAAGCTCCTCCCTTATCATTCAGACAGAACTGAGGATCGAGCATGGGTGATACAGGTGCACCTTGGAGGTTTCCTTCTTGACCTTGGACTTCACCTATGCTTGTGAAGTGGGCCCCACCGTTTATTCCTGCCTCTTCCTTGCAGCCTGTAAGGAACCACTGTAGGTTCATGGTCTCAGACCTCAAACGGACACATCCACTGAGCAGCAACACTACTGCTTTTCTCCAGTAACCTTCCTGCTCCACACTCGCGGTGGCTTACATGTCACCGTATGAATAAATGGACCGTCTGCTTTGGTGTCCTCGTCCATATCTCTACAGTGAACAAGCTCCTGCTGCTGGGGACCATGAATCACCCCGAGGCCCTGGGATACAGTAGCAGATGATGGACAAAGCTCCTCCCCTTGTGGTGCTTACAGTCTAGACAGCGGAGAAAAGAAAATACACAAAGTGAGGTAAATACGTACCATGACAGATAGAAATAAATGCTACGGGAAAATTAAGCAAGGTAAACAGCAAGGCTGTGTGACCTACCATGGACTTCCTGCTCTCTTTCCAGGTAAGAAACAGGACTGCTGCCCACCCACACCTGCCCCTGGCTGAAGGGGTACCTGGCGATGTGACCTGCTTTGGCCAACTCAACATGATAGATGTCACTCCCAGGCAAATACCGGACAGCCAGTGACTGTCCTTAACCTGGGCCAGTGCTCAAGATGGAGGCTAGGCTGTGAGCTGGATCCCAGCATGGAAGACAGAGTGGAACAGGTCCTCCTGGGTGACTCACAACAGAGGGAGGCCATCAGTGAGAAACAAAGCTTGTCGTTTCAGACTAACTAACTAGCCTGCCCTGGTGTCGGGGGGAACACAGTGCTGGTGGGGAAAGAACAGGGTGCTTAGAAGGCCCTTCTGACAACGTGAGATGTGAGCAGATGCCTGGGGATGTGGGCCCAGCAGGGGCCTGGGGAGCAGTGTTTCTGGCAGAGGGAAGAGCAAGTCCAAGGGCTGTGAGACAGAAACACACTCCATATGATGAAGTAAGGCTGCCAGGATGCCCAAGAGCAGAATATGCGCAAAGCAGACAGGCAGGATATAAGGTCAGAGAAGTTGAGGAGCAAACAGTGGAGAGTCCTTAGAGGCCACAAGGACTTTACCCTTTCCTCGGAGAGTGACAGGATGCTCTGGGGGAGGCTAAGGAGATGATAACATGATCACGTGTGTTCTCAAAAGATCACTCTGGCTGCTAAACTGAGATGAGATTATAGGAAGGCAAGTGGACAAGAAGCGAGACCAGTCAGAGGTCACCATGATAATC
This sequence comes from Dama dama, assembly GCF_033118175.1. Taxonomy (NCBI): domain Eukaryota; kingdom Metazoa; phylum Chordata; class Mammalia; order Artiodactyla; family Cervidae; genus Dama; species Dama dama. The sequence goes on along the minus strand of NC_083710.1, from coordinate 79,287,879 downwards.
CTGACAAGAGATGATCATAGCCTGGACCAGGGTGATTTGGGTTGGGGTGGTGAAAGTGGTCAGTACTGGTATATGTTTTGAAGGTGAGAGTGGTCAGAACTGGAGTATGTTTTGAAGGTACAGCAAGCAGGATTTGCTGGTTAACGGGGTATAAAGCATGGGCAAATGGAGAAATCAAAGATGCCACCAAAGTTTTTGTTGTGAGCAGTAGAACTGTTGCCAGTTCCTAGGCTGGGAAATTCTGTCACCTTCACCCTTACCTTGCCTACAAGATCTTCACCCATCTTGCAAGAGTGTTCTCTAAGCCCACTTCCACCTCCACCTACCAAGGCTCTATCCTCTCCACCAGTGCCACTCAAAGTCACCAGTCTACAAGTTGTTACCAGTGAAAACAGAGTGTAAACCAACACACTATGTCCTTCAGGTAGGAAGTCCTGCTATGAAAAATATATTTGTACTGAACACGCACTCTGCTCAAATGTCATCTTATCTGCGGCTACCTCATGTGATTCTGTATCTCCTTTGTTCTAGTGTATTTTTTCATAGCACTTATCAACAAGTGACTTATTAAATAGTGATTCCTCAAATCTATGATTCAAACTGACTGTAAGATACACTGTTATTTTAGGTGTTATTAAAAAAGAAATAGTGTCAAATATAATTCAAAGATGGCACCAATTGTAAAAAGCAACCCAAGACTAGAAACACTAAAATGTGAGAAAAATTACAATTTGGAATCAAGAAATACATTTCTTTGGGTACTGCCCATCTCCCCATCCTCAGTCCCCACTAGAATATAAGTTTATTTTTTTTTAATTAATTAATTTATTTTAATTGGGGGCTAATTACTTTACAACATTGTAGTGGTTTTTGCCATACATTGACATAATCAGCCGTGGGTGTACATGTGTTCCCCATCCTGAACCCCCCTCCCACCTCAAATATAAGCTTCTTGAAGGCAGAAATTTTGTTTATATGTTCACTGCTGCAGTATCCCTCACGCCTATAGCAGGATCAGGTCCATAAAGGCAGTCAACACATGTTCGTGTGTTGAAGGGTGACTGATGTATAAGAGACACTCACTAAATACCAGTGAAAGCAACCTAACGTCCATGATGGATAAGTGGATAAATAAAATGCAGTATATCCATATAATGGAATATAATCAATTATATTCAGTCTTTAAAAGGAAGGAAATCCTCACTTGCTACAACATAGATAAACGGTTTGGACATTATGCTGAAAGAAATAAGTCACACACAAAATGATAAGTACACACAAAATGATAAGTACACACAAAATGATAAGTATGATTCCACTTATATGAGGTATCTAAGTAGTCAAATTCAGAGACAGGAAGCAGAATAGTGGTTTCAAGGGCCTGGGGGGAGGGAAGAATAGGGAGCTGTTTAATGGGTATAGAGTTTCAGTTTTGCAAGATGAAAAGAGTTCTAGAGATAAATGCACAACAATGTGAATGTACTTAATGCCACAGAACCATACACCAAAAAATGGTTAAAATGGCAAATTTTATGTTATGTATGTTTTACCACAATTAAAAATAAAGACTGAAAATAAATAAATTATTTACTGACTTAATAACTGAACCTATTTTTACAACCATTTTCATTCTGTCTAGGACTAAACCACTAAAAATACAGATCCGAGTACTTAAATCAGAGAACTGTTAAGTTCTCCTCTTAAGGTGAGCAAAAATGAGGTCCCAAAAAACCAATGAGGAAAGCTACAAGATAATATACAATTGTCCAGGAAGTCCTCAATCACAGGGAAAGTATACAATATTACTGTATACAGCAAGATTTACTGATCAATTCAAGACCTGTGCATTTCACCATATGAAGTTTACAATAAGAAAGAAAAAAAAGAGCTTGAAACATGATCAAATTCTAGTTAACAACATGTACACTTAAGTGTTTAGAAATAAGTGACTACAACTTATTTTGAAATCATCAAAAAAATAAGACAAATTGATGAAACAGAGAACAGATATTTAATAGAACAAATGTGCAAAATGTTAACTGCAGAATCTAAGTGCTAGGTATATGGTGTTTATTACAACCATTCTTCAACTTTTCAGCACATTTGAAATTTTTCATAACACGGAGAGGGGTACACAGTGAATCACAGAATTTGAGAGCTGAGAAAACACTTGAAAATACATTAAGCAAAAACTTAGAGAAACAGATAAATCCACAATTACAGTAGGAATCTTCAGCACTCCTCTCTCAGCAGTCAGTGACACAAGCAGACAGAAAACCAGTGTCATGGACTGAAATGTCCACTGCCCTCCTCCAGATTCATGTGTTGAAGTTCTCACCACCAATTCCACTGTATTAAGAGAAAGCGTCTTTAAAGAGGTAATTTAAGGTTAAATGAGGTCATTAAGGTGGGGCCCTAATCCAATCTGTCCTTATAAGAGAAGGCAGAGGCCCAGGGCTGTACACACACAGAGGAAAGACCGTGTGAACACACAGGGAGAAGACAGCCATCACAGGCCAAGGAGAAAGGCCTCGCCAACCCTCTCATCTTGGACTTCCAGCCTTCTGACCTGTGAGCAAATGTATTTTGGTTGTTTAAGACACCCACACTGTAATATGCTATTATATCAATCAGTAAGAATATAGAAGACTTGAAAAACAGTATCAGTCAATGTGACCTGATTGACATTTATAGAACACCCCACCCAACAATAGAAAATTACACATTTTTTTTTTCAAATGCATATGGAACATTCCTCAAGGTAGACCAACCATATTCTGGGCCATAAAATACATCTCAATAAATTTAAAGAAATTAAAGTCATACAAAGTATGTTCCCTAACTACCACAAAATTAAAACTAGAAATCAACAACAGAAAGATGTATGGAAAATCTCCCAAATACAGTTGACCCTTGAACAACACAGATCTGAATTTCAAGGGTCCACCTATGTGATTTTTTTTTCAATAAATACATACTATAGCACTACATGATCCATGGTTGGCTGAATCGACAGATGTGGAACCATGGATATGAAGGACCGACTATAGACTTAAACCTGGATTTTCAACTTCATGGGGGTCAGTATTCCTAACTCCCATGTTGTTCAAGGGTCAACTGTACTTGAAAATTAAACAATATACTTCTAAATAATATCTGGGTCAAAGAGGGAGTCACAAGGGAAAATAGAATATATGTTAAATAGAATAAAAAAGTCAAAGTACAACCAAGCAAAATCTGTGAGCTGCAAACAAAGCAGTGCTTAGAAGGAAATTTGTAACATTAAATGGTTATACGGGAAGAGAAAAGATCTCAAATCATGACAAAGGCTACAAGCTTTAAAAATTAAACTAGAAAAAGACAAGCAAACTAAACCCTCACTAGGCATATGGAAAGAATTATGAGCAGAAATCAATGAAATAGAAAACCAAAATATAATAGAGAAAAAAAAAATCAATGAAACTAAAAGCTAACTCTTTGACAAGATCAATAAAATGAATACACCTCTAACAGGACTGACCAGGAAAAAAAAAGAGAAGTCACAATAACCAGCATTAGGAATAAAGGATTGGGGCATCACTACAGATGCCACAGACATTAAGAGTCTAATAAGGAGTTTACAGCATTGCAAAACACATTTAATGCACTGGAATGTACACTTTAAAATGGTTAGAGTGGTTAAATCTTATGTATGTACTTTTATCACAAACAATTTTTAAAGGATAATATGGGAATATCAGAAACAACATTTTGGCCACAAATTTGACAACTTAAGATAAAACAGGCAAATTCCTTGACAGATACAGTCTATCAAAGCTCACTCAAAAAGAAATAAGTAACTTGAACAGACCTATAGAAATGAAGAAACAATCCCCAGCTAAATGTCTTCCAACATAGAAAACTCCAGGCCTGACAGCTTCACTGATAAATGGTACCAATCATTTAAAGGAAAAAGAAAACTAACCCCACACAAACTGTTCCACCATGCAGAAAAGGAGAGAACCTTTACCAATTCATTTCATGAAGCCAATGCTACACTCATACCAAAAACAGACCAAGACATTAAAAGAAAACAACAAACCAATTATCTCTTAGAAACACAGATGCAAAATTTTCAATAAAATACTAGCAAATTGAATCCAGCTATACACGAAAAAGATAATAGTCACAACCAAGTGAAGTTTATACCAGGAATGCAAAGCAAATCAATGTAACACACGACAATAAAGAAAAATGTGCTGTGCAACTCTATTCACATGCTGTTCAATTATCTGCATATTCTATGATGCCAATTTTCGTACACTCACGTGACAAAACTGGACACTCACTGCTGGGCAGTTAATGCAGGCTACTCTTGTGCTCTGATCTTACTACCAATACTATCCAGCATTTACGGATTACTCAGCAGTGCAGTCCCATTCTCAGCACCTTATGTGAACAACCTTGTTCTTGAAGGCCCTACACCTCAGGGCCTTTACACCCGCTACTGCCTCTACTCAAAACGTTCTCCTCCTGTCCAGCCTGTTCTCATCACTCCAGTCCTCATCTCAGACAGCACCTCAGAGTGGCTTTCCCGCATGACTCTGTATTTCAGTTCAGTCAGTCAGTCAGTTCAGTCGCTCAGTAGTGTCCAACTCTTTGCGACCCCATGGACTGCAGCACTGCATAGCAATTTTCACTATTTGAAATTCTTCTTTGAAAGTTTTACTTCTTTGTCGTCTCCCTCATCAGAATGTAAACTCCATGAAGACAGGATCCTATTTGTCTTGTTCACTGCTGTATTTCCATACCCAGGACAGTATCTGGCCAATAGGAGGGTTTTAGTACGTATTTGGTGAAGGACAGAATTATATGAGGTAGGTAGTACTCTCTCCAAATTTATAATAAGAGAAAATTGTGACTCAGAGTAAGTTACCAGTTCATTATCACAAATGATTTAGCCTGAGTTCCATTAAAGTAAAGGTAAGACAAAGACAAGCAGGAAGCCAGTTTATTTTGGAATGTGATTCCAAGGAGCAGGGGTGAAGGATATTGGAAATAAAACACAGAAGAGTCAATACAAATATTCATTATGAAGCTAGGCACCTCTGTGAGTGACAGATCATTCTGAGGAGCTACAGTCCAGAGCTGAGTCCCGCAGGATTTTCTAAGAAGCCTTGTGAATGTAGCACAGAAACATCACCCAGGGAAGAAACAGGAAAGCATTTTTATCCATCATCCCTCAGAAGTCTAGAGTGACCACAGAAAAGAAGGCCCATGGGAAAAACAGAGAAGTAAGTTTTACCAGATCAGACCAGCTTACACCAAACAAGAGTGTACAAATACATGGAGTAAGAGATGGGGCTGAACACACAGCGATGCTATTCAAGAAGTGGTGTCTGACCTGTTGGCCTGGAAGTGGCATGACCAGGTACAAATCCTGACAAATAAATAAATAAAACCGCTACAAATAAAACTGCTCCCTATGCTGGCTGGCCACAGAGCTCCATGGTCCAAAGAGATTGTCACCTGCATGGTGGGTTTTAACTGAAATAAAGACATGAAAAAGTAATAACAGAAATCAGTAAAAACAGAAAGTGGTACCCTATGTAACAAAAGTAAATGCAACTGTGAACGAAGATATAAAGAGATGGCAGTCTGGGAGGGTGCAACACAGAGTGGTGGGTACTTGAGTTCAGTCCAGTTCAGTCGCTCATGTCCGACTCTTTGCGACCCCCTGGACTGCAGCACACAAGGCCTCCCTGTCCATCACCAACTCCTGGAGTTTACTCAAACGCATGTCCACTGAGTCTGTGATGCCATCCAACCATCTCATCCTCTGTCGTCCCCTTCTCCTCCCGCCTTCAATCTTTCCCAGCATCAGGGTCTTTTCCAATGAGTCAGTTCTTCACATCAGGTGGCCAAAGTATTGGAGTTTCAGCTTCAGCATCAGTCCTTCCAATGAATATTCAGGACTGATTTCCTTTAGCATTGATTAGTTGGATCTCCTTGCTGTCCAAGAGATTCTCAGAGTCTTCTCCAACACCACAGTTCAAACACATCAATTCTTTGGCACTCAGCTTTCTTTACAGCCCAACTCTCACACCCATACATGACTATTGGAAACACCATAGCCTTGACTAGACAGACCTTTGTTGGCAAAGTAATGTCTCTGCTTATTAATATACTGTCTAGGTTGGTCATAACTTTTCTTCCAAGGAGCAAGTGTCTTTTAATTTCGTGGCTGCAGTCACCATCTGCAGTGATTTTGGAGCCCAAAAAATAAAGTCTGTCACTGTTTCCATTGCTTCCCCATCTATTTGCCATGAAGTGATGGGACCAGATGCCATGATCTCAGTTTTCTGAATGTTGAGTTTTAAGCCAACTTTTTACCCTTCTCTTTCACTTTCACCAAGAGACTCTGGTTCTTCTTCACTTTCTGCCATAAGGGTGGTGTCATCTGCCTATCTGAGGCTACTGATATTTCTCCCAGCAATCTTGATTCTAGCTTGTGCTTCATCCAGCCCAGCAAGTTTTTCATGAGGTACTCTGCATATAAGTTAAATAATCAGGGTGACAATAGAGCCTTGATGTACTCCTTTCCCAATTTAAAACCAGTCTGTTGCTCCATGTCCAGTTCTAACTGTTGCTCCCTGACCTTATTAAATGCCAAACAGATCAAAGGTTTTAAAAATATATATAAGATCTCTGATTTAAAAAAAAAAATATACATCTAGGAATTTAGCCTAAAGTAATTACCATGGATATACAAAAAGATTTTTGCTATAAACACATTTATCACAGCATTGTTTATAACAGTGAAAAAAACTAGAAACATGACTATCCAATAGGAAAATAAACTGTCCTATCCATAAAATGGAATCATATCCAATTTTAAGAACTAGGTTATAGAAAAATATTTCATGCTTTGGAGAATGTTCCTAAGTAGTAAGTGCAAAATATTTCTAGTAGCATTATTATATAACACTTAAAAAAAAAATAGTTCATACATGGGCTTTTTTTTTTAAGCATCTGTCAAAGTATTAACAGTGGTAATCTCTGAGTGATCTGTTCATGGGAGGTTTTAATTTTTTACGAAAATATTTTAAGAATTAGAAAAAATAATTTTGGTTTAGCTAGTTATTAATTCAGTAAAAAGTGTCATTAAATCCTTATGCAGCAAGACAAGGCAAATCGTTAGCAATCTGCTGGCTCCTCTGTTAGCGGAACCAGGATGTGGTTCATATATGAAGAACCCAAGCAGGGATCAAATGGAAGGTTAGAAACAAGTCACTTCTTTGCAATGGGTCCTTCCACTTTTGAAAATAGGGATGTTACAAATTTTGAGAGTGAGAAGCAATACATTAATCTAAAAACAGAAATACAAAGCATCTATGGTAAAGACAGCATAAAACACCAAAGTTTAGGGTGTTTCCTCTTGGGTCACTCAACTCTTTGGCATGACTGAGGTACACAGCCATCTCTCTGTGGCAATGAATAGCATCAGGCTATGGTGACTGCGTATTGTCCTAAAATAATTATTACAGTACATGTGGAGTACTTTATGCCAAGCACTGTGCTAAAAAAAGCACACAGTGAATGCTTACAGTACCTGAGGCAATAATTACTTATCTGAATGTTTTAGGTAAAAAATAGGTTAAAAAACGTTAAATAACTTCCTCAAGGTCATAGCTAGTTAGCAGAGGGGCTTAGATCTGAACTTGCTCTGCCTGACTCCAAAGAAAAGGTTTTCTAATATAAAACAAGAAAATCTGATATCTTTGTATCATAGTCCATGGTCCAAGGGATTTTCACTATTACTATTTTTAATACTTCACCTGTACTTTTTCGGTTCCTCCGAAAGTTAAACATAGAATTACCATGGTGTCCAGGTGTTAGTCACTCAGTCATGCCCAACTCTGTGACCTCATGGACTGTAGGTCACGCAGCTTCTCTGTCCATGGGGTTCTCCAGGCAAGAATACTGGAGTGGGTAGCCATATGACCCAACAATTCATCTCCTAGTTATATACTTAACAGGACTGAAAACAGATATTCAAACAAAAACCTGAATATTCATCATAGCATACCCTAAGAGCCAAAAAAGTGGAAAGAACCCAAATGTTTATCAACAGATGAATAAACAAAATGAAGTACATCCATAAAACAGACCATTACCCAGTCATTAAAGGACACATGCTACTGACAGAGGCTACAATATAGCAGAATCTTGAAAACATCATGCTTAGTGAAAGCAGCCAGAAACAAAAAGCCATACATGATGATTCCATACACATGAGGGGCCCAGAATTAAAAAATGCAGAGACAGAAAGCAGATCAAAGTGGATTATGCGGGGTAGGTGGAATGCAAGGGGCTGCTTAGTGGAAGCTGTGCTTCTTCAGGGGGCGACAGAAATGGTCCGAAATTAGAGATTGGTGACCACTGCACAACAGTGTAAATGGGCCGGAAGCAAACAGTGGTACACCTTCAAATGGTTAAAATGGTGAGTTTTATGTTCTGTGAATCCTACCTCAGTAAAAATATGCATCTTTCAGGTACTGAAGACACTAACCGCAGGTCTTGCAAAGCACAGCCATGTGGGCTGTTACAGAGCATCGTAGCTGAGGAGCGCTGCAGGGGGTGGGGATGAGGGGAACCAAGGCAGCAACCCTGCCCGCTCCCACAAGTCACCGAGTCACAGCACACTCGCTAAAAGCCCCGGTGTGGTTCGCACCCCTGGTTGGAGGGGCCGCCATATCCTACCAGATTGGTTTTCCTATTTCTGACTACTTAACTATTCGGTAAACTTCTCAGGGGTCCCACAAGAATGGGGTCACTTGATGTTTTATGAAGTCACTTAAACTTTTTCATCAAAAAGGGGTTATGCTAACATGTGGAAGTCTGCGAAAAGGCAGAAACCTGTGCCTCTGGGAGGGACGCCTCCGGTATCCACCTTGTTTTACTCTTCAGGACTGTGAGTCTCCTGGAAGGAAACCTGATAAAAATATACCCTCAGTGACCCAGGGGAGGACAGCGAGTGCCTTCTGGTGACCGTCCCCACAAAGACATCCATAAAACTGGTCTATTGGGGGAGGGGGCGGTGCGGGAGACACAAACAAAACACATATCTGCAAGTAGAGAAACCTAAGTCTGATTTTCAAGTTTGATGATCCAAGGAATCTCTTCCACTTCTGTCTGGTGGGAAAGTCTATGACTCATGTCAATGTATGGCAAAAACCACTACAATATTATAAATTAATTAGCCTCCAATTAAAATAAATTAATTTTAAAAAAATAGAGAACCAAGCAGAAAGTCTTTTAAAGTCTGGACTTGTACACACACCCTTTTAGCACCTAATCCATTTGTGTGTAGAGACATTTCTAAACATCTTTAACCACTGGTGCTGAGACTGGCAGATCGGTAGCAACACAAAACACCCACTTAAACTCTATAAACACTAAAATGAATTCTAAGTGGATTCAAAAATTGGATAAAAGCAATGAAACCAAAAAGATAGCTCCAGACAAAATTCCAGTTCAAGATGACAGACTCCAATACCTGTCCACTTTTCCTCCCTTCCAAAGTCACACTGAAACAAGAGGGCCCTCAGAACACAAGAGAAACATCTCCTTTCAAAGATGTCCAAGAAACAATCAATAAAGACCAAGACCCGGGGAGGAACAACGTGCAAACAGAATTATCCGTCAGAATAATATTCCTCAAACTTCAATCATTTCCATTTTGGCACCACAAGTTTTGCTATATCCCAGTGCTACCTACCCTGTTATTTAACACTTCAACTCACCTTACTATGATTTAGTTAAATAAATGTATTTTAAAAGAAACTTTACATCACTACAATAATTGCAAAATGAGGGTCACACTGTCATCAGTAGGTGGTAACTATAAAAATGAACACCCTTTATGAAATTCTAACACTGCTGCTGACAGAAAGATGGGGGCCTGCCTCTTGTTCTCTAGGTGACAGCAGGAAGCTGGCTGCTAATAGTAAGGCAGTTCAGACTAGCACCTGACTGAGACTTTCTCTCTGTTACAATCAAAAGGAGAAAGAACTGACAAGGGAATTATTATCTCACGTTTGTCTCAATGGCCCTTGGTGTGGAGCCCACATCCTGTGTAAAACCATCCCCATATAAATGGCACACACGCCTGCCTTGCCGTGACAGGTGGGCGGCCCTTCCACAAAACCCCACCCCCAGGCACACTCACATTTTCTCACACACACCCATTCATCTGGTGTTTTTCTCCCCAACAGGAGAAACGGCTTGGCCCCCAGAATAAAATTCAAGAAATGCTCTCTGAAGAAAGTGGTGATGTATTTGGGAGGACGCTGAGAGTCTGAGGGCTGAGAAGGACTCGAAAAGAGCGCGGGTGTCTTCAGACTCCCCCAGGAGGTGCCAGCCTGGGGAACACAGATCAGTGGGAGGGGGTGGGTGCTAAGAGGAAGGGCAGCCTTACTCAGAGTGAGAGTTACACAGAGCTGAGCCCCCCAGCCAGCCAGCAGTCGGGGATTTCCTCCTGCTCCCCACCTCTGCACCCCAGCTGGAAGGCAGCCTCGTCAAAGCTCTGCACACCTGAACAGGGCCTGCAGGCAGCCCTGCTGCAGAGGTATGGGCCTCCTGGGGACAAAGACCAACCCACAAATAAAGAGGAAGTCCACACCAGCTACTTAGGAGTCCAGGCTCTCACTATGCACACGAATGGCCAAGTGAGCACCTGGAAAGTTCACCCTGTGTCCTCTGCACCAAAACATTTACTGTAGGATGTAGGCCAGCGGGGAGAAAAACAGAAGACTTTCAAGAAGAAAATGATGCAAGGGTCAAGAAGCAGCAGTAGCTGAGGGTGAAATTAAGTAGTGAAGAAATATCAAAAGAAATTAAGAGACTCCCTGAAGTAGCACAGGTTTTATGACCCAGGGCTCTGTTTTCTTCTACAACTCCAGTTGTAGTTAATAAATTTAACAAAGAGTTCAATTTCCTTGTTGCAGGGTCCATAAGCCTGGAAGTACTAACTTGCATCATCAACCTTTAAAAACCAACTAATACTGTACTCTTTCCACTGTTTCATGCTACATTCAAGGGACTAAGGTGACATACGCATTGGAAAATGTCTGAGAACAGTGGCAATGTAACATAAAAATCTTATGAAAAATATCCAGGAAAGGGAATCATGATTTACATAAGCAGTGCAGGGGGTCACAAAGAGTTGGACATGACTGAGCAACTGAACAACAATAAAAATAACAATAATTTTCATTTATAATTTAAATGAGGGTTAAAATTTAAGCAATGTACAGTATGTGACGATAGGTAATAATACTGTACTGTATACTTGAAACTGGCTAGTAGATCTTGAATGTTTCCACACACACAAAAAAGATGACTGTGAGGTGGATATGTTAATTACCTTGACCACAGTAATCAGCTCACCATGTATGCATATGACAAAACATCACACACAACATAAACATATAAAATTTTTGTCAATTATATCTCAATAAAGCTAGAAAAAATAAACTGAACAATTTTGGGTTTAAAATTTTTAATTAAAAATTTTAATTTTTAAATTAAAATTTTAATGCATAAAAGCAGCCCCACACAGCACCAGTGTGTTCCACAAAGCACACTTCAAAAACGTTGGAGTCAATCATTATTTATGATGTTCTTTGTCAGGTTGTACTTATTAAAATTCCATAGAAATGCATTTTTAAAGTAGCTTGATTTAAGGTAGGTTCTGCCTTCATGACTTAAACTGATACTGCCATAAGCTGAGAATGGAAAAAGGTGGAAAAGGCAGATAATGTGCTAAGTCACTTTAGTCGTGTCTGACTCTTTGCAGCCCTATGGACTATGGCCTGCCAGGCTCCTCTGTTCCCTGGGATTCTCCAGGCAGAATACTGGAGAGGGCTGCCATGCCCTCCTCCAGGGGATCTTCCCGACCCAGAGACTGAACTCATGTCTCCTGGGTCTCCTGCATTGCAGGCTGATTCTTTACTGCTGAGCCACCGGGGAAGCCCAAGGTAGACAATGTGCTTAGTCGCTCAGTCGTGTCTGACTCTTTGCACCCCACGGACTGTAGCCCACCAGACTTCTCGGTCCATGGGGATTCTCCAGGCAAGAATATTGGAGTGGGTTGCCATTCCCTAATTAGGGTTTTTTGTTTTTTTTTGTAGGAGCTAATATACTATGGCTGTTTTTATTTGCATAGTGTTCTTTTTACTTTCTCTTTATTAGTCAAGTTATTAATCAAAAAAGAGAAGGGAAAAAGAACACTATGCAAATAAAAACAACCGTAGTATACTAGTTCCTACAAGAAAAAAAAAAATACTAATTAGGACACAGAACATCTCTAGTGAAAGCAGAACTGGATTTTGGTTCTGCTCAGGAAGAAAGAGGGAGACTCTTGGACTGAAAGCCAACAAAAGGAACATGGTGGACCCAAGAGAAAGGAGCTGCAGCAGACACAAGGGGAGGAATGAAAAGCAACCTGCTAGGACTGAGTGAGTTTTCAGTGGCCAGGAAATAAGCCCCACTGCTGAGCAGAGCTGCTGTATTCGTCACGATCCTATGAACAGGGTCAAGTGGTCAAGAGAGAGAAATGTAAATAAACTTGAGTCTGAGCAGTAGTAGTGTGCTTTAGTTCACAACACACAACATGAAGCCAGACTGGATTCCAATTCTAGCCCTGTTCCTCACCAGCTATGATCCTGGGCAAGTTACTTAAAACCTGCACCTCACTTTCCTCATCTGCAAACTGCGGGGAGTAATTCAGAATAGTACTTCACAGGGTTGTTCTGAGAACTAACCAGCTGTTCAGATGGAGCCTAGTAATGTCACGTAAGTGTTACACAGTAAAATTTACAGTGTGATATAAGTAAAACTGATAAGAACGCCTACTTTATTAGTTGATTGAAAAATTACAGAGATATGCAGAACTCTCATTTAAATGATGATTCTTTTTCCCAGGTGTTTTTCCTAAGGCTTAGAAGTTATATTACCATTGCTCCTAGTCAGAGACTAAATTCACATCAATTTAGTCTCTAACGTGGCATGACATAGTGAAAAAAAATGCTGGCTTTGGAGGCAAGCAAACCTGAGCTCAAGTCCTAGCTCTTCCACATAATTTGGACAAATTACACTCTGAGACTCAACATACTCATTTGCAGAAAAAATAGAGTAACAATACCTAGAGCTACTGTGAAAATTAAAAGTGATAACTTAAGTAAACCAATCTCTTCTCCCTTAAAATTGCTGGTAAAGTTATAGGTACCATCCCGTGGGGCTAGAAATTTGACAGTATCAAAAGTTAAAATACTCTTTATTTAGTCTTCTTTTATTTCTAGGAATATTTGAAAATGAAGATGCTCTCAGCATTACTGTAATGGAAAAAAAAAAAAAAAACAGAGGGAAGCACCAACCTAACTGTGAGAGTAGTATACTAAGAAAATGCTTATGACAAAGGAGAAAACAGCAGAATACACACACAGTCATTATGACTGCATTTTAAGAGTGTTGCATGAAATAAAAGCAAGTTAGAAAATAGTATTCAAGTGTGATAAACTTATTTTTAATTATTAATTTGGATATTCATTTTTGCAATAGAAAAAGTATAAACACCAAGATGTTAATAAATGGTGTTTTTATTTCTTCTCACTACTTTTCCATATTTCAGAATTTTCTTTGGTGAACATGTATTCATTGTACAATAACAAAATCAGTTCATTTAAAACAAGAACATAAATGACAGAGGGGAAAAGATTAAGAAAATTAACTGAAATGCCAACTGTGGTTTTTCTCTATCTTGCAAGCTTTCTATAATGTGGTTAATCTTACTTTAGATTGAAAAGAAAAACATTGTTTTTAAAAGCACCCTCGCTCAGGTTTGCCCTTTCCTACTTAATATGTTTTTCCTTCTCAATCAAAATTCTTGAATAAAGAGTATTATATTTCTCAAGAGTTTCAAAAAATACACTCCCTCAAAACTTAAGAAATCTGGGAAGCAGCTTATCCCCAAGAATCATGCATTAAAAGCAACTGGTTCAGGGGTTTGGGCAAACCAGGCCTGCTGAGTTAATCCCTTACTGCAACAAGGAATAAAATCAGAACACAAATACACAAAGTCACCTCTAAAGAGGCCAGCCAAGTGATCCTTGGTCCCTGAAAACAGAAACCTAACTAAAACAAGATGGCAAAATTGCAGGTTCCACTGAGGTACCGAAATATTAATATAAGAGTAGCTGAATACCAAAGGGAGACTCAACAACCAAAATGCAGATTTTACAAAGTAACAGCACCAAGAGAGTCCTCTCAGTCAGATCATGAGTTTAAAGAGCAGAAGGGTGAGAGTTCTCTGCTCTGGAGAGAGGATGTCATGAGGATGATGAGTGGAGTGAACCACCCTACTGTGCATACACATCCATGCCTTCGTGTCAAGCCGAGCAAGGGGTGAGCTGAATACGTGAGCCCTGATAGGAGGTGGGGGGTACAGTGGGTTTCTGGAAAGCAGAAGGAGGAGAAGCCATGTTGATCAATGAGATTAAAAAATGCACAACCAGGACAAAGAATCAGCAATTCCAGCAAAGCAGAGGTGGACCACAAGCCAGAGGCGTCATCTTTGTTTCAGTCCAACAGTGCCCTCAAGCAAGCCAAACAGGCCTTAGAAGGAAGAAACTGTAGATGGACCTAAGTTTCAAGAAGCTAACGAAAAGTCACCAAATGAAGACCACCAGCCTAACAATACATCCCCCAGGTCAGGGGAGCAACCCGCATGAGTGCCTCCCCAGACACCGTAAGAACCTACAGTACAGAATCAGCTTAAACCACTGGCCAGGCTCAGAGAGAAGCATAGGAACAGTCCGAGCTTCTCACCATTCCTTCTTCCTCCCACTCTGCCCCATCTAGAAACCAGGAAGGAGAAACTGGAAATTTCAGGGTTGGATGGGACACAAAAGGTCAGAAGCCAGTTACATCACTTTCTCTGACAAGTGGTTACCAACTACAAATCTCAACTGGGAGAAACAGGGAGAAAAAGTCTTAAATTCGAATCAAGGCTGAATAAACTGAACTAGGTACTTTCAACCTCTAAAGAGGGAGAAAATCTTAACTGGGATGAAGAGGGAGAAAAAGTCTTACCTTTGAATGAACGCTGAATACACTGAACTGGGTACTTTCAATCTCTAAACTGAGCTTACGTTTTGTGACTTCTGTTCCCTAAGGTTACTGCCACCTGAATGCACCTTTTGTCTTTCACTTACTACTGAATCCCGAGCTCCTAGAAGAAGAGCCGCTGAATCAACAACTTAAAGAGTGAATAAAAAGTCATAAGGCCTGAAGCCTTTTCATAAAGGCAAAAAGCTTTCCAAGATAAGTATATTTTAAAGAGATGGTGACCCCCTTCTGATGTCTATGTTAGAAGCTTTCTCTATCTCCTTTATACTTTAATAAAAGTTTATTACACACACACACACACAAAAAAGAGATGGTGAGAGACAAAAATATTTACTTTGATCACCTCCCACAAGTTATATATTCAACACATGGAGTACATACCTGAAGAAAGAATATATCAGAACATGGTATGGCCCTTCCTGGGAGCACCACCACAGCCACAGTGGGAAACTATGGAAGTGTCCGTGTCAGTGCAATGCTGGGGACAGAGTGCTAGGCTTATGAGGCAATATCCTAAAGCTGAAATGAGGGTGGGGTTTGTAGGCCCTGAATGACCCACTGGTCCTTACGGCTCACCCATCTCTAGAGTGAGAAGAATGTCCCTACCACAGGCTGGCACCACTGTACCTTGGATTCATTAGCTGCATTTGACTCGGTCTTCCTAACTAAGGTTTTGGATCAAGAAGAGTTTCACTCAAAGGAACCTTCCAGCTCAGGTGAGATTTCTCATTCTGATAAATTTATACTACTGGTTCCCAACTCAGGGCTATGTGAGTTTTAGTTAGCATGATATCTTTGGGTACTGACAACCATCCAAATCTCCAAAGGGCTGACTCCAGCTCTGTCTTCCTGAGACTCGCTCAGCTGTCCATCCCAACAATCCACTCTATTTCTACTCTCTACTTCTAGCTCACAGGCTTCCCCAGTGGCTCGTGATAAAGAATCCACCTGACAATGCAAGAGACCCAGGTTCCATCCCTGGTTGGGAAGATGCCCTGGAAAAGGAAATGGCAACCCACTCCAGTATTCTTGCCTGAAGAATCCCCATGGACAGTGGAGTCTGGTGGGCTATAGTCCCTGGGGTCACAAAGAGTCAGATATGGCTTAGCGACTAAGCAACAACCACCTCTAGTTCACTCCTTCGACATAAATAGGTTTCGGCCTTAATGATCCACTGAAACTGCTCATCTTAAAGTGACAATAACTTATAGCCAAATTCAGGAGCCCCTGAGGATGTGAAAGAAACTAAGCAGATGTGGTCAGAAGATGAGAGGAGAGAGTCAAAGAACAAGGAATTTTAGAAAGGTACAGACTACCAGGTATAAAATAAATAAGATAAAGATACAAGGAGGTAATGTACAGCACAGGGAATATGGCCAATATTTTATAATAACTTTGAATGGAAGGCAATCTATAAAAATTGCGAATCACTATGCTATACACCTGACACTAATATAAGATTGTAAATCAATGACACTTCTATTTAAAAAAAAAAAAATTGTAGGAAAAAGTGTTCATCAAGGCCAGTGTGACACTCAGTGAATGGCATTACTGAGGAAGCTGATCCCACCATCTACTCTGGTAAAGTCATTCGCCCCTTGAGGAGTGTTGATCCAACACAGACTGAGTACCAAGGAATGATTGAGATCGTGGACGAAGGGGATATGAAAGGTGAGGTCTATCCATTTGGCATAGTTGGGATGGCCAACAAAGGGGACTGCCTACAGAAAGGGGACAGCGTCAAGTTCCAGTTGTGTGTTCTGGGCCAAAATGCACAGACTATGGCCTACAACATCACACCCCTGCGTAGGGCTACAGCGGAGTGTGTGAAAGATCAGTTTGGCTTCATTAACTATGAAGTAGGAGATAGCAAGAAGCTCTTTTTCCATGTGAAAGAAGTTCAGGATGGCACTGAGCTACAGGCAGGAGATGAGGTGGAATTCTCAGTGATTCTTAATCAGTGCACTGGCAAGTGCAGTGCTTGCAATGTTTGGCGAGTCTGCGAGGGCCCCAAGGCTGTTGCAGCTCCACGACCTGATAGGTTGGTCAATTGCTTGAAGAATTTCACCCTGGATGATGCCAGTGCTCCTCGCCTAATGGTTCTTCGTCAGCCAAGGGGACCAGATAACTCAATGGGATTTGGTGCAGAAAGAAAGATCCGTCAAGCTGGTGTCATTGACTGACCACATCCACAAAGCACATCATTAATCCACTATGATCAAGTTGGGGGGATTCTGGTAAAGGGTTCTGAATATCTCCCTCTTCATCCCTCCCAAAATCTGGAATACTTATTCTATTGAGCTATTACACCAGTTTTAACACCTTCCTCGTGTTATGTTTAAAAAAATAAATAAATTTAAGAAAACCATTTTAAAATTATGCACAGTTGCAACCTGGAAAACTTAAGGTGGCGCCTTATAGTATCAATTTTAGGAGCTTTATTTGGTGCATTTAACGCAACTGGTAATTGCAAAATCCACTTCGCCTGTGTAAGAGAAAAATATAGACTGTTAACTTGTTGGCCCTATGAAATTCTGCACTTGATATTTAGTATATACTCTACCTTCATTACTTCTGGCAAAATTTCTGCCTAAGCACTCAGTTGCATTCTTTTTCCTTTTCTGTTTATTATGCTTTAATTCTGAGGACCATATGAGGGTAGAATATATTAAAAATTACCAAAATTTGTATAGGCAAACCATTTCCTCAAGTTGATGGCCAAATGTTAAAATGTTATTTTTCATATCATTTATAATCTTGTCACAGTCCACTTAACGAAGTTTGGTTAGATTTCAGTGAAAATTATCTTCCAGAGTAGTTTTTTTTTTTTCCCCCCCCTGGCATGGGGGGGTAACTTTACTACAATTAGTATGTATGGTGCAGAATTTCATGCAAATGAGGTGTGCCAGCAGTGTGATAATTTAAACGTATTTAAACAAAAACAAAAAGACGAATGCACAAACTTGCTGCTGCTTAGATCACTGCAGCTTATAGGACCCAGTTTCTTTTACTGATTTCAAAACAAAAGAAAAAATAATAAAAAAGTTGTGCCTGAAAAAAAAAAAAAAAAGGCCAGTGTGAGAGAACATTCCCCTAAGACAAGGAGTGAGAGGCCCGTATGTGGACAAGGAAGTCTCCGGTCACTCACTCTCGGCAGTATGTGGGGGAGGGAAGCAGGTGCGGTGAACGCCAGGCCACAGCCGGTGACCATCAAAAAAACCCAGCTGATTAACTGCAGAGCTTAAGAGTGAAGGGAAGTGAGAAAGGGAAAAAAGTGAAGACATCTTTCAAGAAGCTTGGTAGGGAAGAAGAAACAAAGTCGTTGGGCAGGTACAGAACACAGTCAATGGATGGAATGGTTATGCTTCTGTATTTATAAGACTCCAAACAAGTCTCCAGTTAAAAATACTTCACCCCAAGACTATACTTTCAGGGATCATTTCCATAGGTTGTTCCTAGAGAAGTCTCTCTCTGTATGACACAGGGAACTCAAACCGGGGCTCTGTGACAACCTAGGGGGATGGGATGTGGTGGGAAGCGGGAGGGAGGCTCAGGAGGGAGGGGACACATGTCTACCTATGGCTGTTTCATGGTGATGTATGGCAGAAACCAACACAACACTGTAAACCAACCATCCTTTAATTAAAAATAAATAAAAAAGGAAAAAAAACTTCACCCTATTTATTTACTATGCAAAACTCTAGCAGTTTACACATGATAAATGTTTTCATCTTCACAACCACCTGAAAAAAATAGGTAATAACATCTCCTTTCCACAGAATAGGGATCTGAAATTTCCTGGGGGTCTCTGAAGAGCCCAAAGGAGAAAGCACCAGCTTTAACTCATGCCGGAAGAGAGGCGGGAATGTCACTGGAAAAGGCTGTAGAGAATGACTTCTCCACTGGCCCAGTGTTTAAGACTCTAAGCTCCCAATGATTGAGCCACGGGTTCAATCCCACGTCGGGGAACGAGATCCCACATGCTGCAACTAAGACTCAATGCAGCCAAATAAATAATAAAAATAAGTTTTAAAAGAATGAGTTAAGAATAGACAAAGGGTGGGCCTCAATTAGAAGAATTCTTTTAGACTGGGGTAAACAAAAGAACTAAGTTCACATGCCTGACAAACCCTTATTCATCTCCCCAAAATCAGCTTGAACATCACCTACATTACGACATCTCCTCTAACACCTGCAGAATGGATACAAACAAGTTAGCGAGAAGATGTGCCCAGGTATGGCCATGGGTGCCAACACCCATGGCCCTTATATCTGGGATAGAGGAAGTGTGGGAACAGTCTTGATGACGAGACAACGGAATCCAAGAAATGTAACCGAGCAGTCGTGCTGAGGACTCAGCTCGCATGGGACACCACACATAAGGATGAGGCTGGGGTTTTGCCAGGACAGACAGCAGGACAGGGGTCCCAGGTCACCAAGGGTCTCGACGGGAACGCAACTCGGGGAATCAACCGTGGTCTCCAGACTGGAAGTGGAAGATGCCAGAAATGGCCTGTAAACTGGAGACAAGGAGATCAGAAGTCTGGCCATCAGAGTCACCGTGAGAGAGTGTGAAGCTGCAGGAGTTTGTTTACAAAGAAAGCAGGCAAATCAAACTAGGTCGGGTGAAGATGGTTTCCTCCTAAAGAAACACCCATGTCTACCTACTCTTGTCTCCCCTCTCCACCGCGCCTTCAACACTGGACTGGAACTGTCTTCAGTTCTGTCCTCAGCCTTCCTGCTCTACTTCCTGCTCCCGGTGTCACCATTCACATCCAGGGCACAACCCCCACGTAATGGCCCGTGTCCGGCCAGCTCCCTCTCTGCAGATGGCCCTTGCATTATCTCCAACTGGACTTCCCAGGCCCTTAGACACTGAATGTCTTCCCCCAACTAAGCCCCTCCATTTCTACACGCCCTGCCTCAGTGAACAGGAACATGTATACCCAGTCACCTTCAACTCCTTTCTCTCTCCCAATCTCATGAGCTTTACTGACACGGCCTAACTGCCTACACATTTTTAGAATCCTCCTTCTCCCCGCTGTCCATTCCCATTGCTCCCACCTTCACCGAGGCCATCAGCCTCTCCCGCTGGACTCTGGGCCCCTCCTGCTGGCAACCCTGTTGCCTTGACCTAAATCTGTCCCTTAGGATCTTCCCCCGGTTTTAAAAATTCAGATCTCTGATGGCCACATTGGCTCTTCTGAATGTGACTCTCTGGGGATGGGACCAGGAATCTGAAAACTCCGTGGCTGCTCTCACAGCCAGGACACAGGCAGCGTATGGAAAACACTGCTTGCATCCCCAACAGGAGGCTTCCATCTTGCCGCCCACGGCAGCGTGAAGCCTCCCCAACCAGAGCTTCAGAGCTTCACCTTCTCCTGCTTCCTGAACTCGGCTCTACCATCCGCTCCTGTCTGTATTCCTAAGGAGGGGCAGCTGGCCACATTTTCTCTTCAGGTTCCATCCCCAGCCCTCGCCTCCCTGGCCTCTGAATGACGTCACTGCACACACGTCTGTGCAGGAAGTGCTCCCATCAGCCATGATCAGCAATCATCACCTCATCACCTCCGGCCTCTCTGCCGGGCCCTGCCCAGGCTCCGGCCCCGACAGATGCCCTCTCCCCACTCGCAGGCCCGACCAGCTTGCGCTCAAGCCGCAAGTCAGCTGAAGCGTCTTCCCACGATGGAAGTCTTAACAGTGACTGTCTCCTCCCGAGCCCACCCCCTGCCCGAAACCCTCAGCACCCAGCACAGATGTTGTCTCATTCCTTTTTGTCACCTTTTCTCCCACTAGACACTGAATTCCTTGAGGGTGGGATCTACACTTGGAATACATTAGACATGCAGTTAGTGTTGCTTGAATCCACGGTCAGTGAGTACACTGTGAAGTCATGGGAACGCTTACTAATAAATGTAAGAAATCATACATCTATTACTCAACGTGTAGTCGTCTCTAAGCAAGGCTCTAAAAGAGGCATGAACACGAGTCCTACGCACGTTTATCCAGTCCTAATTACCCGACAGCAGTACAGTTTCCCAAAGACATGGTTGCAAATGCCTTTTGCTTGATTCATGGCCCTGGCAGCACCAGCTTTCTTCAACACCTGGAAAACGCCCTGCTCTGCCTGCTTGAGAGTCTCTGTGCTTGTGCATCCCCTTCTGCAAGATGCACACTGTTCAACAAAAACTCACCTGCTGGCTCCTTCACACCATTTCAGTCACCTTCCCAAACGTCTTCTCTGACCACGACAGCTAAAGCAGCATCCTTCGCATTCTTCTGGTGTCCTGCTAAAGTCCTCTGTAACTGCAGCCTACGCCACTACCCTTGAATTTTCCTCATGACACGATGTGAAATCACATAGTAACATACTTATTGGATGCTGGTCTGCTTCATCCTGGGTACCACTTTATCCTCTGTACACAAACAGTACGTGGCTTATGTAGGTAGTCAACAGACACTTGCAGAATAAATAAATAAATGAGAAAGAGGAAAGCAAGTGTAATGTGAAAACACCATCATCTACTAGTCACAGAGGTGGGAAATATGCAGGTGGTAGCAAAGAGCCAGGATTTTTCCCTTAAAAAACATCCCTTGGGGCGGGGTTAGGCAAACATTCATCCTCAGGACACTTAGGATCAGAACTCTCATTTACCAAAGGGCACACGACTTACCTAAAGGAAATCACTTCCCTTTCAGTGGGGAGCCTTGCAAAGAAAAACCAGAGCAAGGAAAATTTCCCTGCCCAGACTTGTGAAAAGACCAGTCCAGAAAAAAATGGTGCCTAAACAACACTGTAAGCTCTGCAAACACTGGGACCAAGACTCGTGCAATGTCACGTCCCCAGATCCTAGCAAGAGTTGTCAATCCCCAGAAACCAACCCATAAGATTTGCTCAAAATGTTTGTTAAAGGAGCATATAAGACACGGACTTCTGAGGAATGGCCATTCCACCCATTTTTATGCTTCACCCATTTATTTCAGAAACAAGCCAAGACAGCTAAGAAGAAGCCTAGAGCCTAGGCCTCTCCCTCAGCTGCAGTTTGGCTCCTAGAAATCAATAGTTATCAACCATGTGCCACAAGTAATCATGTCTTACCTTCCCCAGAGTCACCTTATATCTAATTTGAATACACTTTGGCAACATAATAGCTAACAGAGCATAGTAACCAGTAACAGATTTTGCCTGCTATTTTAATTTTTTAATGTTTTTTGATTAGCAAGGAAGGATAGCTCAAAATGACTTAAGAAAATAAACAAAACTAAAGAATTCTACTACGTGGTGCTGGAGAAGACTCTTGAGAATCCCTTGGACTGCAAGGAGATCAAATCAGTCAATCCTAAAAGAAATCAACCCTGAATATTCATTGGAAGGACTGATGCTGAAGCTGAAGCTCCAATACTTTGGCCACCTGATGCCAAGAGCCAACTCATTGGAAAAGACCCTGATGCTGGGAAAGACTGAGGGCAGGAGGAGAAGGGGACGACAGAAGATGAGATGGTTGGATGGCATGAATGGACATGAATCTGGGCAAACTCCGTGAGAGAGTGAAGGACAGGGAGGCCTGGGGTGCTGCAGTCCACTGGGTCCCAGAGTCAGACACGACTGACTGACTGAACAGTAACAACTGCTAATTTCCTATTCAGCAGTGTATGGCTCATAGTAGGATCCCAAGAAAAACACACCACCTTCTCAACTATCAGTTTCAACAGTCATGATGTTCTTTATCCAAAGGGTACTCTGAGGGAGATTAACTACCTAGTAGCTGTTATGGTACTCTGAGGCCAGTGCTTGAAAAATGCTATAAATCAAATCATGAAACAAGGGAAATCATAAATACTAAGCCCACTTCAAAACCTGAGAAGCTGAGAAGTGAGGAAGATTTATAATTATGCCTGTCACCCTGATACTAACTTACTCCCAGACTAACATATCAACTTACTGACCAGGTATCTTAACACATCTTTCGTTACCAGAACATTTGTTGACCAGAGATACATTAATATTCACTTATGTAACAAAACTGCTGACCACAGGTGTTAATTTCTGCAAAAATCCCCTGGTCAATAATATGATCTGTGTTCTTAAAAAGATTCCTACCTTTCACAACAGATCATGAACATTTGGAAATGTCAACTGCCTCTGTACTCGGTAAGATTAACTTCACACGTTTGGAGATAAGGAAGCATGAATAGTGACAAGCAATTGCAAAAACTGTATCTATTCAAACAGTTCGCTGTTGCTCTGTCAATGCCTAACTTCAATGCTGTTCACTTGACATACAGTCCACCTTACCAAGAGTCAATTAGGCCATTTCAGCGAGAAAAAGAAAGCTGTTTAAAAGGCTCTATATATTTCTCTACCCTCTATCTGTTGACACCCCACCGCTGATATGCCACTAAAATATAACAAACATCCAGCAGCAACGGCCCTGCTTGTGCCAAACTCCTTCTAAACTTCCTTTCACTTTCAAGTACTTTCAATCAGTTTTTGTCTAAATACTCCTAAGGGAGGCTGAGGGGGAGAAAAAAAAATCGAAGTAAAACTAAGGGGTCAGATTCTGAAGCCGAGGTTTGAAATTTGCATCTGAGGGAAGGCAGTTTGGATCCCTCGGTAGCCTAAAATGAATGGAGCAAGGTGAGTGGGAAGGGAGCAGGCTTCCAGCATCGCCTCCACCCGGACAGCTCTGGTTTCTCTGCTGAGGGCAAGAAGCCGGGCCAGAACATCAGGGCAACCCAGCCCGAACCCTAACTGCCCAGCCCACTCGGCGGCAGCCCCGGGAGCACCTGAGCATCGAACCTGGGGCTCACAGGTGGTGGGGGGCGGGGGGAGCTGGAGGCGGGACTCAGTCCTCACTGGCCCCTCCAGGCTGGGACGGGGGCGGTGACCGCTGGCCCCCACGGGGCAGGAACTACCAAGGTTCTGGCAACTGGGATGGAAGATCTGCCCCCTCACCACTCACACAAAACCTCTCGCAACCCCCCAGAGTCCCTGCCGCCCCCAGTCTCCTAAAGGAGGTACCCAAGGGTGCCGTCTAGGGGACATAACTAGGATGGCGGCGGCCGGTACTCACAAAGCCCACTGGAGCCGGTGCTGGTGAACATGGTCCCGGCGCCGGACCCAGAGCCCCCGCGGGGGACAGGGGGAGGGGAAGCGGAGACTGAAGCGGGGGGGCTGTGGAGAAAACCCTGCGACCGCGCAGGCGCACTCCGGCCGGGGCGACGAATCCGGCAACTGGACTCCACACCAGAGGCCGCCAGAGAACAACGCATGCGCGGCTCGTCCGTTTTTGTTTTTTGTTTTTTTTTTTTTCCCAGCCCGCCCCCCCCCCCCCCCCCCACTTCCTGCCGTGAAAGGGAAGTGCGTCCGAAGCGAAAGGGGTCCGCCTCTCCGGATTTTTCCGACGGCCGCGGAAGCCTTGGGAAAGGAGTGGGGATGGCGTGTGGGAGGAGTGGGTGTAACTCTTGGGAGCCCGCGCTAGTACTTTAGCGCCGCCCCTCACCCCGTGGAGTCACCAAAGCAACATATGCCTCAGGCATGCCGGCGCGGGGGACATTTCCTCTCGACCTCTAACACCTCTCCCCCTGACGGGACGCCAGGCGCTTTGGGCGCGTGCTCAGTTCTTTCTGGGCCGTCGCGGAGCTGGCTCCCCGGCTGACTGTTGACCCGACCGCCTCGAGTTCCGGTGTCCGGCCGAGTGCTGAAGAGACAGCTTCTCGGATGGAAGGGTACCCGGAGCTGGAAGGCCGTCCTTGTCGCGGGGAGCAGGGCGGTCCAGCTGTCCCCTCCCCCTTTTCCCGTGTCGGTCCCTCGCGAAATCCCCACAAAAAGCTCCGAGTGCCGTGGCCCCTGGACCCTTCCCCGCCGCGGTGGCCCGTGTCGTGTCAGCAGGCGCGGTGAGTCTGTGGCTGAGCGAACCGGCTCTCCAGACTTCTGTCATGGAGTCCTTAAACGGACTTGCCATTTTAATTTTTTTTTTTCCCTTGCAAAATTTTTACTCCTTAGTAAAGCAAATTTACTTTTCTTTTAAAGGGAGGTTGAGCATCAGCCCTGGGTGTTCATTGGAAGGACTGATGCTGAAGCTGAAACTCCAATACGTTGGCCACCTCATGCTGAAGAGTTGACTCATTGGAAAAGACCCTGATGCTGGGAGGGATTGGAGGCAGAAGGAGAAGAGGACGACAGAGGATGAGATGGCTGGATGGTATCACCGACTCGATGGACATGAGTTTGAGTAAACTCCGGGAGTTTGTGATAGACAGGGAGGCCTGGCATGCTGCGATTCATGGGGTTGCAAAGAGTCGGACACGACTGAGCGACTGAACTGAACTGAGCTCGAAAACTTTAGTATTATGTGGTCGTTACCATCCCTGGTGAGCTCGCCTGCAAAGTGGCAGACCCGAGTTGGATTCCTGGGTT
This sequence comes from Dama dama, assembly GCF_033118175.1. Classification (NCBI taxonomy): domain Eukaryota; kingdom Metazoa; phylum Chordata; class Mammalia; order Artiodactyla; family Cervidae; genus Dama; species Dama dama. The sequence goes on along the minus strand of NC_083710.1, from coordinate 79,262,291 downwards.
GGGAAGATCCCCTGGAGGAGGGCATGGGAACCCACTCAAGTTTTCTTGCCTGGAGGATTCCATGGACAGAGGATCCTGGCGGGCTACAGTTCATGGGCTCGCAAGGAGTCGGACACGACTGAGTGACCAAGCATGCACACAGAGCTTAAAGAACACATATGGGGAGGCTTTGGACACCTGATGCGAAGAACCTACTCATTGAAGAAGACCCTGACTCTGGGAAAGATGGAAGGCAGGAGGAGAAGGGGAGGACAGAGGATGAGTTGTTTGGATGGCATCACAGACTTAATGGACATGTTTTTATTGAGTCACTCAGTCCAGTCTGTCTTTCTGACCCCAGGGACTGCTGCCGGCCAGGGTTCCCTGTCCTTCACTATTTCTCCCAGAGTTTACTCAAACTCAGGTCCATGAAAAGGAAGGATACACCCGTCTGAATGCAGAGTTCCAAAGAATAGCAAAGAGAGATAAGAAAGCCCTTTGTAAGTGAACAATGGACATGAGTTTGAGCAAACTCCAGGAGATGGTGAAGGACAGGGAAACCTGGCATGCTGCACTCCATTGGGTTGCAAAGAATCAGACACGACTTAGCGACTGAACAACAAGGGAACTACATTATTTATTATAGTTATTTCCAACAGCCTATTTAGGTGAAGAGTTTCAGTACAGTGAAACAATTCTGGCAAAAGCAACAAAGTGTAACAGAACGTTTGAGATTTCTTTTGACAGAATTAGAACATCTTTAAATTTAATAAAAAAATTTTAAATACTTCAGATTATTACCATCTCTTTTAGTTTCTAATCTGAAGTCGCTTGGTTGTGTCCGACTCTTTGTGATCCCATGGACTAGCCCACCAGGCTCTTCTGTCCGTGGAATTCTCCAGTCAAGAATACTAGAATGGGTAGACATTTCCTTCTCCAGAGGATCGTCCCAACCCAGGGATTGAACCCACGTCTCCTGCATTGCAGACAGATTCTTTATGGTCTGAATCACTGATGCTGTGCCTCTTAATTTGGGTCTCCCAAAAGCAGACTCTGAGGCAAAGTTTCAAATTCAGTTTCAAGTTTGTCTGGCAGTAGTCCTAAAAAAGACCACTCTTTTTTGAAAAAGAGATTGGGAAGGAAAGGATGGAAGCCAACAGAGACGAATCATCAAATGAATCAGCACTATAGGCAGCTGAGCCAGTGCCCTAGAATCCTGCCTTCAGACGGGGAGGGAGCTGGGGTATTTATCCACGGTCACTCAGGGGTATCCCCCCCCACCCCCGCAGCTGAGCAGTTCCCCAGCACTTCCACCCCCTATGTGAGTGGGCAGAGGCTCTGGTGGCAGAGCAAGGGCTGTGGTTGGGAAGGGTGACCTTAGGTGGTTAAAGCTCAGGGTGGGGTACTAACACGAAGGTACCATCCCGCCTCTGGCTTTCCTGTTTGTGCAGCACAATGGTAAGAAGGCTGTGCTGAGAAAATTACATATGGAAATCAGAGGGTGGGTTTGTTTTTTTAGCAGAAGTGATGGATTGATTTGCATCCCCCACCCCCAGTAGAAGTCCACCACATCATTACTCTAGAGTTTTTTTTTTTCTTTTTCCCTTTCTTCCTCTCTCTTTTTCTCTCTCCCTCCCTCCCTCCCTTCTTTCCTTTCTTCCTCTCTTCTCTGTTTTCTATCACATAGCAAAGGCTATAGTTTCCAGAGTCTGAGTCCTAGAGATGGATCGTACACCCTAACACGTGGTGGGGTGTCAGAACAGGAAATCAGTTTTCTGTCAGACTTATCACTACCACTCAATGTATAGGGAAGTATTTTAAAGCAACTCATATGGAGCCTGATTGTGAGACAGTCAAATGTCCTCATCTTCACTGACCATCTGCTCTTTCTTGGAGGCCAAGCGAAGGTTCCTTGTCTTTCCCATGTCACCTACAAACATGATCTGGTCTGCTGGTACCACATGTGCACATTCTCAACTTCCGTTAGTTATTTTTCTACTGTGCATTCATTTTTCTATACCTCCTGTGTGGCATCACTTCTGATCTTCTGATTTCTCTTCTATTTACAGGGGAATGCTAGTGTTGTGGCTGTTTAGTCGCTCAGTCATGTAGGACTCTTGGGACCCTATGGACTGTAGCCCACCAGGCTCCTCTATCCATGGGATTCTCCAGGCAAAAATACTGGAGTGGGTTGCCATTTCCTTCTCCAGGGGATCTTCCCAACCCAGAAATCAAACCCTCGTCTCCTGCACTGCAGGTGGATTATTTAACCACTGAGCCACGAGGGAAGCTCTCCTCCTAGTGTACTCATGTCCAAACACTGGCAGATCAAAATATATTTTAATTTCTATACATTTCTTTCTTTTGTTTCATTGCATAAAAGTAATGGTATTATATGGTTATTAAAATTATGCATAGCATATTTTCCTGAGTTTCATTTAGGGTATTAAAGACAGAATTACAGAATATTTGTTATAAAAGGGAGAGTTGGATCTCCTAGAAATGAGAGCCATTAGGCTATGTTGTATATGCCATGCATACATTTGACAGACTGTAATTGGGTGGGCTTCCCAGGTGGCACTAGTGGTAAAGAACCCACCTGCCAACGCAGGAGACGTAAGAGACGTGGGTTTGATCCCTGGGCCGGGAAGATCCCCTGAAGTAGGAAATGTCAACCCACTCCAATATTCTTTCCTGGAGAATCCCATGGAAGGAGGAGCCTGGCAGGCTACAGTCTGCCAGGTCACAAGGAGTTGGACACGACTGAAGTGACTTAGCATGTACAGTTGGGTTCTGGATGGCCTAATGTGAATAAAGACCATGTAGTCTTAGGGCATAGATACTCCAAAAGTATCTATCAGATGTAAAAGACGTTTTCCTGTGGCGTATATTTAGGTATATGACATATTTGGAGATATAGAAGCTCTTTATTATCTTAATATGCCATACATATTCCATAACACTAACTGTTGGCTAGAATATTTGTAAGTTATATTGTTCACAAATATGATTATTCTGTCCCTTATCCATTTTTCTCCTCTGAGGCTAATTTTGATGAAATGGATGGGGTCTTGCTCATAGTACAAGAGCAGTATTAAAAGTAGAATGGATACCTAACTTCCCATTGCAGGGTTGTCAACACCACACCTTCATTTCCTAGCCTGTCCGTGTTGTTTAAACAAACTGAATACTCATTCAAAGAGGCTATCAGATGTAGTGCTGTTAGTTCATGTTCTCCTGAAAGCCAACCTTGAGACAATTTCGGTGCAAATCCCACTCCTCCATTTGAGAGGTGACTCTAGGAAGCGTGGTGAGGACCTAGGAAAGTGAGATAGGGAAGAGGGTAGTGAATAATGAGTGGGTTACAGCTGTAAGCACTTGGAAGTGAGTCCTGTTAGAGAGCTTCTAAGAGTCTGAGCAAAATCCATCTCACAACTATCTCACCAGCAGGCAAGGAAGCCGAGCTGTTTTTGTACCAACTCCCTTTCTCATTGGATAAGGGTTGCTCCTGAGGTTACAACACCCTCCACCCGCCCCTGTGCTTTCAGCCACGCTCGTGCATGCAAAAAGGCCCTCGGGCAGACAGACACAGGCGCTTTTACAATTGTCCCCTGAAGCTCTAGGTGACCTTCAACATGGGCAAAGAGGCTATGGTTGGGACAGCATCAGCATCTGCCAAAAGTGAAAAGAAGGTATTGAGGCCAAATGAGCAATTCCCCTTATCCTCTTACCGCAGGCCACAGGGCAGGACTTGTTTACTGGGCCAGCATTTTCTTCCCCTTGATGGAGATGTCTGAGGATTCATACCACATGACTCATCCTGGCCCATGATGTAGCTGTCCTGGATCTTTGTCAGGGTGCAGGCTGGATTTCAGGGCATCATCAAAACAGGACAGACATGCCAAACTTCATAATCTCATCCTCTGCCCAGGATATGTCCTCTTAGGAATCTGCCCAGTCGCCTCCTGTCCATTTGGACAAGGCTAATGACCAAGATCTACATCTCCCAGGGTTGTATCAGCAGAAGTGGGAGCTTGTCACTAACTGGCTTACTCAGAGATATGAGGATCATTATTGGCTCAGATGTTTAATTTTGCTGTGCATCTCATGGCCAGGTCATGCTGACCAGTGATAGCATGTTGATTTGCTACGTTTAACATAACGTCCTGAAACAAGATATATTCTTTTAGGAACTTCCCTGGCAGTCCATTGTTTAAGACTCTGTGCTTCTACTGCAGAAGTTGAGAGGGCACAGGTTCAAGCCCTGGTCAGGGAACTAAGATTCTACATGTTTCACAGTGCAGCCAGAACACATATTCATTTAATTTTGTAATTATTCTTTTCCCAAGTGGAGATAATCATAATGATTTTGTGCAGGAAACACCTTATCACTCTTATTTCCATTACTAGTAACATTGATTATTGTAAATCTATAGAAGTGCCATGGAAATAGGCATACTTAGGAATATCATTACCATAGTAGCTCACCATACTCTTTCTAGCAATGCCTTAGTCCCAAAGGCGACAATGTGTCTGCTCTCGTATGTCATATGTCTGAGGACAAGATCATGAACCCAAAACTTCACTGGTAAGCTATTTCTCCCCATGATGCTCACCAAATCTGCCATGAGTTAAGGCTGTTGTTTTCTTTCTTTCTTTTTTGTGGCCTTGCCACACAGCATGTGAAACTTCCCTGACCAGGGATCGAACCCTTGCCTCCTGTAGTGGAAGCATGGAGTCTTAACCACTGGACCACCAGGGAAGTCCCAAGGCAAGAAGGAGAAATAACCATTCTTTCACTCACCTGGCTTCATCACCTGTTCACCTGGCACCCACTCTTCCCACAGTCACGGCTCGCCTTGACCTCCCTCTGCATTTGAACCTGTGATCCAGTCAGTAGGACCAGTTCTGATGCAGGGTAAGAGGAATTTGAGAGGTTCCAGTCCCCTGCTCTGTGAGGGTGGCTGGATTCCATCCCCTAGAGAATGGAATTCCTCTGTGAAAGTGAGTACGCACTAATGCATTCATCAGTGATTGCCTGTCTCCCCTACTCCACTGCAAGCAGGGCCTGTCTTTAATCTTTTTATCACCTTGGAACAGTGAATGACACAGTAGATCTTCAATATCCATATTTATTTAGTGAATGACGTGAATGGGCCATGCTGGCTGCTCCCCCCAGCTCTACGGTTGGGTGGTCTTCAGCTTTTCCTGAGGTCAGTGCCTGTCTCCTGCCCCATGAGTAGTGCATGCCTTGTGCCCCCAGACTTCTCACCCTTATAGTTGTCCTTAGCTGACCCCATCTGTGATGGGGAATTTCATGTGTCAACTTGGCTAGCCCACAGCACCCAGACGTGTGGTCAGATACATCTACAGTTACCATGAAGGTATTTTTTAAGATGAGATTAACATTTAAATCGGTAGGCATTGAGTAAAGCAGATTGCCCCTGCTCTGGATTGAATGTTTTCATCCCTCTGCCAGGTTCATATGTTGAAGCGTTAATCCCCAATGTGGTGGGGTTTGGATGTGGAGGTTCTGGGAGGTAATTAGGTCATAGGGGTAGAACTAGTGTCCCTGTAAGAAGGCATAGGAGAGAGGTGATCTCTCTCTGCCATGTGAGGATGCAGCCAGAAGGTGTCAGTTTGTAAACCAAGAAGTGAGCCCTCACCCGAAGCCAAACTGGCCAGCACCTGGGTCTAGGACCTCTTAGCCCCCAGAACTGTGAGAAATATGTCGTTTAAGCCACCCAGTCATGGCATTTTTGTTGTAGCAGCCTGTGTAGACTAAGACAACCCTCCATAGTGATTTAGTGCTCTTGCAAATAGTCCAAGGCCCTGTAAAAAAGACTGTCTTCCTCTAAAGAAGAGGAAATTCTGCTAGCAGATGTCTTCAGACTGGAACTGCAGCAGCAACTCTTCCTGAATCTCCAGCCACAATCACATAAGCCAGTTCCTTATAATGAATCTCTCTCTTTGGCCAAAGAGAGAGAGAGAGAGATGATGATGATGATGATAGAGAGGTAGATGAGAGAGAGAGAGTGGGAGAGAGAGAGATGATAGATATCTACGGGGAGACAAATGTATAGATGCAGAGAGATACAGTTACACATCCTACTGGCTCCATTTGTCTGGAGAAACCTGATCAATATACCATCCCACCCACTTCCAAGGACCAGTGACCTTTCTGGGAATGCTGGGCTCACTGGCTGCCTTGCTGACAGACGGTCCCTGTCTGCTCGGCTCTCTAAGTAGAGTATGTATGTGCAGGCCACACACTCTGTGATCACTGACAGCCCCCCGCCCCATGTGCTCTGACAGGCATACTCGTTGCCAGCTGCCCCGCTCCCCAGGTGTGTGCAGCCTGTCTAGATTTGCCCTAAGCCTTTCACAGACTCACTCAAACCTGGTTCTGTGACTTCAGACTTCTGTGTTCGTGGGGTTTTTTTTTTTTCTGTTTTATAATTTTACATTCTGGGGCTTGGAAATACTGTTCCTCTCAGGACTAGGGAACCCTAGAGATGGTGAACAACTTGCCTGGGAGCATGACTTTCACAGGCAGACGAACCAGGCCAAAACCCCCATTCTCGGGCCCCTAGCTCTCATGTATTGTGGTGCTGTGCTCAGTCGTGTCCAACTATTTGCGACCCTGTGGACTGCAGCCCGCCAGGCTCCTCTGTCCATGGGATTCTCCAGGCAAGAATACTGGAGTGGGTTGCCATGCCCTCCTCCAGGGGATCTTCTGAACCCAGGGATCGAACTCAGGTCTTCCACATTGCAGACCGATTCTTTACTGTCTGAGCCACCAAGGAAGCCCATCTAGCTCTCATACCCCAAACCAATCTTCCCCTGCTCTAACTCCCCCCAGGGCCCAGCATCAGACTACTAGAGACCACCCCTATAGCCCAGAGCCCACCCAAATTATTCAAGCTATCCAATCCTAAACTTGCTCAAATTTGCCTACCCTTCTTGGCCCGTTCCTCCCTGTAGAAACCACAGGAAAGACTCTGGACCATTCTCTGTTCCCGCTCCCTTTGCCTCCGGACTGGCCCTAGTTCTTCCCCCTGTGTGGCGCAAAGTGCTTCCTCCCTGCGGGAATTGTAAGTTGTAAACTTTTCTCCAAAGGCAGGTGTCTCCATGGCTGCCACCATACCCTACCTGATTAAAACAAAGCCCTGGTCTGTTTCAAGATAAGCCCACCTCCCTGCCTCCCTCCCCTCTCCCCCTCCACCCGCATCCCTTCCCAGGTATGGACAGAGGATTTCCAGAGTCACTGTAAGATAAATCTCATGCTAGGAGAGTCTCGGAAAATCTACTGGTAGAACTGCATCAATAAAGGCATTTAACATTCTCCTTTATATTGTCTCAATGATAATAGGTAGCTTTAGAATTGGGGGTTGGTTAAAGTGTTAAAATGAGGTGGTGGTTCTGATTTGACAAGTATTTATATCCATATGCCTGCTGGGGGACTGCAGTATTTATTTATAAGGGAATTATTCAGCAATGCGTGCCCCACCAATGGCCAAAAAGACGAAAGAAAAACCTGGGTTTTCTGAACTAACTGATAACACTCTGTCCTCGTGTGCAGGCCAAGGAGGATTTTACCCTTGCAAACATGCCAGGTGGACAGCCTGGGACTCAGGTGGACCTTGCAGGAGGGAGCCCGACTCCAGGGGGAAAGGAGCACCCACAGGACTGGTGGGATCCTGACTGACCTTGATCGTGCCTGTGAGCGTGTGTCCATCTGGCTGTGTGTGTGCTTGCTAAGTTGCTTCAGCTGTGTCAGACTCTGTGTGACCCTATGGACTGTAGCCCGCCAGGCTCCTCTATCCAAGGGATTCTCCAGCAAGAATAATGGAGTGGGTTGCCATGCCCTCCTCCAGGGGATCTTCGCAACCCTTGTCTCTTACCTCTCCTGCACTGGCAGGCCCACTTGCGCCACTTGGAAAACCCCATCTGGCCAAGAAGCCTTTAATAAACCGCTGCCTTTGTGCTCCTGTCCTTTTCCGGATTAAAACATGCCCATCGCTGGTTACAACCCTCATCTCTGGTGCTGATGCCCCTAATTTATTCCCTTGTAGCTTCTCCATGTAACGTCCTTAAGCAGACCTGCTCCACCGGCCACCAGCTGACCAGACATCTGTTCAATATCCTCCTGAGTCCTTAGTCAATTTTGAAGTGAGTTTTTCAAACACCTTCAGCCTGCTCATCCCCAGACTAAATATTTCTATAACCTTTTCACCCTTTGATTATTTTTATTCCTTTTTTATTTCTCTCTAGTTTTCTATATTATTCTTACCTTGTGGAGTTTAACTGGTACATGAGATTCTACATATAAAATACCTGATATACATGATCATGATATATTTGTGATGATAACTGACAAGATCTAATCCCTTGCTCCAGACTTCCTAAAGGAAAAAAAAGGACATTCTAACACAATCTGCCAATCAACCCAAGATAAGGAAAATAATAAGGAAATGGAATAATAAGGAAATAATAATAAGGAAAAATGGATAATGAAAATAATCTATTTCTATTTTTAAGATAAAAGATATCAATTAAAAAATTATTCTAAGCAAATTCACAGCAGAACAACTGCCTCCCCTACACACAACCAGTAGTTTATATGAATTCCAGCTAACTATCCATCATGCCAAATATAAAAAGGTCAGAGCTTTTTATCAACAATTCTATTGAAAAGAAATGACTTGTATACTGTTACCATACATTGCGGTCTTCCCTGGTAGCTCAGACAGCAAAGAATCTGCCTGCAATGTGGGAGACTGTGGGTTGGGAAGATTCCCTGGAGAAGGGAATGGCTACCCACTCCAGTATTCTTGCTGGGAGAATTCTATGGACAGAAGCCTGGCAGGCTCCAGTCCATGGAGTCGCAGAGTCAGACACGACTGAGTGACTAACACCATGCATTGCATGCTCTTTATTGTCTTAAAACATGAACACAAATGTGTTATGCACATAAAATATAAACAGACGGTCATGTCCTCTAGCATCTTGATATAGTTTAAGAGCTGAACAACCCTAGGTATCTGTTCCACTCTAGGGGGAGCCAGGGTAGCGTCGTGCAATGGTCAAATGCTCAGAGCCAGAAGCCTGCCTTCGAATCCCATGTCACCTCTCAACTAGTGTAGACCCGGGACTTCCTCAGTGGTCCAATAGCTGAGACACCATGCTTCCACTGCAGGGGGCACAGGTTCAATCCCTGGTCGGGGAAATATGATCCTGCCTGCCTTGGAGTGCAGCTAAAAGATAGGGGGAAAATTGCTTGGGAAAAAATAAACAAAAACTAGTACAGACCTTCAGGTAGTTCTGCTTAACTCTCCACACCTCATTTTCTCATCTGTAAACAGAAAATGATGATGTAATAGTATCTGCCTCTAGGGGTCTTCTGAGCATTAAATAAGTTAATACATTTTTTTTAAAAAGACCACTTTGAACAGGTCCTGCCCATAGCCATTTCTTGAATTATTATTATTGTCATTTTCATAATTATACTTTGAACACTGTCAAGGAGGCTGAAACAGTTCTCAAAATCAAGGCTATCTGTGCCAGAGCACTCATGAGACAGTTTGTCCCAAAAGGAGTAATTAGAAATAAAGAACCGGAACAGCGTGATCACGCCATCTGACGAAGGACCTGGGGGTGCAGTTTCTGGCTTAGCTTCGCCAGATCCTGGTTCTCTGGGGACTTGAGCTGCTCTCCTGGAGGTGTTCCCAGGGTGTGTAAAAACAGGGGAAAAGAAGAGTCATCCTCCTCCTCCTTCTGGGCTTCCCTGATAGCTCAGTTGGTAAGGAATATGCCTGCAATGCAGCAGACCCCCATTCGATTCCTGGGTCAGGAAGATCCGCTAGGGAAGGGATAGGCTACTCTCTCCAGTATTCTCAGGCTTGCCTTGTGGCTCAGCTGGTAAAGAATCCGCCTGCAATGCAGGAGACCTGGGTTTGATCCCTGGGTTGGGAAAATGCCCTGGAGAAGGGAAAGGCTACCCACTCCAGTATTCTGGCCTGGAGAATTCCATGGATTGTATAACCCATGGGGTCGCAAAGAGTCAGACACAAGTGAGTGACTTTCACTTTCAGTTGACTTTCCGCTTCCTTCTTTCTCTACAATCCACCTTTGGTCTGTTCATCGCTGCAGCATCTCTTGCTGACCTGGGAAACTGGGGGCTCAAATGTCCACAGGGGCCATCACTGAAAGAAAAGTCTGGCCATAAGTCATCAACAGACACACTTAGCTTGCATGTTAGTCATGCAGTGAGATTCTCCCACGTACACAAATAAAGATGCTTTCTGGGGACTTCCCTGGCATTCCAGTGGTTAAAATGTGCACTTCCACTGCACGGGGCACTGGTTCGATCCCTGGTTGGGGAGCTAAGATCCTGCCTGCCATGTGGCATGGCCAAAAAAAAATGGGAAAATTTTTAAAAGGAGAGAATGTTCTAGAGCATTTACTGTGGAGAGCAAACATTACAAAAGATCCTCTCTCCCAGGTTTTGAGGACATAGTCTCACTTCATTTATCTTCCATTTTTCCACTTTTGAGGGTGACCCAGATATGGAGAAGTTTTTTTTTTCTCTTCCTGTGGAAAGTCAACAATACAGGCATGATAATAACAGCTCTTAAAGTGTAAGGGAGCTTCCCTGGTGGCTCAGTCGGTAAAGAATCCATCTGCAACGCGGGAGATCTGGGTTCAGTCCCTGGGTTGGGAAGATGCCCTGGAGGAGGGCATGGCAACGCACTCCAGTTTTCTTGCCTGGAGAATCTCCATGGACAGAGGAGCCTGGCGGGCTACAGTCCCTGGGGTTGCAAAGAGTTGGACACTGAGCAACTGAGTGACTCAACACAGCAAAGTGGAAGGATCAGTAGGGCATGGTAGGGACTGTGTTGAAGGGATCAGCATACAGCTCATCTGAAGAGCTGAACCACTCTGAGCCCCATGAGGAAATTCCAGGAGGGACTGGGGCGGGGGAGATACAGTATTGCCACCCAGAGCTTTGGGCTTTGATGAAAATTCCCCAGCTGTTAAATGTTGGCTCATATTGACCTCTGTGGGCCAATCCAAACGATACCACAGGAAGGCCTGCAGCAGTTGACAATTCATGGTGTCTGCTGCATAGCTGCCATTAACATTGTCAGTTTGGTCACAGCACCAGTGGTGATCTGGGGGCCGTGCAGCACAGTGACCTGGGTCCCAATCACAGCCAGTGAGGAACCTCGATTCCTCTGAGCAGAGGGTCTCTAAGATGCTGATTCTCAGACGCGTGTGCACAAAACCACCCAGATGCTTGTTTTAAGTGGTTCGTTATGTAAGATTTTGAAGGCAGGCCCAGGGATTTGCATTTTTAAAAGAACTAAACGTTTTTCAATAGACTTTATTTTTTAGAAAAGCTTTAGATTCACAGGGGAAAAAAAATGAGAAGATAGTACAAGGAGTTTCCGTAAGACCTACACCCAGTTTCTCTTATTAACATCCTACATTACTGGAACATATTTGTCCCAGTCAGCAAACCAATACTGACACATTATGATGAATGAACGGCCATATGTTATTCAGATTTCCTTTTTACCTGCTGTCCTTTTCTGTCTGGGAGCCCGTCCAGAATAGCACATCACATTTAATTGTTGCATTTCTTTAGGCTCTTCTTGGCCGTGGCAGCTTTTCAGACTTTCCTTGTTTCCATGACCTTGATTCTTTTGAGGAGTATTGGTCAGGCGGTTTGTAGAACTTTATTAGAACTTGCTGGATGTTTTTCTCACGGTAAGATTGAGGTTATGGATTGCCAGGGGGAAGATCCAAGGGTAGAATGCCATTTCCATCACTTCATAGCAAGTGTGCATACTGTCAGGCTGGCTCCTCACTGTTTGTGTTGACCTTGATCGGCAGGCTGAGGCTGTGTTAGTCGGGTTCCTCTACCGTCAGATTAATCTCTCTCTCTCTCTCTCTCTCACACACACACACCTTTTCGTACTGCCCTCTTTGAAAGGAAGCCACCACGTGCAACTCACAAGAGGGTGAAATGAGGCTCCATATCTTTAAGGACAGAGGACCTGCATAAATTATTTGGAATTCTTCTGCACAGATTTGCCTCTTCTCCCCTGTTTATTTACTCAACCATGTATTTACATCAGTATGGACTCACAGATGTTTATTTTATATTCTGGGTTATAACCCGGTACCACTTTGTTGCTCAAACTGTCCCAACGTTGGCCACTAGGACCTCTTTCCCCCAGCTCTTATGTCTCTTTGAGCACCCCTTTCCCCGCCCATGTGGGTTTTGAGTCTGTATTTTTTCGCAAAATCCCCAAGTGATTCTGGAGCAGGTGGTCCAAGGGCCTCATTGGGAGAAGCGTGGCTCAGGTATGCTGTGAGCTCTGGCTACAGAATCCCACCCACTCACTGATCCCTTCAGCAAGCAGGTGAGGGGTGACTCCCTGTCCATTTTATCCATTCAGCAAAGACATTGAGTGTCACCACCCTGCCTCCTCCTGTTACCCAATCAGGCTAGTTTGCCCAATGCACAGCAAGCTAAAATGCTGAGATGCCAAGGCAAAGTGAAGGTCTGTTCGCAAGGCAGCTCAGCTAGGAAACAAGCCTCAAATCTGCCTCCCTAAAGGAAAGGGGCCTGGGGTGTTTATGAGATAAAGAATAAAGAAGGAGGGCGAGGGGATTCCCTGGCAGTCCAGTGGTTAGGACTCCATGTATTCAAGGCCGAGTTCAACTTTTGCCTGGGTTCAATCCCAGTTGGGGAACTAAAATCCCACAACCCACATGGCAAAAGAGAGCAAAAGAAGTTCTTTAATAAAAAAAAAAAAAAAGCAGCAGCAGGATGGGCTTAGACACAGGGAGTGAGGGGAAGGTGATTGGGAAAAGGTGTGGTGATCATTAGTTTGCACAGGTGTTATAACTAGCCTGCAGGCCTCCACGTGTTTGAAAGCTCACTCACGTCTTTCCAGCTGGAGGGTCCGTTGTCCGAGCTGGCCTTCACCAGCTCAGCTCAAACGAGACACCGCTGACTGCAAGTTTCTGGCAAAGAACTCTGGTAAACATCTTACTGTTTAGACTACGTACAGCTGGGAGGCCTTGCAAGCCTTAAAACGGCCTTGATTAGTGACAGCAGGTGAGATGCCTCGACTCCGAACCCAGGGTGTCACGCCCTGCCTGGGGCTCTGCTGCGTCTTGGTGTGCAGAATTCGCCCAGAAATTCAGGCTTGACTGGGCGACTTTCACTTTCACTGGGGAACAAAGATCCCATATGCCATGTGGTGTGGCCAAAAAAAAAAAAAAAAAATCACAAATCCATTAAAAAATAAAATGGGCCATAGAAATTTTTATAGATGGGGTGCAGGTGGGCATGTTTGAGATCCCTTCACCTATAATATCTTTAATTTTCTGAATGAAACTGGAGACCGGGTGAATCCTTACTTAGAGCAAAGGGTTTGGGTTCAAACATGCGGTCTGGGAGAGCATTAAGGGTGTGAGATAGTGGTGTGGCAGTTTGACTCTAGTCAGGAGACAAAACCCACAGCAATAATATGAGAAGAGAGAAGTAAATATAAAGAATGGTTAATTACATTAAAGAGAAGGCCAAGATATCTTAGAGGCAGTTATGACCTCTCAGACTGGGAAAACAAAGGCAGATGGGTGGGGAATTACTTAAAACCTTACACGTTAGAGGAGTGGTCCCATGGGACCAGGACCCAGCCCTCTGAGGAGGGGGTGCTGGCGGGCTGGTGATGGTCGGGGAGCAATGACACTGTCTCTGTAAGCGCTGGAGTAACTGGAAACTGGATTCAACTGCTGTTACAGGAAAACACAGCCCCTGCCAGGGAAGGAGGCATTGTTGGGGTGTTGCTCTGAATAACCGCAAGCAGAAAGGAGGTCTCAAGTCCCACCTTCTTCCTGCAGGCTTGCAGCCTTCCTGTTGCACCCCTATGGTTTGCAGAACCTTCTCTCAGTAGCATGAAGCCAAGTAGAGAAGCTCGGCTTTGGAGCTGAGAGGCAATGACCGTCACAAGGAAGTCACCCCTCCACTGCATGAGCGACATTTAGTGCCTATACACATATGCGAGTCTGTACACTGGCTGAATTTCTTTCTTCCCTTATCTGAGAATCATTTTTATGGCTCTTTGCTGAATTGGAGCTTTCTTTGCATCCCAGAGCTCAGCTGCAGGTTCCCTTGGTTGGTTATCCCCTCCCAGAAAATTCCTGATGTATTACCTAGTTCAAAAAGAACTAAAAAAGGGTTACAAATATCCATCAACAGACAAATGGATATACCAAATGTCATATATATATATATATACAATGGAATTCAGCCTTAAAAGGGAAGAAAATTTTGACATATACAACAACATGGATGAGCCCTGAGGACATTATAGAAGGCAGCTACAAAGTATTGTGATTCCACTTGCATGAGGTACCTAGAGTCTTGTTTTCTGTTGTTCCGTCTCCAAGTCATGTCCGACTCTTTGCGACCCCACGGACCCTCCAGGCTCCTCTGTCCATGGAATTTTCCAGGCAAGGATACTGGAATCGGTTGCCATTTCCTTCTCCAGGAGATCTTCCTGACCCAGGGATCAAACCCACTTATCCTGCATTGGCAGGTGGATTCTTTACTGCTGAGCCAACCAGGGAAACCTAGAGTAGAGAGTAGTCAAATTCACGGAGACAGAAAGTAGAACAGTGGTCGCCTGAGGCGGAAGGAATTTTGTTGTTTAATGGGTACGGAGTTGCAGTTTTGCAAGATGAAAAGTATTCTGGAGATGGACGTTGGTGATAGTTGCACAACGATGTGAATGCACTAAATGCAAGTTAAAAATTGCTAAGATGGTAAATTTTATGTTATGTGTATTTTAACCACAGTTGTGCTCAGTTGAGTCTGATTCTTTGTGACCCCATGGACTATAGCCCACCAGGCTCCTCTGTAAATGGGGTTTTACAGGTGAGAATACTGGTGTGGGTTGCCGTGCATTCTTCCAGGAGATCTTCCAGGCCCAGGGATTGAACCTGCATCTCTAGAGTCTCCTGCATTGGCAAACAGATTCTTTACTGCCACCTGGGAAGGCCCTTTACCACAATTACATGTTATTTAAAAGTAACAAAGGTCTGCAGAGTCAAAGCTATGGTTTTTCCAGTAATCATGTACAGATGTGAGAACTGGACCGTAAAGAAGACTGAGGTGATAAAGAATTGATGCCTCTGAACTGTGGTGTTGGAGAAGACTCTTGAGAGTCTCTTGGACCGCAAGGAGATCAAACCAGTCAACCCTAAAGGAAATCAACTCTGAATATTCGTTGGAAGGATTGATGCTGATTCTAAAGCTCCAATATTTTGGCCACCTGGTGTGAAGAGCTGACCCACTGGACAAGACGCTGATGCTGGGAAAGATTGAGGGCAGGAGGAGAAGGGGGATGACAGAGGATGAGATGGTTGGATGGCATCACTGACTCAATGGACATGAGTTTGAGCAAGCTCTGGGAGTTGGTGATGGACAGGGAGGCCTGGCATGCTGCAGTCCATGGGGTTCCAAAGAGTTGGACACGACTGAGTGACTGAACAACAAAAAGGAACTAAAAGGTTCCGGCTGGAGCTTCCAAGTGGGCAGCCCCTCGCCTGACATGTCACAGGTCTGCGCCTTCCCACAGTGATTCATTCCTCAACTGACCTTCATGAGCAGCATTTTCCAGACTTTGCTCCGTAAGTTCCACCAGGCGTGTGTCCTTGTTTGCTCAGCCGCACACCCACCTCCCGCCAAGTTGTATATGTGCAGGGACAGCCTTACCCTTCTAGTTTTCCTATAAATGTAGTGTTTTCTTCAGCAAATGATAATGATGGCTCATGTACATTTTTTGCAGTTAAACTTTGGATTAAGACATTTTCCTTTATTTTTACAACACAAATGTTATTTATTTTAAGCCACCTCTATTGTAATTACTTAATTATTATTTTATTGAAGTACAGTTGCTGTATAAGATTGCACAACCTACAGGTGCATGATATGTATGCAGGAGTGCTACTTCACTCAGTCGTGTCCGACTCTGTGTGACCCCATGGACTGTACCCGCCAGGCTCCTCTGTCCATGGGATCCTCCAGGCAAGAATCCTGGAGCGGGTTGCCTTGCCCTCTTCCAGGGGATCTTCCCAACCCAGGGATCAAACCTGCATCTCTTACGTCTCCTGCATTGGCAGGCAGGTTCTTTCCCACTAGCACCACCTAGGTAGCCCTATCCTTTTATAGTGATTCACAGTTTCTTAAGGTTATACGCCATTTACAGTTATTATAAAATATGTAGCCCGCTAGGGTCCTAGGTCCATGGAATTTCCCACGCAAGAACACTGGAGCGGATTTCCTACTCCAGGGGATCTTCCTGACCCAGGGATCAAACACACATCTCCTGCATTGGCAGGCAGGTTCTTCACCACCAGCCCCACCTGGGAAGCCTGTACCTCTTACTCTCCTACTCCTGTCTTGCCCCTCCCCCTTCCCTTTTCCCACTGGTAACCACTTGTTTGTTCTCTGTATCTGTGAGTCTGCTTATCTATTGTATTTACTAGTTTATTGTGTTTTTTATATTCCACATCTAAGTGAAATCATGCAGTATTTGCCTTTCTCTGTCTGACTTATTTCACTTAGCATCTGTTGCTGGATTCCCCAAGTCCATCCACATTGCTGCAAATGGCAAAATTTCGCTCATTTTACAACTAAGTAGTATTCCATTATATATATATACCACCTCCTATTTGTCTAGTCATCTGTTGATGCACACTTAGTTTGCTTCTATATCTTGGCTATTGTAAATAATGAATAATAGCCAATATAAATTGGGTATTTAATATGGGCTTCCCTGGTAGCTTGGCTGGTAAAGAATCCGCTTGCAATGCAGGAGACTCTGGTTCAATTCCTGGGTCGGGAAGATCCCCTGGAGAAGGGATAGGCTACCCACTCCAGTATTCTTGGGCTTCCCTTGTGGCTCAGCTGGTAAAGAATCCACCCGCAATGCAGGAAACCTGGGTTCAATCCTTGGGTTAGGAAGATCCCATGGAGAAGGGAAAGGCTACCCACTCCAGTATTCTGGCCTGGAGAATTCCATGGACTATACAGTCCATGGGGTTGCAAACAGTCGGACACAACTGGGAGACTTTCACATAAAACATAAACAGATAACATGACGAGCTTATTTATCTTCCACAGCAAACCTCTGTTGTAGACACTGTTCTCATCTCCGTTTTACAGATGAGGAAGCTAAAGCTTAGAGGGGTTATAACGAGCCTCAGGTCATCTATCTGCTAAGTGCAGAAGACAGGTCTGAAGGGGTTCTCTGGGTTCCAGACTTGAACCAGTGGACTCCACCGCCCCCTAGTGGATCCCCTGGTCTCACGTTGCCTCACTGACACCAGGTCCCCAGCTCGGCTCCCTCTGGGTAAGAAGACATTTCATGGTCGCTATTTTATGCACTAATAACGCCTCTATTATTTTATGCACCACACCAGCCATGTTATGGTGAGTGATGGCAGTAGCTGAGTTCTGCTACACCCCTGATGAGCATCCCTGGATTCTCACCTCCCAGGAGCAGCAACCCTGGCGGCTTCCAAGGCTTGTGGCATGATTATCATATGTCAGTTACAACGGCCTTTGATTTCCTGCAGGAGCATCCCTGACAGATTTCAGAGCTTTCCTCAGCCTCTCTGGCTGTCCTGATCATTAGAACGAATGGTAAAGAAACTCCTGGACTTCTCTAACCCAACTACATGGGTGGTTTGGGGAGAAAATAACTCTCCCAGTTTCTCTCTTGATCTGACTCATCTGCTTGGGGTCATGAGTTGGGGGTACCCCTCTCTTGAGAAGTGTCCTTTCTACACCACACGGGCCACCGTGGCTGCCTCCGGGGTTCCTGGCAGGTAAGTCCAGGTGTACCAGCGGATGCAGATCTCTTTTGTTGTCTGCTCTCCGGGATTCAATGAGGTTCATGCATTGCACTGGGTTGTCATGTTTGTTTAGTCTCTTTTAATCTAGAATAATCCTCCCCTCCACCTTCTTGGTTACTGTTTCTGTCACATGGAGCTTTTTGGAAGGGTGAGATGTTCTAGATTGTCTTCCATGTCGAATTTGTCTCATAGTTCCTTCACCACTGGACTCAGATGAGATGCTTCTGGCAAGCCTATTTTGTAGATGATGTTTTATACTTCCCATTACCTCATGTTTGGAAGCACAAAGACCTCATCTGGGAAATGCACTCAACAAATACATATTAAGAGTCTATCGTGTGATGTGCTGAGCACTCTGTTATCTGGTGAAGACACATGGGAGCTATTGATAATGACAGTGAGGTGAGGAGATAAGGAAAACAGAAGGGCAGGTTGACCAAATAGGAAGAGGTTTAGCTACACTGAATAGAAAACTCACAGTAGCTGAGTAGCTGAACCAAACAGAGGCTTGGTTTTTCTCATGCACCTGCGAGACAGGAGACAAGCCGTCCAGAGCGGATGTGATAGCTCCACCATACTGAGGGGCTCTTTCCCTCTCTCTTTCTATCTGCCGTCTTTATGGCTGTAGTTCCCATGGGTCCAAGACGGCGCCTGCCCCCCTAAACAATGTGACGCCCTTTCAGTCAGGAAGGAGAGAAGGGGCAGGCCCACTGACTCCTTGCCACTGAAGGAGCTTTCCCCAAAGGGCACCCAGTGATCTGCTCGAGGCTCGTTGGTTAGGACTGGGCCACGTGCTGGACGCAGTAGGCAAGGCTGTCTGGAGAAGGTGCCTGTTGGGGACGTTGTCATTGCTGTTGTTTAGTCGCTAAGTTGTGTCTGACTGTTCTGCGATCCCGGGGACTGCAGCCCGCCAGATTCCTTTGTCCATGAAATTTTCCGGGCAAGAGTACTGGAATGGATTGCCATTTCCTTCTCCAGGGGATCTTCCCCACCCGAGGATTGAACCCACATCTCCTGCATTGGCAGTCAGATTCTTTACCACCCTGCCACCTGGGAGGCCCTCCATGCTGGTTTACAATAGTCTAAAAGACCAGCAGGCACTCTGCTTAGACAGTAAACTAAGTGACATGCACTTAACTGATTCTGAAGATATTGTCGTTCACACTGATTTTTCTTATACTGATAATGCGCTGTCACTGTGCTGTGCTGAAAACAGATGAGATTTAGATTTGTAACTCCGAGAGAGTCACATAACTTGTATGAATAGTAGGCTATATTTTCAAAAGGTCAAAGAATGTGCCCAGATCAGGGCCTGGGAAGGGTTATGTCAAGTATTTGTACAGCATCTCTCAAAACGGTCTCTGACCCACACACCAAGCAAAATATGAAGTGCCCCAGCTGAGAAAACCCCGGCCTTTAATAATTTAGACCCACAGCTTAACAGTGCCTGACATCTTGACACGGGTCGTGCCACTGAGCTCAACCAGGTCAAGTGAAAACCCCAACGGGACATCCACCTGTGTCAGCGACCCCAGGACCCTCTGCCCTAAGGCTGCATCTTCTCTTACCCTAACCGGGCTCTATGGGCCCCGCAGGCCAGGGCCACTAACCAAGTGTTCTCTCCAAGCACCCTGGTCAAAGAGTCACCCAGTGGAGGCCCTGGATAACTCTTATCTTGCTCCAGCGAGGTCCCATGGTGGATGGGAGCAGAGCTGTTCCCTTGATAAAAAAGCAGACTTCTGCTCATAAGGAAGAAGGGGGAAATGGATACTATGTAGGCAATTAGCTGCCCCCCCCCCCCTTCCTGCCCTGGCTGTGCCTGGCAGCTTATGGGATCTTAGTTCACCCTCCAGGGATTGCATCTGGGCCACAGCCAATCACCAAGTCCAAATCAGTGGCCCAGCAGGGAATTCCAGCAATTAGCATTCTTTGCCAAGGAGGATAAGGCAGGTTTTCAACAGCTGGAAAAACAGCTACACAGAAAATATATGAAAATTAAAATTTTCCTACCTACCTAGGAAAAAAAGCTGATTGTAGTCATGGTAACAAGGGGGCAACAGAATTAGTTTCACATCCTTTTAATTGATTCATGATGACGCCTGCAATGCAGCAGACCCTGGTTCGATCCCTGGATCTGGAAGCTTCCCTGGAGAAGGAAATGGCTGGAGAATCCCAAGGACAGAGGAGCCTGGTGGACTACAGTCCACAGTCGCAAAGAGTCAGACACAACTGAGCAACTAACAGTTTCACTTTCTCTCAGTGATACCCTTGTGCAAGTTAATCAGTCAGTTCAGCCCCTAGTTTATGAAAATCAGCCAATCAGCAATCGACTCATTTTAATAAATACACCTCCCAGTGCCACCCAATCAACAATAGCTCAGTGGGCATCACGCTCCTACAGATGATGTCAACCCACTTATGCCTCTGGAAGTCTTCCAATCCCTGATCTCCGTGCTCCCTAAAAACTCTATATAAACCAACCCAGTACTCTGCTCAGAGATGTTAGTAGCACAGGCTGATAAAAAGGGTGGAGATATATATATCCATTCTTTTCAGATTTTTTTCCTTCATAAGTTGTTACAAAATATTCAGTCTAGTTCTTTGGGCTATACAGTAGGTCCTTGCTGGTTATCTATTTTATATGTAGTAGAGTGTATGTATGTTAATCCCAAATTCCTAATTTATCCCTCCCCCTCCCTTTCCCCCATCTTGTTTCATCTTAACTACCTGTTTTAAAGGCCTGTGTCTAAATCCAGTCACATTCTTAGGCTGCTGGAGTTTAGACCTTCAATACCTGAGTTTTGAGAGGACACAATTCAGCCTATAACAGGGTCCCTACTCCACATGGGAAATACCAGACCCTTAACAGTGCAACAGATTCTTGACCTGGCCTGGGAGCGATGGTGTCAGAAGTGAAGAAAGATACACTGATGTGCCCCCCTGACTGCGAAGGTGCTGGCTCGGAGCCTGGGCAGGCCTGAGTCTGCCAGTGGAGAAAACTCGTGGTTGCAGAGCCTGCTAAGGACGAGTGCTAAAGACTTCCTTGTTGACAGGCTGTCTGTTTGTTCATCAATTAACTGCAGAATTTCCCAGATTTTTTTTTTTTTTTATGACAAGAAAGAGTAAAAAGAAATCTGCTATAATTTTAGCAGCAATTAACCTGAATTCACAGAGGAGTGCTTTCGCCCTGCTGTGAGCCAGCTACAGCCAGTGTGGCCAGTCCAGTTTCCCCCTAGGAATCCTGCTCCCAAGCCCCTCTCTGCCCCTTGAGCATCATTGCTACCCTCACCCTGGTGCACGGTTATCTCATCTCCATTTCAGAAAGTCAGGACTAGAGGTCGCTTTGAAGAAACATGACCACATACTCTTTGGGGCCAAGAAATGACCCTGCCCCTCAGTGGAGACAGCTGGGGCTAAACATGTCACATTTTTCTTTCTTCCATCTGCCTCAGAGGCAGAAAAATGCTACAGTTTCTGACCTATGACAAGAAAAAAAATAATAAAGAAAGGGGGGGAAAAGCCCACAGGACCCCACACTTTGAATGCCAGCCAATGGAACAAGAATAGAAACTTTAAAATGTTCAGAACAAAAATTTCACCTGGACTGACCTTGTTTCATTTTAGGACACTGGAACGGATTCTAGTCAGGTGAATTTGAAGCACCAGAGATAAAAGATCCAGTTACAAGAACTATAATAAGACAATCACTTTTATTAAAATGCCTTAAAACCGTCAAAATGTTTCTAGTGCCCCCAGACTGGTTCGGTGAATGCAGAATGGTTGGTTTAAGGTAGCGGTTCTTGATGAAACAGAAGCTACTCACTTCCAAATTAGATTTTAGTACAGTGGACTAGATATTAAAAATAAAAGATGAGAGCAACCAATGTATAATTTCAAACACCTAGCGCTGGTAGGAGGACAATGCCTGTTCCACTTCCATCTATGATGTACTGCTGTCCTGAACATCCTCTCCAGTCTGTGTCCTCTGGAACGTTTGCTTCCAGCTCCGTTTCTCATTTTCTCCCTCTGATACATCTTCCTGCCCTGCCTTTTCTCACCACATTTTCTCCTAGTTCTGACTTCATTAGTTTCTCTTAACTTCCAGGTCCTAGGTCCTCTCCTATTTGAATTCTGCATCCCTTGTGTAGGGAAGCACCAGTGCCTCTTAAGTTTATCCTAGAATTACAGTCTGGTGCATCGGGGGGTTGGGGGGGGGGGGTTGGTCTATAGGGGCTTTAACTGTGTCCCTTGAGTGTCCCCTAACCCACTGGGGGGTCATATTGTCAGGTGGCTTTATGTAGTTTCTGGTACAGAGTAAGTATTCAGTAATGTTGTTGTTTTTTAATTGCTAAGTTGTGTCTGACTGTTTTGTGACCCCATGGATTGCAGCCTATCAGGCTCCTCTGTCCATGGGATTTCCCAGGCAAGAATACTGGAGTGGGTTGCTGTTTCCTTCTCCAGGGGATCTTCCCAACCTGGGGATCAAACCCAGGTGTCCTGCATTGGCATGTGGATTCTTTACCACTGAGTCATGAAGGAAGCCCTCTCAGTAATGTTAGATACCATTATTGACCAGACTGGCTCCAGCAAGACTTCATTGGAGGCCAGTGAAGATGAACAGGCAACTGACACATGCAATATGAGGAATATAAACAGAGTCTGTTTCAGAAATAATCTCTATGGCCACCACCGCTTTCCTTTAGTCCTCAAGGCTTAGGTTCCCTTCCCATGGCACACGGGGTCCCTAAGAAAGAGGGCTCCTGTCCTGCCTCTGTAGGTGGTCCCAGCTGACCTCCCACCACTGTGCTCCTCCTGGGCACCTTGACCTCTTTGTAATTTAACCCAAAAGAAAAGGTCTCTTTTCATCATTTAGGGCCTTCCTCCCCATTCTAGCTTCTGGCCTGAAAGATTGCCCCTTCTCTGAGTACTGATACACTCTCAGGTGGCTCAGATGATAAAGCGTCTGCCTACAATGCGGGAGACCCAGGTTCAATCCCTGGGTCGGGAAGATCTCCTGGAGAAGGAAATGGCAACCCACTCCAGTATTCTTGCCTGGAAAATCCCACGGACGGAGGAGCCTGGTAGGCTACAGTCCATGGGGTCACAAAGAGTCAGACACGACTAAGCGACTTCACTTTCTTTTCTTTCTTTCTCAGTATTGACCCCTCCCCTGACATCATGAGAGACTTCACCTTTCTTCCTATGTTCCATTCTCAGGTGTGGTTCCTGAGCATAGTAATGGATGGCTCCCGTTCTAACACTGGTCCAGCTGTATAATATCGATACCTTAATCACAGGTACCCACGGTGGACCCATGTGTCTCAGTTCAGTTCAGTCGCTCAGTCATGTCCGACTCTTTGCGACCCCATGAACTGCAGCACACCAGGTCTCCCTGTCCATCACCAACTCCCGGAATCCACCCAAATCCATGTCCATTGTGTCGGTGATGCCATCCAACCATCCCATCCTCTGTTGTCCCCTTCTCTTCCTGCCCTCAGTCTTTCCCAGCATCAGGGTCTTTTCAAATGAGTCAGCGTCTGCATCAGGTTGGAGTTTCAGCTTCATCATCAGTCCCTCCAATGAACACCCAGGACTGATCTCCTTTAGGATGGACTGGTTGGATCTCCTTGCAGTCCAAGAGACTCTCAAGAGTCTTCTCCAACACATGTATCTACACCTCAAGAATAAAAGAAGAGTGGCTCCCTCCTAACCCAGACTGACACTGTTTATTTGAACTATAATATTAATACTTGCCTTCCAGATTGGTTTGAATTAGGTTGAGACAATGTCCACTAACTTGTGGACAAATTCACGGACTCACACTAGTTTTAGGAGGAGGAGAGATTAAAAACTGGAACTATGGAATTCCACTTCAACTATGAATTTGAACCCTTGTTCAAATACAACTGTGGAATTGAATTAAAGTGCCAAAACTCCCTCAAAGGGGGCCATATGAATTTGCTGCATCTTATTAAATACCTGTGATTTCATTAACTGAGATCAGATTGTGAAACTTTGTGTCTGAGAAGAGAGTACAAGAAGAAAGGAAAGGAAAGAAGAACCGTAAGGACAAAGGAATAATCAGAATGTAAATCCTGGAAACAGTCTATCAGCTTCATGCTGCTGCTGCTGCTGCTAAGTTGCTTCAGTGTCCAACTCCGTGCGACCCCATAGACGGCAGCCCACCAGGCTCCCCCGTCCCTGGGATTCTCCAGGCAAGAACACTGGAGTGGGTTGCCATTTCCTTCTCCAGTGCATGAAAGTGAAAAGTGAAAGTGAAGTCACTCAGTTGTGTCCGACTCTTAGTGACCCCGTGGACTGCAGCCCACCAGGCTCCTCCGTCCGTGGGATTTTCCAGGCAAGAGTACTGGAGTGGGTTTCCATTTCCTTCTCCAGTATCACCTTCATAGATTTGTCTTTATCCTGTCTGTCCTAAGATATCAGGGATGGTTTGATGTCTTCCCCATCACCAAATGGTCAGACCTTGATTATGACCATGTGAGTCTGTGTGTTTCTATTCCCTTGTATAACAGTTGTTGCCCACTCAGCCTTGGTACCGCCAGTATCCTGTGAATAACATCAGTATGAAGTTCTTGTATTATTGTCTAAGGCCAACTCCTTAACTTTTCAATTGTATCTCATTACGTCTCAACTTTTTAAGAATAGACAATTCTTACTTTCTCTTGAAACAACCACTTTCCACTTCCTATTAGATCTTTTAAAAATACCCTGCTCCAAAGTATAGATCCTTTTATTCTCCTCCTTGCTTTCACACTGTTTTCTGTTTGCCTTTATGAAGCATCTCAGAGCTGGTAGCTGCTGTGTCCATTTCCTCATCTTCCATTCTCTCTGCAACCCATTCCAGGTCAACTTTTGACACACGATTCACTGAAATCACACTCATTAGGGTTATTGATGGCCTTTGCCTGGTAAGACCCAATGGCCAATCAGACCCTTTGTCCTCAGCATAACTGACTGTCAGAAGTTTTGAAGGGAATTAATTATTCCCACCTTTAAAAAAAATCAATGACAGTTTTATACATTAAAAAGATAAAATATGTGTTAGTGGCTCAGTCATATCCAACTCTTTGTGACCCCATGGACTGTATCTCATCAGGCTCCTCTGTCCATGGGATTTACCAAGCAAGAATATTGGAGCAAGTTGTCATTTACTCCTCTAGGGGATCTTTCCAACCCAGGGATAGAACCTGGGTCTCCTACATTGCAGGTGGATTATTTACTGTGTGAACCACCAAATATAATAAACATGAGTGTACCCATTGGTGGCTTAAAAAGTAGAGCACTTCCACTGGAAACTCTCATGTGTCTTTCTCAGATTGCTTATCTCTGGACTATAACCGTCCTTCGGAATTTTGTGCGTCTTATTCCCTTGCCATCCTGCATGGTTTCATTTTATCCATGTATTTATCTAGCAATGTGTTATTTCATTTTGGTTTTATGATCTTTCACATCAACAGTAACTTATTGCACATGTCTTTGTAACTTGCTTTTTTTCCTCTCCACGTTATTTTTATGAGTTTTATTCATGATGCTGCTTATAACCCCATCTTGTTTCTACTGCTGTGCAGTATCTTTTGGGGAAGGCAACGGCATGCCACTCCAGTGTTCTTGCCTGGAGAATCCCAGGGACGGGGAGCCTGGTGGGCTACCGTCTATGGGGTCACACAGAATTGGACACGACTGAAGTGACTTAGCAGCAGCAGTATCTATTACACACCTGTATTAGTTATCTACTGCTGTGCAGAAAACTCACTCCAAAATTTAGGAGTGTGAAACAATGATAGTTTCTGTAGGTCAGGGATTTAGGAGACACTTAGCTGAGCTATTCTAATTCAGGGTCTCCCACGAGGTTGCATTCAAGATATTTGCTAAGGATGCAGTCATCTGAAGGCTTGACCGGGGCTGGAGACTTCTCTTCCAAGATGGCTCAGTCAGGAGACTGAGAGTTGGTACTGGTTGTTGGAAGGAGCCTCAGGTCCTTGCCATGTGGTTATCACCACAGGGCTGTGTGAGTTTCCTTCCAACATGGTAACTGGCTTCTTCTAGAGAGAAAGATCCAGGAGAGCAAGGCAGACGTCACAGTGACTTTTATTACCTGGCCTTGGAAGTCACGTGCCATTATTTCTAAAATATTCTATTGGTTACACAGATCAGCTCTATTCAGTGTGGGAGGGGACAACACAAAGATTGTGAGTAACAGGAGCTGACATCAGTGGTCATCTTGGAGACTGGCTATCCCAATTTATCTATTCTCTTGTGAATGATAGTAATGTTATTTCAGTTCTTAAAGTCATAAACAGTACTTCTGGTCTCATTCTTGTTTAAGGTTCCTGGTGTACATAAGCAAGAGCTTCTCCCGAGGGGGACTCCTGGGTCCTAGGCTATGTGCATCTTCAAATAGATTAGCTAAAACTAAAATTGTCCGAAAGTGGTTAACCAGTTTATACTCCTACCAGCAGTGAGTAATATTTCCCAATATATCCTTGTCATTATCTGGTGTTGTCATATTATTTTATTTGGCATATTTTTAAATTGATGCCACTCTGGCAGGTATAAAATGATATCTTTTGCAAATTAAAATTTGTATTTTGGGGACTTCCCTGTGGGTCCATCGCTTAAGACTACATGTTTTCAATGCAGAGGACATGGGTTCAGTCCCTGATTGGGGAACTAAGATCCCACATGCCACACAGTGTGGCCCGAAAAATAATAATAACAATAAATTAAATAAAATTTTCCAAATTACTAATGAGATAGAACACCTTTTCATATGTTTATTGCCCTTTCAAGCTTCCTATAATAAGTGATGCCTATTAATGGCATCTGCCCATTTTTTTATTGGCTTGTAGGTCTTTGTCTTACTAAATTGTAGGAGTTCTTTTTCTGGTCTGATTTATTAAGAAGCTTCTGGTGATTATAGGTGCTGCAAAGATTTCCCCCAAGGTTGTGCTCTTTTTACTTTTTAATACTATTTTTTTAATGACTAGAAACATAAAATGTCTTCTCTTCGCCCTCTGTGGTATGTGCTATTTATGTCTTTTTAGAGGCATTATTCCACTGACTGAGGTCATAAAAATATCTGCCTACATTTCCTTCAGAAAGGTTTTAAGTGTTGCTCTCCACATGTATGTCAGGTGGAATCTGCTTCTGCACGTTAGGGGAGGCCTGGATTGCCACTTGCTCAACTTCTTGCTGAAGCACTTTCTGCCCTTGACTTGAGGGACATCTCCTGATTTCCCTCCCACCTGGCTTCTTGCTGTGTTCACTGCCGCTCTTCCTCTTTGTAGCCACTCCATGAGTGAGCGGGCATGCCCTCTGTCCTGTCTGTCTGGATACCCTCACATTCTCACCCAAGTCCATGGCTATAAATAACATATGTATGCTGAACACTCCGTTCTCACGTCTTTACCCTTGTCCTTCCTACCTCCACGTGGCTCACTCCTTCCCATCAAATGTCACCTCCTCAGAGAAGCCTTCCCTGAATGCACTATGTAAAACAGCACCCGCGACTCCCCACTATACTTGCCTTGCTTTATTTTATTTATTGGCTATGCTGGGTCTTTGTTGCTACACGCAGGCTTTCTCTAGTTGTGGCGAGCAGGGGCTACTCACCCGTTGTGGCACGCAGGCTTCTCACTGAGGGGTCTCATGCTGTAGAACATGGGCTCTAGCGCTCACAGGCAGGCTTCAGGAGTTGTGGCACTCAGGCTTAATTTTCCCGAGGTATGTGGAATCTTCCCAGACCAAGAATTGAATCTATGTCCCCTGCATTGGCAGGCAGATTCTCAGCCACTGGACCACCAGGGAAGTCCTGCTTTATTTTATATTAAGTATAATCAGTCATCTCTTGATTTTATATTATCAATAGAAATAGACTTTATATTATCAGACCAGTATTTGAATATTTATCATAGACTTTGAACTGTTTGCTGATGCATCTAAGTGATTAAGAACACTGCCCAGCATATTCTAGATGCACAATGAACATCTGTAGTTAAAAAAAAAAAAAAAAAAAAAGGCAATAGAACCTCTATTTAATATTGTCCTTTATAGCTTATGGAGCTCTTTTATGGGCAGTTATGTTCCTCCATTAGTTTAATCCTCAGACACATGGCTTTGCCTACATTTGTGAATATCAGAGCAATAACATCTCTTCCTCTGGAGGTCTCTTCACGTGTTTTTTTACTCAGAATGCTTAATTTTATTCCCAACTGTGTGCGTTATTAGATGTGTGACTGTCACTTGTGGAGATTGAAATATAATTTGTCTTGGATGACCATACCAACTATTATTTCATGTCTCACATAAAAGGAATGTGGTTCTGAAAAAGGGACAAGTGATTCAAATTAATGCATGTACAAAATGTACGAATGCTGGGTCTCAAGCTATCCAGGGCTATTTAGACGAGGGGTTCTCAGTCGTTTCTTTTCAGCCAAAATACATGCCCACAGGCTACTCTTACATTTATACCACCATAAACATTTTTGTTGGAAGCAAAATGCTGTGAAACATTTTTATTCACCACAGCTGTCAGCCGCTAACTCGCAGAATCCCAGCCGGCACTTACACACAGGGTTTATCTAGCAGACCCCGTCCTTGCTTCAGAGCCTCTCCAGGAGATGTGCAGATGACAGTATCCAGACCTCTTTCCACCTGATGTTATTCCTAAGCCCATAAATCTATGTAGCTAAGTCCATAAAAATATACATTTGGCAAGTTTGAGTGGCCAAAGAAATCCCTCCATTTACTATGTCTACTGAGTGTTTTTGAACTTAATGCAAGAAAATTTGGCCGCTTGTGTCAAATTACTGGTTTGCACCCTGACTCATTCCACAACCCAAAATTTGAGCATGTCTCTCCGTGTGGACACAAAAGGCAAACTTGAGGCTGATATGCAAATAGACTTCTCATTCCCTTGGAGCTCAGTGGGCTGGTTATGTTATCAAAAGTTCTGGCACTGTGGGGCAGGCTTTACCCGGTGTTGACAGTTCACAATCTCAAAGCACACATCCAAGAAAACGTGGGAAAGATTCTGGAACTTTGCAGGAGGCAGTAAAGCTCTAAGGCCTGTTGACAGAGCTGCTGAAGACCAACTGTAGAGCAGGGAACCCTGGACAGTCTAAGCTTCTCATCAGCAACACAGCCAACTATCCTCCAGAGATCTCCTGTAAAAGTGGTCAGACCGAGTGGTACCGACTGAAAATAAATCAGACACTAAGTCAAGAGGAGTGAGTTACCTGAGGCCCCAGAAAGCACAAAACTCACGTTCAATAAATCCAATAGCTGGACTTCCCTGCTGGCTCAGTGGGAAAACATCTGCCTGCCAATGCAGGAGACATGGGTTCGATCCCTGGTCCGAGAAGATCCCACCTGCTATGGAGAGACTAAGCCCATGCTTACTTAGGTCAAAGAAATGAGGAGTATCAAAGAAAGTAGAATACAAGCTTCCTATTTAGGTAGATTTATGTTTAGGAATTACATAATTCTTTAATTTAAAAAGACTCTAAAGTACACGGGTAATTGAAAGAATCAGTGGTTATTAGTCAAAATGATAACACATAGGAAGGGGTGACAATTAATAAAATCAAAGAATGTATTGCTCATAGATCGTGCCCATGACAACAACAAAAAACCCAGCATTTTTCTATTAGACTATAATTATCCACCATTTTTTTTAAGTGGTAAAGGAGAAATTGCAGAGAACTCCTGCTCTGTGAGAATTCTTTTCCCACCCTACATCTTTCCATCGCTGATACAGAGCCCAGGCCACATCTTTGGCCTTTTTCCTTAAGAACATTCTTAATCACATTCTTAGTTGTTCTATCTCCAAGTCAGAAAGTGACTGTATATTTTATAATGAAAAGCACAGCAATACTTCTGCAAGCTGTTGGTTTTTGTGCTCAGTCTGGCCTAATCATCAGGGACGTGGTCTGCTCACTGCCCAGGAGGTGCTGTAACCCCCTGAATCACTCATCACAGCTAAGTTTCTGCAGTAAAATTTTTTGTGCTTAAATGTATATAACATAGAACTTACCATTTTAACAAATTTCAAGCATGCAATTCAGTGGCATTATGTTCATGGTGGCAGCCATCATCACCATCCATCTCTAGGACATTTCCATCTTCCCAAACTCCACCCATTAAACAATAATCCCCACTTCTTTCTCTCTTCAGCCCCTGTGGATCCTTTGATGCACCTTGCAACTTTCTGTCTCTATGAGTTTGACTTTTAGGTACCTCACATAAGTAGAATTAAGTACTAGATGTTTTAAAATCATCTCTTTTCTTAAAAAAATAAATCTCATGTTATGTGTTAGAAGTCTTAAGCAGCTTGGATTAAGTGACTTGGCTGAGCTTATTCAAAAGCCTGGGCTTCCCTGGTGGCTCAGCTGGTAAAGAATCCACCCACAATGCGGGAGACCTGGGTTCAATCCTCGGGTTAAGAAGATCCCCTGGAGAAGGGAAGGGCTACCCACTACAGTATTCTGGCCTGGGGAATTCCATGAACAGTATAGTCCATGGGGTCACAAAGAGTCAGATACAACTGAGTGACTTTCACACATTCAAAAGCCTAAATAAATCTTCTTTTATTTTCCCCTCTATTACAGATAAAGAGTTATTCAATTTGTATTGTGTTGGCCAAAATGTTCGTTTGGGTTTCCCACAGAGGGAACTCTACTCAATGTTCTTTAATGACTATATGGGGAAAGAATCGAAAAAAGAGTGGATATACGTGTACGTGTTGCTGATTCATTTTGCTGTAGCGCAGAAACTATCACTGTGAATCAACTATACTCCAACAAAAAATTAAATTAAAAAAACATGGACTAGTGCTATTTAGAGTCTCTGAAGATGTTTCTCTCCTCGGTCATAGGGAAATATCCCAAGAATTCTGGAATTTCTCCAATCTCTAGGAAGGAAGAAGTTCATGCTTCTTAATTGTTAAAGTGAAAGGCTTTGGTTTTGCCTTCTCCCATTATATATCAATTTGGGAGAACATTTGCTGAGGGGAACACACACTTTCACATCAAATCAAATGACTGAACTGGTTAAAAATTTCAGTATTCTTCTAGAGGTCTTCTGAAAAGAAAGTGAAAGTGTTAGTCGCTCAGTTGTGCCCGACTCATAGTGACCCCATGGACTGCAGCCCACCAGGCCCTGCTTGTCCATGGGATTTTCCAGGCAAGGATACTGGAGTGTGTTGCCATTTCCTTCTCCAGGGGATCTTCCTGACCCAGGGATCGAACCTGGGTCTCCTGCAGTGCAGGCTGACTGAGCTACCAGGAAGCCCAGAGGTCTTCTAGTTTTACTAAAATAAATAAAATTAATAAATAATAATAATAAGTTTAAAAATTAAATAAACTAATTCTTTAGAAGATTCATGGAGCATCCTTTGATCCATCGGGAACCTGGTGCTTTAGGTCAATTTTCCCCACTTCTGCGCTGTTCTAGGGTGCTCAGTATGGCTTCTTGGAAGGACTCAGTGGGATCCAGAGTCAGTAGGTCACAACAGGGAGAAACTGAATAAAACACCTTCAGACTATTTTTGCCTTCTCTCGTATTTCACTCTTTCCAGTCATTCATTCTTTTGGGGGATTGCTTCTCAAGACAGACTACCCTCACACAAGTCCTTCCAGAGATAACATCATCCATGTCTCTCTGTGCCTCCCTGTCTCCCTCTGTCATTGTCTGTCTGTCTATCTGTCTGTCTCTCTCACGCACACACACACATACACACATGTATACCCACATCCACTCACTCCTCCAGTCTGCTTTCCTCCCTGTTGGTTTCACTCTTTGGCAGGTTGAAGTCAAAACACCCACCACATTTTTATTTTTGGCTGCACCTTGAGGCATGTGGGATCTTAGTGCAGCAACCATGTATTGGAAGGCAAAGTCTTAACCACTGGACCAGCTGGTAAGTCCCCCATCCACATTTCTAGGCTTGCATCTCCTAACTTGCAAACCCAGAGGGCATATTTCTTCCCCAAGAAGAGCATATTTTCCCCCCAGTAGTGCTAGCAAAATTCCTGGCATGATGCTTCCAGTCTCTGATTGGCCTGGCCTAGGTAGTGGGCCCCCTCCGAACCAATCACTGACTTGGGTCAGAAGCCAGGTGGTGGGGTCAACTCCCACCCACCCCATGTACACTGAGAATAGGAAAGGTATGCTTATCCAAAGGTGAATTGAATCAGGAGGACCCTACATGTTGCCAAATCCATGCGTTGGGGAGATTTAATTGTTCAACCTCATCTCTGCCTAAATTCCTTCCCTCTTGCTCTCAAGACATCCAGGAAGCAGTTCTTGCCCCTTTCTTGATTTCCTCCTAACTTAGCGCCAAGTGCCAGACCGCACTGACAGCTCTCTTACCAATGTGGTAAAGTGCAAGAGTCAGAGGTTCTGACCTCATCAGCACGACTCCTTCCCCTTTATGACACAAGGGAAGGGCCTTTTTTTAAACTTTCATTTTGTATTCGGGTCTAGCTGATGAACAAGGTTGTAATACTTTCAGGTGAGCAGTGAAGGGACTCGGCCTTTCACATACATGTATCCATTCTCCCCCAAACTCCCCTTCCATCCATGCTGCCATGTAACACGAAGCAGAGTTCCCTGTGCTAGATAGTAGGTCCTTGTTGGTGATCCATTTTAAATATAGCAGAGTGTACATGTCCATCCCAAACTCCCTCACTATGGGGACGGGCCTTATACACATAGGGCTTTTTAATGACGATGTCCAGCTGGGTTACCCTCCTTCATGCTTCCCATCACCAAGTGAGTGTCCTCCAGTTGAATTCATTCTGACACTAACTACCTAGAGTTAATGTAGACCCCCACAGGTTAGGGCTCAGTTCTACAAGACGACTTCCATTTCAGATGCCAGTCACAGGTCCTGGGACTACCTGCTCCTCTGTTCAGCTTGACTGAAAATTCAGGAGTCCTCACAATGCCCCTCTCACATTTGATAACTCACTGGAAGAACTCACAGAACTCAGGAAAGCTCAGGGGTGGGATGAACTGAAAGACTGACATATATACACTGCTATGTATAAAATATATCCACTACTATGTATAAAATGGGGCTTGCCTGTTAGCTCAGCTGGTAAAGAGTCCACCTGCAATGCAGGAGATCCAGGTTCAATCCCTGGGTCAGGAAGATGCCCTGGAGAAGGGAATAGCAACCCACTCCAGTATTCTTCCCTGGAGAATCCCATGGACAGAGGCGCCTGGCAGGCTACAGTCCTTGGGGTTGCACAGAGTCGGACACGACTGAGTGAGAGGCATAGCACAGAACATAAAACATAACTAATGAGAACCTACTGTATGGCACAGGGCACTCTATTCAGTGCTCTGTGGTCACCTATATGGGAAGGAAATCCACAAAAGAGGGGATACATGTATACATGTGACTGATTCACTTTATAGCAGAAACTAGCACAACATTGTAAAGCAACTATACTCCAATAAAAAGTAACTTAAAAATTTAAAAAAATAGCCACATGTGCAAAAAAAGAGAGAGAACTCAGGAAAAGTACTCTACTTAAAATTATGATTTTATTATAAAAGATACAGTTGAAGAGCCAGATGAAGAGGCACATAGGACAAGGCTTGGAAGGGTCTAGGGCACAAGCATTTCTGTCCCTGTAGGGTCAGGGTATGCCATCCAACTGGTACATCAACTGTTCACCATCCAGGAAGCTGTTGTTTAGAGTTTGCTAAATCGAGGTGTCACTACATAGGCACGATTGGTTCAATCATTGGTCACTGGGGATTGATCTCAATCTCCAGCTCCGCTTCCCTCCCAGAGGCTGGGGTTGGACCGAGGAGGAATCTGGCTGCTTCCTGAAACCAGCCTCAAGAGTAACTGAAACAGCTAGAACAGCCCTGTTCTCAGCAGCTGGGATGGTGATCTTAGCACCAGTTAGATTACCGGTGGTCCCTGAACTTCTCCTTGGTTAGGCTGGAACCATTCCAGATTATCGTTGTTCTCCTCAATAGTGATCATCTTAAGTGCTTCTTCCCTGAATGGTTCTTTTTCCTTCCCCTTAATCAACCTGAATTTGCTTTTGAAAAAAATCAGGTTTTTTTTCCCCAAAAATAAATGACCAGTTTAAAAGATTCTACACTCCTACAAAGTTATTTTGAGGCTCTTTTCGTTGGAGACTTTCACTTCCATGGTCTACCTCTCACTAAGCACAGGTGGCTCTTCAAAACTCTTGTCTCAACCTTTCTGTTGATAACCAGTTTAACCTGTTATTCCGGGTCTGTCTCTGACTTTATCAGTTGTTAAGTAAGTATATAAATTCTGTGTTCCAGCCAAGTTGATCTATTCAATCTTTAAGCATTAGGCATATTTCTAAAACCACACTTCTATCCATGCTGTCCCCAGGCCTTCCTCTTCTTCTCTGCTTGCTGCATTCCCCTATCTGTTCATTTTTACTTAAAGTCCCTCCTCCTCCAGGAAGATTTCCAGCCCCCACTGATTCTTTTGTTCCCTACACACCTATATTCAGGAGTCACGTGCTACCTTGAACCATTTCTTACTCTTTTATGTTAAGTGTTCCTTCTCCGCATCTCAACTGCACACACATTCTTGTATCTTCTGTAGACTCTAGTGCTCTAGAATGCTCAGTGTGTGTTCATTGATTTTACTTTCCCTGACCCCTATTTCTCCTAGAATGGCAAACGTTTCAGTGGCTATTCCTTGATAACAAGCCATTCATATTTCCGTGGGTTGACTGAGCTCAAATGGGAAGTTCTCACTAGAGGTCTCTCGTAAGTGGCAAACAGATGTCAGCTGGCATCTCAGTGAGCTGAAGACTCAACTGGACTGAACATCCAAAGTGGCTCACTCTCATGATCTGTGGATGAAGTTGGCTATTGGTGGAGAGTTCTGTTGGGACTGTCAACCAGAGCACCCAAGCCTGGCTTCCCCACGTGCTTTTCACAGCCTGACAGCAGGGTTCATAGAGGGAGTAGACCAAAGCAAGAGCTCCACATTCCCAGGCAGAAGCTGCAAGGCTTATTATGATTTGTCCATTGAAGCCCAGAACATCCCTTCTACATTCTCTAGGAACAGTAAGTCACTGATACTGGTCCAGATTCAAGGCACGGGGAATGAGACCCTCAATTGTATGTGAGAGTGACAAGATCACATTGCAGAAGTGCACAGGGGATGGGACTCTAGTGTTGTCACCATCTCAGTTCAGTTCAGTTCATCTGCTCAGTCGTGTCCGATTCTGCGACCCCATGGACTGCATCACGCCAGGCTTCCCTGTCCATCACCAGCTCCTGGAGTTTACTCAAACTCATGTCCATCGAGTCAGTGATGCCATCCAACCATCTCATCTTCTGTTGTCCCCTTCTTCTCCCACCTTCAATCTTTCCCAGCATCAGGGTCTTTTCCAATGAGTCAGTTCTTCGCATCAGGTGGCCAAAGTATTGGAGTTTCAGGTTCAGCATCAGTCCTTCCAATGAATATTCAGGACTGATTTCATTTGGATGGACTGGTTGGATCTCCTTGTAGTCCAAGGTCACCATCTCAGGAAAATACAATTGGCCAAGGCCGGTAACCTAAGCCTTTCCCTTCTAGAGTTAAACTAGTTTGTAACCCACTTGCCAAGGTCCTGAAGCTCCCTTGTAGTGCATGTATGTGTTCTATTCTCCTGGCCTCTGGATAAACCTCTAAGACATTATTAGGAAAGTCAGCTGGGTGACCAGAACTGAAAACATTCAGTGGCTCAGAACCAACAAAATAGCAAAGGAAGCATCATAACTAAACAGTCTTCTCTCTGTACAATGAACTTATTGTTTTCCCCAATTTACAGAACCCCACAGAGGGGCTGGGAATGTTTGATATCTTGTGGTAGTGATGCACAGTTTTACTCATGAAGCTGCGGAAAGAAGACAGACAGATTTGAAAGCTGTTGAGGAAGATATTTAGGGCTTGGTGATTGGAAGAAGTCAGGGTGTTCCTTGGCAGCTGCTCTTCATTGCATCCTATAATGCTTGGCATTGATTTTACTGTCAAAGGGATACATGAAAAGACAAATTAAGAGACTCTCAGAGATTTCCTTGAGATTGGCTTAAATTCCTCTTGGAATCATCCCACAACACTGTTTTCTACTTTCAGTAAGATTTTCTCCCCATTGTGTGCCAACACCCATTATATTGCACAGAAGTATTAATCATCCATGTGGAATTTTATGTTTATAAAGTCTCTGAAACTATCAACCCTTTCCCCTGCCCCCACCAACTGAGCTCACAGACCATGGCCCTCTCTCTGGACATGTAGAAACCAGTCTGGTTTTTTTTTGTTGTTCTTGTGTTACCAGGGCCAAGTTGTTAAACTGACTCAACCTGCCAGTTAAATACCTGTGAATTCAGGGAAAACTAGTCAACTCATTTAAATCAATCCCAGACCCAGAGCCAGGTCAGGGGAAACTAGTCAAACTCATTTAAATCAACCCAGGACACAGCTCCCAGTGACTGCATAGCTGAAGTCCCCAGAAGAGACCACTTTGCAGGTATGATGTTAGCTCTCTGGGCCTCTAAGTCCCCACATCTGAGGACATGCAACTTAGTAATGACTGTTTCAGACATGCTGAGTATGTAGTTTGACTCAGTACTTCACTTTGATGGGAAGAACCTCAGGAGACAATGGGCGAACAGGACCTGAATGTATCACCTTATGTGTGTATCACACTATGAAACCAGGCTTGTAGAAGCATGTTTCCAAAACAACTTGCAGTTGTTCAGTCGCTAAGTCATATCCAACTCTGGGCAACCTCATGGACTGTAGCCCACCAGGCTCCTCTGTCCATGGGATTCTCCAGGAAAGAATATTGGAGTAGGTTGCCATTTCCTCCTCCAGGGGATTTGCCCGATCCAGAGATAGAACCCACGTCTCCTGCATTGGTGGACAGGTTTTTTTACCACTGAACTTTCAGGGAAGTCCAGTTATAGACTTTCTCCCCCTAAAATCTTGTCCATCTCAGTCAGTGACATCATCATCCACCTGGTTACTCAGGCCACAAGCTCCAGAGTCAACATCTCCTTCTCTCCTCTTGTCCACTCCACCTCCTGCCACTGTCTTTAATGTATCAGCAAGCTCTCGCTTCACAGGACCTGTATCCTTATTTAACGTTTATCACCACATCCACTAGCATCACTCCATCCCAAGCTACCTGACCCTAACTGCAGAATTGCAAGTCTCCGAACTTACTGATAGATTTAACCGAAGAAAAAATGTTGTATTTGGGGGGTATATATCCAACAGTGGTTGCCCTGGAAAGGTCACGTGCTAATTTGGGAAAAGGGGGAGGAGACTTACTTTTTACTATATTTCTTTTAGTGATGTATACAATTAAAAATTTTTTCTCATGAAAGGCGTTAGAACAATATATTTATCTTGGTAATAAATAGTTTAATTCAGAAAGACAAAGAGAAAAGACTAGTTATAGTCTTTTATTTTAAAGGAAAATATTAGTAATGCTTTCTTGGATAAATGTGAGGTTTTACCTAAAAAGATAATAAAAAATTTCACTTCTATTATGTCTTTACATTTTTGGACTTATTATGTATAAATGAATACCTCAGACAAAATAATAGCTAATATTTCAGAGTGTTAACTATGAGCAAATGCCAAGCAGAGTGCTTAAGGATAACAGTACTGTTCTCATCTCCAGTTACAACTGAGGGGATGAAAGTTCAGAGAAATTAATTAACTTGCCTAAGGTCACACAGCTAATAAGTTACAGAGCTGATGAGAACCTAAGCTGTCTGACAGGAGAATCCACATTCTTAACCACTGTACAGTTTATTTATTTTATTGTTAATGACTCATTTGTTTCATGCAAGTAACACTTAAGGGTACATAATTTCCAATTCAAAACTAGGACTTACCAGAAAAGGAATCTAGCTTTAACTATAGGAAGTAAAAACACAAATGTTGTAAATATGGGGTTGGCTAAAAAGGTCAGGTTTTCTGAACGAACTTCTTGGCCAACCCAATACTTAAGTCTCATAGATAAAGTCATACTATTACAAGCCCTTTACAGATATAATCAAGTTAAAATGAGGCTGTGCTCATTAGGTTATGGCCCCTCCTCCAGTATGACTGGTATCCTTAGAAGGAGAAGAGAAGACACACGGACACGGGAAGAACCCCTTGTGAGGACAGAGGTGGAGACTGGAGTGATGTGTTTATGAACCAGAAGATGCCAAGGATGGCGAGCAACACCAGAAGCTGAGAGAAAGGCATGGGCCAGATCCTCCTCTAGAACCTTCAGACGAAGCAAACCCTGGCTGGCACCTTGATTTCAGATGTGTGGCCTCTAGAACTGTGAGAGAAGGCGTTGAAAAGTGAAAGTGCTAAAGGCTCGGTCATGTCTTGACCGTTGTGCCACCTGGGAAGCCCCTTGTCTCCAACAGGAGCTTAGAAAGTGTGGTCCCCCGTGTGGAGGAATCCTGCAGGGAACCATCCCATGTCTTAGCCAGGGGGAGGGTCTCTGCTCGCCGCCTTGCTGTGGCGCCTGTGTCCCATTGATGGGCCCCTTAAAAAAAAATTTTATACAATTAAAAATATTTAGACTTCTTAGACTGATGCTCCTGAGAGACGTTTGTACTTCCGTGATCCCCAGTGAACCGTGCCCCACCCTGTTTTCTACCTCACACAAACTCTCTACTTACACACACACACACACACACACACACACACACCATTTTGCACATTCCCTACCCTTAGCACATCATCTGATTTCTCCTGATTTCCTCCCAAGAGTTCTGGTTGAACTGACCTGGAAACACCTCCAACCCCCTGGGTTGGTTCAGGTGCTGCCTCTTACTGCTCCGTCCGCAGCACTGACCAGCTCGTCACGACCGTTCGTGCTCCCAGCTCAGGAGCTCTCAGCGCCCAGCACACTCTGAAATTAGGAAATTAGAAATTCCGCACTGGCCCTGAATCCTTGATGAGAATTAGAGTTGACAGTTTTCTGGAAAAACACACAAAATGTGTCCCTTCTCACCTGGACCCTTATGTCTTCTCCCCATAGAACCTTGCCAGCGACTTCCTAAGTTGGTTAAAATCTACTAGACCAAATTCCATGTTCTTCAGTGCTCATTTTTCTTTCTTTACTCCTTTCCTGCTGTGGCTGTGAGACCAAAGTGTCAAAGAGCAATTTAAAAAAAATAAAGTAAATATGTTTAATAGCTCTCCCCTCTTATTAAACTTCACATAGAAAAAAAGAAAAAGAAAAAAAGAAAAAAAAAAACAGTAAAAAAAATAAAAGGAAAGAAAAACAATAAAATAGAAAAATAAACTCCACAGCATTTCTGCATGTCCTTCTTCCTCCACCCAACCCTTCTTCCACTCTCTGGTTCGAAGGACTCCCCTGCATTCTGGCTGCCAAAGTTTGACTTGTCTTGGGCTTTCATTCAGAGCCTTTCCTTCCGAGTTTTCCAGTGCTAAACCTGTCTTCTGAGAGGGCATTAGAGGAAGTAAGGAATGGTGGCAGAGAATCTGTCCTCCTCCAGCCAATGCATATACATGTATATTGACTATGAATTTCTCCTTGGGCCCAGGAGCCAGGAGATCCTGAAGTTATTATCGAACTTTATATAATCTGGCACTGAGCACTGCCAGAAAGTCCCGGTAGAGTCTCTCGGGGATTTTTTTTTAATGTGACAGTTTAATTGAATTTATTTCTCTTTCTTTGATTATGTTCTAGAAAATAAAACAGCAATAAAAACAAATTTTTCCATGCTGCTATTTGATACATCAATCTGTTACTTTCAAGCTCCCTTCCTACTCCTCTTATCCATATTTTGATGAGTTTATATTAATCAAAGCAGTAATGATTTGATTTTTAATGATGGATGTTTTATCTCCGGTCTCCTAGTGGTTAGCCTCAATTTTCGATCTAATGGCTTATTTAAGAAGATATTGGCTCTTTTGACTATTTGTGTATTTTGTTTGTGACTCATTTCTCTAAGGTGCCATTCTTTTAAAATGCTGCAGCACAAGGAAGGACAGTTATATAATCAAATGATGGCTTGAAAGCAGGCACCCTGGGCATCAGCCATGAAATGTACATTCAAGGATCAGATAGCAATAAAAAGAAAGGAGACTGGGGGAAAAAAACAGCAGCACCTCAGGGACCTGTGAGACAGTAACTAAGTATCTAACATCTGTGTCATTAGAGTCCCCAACCTTTGACCAGCGGGAGACAGAACCCAAGCAGAGGCTGGAGAGTCAATTCTACCCTTTCTGGAAGTCTTTCTGGGATGCAGTGGTTTATACCACCGGTCTGAATACATCGCACGGGCCAAGCTTAAAGCTGAGCTTCTTATGAAGCTGTAGGCAGCTCAGTACATATCCCTTTATAACCACCCTCCTTCCTTCCTTGCCTCATCCCCATCTCCCCCTCCACTGCTTCTGGGAGCTTGCACTCCCCATGAACACGTTAGCACAGAAAATTTGATTCTATTTTCTAGCAAACCTATTTCTCTTTATCTTTGTGGAATCCTCTTATTTCTGTTTTTCTTCTGGTTATATCTTTTGAATTTTTTTTTTCCCTCTCGTAGTTTCAATTTCTTGTATATTCATTCTGTCTTTTAAGCTTCTATTCTAATTGTCTTCCATACCACCAAGTTAAATTATCAGTCACTATTTTCTCTTTTAATATATTAGCTAGAAGGGTTTTTAATTCTGGAAAGGTTGTGGGTGATTGAATCTTATCATGTGCTCTTTTTTATATTTTAATTCAACTTTTTGTCTGTCTCCTCCAACAATTTTATTTCTCTCAGTGGCCTACAGTGACTTAAATGTATTACTGTTCTGGATGTCAGAAGTACTAAAATTAAGATGTCAGCATAACTTTGTTCTTCTTGGAGACTTTGGGGAAGAATTCATTTCCATGTTTTCTCGAGCTTGTAGAGGCTGCCTGCATTCCTCGAGTGAGTCCTGATAAGTCTGGTTGGATTTTTCTCAGACCTTGTTTCTCATTCTAATGGCTGAACACCCTGTCCCCACTTGGCACTGGGTTCGAGCGTCTCTTGACTTCTAACGACTGTCCCTTTAACCAGTCCTCTGGCTGTCAGACGTGACCGCGTGTCTGCACAGCACCCACGTGCTGTGTTCATCCCTCAGTAGGGCTGCGGGATTGGTTCCTGGGAGATAACAAAATCCCTAATGCTCAAGCCGATTATGTAAAATGGTAAGGTATTTGCATCTATACCATCTTCTCTATGCTTGAAATCATCTCTAGATGACTTCTAATACACGAGTGCTATGTAAATTGTTGTAATTACAATGTAAATACTATGTTAACTTTTTGTCCTTTCTTTGTGCTTAGTCACATTCCGTCCTGTCTACTCATTGCAATTCATGGACTATATAGCCCGCCAGGCCCCTCGGTCCATGTGATTCTCCCTACACAAATACTGGAGTGGGTAGCCTATCCCTTCTCCAGGGGATCTTCCCGACCCTGCAATTGAACCGGGGTCTCCTGAGTTGCAGGCAGATTGTTTACCAGCTGAACAGCCAGAGAAGCCCATTAAACTCCAACTCCCCGTCCTGAAAAAAAACACCTGGTTTTGTTCAACCATGTTAAACTCATCATTATGGGTGAAAAAAAAAAAATCTGATTTTTCACATTCTCATTTTAACCTCCTAAATGTATAATTTCATCAAACTCCCTTTCACAAATGGCTCTTCTATATAGCTCATTAGCCACAAGATTTTGTTCTCTTATAAAAATATATCAGGAGGATTTGAGAGTCTGAAAGTGTGATGAAAACCCTGTGTTGGCCCGAGCATACGAGGAGAATCATCGGGAACATTCTCTTCCAGCTGTCCTCAGACGGCGGCGCAGAGTCTTCAGCACGTTCTTTTGACAGATTTTGTGCCTCATTTCCTCACTTGTAACACAGAAATACTAATGCAGCGCCAACCAGCCTTAAAGGGGTGTTCTGAGAATCCTAGCCACATGGTAACTAAAACTGTATTTCGAATATGATTTCGACCTTATATATTTATAGTACTCTAGGGTCTGGATATCTTATATTACTTTTGGCTCCTCTTGTTGTGACTGGAAGCTGTGAATTATATAGACCGTGATGGAAAAATCGCTCCCTGCACAGAACCCTGGACTGCAGTGTCCATAAAAGGCAATGTGCTGGCTCCAGAAATTGCATGATTTCATAGCTAACCTGTGGTTCTACTTCCCTCCCCTTCACATCTGAAAGCACATTGGTGCAGAGGGGAGAAGAGTTTCTCTCTCTCTCTCTCTTTTTTTTTTTTCTATTTTCATCTCACAGCTCTGTTTCCAAGTCTCCTAGCTGGAAAGCTATTTCTATATGGGAAAGTTATTGCTCCTGGAATGGTCCTATGGTCTAGCCTCTCTCCCAGGGTGGAAATCCTCTCTACCAAACTGAGTGATGACCTGTCCAGCATTACTTAATGTATGCACATATTTATTGAGCACCTACTGTGTGCTAGACTTTGCGTCAGGCCTCGCACGTTGGCAGCGTTTGTCGCTCAGTCATGTCCAACTCTTTGCGACCCCATGGACTATAGCCCCCCAGGTTCCTCTGTCCATGGATTTCTCCAGGCAGGAACACTGGAGGAGGTAGCCATTCTCTTCTCCAGGGATCGAACCTGGGTCTCCTGCATTG
The DNA here is from genome assembly GCF_033118175.1 of Dama dama. Taxonomy (NCBI): domain Eukaryota; kingdom Metazoa; phylum Chordata; class Mammalia; order Artiodactyla; family Cervidae; genus Dama; species Dama dama. The sequence continues at coordinate 79,219,679 of NC_083710.1, read as the reverse complement.
CAGGCCAGATTCTTTATGACTGAGCCACCAGGGAAGCAACACAGGAGACCTGGGGTTGCAAAGAGTCAGACACGTTGGCAGACCCTGAGATAAAGATATAAGTCAAGTAGTTTGGGTGAGAGAGGGTCCCAGGAAACACTGGACATGGGGGATGCGAGACAGGGACGGTCTCACATGAAGGAAGACACGAAGGTCATTATCTAGCAAGTTGCTACTCTGGGCAAAGAGAGCTCAGTCCCACTGGCAATCTCAGAAAACTATGAGCTGAAACTCAGGATTAACCCAACGGAGGAGTAAGAGGATGGGAATTCATCCACCAATTCTCCACTGGTTCAGGGCGCTTTCAGGGGAATTCACGGTCAGCATTTCTGACTTCCCTGTGCTTGGACACTGTGTGTTCCCCAAGGCAAGAAAAGACCTTCAAGTAGAGATTTTCAAGGTCAGCCTTTGACTCTGGAGGTGAATGCCAAAGGATTTGGGGCAAGGGGCACCCATAACGTCTGCTCCATGCGGGGAAGATGGAAAGAATCAAGATCCCCTTTCCTATTCCTATTGTGACCCGAGGGAGGGATGGGACACTCACTCCTTGAACCCAGCGGTGTCCAAGCAGGGTGGGGTATGGGTGGACAGGGGAAAACCCTGGATTAATGGAGGTGGTGAGTCTGAGCGAACGTTGTGCCAAACCTGAGTCACACCGGGTGAAGATGAGCAGCGAGAACCCCGGCTCCAGACGACCTCAGGCGTCTGGAACCCAAATGATGAATGAGGTGGAAATACCAGTCTTCCAGCGGCTGATGGAGATTCAGTTCCCCAGGGGGAAAAAAAAAGCCCCACACAGGGCAAACCTTAGGTAAAGAGGTTAGAAGGAAGCGGGTGAGCTTCTCTCTTCCTTTCCTTCCTTCCTCTCTTCTCTCTGCGAAGTAAAGTTGCTCAGTCGTGTCCGACTCTTTGTGACCCCATGGGCTGTAGCCTACCAGGCTCCTCCCAGGGGGTTTTCCAGGCAAGGGTACTAGAGTAGGTTGCCATTTCCTCCTCCAGAGGATCTTCCCCACCCAGGGATCAAACCCAGGTCTCCTGCATTGTAGGCAGACGCTCTACCGTCTGAGCCACCAGGGAAGTCTGCTAGAACTAGTAGAAAACACAAGAGTCAGGGAACCAGGCAGAAGGGCCAGCAGGGCGGCTACCCAGGGCTGGGGAGGGTGCTTTCCCTAGGCCTGGCTTCTGCTTCACAGTACTTAGCAAAGCCAGCGCACAGGATGTCGAGACGGGCCTGAGCCCACTGGCTTGCAGGAAGGAGCAGATAACACCAGTCAGGCTGCAGGTCCTGTGGGGTATGGGACGAGGCAGGACTGAGTCTGTGTGAGTCAGGAAGCACTCAGGGGTAGGGCTTCCGCGGGGGGGTCCAATGGTTAAGACTTCGCTTCCAACGTAGGGGGTGCAGGTTTGATTCCTGGTCCCATGTGCCTCAGGGCCAAAAACCCAAAATATAGAAAATATTGCGACAAATTCAATAAAGAGTTTAAAAATGGTCCACCTCAAAAAAAAAAAAAGACAGACAGAAAGAAAGGCTACCATGGTGGGCTCAGTGGTAAAGAATCTGCCTGCTAATGTAGGAGACCAGTGGTTTAACCGCTGCTCCAGGAAGATCCCACATGCCACAGAGCATCTAAACCAGCGTGTGCCTCAGCCATTGAGCCTGTTGCTCTAGATCCCGGGAGCCACAGCTCTGAGCCCGTGCTCCACAAGAGACGCCACCACAGTGAGAAGCCTGCACACTGCAATAGAGAATACCACACCCGCTCGTCTCTGCAACTAGAGGAAAGCCCTTGCAGCAGCAAAGACCCAGCACAGCCAAAAATAAATAAATAAAAAGTTTTTAAAAACGTGTCATATGAATTAAAAAAAAAAAAAACTAGGACTTTCCTGGCGGTACAGTGGATAAGAATCCGCCTGCCAAAGCAGGGGACACGGGTTCGATCCCTGGTCCGGGAAGGTCCCACATGCCACAGAGCAAGGAAGGCCGTGTACCACAACTACTGAAGCTCGAGGACGCCTAGAGCCTGTGCTCCGCGGCAGGACAAGCCACCGCAATGACGAGCCTGCGCACCGCACCTGCAGAGTGGCCCTGACCAGCACGATAAAGAAAGCCTGAGAGCCACGAACACCCAGCACAATCAAAAATAATTTTTTTTTTACTAAAAAAAAAGGACTCATTCAGGGCCGCTAGGGCAGGTGGGGGGCGTGACTCTCTAAGGCAAGGCAGCTTGGAGAGAAGCACTCCACTTTTAGGATGGTTTTCTCTGGGTTGGACTATAATCTACCTCCCTTGAACTTTTCCTGGGACCCTCTTGGATTTGTTGATCAGTCCCAAGAAAGCTTTTGTCAACATAGTGCCTGGTCCCTGGCAACCAATAAAAGCTCCCTTTTGGGTATGTGTTTGTGCTTTGTGTGATATTGGGAAGGTTATCGGACTTCCCTGGTGGCTCAGCGGTAAAAAAATCCACCTGCCAACGCAGAAGACTTGGCTTCGATCCCTGGGTTGGGAAGATCCCCTGGAGGAGGGCATGGCAAACCCACTCCAGTACTCTTTCCTGGAGAATCCCCATGGACAGAAGAGCCTGGCAGGCTATAGTCCATGGGGTCGCAAAGAGTCAGACATGACTTAGCGACTAAACACAACAGGAAGGTTATGACAAAAATGTTGTGACTAATGTCCCCTCCCCCGGTTTCAGCTAGACTGTTCCAGTCCTGATATTTTCAGGGAAAGTGACTCTGCCCCGGACACAGGTAGGGCTTGTAGTGCTCTACTGCTAAGCTCCTCATCCCTGACCTTCTATTTCCCATCTCAGGTTCGCCATCCAAGGCATCCTCTCAAACAGCAAGGTCCTTCTTCAATTCACTCTGGTCTACCTTTATAAACCCACCACTGAGATTTCTCTCATTCTGATGCTCAGCCTCTGACAGAATTGTAGATGTACTGAGGTGTGTTCAGTTTACCTCTCATTGAAAGAAACATATTTTGCGACCCTGTGTACCTGCCATATTAGCCAAAAGGGGCTTCAATTCATTTTATGTTGTATGAAAAGTAGAGCAAAAAGAACGTTTGGACTGAAATGCTCTAAACATTAGGTGACAAAGCACAGTAACAATGGATATGACTGCTATCTTATTCGATCAAAAGGGGAAAAGAAAAACGACAATAAAGCAACTGCCATTTTTAGCCAAAGCAGCATCTTTAAGGATGAACGACAATGGTGCACATATGTTGGCAAGTCTGCTTGTGGTCACTCCGCAAATTTGTATAAGTGATACTCTTACATCCTAATTAGGATCTGAAACATTAGAATCTTTTACAACTGAAACAAGCCTTTTATTGTTTACTCTGCTTTATATAGTACCACTCAACCACAGACAGGAGACAACTAGATTAATGTACAAATTGTCAAAGGGAATTGAAAAGTTTGGCTAAAAGAGCTGTGTCTTTTGAGCGAAACCTTTTCTGTTTCATTCTAATTGCATGTTTATGGATTTCCGAGACATTAAGAATGGTGTGTCCTCATTATAGCAGGCATCCACACCAAAGGGAGAGAAAAATAAAGGGGGCAATTCTACAGCAAAAAACTCAGAGGGAAGAATAGGATTGTTTTTCTTGCCCAACCAAAAAAAAAAAAAAAAAAAAAAAAAACCAGAAGAAATGGGCTCTCAGTATGGGGCATAACCTTTTCTTTTTCAATTCACATGTTGCTGTTCAGTTGCTCAGTGGTGTCTGACTCTTTACGACCCCATGGACTGCAACACTGTTCTTCATCATTTCTCGGAATTTGCTCAAGCTCATGTCCATTATGTCGGTGATGCCATCCAACCATCTTATTCTCTGTCACTCTCTTTTCATTTTGCCTTCAATCTTTCTCAGGATCAGGGTCTTTTCCTGTGAGTTCTATCTTTGCATCAGGTGGCCAAAGTATTAGAGCTTCAGCTTCAGGATCAGTCCTTCCAAGGAATATTTGCATGTGGTTGTCCCTAATTCTTATTCATTTTGCTAGAATTTTTAATAATGTTAAATATCTCAGCAATGAATTTTCAATTCTAAATTCCATTGACAATGTAGTTTAAAAAATTCAATCTGGAGAATTTATCTATACACCCACACAGAGACACACACATATGCTCTCCAAGTTTAAGTGTGCATATATATTTAGGGCTTCCTTGATAGCTCAGTTGGTAAAGAATCCACCTACAATGCAGGAGACCCTAGTTCAATTCCTGGGTCGGGAAGATCCGCTGGTGAAGGGGTAGGCTACCCACTCCAGTATTCTTGGGTTTCCCTTGTGGCTCAGCTGATAAAGAATCCACCTGAAATGTGGGAGACCTGGGTTTGATCCCTGGATTGGAAAGATCCCCTGGAGGAGGGAAAGGCTACCCACTCCAGTATTCTGGCCTGGAGAATTCCATGGATTGTATAGTCCTTGGGGTCGCACAGAGTCAGACACGAGTGAGCGACTTTCACTCACTCACTCATATGTGTATTTAAAATAAACACTTTCTTTTCCTTAATATTACTAACCATGAATCTGACTATTTGTGTATTTAGTGAGAATACATTTCTTTTATAAATGACCTTTCTTCTCTTCCCATTTTTATTGGGAACTGCATTTCCGTTGATTCCCATTTTACCAAAAAAGAAACCATTTTTAAAGTCAGGTTAGAAATATTTTTCCTTTTCTTTTGATCTTAATAACTGACATAAAAGTAGGTTATGTCCTACTTCTAGAAAAGAGCCTGTGCACACTGAGGAATACATGAAGGGAAGCTATAGTTTAAAAGTCATTGTCATTCTCTATTTTCTGAAACATTGAAAATATTAAAGCTGAAATCATCCCTAAGCATGATTTTGCTTCTTTTAGAGGAATGTGGATTTATGTCAAAATCTAAATCCTAGAGAAAAATTAACAACAGTTTTAAAAGAAAAGCAAGTTTTTCAAAATATAAACAGAGTGAACAGCGGTAGATTCATAAATGAGGTCAAAAAAGAAAGAACACGAAACATCTGTTGCTAATATTCCTTTAATGCTTATAGTAAAAATTTCCAAATTAAGTTGTTCTAAGTTGTAAAAACTTGCTTTCTGAATTTTCAGTGACAGAAGGGGAAGAGATCAGAAATCTCAGCAAACCATTCTTGCCTGATAATTGTTCTTATTTTTTTTCTCATTTATTTTAGTAAGGTAAGTTTTTTTCTGCCCATCACCAACACTGTCAAATAAATTTTGTTTAGATTTTTTGAAGCAGGAGGTTAGACTGATGCTTCTGGGACTGAAGCCTGGAATAGAATCATCATTTTGTTGTTGTTCAGTCGCCAAGTTGTGTCTGCCTCTTTGCAACCCCACAGACTGCAGCACACCAGGCCTCCCTGTCCCTCATCTCCCAGCGTTTGCCCAAGTTCATGTCCATTGAATCAGTGATGCTATCCAAACATCTCATCCTGTGTCGCCCTCTTCTCCAGCTTTCAATCTTTCCCAGCATCAGGGTCTTTTCCAATGAGGTTCATATAATAGATGCAAGAATGTTAATTGCATCTATTAACTCTAAACGCCCCCTAGACATTACTTTCTTAATTCTTCCAAACAATCCTATAAATCAGTCATTATTATCTCTATTTCATAGATAAGGAAGGGTGAGTCTTAGATTCAACAACTGTCAGAAAGTGGAACTGAGATTCAAGCAGAGGTCCCTCTGTCTCCAAACTAAAGTATCAGTGACTCCCACATAGGGTTAAACAAGCTGATTAACGATAAACAAGGTGAAGAACATGGTGGGAAAAACAGGGTCAAATATGGGCCACTTTCCTCAGAGGTATTAATGAATAGATTTGTGAGTCAAAATTGGATATAAGTGATAAGGCAGGAATTGAAATAAATCGTTAGGTTAGGATTCAATTTCCCCGACAGCTCAGCAGGTAAAGGTTTCGTCTGCAATGCAGGAGACACACGGATGTGATTTGATCCCTGGGTTGGGAAGATCCCCTGGAGAAAGAAATGGCAACCCACTCCAATATTCTTGCCTGGGGAATTCCAGGGACAGAGGAGCCTCTCAGGCTATAGTCCATGAGGGTGCAGAGAGTCGGACACAACTGAGCACGTGGCATATAATAAAATACATAGGATTCAATTTAGGGCTGGCTTTGAAGTTTGGATTTTATCGAGAGTTTTAAAGTGGGGATGGCTTTTTGAGATTGAGTTTAGATTCAGAGCAGTATTTGCATTAAGGACTGCAAAAGATGGGAACACAGCAGTTAACTTCCCACAGGACAAGAATCAACCCAGAGAATTGTTGAACTACAGATTCCTGGTTCCTCTCCAACCTGATGAATCTACCTCCCAGGGTTAGTGACGAGCCCAGGTGTCTCTGATTATCAGGGAAGTAGAGAAGCGGCTTCCTACTAGAGAGTCAGATTCCCTGGTGGCTCAGACAATGAAGAGTCTGCCTGCAATTCAGGAGACCAGGGTTCAATCCCTGGGTCAGGAAGATACCCTGGAGAAGGAAATGGCAACCCACTCCAGTATTCTAGCCTGAAAAATCCCATGGATGGAGGAGCCTGGCAGGCTACAATTCATGAGGTCGAAAAGAATCAGACAAATCACTTACTAGAGAGTCATATGATCTTTATCAATCTTCTTTATCAGTACTGGGCCCCACCCCTCAGTTAAAACCATAAACCAAGGGGATGCGAGCAGTTGTTATGTTTTAAAATTTCCCCACATGATTCCAATGGGAAGCCAGGGTTGAAATTGCAAATAGATGGTTAGAGATGAAAAGAGCTAATTTCTCTTCTGGATTCATAAAGCTCTTTAGTGAACCTCTTCTTTGATAATTTTCAGACACTGCTTCAGTTCAGTTCAGTTCAGTTGCTCAGTTGTATCCGACTCTTTGCGACCCCATGGACTACAGCGCGCCAGGCCTCCCTATCCATCACCAACTCCCAGAGCTTACTCAAACTCATGTCCACTGAGTCAGTGATGCCATCCAGCAGTCTCATCCTGTTGTCCCCTTCTCCTCCCACCTTCAACCTTTCCCAGAATCAGGGTCTTTTCAAATGAGTCAGTTCTTCGAATCAGGTGACCAAAGTGTTGGCGTTTCAGCTTCAGCTTCAGTCCTTCCAATGAATATTCAGGGCTGATTTTCTTTAGGATGGACTGGTTGGATCTCCTTGCAGTCCAAGGGACATTCAAGAGCCTTCTCCAAAACCACAGTCCAAAACCATCAATTCCTCGGCACTCAGCTTTCTTTATAATCCAACTCTCACATCCATATATGACTACTGAAAAAACCATATCTTAAACATAGCACACTGCTTAATATATATATATTTGCATGCTTTTTTTATAATAGCATTGTAGCCTTGAAGGACAGAGACACTGACTTTATCACCCACATACTTAGCGCTGTGATATTAAGTAAATATATCTGTGCATATAGGTATTCCAAGGCAGCCTTGGTGGCTCTATACAAGGATAAAAAATATACTCTGTACATTACATGCAAATTCACCCAAAGAAGGGACTTCCTCTCTATTTTCTTTATGAACTATCAAGATTCACTCAACATTAAGCAGTTTAATCATTCACTGGAGTCTAGGGAGCCTTGGTCCTCCAAGTCCTTATCTCATCCACAAGCCTTTCCTGGCACCAGCCTTTTCTGAGCAGTTCCTGCCTTATCTCTCCTGAATTCAAGCTGGCCCTTAGTTACTTGTTTGATAAATAGAAGATAGCCTTTGGGGACAGCCAGTGCTAGGCCGTAAGAATCTTGGATCTGTGTTCTGAAGCTACGGGAGCATCCTTGAAGCCCTGAACTGCTGCATTTAAGTCCAGCTACCTTGAGACCATGATGCTTTAGACACCACGTGGTGAGTCCCTGAAATTACAAGAGAGAAATGCCTGGCCAACCCTGGACGCACCTCTGGACAAGAGTAATGTCAAAAGACTTAAAGCCCTCTTTAACCTGCCAAAGCACATCATACAAAAATAACACTGTGATGCCCTATCTACAGTATATGTAAAATAAAATGTAAGTAATTTATAGTAAAATATGTGTTTCAATATTTTAACGCCTCAAGCAAAGCACACAATAAACAGAATGAAGAAGGCAGGTGTATAAAGAATCACTGGAGAATACAAAATTACAAATGCAGCTGACAACCCAAATGCCATAAACACATTTTTTATAAAAAAAAAAAAATCAAATACAGTATCTCTTGATTTTATACGTTAGGTACATTTCTGGAAAATTCAATATATACCAAAAGAGTCTATATATTAAAATTCAATATATATATCAAAAGCCTTCTGTTTAGGAGTTCTGGTTCTGGGTAAAAGGGAGCAGATGGATTGGGAAAGAAGCCCGGAGCTGAAGTACCACCAGATGCAAGTGAGCTCCTATTTTTACTGCCTCCAGTAGCCCCCATGCCTGGATTCAAGGTTGTTTGAAACCTAGATGTCAACTCTAGTCATGGACAGAAAGAGCTTCAGGAAAACTCTTTAGGTCTGGCAGAAGCAACCAGAAAGAGGATTCCTAAGAAGAGTTTGGGAGGAAATCCAAACTCTTCTTCGCTCCCTCTCTTCTCTACTTTTTTGAGCCCTACCCCCAGGCAACCCCAGTCATAGCAGCAGCAGTGGGAGCGCGTAGGTATCGAAGAAAACTGTGCAGTGTGGATGCCTTCCTCTTTAGTCAGAGGAGCTGTGATGCCACGAGGGGAAGCAAATCCTAATGCTTTCTCCTCCCTCTGCGCTCCCGTCTCTCAGTCCTGAACACGAGCACTGTTCTGAGACGTGTGCACCCGAGTGGGATAGCTTTCGAGATGAAGGACCGACATGGGAACCCCAGGGAACTAGAATGGACCAGGGTCACGGAGCAAAGGGAACACTCCAGCGAAGTTCCTGGCACTGAGAGTGCATGAAACGGTTTAGGTCCCCCTGCAATTAGACTGCAGTAAAGACTGATCAATTGTCACCTGAAGGTTCCAGAAAAATTGAGCCTAGGACTGTGACCATGGGTCGGTATTTCCCATTCCTATTCCAAGGGTTTTTATTGGGCTATATCAGACCTGATGGAACTTGGTTCTTAAAATTTTTTATTACTGTGTAAACACAGGAAGAGAGAGGCCAAGATCACCTGCAAGGGGAAAAAAAAGATGAAGAATTGAAGATGAACATGACTAGAGCAGTAGAGCTAGGGGAACGTTGTTCATTTGCTAAGTCCTCTCTGGCTCCTTTCAACCCCATGAGCTGTAGCAGCGAGATTTCCCTGCCCTTCACCATCTCCCGGAGTTGCTCAAACTCATGTCCATTGTGTCAGTGATGCCATCCAACCATCTCATCCTCTGTCGTCCCTTTCTCCTCCTGCCCTCAATCTTCCCCAGCATCAGGGTCTTTTTCAATGAGTCAGCTCTTCACACCAGGTGGTCAAGGTATTGGAGCTTCAAATTCAGCACCAGTCCTTCCAATGAATATTCAGGGTTGATTTTCTTTAGGATTGACTGATTTGATCTCCTTGCTGTCCAAGGGACCTTCAAGAGACTTCTCTAGCACTACAGTTCGAAAGCATCAGTTCTTCTGTCCTCAGCCTTCATTATGGTCCAAATCTCACATCCATACATGACTACTGGAAAAACCATAGCTTTGATTATATGGACTTCTGTCAGCAAAGTGATGTCTCGCTTTTTATTATGCTGCCTAGGTTTGTCAGAACTTCCTTCCAAGGAGCAAGTGTCTTTTAATTTCATGGCTGCACGGGGAAGCTTAACAATCCTTTTATTTTTACAGCTGAGGACAATGTGACTCAGAAAGTCTTCCCCCAAGTTGCATGATATCTGATGTCTGCTAGGTAGCATTAGCAAAAGCAGTTTGTTCATCTCTCACCAGAAACTGTTCAGGTCCTTAACTCAGAAGACTTACCTTGATGCTTAGCAAGATGATTAGGATTCTTCCATGAGCAGTCTGCTTTTTGAAATTATCACTTCCTGGCACTGACAGTGTAATTCGATTTTGCATTTGCAAAAAACTGTAATCATGAGGTGTTGATAACGTACCTGACAGTTTGGATGTCACCTCATTTGAAAGCCTGCAGGCTCCTGAATCTTCAGTTCGCTCCTGAGATCAAAGACATATGGAAGGGCAAAGCGTGGTTGAAGAATAGAGATCAGATTCAGGGCACCAAGGTTGTATTTTTCTTTTTTTTTTTCTTATAGGAGATTTTTGTCCCCTATTTTTAAAGTCTTTATCAAATTTGTTACAATATTGCTTCTGCCTTATGTTTTGGCATGTAGGATCATAATCTCCCTGTCCAGGGATTGAACCTGCAACCCCCTGCATTGGAAGGTAAGGTCTTCACCACTGGACTGCCTGTGAAGTCCTTATAATTTTATTTCCAGAACAAAATATATTCTTTCTTCATATGAACTAAAGGAAAAGTTCAGCCAGGGTCCCTGCTTGGATTTCCACTGACTGCCCTGTTCTGCCCCATGCCATAGGCAGCTCCGGGTCAGTGTAGACCTGACCTGAGACTCCCAGAACCCTGGGAGGAGGAGAAAAATCCAGCAGCTGCCAAAGGAGGACAAGAAGCCTTTCCATCAGGCTAATGAAACCTGTCAGCACCAGCAGGGCCCCAGAACCTGATCTCCCAGGGTGCAAGAAGGATGGAAAAGCAGCCAAGAGAGGAGGAGGGGCGGGGAGGGAACAGGATTCTTCACCACACGGATTAGAGCGAGAGAGGGAGGAGTTTGGCAGGAAGCCGTCATGAAATGAAATAAAACTAAAATATGGTACAACAACTGGCAAATCGCTGACTTGGCGCTCTGAATTTGACCTGTTCCAGCTTCTTTGCGGCTGGCAGCCTGGAAGCGGGTTTGCCTAAGCTTCAGGGTCCTCTCTGATCTGTCCTTTCCAAGGCTAGGCAGGGGCCCTAGCAATGCGTTCATATGATCCTAAGGAATTTTATTTTCAATTAAAAAGTACAGAAAATTTTTTGAGAAGTTGAAGACAGTCACCAGAAATCTAACAGCTCAGAGACAATCACTGTTAACATTTTGCTAAACACTTTTCATATGCACATGAAGACTTTTTCTATCTCTTCAAATACACACCTACACTGATGTATTCAATTTTATATACTGTATATGCTACTCTGTAACCTACTTGTCTCACTTGTTGGGACATCTTTCTAAGCAATTAAAAATCACCTTTGCTTTTTTTTTTTCTTCCACTTTTATTGAAATGTAACTGGTATACAGTGCTGTGTAAGTTTGAGGTACGTGGTATAATGATTTGACTTACCTAAATCATGAAATGGCTATCACTGTAAGTTTACTGAACAGCCATCATCTCATATAGATACAAAATTAAGTTTTTAAAAAACTGTAGAAGTAGGATATTTTAGCCATAGTCAGTTAACCCCACTGTGTCTTTCCATCTCAACTGCCTTCATGGATAGTTTTTGGATTTGCTAAGGGAGGGTTGAGTTAGGAATACCCTAAATTAACTGCAACTGAGAGAGATGTTTGGGTACATTTTAACAAAAACACACAAGAAATGATAAGCTTCTATTTAGATCTATATATAAGGTAGCTTATTTTACATTCCTTAAATTCATTTATTAAAAAATTAAGAGAAAATTCAGGTTAAAAATTACTGGAATAGGAAATAAAACAGTTAACAATGAGTGATTAAGTCAGTAGAAGTTATACTGGCATGGAGAAGGAAAGTATAACAGAGTTTCAGATCATACTAAAACCAGTCACTCATTATGAAGAAGGAAAATTCTATCAGGAGAAAACAAATGGTATTTGGACTGTTTGAAAATCCTATTAATGAAAAGTGGATCGTGTGAACTCATTGGAAAAGAATTTTAAAAATTCTTACAGATTAACCCTGAAATGTTGACATTGATAAGGAGAATATAAAACTTAATCCTCCAATACACTGAGGATTTTGGAGATTAAACTATTGAATATTGTCAACTTGAAGACACTGACACACCAAAAAATGCTTAAAATACTCTGAAATCTTACAGCTCATCTATGAAACTTGCCTGCTTTCTCCAAATTTGACAAAATCCAAGAGTTATAAGACACTAACAGCTAGTGGCAAAGTTGAAAGAAATCTCTTCTAAATTATCAATAATAAAAAAATTTCAATTAAGTACGCATGAGGAAAGACTGAATTTTCTTTCTAAACCCACTATAAAAATAGTAAAAAAAAAAAAAAATCATTGTCTTTTGAAGAGACTATCAGAATGTATGCACTAATATTGTAGGAAAAAATGCATTTCAGAGATGCATGAGGAAGTAAATTAGTTAGAAACACTGCTACCTTTCTGGATTTTGTAATGTTTGTGGTATTTAGTAGCTTTAAAATTGTAGTTGGTATGATTTTTATTATACTAAATACCCACTTTTATTTAAACCCAATTTGATATTTATAATTTTGTACTCTTCCTCTAAAAGAGGGCCTCTTGAAATTCTATAAGCTTTATATCTTTTATACATTTTTTTCTTTTTAACATATCTCTAATACACTTTAAAACTGTGGTAAAATATATATGACATAAAATTTACCATCTTTTCTTTAGAGGTAGATCTTTAGAAATGTATTGTTTAATTTATTTATGTATCTGGATGCACCAGTCTTCATTGCAGCATGTGAACTACCAGTTGTGGCATATGACCTCTAGTTCCCTGAGCAGGAATATAACCCGGGTCCCCTGCATTGGGAGCCTGGAGTCTTAGCCACTGGACCACTAGGGAAGTCACAAAATTTACTATCTTAACCATTTAAAAATGTACAGATCAGTGGTATTATGAGCGTTTGCCTTGTTGTATAATCATCACCACCATCCATTCTTTTCATTTTTCCAAACTCAAACTCTGTACCCATATAAACACTAACTCCCCATCCCTCTCTCTACCCAGCTCCTGGTAACCACCATTCTACTTCGTGTGTCTATGAATTTTGACTAAGCTACATACTTCATTAAGTAGAATTCTATAGTATTTGTCTTTTGTGAGTATATGACTTCACTTACCGTAATGTCCTCAAGGGTCATCCATTTTGCATGTGTCAGAATTTCCTTCCTTTTTAAGGTTTAATAATATTACTTTGGGTGTATATACCACATTCTGTTCATCCATTTGACTATAATTGGACACCTGAGTCATTTACACCCCTTGGCTATTGTGAATAATACTTCTATGAACATGAGTGTACAAATAGCTCTTCCAAATCCAGCTTTCTATTCTTTTGGATATATGCCCAGATATGGAACTGCTGGATATGGCAGTTCTCTTTTTAATTTTCAAGAAAACACCATATTGCTTTACACAGTGTGGAGGCAGCTATAGTACTCCATCAATGGTGCAATTTCTCCACATCCTTGCCAATACTTACGTTCTGGTTTTTGGATAATAGCCATCTTAATGGGTGTGAAGCCCTTACTATAGTTCTAAGTCATGACTGGGATTTGGTTTTGCTGGGTAAGCTTCTACACAGCATTGCTCTATCAGTTCTCTCTTCAAGGCCGTATCCATGGTCATGGTTAGAACACAGCTCAGCCTTTGAGAATTACTGCTGTTTTCTCCCTTTCTCTCTCTTGAAGTTCTTGAGATCAGTTTATTCAAACTTGCTTTTGAGCAATCACAGATCCCATCTGTTTGGGCTTATTGTTTATTTCTGTTTTAGAGTTTATTGTATCTACCTATATTTCTACCCTGTTAATCAAGATGATGTATTCTCCTTACTTGTTCAATCTCCTATCTGTTGAAAAACTTAGTTAGTCTATCATTCCCATATATATTCACTGTCTGGTTGATGTTAAAGCTGGTACAGCTGGGTCTACAGGACCTGTTTCTAAAACACTGAAAACAATATCCTTACTGGCTGATAAATAGCCACCACCTTGTAACTCTGGGTCCTTCCTACCAGCTTGGGATCATTTAAAGGGTTAATGATTGATGGTGAAAGGGACCTCCAGGCCTGTGCTTAGAAGGGCCCTTGGGCTCTTGGCATCTGGTCCCATCACTTCATGGGAAATAGATGGGGAGACAGTGGAAACAGTGTCAGACTTTATTTTTTGGGGCTCCAAAATCACTGCAGATGGTGACTGCAGCCATGAAATTAAAAGACGCTTACTCCTTGGAAGGAAAGTTATGACTAACCTAGATAGCACATTAAAAAGCAGAGACATTACTTTGCCAACAAAGGTCTGTCTGGTCAAGGCTATGGTTTTTCCAGTGGTCATGTATGGATGTGAGAGCTGTTCTATAAAGCTGAGTGCCAAAAAATTGATGCTTTTGAACTATGGTGTTGGAGAAGACTCTTGAGAGTCCCTTGGACTTCAACGAGATCCAACCAGTCCATCCTAAAGGAGATCAGTCCTGGGTGTTCATTGGAAGAACTGATGCTGAAGCTGAAACTCCAGTACTTTGGCCACCTCACGCGAAGGGTTGACTCATTGGAAAAAGCCCTGATGCTGGGAGGGATTGGGGGCAGGAGGAGAAGGGGACGACAGAGGATGAGATGGTTGGATGGCATCACCAACTCGATGGACATGGGTTTGAATATGGGAATTGGTGATGGACAGGGAGGACTGGCGTGCTGTGATTCATGACGTCACAAAGAGTCGGACACAACTGAGCGACTGAACTGAACTGAACTGGGCTCTTGAAATTTTTTAATTTATTTTTTCAATTAATTAATTTGGCTTTGTTGGGTCTTAGTTGCAGCATGTGGGATCTTTCGTTGCAGTGTACAGGTTTCTCTCTAGTTGTGACACATGAGCTCAGTTGCTCTGCAGCATCTGGGATCTTTTTTCCTGGGCCAGGGATCGAACCCACATCACCTGCCTTGCAAAGTGGATGCTTAACCCCTGGACCACCAAGGAAGTCCTTTGAAAATCTTTTTTGAAAAACAGGGCCCACATTTTCATTTTCCACTGGGCTCTGCAAATTATGTAGACAGTCCCAAACAGATGATGTAGATTATGGCAAATTACATACATAGCCAGTACTCAGCAGAGTCATTGCCCTTTTAGACACTGGACCTTTTCCCAAGTGGAAAGGGGATTCTGCCTTAAGGTTTCTGCCAGGTCCAATGTAGGGGCTGCCATGCCAAGCCTCTGCGCTAACCACAGATTCTCTTTGGCCCTGCTCTTGTGCCATTCATCCTGGCCCACATTCTTCTGGAGCCCAAGCCTGGAAAAAGGCATTTAGAGATCAGCATTTTTCTGCTATGAGAAGTTTTATGTTTTTAAGAGGCATAGCCCTGTTCCAAGCTCATTTTTTACCCCCGATTTTCATTTTTTCATGGTCGACTGTTTTAGGCCCCCATCTGTTTAAATTCTGTGTTTCCTAGAAAAATTGTGTAAATTTTGCTACATAAATCTTTTCCAAAGGAAACTGGCTTTTGGATCCTATTTTAACCAGGTAGACATTGCAAAGTCATGCAGAATTCCTGCCTAATTTCTGCTTTATTGGCTCATTGGAAAGCCTTAACTACAATGGAAATAATTCAGGAGAAAGCTCTAGTTATTTCCTCAGATATGTTCTTGATATACAAATCCCATTTGAGCTTGTTTGGCAAGAGAATTACCTAGGAGTGCATCTCTATTTGTGTTTCTATACCTCATCTGTGATGTAAACTTTAACTCAGGAATATTGTGCAAGTTTTTTCCAGGTGGTGCTAGTGGTAAAGAACCTGCCTGCCAATACATGAGACTTGAGATGTGGGTTCAATTTCTGGGTAGGGAAGATCCCTTGGAGAAGGAAACACTCCAGTATTCCTGCCTGGAGAATTCCGTGGGCAGAGGAGCCTGGTGGGCTATAGTCCATGGGGTCACAAAGAGTCAGACGTGACTGAGCGACTTTACACCCACACACACACACACCTACCTCATCTTTGATGTAAATTTTAATCACTTAGGAATATTGTGGGGATTCATTTGATAAGGTCAGAATGGTTTCAATAACAGCATTTTTAAACCAAACTATTAGGATTATGCATTTGCTGTGATTGTATATGATCATTATTTGGTTATACCTAGTATGGCAATAATCACAGGTTACTGAGATTCAATGATATTAAAGCCAATTTTCATGTCTCATCTGTCCCCAGCTCTCTTTTATGAAATGATAACAAACTTAGACTTTGCAATACACATTGCTACAAAGAATATTAATGTCATTTTGGATTGCATGCTACAGATGAACAAACATTGTTTGCTTTTTTGGTGTCGGTCAACCTTTGGAGATTATTAACCATGTTCACAAATTAGAGCAAAAGTGCTGGTGATGAACAGTTGAAAGGGAGGGAAAACCTAAGACTAATTCAAAAAGGGCATAACTTGGTGACGAAAGTATCTCCTTAGTCTTGGGGTAGGGAGTTTTATGTCGCAATCTGGACCCTTCTTGGATGCATAGTAAACAGCTCTGATGACAATTTCTTGAAATATCCTATAATTATTTAATAGCCAGTAATGATTGATCAATTATTATGTGAGACAGATCCTGTGTTGGTGTTTTTCAAATATTACCATGCAAATCTAACATGCCCCATGTGCTCTCCGCCAAAGTTGCTCAGACACTGGTCACAAGGCAGCCTCCAGGCAGAGCAACCAGCTCCAGCTTCCTGTTCTCTGAGAAACTGCCCCCGGCTTATACATATCAAGTTAGTTGCTTCTCCTTTGTGGTCTCACCTTCCTGATCCATTGGATCACAGTTATATTTATGGGGCTGTCTTCTCCACTAGACTATGAGTAACTTTTCAGAAACATAGGATGCTGTTTTTTATGCATAAATTAATAGACATAGTTGTGGTTCTCTCTGGTTGGGTTGGTGCCAATTATGTGGTTTCTGGAGAAAGAAATGGCAATTCACTTCAGTATTCTTGCCTGGAAAATCCCATGGACAGAGGAGCCTGGTGGGCTGCCGTCCATGGGGTCACAGGAGTCGGACACGACTTAGGGACTAAACTACTACACCTACTGCCTGGTTTACCTCCTTCCATTCTCTTTCCCCAAACACCAGACTAGTTCTCAATGAAGCTGTAATGAACAACACTCAAACCTGAGCGGTTTAGCACAGGTTTTCTCTTTCTTACTTACTTCACTCTGCATAAAAGGCTCTAGGTTCATCCACCTCATTAGAACTGACTCAAATGCGTTTCTTTTTATAGCCAAGTAATATTCCATTGTATATATGTACGACATCTTCTTTATCCATTCCTCTGTTGACGGACATTTCGGTGGCTTCCACGTCTTGGCTATTGTAAACAGTGCTGCAACAAACACTGGGGGTGCATGTATCCTATTTGACCCTGCTTTTCTCTGGATATATGCCCAGGAGTAGGATTGCAGGGTCATATGGTAGCTCTATTTTTATTTATTCAGGAACCTCCATACTGTTCTAAAAGGGGAGAAGTTTTAAGGGCCTTTGGTTTGCCAAACTGCTGGAAATGGAAGTCTAAAGGCTCACTGCTCACAAAATGTGGTCTGTGCACCAGCACCATCTGCTTGGGGGAGGAGTTTGACATCAGTGGGGAGCTTATTAGAACTGTTGATTTCAGGTTGTCATTCTTGTTCAGTTGCCCAGATATGTACGCTACTTTTGCAATCCCATGGGCTGCAGCACACCAAGTTTCTCTGTCATTCACCATCTCCTAAAGTTTGATTTCGGGTACCACACCTGATCTTCTGAATTGGAATCTGTGTGTAACAAGATCCCCAGGTCGTTTTTATGCACAATAAAGTTTGAGAAACCCTGGTTTCAATGATCTCATAAGGTCCTCATATTTCATTTTCACAGATGTGCTCTTTCAGGATAACCTAGAAGAGATTTTAAAATAATTATGTGTCATTAAGAAAGACACAGATCCTAAAGCTAACCTAATAAGAAATCATTCAGTAAGAGATTATTAGTAAAATGTGGCTAATGCTTAAATTATAAATATTTGAATGTTGTACTGTTACTTATGTGCAAATCTTCAAAACTGGCTGGAATTATATTTCATTTCCAGTACCTACTAGTATGATCCTCAACAAAAAGGATGGCTTTCTTCCTACAGTTTTGGTGAAACAAAGATGGGGTTACCCCCTCAAGCTAAAGTAGATAGATGTATCTTCCACCACACCTTAAACATCATCCCTCTCCATTCCATGCAGCATTTGCAACCTGGACCTGATGTGCCTCCTTCAACAAAGGTGTGAGAGCCTCTCTCCAGGAGTTGATGCAGTAAGAATTCACACAATTCTAGGTCCACTCTGGTGGGGATTAAAAAAAAACCAAAAACAAACAAACAGCCTTTGGTAAGTGTGTGAGTTTCCGATGACTGCCGTACCACAATAAAGCATCACAAATTGGGTGGCTTAGAACAAGAAAATTTATTCTGTCATGGTTCTGGAGCCTAGAAATCCAGTTAAGGCATCAGCAGGGTCATGCTGTCTCCAAAGACTCAAGGAAGAATCCTTTATTTTATCAAGCTTCTGGTGGTTGCCAGCAATCCTTGGTGTTCCTTGACTTGTAGATGTTTCATTCCAATCTCAGGCCTTCTTGCTGTGTGTCTCTGACTGTGTCTCTTCTCTTCTCATAAGGACACTGGTCATATTGGTCCAGTATGACCTCACTGAAACTTGATGACATCTGCAAAGACCCTGTTTTCAAATAAGGTCACATTCACAGATACTGGAGTCAGGACTTCAATGTCTTGAAAAGTGAAACTGGAAGTCGCTCGGTTGTGTCTGACTCTTTGCGATCCCATGGACTATACAGTCCATGGAATTCTCTAGGCCAGATCCATGCCCTCCTCCAGGGGATCTTCGCAATCCGGGGATCGAATCCAGGTCTCCTGCATTGCAGGTGGATTCTTTACCAGCTGAACCACAAGGGAAGCCCTATATGTTTTAAGGGGCGGGGGGGGGGGGGGGGTGCCACAATTCAACCCAAAACAGGAAGGATGAAATTTCTGCTCAAATTTAAACCTAAGAAATGCCCCATTTGTTAACTTCACCAGGAAGAAGAGGCTCTGCTCTGGGTCGCTGGGAAAATCAGCCTTCCTGGACTTAGTTCACATTACCATGCTTCCTTCTCTGTCAGAACTTGTTCTTGTTTAGACCTTGTCCGCGACTACTGGCAGTATCTCACAGTTCAACCCTTGCTTCCTAAATGAAAATCTGCCAATTCTAGAACATAATGAGTCAGTAAGCAAGCACAGAATGTAGGACTGGTAGAAATGGATACTCTTCACTTTCCAGATACATGCTCTGTGTTCATCCATTTCTTAAACAGAACAAAACAAAACAAACAAACAAACAAAAAAGAAAGCCGCACAACATTGTGTGTTTCTATTTTCTTCATTGAATAAAATCTATTATTAGTATTCTCTGGAAGTAGATGCGATTTAGAGAGCCAAGGCAACTCAGTGGGGGTAAAGGTCTGTGCTATCTGGAAACTTCTTCAGGTGTCAGAAGGTCAAAGGGAAAACTTCACGTTTCTCAGACCAGCTTCTAACAGTTCCGGTAAGAAGTGAATTGACCTACCCCATGCGGCTCAGCGGTACAACCCGGGATGTGCCTGGTGAAACCAGACACCGCAGGCTCCGGCGTGAAGCTGCGCCTTCTGCCCCGGGGTCACCCAGCGTTCCCCTGGAACACGAGCAGCCTGCTTAATATCTAGGCTTTACGCAGCAGAGGAAATAGATTAGTGTGTAATTGCTCTTCTTATTTTCACACGCTATTCTTTTGTCTTCCAGCTTGTCAAGCTCACGTGTAGTGCTACATCCCGCGTCTCAAGACACGGGGACAACAATCCGATCCAGCAAAAGCATTTATTGAGTGCCTACTGCATGCCGAAAACTCCAGACTTTATAATGGGCCAGACCTGCCCATTAAGTCCTGAACGGTGGTATTTTGCTTTCTACCCTAGATTGGTAGTTTCCCTACTTTTAAGATTCCGCTTTGGGCCGGTGTTTGGCTTTCGAGCAGGGTGGGAGGCCACTGGCGACCTTCTTTACAGGCTGACGACGGCTAGGAGGCCTCCACGCGTTCAAGCCAGCACCCGCGCGGGAGGGATTCCTCCGAAGGCTGGGTTCACACCGCCACCCCGCGCGCAGGTGAGGAGCTGTCCATCAGGCACGCGATGGGCGTGATCTCCGCAAATCGACCAATCAGGAGAGCCTGCATTAAGCCAAACTCCCGCCTCCAAACCCAAACCAGTGAGCATGCGCCGTGGGCGCTACACAAATTCCTCCCTCCCCTCAAGCCCTCACCTCAGGAGGGTCAGTTAGGGTGCTCCGCGTTTCCTCAGAAATAAGAGAAGAGGTGGGGAGCCCCTTAGGAATGGGGAAGCCGAAACAGCGGGTGTAAGGCAGTTCCTCAGAGCCGCGGCTGTCGCTCGCGGCCGCCAGCTCCCGGGGTCACGTTGGGCTCGCAGGCCGGCGCTCCTGGGTTTTCCCGGGCTCGGCGCCCAGCGGTCCGGCCGGGCCGCGGAGCTGGGGGCGGGGGCGACCGACGGCGCTCGCCGTGTCACTTCAGCCCCTGGGCAGGTTGCGGCCCTCCGTTTACAGAGGAGCGGGGCGAGGCTCAGAAGTTTTGACAGTGACGCAGCAGCTGGTCTCGGCCGGCCAGGGTCTGCGTGACTCATCGCGGACCCCTCCCTTGGGCTCGCTGAGGCGTCCACGCTTCGCGCGACGCCTCTGGGGGCCGAAGGGGGTTTGGGAGGCGGAGAAGCGCCCCCCGCCAAGTGCGTGCGGCGCTCGCTCTCGCCGGCTCCTGGGCCCCGGGGCGCTCCGTCCCGCTCCGCCCCGCCGGGGCTGCCAACCGCCCTGCGTTCTCCCGAGGGAGGCTCACAGGCCGCTTTCCTGAAACCTCCGTCTCCCCGTCAGCGGCCCCAGGGGGGCGTGGTGCCACCCTATCCCGACCCCTGCCTGGCCCCGGGATGCTGGGGCTCCGCCAGCCGGGAGCCCGGGGTCCCCGCGTACAGGTGCGGGCCCCCGGGAGGACTTGGCGCCGCAGCCCCGGGGTCGCGCGCCTTCCCGGCGGCGTGCACGGCCCCGGCCTGGGGTCTTCGGACGTGTGGCCCCGGGGAGTAATCGAACCGGGGAGGAGGCGCCCCTCCACTCCCCTCCCCTCGGGGTCCCCACCTGCCCCGCCAGGGCTCCGGGACTGCGCGCAGCCCGCGCCCCGCGGCACCCGCCGCCGGACCAGCGGGGGCCCGCCGTCCCGCCGCGTCGGCCCCTCCTCCGCCCGTCCCGCCCCGCCCCGCGCCGCGCCGGACACCCCGCCCCGAGGAGGCGGCCCGGCAATCGGCCGCCGAGCGAGGTTGGTGGCATGGGGGAGCAGCCGCCGCCGCCGCCACCGCCGCCACACGCACTGTCTTCCCTAGCGAGCCCGGGCGCCGCTCGGAGCACTAGCGACCCGGACGCCTAGAGACGGGGGGCGGCTCGGGGCGTGACATCCAGCGGAGGGCGCGGCCCGGGCTGCGCCTCCCGGACGCGCGGCGAGCGGCGGGGCGGTGGGGGCAGCGGGCGGGCGGCTGCGCCGGGAGAGCCGCCGGCGGGCCGGGCCGAGCCGAGCGCCCAGGGCGCACCTGGCGGCGGCGCGGCCCGGCCAGACTGCGGGAGCAGGCGCGGCGGCGGCGGTGGCGGCGGCAAGGATGTCGCAGCCGCCGCTGCTCCCCGCCTCGGCGGAGACTCGGAAGTTCACCCGGGGGCTGAGTAAGCCCGGCACGGCGGCCGAGCTGCGGCAGAGCGTGTCCGAGGTGGTGCGCGGATCGGTGCTCCTGGTGAGTGCTGGAGCGCGGAGGGAGGCGGGAGGGCGGGCGGCCACCCCTTTCGCGCTCCTCTAAGTCGAGCCGGCGGGGGCAGAGCCCCCGACCCTCTTGGGTCAGCAGGATTAAGAGGTGGTGGAGGAGGCGGGTGTCGGACAGGGCAGAAGGGAAGATCTTGGAGGGGGCATCAACTCCACCCTGCGCCCGTGAGTCCTCTCCCCGCTGCTGCCCCACCTCCCTCATGGGAAATTTCCTGGGAGGGAAATCGCCATCTCCTTCATTCCAATCCCCTCCCCACCCCCAAGTTTACCAACTGAGAATTTACTCTCTCCTTTCCCCCATCCCTCACACCCCACCCTTCTCCTCCCTTATTCCGGGGGGTAAGGGGCGGGGGCTTGACACCTGTGGCTCGGTGGGGCGCAGGGGAATGGATGTGGGGGCTTCCTCTTCCAGTCCGACACCCAGGGTGGGATACGGCCTCGCGGACCCCCTTTCGATGGGCTGAGCCCCAGAAGGGCAGGGGTTCCGCATTCTCTCTTCCACTCCCTCCCGCTGGCCGGCATCCTGAGATTTGAGCGCCTCTTACGAAAGGTTAAGAGGCTTGCTAGGAATCGCTGGTGACTTCCGCAAGGGTGCAAATGACAACGATTTGGGGGATTCGTAGCAAGCTGCCCTGGGGATTAATCTGGTCCTAGCAGAAAGTCTTTTGAACATAGGCCTCTGAGTGTGAGGAAGATGAAGTTTTAAATCAACTTTTCCACTGCTCCAGCTGGGTCCTGCTGTATTTGGAAACGCAGTATGCCCTGATCGCCTGGACAGGGCGAGAGAGGAGCGATGTCTGAGCAGCAGCGTGCCCTTGTGGGTAGCTGGACACTTCCAGCAGCTCCTTGCACCGGGAGCTGGCGTTTGTTTTCTTGAAAGGGGCTTGTTTGTGGGTGAGTGACTTGTGTTTGTTGGGCCTTGGAAGTGATTCTCAGGGCTTCGTGGGGCTGTGTGTGGGGTATTGTCTTGGTGGAGTGCTGGGTGCCTTAACACAGGGCCTGGCTCATCCTTTTGGTGGCAGATAGATGCCTTTCCTGGCCAGACATAGAATGACATGAGTGATGTTTGTGGAGAATGGAGATGAAGCTTCACTGATTTCCATAGCTAGTTGGCTCAGTTTTATTTTTCTCTCGATGGCTCTGACAGCTCTCTGTAGATTCCATAAACTCCAATCTGTTCAGTAATAAGGGATTTTGTTTTTCTGTTTTTGCTAAAGTTGATCATTTGATGGTAAGGAGTAGAGCGGGAATTGATAATGACCAAAACCTGGGATCTCTTCCTGCCTTTCATTGCTTTGGCCTAAGTAGTATATCCTGCATCTTCCTGACTTTTGCCAACCTGTGTATGTTAAAGATAGAACCCACAGACATCTGTGGCATCCTGTTCTGTCATGAAAGGAAACTTAGTTCTTTTGACTGGGGGCACTAATAATACCCCACCATTAGTAATTTGAATCCAAAGAAGAATAAATAAAATCATGAGTTCCATAATGTGGGACAGACCCGGACTGAAAAGGAGGTACTAATTTAACAAGCCATTAGGTCAAGTACAGCACTGCTCACCACTGATGTGCCGCAGTCCTTGAATTCAGCAGCCCTTCCTGCAAGAGGCTAGCCTGCTGATAGTGACCCAGGAGTGTCCATTCCCGTGTGTGGAATGTGTCCATTCCTGCTGTGTTCTGTCTCATGACTCGTTAACAGTACATCTCTTTTTCCCTGGGCACCCTGAAGTATGAACAGTCAGACATTTGGCTGATGTCTCAACCCTTAGCGATGTCCACCTGCAACCGCTTGTCTGATGAAACAAAATATGGGAAAGTCAAGTGGGCCGCCTTGGGCCTTTGAAAGGCTCCCAGGCTAAAAGGGAAACGCGTTGCAGTGGTTCTGCATTGCAGATGGAGAGAATTTGGAATAACTTTCAGATACTAAAAATTACCCATCACCCTCACCCCTCTCACCTCCTGCCAGGTACTCTGCCACCACCTGCTGCTTCTTGCTGCTTCCGTGTCTGTCAGGAAGCCACAGAAGATGCACCTGTCTCGGCTTTGTTCTAGGAAGGTCTAAGAAGGTACCCAGATCCTTGCAGGAGGCAGAGCAGCAACCAGGCCAGGGTTTGGAATCCCAGGGTCCACCGATCCAGCTTGGATGGAAGTGGTACTCTGCTTTATCTGACAGCCTGAGTCAGTGCTAATAGCATAGTAAACACACAATAAATGTTTCTTACCTAGCAATTCTGTAGATGGACTGAAAGAAAACTAGACAGGGTATGGACTTAAGTAGCTCTTCTCATGCTTCTAGTACTGATGAATGGCTGTTAGTGACATCAGAAACAACAGAATTAAATAATTCAGTGGGTGATAATGGCTGCCATTAAAAAGTAAGGTGTACTCATAGATTTTTTTTGTTGTTGATAGGGTCAGGTTTGTGGGCCTTTAAAGATGATATTAATTTGTAAATCTTGAAAAAAAACATGCAAAAAAGTGGAGAGAATATCATAATGAACCTTCATAATCCATCAGCCTTGCTGTTGATGAGCTAAGGACTTTGATCAGGTTTTTTCACCTAAGCCTCAGTTTACTCATCTGAGAATTATTGAGATTCAATAATTATCAAGATTTTGCTAAACTTGCTTTAACTGTCTCCCTTTCCCCCCTCCATTTTTTGTGTGATTGTGAGTTCTATGGTGCCCGTCATTCATCCATATAATACCCAGTTGTTGTTTAGTTGCTAAGTTGTATTATTAAAAATAGGTATATTTTCCCACATAACTATAATGCCATTATGTCAAAGTTAGCAATAATCTTGAAATACTCTTCAGACTTCCCAGTTTGCTTCAGAAACATCTTTGAATGGTGGTAGTTTGTTCTCCTCAGGATCCTAAAAGTTTTGCTGGCCGTTTCAAATGTGGTTTGTTCTTTCCTGAGCTTTAGAATTAGTAATAACAGAGTGAACCCTCCTGGGAGTCGGGAGTCCTGGGTTTTAATCTGAGAGGTTTGGTAGTGCAGAGCATGGGCTCTGAAGTCAGAGCACCTGGGCTGTAATTCCAGCTCTACCCGGTACCACCTGTGCAGTCTTAGGCCCAGCGTTCAGCCTTGGTGAGCTTCCTCACCGGTAGTGCAGCAGAGATAGTATTTGTACTTAGCTTCCATGGTTGTTGAGAGGATTTAGTGTGCAATGGAGGTAAAGCTCTTACACGGAGCCTGGTCAGTATCCTACCAGTACTTAAGTCACCCTGGGTTGGTCCCTTAATCTCTCTGCACCTCAGGGCTCCTGTTCTTGTAAATAAGGAGCTGTTCTAGATGGCCCTAGAGTCCCTTTCCCTACCAACAGGCTTCGATTCAAAGATGCTTTTGTAGGAGTTGTTGTCGTTGTTCAGTCACTAAGTTGTGTCCGACTCTTTTATAAGAGCAGTAGAAGTACTACTACTCGTAATGTTCCTAACTGCAGAAGATGTCATTTATGATTTCAGGTAGTGAAAGAAGAATCCTCACAATTCCAGAACTAGCTTTCCGTGATTGAGAACTGTCAGGAGGGCAGCACGTTCAGATCATAGGCAAGCTCAGGAGAAAAACTAGAAATAATTCCCTGAGCAGTGTTGAGTTGTGATTGGATCTTTCAGATGTATTAAAGATAGCATCATAATGGCCTAGATCTAAGGAAGTGTACCACCCAGGACCTAAAAATATCCTTTCTCTGAAAGATCTGTGTGAATATTGGGACGGGGCCCTTCGCGTGGGTTTGGCAGCTCCACGTGCTTGGGTATAGTTGCCCAAGTCACCTGGCCTCCTTGCCGATCTTATCTCAGTGTGTCCAGCTCGAGGCTCTCCTTTGACATCAAGTCCCTGCTGGTGACACCATTCCACAGGCATCCGAGAGCCCTGCAGTGTGAGATGAAGTAAAACCAAGTCGGGCAGGCACCAAAGTTCCCTTTGTGTAACTGGAGGGGGATGGACAAGCCTGATAATCTCCAGAGTGCCGCCCTGGGGCCTTTCTCACCCTCCCAGGTCCAGTATGATCTGAGGTAACCTGACACCCGGGGGGGCTGGTGTTCTTTGAAATCCCCAGATAACATAAAACCTCATTTTGGCTGTAATTTTAAATCAGATAGGATAGTAAATCGGTAACTGGACTGGCCTGGGCTTCACCTCACCTTCTTCCTCCACCCTCTGGTGGAGTCCCAACAACAGAAATGTCCCAGCATACAGGAAGCAGGGCAAAGGCCTATCTCCAACTAGATAATCAACAACAGGTTGTGTGTTTCTTTGGTTTCTGCTCCATTTGAATATTGGGAGACAGGAGGGCATTCGTAATGCCTTGAGTTTGAAAAGGGAGGAGTGGAATTGTAAAACCTTTGTCCACATTTGTCAAGGGCCTGGTCTGTGCTAGGACTTTTCGCTGGGTACTGAGGATCTGCTGTTGTTTAGAGCAGGCTCTTGCCCTGAAGGGTTTATGATTTAAACTCTCAACAGGTGGACAGGTCAGTCTTCAACACAAAGATAGCAGTAGGAATAAACACATTGAACACATGTGAAGGAACACATACTAAGAAGGAACAGAGAAAGATGAAGTAACAGAGAATTGATACACTCGGGAAAGGGTTTGTGAAGAAATGAATGGGACCTGGGAGATGCCGAGACAAGGGAGACTTTTCTTCCAGAAAGGAATGAGAGCCAGAGACCGAGCACATACTTGGAAGGCCTGGCTAGGCGAGGAAGGAGCAGAGCAGCTTGGGCAGGGAAGGGTAAGGTTTAGGAGGAAGGGAGAGAAGTTTTGAGAAATACAGTTGCTCATTTGGAGGACAGTTTCAATGACTGGCTGAGAATGATCATAAAATAGATGTTTTTTCTTCTTGAAACCTATTTTAGGAAAGAGGTTCAAACCAGTCCCTGAACATACTCTTCTTAGAAATCTTCCTTTCTGCGTAATCTTGGGGGTAAATAATATGACAGTTTTGTGTCACTCAGTCCTAAGGACCCAAAGTGAAGTCTTTGGCATGAACAAAAACGAACCTCTGTGTGTGTCAACTTTCAGGGTACATGTGAGCAGTAAGTCAAACACGGTGGGTACACCACTGAATAAATGATGTTACAAAAAAGTATTAACCCCACCTTTTATCACATACTGAGATAAGTGATAACTACATGTAAGAGACACATGTAGAAGAAGTCAAAGAAACAGCATAAAACATGGGTGAATAATCATGTAAGGGTGGAGAGGGACTTTAAAGAATGAAAGTAAAGGGCAAAACCAGTTTGTCCTGGGCTTGGGAGGTGAACCCAGGGCCTTGCTGTTGATGAGCTGAGGACTTTGATCAGGTTTTTTCACCTAGCCTCAGTTTACTCATCTGAGAATTGGGATTGTTAAGTATTATTATCTCAGGGAGTTCTTAAAGATTAAAAGATTTAATGTATGTAAAGATACTTAATAGTAAGTGCTTAACAAAGATAAGCTCATATTGTAATAAAAGATTGCTCATCTTGACTAAATGTATCTGGAGCCAGCACTTACTGTGTCCTAGGATATGTGTCAGGGCTTTACACATAGGAAGTCAAGTCATTTCGAGGTCAGAGGCTGTAAGTGGGGGAATCTGTCTTGAACCTGGGAACTGTGGCTTCAGACCATGTGTCCCTACTTACCACCCTGCCTCCTGCCTCCTCATGTAAAAACTCAAACCTGCATTCTCTGTGTCACAAGCACCATCAATTTAAAAGCCAATAATAAGTTTAGAAACAGTATTTGTCTTCTTCTGTATATCTATATCTCAGTCATAGTGTTAACTTTTAAAAAAATAATGAGAGCTCTTAGGAATCAATTAAAAAAAGAAAAATATGCCAGAAGAAAAATAGGAAAGGACATTCATAGGTAGTTGCTCAAAGAAAGGAATACAGCTAGCCAATAAAGAACAGGAAAAAAAAAAAAATTCAGCCTTGCAAATGATTACAGAAACATTAATTAAAACAGGATGCTATCTTTGCCCGAAAAATTTGCAAAGATAGAGAAAGTTTTGCAAGGGTGGGGCGAGCTGGGCACTTTTGTTTGCAAGGTCACCTCATCTCACAGTTCCATTCACATGGCATTTTATGAGAATTGTGTCTCCTGGGTTTTATAACATGATGAATGGTATGACTACTTGAGCTGGGCTATATGTATCAAGAACTTTAACATGCTCCCATTCTTTGGCTCAGTACTTAAACAACTGTAGGAACTCCCCCTGAGGACTGAACTGAAATGTACATAAATGACAGTGTCTGAAGTCACAGTGCTGAGGGTTCAGGGCAAAAAATGTAAACCACCGACACACTGCAGACTCTCTAAAGATCTTAACAGTAGTCTAAATGAATTGTGGGGTTGGGTTGTTTATGATGCCATGAAGTTTAGTTTTAGAAGAATAATGACTTGAGAAAATTCTTCCCTGATCATGTCGGGAGGCAGCGAGGCCTGTGGTCAAGTTCGGGGGCTTGGGTTCTGTTACCGCTTTAATACTAGCCACGGGGTGACCTCGGGTTGTGGCCCCGCAGCCTGGTTCTGCCCTTAGTGTGGGGCAGGGTCTCAGTCCTCACCCCTTCAGCTTGTCACCTGCACCGTTTGGTACCACTTAGCACCCCTTCCTCCCCTCCTGTGGTTCTCCTCCAGCTCCTCCGTCCCTTCGCTCCTCACCACCCATCCTAAAGAGTCCCTTGTCTTTGGCTCATAACATTTTATCGCTTCCCTTGACTCTGCAAGGAGCTAGATTCCTTCATTGCAGTTTGCAAATCTGTATCTCAGTTTTGATTTTTTTTTCCCCCTCAGCTCAGAGCTGCTCTTCTGCTAACTTGCCTGACATACGTACCCAGCTGTCCTACCAATCCCTTACATTCAGCATCTGTGAAATATAAATTGTCACTTTTCGTCCCAAACCAGCCGTCTTTCTTGCATACTTGTTTTCTTTAGCGAGAGGCATCTTTGCATGGTCACCAACTCTGAAATCTCTGATTCCTCTTTTGTCTCTTCTGTTCACCTCCTTTTGCCTTCCTCATCCTGTCATCACGGCATCCATCACGTTTTATTTCTGCATCAGTCAGAATGGGCTAACAACTCCTCCATCTCCTATCTGGAACAGAAAGGCTTGTTTCTCCCTCACGTGGCCCTTCCACTGCGGGTGGCTGAGGACCACATTGTTCACATTCTGGGATCTGGGTTGATGAGATGGCCCCTGCCTTGAAAGAGATGGGTTTTCTTGTGCCAGGAAAGCATGTGGGGTCTCCCTCACAGGTTCTTGGGTTTCCACCCATCCCTTTTGCTTATGTTCTATTGGCTAAAGTAAGTCTCTTGGCCACACTCCCAACTGCAGAGGGCAGGGAAGTCCAGTGCTGCCTGTAGGCCTTTGGAGAGCGGAAATCTGTGGTGACCTATGCTCCAGGCTGCTGTGACCTGCCACCCTGTTCTCTGGCTCCTGCCTCCACTCTGGTCTTCACAGGATAGCATCCTTCCTCTCTGGTCTCTGCTTCCACTCTTGCTCCATCCCTAGGACTTCAGTTCTGAATCCTTAATGCACCAGTTGGTATAGAAAATGGCAACCCACTCCACTATTCTTACCTGGTGGATAGAGGAGCCTGGTGGGCTACAGTCCATGGGTCACAAAGAGTGGGACGTGACTGAGCGGGCTGCACACCACACCGGTACCCGCACTGCCTCCCACCGCCCTTGGAGTGAAAGCCCCTTCCCTCGACTGTAAGGCACTGTCCTTACCAGGCACCACCCGTGCATCGCTCACCAGCCTGCCTCTTCCATCTTCTGGATGCCAGGCTCTCTCGTACCGCACGGCCTCGGCAGGAGCTCTGGCCCCCGCCTCAGATAGTAATCACCACCCTCCCTCCCTCCTCACTGCCAGGCCACCTGCCTGGGTCTTTGGAACTGTGCTTGCAGGTCCTTGCCTCTCAGAGGCCTTGCCTGTCTACCCAGACTCTTCTTTTCCTTTGTACTCCTTAACATAATTTATCTATTGACGTGTGTATACGTTTGTGTCACCTTTGTTTCCCTCCCTGGCCTGTTGGTTCACCATGGTTTCCCCAGTACCTGGCACTTAGCAGGGTCTCAATAGACATATATTTTAAAAATTTTTATTGAAATGCAGTTGATTTACAATGTTGTATTAGTTTCACGTGCACAGCAAAGTAATTCGTTGTGTGTGTGTGTGTGTATGTGTGTGTACCCTTTTGGCATCACGAGCCCAACAGACATGAGTTTGAGCAAACTCCGAGAAATAGTGAAGGACAGGGAAGCCTGGAGTGCTGCAATCCATAGGGTCACAGAGTCGGATATGATTGAGCAACTAAACAGCAACAACTATATATTTTGATGAATGAAAGATTCCTGAAGTCTCTACGTCTGACATGTTTTGTTCTTAAATCTTTTTTTGATTCCCCATTGCCCCTAATTTGTCTCCCCTGCAACCTATTTCTATTTATTTCATTCCAGCCTATCTCCCTCTGCCAAATTAATTTTCCTAATGCACAGGATGCGTTGTATCATTAGTTTCTCATTGCCGCCTGATAGATTTGATAATGTTCATTTAAGTAAGAATGCATCGTTTTGGGGCTAGCCCTTTGTCTGCTTTAGTTTAGGAAAAAGCGGTTGGCAGTATACCTGTATGACCTTTGAGAGCGGCTACACATTTTAATTTAACCGGAAGTTGGTGATGGACAGTATACCTGTATGACCTTTGCATACAGTATACCTGTATGACCTTTGAGAGTGGCTACACATTTTAATTTAACCAGAAGTTCGTGATGAACAGGGAAGCCTGGTGTGCTGCAATCCATGGGGTTGCAAAGAGTCAGACACGACTGAGTGACTGAACTGAATGAATCGAACACATTTTAATACAAGTAAGGTTAATTTCCTTTTTTAGGGCAGTTTGTTTTCACCAACTCTGTTGAACTCCAGTGTGTAAAACAACACAGTGATCTGATTCTTATGTTAGGTATTTGGTAACTCATTTATCTGAGAACAAAACAAAAACACAAAGAATAAAAATCTGGAAGTGTTTCTCTATCACTAGAATCATCTGTTCTGCAAATCATAGAGAGTACTTAGATGAGGAAGTTTTTTGTGTTTCGTTTACATCTCTGTCACTTTTCTTGAATGGACTCCTTTAACTCTTATCAGCAAGTTGAAGGCAAGGAGACTTATAGTCTGATCAGGACTCTGTAATGCTAAATGGTTTGTTGGAATCTCCCTGTCCTCCGTTTCTTTGAAGTTGGCAGGAATAAATCCAGTTAAGATAGTGCTTGGGTATGTCTGCTTAGGGAGGCTGGTTGGGTCAGTGCATGTGTTGGAGACATGCCCACTTAATTTATTACAGATTAACATTTGTTGAATGTTAATCTGAAAGTGAATCTGAAAGCAAATGTCAGTGAACTGCCTATGGTCTCCATTGGCCATGAGAAGTTTATTCTCAAACTCTTATGTATTTACAGATTCACATACTGTTTTCATAGAGAAAATATACATTCTGTCATATAGATTAAGGAAAGTTGTTTACCATGAAAAGTTAAAAAATTATAAACAGTGTATATAGGTTGTTCACTTTTTAAAGTATAAACACTATTTTGTTGATGAAAAAGTTTTATGGTATGTGCTAAGTCACTTCAGTTGTGTTCAACTCTTTGCGACCGCATGGACTGTAGTCCATCAGGCTCCTCTGTTCATGGGATTTTCCAGGGAAGAATACTGGAGTGAGTTGCCATTTCCTTCTCCAGGAAGTGAAAGTTGCTCTGTCATGTCCAACTCTTGGTGAGCCCATGGGATTTTCCAGGCCAGAATACTGGAGTGGATAACTGTTCCCTTCTCCAGGGGATCTTCTCAACCTAGGGATTGAACCCAGGTCTCCCACATTGCAGGTGGATTCTTTACCAGCTGAGCCACCGGGGAAGCCCAAGAATGCTGGAGTGGGTAGCTTATCCCTTCTCCAGTGAATCTACCTGGCCCAGGAGTCGAACTGGAGTCTCCTTCATTGCAGGCAGATTCTTTACTAGCTGAACAGCCAGGAAATACTGGAGTGGGTTGCCATTTCCTTCTCCAGGATATCTTACCGAACCAGGGAGTGAACCCAGATTTCCTGCGTTGGCAGGCAGATTCTTTACTCTCTGAGCCAACAGGGAAGCCCATCAGGAAGGAGGACAGAGAGAAAGAAACAAAAAAGCAAAAATGATAAGATTAATCTAAAAAATTAAACTATGCTCTTGTTTCAGGAATAAGTTCAATATCAGATGTTTAGTCTCTGAATTCTGGAACATAGAAAATACCCTGCTATACCCAAGTTCTGTTAATAGGGGAATAATTCTGTGAGAAGTGGTGGTAGGATATATTGGATAAGAACCTGGGCTCAGGAGATCCTAAACCCAGCTCTTCAGAGAAAGCTCTGCTTTTTCAATCTCTTGACCCCAGGAATGGATATCATAATAACACTTTCTTGTAGACGTTTGTAGTGATTAAGTGAGAAGATGCATAAAAAGCAGTTAGAATAGGGTTTGGTGCACCGTAAATACCCGATAGTACAAGCTTTTGTGATTTATGAGGGC
Source organism: Dama dama (assembly GCF_033118175.1). Classification (NCBI taxonomy): domain Eukaryota; kingdom Metazoa; phylum Chordata; class Mammalia; order Artiodactyla; family Cervidae; genus Dama; species Dama dama. The sequence goes on along the minus strand of NC_083710.1, from coordinate 79,187,277 downwards.
ATCCTAAAGGAATATCATATAACTCTTAATAGAGCTCCTCCAGGAGAATTTATAATGGGAAAATTATAATGTTGGGTGAAAAAGAAATAGTACGTGGAAACATTGATAGGTATGTCACAGTTGTGAAAGAAATAACCTGTGGGTAAGAAAAATTTTGAAAGAAAATGCATGAAAAGGGAATATGATTTGTTTTTTATATATTCTAATGTTTCTTAATTGTCTAGCTTTCATAAGTGAATAGATAGTAATCTATCAAGAAAAAAGTAATGAATATAGAAGGGAAATTTTGGTGCTTCATTTAAGACACTCAAATTAGTACTCTGAAAATTGTACCTCTTAGCGTTTATGTACATGTGCACCTTAATGTAAAATGTGTTCCAGGAGTAAGGTACACACGTGCATCTTGGTAGCAGAAATATTGTCAACCAGTTAAGAGTTCTGTTTTGAATGCTCAAGGAGGAAGGAGACTCAGGTTAAATAATTAAATCTTGTGTTTGGCAGTTTATAAAATCCTTTCCAAAGAACCTCTTGCTTGAGCCTCTGGGAAATCTAGTCAGACAGACAGGGATAGTGAGGTTTTTTTTTTGGGGGGGGGGGTTTGTTTTTTTAAATTTCTGTTTTGATGAGGAAATTGCAGACCAGAGAAATCAAGTGACTCACTTAAGGTCACCTGGCTGATAGCTGGCATTTTTTTCTTGATAAGATGGCAGGGACTGTCGGAAGATATCATTTTAAAATTTGAGTTTCTCAGAAACTTAAATGGTTAACTCGAATTATTATGAGCCTTTCTGGAAAGTACCATGAATTCTCTGGGTTGGTAGACATCATACTGTTTTGGAGGTAAAAGGTAGTTTAGAGGTTGTCTGTTCCAGCTTGCTAGTTTTACAGATGAGGAAGATAAGGTGTGCTGTGGTTAATTGATTTGTCTGTGGTCATACAGTCTGTATTACAGACAGGAGTGAGATCCAGTTTATGGCTCTTGATCCAACGTATTTTCCGCTGATCACAGGAAATAATTGAATTTACCTTGTTTGCTCTTGCATTTCATCAAATATCTTTACAGACCATGGTAATCAGATAATATCAGACTATGAAACATCTATTTGTACCATGGATCTCTTTCCCGTTTATATATTTCATTAGTCCTAGGCCAGTTTATGGGTGATTGACATTCACTTTTCTGTAAGCCAAGAAATACATTCTTCATTTCGGTTTAAGGAATATTAGGCCAGAGAGAAAGAAATAAAAAAAACCAAAATGACAAGATTAATCTATAAAAGATCTCAATAGAAACTTATTGATGAAGGAAGAATTAATTTAGTAGTCAAATAGTATTTTTTAAGGGATATAAGATCATAGTTTTATGTGTACTTTGGTTAAAATAATTATGTAGCTTGAGGGGAAAAAACCCTTCCTGGACCTTAGTAACCCAAAGTTCTTTAATGTAGAATAATAAACTCTGTTAATCTAGGTCATTTTACCTTTCAGGCTGCTTTCCCTTGGCTAAAATAAATATTCAGCTATAAATGGCAGTTTTGTTCAAGTTATATCATTACAGAAAGAATTGCATTTGTAATACTGTTTAGATAATTTATTTAATCTGTCATTCTAACATATTGCTGTTTTCTTAAGTAGAAAGCAGAGTTCCTATGGTGATAGCAGAGGTGCCATAATATTTATAGTATATTACATTCATTTGTAAACCATTACACTAGCTAGAATTTACAGGATATTTAATCTCTGAGGTTAACTTTTTTTCCTCTCCAGTCTTTTAATATGGTCATAGCCATTTAAAATGTTCTTTATTCTTGGAAGAAACCCTTCTGAGAGAATGTTCTGTTCTTTTGAACAGAAATAACTATTTTATGATTTTTTTTCTTTTTTTAGTGGACGAATGTGTGTACTGATTTCTTTGGAGGTGATTTTGTGAAAAACCAATTGATATATCAAATTTTAATTTATCAGAAACCAATTGATGTACCAAATTTGTTGTTGTTCCGTCCCTCAGTCCTGTCCGCCTCTTTGTGTCCCCATGGTCTGCAGCATGCCAGGCTCCTCTGTCCTCCACTGTCTCCTCATAGCTTCGTTGAGTCACGCAAGCCCCTTCACCATAGCCAAGCTGTGATCCACGCAGGGGACTTAAAACTTGAAGCCACTTAAACCCGAGATGGGCTGAGATTCCTGACACATTGTGTTTCTCCAGTTACTGTATCAGGCGTACCTGCTGGATACTGTCTAGGTAGGGTGGTGGGGATGGGCTCCTTTGGTAGATATTGGGGAGAGGGGTCCATCTGAGGAAAGGGGTTTCAGAATAGCTTCCAGAATCTGAGAGAATCACAGATGTCCTCTCCCATAGCTTCATTTGTTGGAAATGACCAGGAAGAGTCCTGACTTCTTTGCTTACCACTTAGTGTCTTGGTGTCTTAAAGCAAGCCCCAACCACCCTACCCCACGTGCTCCCAGCATGTCGCAGTGAGCCCCACGCTTCCTGTCAGGAGACCTGGGTTCCCCCTATGATGCCTGCCCATTCATGGTCTTGACCCAGGGTCACCTGTGCAGTGTGGGGGGACACTGACCAGCCTGCAGTGGATTTAAGCTCCTTTCCGACCAGATTCCTTGCTCTGGGGCCTGGCCTGGTGCCGCCCTAGAGCTCATTTCCACCAAAGGTGACCTTTGGGTGAGGAGGGGCAGAGGCCAGACAGAGCCCAGTCTCCTCTGCTCCAGGCTTCCTCATGATCTTCTCTATTATCAGGCCAGGGTGTCTTGCCCTGGAGCCTCCTGAGATTCAGCTCCTCTTGTTTATCCTTTAGTTGGGATCTTAGCAGATCTGGAGGCATTTTTTTCTATTTGGGTACTTCACAATGACATTAGCAGACAAAAATGGCCTGTTGTTAATACCATTTTTTAAGCTCTTGTGCTGTAATGTTCACTAGATCCCCAGTTGTCACTGGTCATCAAAGTACTCAACAGACTCTGAAGGATAAACATTTAGTTAAGACACAGGCCTTGTCCTCAGAGAGTGTGCAGTCTAGAAGGAAAAGGAGCGCAGACAGGACCCAGGGAGCTCTTGGGTTGGTGTTCTGCTTCGACAATCTTCTGCCTCTTGGCTATTTTGCACCCTGGAAGGAAGAAGGACAGTTGTGATCAGAGCAGGTCAAGTTCCTAGAAATGTGCTGAGAGTGAAGGTGGCTTTTGGGGGATCAGAAGCGTACTGGGACCTCAACTATTACACTGCTTTCCTGAGACCCAGGAAACATGAAGTTTGACCTGCATGTTCATTGTAGGAGTAGTGACAGAATGTTTGTCTCCTGAAGGTATTAAATAGAGGAAATGCATCTCAACGATAAGAGTGCAGTGGGAATTGTGGGTGAGGCTTAAAGGTACCGACCAGGTGGGCGAGAGAGGGAGGGAAGGCATTTTATTTTTATGATAATGTTTCTATTGACATCCTAAAGGAGCCTAAATTAAGATCTTTAGCTGTGCACAAGTAATTTGCCAACTAGGAAGAACAGATTGGGCGTTTAAGAGATTTATTTCTTATGGCATCTAAAATATGTTCTGAGTTGCAAAGACCCCCAGATATGCAAGGATTTGGATCTGGATCCTTATTTAGTCCTTAAGTCATGTGAAACTTATGTTAAATAATATAGTATCATATTAACATATTAAACTTATGTTAAATAATATGGTAGTGTGTTATCATAGCTATTTATATTGCTATCGTTGAGGCTGTAAGAACTGTAAAACCTCAACTTTCTTCAGAAGTGAAAACGAAACCAATTTTCGTGGGGCTCCAGATTAAAAATAATCTGAATTGATTGTGAGAACTGTGCATGAAAAGGAAATTCAGTTTTTTATGCAAAATTGTCAGTGAGTTTAAGCTCTGTGGAACACAGATTTGCATGGTGCTTATTGCCTGGGTTTTCAGTGATTGTAAAAGATAGTGACTACTTAGCATGGGGGCTGTTGGAGGCAAGGTGACATCCTGCTGATTGCAGTTAGGCTAACACTGATATGCGACAATACTGATACTGATATGTAATATTAGGCATAACTGATACGTGACAAGCACCACTTGTCAAGTGCGGAGGAATATCTTTATTCATAAAATACTAAAACTGGTTCTTATGTAAAGGTGCATTACTTGGTTTAGGCTAGATTCTTATTTAGTTTCATTGAATGATTTTGATTTTTGCTCCCTGCTTTAAGACTGTGTATGGATTATGTTAGTAAAGCCCTGGGAAAAGAAATGAACAAGTGCTTGACTGATAAATAAATTTACATATTATAGGTGCTTCCATAGCTTTGTTTCAACGTATCTGAATAGATTTTAATTTTTTAATTGTACTATAGTTACGTTCAATATTATATGTTATAGCTGTACAGTATGTATGTGAAGTGAAAGTCGCTCCTTTGTGTCTGACTCTTTGTGATCCTGTGGACTATGCAGTCCATGGAATTCTCCAGGCCAGAATACTGGAGTGGGTAGCTATTCCCTTTTCCAGGGGATCTTCCCAACCCAGGGATTGAACCCAGGTCTCCCGCATTGCAGGTAGATTCTTTACCAGCTGAGTCACCAGGGAACAGTGATTCACAATTTTTAAAGGTTATATTCCACTTACAATTGTTATAAAATACTCACTGCATTCCCCGTGTTGTACAGGAATGCTGCTGCTGCTAAGTCGCTTCAGTCGTGTCCGACTCTGTGCGACCCCATAGACGGCAGCCCACCAGGCTCCCCCGTCCCTGGGATTCTCCAGGCAAGAACACTGGAGTCGGTTGCCATTTCCTTCTCCAATGCATGAAAGTGAAAAGTGAAAGTGAAGTCACTCAGTTGTGTCTGACTCTTAGTGACCCCATGGACTGCAGCCTACCAGGCTCCTCTGTCCGTGGGATTTTCTAGGCAAGAGTACTGGAGTGGGGTGCCAGTGCCTTCTCCATGTACAGGAATAGATAGATTTTTAATTTTACACATTCACAGTTAATTGGACACATCTGTTGGGCTCCTGCCTGTGCCAAGGACTGTGCATCTGGGGGAGCCAGGATGAGTAAGACATCCTTTCCTACCTTGCTGACTAATAGGGGAGAGAAGATGGCCAAATAAGCTTTATACACATTTAAATTGAAGATGAGCTTCCCAGGTAGCTCAGCGGTAAAGAATCCACCTGCCAATGCAGGAGATGTGGGATTGATCCCTGGGTCAGGAAAATCCCCTGGAGAAGGAAATGACAACTCAATCTAGTGTTCTTTGCCTGGGAAATCCCATGGACAGAGGACCCTGGCGGGCTGCAGTCCATGGGATCGCAAAAGAGTCGACCACAATTCAGCAACTAAATAAGAACAACAAATCGAAGATAGGAAAATTAAGGTGGTTACTCAGCAAAGAGAGATTTTACCTCTAGGGGAGGTAATCATAAAGAGCTTAATGAAGGTGGTGGCAATTTGAGCTGGAAGTTGCTTTGAGAGATGACAGCTATTCTGGGTAGAGGGACCCTTAGATGAAGGTCCCAAGGGAGGAAGTCTGCTGAACGTGGTCCTTGAGTCTGGTGCAGTGTTGGGAGAGTTCGGAGCAGGCAGATCCTGGTGACCCAAGGAGGGCTGAATGTGAACTTTTTTCTTTGTTAGGGTTTTTCTGCTGGAAGGCACCTGGATCAGAGCTTTGCTAGGGAAATACGGTGACAGTGATGCTGAGCCCAGTGGCTAGGGTGGGGATGGAGGCAGAGAATTGGGGGTTTAGATGTTACTTACGGTGCTTTGCCATAATTAGGCAAGAGGTAAAGAGGTCATGTGTAAGAAGAATTTGGGGATAAAGCTGGTAAGTATTTGAACCTGTTTGGATTTGGTTTCAGTGCAGTTCAGTTGCTCAGTCGTGTCCGACTCTTTGCAACCCCATGGACTGTAGCATGCCAGGCCTCCTTGTCCATCACCAACTGCTGGAGTTTGCTCAAACTCGTGTCCATGGAGTTGGTGGTGCCATCCAACCATCTCGTCCTCTGTCATCCCTTCTCATGCCTTCAATCTTTCCCAGCATCAGGGTCTTTTCTAATGAGTCGGCTCTTCACATTAAGTGGCCAAAGTATTGGAGCTTCAGCTTCAGCATTAGTCCTTCCAATGAATATCAGGACTGATTTCCTTTAGCATGGACTGGTTTGATCTCCTTGCTGTCCAAGGGACTCTCAAGAGTCTTCTCCAGAACCACAGTTCAAAAGCATCAATTCTTCGGTGCTCCGCTTTCCTTATGGTCCAGATCTCACATCTTTGACTATACAGACCTTTGTCAGTAAAGTAATGTCTCTGCTATTTAATATGCTCTCTAGGCTTGTCATAGCTTTTTTTCCAAGGAGCAAGCATCTTTTAATTTCATGGCTGCAGTCACCATCTGCAGCCATGGATTTGGTTATTTATTTAGTAAATATTTACCAATAATCCTTCCACCTTCTGCACGGGGGTGAGCTGGGTGCTCCATGGCTAAGTGAGATTGGGAAGCTGGAGGCATTAAACATAGCCTTGGGTTGCAGGTGGGAGACCAGGAAGGAGGTGACACAGAAACCCGGGAACACTCACACCTCTTCCTCAGACTTTGAAGGGAGTGTCCAGTGTCCAGTTTATCTGGTCTCCTGCTTTCAGATAAACAGACAGGTGAGAGTCTCATGCCACACCATCCACCCCCACTGGAGAAGGGGATCAGCAGTGAGCTGCTAGTGGCCTTTCTTTTTTAGAGTGTTGAGGGTAGAGCAGATAGCTTTAAAAACACCCATGTTGTCCTTTTTAAACTACTTGGTAATTAGCCTGCCCCAACCAGCTGCCTTCTCTACCACTATGTCCTCAAGGCTGATAGTCTGCCTTCATATCAGTTTTCTGGAATGACCTCTTCCCCCCTCCCCTTTTAAGGAAAAATTAAAGCCTTTAAAAATGGTAGGTTCATAAACAGTTATTTAGAAAGAAGATAAATAATTGGGTAATTCATTTTGTTATCCATTTTTGGTGCACATTTCTGTAATTTACTTGGTTTAGGCAAGAGAATATAAATGTGACTGCTTTGTACAACGAGGCCCCAGTTCATCTTTGGATGTGAGCTTCTTTAACATTTCTGATACAAGCTAAGTCCCCACATGGATTGATAAATTATAGATGGAAAAGTGTTCTCAGTTTTCCTCCTCTTGGATTTCTCTGCTTCCTTTGACCATAGATCTCACCTCTTTGAAACCCCATCTTCCTCTGATACTGTCGCTGCTGTTGTTTCAGTTGCTAAGTCGTCTCCGACTCTTCAGGACCCGATGGACTGCAGCACGCCAGGCTTCCCTGTTCTTCCCCATCTCCTGGAGTTTGTTCAAATGCATGTCCATTGAGTCGGTGATGCCATCCAGCCATCTCATCCTCTGTCGTTCCCTTCTCTTCCTGCCCTCAATCTTTCCCAGCATCAGGGTCTTTTCCAGGTAGTCGGCTCTTCACCTCAGGTGGCCAAAGAATTGACGCTTCAGATATTCAGATATAATATTCAAATGAATATTCAGGACTGATTTCCTTTAGGATTGACTGGTTTGATCTTCTTGCAGTCCAGGGAACTCTCAAGAGTCTTCTCCAACACCACAATTTGAAAGCATCAATTCTTCTGTGCTCAGCCTTTTCTCACATCTGTACATGACTACTGGAAAAACCATGACTTTGACTAGACGGACCTTTGTTGGCAAAATGATGTCTCTGCTTTTTAATATGCTGTCTAGGTTTGTCATAGCTTTTCTCCCAAGGGACAAGCGTCTTTTAATTTTGTGGCTGCAGCCTCTGTTTGCAGTGATTTTGGAGACTCTCGTCACTACCTGGCTTTCCTCAGTGTACTGATAGTGGTAGTAGTGAGAAGTATTTGTTCATGTGTATGTTTCTCTCTCACTCTTCCCTATTCTGCTTCCTCCTGTCCCACACCCAGGTAAGGCCCAGCCCTAGGATATGGTAGGACTGTATAATACCCCGCCGCCAGGCCCTTCTACTTTTTTCAATTTAAGTCTGAATCTTAAAATAAGGAGCTCATGATCTGAACCACAGATCTATACAGCTGACTGTATAGAGTGTCTCCATCTTCAGCTGCCAGGAATATAACCCTGGTATTCATTGGAAGGACTGATGCTGAAGTTGAAGCTCCAACTTTGGCCAAGGTGGCTTTGGCCACCTGATGTGCAGAGCCGACTCATTGGAAAAGACCCTCATGTTGAGAAAGATTGCGGGCAGGAGAAGAAGGGGATGACAGAGGATGAGATGGTTGGATGGCATCACCGACTCGATGGACATGAGTTTGGGCACACTCTGGGAGATGGTGAAGGACAGGGAAGTCTGGTGTGCTGCAGTCCATGGTGCTGCAAAGAGTCAGATACGACTTAGTGACTGAACAACCAGCGCCTTCTAGGCTGGGACTGCTGGGCCATCACTTGTGGTGTGACTTTGGGCTCACCAGGTATGAATAGGTTGTCTTGTCTTTCTGTGTGCCCTGAGATTGCTTTTCTTCTTTTACTTGTCCTCGTTCTTTCCTGCCTGGACTCTATCTAGACATTCTGTACAAACCTTAATGATGAGTTTTCTCTCTTGTTTCCTGAATGCTTCTTTACAATTCTTCTAACATTAAAAAGGATTCCTTCTGTTGATGGTTTGCCTGGACCCCTTGTCTTCTAAACCATGTACCTTTTTGTAGACCTTTTCCTGATTCTGTCACTTGTCTGCCAACGGCCGGCTTTTCTTTCTGTGGAAGGTGATGGTGTGATGGATGCACAGCAGATAGATATTAACACCAGCAGAGCAGATTCTGGCTTCCTGGGCTGGCAGCTTCCTAATTCTCTATCTTTTCCGCCGAAGCGACAGGATATTAAACCACTGAGCTGGCGTGGCCCTCGGCTGCCTGCCAAGGGAATATTTGGGGAAAGAATGGACCAGCTTTTGTTTCTCTTGCCTTCTGTGTAGCCTTGGGGTGGGTTCTGAGGGGATGTTTTCCCTCGCCGCTCTCACCCATTTGGTATTGAGAAAGCAGGAAAGCGAGTTTTCCTGTTCTGAGCAGTGAACAAAAAGCGAGCAGCGGATGGAGATATCCTGTTGGAGGAGGCTTGGGGTGTGAATGTCGACAAACATACCTCGTTCTTCCCGTGTCTTTAAGGAATAAGAGGAGTTGGGAAGGAAATCAGCCAGGCCAAGTCAGAGTGGTTCTCCTTTTATTTACGGTACTTAATAAGATTACCAGTGTGTGCTGTGAGATTTAAAAATTTGTCAGACACAGAGATCTGTAGCACATGACAAATTGGAAGAAGTGAAATAGTTTTTTGTTTCCCATGAGGTCGTTCTAAGTTTGCCTGGGAGGGGTCCGTGAACTGTACAAGTAAATGTAAACGCTGTCCAAGTTTTATTTATTATTAAGTTTAAAAATCACTTAAGATGGTAAATTATTTTGAATTAGATTTGTAAGAAGGCGTTTTGGTATATGCTCTTAGGGAACCATTCTTTGCTGCTTTTAAAAAAGAATGATTTCCTCTCTTACTACAAGAGCAAGACATGTTTGTTACAGGAAGATTAGAAAGCATGTGGAGACAGCTCAGCAGTACCGGAGCTGGCTAGCGAGACACGGAGATGGAGAGTTAGCACAGTGTGGGAAAGGAGAGAAACATCAGCGTCTTCTGGGAGCAGTGGGTGTGGGGAGGGTCAGAAGACCTCCCCCGGCATCCCCAGAAGGCTGTCTTGCATGCATGCCACACCCTTCAGTGGTGACTTTATACCCTTTGAGGCTGGCATCCCCACTCTGCCAGATCTGATCGTTCCAAGATTGTTTGGGTCTGGAAAAACTGTGTGTTGACAAGCTGAAAGGCCAGTTAACTCACCATTTAACTCACCATGTTTCACATCTTGTCTGTGTAGGAGATGGAGTGCTAGCCAGGGAATATCTCTGAAGAGAGACAGGTTTATCTTAACGAGTGAGTGAGAGGGGTGTGTGTGTGTAAGTCAGTCTGAAAACCTTGGCTGTAGAGGAGATGAAGAAATTGTAAAAGAGAAGATGCAGCAGAGTAAAACACAGTTTTGGGGGGAGATGGGGTGAGGGAGAAATGTATTAAACGCTATGGCCCCTGTCATCCTTTTACGTCTTCTTGACCTTCCCACTTCCTCCATGTCTTGCAATATTGACAAGTTTTTAGGTGTTCTATGGAATGAATAAGCTTTGTTTCACTGTTGTATCTCAGTAAACACTTAGAGCAGCTGTCAGCAGGTCATACTTTTAGTCAGATTTAGCTTATAAGGCTACTGAGATAATTTTATAAGGCATGGGATTAAATTATCTTGCTTTTTAAAAAAATTTGTGAAAACATATATACCATATGCTAGCCATTTTATTACTGGTAATGTAGGATTAACATGTAAAGTGGAAAGTGTAGAGGCTTGAACTGGATATATATTTGTAATCAATTGATTTTTCACAGGAGTACCAAGACTGTTCAATGGAGATAGAATAGTCTTTGTAACAAACAGTGCTGGGACAGCTGGATATCCATACGCAAAAGATTGAAGTTGGATCCTTCTGTCTGACCATGGGTAAAATCCCACTCAAAATTGATCACAGACCTAAACGTCTAAGACCTAAAACTATAAAACATGAAAAAGAACATAGGTGTAAATCTTCATGATCTTGGGTTAGGCAGTGGTTTCTTAGTTTTGCACAAGCAAGGAAAGAAAAAATAAATTGGATATTATCAAAATGAAAACTTGTGTTTCAAAGGACACTATGAAAGTGGAAAAATGACCCACTGAATGAGGGAAAAGAACGTGTAAAACAACTCTTACGACTCGTTAATAAAAAGACCATTCAGTTAAAAAATTGACAAGGAGCCTAAGGAAACGTTTCTTTAAAGAAAATATACAAATGAATCTGCTTAACGTTAGTCACCTGGGAAATGTAATTTAAAACCACAGTGAGTGCGTGCTTCGGCAGCACATGTACTAACCACAGTGAGCTACCACTTCACCTCTGCTAGGATGGCCGGAACCTGAAGACAGGCAACAGCCCTTGTCTGTTGTTGTTGTGTTGGTGAACTTGTGGACAGATTTGAGTCCTCATACATTGCTGAGGGGAATGTGAAATGGTGCAGCCACTTTGGAAAACAGTTTGGCAGTTCTTCAAGCTGAATCTAGTGGGGACGGGTAAATTAGGAGTTTGGGATGAACATATGCAGACTACTATATATAAAATAAATAACCAGCAGGGACCTACTGTATAGCACAAGGAACTATGCTCAGTATCTTGTAATAATCTATAAGGGAAAAGAATCTGAAAAAGTACAGATATAGATGTGTATACAGATATGTATACACACAGACATATAACTGAATCATTTTGCTATATACCTGAAACACAGCACTGTAAATCAACTATACTTCAATAATAAAAAAATAATTGCAATGCCAAAGAATGTTCAAACTACCGCACAATTGCACTCATCTCACACACTAGCAAAGTAATGCTGAAAATTCTCCAAGCCGAGCTTCAACAGTACATGAACCGAGAACTTCCAGATGTTCAAACTGGATTTAGAAAAGGCAGAGGAACCAGAGATCAGATTGCCAACATCCATTGGATCTTAGAAAAAGTAAGAGAATTCCAGAAAAACATTTATTTCTGCCTCATGGGTTGCAAAGAGTTGGACATGACTGAGCGACTGACAATATACCTGTATTGTTGTTATTTAGTCACTAAGTTGTGTCTAATTCTTTCGACCGCATGGACTTCCCAGGCAAGAACCCTGGAGTGGGTAGCCATTTCCTCCTCCAGGGGACCTTCCCAACCCAGAGATCGAACCTGTATCTCCTGCTTGGCAGACGGATTCTTTACCACTGAGGCGCCTGGGAAGCCGTATACATACACATACGTGGGTTGCAAAGAGTCAGACACGACTGAACGACTTTTACACACATACCTGCGCGCACACACACACATACACACAAAGAAGTTTACTGTGAGGAGTTGGCTCATGAAATTACAGAGGCTGAGCAGTCCCACAGTCTGCTGTCTCTAGGCCGAAGACCCAGGAAAGCCAGTTGGTATGATTCAGTTTGGAGTCGGAAGACCTGAGAACCAGAAGTACCAAGGGCAGAGGGAGACTGACATCCTGCCTTAAATCCTCAGGCAGGAAACACCAGGTTTTTCCTCTGCCTTTTGGTCCCATTTTGGGGGGCTGTATTGATTGGTTGGGGAGAAGGCAATGGCACCCCACTCCACTTGCCTGGAAAATCCCATGGACGGAGGAGCCTGGTAGGCTGCAGTCCATGGGGTCTCGAAGAGTCGGACATGACTGAGAGACTTCACTTTCACTTTTCACTTTTATGCATTGGAGAAGGAAATGGCAACCCACTCCAGTGTTCTTGCCTCGAGAATCCCAGGGACGGGGTTGCACAGAGTCGGACACGACTGAAGTAACTTAGCAGTAGCAGTTAGCATTGATTGGTTGATGCCCAACCACACTGGGAGGGCAAGCTGCTCTACTGAGTTCACTGATTCAAATGCTAATTTTATCCAGAAACACCCTCACAGACACACCCAGAGCACCCTGTGAGCCAGTCAAGTTGACGCATAAAATTAACCATCACAACAGATGTTCACAGTAATATTATGGGTAATAGCCAAAAAAAAAAAAAAATAGAGAACCCACATATCTATAACTGGTGAAAAACAAATTTATAGTTAACAAAGTATAGTGTACCATACAATGGAATATTATTTAGCCATAAAAAGGAGTGAAGTACTGATACATCCCACAGGGTGGATAAACTTTGACACATGCTAAGCGGAAGAAGCCAGATAAAAGCGCACATATATAGGATGTCCAGAACGGGCAAGTCCACAGAGACAGAAAGGAGATTTGCCATTGCCAGGGACTGGGGAAGGGGGCATGAAGAAAGACTGCTCATGGGTTCGCAGTTTCTTTTTGGAGTGATAAAAATTAGATTGTTGTGAATGTTGAGAACTCTGTAGGTATACTGAAATCAGGGAATTGTATACTTTGAATGGATTTCTTGGTGTCTCAGTTGTATCTTGCATACGTGTGTGCTAAGTCGTGTCTGACCCCATGGACTGTAGCCTGCCTGCCAGGCTCCTCTGTCCATGGAATTCTCCAGGCAAGAACACTGGAGTGGGTTGCCATGCCCTCCTCCAGGGGATCTTCCTGACCCAGGGATCGAACCTGAATCTCCTTCAGCTCCTGTGTTGCAGCCAGCTTCTTTACTGATGAGCCACCGGGGAGGTCTGAATTACATCTTAATAGATTTTTTAAAACAATGTAAATTTTATCCTGAGCTTGGTTGGGATTGCCTGAAGGATCCTCAGCAGGGTGCTGACGTGGTTGAATTTGGTTTTGGAAGATCATTCTGGCTGCAGTGAGAGTGGCTTGGAAAGGTCGAGACCAGAGGCAGGCATCCCTCTAAGAGACTCTGCTGGCTTAAACTAAGGAAATGGCATTGGGAATGACAGGAAGTGGACAGTAAACTTAACGGGGCTCGATGAATGATTCGATGTGGGAGGGAAAGAGGTAGGGGGAACCTCAAGGGCTGCGCCTGTATGCCCAGCTTAAGCGACAGGTGGAGGAGCGAGCAGGTGACCTCAGCACGCCTACAGCGGGACCCACTGAGATGTCTGCTCAGCATAGAGGTGTTGAGTAGGTGGTTGGTACAAGCTCAGGATCCAAGACCTCCTGGGGGCTGGTGAAAAATGCAAATTCTGAGACTTCGCTTTATGCGTATTAAGTCGGTATCTCTGATCAGGGTGGCTCTACCCTAGGAGTTGGACATGACTTAGGGACTAAACAGTAACCTAATTGAAGGCCTCCCTGTGGACATGGCTCCAAAGCAAGAGAGTGGTGTGAGGTTTCCTGTGGAGGAGAGGAGACGTGGCTCCGTCCCCACTTGCGGGCTGGGTGGTGGAAGAGGAGACCTCACAGGGGGTCTGGACCCTGAGAGAGATGAGACACCCAGGAGGGTGGGGTGTCGGGGAAGCCAGGGAAGAGCGTTTCAGAGCACGGACACATAAGCTTGTCAGGTGTGTGATAGATGGTCACACATCTATCACACATTTCCGAGAGGTCAGGTAAGGTGATAGATGCAAACTGGGTGTTGGATTTACTGACGTGGTGGTGCTAGGTAAGGGCCATGGTGCATGGGTACATGGGTACATGATGCAGACATGTCCCCAGAGCAGAGCTGGCGTGGGCCTCCCAGGAGGCCCCGGAGTCCTTGCAGGGACAGAGTGCTGGTGTTGATGGGCAGTGCCACCCAGCACGCTCTCCGTGGCTCTGCTCCATTCCACAGCACGGCCTCGCTGGAGCACGATAGATATGTCCAAGGGCCTCCGCTGGGCGAGTTTTTGACCAGGGTGCTTGGGGAAAACCCTTGTTGAGTGGCTTTGGCCTGTGGGACACATAGAGCCTGGTTAGGGTAAGGGAAGATGCAGCCTTAGGGCAGAGGGTCCTGGGGTCGCTGACACAGGTGGATGTCCCGTCTGGGTTTTCACTTGACCTGGTCGATCCCAGCGGCACAGCCCATGTCAAGATGTCAGGTAATGCCATATGTGTGCCTGCTTAGTTGCTCAGTCGTGTCTGACTCTTTGCAACCCCATGGACGGTAGTCCGCCAGGCTCCTCTGTCCATGGGATTTCCCAGGGAAGAACACTAGACTGGGTTGCCATTTCCTCTTCCAGGGGATCTTCCTGACTCACGGGTCAAACCTACACCTCCTGTGTCTCCTGCATCGCAGGCAGGTTCTTTATCCACTGAGCCATCATGGAAGCCCCGGATTCCCCCTGGACTGCTATGCTGTAGGTCTAAATTACTAAGACTGGGGTTTTTGAAGTTGGGGCATTTCATATTTTTCTTGATGTGTGGGTCATGTACAGTGTTGGGAGAGATACTGTTCAAATACTTGAAATAGCCCTCTGAATCCTGATTTTGCCTTTTGAAATATTGTCCAATACAAGTTAGGTGATTCTCTTAAAGTTGTGAATGTAGATCTCATCAGTTTTCAACATAACAAAATTAATGGTGTATTGTCAGTATAAGAAAAATCAGTGCGAATGAGAGTGTCTTCAAACTCAGTTAAATACATGTCAAGTAGTTTACTTTTATTTATTTATTTTTTTAGTAGTTTACTGTTTAAGCAGAGTGCCTGCTGGGCTTTTAGTCTCTTGTAAGCCAGCATGGAACTCCACATCTGCTTATATGTATTTTTGAAACCACTATCCTTTAAGGAGGGTTTACTTATTGTTTCAAAGAGCTTTGAAGCTGTTCCACTTTTAAATTTATAATTTGCACACTTAACCTTTATTTTATAATATACAGTTACTTTTTTCTTTATTAAAGGCAGCATAGTAGTGTTAAAGGCAGCACATTAGTGTTACAGAAACATTTAAATGTTCAAATAACTATTCTTTTATTTGGAGGAAAATTGTGTAATAGGAAGATGTGGAAGTCCCCTAAATGCAAAATTGACCCTAAGTCAGTGATTTAATAAAGAAATCAGAGATGAAAGACCAGTCAACCAGCTCAAGCCAGGACTTCCCCTCCCTGAGTGGCAGGGTAATTATTTTTAAATTAGGACTTAAAAAATATCATTTCCCCCCTATTCTATGGTATCTATTTTGTGCTTGCAAGATTTTATACCCAAGGTATCTATCACCTGATATTTTGGACCAGTTCTTTTGTGTGACTGCTGAAAATCTTTGTATTAATTTGGAATTTTGGTTCCAAGTGACAAGTCAGTCTAAGTAATATAAGTGAAAAAGGGCAGTCAGTGTATTATAAAGGTGCAGGGTGTCTCCCAGAGCCTTAGGGGAGTGATGCAGCTGGGTGTATCTTGGGGTTTCCCAGCCTTCAGTAAGCTCTCCCTTATCCCGGCTGTTCTTAAGGTTTTGAGTCCTTCTCTACTTGGAGATTTCCTTGCTTTGCTCCCAGTCTTGTTGTGGTTCAGTCACTAAGTTGTGTCCAACTCTTTGCAGCCCCATGGGCTGTAGCCCACCGGGCTCCTCTGTCCTCCACTGTCTCCTGGGGTTTGCTCAGACACATGTCCACTGAGTCAGTGATCATCGTTTCTAACTATCTCATCCTCTGCCTTCCCTTTCTCCTTTTGCTGCCAATCCAGTGGTGGGAAATGGCACTCTTGCGGGTCCAGCTACTTGACAAGAGACTGGCCCATCTCTCAGGCCCAGCTCTGACACCCACAGGGAGGGGACCTGGATCTGGTGACCATCGTTAGAACCTACCTCTGTGGCCGGGGCCTTGGGTCATTGTAGGAATGTGGCTTCAGGGAGCCCCACGGCTATACCTCTTGCTTTGTAAGGCTGCTGCCTTTCATCAGAGCAAGGGACTGCTTCTTGGCCCCAGGGATGGACTGGCCTGGGCCGCCTTCCAACCTGTTCTGGCATGAGTGAGCCCACACTGCTGTGGAGGAGGTTATAGGAAAAGGGGCATTTCAGAAAAAAAGCCTGTGATGGGGCTGAGGGGAGTGCTGGGCAGCCACCCAGCAAGCGTTCACTCCACGACATCTATTTTAACTTAGACAAGAGAACTGGGGAGGACAGTTTGTTGCCCCAAAATATAAATCCATTCAGAAATGACTTGTGGATTGCTCGTTTCTTTGTTCTGGACGACTAGGAGCTGGTTTTACTCACAGTGAAGCCTGGGCCACACCTAGTTGAATCATTACAGACATAACATCTTTTTTCCCCCACAGAGTTAATAATGTACAAAAAAATTAGTTATCTTTTATAAGGATATTAACATATCTGTATAATATTTTGAATGTTTAGTATTTAAATCTCCCCTTGATGTTTTCCATTAAGATTTGTTATTTTAAAGGACAGGCTCAAAAACAACTTCCTCAGCACTATTTAATGTACCAAAGCAGTGTCAAACAATAAAGTCACTGGGTGCCCGGGGGGAAGTTAAATTGCCTATTATTAGTCTGTATGGCAAAACCACTCTCACAGTTGCATTTTCATATATTCTAAAAATGACCCAAAAGTATATCTAGTGCTTTCTTCCTCAGAAAAAGAAAAAAAAAAAAAATTTCCAGGGAGGCACTTGTGTTCACTAAACTGGAAGAAGACCTTCTGGAATTTAAATTTGTCATCTTCGAAGCATTTGGTGTGGAATACAATAACCAGACGAGGTTCTGTTTCGTTCAGCTACAAAGGCACTTTTGTTAAAATTCCTCCTCCCTGAGATGCTAGTGCAGCCCATACTCGGTTCGGTTGGGAAAGCGCGGCTTATTTCGGAAAAAGCGCAGATGCCTTGGGCTAGGAATTTACAATAGGCCTCAGATTCTGGGTCTAGCAGGGCATACTTATAGGATCGTTCCGAGCTCTCTTCTCTGTATCTGCTGTCTGTCTGCATTTAAAGCTGGAGAGAGGCTGTACAGGCTTACGAGGCAGTCCTGTTGAAAGCCTGGAGAAAAGTTAGGAACTTGGGTGCAGGGTAGTAATTAATATAATTGATTACGTCGCTTAGGTCCTGTGTAATTACATATCGTTTTCCGTTAAAACCCCAATCCAAATTCCTTGTACCTCTCTTCCCCTTGGCCCTGTGTTTCTGGCCCGACCGCAGTTGGCTGAGTGCTGGCCAGGCTGCCTTTTCTTCCAGTCCCTGCCCCCCTCCATCTCCAAGCAGAAAAGCCTGGCTGGCTTTCCCTGCTAGGCGTCCTGAGGTGTCCTTCCCCACTCACAAGAGCGCCCCCCGCCCAAACAAACACCCCCTCTCCTAGGAGAGGAATCCTGCTTCCACACAGGGATGCAGATTTTGCTTTTGAAAGTTTCTAGAAAGCTCCTTTAGCGTTGGTCTTCAGCAGAAGGAACCCTGTCCCACATGGAAGGCAAATTACTAACTCCCCCCCCCCCCTTTCTAGTTTTGGAACTTTTATTGAATTTCATGCTTGCACACAAAGGCAAGACTAAAACCAGGGAGTGCTGTGTACTCTTTACCGAGGTACCCCTAGGTGTTTACTTTAGGGGCAGTCGTTATTGATCATCTTCCTGAAAGAACACGGGCAAAGGATGAACCAGGTATGATTTCTCCCTAGTCTGAAATCCCACTAGTCTGACTTCCCAGTACTTCTAGGGCTTTTTTTTCCCTTTCCTTTTTTTTTTTTTTAAACTCTATATTGTGTTTATTTGTGTACTTATATCAAACACTATTTAATATTGCAGCCTCTGAAATTCCCAGCGCAGAGCTAGTGAGAACGTGGTTTCCCCTGTTACTCTGTAAAACCTGCTTCACAGTGATTTGCATTATTTCAGAGATACTAGGATTCTGGTTTCAGCTATCTTGGCCTCAGTCCTAGGTGGTAATGGGTCACATGGGCCCACCTTCTTTCACATTTTCAGCTGGGTGAAACGCTAACCTACCTTGAGAGTCTTAGAGAATGGAGAGGAACATTTTCTATGTTATAATTATAGAACAGAGTCTTCATTTTTCTAGGTGAGAGCACTGATATTTGTAATTTCACAGCGTTTGGGGTTTATAAATAGATCTGATAATCCCCATGAACTAGATTTCCGAGCAGTCCAGCAGAAGAGCCACATCCTTTGACAAACTCAAAGTATCGCAATGTCTTTTATGGTGGAAAAGGAGAAAGATGAAAATGATCCTATACTGAAATTCACTTGGGCTTCTCCGTGATCCCCTTTTTTTTCTTGCTTAATGTGTTAGGACAGATCATCTCTGAGATGTGGCTTTTAACCTGCTTTAGCCCCATCTGTTGTGTGTTTTTTCAGGGCAGAATGACCCTTATTCTCAGAACCACCTGATATTTTCTTGAGAGTAGGAAGGTGAGGGGCTCAGGTGGGCACTGGGCGCTTTGCTTCCCTTGGTGATAACCCTGAGTTCGTGTTATCTGATGGGCTCAGGCCACAGGCACTGCCTATCACAGGGGACCAGGTAACGACTTGAGGTTTCCTAGTTACAGTAACCGATCCTGACTCCAGGCTGTGGCAGGAAGCAGATTCCTCTAGCAGTTACTGAAAGCTGGGACCCTGTTTTTGTTTTTTATTCCTTGGTCCTGGTATCCGAGTTACAGAGGTCCCTGCTTTTCTCAGAAAGTACTTACTGTTGACCTTAAATAAAAGCAGTTGACTTTTTGATTCAAATGGCTTATAGAAAGAATATCTTTGAAAACAGTTTAAATAATTTAATGCAAGTACATTAAATTTGATTAAATTGAATTTGAAGAATTCAATTTATAGTCTTAAGTTTTTTCTTAAAAATCTAATGTGATACTTTGAAAATAGGCATCAGAGTTGATGGGTTTGTTTTTCCCCTCCTCCCCCTCTGACAAACATGATTACTGTGGGAAATGATGGTACCCATTGCTACAGTTTTAACTAATGTACTGGGGCGCCAAAATAGCTCATTTGGAAGAGTGTTAGACTGAAGATCTAAAGGACCCTGGTTTGATCCCGGGTTTTGGCAGAGTCTTTCTTTTGGGCTTCTCTGGTGGCTCAGATAGTAAAGAATCTGCCTTCAGTGCAGGAGATCTGGGTTCAATCCCTGGGTCGGGAAGATCCCCTGGAGAAGGGAATGGCTGTCCACTCTAGCATTCTTGCCTGGAGAATCCCATGGACAGAGGAGCCTGGCAGGCTGCAGTCCATGGGGTTGGAGAGAGTCGGACATGATGGTACCCACTGCTGCAATTTTATAATAATGTACAAGTGGCCAAACTTACCTTCTTAGTTCTTTTTGCAAACTTACCTTCTTTGCAACATTATAGGTTTGTGAATTTTTACTTTTCTCATTTAACAAAGTCCTTGTGATGTCTATGGTTTAAGTTACTGACAGAATTCTTGCCTGACTTCAGTAGGAAAGTAAAACAGTGGAAATGAGGAGGGGAAATAGTGGCGATGTCAACAGTAATCCGTTTGAGGGAATAGGGTCGAGGATGCGGCCCAGGACTGTTTAGGAACTGTGCTTGCGGAGACAGCTGAGAAACAGGGTACTGAAAGGGGTGACGGGAAAGACTTCAGCCCTCCATATAATCCTGAGACCTCAAAAATCTACCATTAGTCCTTCATTTATTTGTGTTAAGCACAGCTTTTTTCCTGTGGTCTCCTTTATGGAGGATTTATCTCTAGGAGCAATAATGCCTCAACTCACTAGTATCATAGTACAAATTAATTTCTCTATGAGATTTTCTGATTAAATTTTCAATGAGATAATTGTCCTCTGAGATAAGAGAGACCATAGAAAGGGGGAAGAACACAGAATGTGAGAGCAACTTCGTAAAGCTTCCCAGTGCACGGCTGGGTTAGCAATAAGATTGGAAATTTCACTATAAGAGCCATTTCTGGCAAGAATGGATCTGGCATGATCCAAAGCAGCTTTTATCTATCCCTAATTTTATATTATAATCTGGGAAGACGAAGGATGGTGTGTATAAAATATCTGGCTTAAGCTTTGGCACCTTACAGGCACTGAATTTTTGAAGCCTCTTAAAAATGTTATTGCTAGTTATCAATAACTAATAATATAGTTTTACTCTTTCAGTTCAGCCCAGTTCAGTCACTTAGTCGTGTCCAACTCTTTGCGACCCCGTGGACTGCAGCATGCCAGGTTTTCCCTGTCCATCACCAACTCCCAGAGCTTATTCAAACTCATGTCCATCAAGTCAGTGATGCCATCCAACCAAAGGCAAAGGCCTTTTGGGTAAAAAAAATGTTACAATAAACCCTGTATTATCTTTCTCCCTTGGAGATTGAGGCAGGAAGATAAATGAAGAAATTGATACTTGGAGTAGAGAGCATTTTGTATGTTGATTATTACTCCTTCACAGAGTCTAGGGGGTGGGGAGCCAGCTTGGGAGGCCCCTGGGTGCCAGCATGTGTCTTACGTGAGATGCTTCCATCCTGCTTCAGGCCCAGGTGGCGGGCGGCGGGCCAGGGGCAGCGGTCCCTGTGGAGGAGAGGAGGCTAGGGTTCTTCCTTGGCTGGCTGTCCGCCATGCCTGGCGGGTGTCTCGGTGTTTCTGCGAGGAGTGGTGCGTTTATGCCTCTTCCCTCCACTCCAGGCCCCGGTTCTGCTGGCACCCACGTTTCCATGAGAAAACGACCATGCTGAGATGCCAAGAGCTAATGACTTATGGTAATTAAGGATGTTTTGAATGTTTAAACAGGAACAGTCCCTTGGCTGAATATCAGTTTGGCATTTGTTGCTCTTTGAATTTCTTCTTTATTTTCAAAAAAGCCAGCTCGTTTCTCTTTCTGAAGAGGTATTTCCTGTAGTCCTTGTATTTTTGTGGGCGAATGTATCCTGAGGGAAGTTCAGCAGATTGTGAATTTCGACTTTTTCTTAGCCTTTGGAGGAGTGAAGTATCTTTGTCTTCACTTCAAATTGGAGACATAGGTTTTCTTTTTCTTCAATTTATTTATTTTCAGTTGGAGGATAGTTGCTTTACAATGTTGAGTTGGTCTGTGCCATACATCAACATGAATCAGCCACAGGTATACATATATTCCTTCTCTCCTAAGCCTCTCTCCCACCCCATCCCAGCCCTCTAGGTTGTCACACAGCACTGGGTTGAGCTCCCTGTGTTGTATACAACAACTTCCCACTACCTATCTGTGTGGCATATGGTGATACATATATTTCAATGCTACTCTCTCAAATGTCCCACCCTCTGAAACATAGTTTATTTGCTGAGTTTTGAGAGGGTTTATACACTTTGTGGCGGAGAAGGCAGTGGCGCCCCACTCTAGTACTCTTGCCTGGAAAATCCCATGGATGGAGGAGCCTGGTGAGCTGCGGTCCATGGGGTCGCTAAGAGTCAAACACGACTGAGCGACTTCACTTTCACTTTTCTCTTTCATGCATTGGAGAAGGAAATGGCAACCCACTCCAGTGTTCTTGCCTGGAGAATCCCAGGGACGGGGGAGCCTGGTGGGCTGATGTCTATGGGGTCGCACAGAGTCGGACACTACTGAAGCGATTTAGCTTAGCTTATATACTTTGTGGATCATTCTTAGCAACTGGGGTCATTTTTGTCTGGGTATTGATGTAATTGCAGGTAAAAAGGATGAACATGGTGATGGGGACAGACTCCTTTCTGTAGCTGGTTCAGGCCCTCCTAGAGACTGTCCCCATCATTCCTGTCTCTGCTTTCTTTGATTGGCCTATCAGTGAATGACTTGTACAGCATTCTCATAGCTTTAAGTTCTGGGTGTTAAAAAAACCATGGAGGGGGAAGGATAAATCAGAAGTATGGGATTAATAGATATATCCCACTGCGTATAAGATAGATAAATGGCAAGGATTTACTGTAATGAACAGGAAACTACACTCCATGTCTTGTAATAACCTATAATGGATAAGAATCTGAACAAAATGTGGATAATTGAATCCCTATGTTGTACTCCTGAAACTAACACCATATAGTAAATCAGCTCTACTTCAATTAAAAATAACCCCCTGGAATTTGTTTGGATGATATTTTCTTGGGTACGAAAGAAGCAGGCTTAGGTGCTTGTTCAGGATTGGCAGGGAAGTGGGAGGATGAAGAGGCCTCAGGCCCTAGGCCCCAAACCCAGGGTGAGATGCGTGTCCCAGCTCTGAGGCAGTCTGAGGTGTGTGTGCAGGAAGAGTGAGCATTTGTGGGAATCAGTGAAGTAGGAAGCACTAACCGAGCTTTGGGCCCAAGGAGCTGGGGGAGATGGGTGGCCCAGAGGTCACGGTTTTAATCGCCGGCTCCCGGCTGGTAAAGGGCACGTGGAGCTGGCCACGGAGCAGGGAGCCTGGGTGAGGTGTCCCCGCCTTCCAGGTGCCGTCGTTCCTGCCGCGCCAGGAACAGTGGGGGCTGACGACTGTGAGTCCATGGAGGGGAGTGGCTCCCACACCCTCGCCTGCTGGACGGAGGGGTCCCGGCAGAGGTGGGAGGGGGCTGAGTGCGAGGGTGGGAGGGTGGAAGGCAGGCTCCCACCTGCTCCTCGCCCTTCTTATTCCACTTGGGGAAATGGGCTTGTCGGGCTTGGCTTCAGACATTGGGCAGCTGTCTCTGAAAAGGTTTGCTCTTTGATTTGAAGGGTCAGGCACCTTTGCGTCAGAGGAGAACCAACATTTGGGGCGGTCCTGTGTCTCAAACAGGATCCAGTTTGAGAGCCACAGGCACTTTGGAGTGGGTCAGGCTGCAGCTGCTCCAGGTTATAGATGAAGAGATAGATGAAGAGAGCTTATGGGACTTGATGATGGTGTCTGGAACACATGGGTGCTTATGAAATGTTTACTGAGCAGCCAGGAGAATCAGTGAGTCATTGAGGATCACACCATGGCTGACTCGACGTTTCTGCTTTCTTAGATATTTCTACTGATATATCACCCCAAAGCTGTCTTATTTATATTTCTCCTACAGGCCTGAAATATGGGGTGAAGTATAGGCACTGGGTTATAATTAAAACATCACTGAAGTTTTATCTTCTGCTTTGTGACATAATATAAACTACACATTCCAGAGTGGGGGAGGGATAAATTAGGACTTTGGAATTAGTGTATGTAAACTACTATATATATTTTTGCTATGGTCTCTTTAGTTTCTTCTGCATTTATTTCTACCCTAATTTTTAAGATTTCTTTCCTTCTACTAACCCTGGGGTTCTTCATTTCTTCCTTCTCTAGTTGCTTTAGGTGTAGAGTTAGGTTATTTATTTGACTTTTTTCTTGTTTCTTGAGGTAAGCCTGTAATGCTATGAACCTTCCCCTTAGCACTGCTTTTACAGTGTCCCATAGGTTTTGGGTTGTTGTGTTTTCATTTTCATTTGTTTCTATGCATATTTTGATTTCTTTTATAATTTGTTGGTTATTTAGAAGCATGTTATTTAGCCTCCATATGTTTGAATTTTTAATAATTTTTTTCCTGTAATTGAGATCTAATCTTACTGCACTGTGGTCAGAAAAGATGACTGGAATGATTTCAATTTTTTGAATTTACCAAGGCTAGATTTATGGCCCAGGATGTGATCTATTCTGGAATAAACTACTATATATAAAGTAAACAAGATCCTACTGTATAACTCAGGGAACTATAGTCAATATCTTATAATAAACCGTAATGGAAAAGAGTATGAAAAAGAATATATATACACATACATGTATATGTGCACAAAGACTATATATACACACACGTGTGTATGTGCACAAAGAACTACATATTCCATGTGTGTTTCAGTTTTTTATTTTCAAGTTTTTACTCACTTTCCACTGTTGGAAATTTTCGGCAGGATCCAAAATGTAATCTAATGTCATTTTACATTCTGAAGCTTAAATAACCTTGATAAACTTGGAAAACTTAGTAAGTTATTTAAAATATTTTTGCTGTGTTTGTTGCTTATGTTTTTAGGTATAATGAGGACATTGGCCTAAGAGAGTATCTATAGCAGTGGTCCTCAGCCTCGCCAGCACCAGGTACTGAGTTCAAGGAAGACAGTTTTTCCAACGACTAGGGAGCTCGGGGGGTGGTTTCAGGATGATTCAAGCACATTACGCTCTTTGTGCACTTTATTTCTATTATTATTACATTGTGATGTACCCTGATGTAATTCTGCAGCTCACCATAATGCAGAATCAGGGGGAGCCCTGGACTTGTCCTGTGCCCAGGCGGTAATGCGAGCAGTGGGGAGCGTCTGTAAAGACGCAGGAAGCTTCGCTCACTCGCTCGCCTGCAGCTCACCTCGTGCTGTGTAGCCCACCTCCTAAGAGACCTTGGACCGGTCCCCTTCCGTGGCCTAGGGGTTGGGGACCCCTGATCTCCAGCACTGATGATCTTGAAAGATCAGCAGTTTCCAAGTGAAATTCAGTGTTTTATGTTAGGGATCATTAACTGGCTGTAGTATATGTCTTATCTTCAGTTATCTGTTACACCAGTAACCTTTAACTGGCACCCTTAAATCAGATTTGCCTTTTTCTGGTACATCCTTACCCCCTGGCTGAAGCAAGCTTCCTGAAGCTCAGGGCTGGCCAAAGTGTGATGAGACACCTTGGCATTACCTGCTACCTCCTCTTGGCAAGATACCCTAAGGTTGGAAGGTGAGGGGGTGGGGAGGGTGTGTGAGTTCAGAGGTATTGTAAATATAGTCACATGAATGATGAAGTTTTGCTTCGTGGTTGGGCCTCCCCTCCCGAATTCTTGAGACTACCCATTGATTACTCTGCCAGTTGGAACCATGAAATGGAGGGATTTATTGAGGTCCATATAATGCCAAAATGTATTTTTTACTCTTCCTTTTCATTCCATATTCAGGCACATGATTTATCAGCTAGTATTAGTGCATGCTAAGTCATTTCGGTTGTGTCCAACTATTGGCAGCCTTATGGACTGTAGCCTGCCAGGCTCCTCTGTCCATGGGATTCCCCAGGCAAGAATACTGGAGTGGATTGCCATGCCCTCCTCTGTGTGACCTTCCCTACCCAGGGATAGAACCTGCATCTCTTGTGTCTCCTGCATTGGTAGGCATGTTCTTTACCACTGGTGCCACCTAGTAGCAAAGCCAAATTTCAGTGATTGAAATTTCACTTTTTGGTACTTAACATCTTTACCTTACACAGTGGGAAGTCATGAGAAACTCTCAGTGATGGAGTAAGATTATAAAGTGTGTTACTTAACATTACACAGGTAAAAATAGTGACTGTGAGCACAAGAGTTTTGTTTGTGTGCTTCCTCATCTCTCATAGCATAAAGTTGATTGAAAATGCTTAGAAAGAAAAAAAAAAAAAAAAAGAAAATGCTTAGAAAGGATAAATTTAGAAAATCTGTAGATTAGATACAGAGGGAACTCCCAGGAGAAGTCACTGAAAGTATTTGCCTCTGAGAAGCAAGGCTGGGAGTGGAGTGGGGTAAGCTTGCTTTTCATTATAAGCCCTTTGGTAATGTTTATGTTTTTTGTTATGTGCATATGTTACTTTGGCAGATACAAAACATATATTGTTAAAAATTCCAGCTGTCTTCTTGGCCAGAGTAGGGCCAGACAGTAGCAGAGTGATAAAGTTACACAGTGGGAATATGGCGTGAATTTTGGGATGCCTAGAGTCCTGTCTCCAGGTTTGCCTCTTTTCCAAAACTCACAGATTGGTGAAAATCTTGCCAGAGCTTTGTACATGGAAAGACAAACAAAAAAGTAAATCAAGAAGTAAAGACAAACAAAGAAGTAAACCAAGAAGCAAACAGCAGTGAACCATTTCTTAACTCCCCATGGACATCTTCTTCAACCTTGAGCGTGAATGTGGTACATTATCTGTCACCGGGCACCAGGGCTGGACCAATGCTTGTGTGCCACCTTGGTCCCTGGTGCTGCCCATGGCCTGGGGGACTTGCCAGGGTGAAAACTTGCGGCAGAGCCGATGACTGGACTAGTAGGAGCCCTGCTAATGAGGAGTCCTGCACTCTTGGACGTGAAAGCAAGAAAGTGAGTTACAGATAGGAGAGGAAAAAGAAGGAAGAGTGAAATGTTGACTTTATGTTCAGAGACACTTTGCAGGAAAGGATGTTGCTTAAAGCTGGTGCTTCTTCGAACCACTGATTTGAGAACAAGTTTGACTGTGGAGTTTAATTTTTTGTTTCATTACTTTCATACCGCACCCTAGAGTGAAAAACAAATAAAGAAGGTATTAAAGAAAATATTCTTAGATCTAAAAAAATAATCCCCTGGTTCTTCTTGTCTGATTCCAGGACCTTGACAGACACAAACCTGCGTCCTTGTATGGTAGGGGCATTTCTCAGTCTGGTGGCTCTTTCTAGAATCTGTACAGTTGTTCTTCTTAAGGTGGCCCCCGTAGGAAAGGCTATGTGTTCTGAGGAGATCAAGAGTAGAATATTTACTTTTTCCTTTTTTTTTTTTTTTTTTTTTGCAAATAGACCATACTTTACTTCCAGGGTCAACTGGAAGATATTTTAATTAGCACATCATCTTGGGAAATTTATCATTGAACAAGGTGTACTGAAATGCTTGGCTCAGTTTATTTATTTGGCTTCCAAATGTGAGTCTAGCACAGCCACCAAAAAAATGGCATAGATTTCAGTGGCTCTTTGACATTGTTTTAAATAAACATTTTGTCTGTTAACTCTTAGGGATACAAGAGAGTAAACTTGGTTTGCTCAGCTTTTGCTCTCTCTTCATCCTCGCCCTGACAGAAGAAGAAATTTCAGGATGGATTTTTCACTTGAAGCATCACCGAAAGGGAAGTCCAGTGGTTAAGACTTTGCCTTCCAATGAAGGGGATGTGGGTTCAGTCCCTGGTCAGAGAGCTGAGATCCCACATACCTCATGGTCAGAAAGCCAGAGCATAAAACAGAACAAAATTGTAACAAATTTAATAAAGACTTTAAAAAGTATTTAAGAAACACCCAGAGCTACATCTTGTAGCATCAACCAATGAAAGTAAGCATAGGTTATTTCTGGGGCTAAGAGCTGTGGGTCACGGGAGTTGGATATAATGAAAAGGAAAAAGTAAATGGTGGAATCAGGCAGAGATACCCATATCCGAGTCTATACCCTTAATAAAACCGGTTTCAAGGGTGTGGGTGAAATGCATTCAAGGTATTTAACACTACAGTGAGTCAGAATGGCTCTGTAGGACCCCCGCCCCCATGCCCCTTGACTTTCCTGCTGACCGGGCAAGTTCTACAGGTTGTTTGCCACCAAGACAGGGCCTAAAAATTGGGCAACTGTTTAATTGTTGTTTTCCAGAGTAGAGCCAAAGTGGGGTTAGCACACTGGTTGTAAAATCCTTCCTCCTTTTGAAAACCTCAAAACCAACAAACTACTTCCGTTCTTAATCTCTGAGAGGGTGAATGATGAGGCCTAGCCCTTACTTATGGGACATGAGTGGCCCCGAGGTCAGGTTCCTCCTCCTCAGAGCGTGTGGGCATCGATCCAGCCAAACCTGCTGCTGGGCGTCCCGCCTCCCACCTTCCCTGGAGGAAAGGCAACTTTGGAGAGGTCACTCAGCGGGGTCCTGCGAGCCTGGGGTCACCGTTTTAAAAAGGAGTTCCCTCCTTTTCTGTCTGCTTTAAGGTTTCCTGGTTGTGATATCAGTTCTGCTGTATACTGCTAGGTGCTGAGGGGACACGTATAGATAACACCCAGTGCTATTTACCACGTTACCTACAGGTTCTGGTTTCTTTGATACCATTTAAAGAAAAAAAAAAAAGCTGATTAACATAGTGAGGCAAGTTTTGTAGAAGATCTGTCCACCTGGATGCTACTCAGTGGCTTGTGGGTGATGATTTTATGGGTTGGATAAGGTGGGAGGTTTCCTTCCTTTTTTTTCCCTCTGTGTGGTAAAATCTTGTCCTCCTGTTGAAAAACATAGGGAGAAACGGGAGGGTGTGTGTTACTGGGGCGCGGGGGGTGGGGGGGGCGGCCTGTGTGTGATGTCAGCTGCTGAGCTTATAATCGGGCAGGTTCTTTTAGTGTAACTTCTACTTATGGTTTTAATAACTGCATTGTACTAACAGTTTGGGGGAAATGATTGCCCTTGTCTTCAACCTGTTGCCCATATGGAAACCATCTCTAAGGGAGCCCAAAGCAAGTGTCTCTTGAGTTGCTCTCTAAGTTTTTGGATTTCCCAATTCCTTTTTTTTGGTGTGTGTGTCAAAATTTGCACTTTGATAAAGCATCAGTGAGTCGTTACTGTGTTACTTTCAAGAAGCAGGAAGTCACCCTTGTTTCTGTGCCTGGCGATCTGGTCTGTTGTCCCTCTCCACTTGCCACCTTGTGCTGGTCCTGGGTGGTGTGGGTCTGGCCGGGCCCGCAGCCAGGTGAGAGGGCATGTGTTGTCCCCAGAGCTTGAAGCACCCCAGCCGTGGGAAGCATCTGTTGCTCCAGGAAACCCTGCACTGAGCATTTATGGACGTCCTGCTGTATACTGCTAGCTGCTGAGGGAACACACATAAATAACACCCAGTGCCGGCTGCCGGCTTCCTGCAGGCTTCTTGTTTCTTGAGCCGGCGATTCTGGCAGTCTCAGGAGAGCTGGCTGGTTGTTTCGCTCAGTGTTGGTGTTTGAGATCCGTTGGTGTCATCGTCGTGGGGCAGTCAGGCTGGGCCCTGGCTCTCCACCTGTGAATTTCAGCAATGTCGCAGGAGCAGTTGAACGTGCTTGACAACCAGCAAACCGTGACCGAGCCTCACTGAGCCATTGTTATCAGATACTTTATAGCAGAGTTAATATGTTGAGTAAGAACTACAGTAATTAAATGTACAGGAGAAGTCCGTGCTCATGTCATTCATTCAGCAAACATTTACTAGAGGCCTCTGGCACCAGACGATGCTCACCCCCGCCTTGCAGAGTGTGGGCACATCAGTGCTGTCCCAACTGCAGTGCGGCCTACATAGAGCTTCAGAGAGGGGCTGAGCTGAGAGAGGGCAGGGGATTGGATGCTTTGGGTGAAGGGGTCAGTTCCCCTCTGCGGTTACCCCTGCTTACTTGCACCGTCCTCCTCAGATCCCTCTGGGCTGTCCTCTCCCCCTTGCCCCACCTTTGGTGGATAAGGGATAGAGGTGGTCCTTGGCAGCTTCACTTTCATCTGCCTCATCTTGCTCTTGGGTCCTGTTTGTGTGCGTGCCTGGCTGCCTTCCTCTCTGCCAGCTGAGTTCTACCTCCTCAGTGGGGGAAAGCTGGAGGAGCTGACATCCCAGGACAGGAAACTGTAGAGAAACTCTGTACCCTCTGAAACTCTGGCTCTCTGTACTCTGGGAAGGGAGAGCCTGTCCAGGATGTCTGGGGCAGAGGGCCAAGTGTGTGCCCACCCAGGCGACTGCAGTTGCTTCAGGGCCAGTTCTCAGGGAAGTTCAATTTCCAAGGCAAGGAAAAGACAGCATGATTTCTTCCTAGTTTCTTTCTTTTGCCTCCAAGTCGTGTTGTGGTGACTATAGGGGGTTTAAGGATTTTGGGGCTGACCAAGGAAAAAGGCACAACCATGAGAAGCAGTAGTAACATGCAAGCTTGATTGGACAGCGCTTGGAAAAAGTTGCACGAGACCAGCTAAACAGAGGCTCCCAGGGGACTACCATTCAGAAGGGGAAGAGGGCTGGGAACTCCTCTCCCCCGAGTGGGCTAGCTGAGGGGGGGGTGTGGTAGGGACTGGAAGGCGCTCACATGTTGAAGTTACCTTGCTCAGTGGCAGAGCGCTCTGAGAGCCCTAGCAGACCTGTAACTGTAAGATCCCACCTTGTCAATGTCAGGTGTTGTTCCATGGGTTCTGTAAAGCAGCCTCTATGGTTAGAAATCTGCTTGTTTGTTTTCAAAATAATCAGATGTGTGAAAAATGAGTTTGGTGCCAGGGGGCTCTCAAGCTAACCAGTCTCAGCCTGATTTCTTCTTTATTCAGCAGTGAAGAAATAAATGACCCTGGGACCAAAGCGCAGAGGCCGTCTTTGCCTCATTTATGTAACACTGACATAGCGTTCCGTGCTACAGTTGAAAGCAAAATGTCTTAAACTGTAAACACGTGAACAGTAGTTACTCACTGGTGTTGACATGGTTTACTCAAAAGTTTGAAAATCTGTCCAGGTTCCTTCCTCCGTTGACAGGGGATCTTCAAGTCTGGGAAGCCTCACTCTGCCTGGCAGGGCTGAGCGGGTGACTGGTGATGCGCAGGAGGGGGCTGGACGGTGCGGTGATCTTACCCGGTGTCTAGCTGGAAGGCGCGGGAGTGCAGGGAGAAGACCACATTTAGTGGAGCCTGGGGTGTAAAATGCCGCGGCGCCGTCTCTTGCTGCCTGCTCCTCAAGCAAGTTCAGCTACGGTGCATCCGTGACCAAGTCATAGGGCGGAGATTACGCCTCCTCCCTTGGCAGTTGCTTAGAATTATTAGCTACAACAGAAATAAGGTGCCTGACTCTCCGCTGCCAGTAAAAGCCCACTAGAAGATCCTTAAAGCCACAGGGTTTCCTGTATTAATCATGTGGGGCTCTGTGTTTGTTTCCTATGGCTGCCATAACAGATGATCACAAACTCGGTGACTTCGAACAACAGAGGTTTACTCTCAGCTCGGGAGGCGTGCGGTCTGAAATCAGGCAGGGCTGTGCTCCTTCTGAAGGCCCTCGGGGAGGTGCCTTCCTTGCCTCCTCCAGCATCCGGGGACCCCCGTCTTCCTGGGCGTGTGGCTGCGTCACTCTAGTCCTGCCTCTGACTCCACACGGCCTCTCCTCTGGGTCTGTGTCTTTCCCTCTTCTCTCTCTCTTATACGTAAGGACACTTGTCATTGGGCTTAGGATCCATCCGGGTAATCCAGGATGATCTCATCTCAGCATCATTACATCTGCAGAGCCCCTTTTCCACAGATTTTAGGGGTTAGGAGGTGGGCATATCTTTTCGGTTCAGTCACTCAGTTGTGTCCAGCTCTTTGCAACCCCATCCATGGACTGCAGCATGCCAGGCTTCCCTGTCCATCACCAGCTCCCAGAGTTTACTCAGATTCATGTCCATCAAGTCAGTGATGCCATCCAACCATCTCATCCTCTGTCATTCCCTTCTCCTCCTGCCTTCAATCTTTCCCAGCATCAGGATCTTTTCCAGTGAGTCAGTTCTCATCAGGTGGCCAAAGTATTGAAGCTTCAGCATCAGTCCTTCCAATAAATATTCAGGACTGATTTAGTTTAGGATTGAGATCAAACCAGTCAATACTAAGGAAATCAGTCCTGAATATTCATTGGAAGGACTGATGCTGAAACTGAAGCTCCAAGTGCTAAAAGCCATCTTTTGTTACACTGCTGACTTAAGCAGTGATAGACACTTGGAGGTGAGGTGGGGAAGAGGCAGTTCCTGGGTGGAGCAGTGAGGCAGGAAGGGGTTGGTCAGTATATTCTATTAAGAGTGTGTCCTACCCCTTTCCTCCCCACAGTCTCCCCACCCACCTTGTTGTCATCGGCTCCTTTAGGATGCGAGCAGGTCTTCATGTGCCATCCCTGAGGTCTGGAGCGGAATAGGAGCTCTCTGTATTTGGCTCTGTTTGGTGAATGAATACTTGAATTCTGGGGATCCATGAATGATTTATGCAGCCACTAGATATTTGGTACAATATTTAGATTGAATTTTGAAGTAGAATAGTTTACTTAATCACTATGTACACGCTTTCCTGAAATTTTTATATCTCTGACCGTTTCTTTGGTTTCTCAGAAAGTCAGTGTCAGTTTTTTTTTTCCCAATTTCTATTCAGTTCTCAGCAATTCTCGTAGATATTCCTCTTGCTGATTGTGACAGAAAAAGAATTATGAAGCGATGTTATTTATGGGGTACTTACTTTGCTAGGGGTAGGTGCTGCCTTTGTCACCATTTTAGAGATGGGAAAGCTGAGCCTTGGAGAGGTTCAGTAACTTGTTCAGGGTTACGTGCCAATAAGAAGTGGAGCTGGAACTCCTCAAACCAGAGCTGTCTGACTCTAGAGCCCCTCTGGGTTTTGAGCACCCTCTCAGTACTATCAGAAAAGTGTAACTCCCACAGGTGATTCAAACAGGAATTTGTAATCCAAGTATAATGGTGCTCAGCCTTTCTTAAACTGTGGCTGTGCTGTTGGTTAACATATGTGGAGGAGGAAACACGTGGAGCCAGTTGCCAAGAATGGGTTTGTCTTCACCTTTCATGCAGAAAACTTCTTCACTAGACAGAGACCCTCATGGGATTGAATTACTACTTCTCCAAGCATAGTGCTTGCTGAAAGACTGATAACCCCAAGGCATCACTGTGCAGAGAGCAGCCACTATACTATTGTTATCAATATTCAATTAAAGTATTACATATATTACTTTTTACCAAGTTTTCTTTGTAATAGTTTCCCACAGTGTCATTTGAGAGTGGTTTTTTAAAAATGTATCTTTTGTTCTTAATTTTAGTATTTAACAATGAAGCAACTCCCAAGTGTTAAGAAATGAAAACCATTTTTCTCTTCCTGTGAGTCATGGTTGACAGTAATGTCATTTAACTCATACAGCCATTTTAATACCCATAAATTACAGAGCCTGTTTTATGAGCTGAGTTTTAAGACTTTTAAGGTCTTGTTTTATGTATTGGAGAGTTTACTAGCATAATTATTATGTGTACAAAACAATACATTTTCTAACTTCAAAAAGTTAAGTATTTTATTTACTAATCTATTGCCCACACAGATGTTGTTTTTTAACTAATACATTTTAAAGCCTTAATCTATGAAAGATGTTTCCTGAAAACTTTGGTAATTCACAATGGATATACCAGATACAATAGCACAAATTTTTATTTAGAAATTCTCCAGGAAAGCAAGTGGATATAAATTAAATGCAGTAAAAATTAAACTACTGTTTCATATTTTACAGTTGTTCTGAGCATGATATGGAATAACAGTTGTCTTGCCCCAAATGTGAATGATTTCCAGTATAGCCAACAGATACTGCATTTGTGAGTTTCTCCTTGTGTTTGGAGACATTCTCATTCTGGAGTCAGGAGAATTTTCATTCATCCGCCGGTGCATGATAACGTCTAGGTACCACTTATCCTTTCCTTTCGTAATCCCTCTTTATAGAATATACACATGCACAGACTGAGTGTAAGTGTACTTTCCCATGGGAGAAGCCAAAAATGGCACGTAGGAAAACTGAACCCTTATTTTTCAAAGGACGGAGAGTCTGAAATGCTTGTTCTTCTCCCCCCTTTTTTTCAGAAATCAGTTTTGTTTTGACTTAAAAGTGGCATAATGTCAGGTTTTCATCTTAATAATTTGTAATACTGGGGTATTTTAATAGCCTTAGTGCACAGTCTGAATTAGATTAGTTCAAGCTAAAAACACATGTACATTTGAGAGACTTGAGTGAAAATGCTCCAGTAAGATGTTTTCCCCTTAAGTAGTTTTATTGAGGATACCTGATGTACGTTAAAATGCACATACTGAAAACGTAAAATTGATGTTTTGATATATGCGTACATCTGTAAAACAATCATCATATTCAAGACAATGAACAGATCCATCACCCCCTAAAGTTTCCTTGTGTTTTTTGTAATCCTTCCTCTTCCAAGGGAATCACAGATCTGCTTTCTGTTACTATTATTTTTTATAAAAATGCCATCATACATTACAAACTTTTTTTTGTGTAACTTCTTTCTTTCAGCACAATTATTTCAGGTTCATTCATATAGTTCATTTTTTTAATTGATGAGTAACATTGGATTATAAGGGTATCCTATAATTGATCAGTCTATCTAGTCACTTGGACATTTGGGTTCTTTTCAGCTTTTGTTTATTACAGATAAAGTTGCCATGAATATTAGTGTATAACTTTTGTATGGGTGCATGTTTTCCTCTCTGTTAGGTAAATAACTATAGAATGGTTGGGTCATGTGGTTGGTAAATGTGTTTACTTGGTAAGAAACTGTCAGACTGTTTTCCGAGGTTGTTGTACCATTTCACATTCCCAGAAACAGCTCGTCAGAGTGTATCCCACATCCCAATCCCACATCATTGGCATCACTTGCGGTGTGTGTGTGTGTGTGTGTGTGTGTGTGTGTGTGTGTGTGTGTGTGTGTGTGTGTGTGTGTGTGTGTGTGTGTGTGTGTGTGTGTGTGTGTGTGTGTGTTAGTTGCTCTGTCGTGTCTGACTCTGCGGGTGTGTGTGTGTGTGTGTGTGTGTGTGTTAGTTGCTCTGTCGTGTCTGACTCTGCGGGGGTGTGTGTGTGTGTGTGTGTGTGTGTGTGTTAGTTGCTCTGTCGTGTCTGACTCTGTAACCCCATGGACTGTAGCCCTCCAGGCTCCTCTGTCCATAGAATTCTCCAGGCAAGAATACTGGAGTGGGTTGTCACCCTCTTCTCCAATCACTTGGTATGGTCCGACTTTAATTTTAGCCATTTCAGTAGGTGTGTAGAGGTAGCTCAATAGGTTTTAAAATAAATTTTGCTAATTACTAGTGATTTTGTGCATTTTATAATGTACTATTTCTAAATATATCTAGATATATTTTTGTGACAATTTTGTTTAAACATTTTGTCTATCTTTATTGTTTATTATTGTTGAGTTTGGGCTTCCTTGATAGTTTAGTTGGTAAAGAATCCACCTGCAATGCAGGAGACCCCAGTTCGATTCCTGGTTCAGGAAGATCTGCTGGAAAAGGGACAGGCTACCCACCCCAGTATTCTGGCCTGGAGAATTCCATGGACTGTATCGTCCATGGGGTCACGAAGAGTTGGACACGACTGAGCGACTTTCACTTTATTATTGAGTTTAGAATTTCTATCTGGATAAAAATCCTTTATCAGATTTGTGATTTGAAAACTTTAAAACACTGAGTTAAAATTTGTTTCTTCTGGATTTTTCTTTTTTTGACAATATTTTTTCATTATGGAAATGTATATATAAAATGTACTGTTTAAACATTGTTTAAGTGATTTGTTCAGTGTCATGAAGTACATTTGCATTGTTTTCTTTTTTAGTACCGTGATCTAAAGTCTTTCATCCCATCAGTGTATGAGCTCTTACAGGGCAGGAACTGAGTCTTATTCTCAATTGTGTGTTTAGAGCCTATAGTATGCTTGGCTGTAATGGGTCCCTGACAAATATCTGTTGACCGGACAAAATATTTGTTTTCAGGTTTGTAGTTATCTCAGTATTTGTTAGGATTTAACTTTAGCAAAGACTAATAAAACAGTGGCTTATAAAGGATGGGAAATTTTTCTTACAATAATTGTCCAAGTGTAAACAGCTTGCTTGATGACTCTTACCATGTTGGGGTCCAGGTTCCTGCTAACTTGTTGTCCTGCCATCTTCCACAAGATCTTTCTTCTTGTAATTTTAGAAGGGTACTCCAACTCCTGCCAGCTGGTCTGTGTTCTGGCCAGCAGGAAGGGGAGATAGCATGAGGATGGCAGACTCCTTCCCGTTTAAGTGCATGACTTTATATTTGCCTACATCACTTCTGCCTACATTCCATTAACCAGAACCTGCTCCTGTAGCCACAACTCACTGCGCAAGAGGCTGAGAAGCATAGTCTCTGGCCGGGTGGCCATACACCCACTCAGTTTGAAAGGGGAGGATAGACACTGGGGTGAGTGAGGCAATCAACTGTCTCATTCATATTTTATGTTACATTACACTTAATAGTTTAATTGGAGTCAAAGATGTTTACCGCTGTTAGGAAACATGCTTGCTCAAAACGGATAGGTTGAGAGTTATGACACAACAAAAGGTTCATAATGGACATTATTTGATGTTTCTTCAGCACTTAAAACACAAGTCTAGAGTGAACATGTGCGTGACAGTTGACATTCCAATTGCAAAGCTGAGACAGAAGACAGAAGCACAACTTTAAGAGCATCCTATTTTATAATTTAGGAAATGGGTTGATGAAGTTTTGGAGCCGTGTGGGAATGTGACAGATCAGGGTCAAGGAAGGGTAATGTCGTGGCTTTTCATTGACTGTTGGGTGAAATTCAGACACATTAGTGTGGTTTATAAGGACCCATCTTCTTGTTTCTCTGTTTTTCTGGTCATACTCAATAAGGGACAGTTTCTTGACTGCTTCTTATCATCTGCATATCTTCTAGCAACTCTGCTTGCTGTTTTGATGTATTGCCTTTTTAAAATAAAAATTTGGGGGTGAAGGAAAGGAAGCACCTATAAATAAGAAGCTTACTTGAATCTTCCTGTCTGTCTCTGCCATTCACTGAGTGCTGTGGTCCCCCGGAGGTGCTTGACATCGGTCATCCCGCGTCATCCTCACAGCATCGTCCACGTTTTACAAAGGAGGGACCTAGGCAGCAGTTGAATGACTGCAGGTTGCAACATTCAGAGACTTGGCAGGACCAGGAATGTTGGCTGACTTCTGAGTTGGGTTTTCTCATCACATCTTGTTCTTTTCTTTTTTTTTTTTTTTTGAGAGGAGGGTCTGCTCTTGGGTTTAAGGTGACAGTAACCACAGGAATGTCAAGAGACTCTGAACTTCAGAGTCAAGTCTGAGTTATACCTGTGGGGTATGTGTCATGTGAAAGCTTTTACTTTGATTACCTGTCAGGTGACCTACCTTGTTGACTGATTTCTTTATGCTGGAGAAAACTGGGAATGAGGGAGGAAGCAAGTGTGGAGTCTGGTTTTAACTTGTTGGAAAGAATTTATCCTTGACTCCTGGAAGCTTGGAATCTTTCTAATCTCTTTTTTTAGCACTGCCATTTCGGGTGGAGGTTTGTGCTAGGAAATGTATGCTTCAGGAGTGTGTAAACTGAAGAGTAAAGACATTTCCCTCATCCTGAGGCTCTCCCATGAATCCACTAGATGGAGCACATGGTTTGCATATGTTTCATGGTAAGACATTGGAAGAAAGATGTGGTCTTCACTGGAGCCATATTGCAGCCCCCCCACCCCGAAGTTGGGCAGGCATTTTGATCTGTGGTTTTATTCTTTCCTCTATAAATGTCAAATTTTCTTTCACTTGCTTAGAACTTCTGTGTGTAAGGATTGAGGTTCTTTGGGGGCCTGACGGGAAAGCATCATGGTAGAGTAGAAAGAGTGAGTCTGGGGATGAGGGACGAGAGGTCCTAGTTCAGACGCCCTGTGTGCTTTGACTTTGGTCATGTCTTCTTTAAGCATCTTTGACCTTAGCGTCCTCACTGGTGATGTTATTGTACTGTGCTCAGTCATTCAGTCGTGTCCCACGTTGTGCGACCCCATGCACTCTAGGCCGCCAGGCTCCTCTGCCCATGGGATTCTCCAGGCAAGAATACTGCAGTGGGTTGCCATTTCCTCCTCCACGGGATCTTCCTGACCCAGGGATCGAATCCAGGTCTCCTGCATTGCAGGCGGATTCTTTACCATCTGAGCTATGGGGAAGCCTAGGTAATATGTAAGATAAACCTTAAAAGGTATATCTTATATACTTTATGAGGCATATTGGGGCCTTCTGTGCAATCCCTTTAAGTTACCTGTGCCACCAAAGATTCACTCATTCCCTTTCTGCCTGGCTGGAATCGCACACAGCCAGTGCCTATAAAGTGGAGAACCCATCAAGTTGTAGGACCCCAAGGGGCCTTTGATGTTCTCTAGTTCAGTTGCCATTGCAGTACGTCATCACTCACTGGCATTCCTGCTCCTGTTTGTTAGAGAAGTTTTGCATATTGATCCTGGTGATCCCTTCTAGAGCAACCCAGATCTTATAGTGTGTTCTGTCTTCCCTATTCAGATTTTCTGTTTTGGAGCCAAGATGGAACATTCTTTACTACTTGGCCTGGCTGAATTAAATGATCTATAAGAAATAAAAAGTATTATAAAAATGTTTGTCAGTCTTTGGTTCTTACCTGGTGGATTGGAAAGTGGCCATATATATTTACATCTGTTATCTGTGCCCACATATATATGCTAAAACATCATATGTCCTAAGTTTTTTAGCTTTTATAGCAGGGAGCGATTTTTCAGTAGTTGTTGGTTGACATATTTGTTCCTAAAAGCCAATGATTATCTTAGACTCCTTGAATCTGCTATTAATGTGTGGTGAAGTAAAATGAAAAAACTTTCATTTTTTAGGCTACTTTGAACTTTCTGTGGGAATGTGTAATTTTACCATTCATAATTTCTGGTAATTTAAAATTGAGTAGATATCTGCTGACTAAGGACCTTTAATTTAGGTTGATCTTCTTATTGGTTGCTAAGCACAAAAAAGTTTGTGATGTGTTGAAACATACTCTTCAGAATTCCTTTAAAATTACACATTTGGTATCCTCAATGGAAAATCAATAAAGCATCAATTTATAATATATAAATTAGTAAATTTATAGTACCTTTTCTTTTGGTTGTTGAAAAGGACCTGGCCTCAATGTTTTATTTCCCAAATAGAGGGGTTTTAAAAGTTCATATATTTGAATGGATTTTGGAATCAGTTTGAACTTTAGTGTATAATCTCCGTTGTCTCTTCATTGGCACTGAAGTACTGGATTAAATGTATATGGCCACATTCCTCTCCAGTGGGTGAGAACCATAGACTGAGAAGCCTCCTTGGACTGAGGCCACTGAGTATAAAGATGTGCTTTGATCTCCTGTGACCTCCAGCTAGTGGCCAGCATTGGTGACTCTGATAGGTTAACAGAAGGAAATGTGTCATTCCTAGTTTTTCCTAGGAAATATTGAATCATCAAGATATTTCTTTGGTCACATGGTAGGTGTAATCAAGCTGCTAGTCATTATGAAATTGAGAAGCATGTCTTATCAGAAGTGGCCTTGAGTTTGTGCATTTGTGGAAGTGGGAGGACTCCAGTCTCTCCCCCCATCAGTGGTGTGCGCTCAGCAGCTAGCTGTGACATCGGCCCCTCAGCTCGCCATGGTTCTTAACGGGAGCTGTAGGGTTGACGCCTCACCTTCTGTGGATTGGAGGGATCTATGTCCTGAGTAGAACACAAGGCCAGCCTTTCGAATGGAGACTACACTGGCTGTGTGTGAATCACTTCATATTTTAGAAGTTTTGGTGGAAGGCGGGAATAATAAAAAGTATACCTACTTGCTTACTGAGCATCTTCTTTGATGTTCTTCAGCTCTAAAGGATGTACCTCACCTTTCAGCTGATGAAAAGAACCTAACCCCAGCCTTACATTTCCCAAATAGAGGACCAAATCTATTTTAAAGAACTAACACCACTTGATAAAGCACTGGAAGTTCATATTTTGTAGCATTGTAAGATGTATGGTTGAAAGTGAGTCGCTCAGTCATGTCTGACTCTTTGCGACCTCATGGACAATACAGCCCGTGGAATTCTCCAGGCCAGAATACTGGAGTGGGTAGCCTTTCCCTTCTCCAGGGGATCTTCCCAACCCAAGGATCGAACCCAGGTTTCTCACATTGCAGGTGGATTCTTTACTAGCTTTAAATACCTCTTGTGCAATCACCATCATTTGTTAATGGGATTGAAGGCATGCTGGAAAGAGCAAGGGCCTGGGAGCCAGGGATCCTTGGCTCTTATCCCACATACCCACTATGTGACTTTGGTCACATCAGCTCCACTCCTCTGAACCTTGGTTTTGTCATCTATAACGGGAGATAATACAGGCAACCCATGTCTCGTGGCCTAATTAGTTCCTGGATAACATTAAATTTCCCTTAGGTTTCTCTTAAGCACAATGTTACAGTTTCTTTTGTAGAACATACTTTTATACTATAAAAGCATGAAAGATGATTTTTAAGTTGGAATAATGAGTATTAGCTTTTACAAACATTTATGTAAAATGATATTTATTACAAAATCTGTTATCATTATATTCCTTTTTTGAGATATTTTGCGTGGAGTTTTGGGGAAAAGTCTTCTTTAGATATGAACGCCCTGCAGATGTTCATCTGAAATAACTTTTGGTGCTGGTGCCTTGTAGAATGTTAAGCAAAACATGTTACAATAAGACAAGAAAAAATTTCCAGTATGTACTGAATTTCGAAAAATAAATTTTTTATAACTTCAAAAACAAAACAGCAATGTGAATGCTCTGAACTTTGGGGTAAAGGATAGTTCTTTTCTCTATAGTAAGCGTAAATGTCATCTATACTGTGCTTAGTCGCTCAGTCGTGTCCGACTCTTTGTGAGCCTATGGACTGGAGCCCACCAGGCTCTTCTGTCCAGGGGATTCTCCAGGCAAGAAGACTAGCATGGGTTGCCATGCCCTCCTCCAGGGGATCTTCCTGACCCAGGAGTCAAACACAGGTCTCCCGCAGTGCAGGTGGATTCTTTACCATCTGAGCCACCAGGGAAGCCTGGGAATCAACAAAAGAGTTCAAAATCTGAGTCATTCATTTTAAGAAAAAATATTTGCCTGTCTGAATCATTAGTCTAGTGGAGGGAGTATTTCATCTTTAGAGATCCCTTACTTTTACGTTGTAGTGATGTCTGTGTTCAACCTTTTTTTTCAAGGTCAAGAATAATTTCAGTGATGTATGTATTTAGTTGTATTATACACCTGTGGTCAGTCAGTCTTTGCTGGTTTATAATAAGGCATCATCAGTCTGTCTTCCTTGGTAGTGACACTGTCACTGTTAAGGGCATTCCTTATAAAAAAAAAAAAAGCCTATCTGTTCACAGGAAAGAATTTTCTCAGCTTCAAAACAGTATCTCCCTATTTGATGACATTGGCTAGATGTGAATGCTGGTACTATCCTATTTGTTCAGTTTTGAAGCAGTCAAAAAACCATCATTCACTAGAACTGAGCATTTCTTTAGTCTACACACCAGACCTATTCTTAAGCATTTGAAATAAAGACATTCTGTTTGCTGAAACGGTTTGGTTCTTAGGCATCCTGTATCTATCACATGCAGTTTATATGTACGTCCAGACACAAATGTTTCATTTTATTTATTAGTGCATTGTGGTTTCTTATCATGATTTATTTCCTTTGCCCACCTCACTAGAGTTTCTTCAAACCTCCCTAGTTTTTTGTTTCACAACTTCATTGAGGTATCATTTATATACCATACAATTCATTCTTAATTTTGAAGGTACAGTTCAACAAGTTTTAGGAAATTTGCAGACTTGTGCAAATGATCTAACTTTAGAACACTTCTGACACCCCCCAAAAGAAATCTCACGCCTATTTGCAGTCCTTCTCAGTTCCTACCCCCAGCTCTAGACAACAACTAATCTGCTTTCTGTTTCTAAAGATTTGCCTTTTCTGAACAATTCAGATAAATGGAATCATTCAATATATGTATCTGCCCAATAAAAATGAAAACACATGTATACTAATGTTAACAGCAATATTATTCATGATACTGATGTTCACAGTGGGCACTTGGAAGTGGAATTGCTAGGTTATATGGTAACTCTTTAACATTTTTTGGCAACAGTGTTTCCCATAGTGGCTCTTCTATCTACTTATTAGAGTTCCAGCTATTTTGCCAACATTTAGCCTGACCAGTCTTTTTCGATTTTAGCCATCCTGGTAGGTATGTCTGGAGAAGGAACTGGCAACCCACTCCAGTACTCTTGCCTGGGAAATCCTATGGATAGAGGAGTCTGGTGGGCTATATATAATGAAATATCATTACAGTTTTAATTTGCATTTTCTTAATGATGTTAAACATCTTTTTTATGTGCTTATTGGTTATTCTCATTTTTTGGTGAGAATCTTAAAAATTTAAAAACTACTTTGAACCTAGTGTGGCTGGGCCTCTGTATCTGTGGATGCAAAAGTTGCAGACACTGAGGGCTGACTGTACTATGCCACTTGAGCATCTTTGAATTTTGGTATCTGCAGAGGGTCCTGGAACCAATCGTCTGCACATAACAAGGGCATCACAGGGTACAGCCAGGAAACAGAAATCTCACCAGTTATTTTAGTAGAACTAAACATAAAGACTTGCCACTAGGTATAAAATTGTTAAGTAGGTGCTAAAAGGTAACAAGAGAACATTCACATCTACTGCTACAGTGGCTGCAGGAAGCAGCCAGGAGCTGGGGAGGGCCAAGAGATGAGACTGTGCTATTAAATCTTAGAAGCTTAGAGGAGGGGCTCCCCGGAGCCGAAACCCAGACCTCTGCGGAGTAGGTGCTGGGCAGCTGGAGATGGTGTTCCTGGTGGCGAGTGTGATGATGGCTCTGTAAGTGCTGGGGAAACGGCAGGCCTGGCTCCGTTGCTGCGCGGGGAGGACCTCCTGCTGCCAGGTGAAGCCATGGTGCTCAGTGACTGTTGCTGTCCAGTCGCTCAGTCGTGTCTGACTCTGCAGCACTTCAGGCTCCTCTTGTGACAGACTTCACTGTCTCCCAGAGTTTGCTCAAATTCATGTCCATTGAGTCAGTGATGCTATCCAACCATCTCATCCCCTGCCTCCCACTTCTCCTGCCCTCAGTCTTTCCCAGCATTGTCTTCCCAGGTGGCTCAGACGGTAAAGAATCTGCCTGCAATGCAGGAGACCAGGGTTCAATCCCTGGGTTGGGAACATCCCTTGGAGAAGGGAAGGAAAGGCAATACTACTCCAGTATTCTTGCCTGGAGAATCCCATGGACAGAGGAGCCTGGTGGGCTATATAGCCTATGGGGTTGCAAAGAGTTGGACTGAGCGACTAACATTCTCACTTTCACTTTCCCAGCATCAGGGTCTTTTCCAGTGAGTCAGCTCTTTGCATTAGCTGGTCAAAGAATTGGAGCTTACCTTCAGCATCAGTCCTTCTAGTGAATATTCAGGGTTGATTTCCTTCTGGTGATACTGGGAACCAAAAAGCCAGTAGGAAGCCAAACGAGCAAGCTCCTTCTCCCCCAGGCTTTGCAGTCTCCCTCTGGTGCCCCCTGCTGGTGAGCCTAACAGGGACCCAACCAGTAAAACTGTGGTTTTCAGAGGACCAGCCCTAGCATCCTAGAGCTGAAGGGAGGAGCGGAGCTGACAGACAATAGCTTTTGTCCCTGGCACAGCCCTCCCCTTTGATTCGTCAGCGTGCAGACTCACCCTCTACACATATTTGACCTTCCATACATGTTTCAGCCCAACAGAGCATAGCTATCCTTCACGCACAGGAAGGTGTTCTCACTGGCTTCTCAAACAAGGAAGGAGTCACAAAGTCTCCATTGTATCTTTCTTTGGGAGGGAGTAACAGCATCCATTTCTGAGCCTTGTTAATTAATCCTTAAATTCAGTAGCAGTCTTCACATGCGTATGTGCTATGCAAAGTCTAAACTGTCAAGTTTCAACAATAATGCTTGTGTAAAATAATGAAAGAGGAAGGAGAAGAGATGAAATTGGTACACACACACATACCCAAGCAGGAAGGAAATACGCATAGGTGTTGCAGTGTTCACTTCTCTGACTGGCCATTTGGCAGTAGTTGATAATTATACATTTACTGTCCTCTTACTCGTCCCATATGTTTTTTGCCCACTTTGACTGATTTGCCGCCTTTACCTGAACATCTGAATTCTCAGTAGTATTGCCTTTCTTTGAATTGCTGTGGTTTTTCATGAAGTTGTACTGTTGGAGCTAGAAATACTCCGATGTCTTGGAGAATCCACCCTCGGGTCCAGCCATGGTCCTTCCTGACCCTTTGGAAGGCAGCAGCCCAGTTTTACCTTAGCTGGTAGAGTATCCTCCTCATTTGCCTTCTGGTTCAGCAGCTTAGGGGGCCCCCAGATGGCCAGGTGGCCATCTCTCCTTTCCATTCATTGTGCTTTATTTTCTCCTCTAAATGCAAGCATTCTTCCCTTTCAAACCAGGCCTTCTGACCAGCAGGGGTGGAGTGTGTTACTAGGGTCACAGAGTGGCCGCTCTTACCTCTACCCCTTGATTCCTGGACCAGCTTCTTCTGACTTGGGGATGTTCTTATGACTGTTGTCTTCAGTAGGCCCTTCCATCCTGCTCTTGGGCCAGGGTGAGCTGCTTGTAGGGAATGGGATGTGTCTTGAAACTGGTGATTCCAAGTGTCGGCAGACACGACTGTCTATGTCGTGGTACCATGTCGAGGAGAGAAGACAGGTACATGTGGGTTTTCCAGCTGTAGGCGTGAGCCGTGGTGGTCCTGAAGATGGTTTAGTGGGCTCTGACTGTCTCCCTCCCTCCTTCCTACATTTCCTCCTTCCCTCCCTCTTTTCTTCCCTTCTTTCCAGTGAGCTAGAGTGAACTAGAGAGGCTGGGACAGAAAATAATACAGTAACACATGTTGCAAGGGTACATATTTGGGGGGAATTATTCTACTCTACTCTACACATATATATCATGATTTAAAATTCATTTCTTAACGTAATTCATGGTGACAACACTTTGAAAGCTGCCAGTCTAAGGAGACATTTGAGCCTGTGGGTTTCTCGCGTCCAGCACCCCCTGTGGTTTGTCAGCCCCAGTCCACACGATGTCAGTGTTGGCCACAGTGCTCTGTGGTCCAGGGCACCAGGATGGGTTTCTGTGGAGATCTTGTTTACGTGCAACAAGATCAAAGGATGGC
This sequence comes from Dama dama, assembly GCF_033118175.1. NCBI lineage: Eukaryota > Metazoa > Chordata > Mammalia > Artiodactyla > Cervidae > Dama > Dama dama. The sequence continues at coordinate 79,142,399 of NC_083710.1, read as the reverse complement.
AGTCATGAGTGAGATCACCTATAAACTTAACTTTTAGAGTTGTTGAGCTGTTTAGGTGAGACCATGTGACTGAATTTCTGTGTTCAGCCTCTGGCGTGTAGCAGGAATTAGGTCCACGTGACAGACTCTGTTAAAGATGTGCCCAGCACTGTTTATTTTAAGTTTTACCATAGAATTTATTTTTAAAATGTAAATCCCCTACATTGTCTAGATGACTAGAGTTCCCTAAATAGAGCCCATTCTGTGATTTGAATAAAATTTCAGATACCGCGTTCATCATCTCTCTCTTTCCACCCCTTCTCTGACTTTTTCTCCAAATGGAATTTTTTTTTTTTTGGACCTTGAAAGCCTTGTGGTTAAAGCAGAGATGAAAATTTTGTGGGGAAAGATCTGCAAAATAAATTTCTTAGAATGAATTGGGATAGATGGCTCAGCCCTCAGGCCCAGACCTTGCCTCACAGAATGAATGAGCCAAAGTTATTGACTCAACAAAGATTTCCCTGAAGTGCTCTGTGAATTTAATAAAGCTGGATAGCTCTAACTGGCCATCATTGAAGAAGTCATCTTACCATTCCCTTCTGAATTCTCAGCGCCAGGAATGCTTTTGGGAATTCACTGTGTTGGAGATAATCATATGCTCTGAAGAGAGAACTCTGTCGAGGATAGAGTGCCTTCAGGAGAGACTCAGCTTTTTTTTTTTTTTAAATAAGCTACAGGTGTACAATATAGTGATTCACAGTTTTTTAAATTTAAACAAATAACTGCATTTGTAGTTATTAGAAAATATTTGCTGTATTTCCCTTGTAAAATATATCCTTGTAACTTATCTTACAGGTAATAGTTTGTACCTCAGTTCCTTACCCTTATATTGTCCCTTCCCCTTTCCCTCTCCTCAACCAGTAACCACTAGCATATTCTCTATATCTGTGATGTTCTTCTTTTTTGTAATACTTTCTAGTTCGTTGTATATTTTAGATTCCACATACAAGTGATATCATACAGTATCTGTCTTTCTCTGTCTGACTTGTTTCAGTAAGCATAATGCCCTCCAAGTTCATCCAAGTTGCTGCAAATGGCATTGTTTCATTCTTTTTTCGGCTGAGTCATATTCCATTGTGTATGTGTACCATGTTTTCTTTATCCACTCATCTGTTGCTGGACACTTAGGTTGTGTCCATATCTTGCTATTGTAAATAATGCTGCAGTGAGCATTGAAGTGCATATATCTTCAAATAGTGTTTTTGTGTTTGGGTATATATATACAGGAATGAAATTATTTGGCCATAGTTTTTTTTGAAGTATAATTGCAGTAGTTTTTAAAATGGCAGACAAATTTTATGTTTATATTTTCCTTTTTATTTCCTTTCCTTATTCATATCGAGACAATATTTCTATACTGACACAATGACAGTACAATTTTTAAAATATTCAGCTGCTACAATCCAAGATACATGTACTTGAAGTGTTATGGAATCTGAATTTTGTCTTTCCTCACATGTGAGAACAGCTTTCCAATAGCTGTAACTCCGTATTTGAAGCACATGAACTGTTTTCATGAGTGCATGGGTGCTCTGTGGCTCTCTCGTGTCCGAATCTTTGTGACGCCCCTGGATGGTAGTCCACCAGGCTCCTCTGTCCATGGAATTTTCCAGGCAAGAATACTGGAGTGGGTGTGTTTTTACACAAATTATGCTGTGTACCTTTTCCATTGTTTAAGCTAAGTATACCTTGCCACTAAGTGATTTCTTCAGATGTCTGCCTAAAACAGTGTTTCCTTAGAGGAGGCTGGTGGAGGCCAAGAGGAGGTCTCACTTAGCCATCATGAATTTGCCCTGCTTCCTTCCTTTTCCACTTCGTGTTTCATTTACAGTTTGGACCTTGGCACTCACTATATTCATAGTGCTCTTCTGTGCCTTCAGCCCCTCCAGTCAGCCCCTCCCCTGCCAATGTGTTCAGTAAGGATGAAAAGCTTTGCAAATAGCTCTTTTGGCAGCTTCTCATATTTGACAAAGCATCGGCATTTGTGGGTTTATTGGTTTCTCTTCAAAAAACTGAGCTCCCTCAGAAACCATGGTTTTGCTCCATGACCTCCCATAACTGTGATTGAAGTTCCGACTTCGCCTGCAGCTTCCTGAGCTGAGGGATAAATCAGCACCTGTATAAATGCTGTTGGTTCATTCATTTTGTAGTGTGAAATGAAGAAGCAGAAGTTGTCTATCAGTGAAGAATTTCAGTCTCAGCTTTGTTTTTTTTCAGTGATGGTACCTAGTTTGAAGCGTTTTTCTAAGAAGTTCATCACCAAGTGTAATGAGGAAATACTATAGTTATTAGTTATAGAAAATATAGTACATAAGTTAATCTAATAGAAACTAGTTAAAAGTTAGAAGGAAAATGGGCGTATGAAGCCTGTTTCTTGGGTTTGTCTGTCCTTTGTGAGGGGTGGGAGGAAAGAATGGGAGGTAAGACTAGTTACCCTCCGAGGTATCCTGTTATTTCATATCAGTTGTTCCTGGAAATTTTAGGAAATCTGTGCCTAGTAAGTAAGTTGGTTTTCTATTTTTTTAATGTATATATAATATCATATATATAACATAAAGTTTACCATCTTTTTAGGTATCGTTTGGTGGCCTTAAGTACTTTCACATTGTTATGTAACCACCCATCTTCAGAACTCTTTCATCATTACAAACTCTGTTTCCATTAAATAACAACTCCCCATTTCCTCTTCCCCTCAGCCCCTGGAGACCACCATTCTACCTTTTGTTTTGTTTTTTGGCCACACCTCGTGGTATGCGGGGGTCTTAGTTCCCTGACTGAGGGTCAGATCTCTGCTTTCCACAGTAGAAGCACAAAGTCTCAACCCCTGAACGGCCAGAAAAGTCCCTCCACTTTCTGTTTCAATGAATTTGCCTGTTCTAGGTACCTTGTGTAAGTGGACTCATATAGTATTTGTCCTTTTGTGGCTGACTTATTTTAGTGTAATGTCCCCAGGGTTCTTCTGTGTTGTTGTAGCCTGTGTCAGAATTCCTTCCTTTTAAGGCTGAATGATATTCCACTGCATGTACATACCCCATTTTGTTTACCTATTCATCTTTTGATGGAGTCTTAGATTGCTTCCATCTCTTGGCTGTTGTGCTACTATGATCATGGGTGTGTATGAACATCTCTTTGAAACTGCACTTTCAGTTCTCTTGGGGCTTGACCCGGAAGTGGACCTGCTGGATCATAAGATAATTCTGTTTAATTTTGTGAGGAATCACCATACCGTATTTCAAAGTGACCCGCACTATTTGACATTCCTACCAACAAATAAGTTGTTTTTTTTTAGCCCAAACTTTTCTTCCTTTTGGAGATTTTATTTAAAAGGTTTTATTTAAAAGGTTTAACTTGGTCTCCTGCCGAAGAAAAAGGAGGAGTCTCTCTCCCTTTTTTGGGGGGACTCTGGTCATCTCTGGAAGACCACCACCTTTTTTAATGATCTTTGCTGAAACTTCTGCCCCTTCACTATCTTAACTCCTTTTTCCTGTTCCTACACCCACATTTCTCTCTTTTAATTATTTTTTTATCAAAGAAGTAATCTATAGTTTGACTTTATTGCATTCTCATATACATGGATTTTATGGAAAGGGTGCTTATATTTTTGGAAGAACTATCTCACTCTCTCCTCTTAATATCAAGGAGGAAAATTTTTAACGCGGGGTAAAAGAGAGAGACTGACATTTATTGGGCATGTGATATATACTAGGCCCTCTGCTAGACACTAGACTTAGTGTTTGATTATACTAATTGAATAAAAAATGGAGTGTTGACAGGTCAACTTATATACGGTTTTTTTGCTCAGCAGAATTCACTGCACTAACTTATGAAATATGGACTGTTAGGGATGGAAATAAGCTCTTCGTATGGACTGGCTATCATGAGGGCACTTAAATAGGATAAATGACACGTACGATCAAATTCTACCTGTACCACATTTATCTAGGTTTTATGAAACGTGACTGTATCATATGTGGTATATTATTACATGAGATGCAGAAGTTGTTTAAAGCAGAAGGACAGTCAGCCAGGAGAGAGGTTGCCAGTGGGAGCAGCAGCCCCAGGTGCTTTGGGGGCGAGGGGGCTCAAAGCATGACACCTGTGTGCCGTGGTGTCTGTGCGAATGGCTGAGGCAGCCGAATGACTGCTGGTGTGGCCAGCCCAACCCTCCCGGACCTTACTTTTAGTACAGTGTGGAGCCCCTCTCCCAGCCCTGGCATGCACACCCTGAGGACAGCCCCAGGCACTTTCCCTGTTACTTGCTTAGTGTAGTCCAAGAAAAAGTGAAGTGAAGTGAAAGAGAAAGTCACTCAGTCATGTTCGATTCTTTGAGACCCCATGGACTGTACATGGAATTCTCCAGGCCAGAATACTGCAGTGGGTAGCCTTTCCCTTCTCTAGGGAATCTTACCAACTAGGTCTCCCGCATTGCAGGTGGGTTCTTTACCAGCTGAGCCACAAGGGAAGCCCATTCCTGAGAAGTGGGGCCAAAGCAACCTTCAGACATCCTTGAATCCTTAAGCATGGTGGCTGTTTTGAGTGGCACTGTAAATCCTTTGTAAAGTATAAAGCAACAGCTATTAACATATTTATAACAGTTTCTTGGTTGAGTTCTCTCCTGTTATTTTATCTGAACTTTGAGGACCTTAGGGAGTTGGCAGAATAGGTACAATCCTGTTCACTTCTTCTATCTTAAATAACGGTTTTATTGAGATATAATTTAATGTTGGAGCTGCTCTACAGACATAGGATTGACCCCCACCCAAAATTTGCTTTGTATGTTGAGTAATGACACCACACACAAACACACACACACACCCCACAAGAGAGTTTGATAAGGTTTACTACTTAGGTAATGAAATTCTATAAGGAGAGTGGGGCTACACCCAAGCGTGTCTGAAATTGGCTTGACAGGGCAGGGGAAGGAGACTGGCTTGAGGATCCTGTGGGGGCTGGGGCTGGGCTGAGCGTTCCTGAGAGTGGATTGGATTCTCCACTGGCACGAAGGGAGGGAGTCACCCGGCCCTCCCTGTCACTTGCCCACAAGGGGAGGAAGGAGAGGTGAGACTTAAAAGCCGACAGCAGTAAAATATCAAAAATGGAGTCAGGCTCTTTGTTGTGTTCACAGACAGCAAAATCCACTTTTAAAAAGTGTTCTATTTATACAACACAGGGAATATAGCCAGTAGTTTTTAGTAGCTATAAATGGAATATAACCTTTAAAAATTGGGAATCAGTGTGGTATACCTATAACTTATATAATATTATACATCAACTGTTCCTCAATAAGAAAGAAAAAATATTCAATCTAGTGGGTTTTAGTATATTCACAGACTATATATATATTATGTACAGATAGTGTATATGCTTGAACCACTAATTTCTGAACATTCTCATTAACCCTAAAAGAAATGCCATACCCATTAGCAGTCATCCTGCATGGAATCTACTAATCTGTTCTCTATCCCTATGAATTGACCTAATTCTGGACATTTTAAAAAATGAGGTAATATGAGATCTTTTAAACTGACTTCTTTCACTCATTGTGACATTTTCCAGCTTCATCCCCATTGTACCATGCATTGGGATACCATTCCTTTTAATGGCTGAGTAATATTCTGCTGCTCTCCTAGTCTGTCATATTAAAAGATGATTGCCTTGGATCTGAGGGTAAGGAGGTGATAGGAGCACCAGGTATCATTATTAGCAGGAGAGATAAACATGGACTTGGATCTCAAAGGGAGTCAAGGGCAGACATCCTGTCTTGGGAGATGTGTAAATTAGGGGTTACATTTCAAGATGTGAGAGTAAATGTGATCCTCCAAATTGAAATATGTACTCTGTAGGTAGCAGAAATGATTGCCAATAGATATCACCCATCTATTCATGTCTTCTGATGGGGTTCATGGTAATTATCATTTTACGCTAGTCCAAGATCATTCTGATGAGAGAACTCAGCAAAACCAAACGCACATTTTGAGTGATTCATTTTGTCATGCTTCTATTAGCATGAAAATCACTTTTTGGCCTTGTATCCTTCGCTCTAAATGTTTTCTATTTTCCTTGCCCACTAATTTTGCTTGTTGGAAAATAATTGATATTTACAATTGATACAGGTTGCTTAAATGGTTATTAAATGTTTCTCTAGGAGAAATTTCTTTTTCCTCTGAATGATTGTTAGGAAATTGTTTCATTCTCTTTGTTTTAAATATTAACTTTTAGGTGTTTTTTTTTGTTTTTTTGTTTTTTTTAAGTAAATCAAATAGAATATACCAGCAGCTTCATATTTGCTTGCTTATCATTTATGATCCGTTGTAAAGTTCAAGCATCATCTTTTGTATATTAAGTAGTATTCATTGGCTTCTGCACCCCAGATGTCTAAGTAATACTAGTAAATTAAGTTTAAATTTCTAGGTATCATCTTTGTTTAATTCATTTAACTGTTACTTTTTAAAAAATGTTTCCCTTACAGTATAGGTGTTAGATTTAATTGGTGAGTTTTCTGAAATCTTAAGACAGTTTTAAGCTGGGTGTTTGCTGATTGACAGTCCATAGGAGCCGTTTCTGTGAGGTGAGTGCCCGTGTTCTTTGTCTGCCCGCACGGTGACGTCAGGGCTTCCTGGTGGCGCAACAGTAAGAACCCGTGCCCTGTGCAGGAGGCCTGGGTCCAGCCCTGGGTCGGGAAGATCCCCTGGAGAAGGGAATGGCAACCCACGCCAGTATTCTTGCCTGGAAAATCCCCATGGACAGGGGAGGAGCCTGGCGCGCTACAGTCCATGGGGTCCCAAAAGAATCGGACAAGACTGTCACTCTCACTGTGATGTCACATGACGACTTAGACCTTCTCACGTCAGAACTTGGGTGTGATAACTCTTCTTTAACGGAATTGCCATTTTTTTTTTTTTTTGGTAATAAATTGAATAAAGACTTTATTTATTGGTGTCCATAATAAACACCCCATCCTGGCCCTCTAGGTTGTCACAAAGCACTGAACTGAGCTTGCTGGGCTTTACAGCGACGTCAGGCTAGCTGTCTGTTCTGCATGTGATACCGAATGCCTCTCACTGCTGCTCTCGCAACAGAATTACTGTTGTGAAGATGATCACTCTAGACTGCATATAGTTATTCTGGTTTTGTTTGTTTGTTTTTTTTGCATGTGGCCAGTATCTACTCCTTTGATCTCTGTAGCTTGTAGCTATTTGATACACTTTGCATAAAAATTCAGGAGATAGACAAATCCCAGACTTCTGCTTATCTGTTGGTCCTAATAAGTAAACTAGCCATAGAAAACACAAATGTTGGAATTATGTGATTGCATGTTATTCTCTAAATTTTACCTTCCCTGCATCACACAGGTTTCTGTTACCAACCTGTAGGTACTCAATTATAATTCATGCTAACTTTGAAATCTGTAGCTAGAAAATGAAAACCATCTGTTGCCTTGTGAAATAAGGAAGAATGTCAGAATAGATTTTAAAAGAGCAGTAACTTTTTTCTAGATATATGTTGTAGGTGGGAGGGGTTTCCTTGTATGTTCATGATGGTCTTTTTATGTAATTTGCTTTTCACTTTCTAGAAGGAAAAATGGCAAGAGTCAACTTGGTATTATATCAATAACAAGCTTTCCTATCAGCCAGCCCCAAAGATATCACAAGGTAGAACAGTGTTACTGAGTTCAGTCTGCAGTTGAAGGACTTGGATTACTTATGCACCAAAAATAATAACCTTGCTGCCTGTGGCCCTTAAGTGTGGATTTACCCTTGCATACCAGAGCGCTGCTTCAGGAAGTGCCAGGTAACCCTGTATCCATGTTCTCATTTGCATCTTTGGGTACCAGACAGGGGAGAATTCTCTTAAGCAGTGCAAACTTGCTAGCCCCCTCTCCAGCAAAGAGTGAGAGTGGGCAGAAGTCAAGATTGACACAGCAGTTTCGTGTCCCCTTGTGGTTTGCTGTCAGCAAGCTGTTACCCACACACGCCAAAGGTTGTCTGAAGTGGGCTTACGCATGTTTCCATAGCAGCAGTCATCTTAGTGATTCCTCTCGTTTTTTGGACTTTTTTTTTTTTTCCTTTTGCTTCTCTGTTCCTCGCTGATGCAGGATTAAACAAACAGCATATTTAGGTCAAGGAAAGAGATGTTTGCTAATATAGATGCTAGGCTAAGCATTCTGGGAGAGAGGTTTCTTGCAGCAGATGAACATTCTTTGTGCCTTCCGGCAGCCTCTGCAGCAGGGTGACTGTCTGGCTCCGTCTTTTTCATTTTTGGGCAGGTTCTGAGATTCAGAACAATCCCGAGCAAATCACCAGAGCCGGCAGTTTTCCAGTAACCACATGTACATCTTCTGCTTATTTGTCCTTTGGTATTAACAGTGAGGAAGTCTATTGGAAAAAATACAATACTTTAAAGATTTTGGTGCATCCGAGGTGTGTCATCTTGTTATTTTGCACCACCCCTCCTGTGTTACACCCGGAGCTCGGAATTTTTTTTTTTTTGTCAGGCGGCTGGGCAGGAGCGGCATCTAGTACAACAGCTCGGAGCTTCCCTTCTGTTCTGGTGTCGGCAACTGCCTGTCGTGAAGATGGTACAGTGGGAGCCTGCTCTGAAGAGCCAAGGAAGATAATGTGGAAATGGAGTAGAGATTGCTAGAGACCTGAGCATCCACAGCTTGGGGATGGGTTGCACTACTAGTGTGATTCTGTTTAAAGGCATCCGCACCGTTTTTGAGAGAAACTGTGCTTATATGTGCAAACAGCAAGGAGAGAATAATGCCCTTGAATGCACAGCATACAATTGGACAAAAGAAGACTCAGAACTATTGATCGCCTCCTGTCTGGTAAATGCTGTCTCTTAATTAACAAGTAGTTGGTTGGGGTTAGAATAAAACTAGCCTTTACTTTATATTTGCTTTACAGCAAATATACTCATTTATTTCAGCATGCTTATGTATGTATAGCTTGCGTGTGTCAGTGGGTAGTGAGTGGCCTTCGGTTTTAAATTGTGAGGTGCCTGTTTGTATGTGTGAGAATGTCATGCGTTCGTCAGACCTGAAATACATGCAGGGAGAGCAGCTGGAGTGAGGCGTGTGGCCACGGAACAGTTTTCTGAGTTCGCTTTGTGAGCTTACCTGTTCTCAGTTAGTGCCAGAAACAGCAGTGGGCACAGCCGGTGTCTCGGGTCTTATGGATTGAACCCTATACCTGTGATGGTGAATTACTCGGTCCCTTTACCTCTCAGCCTTTCACTTGGCTAGATTTCCCTTACTAATGGCTTGTGGTTCGCCCTTTGATTCGGGGCAGAAATGTAAAGGGAACATGAAAGAAAACTGTAATGGGTGTGAGAAAGATATTTACAGGCTTATTATTTTAAATCTGGCCGTTTAGAATTTTGCAAGTGAAGGCTCTTGAGAGTCGAAGGAAGCTCAGTTGACAGTCCTGTGCTGGTTCCTCCTTCCCAGTGCACGAGGAGGTGTCAAGTCACAGATGGGTGTGTCTCTCCGCGGCCTCCTCACAAACATCAGGCTCATGAGAAAGCTCCGTGTTGGTCTCCTCCCTCGGAATGCCTTGCCGTTTTTCCTTCTGTTCTTATGGCAGTTCTTGTCCAAACAAGTGGGGAATAATACATGTGGGCGTTTTACATGTAGGGGGACGGCCAGCAGGAGCCCGGTATGGCCAGAGCAGGGCGTGCGGAAACCCTGAAACGTTCCTGGTCGTGGGCTGTCATCTGAGACCCGGAGGCTGGCGTGCCACATGCACCCCCCACCTCCCCTCCCAGGATCAAACCAGGTTGCCCCAGGCTTGCAGGAGCCCCAAGAGAGGATGCCTCTTAGGGAGAGGTTTACGTGATGTTAGCTCTCAGAATCCCTGGGAGGAAAGGGAAGGAGAGCCTCGGATGAGCCTCAGATGCGTTTTGGAAGGCAGTGAGTGTTATGTGTGGGCATGCAGTTTAAGTGATGCTGTCTTAACTATTAAATATTTTAGACTCTAAAGTACTTTGGGATATGCTTTTCAGAGTGACTGGCATCATAGCTTAGGAGGACTGGCCCAGTTGAGTGTCTGTCCCATTGGTGTAGTCCCCCAGCCTGGCAGCCCCTGGACGGCCTGGCCATGGTGCCAGCACCTCTCCCATGCCACCAGCTTCTTTCCTGCTCCCACAGGCCACACCAAGGTGATGCTGGGTTAACCTGCCTGCGAGAGACCCTGCTTGTTTTTCATTATTATTGCATGAGGGAATACTAACCTGCCCTGGGGCTTTGTTGGGACTCTAGGACTGGGTGCGAAGCCCTGGTCCTGTGCCTCAGGTCGGATGCCCTCAGCTGTCACCCTCGCCTGCGCCAGCAGGTCTGGAAGGTTGATGAGACCACGCGTGCCTGTGGCCCAGGCGCTGTGGGTGGAAGGGTGCGCCCTCCAGCCTCTCTCTTTCCTTGACCCCTTGGCGTCTTCTCTGCGTGACTGACAGTGGCGTTTGGGGAGGGGAGGGTAGACCATCCTGCTCAGAGGCAGATCCAGGGTCCTTAAGATGACTTCCGGTCCATCCCCAGCCCGCCCCCCAGGCCCTGCTTCCTCGTCATCACCACGTTTCCTCACCGTTCTCCGCACTCCTCTCTCCCTGACCTTTTCTCCTGGGGTCTCTGCCTGGGCGTTGGCCTGGTCCCCTGCGGCCCCCTGGAGGGCTCTGCTCAGAGTTCCCCGTGGCAGCGAGGCTTCCTCGACCCCTGGTGTAACTGTGCCACACCACCTGCACACTCTTCTCTCGAGTCCCCGCCCTACCTCTGACACAGGTGAGACTAATAGCATAAGTATGGTGATAGTGATTATTGCTAAGTGTTCCTTACGGTACTTACACGGGGATAAGGTTTATGATGGCAGGGGTTTTTGTCTGTTTTACTCACCGCTTCTGCCTTCAATAGCCAGAACAATGCCTGGCTCCTAGTAAGTGCTCAGCTAATGAGTGAATTCTGAGGAAATGGTTTTACAGTCCTGAACTGGAACTTGGAGAAGCTGTTGAGAAGATCTTCTGAAACCAGGCTTTTTTTTTTCCAAAACATTTTTGTCTTGGAGTTACCCTAAGAAGTTGCATGGTCCTAAACTGGCCATTCTAAGGGTTTGCTGTGACCCTTCAGCAACAGTTGAGGATGCTGTCTGGGTATTGTCCAGACTGGCTCTGTTGAGACCTGTTCCATGGCGTGGGCTTCTGAGGACCTTCTCATCCTTTGGTCTGATCCAGCCACGCTGTTGATTCAGGGAGCCTTGCCCAGTGGCCCTCCCTTGGGCCTGCTTCATACAAAGTAGGCTGATCCTTTGTAGGTCTTTGTCAGGCTCCTCAGCCTCGGCTAGGAGAGTGTCTGTCCTTCTTTCAGCTGACGTAGTGACTGTGGCTTGTGGCTGCACCTTAACTGTCAGCACGTCAGAACCGTCCCTCACTGCTCCTCAGAGTATAACCCCCTCCCTGGCCACTCAATACATAACAGACTTTATGGAGGAAAAACAATGTTCATGAGGCTGCTACTCCTCTAGAGACTCTAAAATACCCCAGTTGTCTGTGTGTCAGAATTCACCAGGGTGGACTGGCTCATTCTGGCCTCAGAGAAATTGCTGCTTCTGAACCAAGCTTTGTGTTTTTCTCTTGCCCACGGTGAATGGCATGAGAAACATCCTTATGAAAGTGATATCTACCATGAGGGTGTGGCGGGTGCTGCTCATTTGCTTTCCTAATGGCAAAGAGCCCCAAATCCACAACTTGCTGGCTGTGTGACTTTGGGCAATTTACTTAACCTCTCTGTTCCTCAGTTTCCTTATCCATTAGATGCAGATGATAACAGTACTTACCTCATAAGGTTTTTAAATGAATGACTATATCTGAAGTTCTTAGGACAGTGTCTTCGTGTAAGTTAGTGCTAATTGTTGGCAATTATAATTATTTCTATTTTTTAGTGTTCCTTTTATGAAAAGCCCTGGAAGAAATTTCTTCTCTTCATGCTCTGAATGATGGTGCTTTTCCTGAGGAGCTACTTTGTGTAGCAGAAGTGCTAATTGAATTGTATTTGTTTTATATACATTATGATTCATGTAACTGACCTCAGCCACCTCTTCAGTCGACTGTTAAAGGAAAGCTTAGTTTCACACACATGACCTGATTCTAACAGATATATGGGCTCTTTCAAAATGATTTGTTTTATATTTTGTTTAAACTTTGCTTCTTTTTTTCCTGTACTACTATTTTATCACTGCCTAGTTTTTCTCATCTGCTTATTAAAATACTTTTAATATTCTTCTTGCTTATGTAAATCACTTTAAATCCCTTTGAAACAAAGCAGAGCATGAATTAATAAGCTAGTAGAGAACTTTGGTGAAGAACAAACCTGCAGGTTGGCTCTGAAGCAAAATCAGATGTCTTTTTTTGTGTGGGTTAAGTTTCATTTGGGGCAAAATGAGAACTGCAGCCTGGGAGACAGCACCTTAGATTGGTCTGTGAAAAGAGGCAAGGTGGGGAGATCAGTATATATGTGATTTTGGTGAAGGAGGGGAGGGAGTACATGCAGTCAGGCACATATTTTTTCAGAAGGTTTTGACCAGTCTCGTGAAGCTTTGGCTAGTCATGAGGAACAGTCATCACCATGAAGGATTTTAGTGCTTTTCTAGATGTGAGGAGATACAGATGTCTGTTTGTTTTTTTTTTTTTTTTTAATGTTAATTTAATTCCATAAAAATCTTGTTTTGTTTAGCTTGCTTTTTTTTTACTTTTTATTTTAACATAAGTTGCCTGCTTTTTTGTTATTGTTGTGCCAAAGGCTAAATCAGAATTAAGACATTTTTATATCATTCAGTTAACACTTACGCTGCACGTTATACCTTTATCTGTTACCTAAAAATTACTTGGGTGATTTTTTTAAGATTAGTAAAGTTGACTAAAAATTGAATGTCTTGAGTGCGGACATTAGCTTTGTAAGGCTGCAGCTCTGTGATCTTGTACAGGAAGCTCTTTTTTCCTTTTATGTCCAAAAGACATGAATCAGCTCCCTGGTGGGTAGTACCTGGGGAAAAGGGCTTCTCTGGCAGTTGTGGACTGACTGGACTTGAAGTGTACCCCTTGAGGTTCAGATTGATTTTGACCGGTATTTTTAAACCTCGGTGGAGGGGCAGGATTGAGTTGGGGTAGATTTCATTTGTGAGTATAGAATTTTCCTAACATTGTCTCTTTTCTAATTAATGACTGTCCAGGTCATTCAGGAAACACCCCTGAGGGGACTTGGCGCGCTGGGCTGTTGGCTGGGACCCTGTGCTCCCAATTCTGGGGGCCTGGGACCTAGATCTTGCTGTGCCGCAACTAAGGCCTGGCACAGCCAAACAGAGAAAGAAGTGAATTAACTAAAGTGAAAAAGGAACACCCTTGAGTGCCTCTTTGTGCTGGGTGCTAGATGTACAGAAATAAGGAGGAAGCTCAGTCTCCACTGGGGGAGGTGGATGCTGGATCCACAAGGCACACGCAGAGGGTGTGAAGGCGTGGCCCTGCCCGCCGCCCAGGCACCTTCCCTGAGGAGGGGCAGCTTGAGCTGAGACAAAACTCTTGTAAATCCCAGATTTTCCTCGTCTGTGAAGGTTCGTGATGGACCCAGCCCTGGTGACCAGGACTGGACCTGTTTTCCTCATCGCTGGTGGTAGCTTCTCCCTTTCTTGATGTGTCTGTCATGGGAGAATGGAGGGACTGTGGGATTATTCTGTAGCATGTTCTCGTTTTGCGTAATGTAACTGACATGGGAGAAGCCACTCAGTTCTAATCTTGATAGCAGCTAGGATTCTGTCAGCCCTTCACGGAGAGCACATTACTGCAAGTCGCAAAGGGAGAAGACAAACTCTTATCCTCAGTTTCTTCCATGACATGTTGGGATAACAGAACGATAATCTTACCCATTGTAAATGGCTAGTTGATCTCTTTTTCTTGTCTCTTTAAAGCTTTGAAGTCTTTCATGGTCCTCCTATTGCAAGATTTGCTACACGTCTTCAACATGTTCTCAACCTTTACTGCTGTATAGAATTTTATACAGAGACCACTTCAGTCTCTCCAGGCGAAACAGGCCTTCCTCATTTGAAACACCCACTGGTTATGAAATTCCTTTGGTTTATTCTGTGTGCACCGTGCAAAGAGAACAGAGCTGAAGGCAATATGATCACAAGAGCCTGCAGCCCCACTTGTATGTGTCTGTGGGGCTGCAGAGCTGTGGGGATAGGTGGGCTGGCGGGAGGGTAAGGGGGAGGTTGTGGTGTAATCAATGACTGGGGTTAGTGGAGACTGGCATAATAATACCTATCAGCTTGAGGCTGTGGGGAAGGTAAAGGCTGGATCTTTATATTTTTTTAGATGTTCTCTCATAACTGTTTCTTGAACTGTGATAACTGTTTGAGGTGTAAGAAAGCAGAAATCTGCTTGGTTGCCTGCTGGAACATTCCTTTGGTTCTTAATCTGTCATGGGACCATGGCTTTGTGTGTTCCGTTTTATTTATCATATCCTTCCTAATGGTGCCATGTGGATTTTGTTGCCTGTTTTGACCGGAGCAGTAAACTCGGCTGATGTTTTCAAGGAACAGTCTGCTCTGATTCCTAGATCCATTTGCTGCGTCCTGGGATTGCATTTCTCTGCTGATGCTCTGAGTGCAGCCAGCACGAGCTAGCACGAGAGAGTTTATATTGTCCCTTTCTGCAGTGCTTTTTAAAAATTGACCATCTTTTTAATATTTATTAAATCATAAGCAGGAGATTAACATTCGTTGTGGAAACCAAGCCTGGGGGGTTTGCTGCACAAAAGTAACCACTGATAGAAACATTTTGAAGCAAACCTTCTAGGTTTCCCTGGTGGCTCAGATGGTGAAGAATCTGCCTGCAATACAGGAGACCTCCTGAGTTCGATCCTGGGTTGGGAAGATCCCCTGGAGAAGAAAATGGCAACCCACTCCAGTATTCTTGCCTGGAGAATTCCATGGACAGAGGAGCCTTTTGCGCTATAACGCATGGGGTCACAAAGAGTCAAACACGACTGATTGACTAACACTTCTAGAATTTCATCCATGTATAGTCTTATTCATAAAAGTTATATAATGGGTTGCTGTGGACTAAATTGTGTTGTCTACCCCCCACCTCCAGTTTGTGTGTTGAAGCCCAGAACCACAATGTGACTACATCTGGAGATAGGGTCTTTAGGATATAATTACATTAAAGGGGATCATAAGGGTTGGGGCCCTAATCCAATAGGACTGTGGCCTTTCTAAGAAGAGTAAGAAATCTCTCTCTGCCATGTGAGCACACAGCAAGAAGGCAGCTGTCTGCGAGCCAGAATGAGGATCCTTACCAGGCACCAACTGACCATGCTGGCACCCTAACCTTGAACTTCAAACTCCAGAACTGTGAGAAAATAAATTTCTGTTGTTTAAGCCACTCAGTCAGTGATATTTTATTCTGGCAACCCAAGTAATACATAATAGTATACATGGTATTTTGTTATATAGTCTTGTTACTTGCTTGAATAGACTCACAAACATCTTTCCGTGTGACTGAGTACACATTTATTTCTCATTCTTAATGGTGTCATTTCATTGTGTGGATGAGCCATTTTGGGTGCTATTAATGGTATAACATAGACAGAGTGGCTTGTAAACAACTACCATTTCTTTCTTTCCTTCTTTTTTTTTCATATTTATTTGGCTGTACTGGGTCTTAGTTGCGATACGTAGGGTTTTCAGTCTTTGTTTTGGCATGTGGAATCTTCCAGTTGCGGGATGCAAACTCTTAGTTGTGGCATGTGGGATCTGGTTTCCTGGCCAGGATCCGAACCCAGGCCCCCTGCATTGGAGGCACAGAGTCCCAACCACTGGACCACCAGGGAAGTCCCCTACCATTTATTTCCTGTAGGAGGTTGGGAAACCCAAGATGGAAGCATCTACAGGTCTAATACCTGGTGAGGACCTGTTTCTTGGCTCGCAGATGGCCGTCTTCTCACAGTAACTTCTCACAGAGGAGGCAGTGAGTGAGCTCTCTGGAGCCTGTTCTGCAAAGAGCCCCAGTCCCCTTCTTGAGGGTTCCACCCCCAAAGGCTTCCCCTTCAGACAGTGTCACATGGGGAATTTTGAGGGGACTCAAAAAACAGTCACATTGGAGGAGGTGACATTTTGTTTATTTGTTTGTTCATGACATTGTTATTTATTCTACCACCCATTGATTTAAGGGCAAAGATCCATGACCTTAATAATGAATGCTTGGAGTTCTAACATGTGTAACCACTCGTCGAGTGTTCTATATTTTTAAAAAATGGACCAAGTTAGGCTCTAAGGCAGACTTAGGCCTAAATTTTTACCTTTTTTTTTTTGATACCAACCAATTTGTAGCATTTCATAAAGTATTACTTCCCCATATTCACAAATTTCACACAGACATCTGGAAGTGACATTTTATTTAACACATTACCCAGTATCCCATTTTTTTCAAATTGTAAGTGCTGTGATAAACATCTTTCCATATGTAATTTAAACACTTGTTATTTTCTTAGCACAGACTTCTAGATTTGGAATAGCTGCGTCAAAGTATATTTGCTATTTAAGCAGTTTTTATATCTATAGCCAGACTGTCGTCCAGAAATAACTGTTTTGAGATTTTTTTTAAAAAATTGAAGACAAGAAAATTTGTTTTCTCCCCTTGTGACTTCAAGCAATTTGCCTTCATAATTGCTTTTTATTAAGCGGTTGATGGAGCTATCTGCTCAACAGAATAATATCAACTTAGATTGCTATATGCTTAGGCAGTAAGACTCACACCAGGGTTCAAATTAGTACCAATTTTGTCTCAACTTCTGGAAGTATGACCACTAGCGCTAAATCTCCCTGGAGCATTCTGAAATGTTCCATTGTGGAGGCTGGAATGTGTTCTGGGAGGTCTTCAACCTTCTGGAATTGGTAGCTGTTTCATAGACATTAAAGAGGAAAGAGCAGCAGAAATACTGAATGGAAACAGATGAGTAAAGGCCGTTATTGCTTTGTTCAAGTCTTGCTTTTTAGATATTCAGAGTAGCTGATTTATGTTTCTCCCACAGAAATGGTGAGAAGCAACAACTTCTTTGCTTTTTAAAAGTAATGTTGATTGTCTTTCATGTTTAGAATACATAATTATTTTAGAAAATTTAGAGACTACAGGGAAATATAGGAAGGAAAACAAAGTCAGCCACAATCCCACAGCTCAGAATTAATTTCTGTTTAGCATGTAGTGCGGGCTTCCCTGGTGGCTCAGACAGTGAAGAATCCACCTGCAATGCAGAAGACTCGAGTTCGATCCCTAGGTGGGGAAGATCCCCTGCAGAAGAGAATGGCTGCCCACTCCAGTATTCTTGCCTGGAAAATTCTATGGACAGAGGAGTCTGGTGGGTTACAGTCCATGGGGTTGCAAAGAGTTGGACAGGACTGAGTGGCTAACACTTTGACTTGTAACATGTAGTGCATGTTTTCTGATATCTTTCTGTGCTTATACAAATATCAAAAATAGTATATCCCATAAATAATCCTGGTGCCCTTTTCTATTATCATTTTTATGGCCATTTTCTTATGCCCATAGTGTTCTGCTAACACACTACTTAATATATGCTTAACATTCCACTGTAATGTATATACCAAATTTATTTTAATGCTTTTCGTTTGTTAGGCATTTAGGTTGTTATTGACTATGTTTACTGAGGACATCTTTACCCAAACATATTTTTATGGATCTATAATTGTTTTTATAGGTTAGATTCATAAACATAAACTTGTTAAGTCAGGAATGAATTTTTTAAAGGCCGTTTAATGCATATTGTTTTATCGCTTGATGATTGATCCAAGTTACATTCCTTTGCTTCACTATCGGTGCTTAGTTGCTCAGTCATGTCTGATTCTTTGTGACCCCCTGGACTATAGCCCGCCAGGCTCCGCTGTCTGTGGGGATTCTCCAGGTAAGAATACTGGAGTGGATTGTCATGCCCTCCTCCAGGGGATCTTCCCAACCCAGGGGTCGAACCCAGGTCTCCCACATTGCAGACGGATACTTTACCGCCTGAGCCACCAGGGAAGCCCAGGAATACATGAGTGAGTAACCCATTCCTTTCCGGGGGATCTTCCTGACCCAGGAGTTGAACCAGGGTCTCCTGCATTGCAGGCGTATTCTTTACCAGTTGATCTACCCAGTGAATATTAGTCTTGTTTTATATAGCTGATGATTGCCAGCATCATTTTGCCAATTTGAGAGACAAAAGATATAATTTTCAAACTTATATCTTTTGTCATATTCAAGTATTTCTCCATTTTGTCATTTGCCTTTAATTTTGGTGGCTCAGATGGTAAAGAATCTGCCTCCAATACAGGAGACCCGGATTCGATCCCTGGGTTGGGGAGATCCCCTGGAAAAGGGAGTAGCTACCGCCTTCAGTATTCTTGTCTGGAGAATTCCATGAACAGAGGAGCCCATGGGGATGCAAAGAATCAGATACGACTGAGCGACTAACACTAACAGCTATAGCGCTTATTTTACTAACAGAGGTTTAAATGTAAGTGATAGCATAATAGTCTTTTCCTCTGTGATTTCTTCCATTACTTTTATGGTTAGAAATTCTTACCTGTCTCAGATCAGAAATTCACCAGTGTTTTCTTTTGGAATTTGTTTTCTTGATTATTTATTTATTTACTACTATATTTGGCTCTTGCATCCAAGGGTCCTTCTTGCCAACTGGTTTTATGAATGAAGTTTAGTTGGCATTTTTTTCCAGGCCATTTTTTTTCATGTCTGTATCTTCTTTCTTAGTGGCAGAACTGACTAGTTGTGACAGAGATCTATAATACGTACTTTCTGGCTTAAAATATTTATTAGCTGATCTTTTATAGAAAGTTTGCCAACCCTTGCTTTAGTCAGCCTAGAATTTATTTGATATATAGTTTAGTCAAGGCCCTAATTTGATTCCTTCCTTACCCCTAACACTCCTTTTTCTCAATTTTGTGTTTTGAATAATCCATTCCTTAGACACTGACTTGTGATCCTGTCTTCATTATATTTTCTGTTCCTTTATGTACTGGGCTTTGTTTTGGGAGTACTTTTTGTCCATTATAGAAGCAAAGTTCTTATCCAGCTGTGAGTTCAATTACAGTTTAATAAAAATGGAAACAAGAAATCTGGAGAAACAAATACAACACTTTTAGGATTTATCTATAAACAGGTTGTACTGCACACATTGCTGAATTAGGTAGTTTTATAAAGCATATATTGATAAAGGTTCAGGGTCTAAGGGGTAAAGACTGAGTGTAGAGTTGTATGTATTTGTAAATTTGCTCTCTTGTGAAATAGTCTGCTCATAGAGGAGATCAAGCTTGTCTTCATAAAGACTCTCTGGTGCATTTTGATGAAAGAAAAATTCCAGCGTAGCAGCTGTATCCTCAAGTAACCTTGGTTTGAATCTACATTTTTTGCGTATCCCGTCTCTGCTAACAAAAGGAGTCCCAGCAAACTACAAGCAGAGGTACTACCAGAGCTTCCAAACGAATTGTGTTTGTGTCTACAGGAAGTGTATCTGTATCTTAACAGATGAAGAGTGAATTCTAGTTTTTCCTTTAAGATAATTAATTTCCCTCCTTACCTACATTTAAATGTGTGTTAAGTTTTGGAGATGCATGTGTGTGTGTGTGTGTGTGTGTGTGTGTCTGTCTGTGAATCTGTATTCGACTGTGTCTACTTGTGTATGTGTGTATGTTTTTCGTTGTCATCTCACTACTGATATATTGGATAAAGTGTTACTTTTTTCATATGTCAGTGAACAATCCAAGGCTTTCTCCCAGGATGCATTTCAATAAACATCTGTTTTGCTGCCAAGGAAAAACCCATATTCTAGAAAAATGAAGTAGATGTGACTTGTGAGCCTAAGCAGAGGGACATGGAGTCAGTTGCCAGTGGATAGACTCTCTCTTCTCTTCTGGAGTAGGTTCTGCCTTTGCAGGGTCTGTGTAATGTGAGTTTGCTTATATTTTACAGTTTTAAGATGTGGGCTTGGTGCCAGGCAGTCCTATTTGTGAAGAGTTTTACCCTTCTGCACATTTGGTATTCCTTGTGTTTTCTGGGTTTATGAAATAGCATCATTAAAGCATCGTAATAGCATCATCAAAGAATTAGTCTTATAAGTTACTCTTATTTCTCTAGGGTTTCTCTATTGTTGAAGAACAATCAGAAGAGAACTCAAACTTTTTTCTTATTTTTTCCATTACACTGGAAAAACTATTTTCTCTGCTAACAGCAGAAGCAGAAGCTAAGTCGCTTCAGTCATGTCCAACTCCTTGCGACCCTATGGACTGTAGCCTGCCAGGCTCCTCTGTCCATGGGATTCTCCAGGCAAGAGTACTAGAGTGGGTTGCCATGCCCTCCTCCAGGGGATCTTCCTGACCCAGGGATCGAACCCCTGTCTCTTGTGTCTCCTGAATTGACAGGCGGGTTCTTTACCACTGGTGCCACCTGGGAAGCCCTACTAACAACATTTCTGACACCAAATGTGTGGATTTTTTTCCCTCACATTAAATAATTTGGACTCTTAACTGCCCAGATCTTGTGCAGATCCCCACAGGTCAAGGGCTCAATTCTACAAGACTTCCTCAAGACTTTCTCCACTTCATATATTCCCAGCTTGTCAGCTGTGCTTCTGACCCAGCAGCTGTATATCAGTCGGACCCCACCCCTCCCCACCTTGGATTTGATCATTTGTTAGAAAGGGTCACAGAACTCAGAAAAACACTTAAAACACTTACTTCCTAATTCTGGTGTGTTAGAAAAGGTACAAATCAGAAACAGTCAAATGGAGGCGCTGTGTGAGGCAGGTTGTGGGGAAGGGCTGAGGGGTTTCCTTGCATCTCCGGGCAGGCATCTCTTCTAGCACTTCTGTGTCTTCGCCAGCCCAGGAGCTCTCCAAGCCCCTGTGTTAGGGTGAACATGGCCGCTCCATTGTGTAGGCATGCGTGCGTGCCAAGTCGCTTCAGTCATTTCCGACTCTCTGTGACCCTAATGACTGTAGCCTGCCAGGCTCCTTTGTCCCTGGGATTCTCCAAGCAAGAATACTGGAGTGGGTTGCCGTGCCCTCCTCCAGGAGATCTTCCCAACCCAGGAGTGGAACCTGCATCTCCTGTGGATTGCCGGCACCTTCTTTACCGCTAAGCCACCAGGGAAGCCCCCATTATGTAGGCATGATTGATTAAAGTCATTGGCTATTGGTTATTGAACTCACCCTGCAGCCTCTTTCCCCTCCTGGGAAGTCAGGCAGCAGAGCCAAACTATAAGACCCTCTATTCACAGGGTTGGTTCCTCAGGTAACCAGCTCCTCCTGTTCTAAAAGTCACCTCATTAGCATAAACTCAGGCATAGTTGAAAAGGAGTTATTATCTATCCCAGGGTATTTCTTTCACCCCTGTTACTCACAGAATTACAAGAGTTTCAGAAGCTCTGGGCCAGGAAACAGGGCAGAGAGCAAATACATATTTCATACTATGTCACACCCGATATCCATTGGATGCCTGCTGAAACGATGGTGAATGGCCCGCAGTCCATGCTCTCAGAAGGCCTGGCAAACTCCTAAGTGGGGTACAGTGTGATGGGGATAAGCCCAGCCACTATGAGAAAACATGCAAGGGACTCCTAGCTCACCTTGGGGGCAGAGTGAAGGAAGGAGGAGGAGGTGATGTCTTACTTGAGTCTTGAAGGAGGCGAATAAGTCAACCAGATGAAGGGGTAAGAGAAGGACATGTCTGCAGAAGGAGCAGTCCTGGGGAGGTGGGGGAGAGCTGAGACCTCCTTACAGCTGCAGGGTGTAAAAGCAGAAAGGGGGAGACTGGAGGCAGGGGGACCAAGGGTGAAAGGAGAGCATCTGGACAAATCTTCTCTGAAGGATGGGATGGAGGGAACGGGTCAGACCAGAGGGATTTTCTCTGGAACTAGAATTTTACTTGACTGTTGCATGCTGGAAATGGATGAGAGAGCAGGGAATAACAACGCCCAGTCTTCTGACTTGGGAGGTGGCGATGCCATTAATCAAATGCAGGCACGGGAGAGGAGGGACGGGTTTAAGCATAGCTGGCGTGGAGCAGAGGAAGGAGAACAGATCATGGGTTCACTTTTGGTCTTGCTGTGTTCAAATGCCAGAGGAGCCTTCAGGTCAGGGACAGATGCAGCTTTTGTCGGGCCTGAAGCTCCTATAGTTAAAGGCCCTCTTTAAGAGAACTAATAGGAACTCTAAAGACCAACTTAGATACAGGAGTCTGGGAGGGGCCTCTGCCAGGAAGGGTCCTGAAGTGTGAGCTTCAGTAATTTCCAGTGAACCTTCTCTTGCGTCCGGGCGGATGCCCAGGCTCCCGGGCGTCCTTTTCCCTCTCTGGTGTCCCCTGCTGTGACCTCCTGCAAGTCAGAAAAACCCCAGGTTCCTCTCTGAGCTGCAGGCTGGTCATCATCTTGTGTAGACTGTTCAGTTCAGTTGCTCACTCGTGTCCGACTCTTTGCAACCCCATGGACTGCAGCACGCCAGGCCTCCTTGTCCATCACCAACTCCCGGAGTTTGCTCAAACTCATGCCCATTGAGTCAGTGACACCATCCAACCATCTCATCCTCTGTCGTCCCCTTCTCCTCCTGCCTTCAGTCTTTCCCAGCATCAGGGTCTTTTCCAGTGAGTCAGCTCTTCGCATCAGGTGGCCAAAGTATTGGAGTTTCAGCTTCAGCATCAGTCCTTCCAATGAATATTCAGGACTGATTTCCTTTAGGATGGACTGGTTGGATCTCCTTGCTGTCCAAGGGACTCTCAAGAGTCTTCTCCAACACCACAGTAATTAAAGTTAACCCGAGGGTCACCTCAATGTGAGGAAGGCCCGTGCTGCTATACCTTCTGACTTTTCAGTGGAAAGGTACCCTGTTTCCCCCATCTCCGTGACACACAAGTGAACAGAACAAAAAGCCACAGAAGGCTCGTCTGGGACCAGGGCTTGGTTTGTTACCACTCCCGATGACCAAGAGAGCACAGTGATGTGAAGTTACGGTCTGTTTGGATCATCAGCAGGAATCGGCGGCCATGTGTATACATTGAACTGCCTGGCACTTCCAGCTTTTCCTGTTAAAAGAGTTTTGGGGACTTATTTTACCTAAAGTCTCTTAGAATAAAGTCTTTTAAGTCAAACTTATGTAGTCTCCTGACAGAGATTAAAAATGTTTTCATAAGAGCCAGTGAATGTAAGGTAGCACATTTAGATAATAATTCCAATAATATGTACAGAAAGAGGTCTCTAGCTGTAAGAGGGAGTGGAGAAGAGAATGTAGAGTCATTGTTTAGTCTGTGTCTTTGTTGCTTGGCTGCAAAGCCTTTTCTTGCAGGGAGATAATTACTGACATTACCAAGGACAAGGTTACATTTGGGTCAAATGTCTTCTCTCCTGCTGCACCTTGGCCTTTGGGACCGCCCCACCCCCACCCCCCAACTAGTGCCTCATCCTCTGGGCAGCACCCTCCCCCCCCACCACCACCGCAGTGTTCCAGAAATCTACCCCCACTTTCCTTTCACTGTCAGTCTGCCTGTGAATGATCTCAGCTAGATGTTAGGCTCTTATCTGATTAAAACATTCACACCATGGTATAAATAGCTCACAGAAATGTATCTGTCAAAGGGTGTTTGCCTTTTAGAGGGGAGTTTCTAACTAAGGGGAGCACTACAGATGATGGAAGATTTTGGAGCCATTTGTCATTCGTTTTCAAACTGCAGAACTGAATGGAGTTTGTATGCTAGTTCCTGTGTGTGTTTGGGGTTTTGTTTGAATTATAGGAGGAGAATGTTTTTACCTCATTTTTCTTTCCCCCATCCTCCTCCCACACCCCCAGGTAGGCACAGGTTTTCTACATTTGTTTATCTAGTAGCTCAGTCGGTAAAGAATCTGCCTGCAATGCAGAAGACCTAGGTTCTATTTCTGGGCCAGGAAGATCCCTGGAGAAGAGAATGGCAACCCACTCCAATATTCTTTCCTGGAGAATCCCATAGACAGAGGAGTCTGGTGGGCTACAGTCCATGGGGTCCCAAAGAGTCAGACTCGGCTGAGCAACTAAACCACCACAGCACAAACTTTAAATGTTTAATTGGGGAGGGGGTGAGATTTTCGGTGATGGCCTTACCTGCTGCATTTTACCACCTGCAAGTTACCAAATTCCCAGAAAGAAGAGCATCTTAGAAATCTAGCACCTTGCTTTGGAAAGGTTGGCTCCTGCTCTTGTGAACTGAAAACATCTGCAACGTACATCACTGGGCCTGAAATCCCAGGGCCTTGTAAAGAAAGGGTACCGAGATGTTGCTTTCTGATTCATATCCATGACCTGCTGGTGTTCTGGAGTCAGTGCTGAGAACTGAGTGCTGCA
The DNA here is from genome assembly GCF_033118175.1 of Dama dama. Taxonomy (NCBI): domain Eukaryota; kingdom Metazoa; phylum Chordata; class Mammalia; order Artiodactyla; family Cervidae; genus Dama; species Dama dama. The sequence continues at coordinate 79,117,945 of NC_083710.1, read as the reverse complement.
TCTGAAGAAAGACCTGATAGAGCAGGAGAAGAGCCAGAAAAAGGGCTGTAAAAGGACGAGTGTGTATTTTTAACTGAAAGTTGGTGTGTGGGAGTTCCTTCTAAGTATGTTCTCTCCAAGAGCCTTGCATGCATGTGTGCTAAGTTGCTTCGGTCGTGTCCGAGTCTTTGCAACCCCATGACTGTAGCCCGCCAGGCTCCTGTGTCCAAAGGATTCTCCAGGTAAGGATACTAGAGTGGCCTGTCATGCTTCCTCCAGGGGATCTTCCCAACTCAGGGATCAAAGATGCATCTCTGCATCTCCTGCATCGGCAGGTGCATTCTTTACCACTAGTGCCATCTGGGAAGCCCAAGAGCCTTGAGTCACACCAGAATCTGATTTGTAGGGATGACTGGGGTGTGGGGTATTGAAGGCAGGCAGAGCCCTGAATGTTTTAGCCACTCCTGAAAAGTGGACACCACAGTCTTATTTTTGGTTCCCCTTTGATGCTAAGTGGAGTGGGACTTCACCAGTCCCCCTTCGGCAAATGAATAAACGAGGGCACATTGATAGTTTATGGGAACTTGGGTGGATGCAAGAGAGTTGATGCTGAATTTCCGCTTTCACTTTTCACCCTCAGAACTCAACCACCTTTAGAGCACATCCCTCTTGTGTTAACGGAGGGTTGCAGGCGGCTGTCCAAGTCATACTCTCTTGTGACCGGTGCTATAAAACCAGTGGAAACTCTGATGGTTTCTGCAGATGTGTGTTTATCTGAAAAATGCTGGACCCTGTCCAAAGGGAAAGCAGGCAGTAATGGTCTCGATTTCAAAAACAACCTTCAGCTGTACCAAAACTTTAAAACCTTTTTCATTTTTATAATTTCTAATCACCCTCTGTTAAAAATAAAACATTAAAAAAAAAAAAAAAAAGATCATTGAAGCTAAGTTTTAGGATTGCTGATGTTGTCTGTCCTCCAGCCCCAGACTTGGAGCACTTGGCTACAAGCAGGCAATTCAAGAATTCAGAAGAAGGGTGGGTGATCTTGAAACATGCAAGCGAGTTCATGGTTTAAGAATTTTTTCTATTGGGAAATGAATTTTTTTAAAAAGCCCTTTAAACTATTTTTGCTTTTCTTATTAAAAAAGAGTTGTTTTGTTATCGTTTCCTTGGCCATCTTTATGTGTGTATTCATAAACCTCTCCTACGAACCTTGTTCCAGGCCACATATCCACCCTCTGAATCTGTGAACAAGATTAATAAGTCAGAAAGACTGTTGAAGGAACTCAGGGAATTGCCACGCTAGGTTTTGAGAGGACATGTAGACCATTTCTTTCCAAATATACAATGTTTGAGCTTCCGGTGCCAAACTCTTGAGTCTGGGTTTATCACAAAAGTAAAAGGGGGAGTTGATGCCTCTCTTTGACTTCCTGTCCACTTTGTTGTCTGTGGTTAGATATAACAGAACTGTGTTTCCGAGCTTCCTCACCCTTTTCTCTCTTTCTCTCTCCTCCACTCACCCCCGGTGACGTTGTGGCTGTCTTCCTCCACTACCTACTCACCGTACACTTGGGATTGTGTACTAATTTAGAAAATAGCCCTCAAGATGAATCCAGCTGCTCCGATCTATAAGCAAATACAGATGGCCTTGGGTCATCCACCACGATGAACTGTCTGCCCCATCGCTTTTCTCTGTTCCTATTTTAGAATTCATGGAGAGTATCCAGAAAGATCTAGAAGAGTTTGTGTGCCCAGAGTTTAAGGAATCAGGAGTATTAGCTGCCAAGCAGCCTCCCTTGAGAGGTGTCCTGGTAGGAGGTGGACTGGGGAGGTCTCAGCCGGGCAGGGCTCTGGGGAGGCTGCACCAAAGGAGAAGGTGCTGACCGAGACTGCATGCCCTGAACCACAGTCCCCTTTCAGACTTCGTGAACCTTAACGAGTCTCTTGGGTCAGAAGCTAGTAAAATATTTTGGCACCTTGGCTCTGGACTCTTTCTGCTTCTGCATGATTCAGATGGAAACCGAGGCCAGGAGTGCTGTAAGTGCACTTGAGGTCAAAAAGGGCTCATCCCATCAGGGACAGGCTTTTTCCGCTTTTCTGTCTGCCTGGCCAGATGATGGCCCTTCCCCGAGAGCAGAGGGTGAGCACAGTTGGAGCCTCAGAGGTGGGGTGGTTCCTGTCTTCAGGGGCTTCCGTTTCAGTTAGCGAGACGCACGGGGGCCTCGTTACACCGTGTGTGGCTTGGCTCTGACGCGTCCCCTCACCCCTGCCCTGTGGCTCCATCCTGCATCCAGGTCCTAGGTGAGCTCTTCACCTCCGTCACTCAGTCCAGTGCGAAGGAGACGTGGTGGATGGAGGCTGTCAGGTCAGCCACTGTGCTGTCGCTCACCACCATCCAGGGCATTTCTCAGGTTGGCAGCGCATCTTGGCAAAGCAGACCAGCCTCTGCCATCCCCTCAGAGAAGCTCCTCAGGGCAAAGAGGACGCTGGGGGTTCAGCAGGGATGGGTCGGCAGAGGCCTGGGCGGAGCCACGCCCTCCCTAACTGCAAGGTTGCCGTGGTGCTCAGACTTCTCAGCCATCCTCCCACGACCCCACGTGGAAGTGTCTTCTGTCCTGTCACGAAGATGCTCGAAATCAGGAGGTCATGTGAGGTCTTCTTGACCACCCAGAACCTCACGCCTCACCCCAGTGGGGTGTGACTCAGCGTCACACAGAAACGGGAGGGTGAGCTCCCCGGGAAGAAGCCGTGCATGCTCAGCCTGGAAGATAGTCTGAGGACAGAGACGTGGGCGCTGGGGCTGGGGGGTGGGTGGGAAGTGCTGAGAGGACCCGAAGGATGGCGGATGAAGGACGGCAGACAAGGATGTCGGCTGGTTTTGAAGACTAACCTTGCTTCACGTTTTTATTTCAGGTGTGGCAAATAGGAATCTAATAGTCAAGCAGGAGACGTGTTATCACGGCCCTTGAGAAAGGTCTTTGCAGAGTGTTTTAGGCACAGCAGCTCTGAGGGCTCCGCAGGGCTGAGGTTAAACAGAAGGCTTTATTTAGAAGTTTGAGCAAAATTGGATTTTTTTTTTTTTTTAATCCCGCGTTTTATTATCAGTCCTGATTGGGGATGGAGGCGGGGAACCATTCCTTTTCAGTAGGAGGAAAGTATGACGTCATCTCTGGAGGGATCCCATTCACTGTCTGGTCCCTGAAGTTAGATACGTGGCCCCTCGGGGGCCCCTGTTAAGCAGGTGTGTTCTAAGGTGAGCACCGTGTGCAGGTCTCTTTTCCTTCTCAAAGGTTAGGGAAATGGGAACATGCATCTTTTCTTCTTTTCTTTCTGTTAAACCAGCTGAGAAATGAGTACATATTGGGCTCAGCACAGATGGAGTTTCTTTGGATTTCAGAACACTCAGATTTTTTGTGTGGAATGCTTGTGCTGTTTACTTTACCACTGGCAGAGCAACTTAATTCCACATGAATGTTATAATAAGACACAAGCAAAGGTTTACATGGGAAATCTGGCACTGTGGTCCTGGACATCCTCCTATAACACCCAGCCCATGACCAGGGTGGACAAATGTCGTCCAGGTTCCTTAACTTTCCTGAGCTACCCTTCCTCTTGTGTGAAGGCAGGTTTGGAGTGGATTATTCCTTCAAGCTCAGAAACTCAATTTTATTTTAAAATTGATAATTGGAACATATATAGATCATCAAAGAACTGTAAAGTGTGGTCCAGCCGGAGTATGGGATATAAATATATGAAACATTAAATAACTGTGCAATATTAATCTTGGTCTTAGCTAGGGGTGACTTTAGAAGGTGTAAGTCAGCTACTGGTGAATTGTGTGCAGATCTGAAAAAAAGATGTGTGACCACTGTCATCGTTAGCTGGTTTGCACCGCAGAAGTGGTGTGGGCGAGGTGGGTTTTCGGTAATTGCTAGTGGTAGCACCTGTGTTACTCAGGGCCCTCATCTTCTTGGGTGATGTCATCCACTCTCATTGTTTTAGCCACCAGCACCCTGAATGCGGTCTCCCACCGTATCTGCAGCTGAAGCTCACTTCTTATCTCCATGCCTGTGTGGCCACATGTCGTTTTCTGCTTAAAACCCTCTGATGGCTTCCCATGTAGCTCAGGCTAAGACACACAATCTTTAATACACCTATCAGTCCGATCTGTACTCTGCTCACCCCACCAGGCTGAGCTCTACTGCTCTCCCCAGACCGCTGCACCGAAGCTGAGTGGGCCATCTTTCGGTTCTCCAAACCCGCAAGCTCTTTTGTGCCTCAGCATCTTGGCACGTGCTGTGCTATCCCCTCTCCCCATCTTGCTCAGCCATTCTTTATTCAACTGCACTCTTCCTTCTGGCCCCAGCTCAAGAGTGTCTCCCTCAGAGAGACTTATTTGAGCCCAGACTGGTTGAGCATCTTCTGCATTTCTTTCAGTGCGCTGATCACAGCTACATGTAAGCTAGCAGTTGTGTGGCTCATTACTTACTGGGTGATACCACAGGGACCTCTGCACAAATTTGTAGAGACCTTGGACTGCCAACACGTCTCACTGTTCCTTCCTCCCAGCCTGCTTATCATCGCATGTGATGAACCATAGTGACGTTATCACTTCAAATGGTGCCCTGGCATTAGCTTTACATGAAAGAATGCTATTAGTGGAATGTCCACAAGCAAAGCCCTTTCTTGGAAAAGATGTCTCTGTCATGGTGGGACTCTGGGTCCTCTGTGGCCCCATGACCTGCACATTGACCCTGATGGTTGAGGACCGTGCCACCTGCAGAGAGACTTCTAACAGCATGATTCAGACCCTGGGGAATTTTTTTTTTCTATGTGTACATTTTTCTGGAACACCTGGGTCATTTATACAATTTCCTGCTTGTGAAATGGTAGTAACCATACGTCCCTAACTCTTTAAAAATTTTTCACTTGCCTACAATTTAAACTGAATGCAAACGTGAAACTTAATGTTTAATATTGTTGGGCTTCTAGAGTGTACTTTCTAAAACATAATGATTACATATTTTTAACAAAAAATTAGTTACCATATGTAAGGCCTGGGTTTTTGATAAGCATGTTTCTAATTTTTTTCTAGAAGCCATACAAAAGAATGGAAAGAAAAGAAAAGAGGAACTACCACTTTATATTTAGGAGCACAATGGGAGGAAAGAACAAGATAATGAATTAATTGACCTTGATTAGGAACATGATTATAACACATATATGTAATACTATATGGAGTGGAGTGCTCACTCAGCTGTGTTCACCTGTTTGTGACTGCCAGGCTCCTCTGTCCATGGGATTCTCCAGGCAAGAATACTCGAGTGGGTAGCCATTTCCTTCTCCAAGGGATCTTCCCTACCCAGGGATTGAACCCGCGTCTCCTTCATTGGCAGGCAGATTCTTTACCACTGATCCTCCTAGGAAGCTCCACTCACAAATATGATTATAAATGACATGATTCTGTAAGATGTGATTACGGGATGAATGCACTGAGCTCTCTGTGCCTGCGTCCCCTGTGGCAGAAGAAGCCTTCTCCTCCTCTTCTTCCCCATGTCCCCCTGCTCCTCCTCACCCTCCGTCGTATATTATTAATCTAATTCTAACTGCACTGGGAGAAAACACTTCATAAACTGTTTTTTAACAAACTATTTTAAATCATCCCCCCCCCCCCCACTCCCAACATCCAGATGATAACAAAGAGGCCTTTAGATCTTTAGATCACAAAGGGACCATTTCTATTTGAGCAAAGAATATGTTTCGCTGGAACAAAACTCTTCCTCCTTGTACTGTTAGAAAGAAAAATGCTTATTAATGTATTTTCCCCAGCATTCGTTTGGATACAGCAGAAATAGCATGCCTGTTTCAGCACCTTGCACTTAGATGTCTGTTTTCACCATTTAATTTTTTTAAAAGTCATGTTGCCTGTGTGAATAAACATTTATGGTAGGGATGGGAATTTGGTATAGTCATAAATTAGGCTATGATTTCATAGAATACTGTTAACAGTGATATTAGAGCTTATCTATCTCAATGCCATACTTTGTAGCTATACGGAGGGCACTGATGAGTTGCGTGAGTTGGGGACCATTACTGTTTGTTTGTGCGTGTGTCCTGAATGGTGGGAAGGAGGGCACTCATCACCCTACCCTTGGAAGGGATTCCTAGTGAAGTTGTGTCCTCATGGTCCCTGCCCTCCCTAATCTGGCCCAAGCCCATCTGTCTTCCATCGTGGTATTTGTCAGTTCTGGTGGCTTCTCTCCCAGACACTTAGCCATTTGTATCTCACCAGGTTGAGCAGCACCTATTAAAATAAGAGACACTCTTTGAATGTGAATTATGTATCTTTTCATGGGAACAAATATTTAAAATTTCCACATGTAATCTCTCAAGGGTTTCTATAAAGTAGATCGAAGGCAAATGTTACTCTGCTTATAGCACACACACAGCAATTACATGGCAGTTAAATTGTTTCTCGGGTCACATAACACGATTATAATGAAGGGGTGGTTGATCCAGAAATTATGATTTTGGAGTCTCATACCTGTCCATAATGGATAAATCACCATACTCGACCCCGGTCGTTTCCCCAGCAATTTTGTAGGTAATTGAAGTGTTCGCTGAGAAGAGTAATTATTTGTATTACTACATATGCTGTGAAACGAAAAACTGTTGCCTTAAAGTTCTCATTGAGGCGGCAGAATTCACTCCTGACTGCTGAATGCAAGTCGCTGTTTTTCTATTTTTTTCTCCCCCTTACTCCTTTCCTACGCCCCATGATTCTTCTTTCCCGAAAGTCTTGCTGCTCCCCAAACACACCATGCTCTTCCAACCCTCCAAACCTTTCTGAACAGCTGTTCCTTTTCCTTTGAGTGCCTTTTGTTCTGTTCACAAAATCTTGCTCCTTCTTTAAAGACGTTGGTTTTCAAGGTGTGCTGCCTGGGAGCTCGTCAGAGCTGCAGAGCCTCACCGGCCCTCTAGGTGCCTGCACGGGACGACTGGGGGCAGGGCGACAGAGACTGACAGCAGCTCAGCGGAGGGTCTTGGGGGAGACCCCGTGCCCTCAGAGGGCCAGCATGCACAGACAGACCTCCCTCCCCAGCTGGATCGTCCTTGAGAGGATTGGAAGCGGGCCCAGCAGTCTGTGCTCTAACAGGCTCTCTGAGTAGTTCTGACGTGATGGAGTTGGAGAATCGCCACATTCAGACACCTTTCACTTGGTACCTTGTCCCAGAGGCTCGTCCTGAGAATTCTTGGGCAGGCAGTCATCTCTCACGTCCAGATACTTTTTCTTAGTGTGTTACTTAGTCAGGGAAGGCTAGCTGCAGTAACCAGATGGTGGTAGCTTAACACCGAGTTTATCTCTCACTTGCAATAGGACCCCATTGCGTATGCCTCAAGGGGTCTTCTATGTGATGATTCAGAGCCTCGTTCCCTTCCGTCCGGGGCTTCTCCCTTGCCCATGACCTCCTCAGAGCTCTCTGTGCGGTCTGCGCTTTCAGTGGGCCCATCAAGGAGAGCAAGCAAGCGAGCGAGCTGGGACCCTTGTGCACCATGTTTTATAACTGCACCTAGGCTCTGCTACCACATTTTTCTGATATTCCTCAGCCAGAACCCAATCACATAGTTTTCAGCCTGACTGCCAGACAAATTGGAAGGGTGGTCTTTCTTTCTATCCCAGGAAGAAGACACAGGATTGGGGAGTATCTGGCCCCCTTCTGTCCAGTCACAATACAGTGCCAGCCATAGATGTCATTGTACATTTGCTGGTAACTGCATTTAAAAAAGTAAAAGGAAACAAATGAAATTAATTTTAATAATATATTTAATCTAGTATATACCAGTATTATTCAGCACGTCAGCAATAAAAATTAGGAGTAAGATATTTTGTATTCTTTGTTTTTTCATCCAAAGCCTTTGAAATTTACGCTGAGAATTTATTTCCGTTTGGCTAACCAAATGTCAAATGCTCAATAGCCCCGTGTGACTAGTGGCTCTGCTATTCCAGTGAACAGCACATTTCTAGCCAGTCCCTGTCACACTTGGTATGTAAGTTCCTCATTTGAATCCTTCCATCTTTCCTCCCCCACTGGACTGTGTGTGTTCCTTACGTCTCAGTCCTTGCACAGTGCTCTGTGGTTAAGAAATGCTTGTGCGTGATTGAGCAGGCAGGAGATTTAATGCATGAATCAACTGAGTCATGAATGGACTAATGAGTAAATATGGGAGAGCATTCCTCTTGGCTCTTTGAACTCCTCTTATGAAAGTTCCTAAGAAGTTCTCTTTTGTGACAAGTGCCGGTTTGCACAGAGTAAGACAAGATTAGTGTCACAGCAGAAGAGTAAAGTCAGCCCGGTTAGCTGGGGTGCTAGTATGTACTACTGAACTGCAGGAACCTCGAGCTGAAAGAACCTGACCGTCAGATGGTTCGGTGTCCTCATTTGATGAGCACGTGTCCCAGAGACAAGTGGAGACTTGGAGGTGGCACGTTAGCTCCAGGGAGCTGGGTCTGCTGACACTTTTGGTTGATTTAACTCTATTGCAGTAAATCTGAAGCCCTGTGTTTCCCCCCGAATTAATGAACACATGTTGTGGAACATGCTGCCATTATTTCAAAACAAGATGCTAGGAAAATTGTTAACATAGTCTCAGTTTAAAAATGCTGCTAAACAGAACCTCCTGAAGATTTTCTGTTTGTTTTACCACCTTTTCTTTAAGTCTTCAGTTGGGAACTAGAAATGCTCATGTAAGTTTTATCAGTCTAGTGTACACATCTGAGATCCTATTGAGCAGGAAGACAGACAGGGGTACATTAGACAGCAGTATTGGATTAGGGTTTTTTTTTTTTTTTTTTCATTACTGCCCTAGCTGCAGTGTGGAGGATGCATATGGAGGATGTCACTTTGGCATCTTATTCCTCTACAGCAGGAAGAAAGGAAATCCTTAGAAATGCATGTTGCCTTACTCTAAACAAATTGCTTCATTGCTTTTAGTTAGCTGCCATTGTGGTCACAAATATGAACTTGAATGAGCGCTTGTAACTTAGCTGACAAATAAGGTATTAAGGGACTATAGGCAACAAAACCCTAGGGGTTTGGTTTTGTTCTATATTCTCTTCAGGGAAGTATACTGCTGAGCGCCCATTTCGGTGTGTGATCACACCATTAAAATAACTGGAGAGATGCGTGGGGCTCTTGCTACTCTGGAGGGCCTTTCTTATTGGCTTGGAGTTGAAAGGCATTTTATTTTGTCAGGGCTCGGGGAAGATGGGGCAAGGAAGGTGGATGAAGGGTGATTCTGGTGGAGGAGCCCACCCGCAAAGTTGTATTTATTCCCCAAAATCCAGCTAAATCGAAAAGATCAATGGAAACCTGCCATGGCATTTCACTAAGACTACGGTGTGTGTCCCGGAGAAGGAAATGGTAACCTACTCCAGTATTCTTGCTGGGGCAATACTGTGAACCGGGGAGCCTGGCCGGCTGTAGTCCGTGGGGTTGCAAAGAGTTGGACGCGACTTGGCCACTGAGCACAAGCGTGAAAGTGTGTGTCCATCCCCTGGAGGACAGTGAAAGTTTTGGTCTCGTCCCCGGCCTCTGCTTGCAGCGAAGTACAGTCATCTGTGTCACGCCTGTAAGAGATGCTAATATATCTGGGAACCCGTCCATGTTTCCTTGTATTGGATCTGGGCTTAAACATTGTGGGTGTTCTTCCTCTTTTGTGTTACTAAGATCCGTGACTCTCAGACTGAGGTGAAAGCCTACAGCATTAAGTATTGCCTGGAGGACTTTCCCAGGTCTCAGCTCAAGGCTCCAATTCAGAAGTTCTGGGTGGAGTCCTGGATCTGTATAACACAGAGGTAAGCAGGCACCTGGCAGGTTAAGATCCGGAGGTGGTAGGTAACATTCCAGGTTGACAGACAGCATTTCTGGAGGCATGGAGGTGAGGCGGGAGGAGGCAATACAGTCAGTGTTCCTTGTGCATAAGATTCGGGACGAGGGTGGTGAGGAGGGCAGGGGAGACCACAACGGGTCTGTGTGCTACATATGCCAGCAGGCTGTAGAAGGGTGGTCGTAGTTTAGCCCATGGAGAGACCATCCTGCCCTGGGAGCTAGATCTCCAGGGTGTACTGTTCGTTTCTATTTTCCCTCCTTGGGGGGATTAACATGGGCAGAAAGTCGTTGCCCTCACATTCCCATCTTCCCTCACTCTGTTCCATACTTTGAACTATTAGGTTTCACCTTATGTGTGAACAATAAAATAAGATAAAAAAGATTTCAGTAGAGTGAGGTTTTGGCCCACATTGCCCCTGTGGGGGCTTTCTAGGGGGCACTAGTGGTCAAGAACCTGTGTGCCAATGCTGGAGACACGAGAGATGGGGTTTGATCTCTGGGTCGGGAAGATCCCCTGGAGAAGGAACTGGCCACCCACTCCAGTACTCTTGCCTGGGAAATCCCATGGACAGAGGAGCCTGGTGGGCTACAGTCCATGGGGCCACACAGAGTTGGACATGACTAAACTGACTTAGCACGGCATGGCCCCTGTGTTCACTTTGTTTTCTAAGGAACAAGAACTCATTTTGAGCTTGATTTTAAATCTTTCAAGTTGTGGATGATATCTGAAGATCTGGTCACTTGTAGACCAGTTTTAAAAGTAGATGTTGATTTTATCTTTATGGTCAAGGCAAGTAAAAATGACCTCTTGTTAATCTGTTTAAAAGTTGTTTTTACCACATAGGACCTCTGTGATCTTGGACTGACCCCCTAAATTCTGTGCCTCGGTTTCCTCGTCTGTAAAGTAAGAGTTGGTGGAGGAATATACTGCTTACGGCACTGCCAGGCACAGAGGAAAGCCATGCTGAGCAGGACTGTACTGGAGCCTGAAGCAAAAAGAAAATAAAGTCAGTAGTACTGACCTTATCTTTGTTTCAAGTTGTGATTTGTTTATCATGGCTTTTTTTTGGGGGGGGTATGAACTTTGATTTTATTTGAGTGTTTCATTAAATTTTACTTATCTTGATTACTGAGTTTTTAGTGCTGTCTTAAATTCTGTCTCTCAACTGAGTGCTCCACTTAACTCATCCCAGTCATGACCATGCTGGGATGGTCATGCATTAGCTACTTTTTAGACATTATTTTAAAAGTTTCCCAAATAGGAATAAATGGCTTTAGAAATTTTAAATAATGTTTAGTTTAAAATAATTCATGCTTATTAAGGGAAGTCTAAAAAGTATAGATAAGTAGAAAGTAGGGAAGGTGAAAGCCTTTGTTCCATATTTCTGACACAACACTGTCAACATTGAACTTCAGTTTTCATTTCTTGTTATCTTCCATCCTGATATTTTCAGGCCTCAGAAAACTCTGCAGTATTTTCTGTGGCTCCCTTAAGGAGATGTGTGTTCGAGAGGGAGGTCAGATTCATTTGAAATAAAACTTAAAATATTCCGATCTACTTAATTATTAGGTTTAATGTTAATTTTGAAGCAGAGCTCCAAAGCATAGTAACTATGTGAACTTAAGGTAAGTTATTTAGTTTATAAGAACACTGGTTTCTCTAAAGAAAAATACCTCTTTATAGTGTTATTATTGTAAGGGTTGAATTGAACTGAATTAAACGAGTATGTATGCTGAACGCCTAGCACACAGGAGGGACTTGGGAATGTTCTCCTTGCCCCTCTCCTCCAGACCCCAAGGCCATTCATTCTGTTTCCTTCCCACTTCTCTTCTATATTGAAATTCCTGTGTGATAGTCACCTAAACAAATAAATAAACATTGACTTCTAGATATAGGTCTTGGCAGAGCATAAATTGAAGCGTGTACCTGGAGAGTTCCCAAACGCTTCATGGAACACTGGAAGCCTCATTTATATTGTAGTTATTTAACCTGCTAGCTTTGACTCGATGATGGGACTTTAAGATCTGGCCCCTCTTTGTGGAAAGGCCAGTGGGATAGTCATAGCTACTTTTCAGAGCCTGATTAAACACCCCCACCGCCCACACCCCCCACCCCTTCACCCTCTGTCTTCTAGCAGTGCTTTTCCTGGAGGAGTGTTTTCCCTTGTGTGGGAGGGGAAAGCCGAAGCCCATTGTGTTGCGTGTGTCACACTTCAGGAATGTGACAAGGAGCCCTGGCCTGTTCAGCAGCTTCGGTGAGGGCCAGAGGTGGCTGCAGCTCCCTCACCATTCCACCTCCACCACCACCTTTGGTCTCTAGGCCGTGTGATGTGTGCGTGTCGATTCAGTAGTGGGGAGAAAGGAAGCTCCAATAGCCGACCTTCCCTGACGTCTGCCCTCCTCACCTACCGTGTTTTTATCTCCACCTCCGGTTACTTTTATCTGTAGCTTATCTATGAAAGATTCTTTGAATTGAGTTATGTATTTTTACAAGTACTCAGGGGGAAACTTTGATTTGTCAGGATGTGTAGTTGTCCGGGAATAAGGTTTGAGCCCCTGAAACCGCTAGCTTTGTTTTCTCTTCCTTGTCAGTCTCTTAAATTCACAAAGGAAATCAGTCACAATGAGTGCTCGTTTAGGCAGCAGGATGAGAAAGGATACATCATCTTCGCCACTGATGAGTTTATCTTATGGAAGGGACGTAATCTGCTGTTGCTGCCAAAGAGGGGACTTCCCAATCATTGTCAGGGGACCGGCATGACTGTCAATGATCATTATCTTTTCGTCGTCCAGTCGCTCAGTCTTGTCTGACTCTTTTGTGACCCCCACAGACTATAGCCTGCCAGGCTCCTCTGTCCGTGGGATTCTCCAGGCAAGAATACTGGAGTGGGTTGCCATTTCCTTCTCCAAGGGATCCTTCCAACCCAGGGATCAGACCCAGGGATCGAACCTACGTTTCCTGCTTGGCACACGTATTCTTTCCCACTGAGCCACATTGTCTTTTTAAAGCAAGCTGAACTTGGCCAGATCTGCTGGATCGCTTTGCGGAGTTTCCTCATGGTGGGTTTGCCCCTTGAAGCCTGGGCGTGTTTCTGTTTTTGCAGAAGTCAGTATGCCGTGTTGGCTGGACCATTCTCTCTCTTTCCCCCAGGTTAGGGAGCTGATGGCCATGAACTGCGACACCTGGAGGGTAGTCAGAGCCCTGTGACCGCTCTAGCTTGTCTCTTCTCTGTCATGGACCCATCAAGATGGTCCCCAACTTTCTACCTTGTAAACACTCATGGGACTGGCTTTAAGTAAGTTAGCATACACAGATATTTTTATAAAACCTATAACCTCAGAGGGTGGCTCTTTGCGTTTTTTCATTATGTTCTTTAGAGAGGTGGATGGGGGAGAAGTGAAAGAATGGATGTTCATCTTCCATTTATAGCTGAATAAGACATTTGAAGGGAAAACGTTAGTGCTTAGGGCCTTAAAAGAAGGTTTTGATTATCTTTTCTCACCAAGCACACATTCTCTGGCCCTTCACCTCAACATTTGTTACGTGGTGAGGAAAGTTAGAAAATTCTACTTTGTGTGAACTCCCTTGGTGTTGGAGTTTGTGATAAATCAAGCCAAGGTGGGACAGTTTCACTGTTTGTTCTATAAGCAAACATTTATGGATTATCTGCTGTGCACCCAGCACTCAGCCGTTCCCCACCCCCCGGTGCTCAGAGCTGACGAGGGCAGATGACACGCCGGGCTAGGTCCAGTCCAGGTGGAGGCCACGGCAGGCCCCGCTGTGGTCTCTCAGTCCGGGAGTTTCATTTCCTGAGAAAAATCCCAAGCACGTTATGTTTCCCTTGGCTGTGTAAGTTTCCATCTCTGAAACAAATCATTGACACCGCTGGCTGAATGATCATCATTGTGACCAAAACAGTTCACAGAAAAACTCTTGGTGTCCAGAGTGTAAGAGCTCTATATCCAGCCCAAGGGGATCCTGACCCTTGGGTGAATTCATCTGGTAAATGTGTTCTGAGCACATACCCTGTCTTAGGACCTGGGAATAGAGCAGTACAGAAAATAGACAAAAATCTCTGTCTTCCAAGAGCTGTGGCCTTTTTTTAAAGTGGAGTTGGACAGACACTAAACAAATAAGGAAAACAACAGTATAGAACGCCAGATGGTGACAGAGGCTGTGCAAGAGTGTAGGCAGGGAAGGGGGATGTCACGGGTGGGGGTGGGCTGTCTTCACGAGAAGCTTCTAGATGATTTGTGACTGCCGGCAGCGTTCTACGACAACAGTGGGATACATCCATTGTCCCCCTGGGTCTTGGGAGTGAACGATGTCTAGCTCGGGTTGTAATGGTGATCCTTGTCTTTCAGGTGAGGAAAGTGGGCCCCCACAGTGGTAAAGTCACTGTCCTACATTCACAGAGCTAGCCCCAGAGAGTACCCTAAGCTTCCCCCCGTCTAGAAATGGGAGGACTCCACCCGTCTTACTTCCCTTATCTGAAAACGGAGCCTTCTCTAGGGCCCCTCCCGCTGCCCCAGCACTGTGGGCTCACCCCAGACGTGGAGAGAGGGCAGCAGGCCTCCTCCCCGCTTCTTCACAGTAGGACATCCTTGTCCTCTGCCAGACTCTCAGCTCTGCCTCTGTTGGAAATGAGGCTCTGACACATTTAGATATAGATCCACCTTTCGATCTGTGTATTTCTCTTCTGCGTGTTCTAGGGCAATATGATTCTGAAATGTGTAACATTCAGTTGGAGTGGTTTGTTGTTGTTCAGTCACTAAATTGTGTCCAACTCTTTGCAACCCCATGGACCGCAGCACTCCAGGCCTCCCTGTCCTTCACTCTCTCCCGGAGCTTGCTCAAACTCATGTCCACTGAGTTGGTGATGCCATTCAACCATCTCCTCCTCTATTGCCCCCATCTCCTCCTGCCTTCACTAGAAGCTGCTCAGTGAGGGCTTCATCTGATGACCTATTGGCTTACTTGGGTGTCATTCGGGGCCTTCTTAGTGGCTTGATCATCATTCAGCCAGATCCAGGGAATCTTCCCAACCCCGGGACCGAACCCAGGTCTCCGGCATTGCTCTGGAAGACAGCATGGCAACCCACTCCAGTATTCCTGCCTGAAGAATCCCCATGGAGAGAGGAGCCTGGCGGGCTACAGTCCATGGGGTTGCAGAGAGTTGGACACAACTGAGCGACTAAGCGCACACAGGACATCAGTCAGCAAATGAGTGAGATCGCAGGTGTTGACGCTGCTGACGGCCATCTAATGTCTGCTGATTTAACCGTTTACATTGCTTTACTGTCTACTTCAGTCAAATTTAAACCTGCTGAAGTGAAGAGCTTTGTGTCTTAAAACTTTGGTTGACTGTCTGGCTCATCTCTCTGGACCTCAGTTTCCTTTTTCTGTGAGTGGAGGATCTTCCCCTGGTCCCTTGTCTAAGGACTAGATAAACTCTAGGGGCTTTTCTGTAGAAATTACAGGAACACAATTTTGAATGTAGGTTTAGAAGGGTTCATGGACCATTTTCCCCCATGTCCAGGCTTGGATTCCGGTCTAATAAGGAACACTAGGCTAGATGATAGCGTGCATCTCATTTTTTGTGATTATCTGATTAAATCTCTAATGACAAAAATCATCGAGGTGAGCATCAAACTTCGTGAAAAGTGAAGTGAAAGTGTTAGCCTCTCCGCTGTGTCCGACTCTTTGCAACTCCATGGTCTGTCCATGGAATTCTCCAGGCAAGAATACTGGAGTGGGTTGCCGTTCCCTTCTCCAGGGATCAAACCCAGGTCTTCTGCATTGCAGGCAGATTCTTTACCATCTGAGCTAACAGGGAAGCCCTGTCAGATTTCATATCAGAATGTGTTTCTTTAATAATAACTTCTAAGAGGCCCCAAGGGTCTGGTTTAGGAACCCTCCCTCCCCTCCCCTCCCACTTCTACCTGCCTTTTTGTCGCCGTGTCCCTCCTCTGTTGTAGCCGGCTGCTCAGCCCCTTGTTCCCTGCACCTGTTGCCTCTGGTCCTGTCCTGTCCTCTGTTCTCCCGCTTCTATGCACGATGTTTTTGTCTCCTCAGAGGGACAGATCGTATTCCCAACACCATTTCTTTTCTTTGGCCAGCAAGCTGACCTGTAACAATACACTGTGGAAGTCTTTAGTCATTTGTTTCTTTTTGTAAGTTTTCTTAATAATTCTTTCTTACTGTTTCACTTTTTCCCAGAAAGGAGAAATTGAGTGATTACTTCAGAGTACATAATTAATATGTATTTAAGTCTCCGCTCCAAAGTATGTGTGTATGTATATTTTTTTATTGTTGTTCAGTCACCAAGTCATGTCTGACTTCTTTGCGACCCCACGCACGGCAGCCCTCCAGGCTTTCCCTGTCCCTCACCTTCTCCCAGAGTTTGCCCAAGTTCATGTCTAGGAACATGTCGGTGATGCCATCCAACCATCTCATCCTCAGTCGCGCTCTTTTTCTGCCTTCAACCTTTCCCAGCATCAGGGTCTTTTCCAGTGAGTCAGCTGTACACATCAAGTGGCCAAAGTATTGGACCTTGAGCTTCAGCATCAGTCCTTCCAGTGAATATGCAGGGTTCATTTCCTTTAGGATTGACTGGTATACACACACATTTTATATATTTAAATGTACTTTACAAGTACACACACACACATACACACAACACATATATACACACATGTACATGTATACATGTGTATACACACATGCATGTATACAACATACATATATGTACACACATATACACACAGGTGTATACCCACACACACATAAACACATACAGATATATACACACATATATATACACAACACATATACACACATATAACCATATACACACACACACACACATATACACACACACACAATTTATATACACACACAATTTATATACACACACACATATATACATACACCCATATATACACACACACATATATAAACACACACAGTATATATATACACACACACACCCATATATACACACACATATATAAACACACACAGTATATATATACACACTCATATACACACACACACACATATACACACACACAATATATATATACACACTCATATATATATACACACACACACACATATATATGTGTTGCCTTTCCAGTTAATTGTTATTTTGTAAATATCTTCCTGATTTGCCATGAGCCTCTAATAGAGTAAAAAAAAATTCTGTTGAGATAATTGATATTTATTCCTTGTACAGTCATGCTTTATATAGCTGCTAGCTACAGCGTAATGCAGTCGCAAATTTTATATAATTCATTGCCAAAAACACTTCTTAAAGGTTCAGTTATACTGTTTCCAAGGATACCTTGGTCTTAAAAAATGTCTGGCAAGTTTTTCAGAGTAACATTTTCTTCACTGGGAGAAAGGAACACTTTAACTATTAGTAAATGATCCATTGGGGTTCAGCATATGAACAGTTGAATGCTCCTGCCTTAATCTGGGCCACATGGAAATATTTGCATATTTTTACATCCACCAAATTTATGCTTCAGGGCTAAAGATAATCAGTGACATAAAACTGACACAAGCATTCAGTTCAACCAATACATTTTGAATGCAGAACCTCAGAGCCTGGGGACTCAGCTCCTGTCCCCATGAATTTACAGGCTCACTGGAGAGTGTGGTACATACACCCTTAATAAGAGGTGGACTGTGACAAGCTCCAAGATGGCAGTAAATGAAGGAGATGCCCAGGGGTGTCAGAAGAGGAGCTAATGCAGCCTGGCTGGGAGGATCCAGGGGCTTTCCTAGGAAGGTGGCATTTAAACTGGGTCTGGAGAGTCGCGTCAGTGTTCTGTGGGTGAGAGGGTCCTTTATTCAATTTCCTGCTTTTCAGAATTTGATGGAACTTCATTGTATGGTGGGTGGGGGATGACAGGGTCTTTGGAGTCTAGAGTTAGACTTTCTTATAGTAAATAATTACCCTTGGAAAAATTCCTTAAATTTCCTATACAGTTTTCATGGGTTTTTTGTACCCAACCTGTATAATAATTTGTATGTATATTAAAATCCGAGAGCTGAAATCCATATGCAGAAGCATCTATTTCATCTTATCTCTGAAATGTTCCTACTTTGCCATGGGTCTTCCTCCATTCCCATTCTATTTTAACAGTAAAACTCTATACCCTTAATGCATGCTTTTTTGGGGGGGAGGGGGAATTGTCAGTGTATAGATGATATTTACCTGTTTCCATGTTTTAAATTTATTTTTTAATTGAAGGAAAATTGCTTTGTAATGTGTTGGCTTCTTCTGTACAGCAACACAAATCAGCTGTAATTATACATATATCACCTCCTCCTTTATTGCAGGTTAATAGATGTATGTGTTATTATAAGAGTTAAACTGGTTAATGTGTTGAAGAACTTGAGGTTTTCTAGTGTCTGAAGGTTGGTAAATATTTGTGGATTTGAATCCAGAGGTCCAGCATATACCTTCCCTCTGAAATACGGTAAAGGAAAACTTGACCACATACTTCCTGTCCTTCTATGATGGCATTTCCTCTTGTGGCTGCTCTGACCAGATGTCGTTCTCTTGTCCTCAGACACCGATCTCATGAAGCCCTTAGAGAAACCACATCCTACTTGCTGGTTTAGGTTCAGATGCTCAGTGCTGTAGCGTGTGACCCCTTGACAGGCAGACTTACTGGTACTAGTGTGTGTTAGACGAGAGGAATCAAACAAGAGCCTCTTACGTTGCCTGAGAAGTTAGGTAGCAGGAAAGGCAACAGTAGTATCTCCACTCCTCTAAATCCTGAGAATCTCCTTCCTTCATAAATTAGACCCCCCTCAAAGGTGACAGACCAGACCAGGGTCTTGCTTTGAGAATTGCTTTCCTTTATCTGGATTTAGGTATAATGCTCTGAGTTGGTGTGAGAAAGCTGTGTGAATTTCACTGCTACATTTCCTGTGAACATGTTGGGCACCTTATCTAGATATTGATCAGTTCTCTTCTATGTAAATTTCTCTGTGAGAAACTAGAAAAAATGTACTTGCCTTATATAGCCTGGTATGTTTTTCCTTTTCAGGATGTGAATTATGGAACTGATTATGTTTGCCTTTGTATCTTGACTACCTAGATGCTTAGAACCAATGCATAGTTTTTTCCCTTGATTACAAAAGAAATGTAAACTCACAGCTAAAGTTGTGAAAAGTAGAAAAACGTCAAGGAGATGCCTGGATCGTGGCAGAACACAAGGGGATCAAGACACCTATTGGAAGACAGTTGTCATAATGAAGCAGCAAAGAGGGAAGGGCAGTGAATTTTAAATTGCTGAAGCACTTTGTCATGCGCTGTAGCAACGCTGCTGGCAGAATTGTCATTTTTGGTCACACAGCGGAAGCCCTGAATTTAAGACTAAGGTTAATTTCTTCAGGTTGGAACAGCAACAGCAACAATAACGGTTACCATTAAGTGAGTACCTGCTGTGTAACAGGCTCTGTGCTGTGCTGGTTTTACACTTTCACCTCTTCACTGAAATTATTTCAGTTGGATTAAACCCAAATGTTGCCTCTAATTGCTGGTCAGTAGCTTTTACCTGTTTGTGCCCTCCAGCAGTTGGCATAGTTGACAGAATCAGTTGACAACTGATTCTGCATAGCATCGTGATGACGAGTGTGTCCGTTGTATCCGTAATGCACTATGTGACCTTCTGTACATAAAGCAACCTCTCTGGCCAGCAGTTTCTTCATCTGTAAAATGGGAACAACCATGCTTCCTGCTTCACAGGGTTGTTAAAGGACTTACCAGTTGGCTCAGTGGTAAAGAATCTGCCTGCTAAGCAGGAGATTCTGCTTCAGTCCCTGGGTCTGGAAGATTCCCTGGAGAGGGAAATGGCAGCCCACTCCAGTCTTCTTGCCTGGAGAATTCCATGGAGAGAGGAGCCTGGTGGGCTGTAGTCCATGGGGTCACAAAGAGTTGGACACAACTTAGCAACTAAAGAACAACAGCAAGTGTTGTTATAATGATTAAATAAATCACCAGTGCAGGTTTTGGGACACAGTGAGCACTTAACAGTGTTCATAAAATAAATAACCTTTTAAGTTCCTTTTCATTGCTTACAGAATGTCAGGGTATTTTGACCTAATAAACAGGATAACATTTCTCTCCTTAAAGTCTAGAACTTCCGGTGGCCTAATGATGGAGGGGATTTGAGGAAGAATTGGGCTTTTTTGAACTCTTTGAGACATTTCAGAAAGGTTTTCAGTTGTTGGTTATGACGTGCTTTGAGCTTCCCTGGTGGCTCAAATGGTAAAGAGTCTGCCTGCAATGCAGGAGACCCCCGTTCGATCCCTGGGTGGGGAAGATCCCCTGGAGAAGGGAATGGCCACCCACTGCCGGTATTCCTGCCTGGAGAATTCCATGGACAGAGGAGTATGGCGGGCTACAGTCCCTGGGGTCGGAAAGAGTCAGACACAACTGAGCGACTTTCACGTCACACTTGACCATGTGCTTTACTATGGTTCAGCTTGTCTGTTTAGTGCTTATGGCTCATCTCCTCTAATTTAGAGAACAACTGTAAGTTTCGACTTAACCATTATTTCAAATCTATATTTATGTAACTGAGGCTTTTTGGGTTTTTTTCCTATCCTCTTGTAACCTTACAAAGAGACATTTTGAAAATTCACAGATTGTATTTATTTTGGAACACAGATATGGTGAGTTTATATTACCCTGAAAGATTACCCAAGATTGAGAAATTGGGTAGTTTAAAAAAATTATTATAGAGACTACTTTTTTTTTTTTTTTAATGGATTCATAGAACCTTTGTGACTCATTACCCAGTGCTGTCCACACTGAGAAAGATTCCTGAAGTTTGAGTGGCAGAGACTGGGGTGACCTCCGCAGGCCCTGGTGAGAGGATGAACGGGCGGACATAGGGTGCCAGCTGGGCTCCCCTGCTGCCCCCTGGGGACCCTGCCGGCCTCAGTCACTTGGCTGGGGACGAGGAGACTTGTGCCTGTATCTTATACAGTAGCTTCTGTGTTTTCCTGGCTATAGGTACCTGTATACCTCGTGGCACCTATTGTGTTAGTGATGCCTTGTTCCATTGTTTACATGTTACTACTACTACTGCTGTTATCTACTGTTAGTAAATTCTCCCCAGTCTCAATGAAATAAGCAGAATAACTAATTGGGAGAAGCTCTATGGCATTCCAGGAAGTACAGGTAAATACTTAATCCCATCTTAGGCTCATTTTCACATGTAGTTCATTAATAAATCCCTTAACGCTTTTGGTTTTTCCTGAGATGATTTTAAAATGACCTAACAGTTACTCCACCATTAATGTGAGGAAATGATGAAAATAGCAGCCTTTTGGGGAAACACATCAAGTGCTGTCACCGCTGAACCATGGGATGGTGACCCAGCTACTTTCCTGTGCTTCTGTGTAAATCCCTGTTAACTGCATGACTCCATCCTTCACGCTGTCTATTCATCTTGCCTTCTCAGCTTGCGCTAACACTCCTGGAAGGTGGGGACCCTCTCCTCTGCCTTACCTTTTCACTGAGATCCTCTTGGAACCTAGTACCAGACTCGTTACCAGGTGGTACCCACACAACCGTGGATGGATTTAAGGTGATATTCTGTTTAATAAAAGCATTTACTGTGATACGTGGAATCTCATGGAAATGTGTGTCGACCTCGCCTTTTGTCTACTATAAAACAGTAGATAAATTAAGTTTGCCGTGCCAGGGGCTGTCATGCAACGAGAAACTCTGCCCTTCTGTCTGCCTGTGTGGGGTGCCGGCTACAGGAATCCCTCCTGGTTGCCCCTCGCTGCTTTGATCGTCAGCCAAGCATTTGGTGTTTAGCTATAACACGAAGGAGAGCCTCCTGAAACTCTAAGAATCTGAGAACAGCCAGATGACCTGGCTTCTCTTCAGCTCCCGATGCGGAGTAATTAGGAAGGAATCTCACTGTGACTGGTTTGCTTTTCCACACTGCACTGTTTTGATTGGGGTCGATGTGGCCCACGCCGCGTGGAGCAGACACAATGAGGCCGGTCTTCACGGGAGAGGCAGTGCACTGTGCATTGTACAGTTCGGGGTTTGTTTTCCTCTGGCCGGGCGGGTGGGAACCTCCCATTTTCCGAGCAGTAGTAACACCCCTGGAGGCTGGCCCTCCCACCCTGGCGGGCTCTGCAGACCCAGCCGGCGGGGCTGACCACTTGTGCCTGGGAAGGCAGCTTCCTTTCCGTCCTCCGGCCCCTGGCATGCGTGTGCGTCGCACGGCCAAGGACTTGCAGCTGTCTCAGTTGCAGACTCTGTGACTTGCGTTCTCAGCCGAGGATGCAGGCTGATAAATGCAGGACAAGTAGCCGAAGTGTCAAAAAGGAGCTGGTGATCGAGTCCCCGCTGCGGTGCAAGGATGCAGCCCAGGGCGAGGGGGAAGCAGAGAGCCCGGGGCCAGTGCTGGTAAGAGGGGCCGGTCCCCGGGGCTTCTGCTGTCTTCCCCACACAGAGCTGTCATCGCCTGTGCGTGTTCCGTGCCTTCTGGCCCTTCGGTTGGATTCTAAACTTGCCTGTCTCTGGCGAGCTCTCTTCTCTGTCTCCTCCTTTAGATTTGACTTGGGTTCCACTTTGAGTCTTCTTTGGGAGGAAAGATATGTTGACATCTTGTGGGTGAACGTGGTTTCCAAGAGGCTCCTTTGTATATACAACAACTACATATTGTTCAAAATTAAGTCTCACCTTGTTGCGCTGTTGCCAATGTAAACCTGGGAGGCACACTGTAATTGCCTTTTATAGGATTGAAAAAGATGCCCTTTGCAGAATTAAAACTTGTTCACATTATGTGTTTGTGAACATTAGGATGGTAACGTGGGGGTGTGGTTTAAGGAACCTAGCTGCTAAACTTACATGTGTTCTCACCCCTTTTAACAAGTTTGCCTTGAATTGAACAAAGTAAGAAATAACCTGTGCTTGGAAACCAGTTGCTAGTAAAGTTTCTATTCTTAACATTAGCTAAACTCAGAGCAGTCTGGATAAATTCAAGTGCCTCAGTAGACTTTGTAAGGGCAGAATGTGAAAAATGGTTTTGTTGTTAGCGTCAATGAGTAGGTTGTGCTCCTCTCTCGGAATTTCTTCAGTACAATAAAGGCACATAACTTTTAAAGCAAACTGCAAAAAGCCACCAACATGCACGTCGGAGGGAACAATTAAGCCTTTCAAATGATCTGTTAAAGGGATTGTTACACTCATACTTAGCAATTTTATATAGTGATTTGTTTTTTAAAACATCAAAGTTCATTTTCTGTTATAAAGTGTTGGGTTAATTAACTTATTTTTCAATTAATGCTTTTAAGAATCTAAACCTCAACTTCTCTGTAATGGATTTGACTCGATCAAATCGCCTTTGATCTGTGAGACAGCCATATATTGTACTGCCTTCAAAATTATGTTGCTAATCCGGAACTGAGAAAGTAAAGTGTAAGGGGCTTTTTGGATGTAGGTTTTCATCTTAGAGATTTAGGCCCCCCCTCCCCCCAACATTGTTTAGAGATGTTTTTCGTTATCTTGGATTCCTTTCTGCTAGCACAATAGTTCATTTATCCATTGAGAAGCATGAGCTGCTTACATGCGGTAATAGATTAAACTGGTTAAAGCTCCCAGCTGATGTCGCTTCTGATTTCTTGGAGGAAGTTGTGTGGTTTGGGTTCCCTTGTGAATATCCTTAAAAATCTTTTGTCAGTGATTCTCCAGATGTGTAGAAATATTTGTCCAGAAGATTAAATACACTGTAGAAAGATGCTCTGTGATTTTTTTTTTTTAATCACCCTAGTGACTTTTAAAAAATTTGTTTCTCTTTCTTGTGCTCAAAAAAAAAAAAAAAGAAAAGAAAATCAGCTGCTCATGTCCCAGTTATTTGTTTAGGTCGAGCCTCACCCCGGGCAGGTCCGGGGGAGCTTGTTTTCCGCTGTGATGGATGAGGCTGGGCCGGCCGCAGCTGTGCCTGCTGGGGGTGCTCATGGGGGACCCAGAAGCTCCTGGGAGCGTGGGGCGCTCTGGCTCATACACCTGGGGAGAGGTGTGACAGGGACGGGGAGGCAGCAGTGATACGAGAAGGAACCTGTTCTTGTCTGATAGTGTTTCTCTCTTGCATTGTGGTGAACAAGATGGAAAGAGCTACCACAGATAAGAGAAGCAAGGATACTTAAGCAGAGCTTCTGCCCCAGGCAGATCTCCTTACCTGTGATTCTTGCTGCCCTCGACAAATGCGCATTCAGCACACCGCTAGGAGTGCAGCTTTTCTCCAAGAGTTTTTAAGAGTTATGCAGCGCAACCTTGAGATCTGCTCATTATTATTATGTCAGTAGCTCGCTTGCTTGTTGAGAATCCCTAAGTCTATAATGTTTAAATGTAAGTAACTTATTTTATCCAAGAGGTAGAATCTTGAAATCAAGTTTTAGTTTTAGTTATGTGTACAATCAGTCCTTGGGGAAAATATGACATAGTTTAGAAAGCCAAAAAATAATTAATGCATATAATTAGAAATAGGGATAGTATAAAATAAGGAAATGTAAAGTGCCCTTACCTTTGATTTCCAAAAGTGCCCACAGTTAATTACTTGGTAAATAACTTTTTCCAAACTTTCTCCCGTGCATGTGAAAATATAACTTATTGTATGTCTTTGGAAAATGTATGCTACTATAAACTTCTGCATTAATTTTCTCCCAGAACATATCAAGAAAATCTTTGTCACCATGTATAGATGTATACCATTATTTTTAATGGCTGTACCATAATCTAATTCAGTTTGTTTCCAACTTTTGCCACTAGTACAGTGTACAATCTTTGAGAAATGACTCTGTGGCCTGTGAGTGACTAATGGTGAATGTACTGGTAAATGTATCTGAAAGCACTTATGCTAGTGAGAAGAAGTCATTTTCCTGTAAAACTTCTATCAGAAGTTAATGCCTCTTTCGCCTCTGCCAGGGCAACAGTTAAGTCTGCCTCAGCCGTGGCTGCTTGTTCCGTGCTGGGTAGAGTCAGTGTTTCCATTATAAGAAAAGTATGTGTTCAGAGGCTGTAAGGTTCAACTTACAGGCATCTATGCAGGTGGGTCTTGTCCCTTCATTGTGGCAGTAGCTGGGGAGGAAGTACATGGTGAAATTTCCCCATTCCTCTCCAGGCTTACTGCCAACCCTTTGGAAAAATGACTCTGTGGGCTTTGAGTGACTAACAGGGGAACAATCAGGATACTCTTGATGTCTACAAGTTAGTTACCCCACTGACATTTGAATACCTATTTTTGCTCCCCAAACCCTAATGCAATTCCTGGAAATAATTTATGCTAATTGTTACGGCTCAACAATTGAGAGGAAAAGGGTGTGGCTTCAGAGGTTCAGGACTGGCCGGGGCCTACGTCCTGTGTGTTGCCCTCGCACTGCTCACTTTGAAGAGGCAGGCGAGGCCCGCAGCTCAGGTCTCACCTGGGGAGCTCTGCAGGCTGAAAGGTACGAGGACGGAGAGAGCTGCATCTCACATGTCAGATACCTTGTTAGGTATTTTTAAAGCAGTAGCTTTTTAGCAACATCTGTTTTATTTTTGATATTTTTCTTTTTAAAGAAATACTTATAATTTATTTGTTCGTTTGTTTATTGGCTGTGCGGCATGCAGAATCTTAGTTCCCAGACCAGGGGTTGAACCTGTGCCCTCTGCAGTGGAAGTACAGAGTCCTAACCACTGGAGGGCCAGGGAATCCCCAGTTTTTAATATTTTTCTGGGATCTTCAAGTGTTCAACACGGAATCTGAGTTCTTATTTTACTATTTTAAAGAACAAGTGATTAGCTAAATGACTGTATGAGATGACAGCATGTGTACCCATGTAGAAAGAAATAGGAAACTGGGCTTTTCATTAAGTCAGTGTATTACCTGGGGAAGCCTCTTCTACTGTAAGTTCTATTTACTCTGGAAATAGCAGAAGCGAATTAAGATACAAACCCTGAAGGATACGCTTATGAGTAATGTTCATGTTGTTGGTATCCTATAAGACTTTAGCGTTTTGTGATTGAGTTAATTAATTTATACTTGTAAAGCCCTCTGCCCTCCATGTTTTTCTGCATCCTTATAGATGTCTTTAGAAGTAATTAATTAATGATATTATGTTGATGTTACTCAATAGGTAGTTGTTTTTTTTTTTTTTTTTTAAATATACTGAGTGGTGAAGGAAGGAAATTCCTGCAAGCTCTGTGTAATGACATATTCCCAGGTGACAAAAAAAAACCAACAGGACGTTTTCCTTATTCAGAACCACCAGCCTTCACTGTGCTCCTCGGTTTCCCCTTCACTTGTGTCTTTGTTCATTCGGCCACTTTTTTAAGAACCAGGATTTGCAAACGTACTGGGTAGTGCGCTGGGGATACAGAGGTAAGTGAGACACACTTCTCCCCAAGCAGCACGGCATGGGTAATGAGGGGCTTCTTTCCTCAGAAATGCTGTTCACCCTGTATTTTTTTAGGTTCAGTGAGTGTCGGTCTCACCCATCCTTTTCCACTGAGGCAGACAACACTTAAAATCATCTTCATCATCGGCTCCAGCAAGGACGCGTTCTGTGTTTTTAGCACCTAAAGCAGGCATAACCCTGCTTTACTGAGGGCGTAGGGACCCTGACGGTTCTCATGAACAGTCTGTGTGAATGAGGCCCTGCTGTGGCACACGTACTTTGGGGGTCAGTTGCTGGGAGGAATCTTTGGCAAGTGGATGCTTCTCTCACCCTAGAGAAGTGGCTTCCACAGCTCATATCCCTGTGTCCTTATAGCCCTGGGCCTCTCCCACCTTCCAGGAGGCTTGCTCATTTCTTTTCTCATGCATGCCAGTAACATGGAGGCAGAGTGACTTGTCACTGTTTTTTAATAACAAGGTACTGGCAGTTGCTCTGTTGTTGTTGTTGTTGTTTTTTGATGTAAAAACAAAAATAGAAAATATTTATATAGTGTCTTCCTTTGTGCCAGAAACTGTTTTAAATCTATTAAATATATTATGTCAATTCATCCTCCCAGTTCCAAGAGGCAGTTACTATTATTACTAGTCTTTTTTAAAGATGAGGAGGCTGAACCCAGAGAGGTAACTTACAAAAAATCGTACTTTTAGGAAGTGACAGAGCTGGCTTTAAGGTGCCAGTCAGGTTTTCCAGAACCCATACCTGAACACATATGTATGGTTCATTACCAAAAACCAGTGTATCCCTTATGCTTGAAGTTGGGATTATAAAGAAAAAAGAGAAGTTCAAAACAACTCCCTGCCCTTAAGAAATGTAAAGCTGGTTAAAGAAAGGCCAATTACTAAGTGGCAAAACAACAGCAGTTGAATAGCACAGACAGACGAAGAGGAGGATGGTCGTGGCTAAAGGTGTTGGAAATGTGAACAGGATGGAGTTGGGGGTCACATCACTCTTCTTTTGGGTCGTGTTTTATCATCCTCCCGGAAAATTACACAGGAGCATAGATAGATTGGTAGAATATCTGAGAATCTGGAGATATCTTATTTTCCTCCCTAGATTTCTTTTTTTTTTTTTTAATTGATTTACAGCATAATCCAGGATAACCCTGAAATGTTTATTTCCTAATCAATGAAAGAGGCACCGTGGTCCCCATGGTATCAATAGGAGGCTGCCATCTGCTCAGCGTCCCCTAGCTTTTGACAGGTGGTGGCCAAACACGAGACAGCAGCACTGTGTCACTGACAGGGAGTGATGTGGCTGGTCCCGAGAAGACAGTTTGGAGACCGGCTTCAGATCTGGTCAGGGATCTGCCTTTTAATCTCTGCAGATGACCACCCTTCCCTCCCTCAAATACTAGCCCGACCCTGGCTTCAGCACTTTTCTTGTCTGTAAAATGAGAAAGTGAAAGTGAAAGTTGCTCAGTCTGACTCTTTGCAACCCCATGGAATTCTCCAGGCCAGAATACTGGAGTGGGTAGTCTTTCCCTTCTCCAGGGGATCTTCCCAACCCAGGGATCGAACCCAGGTCACTCGCATTGCGGGCGGATTCTTTACCAGCTGAGCCACAAGGGAAGCCCAATGAGAAGAAAAATGAAAAAAATAAAAAGTAAAATGAGAAGCGTGTAGTGAATAACCTCAAAGTTTCCATCTGGCACTAAAAGCCCGTGTTTGAGGGTCATTCACTTTGGCCCACAGTATGCTGTGATGGGATCACATCAGGACTTGGGGGTTTGTTTTAGGTTCTGAGCTCAGTTTATCCAGAATCATCTGGATTTTGATTTGGAGGAGCTGTAAAACAGGAGATACTGGATTTCAACCCAATGTAATGAATAAGACAAGTGCAGTGGGTTGGCAAACCTGAAAATAAATAGAAATGGTGAGTCTGTAAGTCAGTTGTGTCTGACTCTTTGCAACTCCATGGACTGGCTCCTCTGTGCATGGGATTCTAGACAGACAAGAATACTGGAGTGGGTTGCCATGCCTTCCTCCATGGGACCTTCCTGACCCAGGGATTGAACCCGATCCCACATTGCAGGCAGATTCTTAACCATCTGAGCTACCAGGGAAGCAAACAGAAGTGGTAGCAGGGAATAATGTACAGGAAAGGCAAGAAGATCTGGCTTGAACCTACAGATGAGATGACTGAGTATAATTTTAGAAGCAAGAAGACTTGGAAATTATAGTTTATCCTCAACTTTACAGAAGTTGGAAATATCCCTGTAATGTGATACAGCTTGTCCTAAGTTTCTCTTGAGTGTCGTTTGAGGCTTGAGAAGTTTTTAGTGCTCGCCTTCCAGACAAGCGGCCGTGCCACTTCCCAGCAGGGCTCGGGGAGGGGCTGTCCAGAGTTCTGTTTCGGCGTCTCCTTGCTGTGGAGTGTCGTCACTGCTAAGGCAGAAGTGGGCAGTGCCAAGGGCCTGCCCTCGCGGTCAGAAGTCCTGGGCCCTGTGTCTTCTAAACACTTTTCTAAGCCGGGATTGTTTCTGCCGGATGGAGATAGTCTTGATGGCTGTCCTCCAACCCCTTGTCTCCGAAAGGTTGTCTGGGCTGCCCTGGTCAGCTTAACCACATTCAGCCTTTCCTTACTCTGAGCCATGCTCTATTATGCCGCCAGGCCAGTTGTCCCAAAGTGCAGATAGCGGCCCTTAATCTCCTGCTTACATCCCTTCGCTAACTTGTCTTTGCAGAGAAGGCAAAGCATGCCTGCTTGGCCCTCAGAGGCTGGTGCTGAAGGTGCTTGCAGACCGCCCTTGTCTGCTGCACTTCCCCAGATGCATCCTGACCCTGTGGCTCAGCTGGTAAAGAATCCGCCCACAATGCGAGTGACCTGGGTTCGATCCCTGGGTTGGGAAGATCCCCTGGAGAAGGGAAAGTACCTTGGGGTACTTTCACACGTGGGCACAGCGCTGCTTTTTGCCTGGCACGGCTTCCCTGCCTGACCACTTTCTCTCATCTTTCAAGTCTCAGTCACATAACCAGCTCCTTGAAAAAGCCTGTACACTCTCCCCACGTCTTCCTGAAGACTGTGCTCCGTGGCCCACCACAAATCATTATTCTAGCGTGTTAGGTTATCGTGCTGTGTCATGCTGAGGTTTGTACAGTCTCCCTCTCTAGTTGTGGGGGTGGGGTATATGCCCCATAGGAACCCTGTTTTTTTGTTTTTAAGTATCCCATCTCTGAAGTAGTGTCAAACCTCCCCCGCTCCCCCGCCCACACTTTCTTTCCTTCTGGCACGGCCCTTGTCACCTTTGCAGGATGCAAGGCACGGGTTGCCGAAAGGGCTTTTAGGAGAGACTGGACCTGAGGGTCTTTCTCCCTCTCTTTTCTTCCCTCTTTCACCTTCATCGGTTTTGCCACCAATATTCAAAACATGCTGAAATGCCAGAACAAGTAAAAGCGGGTGCACTAGAGGAGCCTGTTTGACTAAAGGTGATATGAGTATTGTGCCCCCAAACTCTCCTGTGCTTCTGTTATTTTTGATCTAAAGTAAAATGTTGGCCTACATTTTGTGACCTAAGGACACAAATGCAAACATAGGTGACCAGGGTCCAAACCTGCCTCTCTCTCTTCCTCTCAGCCAGCACCCATCGTTTCTGTATCAACTCTACTGCTTCTCATTAGCCACTGAAACTATAACTTCACAATCTCTGATTCTTGTAGGACATTTGGGAAAACTCATTGTGTGACTCTATTACCAGAATCCCAGTAAATTGATTATATGTGGAAAGGGTATTGGAGACCCACAAGATGCAGGGCCAAGAAGACAGTCAAGTGGGACCTGTTAGCAACACTGAACAATCCAGTTTGCCTGCTTTAACTTTGTCACAATTTAACCTGACTATTTTGTCTCCAATGTGGGTAGTTTTCCCAAAATTTATCTCATCTCCCTAAGTGAAAATTTCAGGAAATTGTCTGTTCCTTGTTTTGCCCTGAAGTGTTAAAAATTATCTGTAAACAAAAAGTATATTTCATACAATCTCTCTAGGCAAGAATACTGGAGTGGGTTGCCATGCCCTCCTCCAGGGGATCTTCCTGACCCAGGGATAGAACCCAGGTCTGCCACATTGCAGGCAGATTTTTAACCATCTGAGCCATCAGGAAAGCCCCAATGGAACTATAGCACTAGGCACATATGTAATTCTAAATTTTCTTGTAGCCAAATTACAGTGAAATAAATATGTGTAGTTAATTTTAGTAATATAGTTTTTTAACCCAGTATTTCCAAAAGTAGTATCCTTTCAGCATTTAATCCTTGTAAAATATCAAGGCATTATACATTCTTTTATTCATACTAAGTCTTTGAAACTGGCTGTCTATTTTACACCTGTAGCACATCTAAATTCAAGATGGTCACATGTAGTTAGAAACTACTGTACCGAACAATGCAGGTCTGTAACCATACACATTCCAGAGCTTCAAGACCTCCAATCAGAAAAGTTGTAGGGTTTTTTTTGTGGGGGTGAGTCATATTTGTGAATCTGGGTTGGGGAGGAAATGCATGATTTAAGTTTAAGGTTGGGTTCTCCTTGCCAAGATCATGTCCTTGAAGTATTTGGAAATAATGTGAATGACCTTTTACGTAATGGCATTAAAACCTCATGTTCAAATCTGGTTCTTCAGGAAGATTTAGTATTTTGGAGTATGATTTGTGATGTATCAATACTTGATACAGAAAATGATTATCTTTCAGGGAAGGACTCTGCCTTTTCTCTGTCCCGCTGTGAGATTGTGGTGCCTGGGTAGTTCAGTGTAGCTTATGTTTCTAGATCTCAG
Source organism: Dama dama (assembly GCF_033118175.1). NCBI lineage: Eukaryota > Metazoa > Chordata > Mammalia > Artiodactyla > Cervidae > Dama > Dama dama. The sequence continues at coordinate 79,086,821 of NC_083710.1, read as the reverse complement.
AGGTGAGCAGAAGGCCTCAGATTCCTGTCCTCCCTGGCGGTGTGGAGGCTGAGGCAATGTGGTGTGGCCCAGTGTGGTGCATTCCTGGGACAAAAAGAAGTGGAGGCTTTAGGGAAGGGCTTCCTGTTCTGGAACTCTGCAATGCTGTCACGTGTCTCGCTAGCGGGTGATGGGAAAGGTCCTGGGCTTGGGGCCAGGAGACCCACAGGTCACCATCTGTGAGACCTTTGTTGATTCATGGAACCCCTCCGAGGTTTGGTTTCCCCATCTAGGAAAAGGTGGTGATGCAACCCTAAGAGTTTCGGGGCAGGTTTAGAGAGAGAATTTATGTGTGATCCAGCAAAGGCTTGTTTATACTCTAGGGACTAAAATTCTCTGTATCTGAATGAGCTTAACTACATATGATCCCCATGACCAGTGCTGTGAACCACGCACTGTATATTGAAACCCTTCAGTGACCCTGCAATGCAGATAAGAGAAAGTGGTATTTTTCAGTGCTTTGTACCAGGCACTTAATATTGAAACCCTTCAGTGACCCTGTGATGAAGATAAGAGAAATTGGTATTTTTCCCATTTTCAGTTGTGGATATGCAGATTGAGTAATTTGTCCCAAGGCCACGTAGTCAACAAGCAGTCGAGCCAGGAGTTTTAAAAAAACACTTTGTAATATGAATTTCTCGAACATACAAGAAGGTAGACAGACTCGGAGAGTGGTTTTCTGACTTGGGTGGCATCACAGGCACCCAGATTGCATGGCCCTGCCCCCAGAATTTCTGATTTGGTGGCTCTGGGGTTAACATGCATTTCTAGCAAGTTCCAGGCAGCTCTGGTACTGCTGGCCTGGGGCCACACTTTGAGAAACACTGGGCTGATATGATGACCCCCTCATCCACCCATCACCACCTGCAACAATAGCAATTATTTGGGGGATTGGGACTTTAATCCTGACACCCCATACCTGCCCTTGCTGGTGTCCGAACTGCCTCCCCGGTGATGACGTGCTCAGAAACTCCTGTGAACCAGAACCGTGTTATGAATATTCCATTGCCCGCCCCACTCCCCCCCAGTGTTTACAGATAAGTAGTTTAAGTTGTTTTGAAATCTGACTAAATCTGGCCTTTCAGCTTAATTACTTGACCTCTTCATTTCAAGGTTTCAAAAATAGCTTTTATTGACCTAGGAAGAGTGAAGAATTTCAGTCCATAATGCTAAGAAAAGTGGGAGGGAAATTACTGCCGGGAGCGGAGTCTGGTGTAGACTGAAGCTAAACTTCTTTAGGCACCTGCTGTGCTGTGGGTCTTTTTCTTTTGCCTTCATCGTCGCTTTTCACATGTGAAAAAATGGCAGGAAAATCAGCAGCTGGCATGGCGTGTGTGAGAGACGTGCACAGAGGCGTCCCTCGGGCTCCCCGCTTGTTCGCTGTCTCCTCCCTCCCTTCTCTGCCTCTCTGGCTCATGCCCTGCCTCAGGGCAGAAAGAAGACACTTGAGGTGCTGTCTGCACAGGCAGCACTCGGCTCCACTCAGGATTCTCAGGGGCACAGGGCGTGGAGGAGGCCCCTCTAAGCCCCTCGTCCTCTGTGGCCCCCCCATTGAGCACAGCTGACTGCATGCAAGCAGTTATGACTTTTGTTAATTAGTATTATTAACTTCATTATTACCTCCATTTCCATTCCATTTTCTAGATGCCATTGATTCGACAGTTTTTCATAGCCTCTAATTCTGTTCACTTTAGTAATAGGATAATAATCTTGGAAAACCACACTTATTTATAAAAGTGACAAATGCAAAACGCAGGCTCTTTTCCTTCCATCTGACTGACTGATTTTGCATGTCCAAGTACTGCTCACACTGACATGGTGATTCAATACAGTCTCTCAGTGACAAGCTCTCTCGTTTGAGTGCTCATTTCAGCACTGTGTAAAAAAAGGAATTCAGCATCTTATCAGTGTTTGTAATATAAAAAAGCGATATTCACAAGTATGTCATTCTTGGTGTTAGTCTCTTCTGAGGATAGCACCACATTTCAGCGTGAGAGATATATTTAGATGTCTGCAAGTTTGGTGTTCATTACAGGTCCTTCTAAACATTCTCCAGTTCACCCGCTCTTGTGGTTTCATGCTGAGGTTCGAGCTTTCTTCTCAGTCCATGCTGATAGGGTCCCCCTTTCCTCCAGTCTTCTGGAGCAGGTGCTCGTGCATGCTTTCAGTGAGCATGCAAAAATTTAAAATGTAGAGGCTGAGAGGGGGAGTGGGGCCCAGGGAAGAATGTGGTCCAGGGGTCAGGAGACCCCGGATGCCAGCCCAGCTTTGCCAGCTGGGACAGTCACACAGCTCCCGCCCATGCTCCCCGGTGTCCCTGTTTGTAAGCCGAGAGGGTTGGACCAGACAAATCTCAGGTTCCGACGTTTGCACAGTTGCAACTCTGTTCTTACCGAACCTCCCGCTCATTTTAAACATGCGGATTCTGAACAGCTGCTGAGGCCTTTGTTCTGGCTCACATTGTTAGCAGTCTGCAGAAGAACAAGTATTGCTGGAGGAGAAGGTGATCAGATGTTGGTTGTCAGGGTCTCCCAAGTCCTAATGTCCTGGGTTAAGGGAAGAAGACCACATGTATTACAAGGAGATCGGAGGCCATTTTCCACGACTGAAGGATGTACGCACCTCATTTTATGTCTCTCAGTCTTTTTTGCTCCTTCACTGGTTTGCTGGCTTCCTTAGGGCCCTTCTCAACATGGCCTGCCTGCACTGTAGCCTCATCCTTCACCACAGGCTGTAGTCCAGGGTGGCTTGGAGACATGTGAGCTAATCATTGGGACGACCTCAAACAGATGCTGTTCAGAGAGTCGTTTGTTTTAGAGGAGGACCAAGGGCTGCCTGGGGCACCGGTAGAGTGGGACCCCTTGCGCAGAGCTCTACGCCTCAGCCTCCAGTGTTCCCACCCATTCAGAGAAGCCGAGGCCCTGCGGGTCACTGTCCATTGTTTCCTAAGCGCATCCATCCAGGAGTCCACTGCTGATTTCAGGTGGCTTGTTCATTCGTGCTTTGCAGCCGCATCCAGTACCCTTTGAAAAAGGACTTCTCATAAACATAGTGAGCTCTGAACGGCCGCCGCTTCCTGAGCTCGGGGCTTCCCTAACAGCTCAGCTGCTAAAGAATCCGCCTGCAGTGCAGGAGACCCCGATTTGATTACTGGGTTGGGAAGATCCACTGGAGAAGGGATAGGCTACCCACTCTAATATTCTTGGGCTTGCCTTGTGGCTCAGCTGGTAGAAATCTGCCTGCAATGCAAGAGACCTGGGTTCGATCCCTGGGTTGGGAAAACCCCCTGGAGAAGGGAAAGGCTACCCACTCCAGTATTCTGGCCTGGAGAATTCCATGGACTGTGTAGACCATGGGGTTGCAAAGAGTCAGACAGGACTGAGCGGCTTTCACTTCACTTCACTTCACTTCACTTCACTTCCTGAACTCACCTGTTCAGAGGATGACCAGGCCCTGGAAGAGACTCCAGCAACTTCCTATTCATAACTTTGTATTTATTTAAACCCCATTCCCTCTTTGATGATACAGATTTCAAGCTCCACAAAATCTGGTTCCACCCATGCCACAAGCATAATCCTCGGCTTTTCCGTTTTTTCTGCAAGGGGTCTCCAGGCCACCCTGAAGCCTGGCTGACTCGTTCACCTCTTGGACTCAGCTCTAACCACTTCCTTTAGGAAGCACTGCACTGTTGGGGCCCCTTCACTCACTGCATGCCTGTGCAATGCAGGTGCTGTTTCAGGGGCTGGACAAAGCAGAAATCATTTAGACATAATACCAGTAAATAAAACAGAGATCTTTCCCCTCCTGGAGCTCGTAATTTTAACAGGAGCGGGGAGGGGAGGAGAGTCAGTTTCATTCTAGCGGGTCGCGTGCCACTCCTGGGTTCCCACTGCTGTCGGTCACTGTGCTTTGCCTCGTTCACACGTCCACCTCCCCACTGGCTAGTGAGCTTTCTGGGGCTTTCTTTTCATCTCAGGGTCCCAAAGACCTGGCACAGCGCACGTGGACAGGCTCCATGAAAAGCCATGGAGAGGACGAATACATATCTGCTAACAACCCTTGCAGTGGGGGAGGGGGGCAGCTGCTCATGTCCTGCACCCACCCTAATTATAGGAAGGTGAGGATTGTTCCTTCAAATCTGACAGCTCCTAAGAAGTTGCTGGTGGGAGTATGGAGTGAGTGAGAGTTGTGTGCAAGACAGTGGTGCAGAAAGGCTCGGGGCTGCAGGATTAATATCTGCCTTCAGAAGCCCCCTTCCTTCTTATTGCAAATGCCTCCCTCCCCGCCCTCCACCCCAGCAGCAGAGCTGGGTCCTTTGGGGCAACGTGGAGAAGTGCACCATTTTGAAAAATGTACTCAGTTCCATGAAGGCTTTTCATCTCAGCCGATGGAGAAGGTTTTGTAGCTCGCAGATAAATCAAGGAAGTCCTAAATTCTTTATAAGCAGAAGCGACGCATTTCTCATGTCTTAAAATAGAGTGCTCCAAGAGCTGCTGTTTCCTCAGTTTGCTATTTCAAGCAGTGGCGTTCAGGGTTTCAGCTTGTATTAACATTTGATTACCAGACACACAAAGGCAAGAAATGACTAGAAAGTTCACGGGAAGCCATCATGTCAGATTGGAGAGCAATAGAATCAGAGCCTTTTTGTTCAGCTCGTCCCCTGGTTTGCGAGGCTTTGTGCACGCTTGGCCAACGTCGAGCTCACTCATGGGCTGGCACTTTCCCATTCTGCTGGATTCCAGAGGAGTCTCACTTTCTTGGCGCTGAGAACATTACCTGACTTCTGATTGCCTTTGGGTCTGGAACTTCAATTTGCGTGGATGTCAAGCGGCCAAACCCAGAGCAGCAAATGCGGTCGGAAGGACTGAGTTCAGTGAGGCTCCAAGGGAGATGGACGGGAGGACGTGTGGGTCCTGGCCTTTGATGCCCGTGAGAGCCGCGTGGTCACTGGAGGCCGGCCTGCTGCCTGCTGCTTTGACCAGTAGATGGGGACGGGGGCCCTGGGCATCAGCAGCTCATCCGGGCCCAGGGTGTCCCTTGAGATGGAGCCACTTCTTCCCACCATCTGGCCACATGAACAGCCTCAGGCTGTTCCGAGTCCCGTCCAAAGAAGCCAAGGCTTTGATTCATTGAGAGAAAACCGTCTCTGGGCCCCGAGAAGTCTGCTTGCTCCACCCCTGCCCCCCAAACTGCTCAGTCCTTTCCGACACCACTTGTAATGGAAGTGTCTGTCTGGGTTTTCTTTGGGCTCAGACCCTGAATTCCAGTGTCCCCTCTGTTTATTATTATATAGTTTTCTCCATGCTTGGCCGGTTGCTTTTCCTTCTCTATGAAAGTCCTAGCCATTGTTGTGTTTAATATGTTCCTGGAGCATAGAAGAAAGGTTTTGTAAACAGGTTGGTGACATTGAATGTACGTGTAGCACTCACTCAAGAACAAAAAAACTCAGATTATTGTCATGCAAGCAACACATTTAATAATAATAATTACATTTATTATGTGCCTGCTGTTTGCCAGGCTGTGCTGAGCATTAATTCAACGAGGCCCAATAACTTCACGGGCTCAGTTTTTTTTTAAGCACTGTGCTATAGACGGCCTTCAACTTGATCAGTATCTGTGTGGTGTATATATGGCCCTGTCAGGGCAGATCCAGGTTTTCTGAGCAGTGAAGCTTAGACTTTGGGGGCTTTAAGAAAAATAATTCAAGTTACAAATACAAAATAAGGCATGGAGGTGAATATTTACTTAGAATTTGAAAAGAAATCACAACCAATTATAACATGTAAGAAGCCAAATTATTGACATCGAAAATACAGGAAAACAATACATTTTAATCAGTGAACCTCTTGACACACCTGAGCAATACTTTCTTTGAGACAGTTTTTGGCTTCACACTCATATCACCTCTTCATAGAGTCATGACTTTGTGTTATCAGTCTGGGTCACAAGAATTAGATCATTCTGTCTTTCCTGTAGCAAGATTAGTTGAAATTTGTGTTTGATTAATCATAATTTAGAAGCATTTAGCTTTGTAATGTTTGGTGACATCACAAGAACTTCTAGGGTTGAATAAATCTCGGTTATGGTCTTCATATAGGAGCTGTGTGCCTTGGGGGCATTCTGAGTTTGGGCGATGACTGATCTGCGATACCTCCAAGCAGTTCTGGCCCCAAATCTTGGGATGTGCCTGTGTTGTACGGCTTCTGTGCACCTCCGTGTCGTATTGCCTACATGACTTTGAGAGGACCGACGTAATGAGCCGTGTTCTTGTAAATCTTCCTAACCAAGATGCCAAGCACCAGTCGAGCTCAGCAGGGATGTGGGGCCTGGAGAGGGGCTGTGCGAGGGCAGGGCATTAAGCTGTCACCTGTCTCTGGGTCCTGCGCTCTGTGCCGAGGGGGCGTGGAGACAAGGAGACCCGGCCCCATCCCCGGGCGCTAACAGTGGGGGAGACGAGCTGTCCATGGGTCATTTCAATGCACGGCCGAAGCAGCTGCAGCCTTAGGACTGCTGCTGACCCGGCCGCAGTGGTCAGAGAAGGGACAGGCTGCCTTCTAACGGGCTGAGGTGGTGCCCCCGTTATGTGGCCACGCACTGCCTGCCCCAGGGCTAGAGCAACCCTCCTCTTACTTTCTTGGCAGCTCTGCCTGTGTCAGATTTGTTTTTTTAAAGCAATGATTCTGCTGCTAAAATAAAGCCTCTGTGGACCGCTGCGAAGGGCTGTAGGATTGCGACAGGTGGGTCCGTGTGGGGAGTGACAGCCACACTGCCTGTGTCCTGGGCCCCCGGGTTAGAGACGCCACTGGAACCCACGTATCCACCTGCCCAAGGAGGGCTGTGCGGTCAAGTCAAGGAGTTCAAACCCTTGCCCTCCTGAAGAATTCTCATTCTTCCCTCAGCCCTCGTGAGGCAGCACTTCCGTGGTGAAGTGAGGTGATCTCACAGCCCATGGATGGCAGTTGGTGCCATCTCTACTTTTAGCTCTGCATCAACGTCTGCCTGCACCTCTCACTAAACTAAATTAGGTGTTTACGAGCCTGCCTCCCCCACCCTCCAGGGTTTCTTTTTCTCAGTTCCATATAGCTAGTCTCCAGGGAAGGGCAGCCCTCCCTCCGCCCCAAACTAGGTAAAAATTTTGGAAAGTACTGTGTATATACATTTCTGAGGGGAGGGGCATTCAGTCTCAAGGGGGTCCTCCTCAGGGAGCTTAAGGATCTCAGCATGGTCTTGTTCCGTGTTCATCCCTGAACTTACCAATTCCAGCACAGTTCCTGGGCCATCATGGTAGTCCAGGTGTCCTTCAGGATCCCTGTGAGAGCTTCTTCTAGGATGGTTGGTCCCTGCTCCTGGAGCTTCTGATTCGAGCTTGGGATGAGGCCTCAGAATTTACATCTGTATCAGCTTCCCAGGTGATGCTGATGGTGCTGTTCCCCGGACCCCGCTTTGAGAACCACTGTGGTAGACTGTTGTGGCCTTGAAGCACCACAGTCCTCTCCCTATCTGATTTCACAGTAACCGAGAAATGAATGTTCATACAAAAGGACTTTTTTTAAAAAAAAAAAGTATTTATTTTTAGTTGGAGGATAATTGCTTTACAACGTCGTGTTGGTTTCTGCCACACATTAGCATGAATCGGCCATAGGTATGCACAGGTCCCCACCTTCTTGAACCTCCCTCCCACCCCATGCTGCCCCTCTAGGTCATCACAGAGCAGCAGGCTGAGCTCCCTGTCACACGGCAGCTTCCCACTCGCTGTCTGATTTCCACATGGTAATGTGCGTATTTCAGTGCTACTCTTTCAGTTTGTGCCGTTCTCCTCTTGCCCGACTGTAACCATAAGTCTGTACATTATGTATGAGTCTCTATTCCTGCCTTGCAAACAGGTTCATTGGTACAGTCCATACGGGGATTCCATTTTTCTAGATTCCACATATTTGCATTAGTAAACGACATTTGTTTTTCTGACTTACTTTCCTCTGTATAACAGGCTCTAGGCTCATCTGACAGATAAGAACTTTTAACCTCCAAACAAGGGAGGAAGCTGAAGGACTTGAGCTGCACTTTTTACACACTATGAAAGCACAGTCACGCACTGGACATGTTCCAAACATCCTAGGCTTGGGAGCTGGCGAGCCCCATCCTGCCTGGGGAGACACACGTGTCCAGGAATATTGAAAATTCAAGCAGGTAAGTGTGCAGAGTTCCAAAACCTGAAAGTTCTAATGGCCTAGGAGCGTTGGCCATTCATCAATTTAGGTAATTCTGGACCCACGTATTTCTTTTGAAGATAAATCAAGAACTGGCAGGTCAATTATACCTCAACTGAAAAAAATAAAGTAGCCCTTCATATAATCAGGCTTCGTAAGATGCCCGCAGTCCAGCTCTCTGTACATCCCGGCTTGGCCCAGCACTGCCTCAGCCTTACTTTATGTGCATGGTGGCCTCCCCAGCTTAAGCTGGAAGTTTAATCAGTAATGCCCTGTGTGATTGGCCCGATCCCCCGCACCCCTCAGCTAGTGACTGTCCTAGTCCTGCGTCTAGACGGGCTCCAGTGTGCACAGTCATCAGTAGGAAACAGCGGTCCTCACTGTGACTTCCAGTCCAGAGAGCTGCAGGGCATGTGTTCTAGCTGCTCCCCTGGCACCCGGGGAGCCCTTCTGACATCAGCCCCCCCCCGTCACTGATAGCCAGCCCTCCCCCTTGTAGTGAAGATTGTGGTCGTGTCCTGCCTCCCGTCAGCTGTACGTGGTGGGATGTCACTCCACGACCTTGGCCTCTGACTTGTAAGAGTCCCCGTCCAGTACATCGTTGATTTTCTCTGTCGCCGACTCCGGGGTCTTTCTTTGGCCTCGTGGCCGGGCAGTTGCAAGAACTGCAGGACTGTGGGGTGCAGTCCAACACTCTCGAGTCATGTCACCAGGAAACATACTGAGCTTAGGTGTGTCGAGATAGCTTTATAAAGCCAAGGTCGTGAGCGAGCTCTGCGCTAAGCCTCTTTCTTCTGAACCAGGAGTCTGGCTGTCTGGTAATTAACTTAATCTCGTTTAGCTGTTCAGTTCAGTGCAGTCGCTCAGTCGTGTCCGACTCTTTGCGACCACATGGACTGCAGCACGCCAGCCTTCCCTGTCCATCACCAACTCCCGGAGTTTACTCACACTCCTGTCCATTGAATCATTTTGCTGTTTGTGTGTCGTTTTCTGTTACCAGTGATACTGCAAGCCAGCTTCCTACTCTGCGAGGCTGAGGTTCCCCCCCCCTCAAAAAAAAAAACACATGTGACCAGCTGGAAAAGCTTAGTGGAGCTGAAGAACAGTGAACAGCTGTAACCAGTGAATCATCAGTTTAAAGAGGAGTGGAAAATAGGCAATTGTGCTCTTAACCCACAGCTTGGTAGATACTAGCCCTGTCGCGTCTCCCAAGCCCCTCTCTGTCATTTCTGTGTGTCTTCTGTTGCTGTCTTTATCTTGCCCTTATGTTTCCTCCATCTCTGCGTCTTCTACTTCCTCCACCCCCTAGGTGGCTGTCACCTGTGTCTCTTCCTCTCCCCCATCTCCATCTTGGCCCTTTTCCTGTCTTTCTTCACCAGTCTTCACTCTCAGCCTTCATCCTCTGATGGTTTCTTTCTTCCCTCCTCCTAAAAGCCACGTGTGGGAGGCAGGCACTGTGCCAGCTATCCGTGTTTGAATCGAGAGCTTTCTGCCTTGTTCTTAACTTAGGTGGCAGGTGAGTGGCCCTCCTCTGGCCCCTTTCCCTTGGAGTCAGTGGCTCTGTCGGGGACGGTGCCCCGTGCAGTTGTTGAAAACCTCCGCCCAGTCAAGTCTCCAGGAGTCATTTCATTGAGCAACTTAAGGGTGTGTACACGTGTCAACTCTTCCCAGTCCTGGAGACCACAGAAGACTTGTTATTCTTCCCTGAGATTTCCTTTATTTCTAACTCTTCCCTGAGAGGTAGGCATTGAAACTTTGCCATTCTCCTATGAACTTTCCTGATTCATACGTACCATCCGTCTTTTAACAGAAAGGTTGGCTTATAAACACACTGTACCGTGGTCGAGCTTTGGTGAGCACTGACCCTTCACAAGGCAGCCTGGGGAAGGAAGAGTTCTGACCTATGGGAGACTGTGTTCTTATCCCGTCTGCTGGCTACTGGGTGGCGGTCAGCATCAGGCCGTGAGCTCAACTCGTGATCCTCGGTTCTGGGGCTCAGTTGAATGGAGTGATGTTTTCACGTCTACCTCTTCGTGGTGTTAAAGGATAGCCTGAGGCATATTAAACATTTCAAGAGTTGGTTTGAGCAAAAATAAATTCGAATTGAGCAATACCCAATTCCCAGAGGTTGGGAGTGCTCTGATGGTAGGAGCTGGGGAGAGACTTCTCCTGTAAAAATAAGCGCAGAAGCAAAGGAAAGAACTATCGACTGGCTCCAGCACAGAGCCTAGTTGGCTGTTTGTGCTGGGTTGTCCTTAGTGTTTTGATTTCATAACCTTGAGGTATTTACAGGCTTACATTTCCATTTGCTTACATAGGCAGCCACCTATGGCATTAGAAGCACCTGATGGCCTCTGTGTTTAATTAATTTAACAGTGGATTAAGTGTGATCATCTGTGTGAAAACACCTTGAAAGTTAACAGCAGCCCACAGAAGCAAGGTAGTCTTAATACCTACAACATTACAGTAAATACTGCCAAGATACCTTCAGGGGAAAACAATAACTAACCTCATTAACAAAAGCATTAGTTGGTGTGCTAAACAGCAAAAGTGATTTATGACTATGTTGATAGTTTTCACTTATGAAAGATTTAAGAAGTCCAAGTTCAGTCAAATGGTGAGAGCTGTCATTAAATGCACTTAAAATGTAAACATATTGTCTGTATTGGTCCATGGACAGGAAACACATCACTTATTTGAATGTGGACAATTAACATCCATTTTGCCAACAAGCACCTGTATACTGATTACTATATACAGCATAACAAACTGAAATAAAGGAGGAAATGATTTAAGTTGAATTAACATACTTTGGAGAACACTTTCATTTTCTGTGGCAATTCTTACTTGAAAATAACTACCCACTTCAGTATTCTGGCCTGAAGAATTCCATGGACTGTATAGTCCATGGGGTTGCAAAGAGTCGAACACAAACTGAGTGACTTTCACTTTCACTTTCAAATCTTTTTTGGGCCTCTTTTAAATGTAAAAACAGTTTAAAATTACAAATATTTTGAAGGAAGAAACTACCTACACTTTTCACAAGATAGCTTTACTTTTTTGGATTGTGTATATTTTTAATCTCCATCCATAAACATGTACTTTTATAATTATTGTGCACTTATTTGGGCACTGTTTTTTTTTTTTTCTCAGCATATTTTGTAGAGTCTACTTAAATCAAGTAATTGACATTAAAGATGATCATTTTATACTTCTATTAGAGCAAGATGACTGCTTCATTAAGAAAATTGAGAACTTCCATGGTGTAACACAGTAGATGCTTTAGTTCTTCACAGGCTGTTTCAGTGCCTGTTGTAAGCAGGCAGCCTTATGCTGGGTGATTCAGGATCCAGACTCCTTCCATCTTGGGGTTGCACCCTCCTCTCAGCTTCCTGAGTCCACTGCTGGGTCCACTGTGTGCTGCTGGCAGAGGGGCGTAGGGAAGGAGCAGGGGAGAGAGGCTGTCTCTCAGATCTGGAGGCTGGGAAGTCTAAGATCAAGGCATGGGCAGATTTAGTGTTTGCCTAGGGTCCACTTTGGTTCATGGATGCTCTCTTCTTGCTGTGTCCTCACATGGTGGAATGGACAGGAGAGCTTTTGGAGGTCTCTCTTGTAAGGACACTAATCCCGTTCATGAGGGTTCCACCCTCTTTACCTAATCACCTCCCCAAAGCCCGATTTTGAAATCCCATTGTTTTTCAGGATTAGGTTACAACACATGGGTTTTCAGGACACAGGCAGGCAGTCTATAGCAGAGGCTTTTTATGAGCCAGCCTTGGCAGTGGCCACATCCCTTCCACTCACATGCCATTGGTCAGAAGACAGTCATGTGACCACACCCAACCATGGGGAGGCTGGGAAATGTAGTCCAGCTCTATTTGGATGGAAAGGATACAGATTTGAGGAACACATGGCAGTTTCAGTCACAATTCCTAATCTAGTTGCCATATACTGGATATCTTTAGTATTTTTCCTATATATGAATTGACATTTTACTATATAGAGCATTTGTTGAAATTGTATATATCAGATGTTTTTATAAATAGTTTCAGAAATAATATTGCAGTAAAGGATTTATTGATATAATGAATTTATTTCTGATAACTGTGTGTGTGTGCATGCATACACATGCATTTCTTTAGCACTTGGCATACTGTGCTATAATTAGTTGAATATGTATCTTTACCATTGAGTTAGCCCAGTTAGTGCCTTGCATGTGGGAAGTGATCACTAAACACTGTCGCAATGACTGGAACTAGATGAGATATTTTACTAACTTTGGGAATGGCTAGAAAAGGCATATTCTCTCCAGCTCATTGTCTCATTCTTCTGATTAGTGCATGCTAGGGATGGCCACCCCTACCCCTGGGGCTCACCCACAAGGCCTAGTTTAAGTACTTCCCCCCCGCCCCCTTACTGGCCTGGTTTTAGTCCCGCTCATATTTCTCTATATTTTGGTGTTACATATGTAAGTAGGTAGATAGATCAGATTAGACAGGGCTATTTTGAGACTCAGAGAAGAGTTTCACAAAGTTTTTTTATAAAATATTGAGCTCTGTGGATGTTTTAAGTCCAGAGCCAAGAAGAGATGGTCATGGCTGGAGCCACTGGCCGTCATTGCCAGATCATGGTTAGATCCCTAAGCAGGGTGGCTCTGGCAAAGCTTAAGGCTTAGAAGGAGACCGACCTAGCCAGGGGTGACCCAAGATGTGACTGGAAGTTCCACCAAACCCCATAGCCTCCTTTGTACTTAAATAACCAAACAAACATGAGGACCAGGAAGTGTCTTCTGTTCTTTTGAAAACAAGTTGTTTCTCTTGCTTTTGATTCTTCCTGATAGCAAAGCTGACACACTCTCATTGTCGAGAAGTTGGAGAATGCAGAAACACATAGAGTAGGATGGATATAGGACCTACACTTCGGGCTTCCTGGGTGGCTCAGCGGTAAGGAATCCACCTACCAATGCAGGAGATGCCGGTTTAAACCCTGGGTCGGGAAGGTCCCCTGGAGAAGGAAATGACAACCCACTTCAGCCAGTTTATTCTTGCCTGGCAAACTCCACGGGGAGAGGAGCCCGGCGGGCTACAGTTAGGGGTCACAAAGAGTCGGACACGACTGAGTGCTCATGCCTGCATGCAGGATTTATAAAGTTCTTCAGTCTTGAGAAGTTGCGCTTACCTGTAGGTGTTTCAATTGCTTATCTCTTCACCTTCCAGGCCAAGCCAAAGCTGATTGAGCCGCTGGACTACGAAAATGTCATCGTCCAGAAGAAGACACAGATCCTGAACGACTGTCTACGGGAGATGCTGCTCTTCCCGTATGATGACTTTCAGGTGAGAGTAAATAGCACTGTGCGATAGAGCTATACAAACAGTTTTTTTTTTTTTTTTTCATTTATTTTTATTAGTTGGAGGCTAATTACTTTACATTATTGTAGTGGGTTTTGTCATATATTGACATGAATCAGCCATGGATTTACATGTATTCCCCATCCCGATCCCCCCTCCCACTTCCCTCTCTACCCAATCCCTCTGAGTCTTCCCAGTGCACCAGGCCTGAACCCTCTTACACTGTTGGTGGGAATGCAAACTACTGCAGCCGCTATGGAGAACAGTGTGGAGATTTCTTAAAAAAACTGAAATAGAACTGCGATATGACCCAGCAATACCACTTCTGGGCATACACACCGAGGAAACCAGATCTGAAAGAGACACGTGCACCCCAATGTTCATCGCAAACAGTTCTTTTCTGTCTCTTGGTTTATTGTTGGGTTAGTTCATTTAGGGAATTTAAAAGATGAAAAGAAGAGATGCTATTTAAGAGAGAAAAGTTATTGCCATTATCTTGTTCCAAGCATTCCCTCATGACTTGATTTTTTATTGGTATTTTTTACATATATGTGTTATGTGTGTGTGTGTGTGTGTGTGTACACACAGATATGACTATATGTTACATGTGTGCATATATGTGAATATGTGCATATTCATATGCATAAAACACACATGCATATATAACACAAATGTTTTCCCAAGCATTTATCTTTTATCTTGAATAGAAGTGCTATCAGTTCAGTCGCTCAGTTGTGTTCGACTTTTGAGACCCCATGGACTGCACCACGCCAGACTTCCCTGTCCATAGTCTGGGCTAATTCTGTAGACGCAAGTGCCTCCTACATCTTAGGGAATTTGTTTGAAGAGGATTTTAGGGATTTTTGCCCAGTGCCTTGGAGTCTTAAGGATGGGATTGGCTCAGAAGTGGTGGAAGGTTTTGTCAGGCGTCATTTTAAGCTGTCACTTTGGGAAACTGCCTGGAGAGAGGCCCTGACTGCACGTGGGCTTGCTGAGAAGAGTCTGGGGGTCCTGACATGCACCCCACTGATGCAGTGACAGGTGCTGCTTCTGGGAGCTCAGTAGCTGCTGGCAGGGGACTCAGCATAGCTCTTGCTATGAGCGGCTCTTTAGATGGCTGCTTGAAGCTTTTCAGGCTATGTCCTGCGCTCAGTGACCCACAACAGCTTCCAGGCCAGTGAGGAGTGATGGAACCCCAGTCGCATTAGATGCTTGGCAGCCTGGAGTCACATCCATCCGTTGGAGACTCCAGTTACTGCCCTTGCTCTCCTGGGATTTAACCTTGGAGCTTCCTTCTTCTCTACCTGATGCCGTTATCATCCGAGACCTGTCTGTCCTGAATTAAACTACCCGCCCCCGCCCCCCCCCCCCGCCTTTTTTTTTTGAAGCTTTCTTGATTCTTTGTTGTTTAATTTTAAAAACTAGTATATGCTTGTAACAAACAAATAAGCAGGCCCTATTGAAACATTTGACATTAAAAAGCCTCCCCTCCACCTTCTTTTTAATCCCACTCCCCAGAACATCACTTGCTATGTATACAGTTCTCTATGTATTCAACTGTCTTTGGAAACTGCCATGTTAATAACAATCATCAAATCATATTCCTTGAAGTTTTTTTTTCCCCCACCAAACTTAAGACCTTCCAGTTTACAACGAAGGTGAGAATTTTCACAAATATTCACTTGTTCAAACTTGTGAGAGATACTTGTGGAGAAAATGATGATTCTTCAGTTCTTTCGTGAAAAATTAGGAATGCCACAGAAATGAAATTGGGCATTAGTGGGATGTTCCACTGATAAATGGTTTCAAATCATGCCCCAAAATACAGTGCCCTTGAAAACTTCATTACAAGAATAGGTTACCCAACTAAAGGATGAATAAATGGAAACCTCAGAATGCAGTCTTTCCTCTGTGATTTTGGCAACAGATTTGTTAACATGAGTTAAATCAGATGATTACAAATTAGACTTCGTGTTGACATATTTTTCCTGTACTGTGCTCTGAGGAAGCTAAAGGTTATCTCAAGTTTCTCTGAGCATGAAGTATTAGTATCTATTCTTCTTAGTGTCAGTTAGAGTAACAAAGTTATTTCTAGTTTTGCAGCCTAGAATGAAAAATTTTATTTGAAAACTGGAGATCCAGTTGCTTCAGAAGCAAACCAACCCCAGAAGTAAGATACACTTAATTGAATTTCATTTTTTTATCTCACCAACAAAGAACCTGGATGTTTAAGCAGTTTTAGAAACAGATGATTAAAACTTTGAGAAAAACTCCTTTTTTCCTTTCACCTGTAACACCTTTTCTGGGGATACCAGACACAAATATTCTAGAAACAGCAAAGAACTCATTGACATTTTGCTAGCCAAGATTGAATGAAGAGTGTTAAGTTCTGTTTAGGGGAAGCTTTTTCAAAGATTAAGGAGCTTGAATTTCAGCTTTGGTCCCCATCACAGTCATTGCTATGGGCCACATGGAGGTTTGTATGCTGTTGTTTTTCTCTAGGAGTCCTCCTGTATCCTAGTCTGCGAAGGTGATGTGCTTTCTTGCTAAATTGTCTCAGTGCTTTTATGACTATGTAGTTAGTTGATCCAGTGAAGTATCTTAGGGATGTCATGGATTTCTTCTGTCTGTCCCTGCATTTTTAGGCAGAATGAGGGCAGAATTATTATCATATTATTAGAGGCAGAGAGAACAAATTAGACTGGGGCAAGTATTTTACTTCATGTGAAATCAAGGTAGCAAGTTGGTTAGGAAACAGGTCAGCTAGTGAGCAAAATGCATAATGGGGTTGAGTTGTAATCCTACACTTTCCAGGTAAACAGTATTAGTTATCTATTAAGATAATAGAATTTGGTGTGAAATTCTGTCAAATATATTCAGAATGATAATTTACTAAACTGTAGGTGTGTATAGTAATGATACATTTGTACAGGTCACATGTAGACCTGTGTTGCTATTGGTCAGTCCCTAAGGATGTCTGAGAATGAACCTTGTGGAGAGAAGATTTGTTGTTGGATCTACTTGTCTAAGGTGGGAGAAGAGTGTTTAAAACAAAAAATCCCGAGACAGGAAGTCAGTGTGAATTTCAAAAAGACAATTCTCAGCTGTCAGAATATTTATTAAGTTTTATCTGCCAAGATTAGGGCAGGAATGCCGAAGCTGAGACAGGCTTCTCTAGCTGACTACACTTGTGTTTTCAGAATCAGACTCTGGTGCTTTGGGGTCATTCTACTCTGTGTCTACCCTGGCGTCCTGGTTCTCCTCCCCAGCAATATCGTCTCTTCTTTCCCAACCTTCTAGCATGTTCTCACCCATGAGGCCACTTCAGATTCCATGTCTTCTGAAGCTGTTCAAGTCCACAGTGATTTTTTCCATCTTCTCTTCGTTCTTCTAGTACTTACAGTCTGCTCTGTGTACATGAACACCTAAGTACATTGTCTAGAGCTTTTCAGTAATGGCTTCTCATGCTTTCTGTCTTCAAGTGTCTCCACTCAGACTGTGGCCTTGAGGAAGGCCCAGGTACTCTGCTGGTGCCTCTTTGACCTCCAGACATCAGGTTTTGGTGTCAGACATAAACTAACGATGCATAAAGTTTGTAAGAAAGATATGAAAAGAGTAGGTCATATTCCATTTCTGAGGATATACCCAAAAGAATTGACAGCAGTGACTCAAAGAACTACTTGTACATCCCACGTTCCCAGCAGGATTATTCATAGTAGCCAAAAGGCAGAAAAAAAACCTAAGAGTCCATCGATAGGAGAATGGATAAACAAATTGCATGTATATGCACAATGGAATATTATTTACCCTTAAAAAGGAAGGAAATTCCGACACATGCTACAACATGGATGAACTTTGAGGCATTATGCTAATTGAAATGAGTCAAAAAGGAACAAATATTGTATGATTCCACTTATACGAGATACCTAGAATAGTCAGTTTATCAAGACAGAAAGTGAAATGGTGGTTGCCAGGAGATAAAGGGAGGTAACTGTTTAATGGGTACAGTGTTTCAATTCCCCAAGATGAAAAGAGCCCTGTGCATAATGGAGGATGTTCTTAATGCTACTGAATTGTACTCTTAAAAATGGTTGAGATGTAAATTTTATGTTACGAATATTATGCCACAATGGAAAAAAAAGAGCAGGTTGTTGTGAGATTTTTGTGCCATACAGATCTGAAATTGTTGTCTTCCAGAAGCTGTATGAGAAGTCAGGGCAAAGCATGACCCTCTGGTGCTCATTCAATTGACATTTCAGGGCGTATCATCAATGTCAGATCTCTTAAACAAAAAAATTTAAAAGGGAAGATGGGAAAATTATTAATAACTGGAAGCTCTAGAAATGTTCACTTTTGGAAATGTTTAGTTACAGGAGAATCCTAGAGTGTTCTCAGCATTGTATCAAAAAATATGGTTAATTCATTTTCCTTTAAATAACATCCTGATCTTTATTTTTCCTCTGTTTCTTTTCCTCTTCGGCTTACATGAGACTGATAAAGATCTACAAACCACTGACCTAAAAAGGAAACCAGGCCCCACTACTTACAAAGGGCCTGGACGTCCCTCATCTCATTTCCTATCTGTCCTTTTGAAAAGAACATTTTTTTATCCATGGTGTTTTGTCCTCACTTTTTATTATATGCTGCCAAAAAGTAATCTCAATACTTTGTTTTGGGCTTTTTATTGGAAAGTGCTCTTTTGATAAAATTCCTTAAAATTTTTATTAGTCTGCATTCAGTGGTCAATGAGGTCCGTTTCTGTGAGCATTGTGGTTTCCGGGATATTAGTTCATGTCGAGGATTGAACCTACCTGAAAAATCTGGATAAATAATGTTTCTGAATTGACATTGTCCAGACCCTCAGGAGATAAAGATTTTAATTCTACGTCAAGTAATGCCTTTAATGGAAAATGGTGACAGGTCTGTCTTAAAAAGAAGAGCTTATTTTTTTGGACAGCACCGATCAACTGAGTTGAAGAGTATATTTATTTAGCATATAGTTTATAGTTAACTGCTTGTGCACAGGGCTCAGACAGGGTTCTTGCTTTTGAATTGCTCAAAACTTAGGAAAGGAGCTACTGAATTAATCTTAATAATGAGAAGGAGAATGTGACTAGTATCATGACAGTTTGAACCCCATGGAAATTTGTTTTTGGAAATTTAAGATAGTGGGACGTCCAGGTGCTGAGTCCTTTGTGCTTGTGTGCCTGCTAAGTCGCTTCTGTCGCGTCTGACTCTTTGCAGCCCTATGGATTGTAGTCCGCCAGGCTCCTCTGTCCACGGGGTTCTCCAGGCAAGGATACTGGAGTGGGTTTCCATGCCCTTCTCCAGGGGCTCTTCCTAACCCAGGGATCAAACCTACATCTCTTATGTCTCCTGCATTGGCAGGCAGGTTCTTTACCACTAGTGCCACCTGGGACACCCTTAGTGGTTGGAAATGCAGAAGTCCAGCCTAAGAGCCAAGCCAGGGTTACTGATCTGGGCTCACCCATAGAAATATGAGACAGCAGTCAGAGGGGCCAAGAACTTGAGGGTGCCCTCAAGGGACTGGATCTCAGGGAGCACCTTCACCTAGGAGGAAGGGAGGTGAGAATCAGACAGAAAGTGGGAGAAGAACCAGGAAAGTGAGGGGCCCTGGAAGGCAGCGAGAGGGCGTTGAAGAAGGCAGGCAGAAAGAGCCAGTGGCCCCGCATTCCTGCCGCTGAGGTGGGAGAGTGGTCCTCGGTGCTGATAACCAGGGCACTGTTGTCTTCGTTCTTGTTCAGCCACTCAGTCATGTCCGACTCTTTGTGACCCCATGGACTGCCCCATGCCAGGCTTCCCTGTCCTTCCCCATCTCCCGGAGTTTACCCAAACTCATGTCCATTGAGTCGGTGATGCCATCCAACCATCTCATCCTCTGTTGTCCCCTTCTCCTCCCACCTTCAGTCTTTCCCAGCATCAGGGTCTTTTCTAATGAGTCAGCTCTTTGCATCAGGTGGCTGAAGTATTATTAGAGCTTTGGCTTCAGCATCAGTCCTTCCAATGAATAGGCGTGTCGTTCCAATGAATAAGCATCCTAGGCATCGTTGCCTAGGATGGTCGTTTCCTACTGGGACTGAAGAATTGACTGAGCGGAGCCCGGAGGTCAGTGTTGAATGGTAGCAGAGAGAAGGAATCCTCGTGACTCAGAGCAGTAACAGGAGGTTTTGATCAGGATTGGGGAAATGAGAGAACAAGCTAGGAAGGGAAGCCCAGGAGTGAGGAAGAGGCCGAAGATGGAAGTTATGGGAGGATGTATTTGGAAGCAAGGGCTCTTTAGAGGAATCTGTGGGGATGGAATGAAGGGTCTTTACAGGAAGAGTTCAGGAAGGAGGGAGAGTTCTGTCTCTGAATGGGAGGAGAGAGGGTATTAGAGAAACTGAGAGGCGGATCGGGCTGAGGGAGGGAATGTCAGGCTGGCCTGGTGAAGAACAGCCCAGGGGAGTGTTCGGAAGGGCAGGGGATGGGGAGGGCGTAGCGGCAGGTCATCCCCTCACTGCTGTAACCATGCAGCCCTCATCCTTTCTTACCTTGGTTAATCCGGTCAGGTCTTCCAGGTCCTGTCCTTGCCCCCTTCCTGTCTGTCCTAATAGCACAGCCAGGGTGCTCTTTTAAAAAGTAAGTGATCGGCAGGTCCGATCACCTCACGCCTGTGTTCAGAGGCCTCAGTGACGTCTTCCTCTGGCTTATGGTGTTCTTATCAGTCACTGCCTCTGGCCCGCTCTCTGGGGCAGCCCCGCTGGTCTCCCTGGCAGCCTCCTGCCCCAGGGCCTCTTCTCAGGCAGTTCCCTCTGCCCCGTGCACTCTTCACCCAGCTCTCCCCCACCTCCCGCAGGCCTCCCTCCAACCCTTGCTCCTCGGTGGAGCCCTCGCCCACTGCCAGGCCCTCCACCTGCTTCTGGGCCATCTGGCTGTACCCAGTGCGGTCCAGCTGACATGGCGCCCAGGTGGGTGCTCCGGTCCTCCTCACTGCCCCCCGGCGCCCCTCTGGGTCCCATGCTCCGTTCCCGGCAGGGAAGGCCCATCCCTCAGCGGAGTGGGGCCGGCGCTGCGGTCCCGTGGGCAGCTCTCGGGGATGTGATGATGTGTGTTCTGCGTTCTGTTAGGGAGCTGGGGCATTCACACAGAAGATGGGGTGACGCTGCCCCAGCAGCTGGGCGGCCCTGGGAGCTGCAGCACCACCTGCAGAAACCCTTAGAGGAAACATCTGTCAGGTTGATCTCTCTGTTTACCTAGCACTTCAGACATCTTCCGTTTTCCTCAAGACAGCTTGGTGAGGCAGTAGCTCTCCGCCGCCCCCCCCCCCCCCCCCCCCACCACGCAGGCAGTGTATGGCATGATTTTTGTTAGAAACACTATGCGGTGCTTAGGAAAACTTATGATCGAGCAGGGAGTTGAGATTACCTACATAAATAACTAGATGAAATAAAACACACACACACACTCACAATGTTACCTGCATAAGTGAGTCTAAGATTTTATTTTCTCAGGTAGAATGAAAGGTATTGGATGAATCTGGTAGTCCATCACTGAAGCAGTGTCTTCCCCATATCAGGTCACAGTTTCTTTCCTTCCTTCTTCCTCCTTCCCTCTTCCCTGGTAGCTCAGCTCCTAAAGAATCCGCCTGCAATGCAGGAGACCCCGGTTTGATTCCTGGGCCAGGAAAATCCCCTGGAGAAGGGAAGAGCTACCACACCAGTATTCTTGGGCTTCCCTTGTGTCTCAGCTGGTAAAGAATCCGCCTGCTATGTGGGAGACCTTGGTTCGATCCCTGGATTGGGAAGATCCCCTAGAGAAGGGAAAGGCTACCCACTCCAGTATTCTGGCCTGGAGAATTCCATGGACTGTATATAGTCCATGGGATCACAAAGAGTCGGACACGACTGAGTGACTTTCGCATTTCACTTCACTAGGCACCAGGGTAGGGGTAAGACCTGAGATATAGTCATCTGGTTCTAGATTTTAGCCCCAGTTTGTCTGTTGGTAATCTGGGTATTTTGGTAAGTGATAAACCTTCCTAAAATTTACTTTTCTTAACCCTCTGTAATTCAGAGGGCACATTTGCCCTAAAATGTGGGTTCTCATTAGATGTATGAGAATCCATAGAGGTAGCACCATTCACGGAAGCTCTCTGTAAACCCTGACCAGCGTCCTCCAGGCAGCATGAAGGGGGTTGAGTGACCAGGGTGCTTATCGGAGCCTGCTTCCTCTCCTCTAGTAGCATCGCTTTATTTTTGAGTGTGGCAGTTTTTAGTTGCAAAGTCATACAATGTGGAGAGCAGGCTGAGCCCCTTACTCGTGGGGAAGCTGGCCCTGCCACTCATTCCCTGAATGGCTGCATGGCTGCTCCTGGTCTTCTGGGTACCCTCTGTCTCTCCATCCTCACCTGTGCAGTGATACTTGAGAAGTGATTAAAAACCAGCCTCTTTGTAATACCAACCCCCCATGTCTCTCAAAACTGAACTTAATTGATGAGTCTGGTCACTAAGTGTTCTGAACATTTAACTTAGTTAGAATTCAAGTTACTGCACTTGAATAAGCTGTTATGTCATATATAATCTTGGGGGGGGGGGTTGCGTTGCAAGGTAGCAGAATGAAATTTTTATGCCTCTCAAAGGTCTGCTGACATTTATAAATGTACATATATGACACTTTAAGCAACAGGACATTTTGCAGTGACAGAGCTACTTGATGTCTCACCAGTTGCTAAGACAGTATCTCATTTGGAGCCTCAAGTGATCTTTCTTTTTTAAAAGAAATTATTTATTTTTGGCTGTACCGAGTCTTCGTTGCCGTGCACAGTCTTTCTCTAGTTGTGTCGAGCGGGGGCTACTCCTGTTGCAGAGCGCAGGCTTCAGGAGTCACAGCTCTAGGAGCACAGGCTCAGTGGTTGTGGCACACAGGCTTAGTTGCTCTGGGCACGTGGGATCTTCCCAGACCAGCGATTGAACCTGTGCCGCCTGCATTGGCAGGCAGATTCTTAGCTACTGTACCACCAGGGGAGTCTACCTCAAGTGATCTTACAACTAAACAAGACAGCCTCTGTTTAAAAGTCCCAATGACCCATTCGCCCAGACATTTATGTTATTAAAGGTGTTGGAGAAGCAAAAATGACTAGCACAGTCTGCAGTTCTTGAGTCTGGTAGGTGATACAGCAAGGCTTTTTGAGTCACTTCAGTAGAATCGCTAGCTGCGTGCTGCAGGAGGTGGGAGTGAGCAGCTCCACCAGCCAGGCAGAGGGGGCGGGTGCCTTAGGGAGTGAGAAGTAGCTTGTGTGTTGGAGGGTGGGAGAAGGGTGGGAGGAGAGTCCAGGAAAGTCGGTACCGCTGGTCACCAAAGGTCTTAGGTTATGCTGAGCAGTCTGCAGTTTATTCTGATGGCAGTGAGGGGGTCACTGAAAGAATTTTAGCTGAGATATTGACACTACGGATGAGAGTTTTAGAAAGATGACTGACATCTGTGCAGAGGGCTGGCAAAAGGAAGGTGGGCCTACCTGTCGAGGAGAGTGCACACTGAGGATCACACAATTCAGTTCAGTTCAGTTGCTCACTTGTGTCCAACTCTTCGTGACCCCATGAACCGCTGCACACCAGGCCTCCCTGTCCGTCACCAACTCCTGGAGTCCACCCAAACCCATGTCCATGGAGTCAGTGATGCCATCCAACCATCTCATCCTCTGTCGTCCCCTTCTCCTCCTGCCCTCTATCTTTCCCAGCATCAGGGTCTTTTCCAGTGAGTCAGCTCTTCGCATCAGGTGGCCACAGTATTGGAGTTTCAGCTTCAACATTAGTCCTTCCAATGAACACCCACATTCACACAAGAGCCCCCTAAGTCGTGTGTTGTCATGGCGATGGACAGCAAGGAAAGGCCTTGAAGCCACAAGGTGACACTGTGAGGGAACAGAGACGTTTAAAAGATGGAAGCTCGGGGTCCGTACAGGGGCTGGTAAAGAGGAGCTGTCAGAGGCAGAGATGTCCACTTCTCTGTCCATATCAGGCTTGTCCTTGTAACGTTTTAGTTCATTTCTTGGACGTTTTGTTGTTGTGTTGTTTGTTTGTTTTTGATGTGGGCCATTTTAAAAGTCTTCATTGGATCTGTTACAATATTGCTTCTGTTTTTTGTTCTGTTTTTTTGGCTGTGAGGCATGTGGGATCTTAGCTCTCCGACCAGGGATAGAACGCACATCCCTCAGCCTGGAAGGTGGAGTCTTAACATTGGACCGCCAGGGAAGTCCTGGGAGCTTGTCTTTTTTGTTTGTTTGTTTAAATTCCTCTAGAAACCTAAATGGAAATCTTTCTCCGGACCTTTGTCTGGTCCCAGTGCTTTGTTTGTTTCCTTGATTATTAGTGAATTAAACACTGAAAATCCTCAGGAAACTGCCTCCCTGGAAGTGGACTTGTCTGATCTTCATGGAACACTGTGGGTCAGCAGCCAAACCATGATCTCCGCAGTGAGATGTGGGGAACGCCCTGGGTGAATTTTAGTTTCCAGCCTAGCTTGGGACTGAATCCTCTCAAAAGCGAGTCATCTGCTCTGAAACAAATGCCTCTGCCAGATATCTGGAAAGGTTCCATTACTGCTATGCCCAGTACGTGGCAGCGAAGTCCCCAGCCTCGTCCAAAGGGAGTTCTAATGCTGCGCTGGATTCGAAACATTTTAGTGCACTGACAGACGCATCCAAGGGGGCATCTCCAGCAGATTCGCAGGGACCCAGAAACAAAAGGAAGTAGGTGTTGGGCGCTGTCTCACTAGCGGGGGATAGTTGAAAATCCACTTGGCCCAGCTGACCACAATAGAAATTCAACCCAGGGCTTAACTCTTTAGCGAGGGAGAGGGGCTGGGCCCCAGCGACGCTCACCTGGGCACTCAGCCCGCCTGGGCTTTTGTTTCTAACACACCCACTTGCCTCCCTTCACAGAGCCCTGGCCTCTCCCACCCCAACTCCAAGGGTGCCTTGCTCCTGGTAGACCAGAGTACTCGTTCTCCGGCAAATGCATGTGAAGGGCTAGTTCTGCTAAGAAAATGAAAACAAACATAATAATAAACACAAGTACAGGTGCTTCCCAGGTGGCACTAGTGGTCAAGAACCTGCCTGCCAGTGCAGGAGATGTAAAAGACCCGAGTTCAGTCCCTGGGTCGGAAAGATCCTCTGGAGGAGGAAATGGCAACCCACTCCAGTATTCTTGCCTGGAGAATCCCATGGACAGAGGGGCCTGGTGGGCTACAGTCCACGGGGTCACAAAGAATTGGACACAACTTAGTGACTGATCTCTCTCTCTCACACACACACACACACACTTGCTTTATTTGGGATTACAGACAGGAGGGGTTGCCTGCTAAAATAGTCCACATCTTAGCCTGGGGGTGGGTTGAAGCTGACAGAGCTTGAGGCCTGGTGGGGGGCCTGGTGGGCCGGACTGTCCAGCAGTTGGTCAGAGTGGGCCTGGGGCCCTCTCCTCTGACTTCAGGCCGTCCCCAGGCCCCAAGATCCATCTTAAAGACAGCAGGAGCCTAGGTATTCCCTTCTGTCTCTCTGTAGCCATCCCTGCTGACTGGTTGCCAGGGAGGACCCTCTGCACCTCTTCTAACTCTGTCTCATCTGGTGTACTAGGGCCCCGCCTTCCTTTGAGGTTGTTCTGCTGAGGGCACCGGAGGAGCCGGCTCTGAGCCCCACACTCCCTCCTGGGCTGCCAGTGACGTTTGTTTTTCTCTCTCAGGGCGGACACTCCCAGCACTGTGCTCCTTTGAACCCAGAGATGGGGAGAGTCTTTGTGGATCCGCATAGCTGGCTCGGGTTCCAGCCCACCCACTTCTCTGGGATCTTGTCTCCAGCTCATTGTTCCTGTGTCCCACGGGGAGGGCGGGCCTTTTGTCTCAGTCTTAATTGAAGTCCTATAAAATAATGATATTTTAAACACCCAAGAGATATGCCTACCTCCCACCAGGAATGTAGAGGGTTGTTTATTGCCCATTGTAAAACGATTAATAAAAAAATCTGATGCCCTACAAATTGAGAGGATTAGAAAAATAAAGAAATAATGATACAAAAGAACATCTTTGTTAATACTAACAGCCTGTATTTAAGTCAACACAGTGAATCTCCCCTGCTTGTAATCCAATTCCTTTCATAAAAACACATTAAAACTATTCCTTTCTTTAAGAAAATAAGTGGGATAATATGACTGAAAATCAAAAAAGACATTCATCTCTTTTGTGGACGTTTTTAAGTTTTTAGTTTCTCAGAGAGAAATTCGTAGTGCTCAGATAATAAATCATTTGTGGAGAGAGAAACTTAGAATTCCATGGAACTGTGGAGTTTTTAAACCACAAAGGAAACCTGGAGATCCTAGAAAACCTTGGATGTGGAAGGTTAAAACTTTCTTCCAAGACCATACAGTTAATTAGAGGCAGAGCTCAGACGAGAACTCAGGTTTCCTGGCCCTCAAGTCCAACCTCTTTCCAAGATCACTTCTCAAATTCTTCCATAGGAAGTTTAATTAAATTATGCGCCTCACATTGCTTGCGGTTTGAAACACGAGCGCCTTGGCATCCTGGCTTCAGTGGGGTCAGGGTAGCATGTTAGCCTGCACTGGTGGAGGAAAGACGGAGTCCTGGCCAGGTTGGGGGCAGGAAATTCATTAGTAAGAGGGATTCCAAGTTGAAGCTAAAGAAGCAGGGCCGTGGCAGGCCATCAGGGAAGATCAGTGAGTGGTGAAGAAGAGGAGCAGAAGATGCCAGGAAGCCTGGGCTGGGGCCCAGGTGAGAAACATGGTTCCCTGCAGGGGCCTTGCTTCCTTGGGCTAAGCATCCCACTTTCTGTATGTGGCTCATAGCCATTCAAGTGACCCCAGGTTTTGGAAGGAATCATTTCAGCCAAGAGAGAAAAGAAATTTATAAAATAAAAAAAGTGTCTATTTGAAATTTGGCCTTCCAAACTAGACGTGGCGATAGTCGTAAAATGTAACCTTCCTATTGGGGTCCGGGGGGTACCTCAGCATTTTATCATTTCACTCCATTGAAAAAAAATTTCAGGGACTTCCCTGTTTGTCCAGAGGTTAAGACTTCACCCTCCAACACAGGGGGTGCGAGTTCGATCCCTGGTCAAGGAGCTAAGGCGCCCACGTGTCTTGTGGCCCCAAAACCGAAACATAAAAAGTCAGTATTGTAAAGGTTTCAATAAAGACTTAAGAAAATACTGGTTTAAAAAAAAAATCCAATAAAGGCTCTCAGGTATTCATGCATGGTTATGTAAGTCCTTTGGAAGAGGACTTCACCTTTTCCTCCTCCTCTTGCAGTCCTAATAATTTTCCTTTTCAATTAGTCTTAAAATTTTGTGAAAGGTCTCATAAGATTCATGCCTATGCTTGGCCAAGGTGATTAAGGATTTCTGTGCGTCAAGCACTGCCTGTATTTAACCTAAGTAACAGTATCGACTGGAAGTGATTTAATCTATTATAGTAGCTGGAAGAAGGCTTTTATTTTTAAATTGTATTTTGTGCTATTAGATTTATATCCCAAAGGTTGTCTGAAATGCTAACTATGTTTAGGTTCAATTTTCAGATCTTATCACACTTCATAGTGTGTAATTTTTTTTCACCCTACCCCTTGCACAAAAAAGACTTGTAGCTTTTTTAGTAGAAAAAGGGGCCACCTGTGGCTTTCCAGGTGGCACTAGTGATAAAGAACCACCCCTGCCAATGCAAGAGACATAAGAGACATGTATGGGTTTTGATCCCTGGATCGGGAAGATCCCCTGAAGGAGGAAGTGGCAACCCACTCCAGTATTCTTGCCTGGAGAATCCCATGGACAGAGGAGCCTGGTGGGCTACAGTCCATGGGGTCACAAAAGAGTCGGACATGACCTAGGCAACTTAGCATACATGCACCCCTTGTACATTGACTTCTTAGTAGAAGTGGCTACAGACCTGTTTTTTAGCAGGAATATGATTTTAATGAGTGGGAAAAAATACCACAGCAATGTAAAAGAGAACTAAGCTCATTTTTGAGATGAATTTTAGTCTTCATTGAGTAGAAATCAGATATTGATTTGGACTCTGGACTCTAAGTCAGATAAATGAAACCACAGAAATTTAATGTGAGTCCATTTGACATGCAATAGACTATTACCTGAATGTGACTTTTCATACATAAAATATATGTAGAAATTAAAATAGAGCATTTACTTACTTGTGCAACAGTCTTCCCTTATCAGTTCCCATAATGGACCAGAGGACTTTTTGAAATAATAGGGAGGAAAATGCAAGTAATGGATGATTATTGGTAGGCTCCTATTTCTATCTCTGTTGACTCTTTTATCCATTCATTTCTTGAAATATTTATTAAGTACTTAGCAGAGAGAAAGATACGTCTTCTGCCCTCAAAGGAACCCAGAGTCTGGATGGAAGGGGAAAGAAGGACATGTGCCTGCAGAAGAGTTTTGGATAATGGAGTCAGAGATTGACGAGCTAGCAGAGGGTGCCTCGGGAGGTGTGGTTTATAAGGTCACCAAGGTCTGGGTTCAGATCTCGACATTCAAAGCCCAGAGACTGGGTTTGGGCTGGTATGACCAGAGTTGTATGGGCTCAGTGGAAATGACTTGTAGCAGCTAACTCTACGAGAGAACAAACCAGAATACCATTTGATACTGTGCGCTGAAGACTAGTGGGCTTCCCTGGTAACTCAGCTGGTAAAGAATCCGCCTGCACTGCCGGAGACCTGGGTTCCATCCCTCGGTTGAAAGATCCCCTGGAGAAGGGAACAGCTACCCACTCCAGTATTCTGGCCTGGAGAATTCCATGGACCATATAGTCCATGGGGTCACAAAGAGTCGGGCATGACCGAGCGACTTTCACTTCACTTCACTTTCACTTCAATTCACTGAGAACTAGAATTAATAAGCAGATCAGAATACATTCATTGACTTTGTGTTCTCTGATCAGGAGAGTTGACATGGGAATTATAATAGACAGGTGACTTGGTGAGACTAGACTCAAAGCAGAGGCAACAAGTGGAAAGACCTTGACAACTGGTGGCATCAAACAGTGACTCCTCAGTGGAGCCAAGTCCTGGAGTCCCCTGGGGCATCCCAGTCTTTCCTATTAAATTGTAATAAAGACACTGACAGAAGTGCTCTGGTCATACAAGCCCAGTTCTTTCTGTTGGCCCATTCTTTCCTCGTTAAAACCATTGACTAAGCTATAAGTTGGTGCAGTTTTACAGTCGTGTACTTCAAGCCTAAAGAGTTCTAGGCATTCTTTTGGCATAGGATATGTTTTTTAATTTTAAGACTAAATGCATTTGTTTTTTGTGTGTATACAAAGAGTTAATCTCATCTGTTATGACTTGATTTTGTTTATTTTGACTTTCTAAGGGTAGGGTTATCTTCACATATCTCTTCCTTTCCGTACTGAACACAACTTGTACTCATCCTGTGCAGTTCAGCTGAAGCATCTTGGCCTCAGTGCACGTCTTCCTGCCGTTCTCTCCTCCTCCCTGTCGGATTTAGACTCCCCTACTCTTTCTCTCATTCCAGCCTGTGATTCTGTGTTCCTCTTTCCTACACCTTTTTGGTATGGTGGGTGGTTATAAACACATGGATGATTGGTTTAATTACGCCCAATGCTCTCTCAACTGTCTTTAATGATTAAAGTTACTTTCTTTTTAAAGTGACAGCGTAATGGCACTTTGATGTACAATTAAAAAAAAAAAAAAAAAGAGGTTCATTTCCTATTTCTCACCTTAAAGGAGTATTTGGAAAAGTGTCACATAATTAAAGTTTTTCGTGTTGTTAATTCCACGGGGAAAATTCTATAGTAAATTTTCTTTCTTCCTGATGTGATGAGGATTGGGCCAGAAATGACCCTAAAAGTCCTATTTCTTGACCTGAGTTATTTCATGAACATTTTAAAAGTCTGGTAATTAATTTTTTAAAAATCTTGAGAGAACCAAATAAATCAAGGTAAGGACACAGTAAGTGGGGATATAGAATATGTCCTTCTTTGAAGTGTAAGTAATTTCTTTATTATACCTGATTCTTAATGCTTTTGACAATCTCCTGTACTGTGTGACTTTGAAGCTTTTGGAGTAGATTATGCCTCCAGTACTTACTGTCACTCATCTGTGTGGCTTTTCATGGAACCAGGTATATAATAAGGGTCACCATTTGTGACTTCCACAAAGAAACCAAAAGCCAGGGTGTTGAAAAGCCCTCCTGGAGGAGGCTGAATGAAAAAACAATTCACCTGTAAAGGACTTAGGTAGAGAACAGAGTTCCTCCCTTCCCTTCCTTTGGCCTAAAGGATGCTTATTCTAAAAGTTGAATTTAATTACTTTCAAAGATAGACACAGTGCAAGCAAAGAGTGAATATAGGTGAAGTGGACACAACAGGGGCAAAACATGGGCAAGAAATAAGATTATTAAAAAATGTATGCCTTGTATACCCTGAGAAAAGCATGGTTGAAAAAGACACTTGTACCCCAGTGTTCATTGCAGCACTATTTACAGTAGCTAGGACAGGGAAGAAACCTAGATGTCCATCAACTAATGAATAGATAAAGAAGCTGAGGTACATGCATACAGTGGGATATTACTCAGCCATAGAAAGAAACATATTTGAGTCAGTTTTAATAAGGTAGATGAACTTAGGGTCTATTATACAGAGTGAAGTAAGTCAGAAAGAGAAAACTATTGGATTTTAAAGCATATAAATGGAATTTAGAAAAATGGTACTGGTGAAGCTATTTGCAGGATAGTAATGGAGATACTGAGTTGGAAAACTGAGCAGTGGCCACAGGACTGGAAAAGGTCAATTTTCATTCTAATCCCAAAGAAAGGCAATCCCAAAGAATGCTCAAACTACCGCACAATTGCACTCATCTCACATGCTAGTAAAGTAATGCTCAAAATTCTCCAAGCCAGGCTTCAGCAATATGTGTTCCGTGAACTTCCAGATGTTCAAGTTGGTTTTAGAAAAGGCAGAGGAACTAGAGATCAAATTGCCAACATCTGCTGGATCATTGAAAAAGCAAGAGAGTTCCAGAAAAACATCTATTTCTGCTTTATTGACTGTGCCAAAGCCTTTGACTGTGTGGATCACAATAAATTGTGGAAAATTCTGAAAGAGATGGGAATACCAGACCACCTGATCTGCCTCTTGAGAAACCTGTATGCAGGTCAGGAAGCAACAGTTAGAACTGGACATGGAGCAACAGACTGGCTCCAAATAGGAAAAGGAGTACATCAAGGCTGTATATTGTCACCGTGCTTATTTAACTTCTATGCAGAGTACATCATGAGAAACACTGGCCTGGAGGAAGCACAAGCTGGAATCAAGATTGCCAGGAGAAATATCAATAATCTCAGATATGCAGATGACACCACCCTTATGGCAGAAAGTGAAGAGGAACTAAAAAGCTTCTTGATGAAAGTGAAAGAGGAGAGTGAAAAAGTTGGCTTAAAGCTCAACATTCTAAGATCATGGCATCTGGTCCCATCACTTCATGGGAAGTAGATGGGGAAACAGTGGAAACAGTGTCAGACGTTATTTTTTTGGGCACCAAAATCACTGCATATGGTGATTGCAGCCATGAAATTAAAAGACGCTTACTCCTTGGCAGGAAAATTATGACCAACCTAGATAGCATATTAAAAAACAGAGACATTACTTTGCCAACAAAGGTCCCTCTAGTTAAGGCTATGGTTTTTCCACTGGTCATGTATGGATGTGAGAGTTGGACTGTGAAGAAAGCTGAGCGCCGAAAAATTGATGCTTTTGAACTGTGGTGTTGGAGAAGACTCTTGAGAGTCCCTTGGCCTGCAAGGAGATCCAGCCAGTCCATCCTAAAGGAGATCAGTCCTGGGTGTTCATTGGAAGGACAGATGCTGAAGCTGAAACTCCAGTACTTTGGCCACCTCATGCCAAGAGTTGTCTCATTGGAAAAGACCCTGATGCTGGGAGGGATTAGGGGCAGGAGGAGAAGGGGACGACAGAGGATGAATGGCATCACCGACCCGATGGACATGAGTTTGAGTAAACTCTGGGAGTTGGTGATGGACAGGGAGGCCTGGCGTGCTGCGATTCATGGGGTCGCAAAGAGTCAGACATGACTGAACTAACTGAACTAATGGAGATGCAGACATAGAGAACAGATTTGTGGATATGGGGGGAAGGAGAGGGTTGGACAGATTGAGAGAGTAGCATAGAAAC